>NC_138351.1:85611121-86811121 GCF_046562875.1 Panthera onca | reverse complement strand
TCAAAGTCTAGGCCAGGGTCTCAAATTCAAAGGACTGTAGAGGCCATGCAGAGGTAAGGACACCACAGATAAGACAACTGCAGACCATATACCTTGCCCAGAGGGGAGTCCTTACTCAGCTCCAATCAATAGTTTCCATGCGGGGACCTAGAATCTTGACTGTAGGAATTGTGACATCTCCCAATGGTTAAGTATCACAGTGGACTAAAAAATAATCTTTAGGGGTGCCTAGGGGGCGCGTTGGTTTGGTCATGCAACTCTTGATTTCGGATCAGGTCATGATCTCATGGTTGGTGAGTTCAAGCCCTACATCAGGCTCTGTGCTGATAGCATGGAGCCTGCTTGGGATTTTCTCTGCTCCCCACCCCCCGCTCATGTTTTCTCTCTCTCTCTCTCTCTCTCTCTCTCTCTCTCTCTCAGAATAAAATAAATTAAAAAAAAAAAAAAGATTAGGGGCACCTGGGTGGCTCAGTCGGTTAAGCAGCTGACTTCAGCTCAGGTCATGATCTCATGGTCTGTGAGTTCCAGCCCTGCGTTGGGCTCTGTGCTGACAGCTCAGAGCCTGGAGCCTTGCTTCCGATTCTGTGTCTCCCTCTCTCTCTCTGCCCCTCCTCCCCCGCTTGCCCTCTGTCTCGCCCTTTTTCAAAAATAATAAACATTAAAAAATTTTTAATAAATAAATAAGAAAGAAAGATTATTTTTTTAATAACACCACATTGGCCAAACATCAGAGGGACACATCCGGCCCCCAAGCCACCTGCATCCAAACTCTGAGGGACTAATACCTCTTCCCAAAGGGGAAAGGTTGGATTCTGGCATGCAACAGGTTCCCAGAGAGGCACCGGATTTTACCCTGCTCACATAGAGTCCCATTGGGGGCAGGGCTCTGGACAGGGGCAGCGGTGGTATGAATGCCTGCCATCAACCACCAAAACCTTTCCCACACAGTCTTGACGGTCAAGAAAGAGTCCCTCTGCTCAGCCCGGCTCTGCGGCAGAGATTCGGGCCAGCCACTTTTGAATGAACTGGTGAACCCTTCAGAGGAAGCCTCCATGGACAGCTGATAGGGGCAGTTCAGACTTGCCTGGACTGTGAAAACCGTAGGAACAAGGAAAGGGCTACTCCCAAATGCCAGATACTAGGAGTCCCAGTGACCTCAGCCAGTGGGGGCTTAAAGCTGGTTTTATTCTGATTTAGAAAAATAAAGAAATGTGGCATTTTTTACGTTGTGGATATCAGAGAACGATTTGTATCTTCTACACTTTACGCTTTACGTTAAATTGTCGTAAGATCCCAGAGGAAGGAATTTTCATTCCAACTGGGGAAATAGTTTTGTTTAGGTGTGTTTTGCTTCTGGCCAGTTTGGCCAGAAAGATTCGTGGAAGAAGTAGCATTTGAGCTGAGTCCAGAAGCTGAGGAGAGAAAGATCGAATCCAATCAAAGAAAAGAGCATAGACCCATGGTTCCCAAACTGTGTGCTCAGGCACCCTGGGGTGCCACAGCAAATTAACAGGAGCATTGTAAAATATTTTAAATTCTGGAGAGAAACAATATCATCTATTGGACACTGTGAAAACTAGTAGCTGGAAATAGTTAACAATTTCAGCATTAAACTTTACTACATTCTTTTCTATGACATTGTATCTTTGTAAATGTGGTTTTTCATCAATTGATGCGACAAGAAGCAAATAACTCCTGTAAATCAAGGTGGAACAGGAAATGAGAGTTGATGTCCGATGTCCCATGTGATTGCAAGGTCTGAGAAGATGCACAGATACCATTAGTGAGTAATGGTGGTTACTTAAGAATTATTTATTTTTATTACTTTTTTACATTTGTTTATTCTGAGAGAGAGAATCCCAGGCAGGGGCAGAGCCACATACGGGGCTCACGAATTGTGTGATCATAACCTGAGTAGAAATCAGGAATCAGACACTTAACCATCTGAGCTACCCAGGCGCCCCCTAAGAATTATTTTAAAATAGGGGCGCCTGGGTGGCTCAGTCGGTTAAGCGTCCGACTTCAGCTCAGGTCATGATCTCGGCGTCTGTGAGTTCAAGCCCCGCGTCCAGCTCTGTGCTGACAGCTCAGAGTCTGGAGCCCGCTTCGGATTCTGTTTCCCGATCTCTCTGCCCTCCCCCACTCATGCTCTGTCTCTCAAAAATAAATAAACATTAAAAAATAATAAAAAATAAGGATTATCTTTTCTTTCTCTCCCTCTCTTCTGCACCTCCCCTGCCTCTAAAAAAGGGGGGTAGGGACTGAGCAAAAGGAGCAGACACCGAAGGAGGCAGAAGGGAAAAGCCCAGGGAAGTATGGGTGAGCCAGGAGTGCACAAAGCCAGGAGACCCAACACCACATCATGCTGCAAAGCTCCAGTAAAAATGAAAAACTTCCAGGGCACCTGGGTGGCTCAATTGGTTAAATATACAACTCTTGGTTTGGGTTCAGGTTATGATCTCACGGTCCGTGGGATCAAGCCCCGTGTCAGGCTCTGAGATGACAGCACAGAGCCTGCTTGAGATTCTCTCTCTCCCTTTCTCTCTGCCTCTCTCCTGTTCATGAACAGTCACATGTGCACATACACTCAAGCGCTCACTCTCTGTCTCTCACCCTCTCAAAATAAATAAACTTAAAAAAAAAAAAAAAAGGAAGGGTGCCTGGGTGGCTCATTCTGTTAAGTATCCGACTTGGGCTCAGGTCATGATCTCACAGTTCCTGGGTTCAAGCCACGCATTGGGCTCTGCGCTGACAGCTCAGAGCCTGGAGCCTGCTTCCAATTCTGTGTCTCCCTCTCTCTGCCTCTCCCCTGCTTGTGCTGTCTGTCTGTCTGTCTCTCTCTCAAAAATAAAAAATAATAATAATATTAGAAAAAGGAAAACTGTAGTGGTTGTGGCAGTTGAAAACTCACTGGTGACCTGGGATGTTTGTCACTGTGCAGAAAGGTGAGGACTAATTCCAAGCCTGCAAAAAGGTATGGACTTATTCTTCTGGAAGAAAGATGAAAAAAAAAAAAAAAAAAAAAGAACAGCTAGAACCACAGATCAGGATCAAAGGCACTTTTTTGAATAGAGGAGAGCCTCTCTTTAAAAAAATTTTTTTTTAAGTTTATTTATTTATTTTGAGAGATAGAGAGAGCTTGCAGGGTAGGGACAGAGAGAGGGGAGAGAGACAACGCCAAGCAGGCTTCAGCCTGACTCGGGGCTCAGACTCACAAACCATGAGATCATGACCTGAGCCGAAATCGCGTCGGATGCTTAACCGACTAAGCCATCCAGGCGCCCAGAACCTCTCTTTTTTTAAACAAAACATTTTAAAAACACAGAAAAGTAATAAAGCAAATTCCCATGTGCCCCTTCCCCAAGAATAAAGAACAGTTAATTTTTTGTTTCAGAATTTTGTTTGTTTATAGAAAAATAAATCCGGTTATATAATGTGGAATCCTTTTCCTCCTGAAACCCCGCTAAAGAAATAGCAGGGGAATTATAAGAAGTTAAAATCCACAAGGACACAAAGAACGGAAAAAGGAGGGAATGGGAGATGAGCGACAAAAGTCTGGAAGATGAACAGCACGTAATTCATGACTGCGGAGAAAAGAGGAAGTGGAAACACGAATCTTCAAAAAGAGACCAGCGGGGGCGCCTGGGTGGCGCAGTCGGTTAAGCCTCCGACTTCAGCCAGGTCACGATCTCGCGGTCCGTGAGTTCGAGCCCCGCGTCGGGCTCTGGGCTGATGGCTCAGAGCCTGGAGCCTGTTTCCGATTCTGTGTCTCCCTCTCTCTCTGCCCCTCCCCCTTTCATGCTCTGTCTCTCTCTGTCCCAAAAATAAATAAAAAACATTGAAAAAAAAAATTAAAAAAAAAAAAAAAAAGAGACCAGCGGACTCAACCACAGGACCTTGGAACGGCTCAGGATTCATTGGTACCACGTCCTTCCAAAGGTAGGAGTGAGGGACGGGGCTGAAAATGAGGACTGGTAAAGAAAAGGAGCAGTCCTGCCACCAGGGCCCCTCCCTCACCCTGCATAGCCAGGTGGCTACCCCTCCCCCAGCAAAATAGTGTTGACGAGGGGGGTGGAGGGAGGAGGGGGAGGAGGGGGAACAGGAGGGGGAATAAGAGGATGAGGACAACAACTAGCTTATGTGGGACATACTATAGGTCAATCACTATTCCAAGCTCTTCACATTTATCAATTCATTGAACGCTAATGGTCACCTGTGAGTTATTTACTATTATTATCCCCATTTTACAGATGAGGAAACCAAGCCGTTCGTCTGAGCTCTCACAGCCAACAAGAGAAAGGATCCAAACCATGCCATGTGGTGAGGAGGGACCGTAGAGTACAGTACTCTGTGGTTTGGACTTCATTTCTCTCTCCACGAGACCCATGGAAGGTTTTCAAATATGGGAGAGACCTTTATTTATTTATCCATTTAACAGTTAAGAAATATGCATCAGGTGCCTGTGGTGTGCTGGGCACTCTGCCAGGCGCTGAGCACTCCGGGGTGACAAAATGCAAGGCCGAGTACTCTGCCAGGGCAGGAACGGGGAGCCAGGGAGGCCTGCAGAGGGGCACCCAGTCCAGCCAGGGATTTGGAAAGGACTCCTGGGAAAGGCAAAGTTGAGACTTCAAGGCTGAGCTGGAGTTCACGTGGGAAAGTGGGGGCGCCCAGTGACCCACCTGTGGCCGTGTTGGCCCGGCCCACTTAGCAGCTGAGAGCAGGCTGGGTCGGAGTTGAAGGCACCAAGGGAGACTAGGGCAATAGTTCAGGTCAGAGCCATGGAGTCTCTGGGACTCTCCTGGGGACGGACACGGGAGGGGCTGAGCATAACTGAGATGAATAAAAACAGCCCCTGCCACTTCTCGGGCACCCTTGGTTGCCAAATGCTTCAAGCACAATATCTCATTTAATCTCCCTCAAAATTCTATCAGGTAGGTATGATGATTTACGTGCATTTCACGGATGCAGACACTGAGACATAGCACAGCCTGAGGCACATAGCAAAGGCTTGGCTGAACCAGGATTTGAACCAGGCGTGACTGAGCCTGAAGCCTGAACTCTTAACCACATAGTTCAGAACTTCTTTGAACCAGACACAGAAGGATACACTACGAGTCCATGCATATAAAGCTTCAAGAACAGTCTAATCTATGATGGTAGAGCTCAGGTTAATGACTTTCTCATGGGGATGGAAGGCAAGGCTACTCCCTGGGAAGAGAGATGAGGGGACTCCAGAGGCTCTGTCTTTTTTTTTTTTTTTAATTTTTTTTAATGTTTTTATTTATTTTTCAGACAGAGAGAGACAGAGCATGAGCAGGGGAGGGGCAGAGAGAGAGGGAGACACAGAATCCGAAGCAGGCATCAGGCTCTGAGCTGTCTGCACAGAGCCCGATGCGGGGCTCGAACTCACGGACTGTGAGATCATGACCTGAGCTGAAGTCGGATGCCCAACCAACTGAACCACCCAGGCGCCCCTTTTTTTTAATTTTTAATTTTAAGTAAACTCCGTTCCACATGTGCGGCTTGAACTCACAACCCCAAGATCAAGAGTCACACGTTCCCCTGACTGAGCCAGCCAGGTGCCCTAATGCTCTGTGTCTTGATCTGGGTGGTGACAACTTGGGTGCATTTTTATGGAAAAGTTCACCAGGCTGTACACTGAATCATGTACTTGCTGGATGTATGCTATACTTCAATTTTTGACAAGGGACATCCTGGAAGAAGTGCCAGTTGAAGTGAAACTGAATCATTTTGGGTGATTATTATAATCATAAACCAAATGCTTACGCCATATCAGGCGTAAATGCATCAAGCATTTATTAAGTGCTTGTGACGTG
Organism: Panthera onca; assembly: GCF_046562875.1. Lineage (NCBI taxonomy): Eukaryota > Metazoa > Chordata > Mammalia > Carnivora > Felidae > Panthera > Panthera onca. Next base: position 86,805,284 of record NC_138351.1, on the reverse strand, counting down.
TTAGGCACTGTGCCAAGGGCTCCACGTGTTACTCTTTTATTTTATTTTGACAGTGGTTCTGAGGAGGCAAATATTATCCTGCCCCTTTTACAGATGAGAAAACTGAGGTCTCAAGAATGAAGTGACTTGCCTGGCTCGCGCAGGAAGTGGCTTAGCCAGAATTCCGGCCCAGGTTTGTCTGACCTCCAAGTCCGTGCTCTTGACATCACCTGCTCCCACCTCCCCCTCTGGGAGTGGTGGGCCTTGGTTTACAAAGGATGAGAGAGAAGAAACCAGAGAAGGCGCTGAGCAGAGGTAGAGGCCCCTTCCCAAGCTCCATGCCTAATTTTGTTTTTGTAATTGTGTTTTCTTTACCTTTTTTTTTTTTTTTAATTTATTTATTTTGAGAGAGAGAGAGAGACAGAGAGGACAGCGAGCAGGGGAAGGACAGAGAGAGAGGGACACAGAGAGTCCCAAGCAGGCTCTGCACTGTTAGTGTGGAGCCTGACATGGGGCTCGAACCCACAAATCTTGAGATCATAACCTGAGCCATCCAGGTGCCCCGATGTTTTCTCTTTCTTCCTTTTTTTTTTTTTTTTTTTTTTTCCACATAAAGCATAGATCATTTATTTCCCTTCTGGCCCTGGGCTCAGTACACAGATGGCTTCTCTTCACCCTTTGGGTTGATAATTTTCTCTAGGTTGGTGCAGATGATATGACAAAGCTCAGCGTAGAAGGCCCTCAGGTCCAGCACCATGGCCCTGAGCTCCCCACAGGCTGCCTCATCTCGCTCATGTACCAGGGCCCGGTAATCCATTACACGAGTCTCCTTAGAGGCCTTGGCCACAGCATCCCCGCGTTCTGAGAAGTACTTGGAAATGGTTGTTTGGAAGGCTTCCGCTTTGGTCTTGACTGCATTCACCCTCTCCAGCACCTTCTCCTGGATTGCCACCCCAAAGTCATTTCCATCCTCTCAATCTTGGGGATCAGGTGCGGGATCCATGTGATCACCAGAATGCATTTTTCTTGGAGAGTCCACACTTCTGGCTTAACCAGGGCAAGTAGGGCGAGAACCTTCTCATTTCCAGGGAGAAAGCCACACTTAGGGACTTCTTTCTTCTCCTGCTTATCTGTTTCCATCTCATCCTCCTTGGTTGGGGGGTCTGGGATGGGGATGTCTAGTGGGGCCCGGAGAGAGGTCAGGTCAGCCACATTGAGAAGGTCCTCTTGCAAGAGTTGATTCAGGTATATGATTTTCTGTGGCAACAATCTGTAGAGGAATTCTTCTGCCTCCTGAAAAAGATTTTGCCTGAAGATATCCACCTGTTTGCGGGCTTCCCCGCTCAGGCGCACCCCACAAGGCTTGGCCATGCTGCTCCAGTTGCAAGATCTCCGGTCTCCCCCTTTCTTCTTTTTTTTAACGTTCATTTATTTTTGAGAGAGAGAGAATGTGAGCAGCGGAGGAGCAGAGAGAGAGAGAGAGAGGGAGTCAGAGAACCCAAAGCAGGCTCCGTGCTGTCAGCACAAAGCCCGACGTGGGGCTCGAACCCATGAACCGTGAGATCATAACCTGAGCCGAAGTTGGCCACTCAACCTACTGAGCCACCCAGGCACCCCAAATGTTTTATTTTTTAAAGGGAGCCCCCCATACTTGTTGAAGCGTCAAGGTTCTACCTGCAAAACTTGGGTCTGCCCAGCTCTGAGTGTGGCTGGGAGGATGGCTGCTCCATCATTAGAATCTAGAGTGTGATTTAGCAATAACTTAACTCCCACTCTAGCTCATGACGGGGTGCCCTGGGATCCTCATCACATGCCACCCCCCTCACCAGTGTCCTGTCAAGCAGACCCTGAAAATCTCTCAGTAGCCTAAAAAAAGCAGGATTGCCCGCCCCTCCCAACTCCCAATTAAACACAGGCTGTCTTTCTGGCCCCTCCAGCTTCCTGTCTCCTCTCCACACCCCTCCTCCCTCTCCCTCCTCTCTTTGTCTGCTGTCTTCCCACCTCCGCTTTCCCCCACTCACCCCTCTCCCTGACAGCAGCCGACTTCTGCCTTACTCCAGGGAGAGTCAGGACCCGGAGTCCTCCCCACCCAGGTTCAGACCCAGCACGACTCTCACCTCTGGGGTCTCAGGAGTCCAGCACTCACAGTCTGGTCCTGCCCCGTTGGGTGACTCTAGCCAGTCACTTTTTCCCTCTGGACATCAGTTTCCCCACTTTCCATTTATGAATAGCCTGGGCCCTGGCTCCTTGTCTTGAGTCATACTGGGTGTCTCCAGCTCTCTCCCCGGAGTCAGGAAGCAGGTAGACAAGGGAGTCCATCTTGGGGAGCTGCCTCCCTTCTTCACCAGCTGCCCACCCTGGTGGTATCTCAGGTGCCTGTCATTGGGCAAGCAGGGGAGGCAGCCTTTGATTCCTGGGTCTGATTGTCCACAAGCTCAGGGCTCATTGCTGAGACCCTCGGGGCATCCCTGTGTGGGGTCTTCTTGACCCTCAACTCCTTCTTTCTCTTCCTTCCAGGCTGTGACCCTTTCCCTAGCTGTTGATACGCACCCCCCCCCCCACCCCAACCTTAAACACATCACATCCATGCCTTGTATCCAAGAGGAGCTGTTTGAGCAGATGTTTAATATACAAAATAAAAATAGCAGTTATTTTGTTGAATGGATTCCCAATAATCTAAGCCATCTGTTTCCAACATCCCACCCTGGGTCCAAAAAATGTCTGCCGCCTTCCATGACAAAAGCACGACCACCCAAAAGCTGTTTGAGCATATTTGTAAGTAGTTTTCTGCCAGGATTCACTGGAAGTATAAAAATAGCCCCACATACCCCCAACCTTTCTGCTGATGGCATCTCATGGAGGAGACAGCTTTGCCTTCTGGATTATGGGTTATGGCCTCTTTTTTTTTCCCCCCTTGGTGTTTTCTTTGATTGCTTAAACAAACAAACAAACAAACCTCTTTTACTCTGAAGATGAGTCTCTTGCCATTTGCACTTTTTCTATGAGACCCATATTTCACTGCCCCCCCTCCTACTGCTGACCCAACTTCTTTTTTTTTTAATGTAATTTATTGTCAAATTGGCTTACATACAACATCCAGTGCTCATCCCAACAAGTGCCCTCCTCAGTGCCCATCACCCATTTTCCCCTCTCCCCCACGGCCATCCACCCTCAGTTTGTTCTCTGTATTTAAGAGTCTCTTGTGGTTTGCCTCCCTCCCTCTCTGTTTGTAACTATTTTTCCCCCTTCCCCTCCCCCATGGTCTTCTGTGAAGTTTCTCAAGATCCACATATGAGTGAAAACATGATATCTGTCCTTCTCTGACTAATTTATTTCATTCAACATAATACCTTCCAGTTCCTTCCACATTGCTGCAAATGGCATGATCTCATTCTTTCTCATTGCCACGTAGTATTCCATTGTATATATAACCCACATCTTTTTTATCCATTCATCAGTTGATGGACATGGAGGCTCTTTCCATAATTTGCCTGTTGTTGAAAGCACTGTTATAAGCATTGGGGTACATGTGCCCCTGTGCATCAGCACTCCTGTATCCCTTGGCTAAATTCCTAGTAGTGCTATTGCTGTGACCCAACTTCTGAACCTCATCATGCTGAGAGAGTGCCTGTCTCCAAACCCTCTCCTACTTCTGTGCCCATCACCGTTCCTAATTCCTGCAGCTCACCCTCCGACTGCAGCAGAGAAATCCTGCAATGCTATAATTGGACAATGGTGGGGTTGGGTTTTGTGTCTTTTTGTCTTCATTTTTCAGTACACAAGTAATCCAGCACACCTTTGTTGTTAAAATATCTCAAGAAGGAAAAGAATTCTCCCTACTAAAACCCCATGGGAAAGAGCCTAAATGTCCATCAACTGATGAATGGATAAAGAAATTGTGGTTTATATACACAATGGAGTACTACATGGCAATGAGAAAGAACGAAATATGGCCCTTTGTAGCAACGTGGATGGAACTGGAGAGTGTGATGCTAAGTGAAATAAGCCATACAGAGAAAGACAGATACCATATGTTTTCACTCTTATGTGGATCCTGAGAAACTTAACAGAAACCCATGGAGGAGGGGAAGGAAAAAAAAAAAGAGGTTAGAGTGGGAGAGAGCCAAAGCATAAGAGACTCTTAAAAACTGAGAACAAACTGAGGGTTGATGGGGGGTGGGAGGGAGGGGAGGGTGGGTGATGGGTATTGAGGAGGGCACCTTTTGGGATGAGTACTGGGTGTTGTATGGAAACCAATTTGACAATAAATTTCATATATTGAAAAAATAAATAAATAAAACCCCATGGGACACTGTTAAGGTTGTACTCAGGTGAAAAATAGTCTTAAATGCTTTTATTTATAAAACACTGGAAATCAGCGAATTAAAGATTCAACCTAAGAAATTAGAAAAACCAGTAAAAAGGAGAGGGAAAAATAAGATGAAAGCTGACATTAATGAAATGGGGGGGGGGAATACTAAAAGAATAAATAAAAGTTGTTTGAAAAGAAAAAAAATGGTTTGAAAAGACAAATAAAATGATATATATCTATATTATTTTTTTTTGAGAGAGAGAGAGAGAATGTGCACAAGTCTGAGAGAGGGGCAGAGGGAGAGAGATAAAGAAAATCTCAAGTAGGCTCCACACTCAGCATGGAGCCCAATGCTGGGCTTGATCCCACAACCCTAGGATCATGCATGACCAGAGCCGAAATCGAGACTCTGACACTCAACTGACTGAGCTACCCAGGAGCACCAAAATGAGAACAATCTTAACTAAGGGTAAGTCCAAAGAAAGAAAGCAAAGAGATACAGCAAAAATATACATTAGGAATGAGGAAGGCAATAGAAACACAGATGTGGATGTTATTGTTTTTAAATATGGTAATATGCTGGAATAACAAAACGAAATAGATGATTTTTTTTGCAAAATATAAACTATCAAAATTGACCTAAGAAGTTGAAAATTTTAACAGACTAAGAATCATGGAAGAGATTAGAAAGATAACTAAAGAGATTGCATTCTAAAACACTCTGGGTCAATGGTAAGACAAACTGGGGCTCAGTCAGTAGAGCGTATGACTGTTGATCTCTGGGTTGTGAGTTTGAGTCCCACATTGGGTGTAGAGATTACTTAAAAATAAAATCTTAAAAAAATAATAATGATAGGGGTGCCTGAGTGGCTCAGTTGGTTTGACTCTTGGTTTCGGTTCAGCTCATGATCTCATGGTTTGTGAGATCGAGCTGTGTTTGGGCTCTGCACTGACAGTGCAAAGCCTGCTTTGCTTGGGATTCTCTCTCTCTCTGCCCCTCTTCTGCTCTCTCTGCGCACGCCCTGTGCTCTCTCTCTCTCTCTCTCTCAAAAGAAATAAACTTTAAAATATATAATAAGAATAAGAAGAATAATAATAAGACAAACTAATATTAAATGCATCCCCGGGCACCTAGCTCAGTTGGTTAAGTATCTGACTCTTGGTTTCAGCTTAGGTCACGATCTAACGGTTCATGGGTTCGAGCCCCAAGTCGGGCTCCCTGATGACAATGCAGAGCCTGCTTGGGATTCTCTCTCTCTCTCTAAATAAATAAATAAATAAACAAATGTTAAAAAAAATTTTTTTTTTTTAACGTTTATTTATTTTTGAGACCGAGAGAGACAGAGCATGAGTGGGGGAGGATCAGAGAGAGAGGGAGACACAGAATCGGAAACAGGCTCCAGGCTCCGAGCTGTCAGCGCAGAGCCCGACGTGGGGCTCGAACTCACGGACCGCGAGATCGTGACCTGAGCCGAAGTCGGCCGCTTAACCGACTGAGCCACCCAGGTGCCCCAACGAACAAACTTTAAAAAAACAATACAAAAATAAATGCCTCCTAAGATGATGTGATGGAAAATATTCAACATCAGCTGCGTAGTATTGGGGCCCAAAAGGTTCAACCTGAATCTAATCCTAAAGAAACAGACAAATTAAGATGGTAGGACATCCTCCATGACAATGGACCTGGACTCGAAAAAAAGGTGAAAGTCATGGGGCACCTGGCTGGCACCGTCACTGGAGCATGAGACTGTTGATCTCAAGGTTGTGAGGTCCAGACCCACATTGGGTGTAGAAATTACTTAAAAAAATTTGAGGTGCCTGGGTGGCTCCACCGGTTAAGCGTCGGACTTCAGCTCAGGTCACGATCTCGCGGTTTTGTGAGTTCGAGCCCTGCATTGGGCTTGGTGCTGACAGCTCGGAGCCTGGAGCCTGCTTCCGATTCTGTGTCTCCTCCCCCCACCCCCCCACCCCCGCCTCTCTCTGCCCCTTCCCTGCTCTCTCTCTCTCTCTCTCTCTCTCTCTCTCAAAAATAAACATTAAAAAGAATTACTTAAACATAAATTCTGGGAGGGGGTGCCTGGGTGGCTCAGTTGGTTGAGTGTCTGACTCTTGACTTCAGCTCAGGTCAGTCATGATCTCACATCTCACAGTTGTGAGATCAAGCCCTGAGTCAGGCTCAGCACGGAGTCCAAAGCCTGCTTGGGATTCTCTCCCTCTCTCTCTTCCCCTCCCCAACTCATAGGCGTGCATGCACACACACACTCTCTCAATAAATAAATAAATAAATAAATAAATAAACTTCAAAAATAAAATCTGGGGTGCCTGGCCTAATAAATAAACTTCAAAAATAAAATCTGGCTCAGCCAGTTAAGCGTCAGACTCTTGATCTCAGCTCAGGTCTTGATATCAAAGTTGGGAGTTCAAGCCCCAAATTGGGCTCCATACTGGATGTGGAGAGCCTATTTAAAAAAATAAATTAAATAAACTCTTAAAAAAAAATCAAAGTTAAGAAAGGGGGGAGGGGGGAGGCATAACTGTTCCAGATTCAAAAATTAAAGAAATGTGACAACCAAATGCACTGGAAACTTCTTGATTAGATTCTGGAGTTAAAAGGGAAAAAGAAAACAGCTAAGAAGACATTATTGGCACAGTTAGAGAAATCTGAATATACACAGTGTGCTAGATATTATTACATCCAGTTCTTCCTGGATGGATAATAGAACTTTCTTCTTTGGGATAATGGGATTTTGTTTATGTAGAAGAATGTCTTAAATCTTATGAGATACAATTTGTTTCTCTAAAATATTTTTTTAATGTTTATTTATTTATTTTTGAGAGAAAGTGCGAGCCAGTGCGAGCAGGGAAGGAGCAGAGAGAGAGAATCCCAAGGAGGCTCTGCACTGTCAGCTCAGACCTCAACACAAGGCTCAATCCCAGGAACCATGAGATCATGACCTGAGCCAAAATCAAGAGTTGGACACTTAACCGACTGAGCCACCCAGGTACCCCAAGGAATTATACTTTAAATTTTTTTTTAATATTTATTTATTTTTGAGAGACAGTAAGAGAAAGAGAGAGAGAGAACACAAGCAGGGGAGAGGCAGAGAAAGAGACACAGAATCTGAAGCAGGCTCCAGGCTCTGAGCTGTCAGCACAGAGCCTGATGCGGGGCTCAAACCCACGAGCTGTGAGATCATGACCTGAGCCCAAGTCAGTTACTTAACTGACTGAGCCACCCAGGCGCCCCTAGCTTTTTTTTTTTTAAGTTTATTTATTTATTTGGAGAAAGAGTGTGTGAGTGGGAGAGGGGCAAAGAGAGAGGGAGAGGGAGAATCCCAAGCAGGCTCTGCACTGTCAGTATAGAATCCAATATGGGGCTTGAACTCACTCATGTGATCATGGCCTGAGCCGAAGTTGGATGCTCAACTGATTGAGCCACCCAGGGGCCCCCATCTAGCCTTTAAAGATCAGATTATTCTGAGGTTATATAAAATATTCTAAATTTTTTTTAATGTTTATTTAGTTTTGAAAGAGACAGAGACAGAGCGCGAGCAGGGGGAGGGACAGAGAGAGAGACAGAGACACAGAATCTGAAACAGGCTCCAGGCTCTGAGCCATCAGCACAGAGCCCGATGCAGGGCTCACAACCACAAACCATGAGACCATGACCTGAGCCGAAGTCAGACTGAGCCACCCAGGTGCCCCTAAACTATTCTAAACCATTGGGAAAATACAGAATTCACAATCCATTTTGCTCACGTTACCTTAGTAGTAAAACACAATTAAAAAAGAAGAAGAAAAAGAAAAGAAAACTGTAGATCATTTTCACTTTTGAGTCCCTACTCCCACCCTTGGGATTAGGAGATTTTGTCATTAGGAACATAGCTTAATTTATCACATAAACAGATTAAAGAAGGAAAAATACGAATAACTTTCTAACCAGAAAAAAATGTTATTTAAGCATTGAGTGAGCTTCCGTACTGTGCTATCCACACTAGGAAGGCTGTAACGGTTTGGAAAATGGAGCTTCTGCCCTTCAGAAAAATCACAGGTTTCTTGTAGCTGAGCATTCAATCAACCAGAGGAAGATAAAAAAAGAGACCACAACTCGGTTCTAAATTGAAAACAATGACATTCCGGGGGTGCCTGGGTGGCTCAGTCAGTTAAGCCTCCTGCTTTAGCTCAGGCCATGATCTCGCAGTTCGCGGGTTTGAGCCCTGCGTCAGACTCTGTGCTGACAACTCAGAGCCTGGAGTCTGCTTCGAATTCTGTGTCTCCCTCTCTCTCTGCTCTTCCCCTGCTTGCGCTCTGTCTCTTTCTCAAAAGTAAATAAACATTAAAAACAAAAAACAAAAAACAAAATTGACGTTCCCAATGGCAAGGCAGGAAGAGTGAGGGTGAATGAGAACTCAGGGCTGAGAAGTGTGAGCTAGAAATGAGATTTGAGTTCCCAGCCCTTTACAGATAGGAAATCGAGGCCCAGAGAGGGGAAGGGACTTGCCCAGTTTCACCGAATGCCCATCCAGCCGGGTCAGCATGGATTTAACTACGCAGTTCCGCAGATCCAGAAAGCACACGCCAAGCAAAGACTATTTGCTAAAAGGATGCTGACCCTACCACCTGCAGGTGGACAGGAGGAACAGCAGGATCCCGAGGGTCAGGACCAGGGTGATGGGACTGGTATTTCTCCTCTTGCCTCAGGTCCTGGTTTTGTTTACATTTTTGACATTTTATTCATCATGGAGTTTTTGGCATTAATTTTTATTTAAGAATACTTCGGGGGCACCCGGATGGCTCCGTCGGTTAAGCCTCTGACTGTTGATTTCTGCTCAGGTCATGATCTCACGGTTTGTGGAATCGAGCCCTGTGTCTGGCTCTGTACTGACCATGTGGAGCCTGCCTGGGATTCTCTCTCTCTCCCTCTCTCTCTCTGCTGCTCCTTCACTTGCTCTCTCCCTCTCAAAATAAATAAAAAACTTAAAAAATACTTCATTAAACCGTTATTTGTCTTGATTACTGAGGTTTTGGCACCCCCTTCCCAGCCTGCTGCCCTTAAATTTTACACTCTAGACTAGTACGTTACTTGTTTATCATTCCTTTTACCTTATATTCCTAAAACCTCGAATCTTCATTCTTTTTTATTTATGTTTCTTTCTTTATTTTTGAGAGAGCGATAGCGACCGGGGCAGGGGCAGAGAGAGAGGGGGAGACAGAGAATCCTAAGCAGGCCCCGCACTCTCAGCGCAGAGCCTGATGTGGGGCTAGAACTCATGAACCGTGAGATCATGACCTGAGCCAAAGTCAAGAGTCCAGATGCTTAAACCACTGAGCCACCCAGGTGCCCCTAGAATCTTCACTCTTATTCTCCCCCAACCCAGCACTGGCATCTCATCAGACGACCTAACCTTCTTTGTAGGAACGCAGGCAAGAACCCTCTCCCCCTCTCTCCCTCCCTCCTTCCTTTCCTTCCTCCTTTCTTTATTTCCTCCCTCTCTTCCTCCTCCCCTTCTTCCTTATTTCCTTCCTTCCTTCTGTCCTAGCTTCTCTATGCCAGGTGCTGTGTTAGTCTCTGTCCTTAGGCAGTTATCAAGTAAGGAGGCGTCCAGAAAATGCAGTTACAAGAGATTTGAAAGTGTTGCAAGAGATTTGAACGGCCAAGAGAAGAAGGATTGCATCTGGGCACGTACCTAACAGAAACGAGTTTTTACGTCTGCCAAAGACTTGTACCGAAAGGTACATAGCAGTTTATTCTTACTAGCCTCAAATGGGAAGCAACCCAAATGCTCCTCAACAATCGAATGGATAAATGAACAGTAGCTCAGTAACACGATGGAATAAATACGCCCAACACCACTGTCAAACCTCAGAAATGTAACACTGACTGTAACAAGCGAGACGCAAAAGAGTGTGTGTGACTTCTATGGTGACTTCTTTTCTTTTCAGTTTGACACATGCCAAAGGATCTGAGATTGGAATACAGGTTACCTGTTGCGGGGGAAAGGAGGGGGACCACGTGGGTTTGGGGGGCCGGAAATGTTCTATCTTGATCTGGGTGGGAGTTACATGCATGATTACAAACAAAAATTTATCAAGCTATGTACTTAGAATTTGTGCAATTTGCTGTATAACTTTTACTTCAAGAATAATAATAAAGGGGCGCCCAGGTGGCTCAATCGGTTAAGCGTCCAACTCTTGATTTCAGCTCAGGTCATGATCTCATGGTCATGGGATCGAGCCCCGCATCAGGACTCCGCACTCAGCATGGAGCCTGCTTGAGATTCTCTCTCTCTCTGCCCCTCTCCTGATCTCTCTCCCTCTCAAAATAAATAAACATTTAAAAATAAACTAAAAAATACCACTCTGGCTTCTGTGTAGAGACTAGAGTAGTGGTGTGGGTGGACAGCAGAGAAAAGCCAGTTGGGAGGCTGTGACAAAGGTGGAGGGAGGAGAAGGAAGGGGGAGCTGTCGGGGGTGGGAAGGACAAAGAGGAAGTGAAATGACAGAAAGGGGGCTCGAGAGTGAAACTCGGGTGAACAACACGTGGGGGGTGGAGGTATTGCTGGCTGAGACAGGAGGTCTAGGGGAGGAGTGGGACCAGTGGACCTCCACCTCTCCCTGTCCCCCTTTGTCCAGGCCCTGCGGGAGTCAATGTCCCTCCACGGCCGAGTCCCAGCCACCACCAGGGGGCAATAGGGTCCTTCTCGACCAAGGAGGCAGCCTGCAGCCCGCAGCAGGAGCATCTGCTGTGGGGGGACAGCTGGGGCGCATGGTGCCTGGGTGGCTTCCAAGTCTCCAGGACACTGTGCTCCTTGCAGAAGAATCTTGTAGGATGGGGACGGAAGGAAACTAAAATCTAAAGCCCTGGAATCTGAAAATCATGACTCCAACCCTTTCCCAGTTTCCCTTTACGCTGAGGACGGAGCCAGGCTCCCTCGGGAGGGCCTGGGGCTGGCATTCACCACCTCACCTGCCTCCACTCAACCCCCACCCCACCTCCAGAGAGAGATGTGCTCCCTGCGGGTGCACCCTCTCGCACATGCGCTGTTTCTGCAACCTGACCCTCTCTCCTGTGGGCGCCTCACACATCCCTGCAGGGTTACCTAGTCTAGGACCCTTTCTTGACCCCGAAAAGTGGGTCGGACTGGCCCCCTCTACATCTCCCATCATGCCCTTTTCTCCCTAAATTGTATTAGTCACCGTACCTGATTCCTCAGCTCATCTGTGGCTCTGAAAGGCAGGGGAGTGCCCGGCCTGGGCCCCGAGAGCACTTGTCGAATGAATGAAAGGGCAAATAAACGAGTGAGTGAATCTAAGGTTGTAAGAGGATAGAATCTCAGGGTTTTTTTTAAGTTTATTTTTTTATTGTGTGTGTGTGTGTGTGTGTGTGTGTGTGTGAGAGAGAGAGAGAGAGAGAGAACAAGTGGGGGAGGGGCAGAGAGAAGGTGAGAGAATCCCAAGCAGGGTTTGTGCCATCAACATAGAGCCCAATGCTGTGCTGACAGCTCAGAGCCTGGAGCCTGGTTGGGATTCCGTGTCTCCCTCTCTCTCTCTGTCCCTCCACAGCTCACGCTCTATCTCTCTCTCTCTCTCAAAAATAAATAAACATTAAAAACAAAAAACCAAAAAACACAGAGCCTTATGTGGGGCTCCAACTCACTAACTGCGAGACCACACCTCGAACCAAGATCAAGAGTTGGACGTTCCCGACTTCGGCTCAGGTCACCATCTCATCGTGGTTCACAGGTTCAAGCCCTGCGTCGGGCTCTGTGCTGACAGCTCAGAGCTTGGAGCCTGCTTCAGATTCTGTGTCTCCCTCTCTGCCCCTCCTCCACTTGTGCTCTCTCTCTCTCTCTCTCTCTCAAAAATAAACATTAAACAAATTATTTAAAAAAAAAAGTTGGACGCTCAACCAACTGTTACACCCAGGCACTCCTGCATCTCAGTTATGAAGCCAAAGAGACTTGGGTTCAAGTCTAAGCAATGCCACCTATGAGCTGTGTGACCTTGGCAACTGTCGTAACCTCCCTCTGGGCCCCAGTCCCCTCTCCCAGTTATCGACGTTACTATAGTTTCAGTGATAGGAGGCATGTCAGTCCCTTAGCCTAAAATCTACGCATGATATTGCAGAATAAAACGGGGATGTGTGTGTGTGTGTGTGTACAATTATATCTGGTTTATGTGGGCTACATAATAAACTGTTAGCTAATGAAAAGGAGTGAAATTGGGAGAATAAGGTAAAATGTTCATTTTGTACTTTATATACTTCTGTAGTTGAATGTCTTACATTAAGCATGTTTATAATAACACATCTTTTTAAAAATTTTTTAATGTTTATTTATTTTTGAGAGAGAGTGTGCTCATGTGCACGCATGCACATGAGTGGGGGAGGGGCAGAGAGTGAGAGGGAAACACAGAATCTGAAGCAGGCTCCAGGGTCTGAGCTGTCAGCACCGAGCCCAAGGCGGGGCTGGAACCCACAAGCCGTAAGGTCATGATCTGAGCCAGTCGGACACTTAACCCAGTGAGCCACTCAGGTGCTCCATAACACATCTTTTTAAGAAAATTTATTATTATTATTTTTTAAGTAGGCTCCGTGCCCAACGTGGGGCTTGAACTCACGACCCTGAGAACAAGAGTCACTTGTTCTACCAACTGAGCCAGCCAGGTGCTCCTTAATTCATTTTTTAAAAGATTTTACTGTTATTTTTAAGTAATCTCTACACCCACTGTGGGGCTCGAGCTCACAACCCTGAGATCAAGATCAACCCTGTAATAACACAACCTTCAAATGAAAAATAGGGACTCCTGGGAGGCTCAGTCGGTTGAACATTTGACTCCTGATTATGGTTCATGAGTTCAAGCCCCACGTCAGGCTCCGTGCTGACAGTGCAGAGTCTGCTTGGGATTCTCTCTGCCTCTCTCTGCCCCTCTCCTGCTTGTACTTTCTGTCTCTCTCTCTCAAAAATAAATAAATAAACTTAAAAAATAAATAAGTGAAAAATAAAATCCAATATCACATGGAAAAATGCTCAACATCATTCATCCTAAGGGAAATGCAAAACAAAACCACTATGAGATATCACTGCTCACCATCTGAAAGGCTAAAATCAAAAGGCCTAACAATGCCAAATGTTGGCAAAAAGGCGGGGCGACTGGAATTCTCGTACACTGTTGGTGAGGGCATAACATGGTACAACTATTTTGAAAAAATGTTTGATAGTTTCTAGTAATAAGCATATCTCCCCTATGAACCAGAGTTCCAGTCCTCACTAGGACTCAGGCACCAGGAAGCAAGAAAATATGTGTCTGCAAAGACTGTACAAATATGTTCATAGCATATTTACTTATTTATGATTTTTTATGTTTTATTTTGTTTAGCATTTAAAAACAATTTTTTAATGTTTTTATTCATTTTTGAGAGACAGCGTGAGCAGGGGAGGGGCAGAGAGAGAGAGGGAGACACAGAATCTGAAGCAGGCTCCAGGCTCTGAACTGTCAGCACAGAGCCCGATGTGGGGCTCGAACTCATGAACCGCGAGATCATGACCTGAGCCAAAGTCTGATGCTCAACAGACTGAGCCCCTTTTTCTTCTTTTTAAAAAATTTTAATGTTTATTTACTTTTGAGAAAGAAAGAGAGCACGCAGGAGACGGGTAGAGAGAGGGAGAGGCAGAGCACAAACAGCTCCCTGCCCTCCGTGACCTCCCTCTCCCCCAGTTCACCTCTCCACACCGCACCCCTGCTGAGTTCTGTGGTTCAGGTCGTGCAGATCGTTGTATTAATCCTCAGATCAGTTTTCTAAGTGTGCAGGATGGTTTAGCATTGATCTGGCTGTATTTCATGGACGCAAGATGGAAAAAAACTTCCATGCTGTTCCGCCATCTTGGCTCCCCAGAGAGAGAGAGGCAGAGAACCCAAAGCAGGCTCAGTGCTGTCAGCGCAAAGCCTGATGTGGGGCTTGACCTAATGAACCATGAGATCATGGGAGCTGAAGTCAGACCCTCAACCAACTGAGCCACCCAGGTGTCCCTCACAACAGCTTCATTTTATAATACCTCAAAACTGGAAACAATTCAAATGGTCATCAATAGGCAAATGGATGAAGACCGTGTGGTACAGCCATAGAGTGTAATATAATCCGGCAATAAAAGGGAATGGATTACTAATACAATACCATGGATGGGGGCGCCTGGGTGGCTCAGTCGGTTAAGCCTCTGACTTCGGCTCAGGTCACAATCTCACAGCTCGTGGGTTCAAGCCCCGCGTCGGGCTCTGTGCTGATGGCTCAGAGCCTGGAGCCCACTTCAGAGTCTGTGTCTCCCTCTCTCTCTACCTCTCCCCCACCCTCACTCTGTCTCTCTCTCTCAAAAATAAATAAATATTAATACCATGGATGAATCTCAAACTTATGATACTGAGTTTTAAGGGGCGCCTGGCTGGCTCTGTTGGTACAGCATGAGCCTCTTGATCTTGGGGTTGTAAGTTTGAGCCCAACGCTGGGTGTAGGGATTCCTTAAAAATAAAACCTTTTTCTTTTAGGTTTTTCTTTATTTATTTTGAGAGAGAGAGAGAGAGAGAGAGAAAGTGCAAGCAGGGGAGGGGCAAAGAGAGAGGAGAGAGTGAGAATCCCAAGCAGGTTCCTCACTGCCAGTGCAGAGCCCGAAGGTGGGCTCGAACCCACGAACCGTGAGATCACCACCTGAGCCGAAGTCAGACGCTTAACCGAATGAGCCACCCAGGCATCCCCTTAAAAATAAAATCTTAAAAAAAAAATTATGATACTGAGTTTTAACACAAGTCAGACAAGAATAATAATGTATGATTCCGTTTATATAAAATTCTAGAAAATGCAAACCAGTCTATACGATGGGAATCAAATCGGAGGCTGCCTCCATGTGTTGTGGGTTGTGGGAGAAAAGAGGGAGAATTACAAAAGGCCAGGAGGAAATATTGGGGGGTTACAGGTGTGGTTCTTACAGTTACTGTGATGATGGTTCTACCGGTAGACATATGCCAAAACCCATCGATTCTATACCTTAAATATGTTCAGTTTATCATATGTCAGTTACACTTCAATAAAGTAGCAAAAACATTAAAAAAAAAAACCACCTCATTGTACATTTGACATTGGCCTCAACAAATGAAAGAAAAAGGCAAGGAAGAAACTGTATGCCTGACCCTGTTGCCCAGATCAGTACTTCCGGCCTCATCCATGTCTCACGGGGTCCTTTCTTCTCACCTGAAACACCCCCAGAGAATTAATTTCTACAAATCAGCGCTCTGCCGCTCAGCTGGCGCACCTGGGACACGTGGCTTCTTTACGACAAACACGTTCCATCTCTCACAGTCCGGTTCACACACTACCTCCTCCTGAGAAGCCACCTTGCTTCCTGCCACACCCTCCCGGCTCAGCGATCCCAGGATTCTCGGCGCAAACCCCTATCCTGGCACCTTCCACTGTCCACCTTTGTATCGCCAGTGTAGACCCACCGGTCTTCCACACTCGATGCTTACAGTCATCAGAAGGGCAGCTACTATTTAATGGCCCTGGGCCAGGTGCTTCTCACGGTTGATTCCATTGCCTCTCTACATCAACTAGGATGATAGGGATTATTAGCTCCGTTTTGCAAAAACCAAGGCCCGAGACAGGGACTACCAGCTGGACCTAGTCCCCATGACCGTAAGAGGCTTAAAGACTATTCGGAATCCACTCCTGCTCATCTTGAGGACAGCCAGGGGCTTTCCCAGTGTGCAGAGAGGAAGGATTTAGCATGTTTAGAGTTTTTCAAAGTTACGGGAAGATACCTTACAGGTAGAAAGGTGAGTCACTTTAGGTAAAAGGAATTGCCTTCAAGTTTCCAGAGCAGGAAATAATTTGGAGAAAGTAGGCATGTGGGTGGAGGACAGGCTCCAGGAAGGCCTTTCCTTGGTTTTTTTTTTTTTTTTTTTTTTTTTTTTTAAGACAACCTGCTTTGGCAACCCTAGTATTTATTTATTTATTTATTTATTTATTTATTTATTTATTTATTTTATTTATGGTGGGGAGGGGCAGGGAAGGAGGGAGAGAGGAGAGGATCCCAAGCAGGCTCCAGCTGTCAGCACAGAGTCTGACAGACTTGGGACTTGATCTTATGAACCATGAGATCATGACTTGGGCTGACATCAAGAGTTGGACGCTTAACCCACTGAGCTACCTAGGCACCCCAACTTTTTATTCTTCTTATTAAACGGCTCCACATTTGCAGATGGGGGTCCTTGGCACAAGGCTGGAGAGGGAAGACTCCCGATTAATGAGTTCAGAAATCTTGGTTCTGGGTTTGCCACTGGCTAGCTGGGCAGCAGTGAAAATGTCTGTGTGTTAGTTTCCCCACCTGTCATCTGGGCCGAGTTGTGTCCTATGGACAGGGGTAGGGCTTTGTCATGAGATAAACCCAGGTTGGAAAACTGGCTTCCCAACTTCTCAGCCTTGGGACTGACCTTGCCTATCTGAGCTTGTGTTTCCTCACCTGCAAAATGGGGATAATAACAGTGTGGCCCTCATGGAACCATCAGGAAGATAACATATCCAAAGGCTTGGCTCTGTGCCCAGCACGTGGGGGCCACTCAGTGTCATACCCATGTCCTTAGCATCATTATTACTAGATGACGAATAAAAACATCAGCTGTAGTCCCTGGCCAGGGATACAGTGCATCTCAAAACCACCTCCAACTTGGGAGGAACTTCTACGCTAGCCAGGATCCTCTCCACAAGGGAACTGGGCAACAGAGGGTCTCATCCCTGGATCTGGGGGATGGGGGAGGATTTTGTGCCTGGGCAGGACTGGCCATCTCAGCAGAATGCTTAGTATCGCTGACCCTCGGGCACTAAAGGCCAGTATCACCTCCTTCCCCCACCCCTACAGACATCAGACATGGTGATAATTAAGAACACCCCCCACACACATTCCCAAAAGTCCCCCTGGGAGGGGGTGCCATCTCTGTGGCTGCCTCCCCGCTCAGGGCTCCCCACGCAAGTGTGCAGGTCAAACCCTCTACAAGGGTGTCCGGTGGCCTGGGGGACAGGGGTTGACTCCAGCCCCATGCTTCACTTTCCAAGGCAACTGGGGCCCTGCCTGTTGTCCCTGACTTGGCTGCTTCTCCCGGAGGTGTCCTCTGGGGTAGCGCAGCACAGTCCTTCGAAGCTCCCTGCTTCTGGGTCCCTGCCTGGTCCTCACGGTGCTCACACGGCAGCCAGTGCCCACCCCGATGCCTGGCTCTGGGCTTTCCCCACCACTGCTCTCTCCCTCTCCACCCCCTCTTCCTCTTGGGCCTCCTCTCTGTTCCTCTCCATGCGAGGACTTCTGTCCTCCAGGCTGTGACCCTCGGGACTGTGGGAACCCTGTCTTGGTCACCCTGGCACACTCGGGCACTCAGAACCCAGGATTATTCTCTTTCTATTCAGAAAGGCTGGAGGACAGAAAGTGGCAAGTCTTAAGGGAGAGAGGAAGGAGGGCCCAGCTGGGGCGGAGGTGGCCCCACCTCGAGAGGCCCAGCCCAGCCTTACCACAAGCTGACTCACTCGGAGCGCTGGGTAGACCCAGCTAGCCCTGCCATCCTGGCCAGGCTCTGAGTCACCAGCTGGTGAGGGGCAGCTGCAACCCAGCGGGAAATCACGCCTGCATGGAAGTGGTTGACAGGGTTGTTGGGGCCCGAACCCCCTCCCGGTCCTGGAAGGACTGGCAGTGACTATTGACCCCAGCCGGCAACAAACATCTCTCTGGGACTTGCCGGGAAGTCAGGAATCGGGCCAAGCTCGGGATCCCTGCTCTTGAGGGGGGCAGACTCTCGCCCTGGGGGGTGGGGTGAGATGAGAGGTATGACACCAGACACACAGGGTTCTTGACAAGGGACATATGACAGGCACATGGCAGGGTCGGGGAACTACTGCCTGCTACAATCCTTTCATCGGGGGGATTTGTCACCATGTAGTAAAAACCTCAAAAGAAGGGTGCGTGGGTGTCTCAGTTGGTTAGGCATCAGACTCTCGGCTTCTGCTCCAGTCATGATCTCACGGTTTGTGGGTTCAAGCCCTGCTTCAGGCTCTGTGCTGACAGCGTGGAGCCTGCTCGGGATTCTCTCTCTCTCTCTCTCTCTCTCTCTCTCTCTCATTCTCTCTCTCTTTAAATAAATAAATAATCTTAAATTTAAAAAAACTCAAAAGGAAGTTTATATCAGCCATTCTGCTCTTAGAAATTGATCCTCAGACAATAATTGAGGAAATAAGTGTCTGATCGTAGCAAATAGTTTAATGGAGCCACACAATGGAAAATTATGCAGCCGTAATATTAGGGGCTTCTAGGTGGCTCAGTCGGTTGAGCATCTGACTCTTGATTTCCACTCAGGTCATGATCTCATGGTTCTGGGATTGAGCTTGGTGTGGGGCTCAGCACTGAGTGTGGAGCCTGCTTGGGATTCCCTCCCTCTTCCTCTCTCTGTGCTCCTCTTCGGCTCATGCTCACACACACACACTCTCTCTCTCTCAAAATAAACTTAAAAACAAAACAAAACGAAACGAAACAAACAAAAAACACCAGATGTCCTCAGAAAGGACCTCTTTCACAGAACTGTGGTAAAGATTAAATAGGGCAGAGGGTTGCAAAGCCCACAGCTGGGAACAGCAATGTTGTAATTATTTCTCACTCTCTGCCTATTTGCTGGCACGGCCGTACTCCCTTGGCTGACTTGGGTGCTATTGGGTCCAAGGTGGAATCGTGACCTGGGGAGGTGGTGAGCACCCGGTTCCTGGAGGTATGCAAGCAGAGGCTCCCAACGGCAGACACTGTAGAACAGACTTTGCTATCAAGCAGGGAACGCAGTGGGTGTGACCACTGCCGGCCTGAGCCCGTGAAGGTCTTGGAACAAGGTCTTGGCACAGGGATCAGGTGGAGGTCTACTGTCGTTCTCACCTCCAGTACCCAGGACAGCGATTCTGCACATTGCGGGTGCTCACCCAAGCTCCCGTTGTGTTGACACTGGGGATGTCATGTTGAATGAGGACAGTTCCTGTCATCAGAGAGGAAGATCCATTTCAACAAATAACTGCACACCAAATAAAGTCATTACGAATGTGCTGATTGTGATGAGGCGCTAGGAGAAGTGGCGGACAGGAAAGGCCGTTCTGACAAAAGGCCGTTTTAGCTGAGGTCTGGAGGATGGATGGTGCTTGGTGGGGCAAAATTGGGAAAGGGAATCAGCATGTGTGTAAGGCCTGACGTAGATGGAGCGGGGCTGGCGTGAGGGTGTGAAAGGTCAGCAGGACTGGAGAAGGGCCGGGGCAAAGGCACAAAGGGGAGGCTGGTAGGAGCCTTAAATGCCACGTCTAGGGTTTGGGTCTGACTTCGTCCTTGAGGACAGTGGGAGCCACAGGAGATCTGAAGCAGGGGAATGCCACGGTCATATCTGTGTTTTAGAACAATCCAGCTGGCTGTCCACTGAGGAACAAAATGGGAGGCTGGAGGTAGGGAGGCCACTAAAGGGTTTGCAGTCAACCGCGGGGGGGGGGGGTGCAGTCATGGGGCCTGGACCTGGGTATGGCGGAGGAGCTGGTCACCAAAGGAGCAAGAAGGGAGGGGAGCAGCCAGAGTCGAGGTGACAGTTGGAATGGCTGTGAGCTGTGTCTCCTTCCACCACCCAACAGTTAATAAAGGGGGGAGGTCCAGGCAGGGTGCCAGGGTCCCTTCCGTGCAAGGGGCCATGCCAACTAGGTAAACAGCAGTGGACACATGATACTCCTTAAAAACAAAATCCTGATTCATTCACAGTCCCTTGTTGTTTACCCAAGGTGTTTGTTTTTTTTCTCCTGGGCTATTTCAGGTCTGACAGGTTTGTGGGGAGAGCAGAGCCGGGGCTCAGAGCCAGCTGGGAGGGAGAGAGACTGATGGGGCAAGGAAGGGCCTCTCTTCGTTCTCACAAGGCTGGGAAGGGTGCCTGCCTGGGCCCCTACTGTATGTTCTGGGGCAAATCCCTTCCCTTCTCTGGGCTGCTGTCCAAGCTCTGGGTCCTCGACCTTCTGGAGCCTCCCTTTCAAAGTAAAGTATTATTATTCTTCACATTTGAGTCCTCCTTTCTAAAAGTGCTCTAGGGTGGGGTGGGGCAGGGCAGCCCTGCAGAGAGGCAGCTTGGCAGAAGCCACTTCCTGACAAAGGACTGATGAATCAGGGGCTGTAGGTGGCATTCTCTGCCCAGGGCGCTGCAGTCCCAGCAAGTGGGCATGGGGAGCCTTCCCTCCCTGCTCCAGACCTGGACCATTCCTCTCCTTTGTCCACATGCCTGGTATCTTCCACCAGGCTCTAGGGCCTGGGCCGAGGGACAGGCGTGGGAGAGCTGGTGGATAGATATGACATCCAGAGCCTTAAAAAAAAAAAGCAGAGACACTCCTCACCTCCACCTTGCAGAGGTGAGAAGAAATTCCTCCTTATAGAAAGAGCTCTTAAAAACCAATAAGAAAAAAAAAGACATTCCAATAGAAACCCAGGCAGAAGATATGAATATTCAAACCCCACAAATGGCCAAGAAATGTATGAAAACATGCTTTCATTTATTCAAAACTGAAAACTGAACAGTAAAACAGCCTCAAGTGTAGGGGCAGAGGTTCCCAGTTTCTCAGAGTTGAGAAATTCTCCTGATGTCTAATTTCCTGAAATCCTTTCCTCTTCCTCATATATGACTGATGACTGTATTCATTTTTCTTTCCTTTAAAAAATGTCATTCTTCCACCACACCACCCACTCTGGCTTTATTTATTTATTTATGTATTTAATTTTTTGAGTGAGAAAGTGCGTGCTCTCATGCAAGGGAGGGGCCAAGGGAGAGGGACAGAGAGAATCTCAAGCAGGCTCCACGCCAGTACAGAGCCTGACTTGGGGCTGGGTGAGGGGCTGGACACAGGGCTTGATCTCACCACTGTGAGATGGTGACCCGAGCCGAAATCACGAGTCCGCAGCTTAACCTGAGCCACCCAGGTGCCCCTGGCCTGATTTACTCATGTAAAGAAAGCCGTGGAGAGCTGAGAATTTTTAAAGAAGTTTACAATCTTTTCAGAATAAAGTAAACAAAACAAAACAAAACAAAACAAAACCAAACCTCTACGTTCTGGACACTCCAGGGGCCTCCCATCTGGTCCCAGCCGTCTATGGCAAGGGCCCCTCTCTCTTCTCCCCTTGGAATAGCTCCTGGGCCCATAAAGACTCATCTCCCTTGCCCTTGCTCTCACTGACTCCTTTTGCCTGGCATGCCCTCTCCAGGCCTACCTGTCCGGCGTGTAAGTAAGGGTGGCTATGTGCTTCCGGTGGAATATCATCTTTTGAAAGTCCTTACAATTGGTAATTCTTCCCATAAAGTAGTTGTGAGGGCTGCCCGATAGGGCAGGGAATGCCTTTGGCATGATGCCTGGCATGTGGCACACGGTTCATACATGGTAGCTCTTTCTGGATCTTCATGGAGTGGGCTTCTCTTTGCCAGTAGGTCTCAAAGTGTCACCTCCTAGACTGCCTTCTGAGGTGGCACCCCTACTCTTGTCAACTTAATCCCTCATCCTCTTTTGTTATCGTAATGTTTATCACTTTTTTTTTTTAATTTTTAAAGACTTTTTAAAACGTTTATTTGTTTTTGAGAGAGAGAGAGACAGACAGAAACACACAGAGTGTGAGAGGGGGAGGGGCGGAGAGAGAGGGAGACACAGAATCGGAAGCAGACTCCAGGCTTTGAACTGTCAGCACAGAGCCAGACGCGGGGCTCGAACTCATGGACTAGTAAGATCATGACCTGAGCTGAATTCAGACACTTAACCGACTGAGCCACCCAGGTGCCCCGGCACAGACCATTTCCATCCTCCCTCATAGTTCCCCTCTGACTTTTTTTTTTTTTTTTCCAGTCAATTCCCCTCCATTCAACCCCTAGATAAAAGTGTGTGTGAAATGAATGAATCTTGAATTGGGACTGGCCCCAAAGTCTGGAGGGAGCTATTCACATGTATATACAGCACTCTTAGGGCTTACGATGCCTTTCTATTTTCATGATCTTAATTTGCTTCTCATATAAGGCCACGGATGCTCAGAGGGGCTAGGTGACGTGTGACAGAGGGTCTCCAAAGCCAAGAAAGAGGGGGGTCCCTGGGCTAGGGGCCTGGCCCTCTGGGCGGTTTGTGGGTGCTCCAGGCTGACAGGCCTGGGTATACCATGAAGACTGGCAAAGGGCTGTGTGTGGCCCTGCCTCTATCCTAACCGTCCCAGGCCTCCGGTCTGACTGAGGAGATGCCCTGGAGTGTCCAGATGCCAGCCAGTTCCAGCTGTACAACCAGGGTAAGCAAATCTTTCCCATCCCTATAGTTTGGGCTGTGGGGAAAAATGCAACTAGGCTAGTAGTCCCTCTTGATTCTGGTCACTTCTGGTTGCTCAAAGAGAACAGACACAAATGTCAGGAGACTTGGCTTCTGGCTGGTTTCTGCCTCTGTCTTGCTGTGTGACCTTGGGAAGTCACTTGCCTTCTCTGGGCCTCCGTTTCCATCTCTGTAAAGGAAACCAGTAATCCCTGCCAGCTTGACTTCAACTCCACTTGATGACTCTACCGCATGAATATATCCTGCTCTTCAAAGACAGGCCTCTGCCTGTGTTCTCTCCACTTCCTGGAATGCTGTTCCCCAATAGCTGCTGTCAAAATTCTGGTTTTTCTTTTTAATTTTTTTTAAATGTTTACTTATTTTCGAGACAGGAGAGACAGAGCACGAGCAGGGGAGGGGCAGAGAGAGAGGGAGACACAGAATCGGAAGCAGGCTCCAGGCTCGGAGCCGTTAGTACAGAGCCTGACGCAGGGCTCGAACTCACAAGCTGTGAGATTGTGACCTGAGCTGAAATCGGATGCTCAACCAACTGAGCCACCCAGGTGCCCCCAAATTCTGTTTTTTTTCTACTTGTGGTTCGGTACTAGTCTCTCTGTGTGGTTTTCCTCCAAATGGAATGTTCTGCTCCTTCCTCAAGTTTCAATAGGCTCTTGAGGGCAGGGACTGTGATCAACAACAACAGAATGGTATGTTCTATTTACTGACATGACCAGTCTGGTGCCAGGCACTGTGCTGGTCACTTTGTTACATGCTTTAATCCTCACAACAAAGCGTCATTATTCTCATTCGACAGATGAGGAAACCGAGGTTCAGAGTAATGCCACTTGTCTCGGGTCACAGCGTGGGTAGGTAGGACAGCTTGGGCAACTCGTTCCCCCCTTTCCCCTGCCCCCAGCATCTTGCAGAGGGCCTAGCAAGCAATTTATCACCTGTATGCTGAGTGACCGGTCAGCCCCTGTCCGCATGGATGAGTTGCCGGATTGCCAGTATCACATTGATCGACTTCGAACCTCCCTTGGGTGGTGCCGACAGGACTGAAGGACCAGTGCTCAGTAATGTTAACTTCTTTATCAGCATTCTTTGCCTGTGTCACAGCTACCGTAAGAACTACCCAGTTACAGGGAAAGCACCGGTGGTGAGTACTCAGTCACCAGGGTAAGCAGGCAGAAACTGGATGACCTTTGGGGTGCAGTACTGGAAGTCTGAGCATCAGCAGACAAGGAAGGCCTCTGCCACCCCCAATCCATGATTTTGGGGATCCCAGTTGTTAACCCGGTTCCCTCACTGGCTTGGGAGGTGGCCGGCGTAGGGTTGAAACCCCGGACCCACCCATGCCCAGCCCCGAAGGCCCGACCCATACCCACAGACCGTGCAGGTCTGTGGGGCTGATCTTTTACAAACTGGAAAGTTCTATTGTTTTCTCCATTCCTGACCTGCCCTGTCCCACAAGCTACCTCCGAGAGTGAAACACCCATATGCTGAGCCTGAGGAATGTCCGCCTGGCACCGGCACCGGGGGTGCCTTTGGGGCTCCAGCCCTCCCTGCCACCTCCCCTTTCCCCGCACTATTGTGCAAGGCAGGCGGGCACACCTTCTGGGGCAGGTCGGATCAAGGCCAGGAACTTCCTGAGAGCGGGAGGTGGCGGGCAGGGCTGGGGGCGGGCCGAGGCGGGGTGCGAACGCCGAGTTCCCGCACTTCGGCTTAGGCGTCCCCTACCAGTTCCCCCACGACCTCCTCGGCGTGATTCTCTTCCCGCGCGGACAGGGGAGGAGGTGACCCCAGGCTGGAGCCCGCCAGGGCACTCCTCGTTCTTTCAGATGCCCCCAACAGCCCCATCTCTTTCTTCGGTTCGGTCTGGGCCCGGTGCGCCCCTCAGAGCGTCTCTCCTCGCTCTCCCTCTCTCCTGCTAGTCTTTGTCCCGGGTCTCTCCCAAGTCCCGGCGTCCCGGGTCCCTCCCCCCCCCCCAGTCCCGCCCTCCAGCCGGCGGCCACGGCGGGGGCGGGGCCCGGCTCCGGGGGCGGGGCCGGGCGGGGCGGGGCGGAGCGCGGCGGGGCTGCTGCGCCGCGGGCTGGGGCGCGGGGCGGAGGCGGCCGGCGGGACGGACGCGGCCGGGGCTGGAGCGCGGGCAGAGCGGAGGCCGCAGCCAGGGGCGGCGGGAGCGGGACGGGCCGGGCTCCATGGCGCCAGCGGCGTCCGCCTGAGCAGCGCGAGCAGCGACGGGTGGCGGGCGGATCGGGCCGCGGCTCTTCCTCGCCATGGGGGACGTGCTGTCCACGCACCTGGACGACGCCCGGCGCCAGCACATCACAGGTGAGTCCCGCGCGGCGCAGCGCACTGGGGGTCCGGAGGGGAGCTCCAGCTCTCACCCCAGTCGGCCGGCCGCGCCGGGGCTGGGGTCTCCTGAGAGTCAGGCCCCGGACATGGCGGGAGTGGCTGGGGACCAAGTCCTGCGCCTGAGCTTGTTCCCTCCACATTCGGGCGCCTCTTCCTGCCCCCTTATGAGCTCGCCCTTCCCCCTCCCGAGGGAAGGCGCCCCCCATCCTCTGCTGGAACCCCCTGCGAGCCGGTCGCTTCAAATCCCCCAACATACTACCCTGAAGGAGCTGTGGCCCACTCGGCCAGCGTGTCCCGAATCTTCCTCACTGTCCCGGTTCCCCGCTGGTCCTGGCCCCAGCCCTAGTACACGTGGCTGAGGCTTCTAGGGACAAGCCCATCAATGCCTGGACTGCGCCTGGGGAGTAGGGCTAGGGAAAGATTGGGTGCCCAGAAGGGCTAGGTCAGACCCTTGCCCTTTGACTCAGGCTCAATCAAGCAGGGTGCTCTTGCTGGCAGGCGTGTCCGGTGGGGGGCAGGGGGAGGCTGGTCAAGGCCGCAGCCCAGCCTCCTCAGCCCCCTTCTGCAGTCAGCCCTGCTCCCAGCCTGTCACTGCACCGTGGCCACTTCTTAGAAGGGCAGCTGACCCCGGGCTTCCTGGGGGAAGCCCCAGGACTGCAGCAGGGTCCTGGGTTCCTCCTCCTCCATCCCCGGGAGAACGGAGAGAGAGAGTGAGAATCTCAGAGTGCCTGGGAAACTCAGTTTTGTGGCTCACCTCTCCCGCCCTGGGTGAGGCTGCCTGGGTGGAATCCCAGCATCTGTTTCCCAGCCGTTAGTTCTTAGGGAAGTTTCCTAATGGACTGGCACCTCAGTTTTCTCCTCTCTGAAACGGGGTGAATAATTTCTTATTAGTGAGTTGTTGAGAGACTCAAGTGGCCTAATTTATGTAGCTTGCTTAGCACAGGGCCCGGCACAGAGGAAGCACCAGTGCATGGGGTGCTGGACCATATGGGGTGCGGGCATGGGTGCAGCCTATGGAAGGAGGAGTCTGCTCCTCTTGTTGGCTTTGCCATTCCCTGTCCAGTGAGCCCAGAACACTGTGTCCACCTCCATTTATCCTGATGTGTCCCACAGTCCTGTAGAGTTTCGGCAGCTGTCGGCCTGCTTGTACCCCTTGAGTAGAGGGACCAGGTGTCCCTTAACTCTGTGTCTCCAGAGCCCCACAGTTGAGAGCAAAGAAGGTGCTGGGGAAGGGTTGTCCAGTGACTGTGGTGCTGGGCCTGCTGCCTGAGTTACCCCTTTGTGCCAGGCCTGGGCCCGGATGCAGGGGTGAGGGTGAGGTAGAAATGAGTCAGACCCTCTCCAGCCTCAGACCAGCAGGGGGTTAAGTCCTGGAAAAGCCTCCTTATAGGACAGGCCTGGACTCTGGGAGGAGGAAAGCCTGGGGCGGAGTCTTCCTGTCCCCTCCCTGTCGGTGGCTGCCTCTTGGGGCTCTGTAACAGTCCATCCATTCACGACCTCCCGTTGGGGCCCCTCACCGGCCTGGGTGGGGTGTGCCTGCTCCTTCTTCGGTGGGGTTTTTCCTTCCCCCACACCCAGCTCTTGCTCTCCCCCCACCTTCCTACCTCCTGGGCTGAAAACTGCCAGCGCCCCCCACCCCTCCATTTTACACGGGTGGAGACCGCAACCACAAAAGGTGAAGTGTCCTCTCCTGGACAGGGTTGGGTTTGTTATGTGGATACTAGGCTGACTGGAAGAGGGTTGTGCCCACTCAGCCTGCTGGCCCCTGTCTTCTCAACACTTCAGTGCTATTAATAACCCTCTTCAAATGCCTCAAATTCCTGGCCCAGCCTCACCTGAGGGAGCACCTAAAGTGGGGGGTTGGGAGGTTGGAAGCAGGCAAAAGCCTCTAGCCCCCTCCCAAGGAAGCAGGCCACCCTAGAAATTCCTTTTGGAGAGGATGAAGGCTGGCCTTTGCCACCTCCAGGGATCCATGCACCCTCCTCACCACACCCAAGGAGCAGTGAGCACGTTCCTGCCTGACAATTAAAATTCCAGAGCCCTCCCTACCTGGGGCCACCCCTTTGCATTTGCATTTGGAAC
This sequence comes from Panthera onca, assembly GCF_046562875.1. Taxonomy (NCBI): domain Eukaryota; kingdom Metazoa; phylum Chordata; class Mammalia; order Carnivora; family Felidae; genus Panthera; species Panthera onca. The sequence continues at coordinate 86,778,201 of NC_138351.1, read as the reverse complement.
ATCCCTTCCCACCGGCCTTTGAACTCCGAGGCCTGTTAGGGTCCTGGGGCTTGGCCAGTGGCTCCTGCAGTTTTGTGCCCACCCTGAGCAGGTGAGCAGGTGAATGCCAGCCTGCAGGTCCTGGCAGAGGTCAGGCACCCTCCTGTCCATGGTGCCATTTTGCTGCTGCGGCACCTTTCATCCTGGGATTTCAAAGCCGCTGGCAAGCAGGGGCTTGTTCTCAACTAGCAACTCTGTGGGCTTGGTGGCAGGATGATTCCCTCCTACTTTCATGAGGGAGCTTGCGTACAGGAAAGAGCCCTGGCCTGGGAGCCAGACAGTCACTCACTTCCTCTGGGTCTCAGTTTCCCTGGCTGTGAACTGATGGCTGTGGGCTACCCGATGGCTGAAGTCCCTTCTGGCTCTGAGAGCCTAACGGTCCCAAATTTTCTCCATAAATCTCCTCCAGATCTGGGCCAGCTCAGGGTCCCAACACTGACTCCACATTATATTAGCTGATGTGAACTTGGGCCAGCATGTTAATCTCAATTTTTTAATCTGTAGACTGGGATATTATAATAGTAGTTTCCTGCTGGGCACTGTTGCAAGGATTTAATGAGATAATGCTGGTAAGAAACTCAGCCCGGGGCGCCTGGGTGGCTCAGTCGGTTAAGCATTTGACTCTTGATTTCGGCTCGGATCATGATCTCACGGTTTGTGAGATCGAGCCCTGTGTCAGGCTCTGAGATGACAGTTAGGAGCCTGCTTGGGATTCTCTCTCCTCTCTCTGCTCCTCCCTGCTTGCTGGAGCCCACTCTCTCTCTCAAAAGTAAGTAAGTAAACATTAAAAAAAAAAAAAAAAAGAACGCAGCCCAGTGCTTTGGGAGATAGCAAGTGCTCAGCGAACAATTACTATTATTATTGAGAATTGTCACTTACTCTCTGTTATAGATTCTTTCTTTCCAGTGGGTGAGGAGAGTGGCCAGGTGTTTGGAGTTTGAAGGGGGCAATTGTAGCTGTGGTTTAGATCCTGTTTCTCTGAGATTTGTTCAGTCCCGGGCATCGGGGTGGATACTGTTCTTTGGATGCAAGAATCCACCAGGTTTTTAGAAACCTTGAATTCCGTGTTCCTCGTGCATTGGCAAATGTATGAGATGGATGTAGGCTATCTGGAGTGAGCCGTGAGGGCAGTGATGAGGCCCCCTTACGACTAGGAAGGAGCTAGGACATGGAGAGGTGAGGGATTAGGCCAACCCACACCTTCTATCTGGCCCAGAGGACCCGACTGGGATGAGAGCATGGAAATGTCTCGGTGGTCCATGTAGGTGGTTCTTTGCCACGCAAACTTAGATCAAATAAGTGTGGGAGGGAGCTTACTGTTACTCAGGATGTACAAGGAGGGGCGGGTGCTGTGCCCTTGGCAGGAATCCTGCCAGTGCCTAGGGGGTCGTTCTGCTTCTAGAACAGCCTTGAAGGACTCAGCCCCTCGGGAAATTCTTTTGGCCGGGATGAAATTGTGGGAGCCAAGGGAACCTCCCTCCCGCCCAAAACCGCCTCCCGACACACACATAAACTGCCCTAAGATTTATTACCCGAAAGGGCTGCTGAGGGAGTTTGCCAGTCCCTGTGCGTCTCCCTTCTGCCAAGCTCACCTTTCCCTTTGCTACATCTTTTTTAAATAGCCGCTTTATTGAAACATAATTCACCTGCCAGACAATTCCCCCCCCTTAAGTGTACAGTTCAGTGGTGTAGTGTGTGTGTGTATATTCACAGAATTGTGCAACCATTGCCACAGTCAAGTTGAGAATCAACCCGGAGAGAAACTCCGTACCCCTTAATGGGAGGGACCGCACCGCAGGCAACCACTGCCCGTGCTGTCTGGTTGCACAAGTAATGCACGCGCAACGATTTAGGGGTGTAAAGTGAGAAAATGGGCACTCCCTCCCTCTGCCCTCCCTTCACTCTCCCTCCTCGGGAGAAACCGCTGGAGTTCGGGGTGTTCCTGTGTCTAAACATACATCTGTGTGTACACATGCATTTAGCTCTGTTTATAAGAAGAGGTCCAATTGGGGCGTCTGGATGGCTCAGTCTGTTAAGCGTCTGACTCTTGATTTTGGCTCAGGTTGTGATCTCAGGGTTCGTGAGATCGAGTCCTCCGTGGGGCTCTGTGCCGAGAACACGGAGCCTGCTTGGGATCCTCTCCCTCTCCCTCTGTCTCTCTGCCCCTCCCCCCCCCTTAAAAAAAAAAAAAAAAAAAAAAAAAAAAGAAGAGGTCCAAGTATCTCTCTCTATGGTTTGACTTTTTTCGCTCGCTGTATCGTGAACATCTTTCCACATCAGAACACGAGTCGGCCTCGTTCTTCCACGCGTGGATTTCCTTCTGTGCGGGGTGCCATTTTTTTACCCATCCCCTCATCAGTGGACATTTGGGTTGTTTCCAGTGTTTTGTGAGAATTCATGGTGCTGCCCAAACCTTGCACACGTGCTGAGCCAGGTTCCCGTGTCAGAGAGGGAACTCCGGGGTCACGTTTTCATGTATGAACATGTAGCCTCTGAAAAGGCTGTACACACTCGGAATTCCTCCCATCAGTACCAAGTACCTCTGTTTGGAGTGTTATTACCCTTTTTGACAGTCAGATATGAGAAAAACGGTATCTCGTGTATTTATTGAGCCAAAACAGATAATGTCTTTTTCCACATTGATTTTACAAACCTACCTCTTCACATTTGGGAAATGGCCGTAGGTCCCCGGAGCGAAGGGAGGAAGGTGTCCCCTTTCGGCCATCCCCTCACCCAGGCGCGTGGCTTCCTGGTTGCTGCCCTGGGCTTTGCAGAGAGACCGGGCGGCCGGAAGCAGTGCCCAGCCCCGCCTGGGCCACTGCCCGGAGCCAAGGTCTTCACCCCCAGCCCCTGGGGGTGAAGCGTCTGGGGACTCTGCTCTGCTCTCGTGGCAGTCTTACATAACGAGCCTTTTGTTGGCCTTGACCCTGCCCTGCCCCTCCATCCAGCTTCGACTCTGTTCCTTTCCCATTGTCCAGGCCTGAGCTCTGGCCTCACCCCTCCATCCTTCCCATACACATGGCCAAAGAGACCTTTCTAAACCCAAACTGTGCCGTGGCCTTCCCTCCCCACCGCCTGAGGAATGAAGTTTAGAGACGAGGCTGGGAATCACTGGCTGCCATCCTGCCTGCCATCAGCACTCCACTCGTTAGCAGTATTTCTCTTCTGTGTTTATTGTTCTACCTTGCTGAGACCGTGACTCAATTTGTATCTTGCTCCTTTCACTAAAGGGTTTATAATAACCATCCCTCCCTGGTCTTTAGAACCTCCCTGGAAGCATTCCCAAAGGCTGTAGTGGTCCTCCCGAGGCCATCCAAACAGATGTTTTCTTAGCCTTACCCCTAATGCCGGATATTGCCATGTTCCACTGGGACTAGACGTTGGTTTTCAGGGGCAAACTGAGTCACTGTGTTTGTTTCCTTTCCTGCTCTGGTCAGCTTCCCTGCTGAAGGCAGATTCACCTCTTGACCTACCCTCCCCCAGCCTGCTTCCACCCATCTGGGCATTTTGAGGGAGGCTCCTTTCTCGGAGCCCCCAATACCTCTGAGCATCTTTCCAGGGGGAGTAGGCTCTGAGGGGAGCTGTGAGCTGGGGACGTGGACTAATGACATTGGCTTTTGAGTGCTTCGCCAGCCAGCCTGTGGCCCATGCAGACTCCACTGATATGTCTTCTGCCTGAAAATGGTGGCTGATAGAGCAGGGAGCGGCCATATCAGGCTCTGAATGATACCTGGGTACCTGTAAGATTAGACATCATTTAAGTGAGCATTTGCTACGTGCCAGGCCTTCCTTTACCTGTATTATTTCAATTGAATCCTTACCCTCTGTGCTTTATCCCAACATTTTACAGGTGGGGCAGAGCAAGGCAGCGGCAAGGTCCCGACTCGGGAGTCTAAGGCCTTAGCTGTTAAAACCGTGTTGCACAGTGACTAGACAGTTCCTGGTGCCCAGACTGGGCTGGAAGGCAACGTGGAAAAGGCCACAAAGAGAGGCAGGCGGTGGGGGTAGGGGGCCTGGGAGAGGAACAGAGTAGCATGTGTCAGAGGCTCCCGTGGGTTGCACAAATAGATCCCTCCCGACATTACTCAGTCTGGGACTCAAGTCACTCTCTGACCAGTCCTGTTCTCCTCCGCGTGGCCTCCTCCTCCTCTGCAGGCATAGCTCATGACTCACTCACCCTGGGTCTCCTTGCAAGGCAGGCATCAGGCATCACCCTGCGGTTGCAGAAATTCCTGAGCCAATTTTTCCTTACCCTCTGCCCGCCCCCGTTCACTTCCCGGCCTGAGGAAGAAGGGTTTTCTCTACACAGCGCTGGGCAGAGTTTGAAGGAAAGGGGAAGGCAGATACCTAACTTTAAAACCCTCGAGGGTGGAATGGAGCCACGCCCCTCTCCTGGTAGAATTTTAGGGCCTGAGTCACAGAAAGGCTCATGCATGCAATCTTCTGATCTCACAGATTTAAAACTGGAAGAACAGGCGGTGCCCACCTCTGCTGGGCACCTGGTTCCACCCCCTGGGAACTGTCCATTAGAGGTGCGTTACCTGTGGGCTACGGAAGTGAAGGGACCTGCCCAGCGGCAGAGTGGATGGTAAGTTGCAGGAAGCAGGGAGTCGAGAGGTTCCAGGCAAGGCTTTGCGGTCAGACTGCTCGGGTTTGAGGCCCAGCTTTGCCACTGGAGGGACTGGTGTTTTCGGGGCAAGTCAGTCACCCTCTCTGAGCCTCAGTGTCCTGTGTGAAAGAGGATGAGAGTGCTGTCTTCTTAGGGTGTGAGGTCAAGAGTGATGGCCCCTGGATGGGGCAGCACAGGGCCAGTGGGGGGGTGAGGACGTAATGAATGGTAACTGTGATGAGGGGCACTTCGTGGAGGGAGATGTGCCAGGTTGGTCCTGTGGCCCTAGGCACCCTTGCCCTCTGTGTGTGTCCCCAGGAAGTTGGCATAAGGAGCACCATCCTGTGACCCTGGACACCTTGGAGGATGGTGAGGCAGAGGCTGTGGCAACATAGCAGAATCATTCAACATCATTCAACAGCACTGTCCTTGCTGCCTGACGTTGGGCGGGGCATGGAGGGTAAACAGACAGAAAGATGGGAACACGCCCCCTTCCCCGGGCACATGTGTCCAGGACTAGCCTTGTGGCTCTCAAGCCTGGTCCTGCTAACCTGTGTGCCTATGAGACCCCACAGAGGTGTGGTAAGCTCTGGCCCCAGATGCACTTGGTCGTACTTTTCTTTAAAAAAAATTTTTTTTTAAATGTTGGTTTATTTTTGAGAGACAGAAAGAGAGAGAATGCGAGCAGGGGAGGGGCAGAGAGAGAGGGAGACACAGAATCCAAAGCAGGCTCCAGGCTCTGAGCTGTCAGCACAGAGTCTGACGTGGGGCTCGAACCCATGAACCATGAGATTATGACCTGAGCTGAAGTTGGACGCTTAACTGATTGAGCCATCCAGGTGCCCTTGGTCATTCTTTCTTTTATTCTTTCAGTCGGCAGTTACTGAGCACCTACTGTGTGCCAGGCACTGTACCAGGCACAAGGACACGGTGACGCATGCTTTTCCCTGGCTCTGGCCCACATGCATTTCCCGGCTGGCCGCCCCTCTGCAGGGTGAGCGAGGCGTGTTCTTAGAGGGGTAGGTCCTCTGTGGGAAGGTGTGAGAGGGGCTGGCCTAGTGGGTGGGGGGGGTTGAGGTGAAGTTGGGGGAACCAAGGGGCCGGCCTTGGAGGGGAGGGGACTTTGTCCCGAAAGTCCTGGGGAGGATTAGGAAGGTTGGTGAGAGGAGGAGAGCCCAGGGTGAGGGATGGTCTGGACCAGTGAGATGGGAGTGGGGCACATCAGGGGACAGTGCGTCTGGGGGAGATGGAGTAACCAGTCCTCTGCGATGGCGATGTGCAAGGCTGGGGACAGCTGGCCTCTGTTCTCGTCAGCCCTGTGGGGTTGATGGATCCTGTGGGTTGTTTCCTCAAGGCCTACAGTCTCTGTTCCTGTTCTTCCAATGACGTGAAACTCACGCCCTTCCTAGGCAGCTCTGAGTAGGAGAACCTTCTTGCCTTCCAAGGGCAGTGGGGAAAGGGCTGGGCCTGGATTCTCAGGGGCCTGGTTTTGAGATCCTGTCTCAACTACCCTGTTATTTGTCAGGTGTCTTCCCTTCGCTGGGCTGCAGGTTCCTTATCTGTGAAGTGGGTGCAACCAGAGCCCAGACCTGCGAGGTTGTGAGGGATCGATGGGGTAACGTGGGTAGAAGTCTTTGTGTTTAAGAAAGCATTGGCTCCTGTTGGCATTAGTCATTACTGTGTGTATGGTCCACGGTAGGACATTGGCCAGGACTGTCCCTCCTCGCGGTGTGATCCAAAGTGCAGGGTGTGGGCTCCAGTGGGTAACTGGGCTCCCAGAAGGAGCAGAGGAAGAATCCATTGTGGTTTGCAAAGTGTGAAGCCCGCTTTCCCACCCACTGATCTGTGGCCAAGCCAACTGTAACAGCTGTCCAGCCGCCTCATGCTGAACAGAGCTGTTTGCGTCCAGCCAAGTTTGTTAAGCCAGAATCTTCTAGAAGAGTCCCTTGGGCAGGAAACTTCTCACGCTGTTGTGCTCCACCTGCCTTTCATCCCCCTACCTGCTAGCAGCCATTTACGGGTGCAGACTGGGAGGTGAGGGCCTCAGTGCTGGACCTCTGGCAGGTCCTTCTTCCCCTCTGGCCTCGCTTTGCCTATCTGTGTAATGGGTCACTAGGACAATAGTGCCCTTCTAGCTCTGACCTCTTGGAGCCTGTAGGCCATGGCTGCATTGAAGGGGAAGGTGTGATATTTATTGCCTGATGCCATCTTGCTCTGGAAGGAAGAGCCCTCTCTGGAAGCTGTCTTATGCGGGACCCGAGCCCGGTGGTGGGGACGAAGCAGTGACATGAGCCCCGATCTCATGGGACTCGTGCCAGCCCCGAAGTTTCCATCAAGCTGGATGTGATGTGGTTTCCGTTACAAAGATAGAGGATCTTTATGTTTTCCAAAGTGCATGTTGGTTTAAACCACTTGGTCAGCCCAGCTCAAGAGGCAGCATGTCTGGTCTTGACTGGGAGGCAGCTGGCTTCTGCCACCATGAGCCCTGTGGCCTTGGGCAAGTTGCTCTCTCCCTTGGTGCCTCAGCTGTCTATAAAACGGGAAGGTGAGCCCTGCTTCTGGGATGTGAAGATTCTGGGAAGCTGTTGTTCTGGCACATGGAAGGTGCTAGGTAAAATGGCAGCTCCATTTTAGCGGAGTCGGGGGTGGGTTGGGGCGAGCTGTCATCTGCCCTGGCCTGCCAGGGATTTCGGGGGTGATTCCGACATCCAGAGGGGGAGTGAGCTGACAATTGTACTTCTGTTTCACTTTTTGTTTTTGTGTTTTTGTTTATTTTTTTGGAAATGTTCCCTGGTGTGGGGGGGGTGGGGGGCAGGGAGAAAAGACAACAAGATTTTGGGAGTGGGGGGGGGGGGGGCCCGCTGGGCTAGAAGGGAAGGTTTACCTCAGCTTTACTCCTGGCTACTTGGGCCACAGCCTCATTTCGGCCTGGATTTCAAGCTTGCTGATGGGCAGTGTCTGCTGTTCTTTTTCTGGCCTAGACCCTTCTTCCTCCTAGCCAGGAAGGACCCTTTGCAGTCATCTTAACCAACCCCCTGCCATTTCGTTATGGAGTAAATTGCAGCCCAGAAAGAGCAGAGGACATACCTAGGGTGTCAGAGGCCGCAGAACTGGGACGGGAATGTAGGGCCCTGACCCTTGCGCAAGGCCCCCTCCATCCCTGTCCCCATGGCCAGCCCCAGGCGGCACCGACTGGTCAGGGAGGGCGTGGCTGGCCCGGGTGGGGCTGGAAAGGTTATAATTTTGAAAACCCGAGTAAACAAACAAAGCCGTCCGTGGGAGAGAAGCGGCCCTGTGCCGGCCTTACAGATAGGCCTGTGTCTGAGGAGACAGCCCCGGCCTGTCCACACGCAGACAGCGAGGTGTTGTGGTGGATTAAAAAAGGCAGCGGTTGGGGCGCCTGGGTGGCGCAGTCGGTTAAGCGTCCGACTTCAGCCAGGTCACGATCTCACGGTCCGTGAGTTCGAGCCCCGCGTCAGGCTCTGGGCTGATGGCTCGGAGCCTGGAGCCTGTTTCCGATTCTGTGTCTCCCTCTCTCTCTGTCCCTCCCCCGTTCATGCTCTGTCTCTCTCTGTCCCACAAATAAATAAAAAAAAAAAAAAAAAAAAAAAAAAAAAAAGGCAGCGGTACACTGCCCTCACGCCCCCTCTCCCCTATTTAAGGCTGCTGGGAATCGGGGAGGGGGGTCACTGCCCAGCCTGGCCGCGGGACGGCCCTCCTGGCTCAGCTCAGCATAGCCCTGGCCCCTGTGGGACTTTGGGCAAGGGGCTTCTCTCTGGGCCTCGGTCCCCGCCCCTTTCTCTAAAACATGGTGATCCCATCTCTCCAGGAGGGTGACGAGGGTGGGAGATGCCTTGAGCTGGGTGGTTGAACACAGGGAGCTGGACAGAAACTTCATTTCTTTGTGGCTGGAGGCGGGGCCCCCTCTCTTAAGCAGAAGGGTTACTTTCTCAGTGACCCGAGAGTCCCGCCTGCTCCTGGGAGACAAGCCTCCAACCCACGTCAGGCTGGAGCGGGGGCCTCAAGGCTCAGCTTTCCTGTTTTCCTGTTGAGCCGGGGGCAGAAGCCGGGAGACAGAACGCCGCTTCTGGGGCTTGCCCTGCAGTGTGGGGGCTGGGCTGCCTGTCTGGCCTGGAGCCCCCCAGGGTGGGGCCCAGCAGACTTCCTGTGAGATTAGGGGCAGAGCCTCTTTGCTCTCCTTCCCTTTTCCTGAGTCCCCTGTGTGGTCTCTGAGACTCCAGCCCTGTGGATGGGAGCTCCGGCTAGCTGCCACTCTGAGCCTCAGTTTCCCCCATGGTGCAAGGAAGGGGTTGGATGAGACACTCTCTAGGTCGGCTTCCAGGACTCTGAAAGGCCTTGCAGGACCCCACAGACTAACCCCCTGAAGCTGGGAACACCCTTCCCTGGGTCCCGCCCATGGCAGGGCTGGGTGGGGGGGGGGGTCCCTCCTCCAGGCTCCGCCTCCAGTGGTTGTGGTTGATTCTCATCTATGGTATGAGTTCCACGAGGGCTCCCCTTACGTCAACAGTATGGCCGGGCAGGTCAGAGCTTGCTCTAGTAGCTACTAGCCAAATGCCCTTAGGATGGTTACTTTGGTTCTTTATGCCTCAGAATCATTAGTTGTAAATTGGGGAGTGATAATAATACTTCCCCAGCTAAATTACATTATGTGTATTTATGAATGACATTTATGCATTCTTTAACACAGCGCTGGGCGCAGCAAAGGCTCCGTAATCAATAGGTATAATTAACGTTTATTAATTTAAATTGTTTTAATTTCTTAACCGTGACTGAATCATAAATGTCATCACAAGGTTTACGGTCTTGCAGCATAGGGACCCCGAAGCTGTTTGGATGAAGGGTCTGGTAGGTGGAGAGGGTGCCTTGGGGGGTATAGAGGGGAGGCAGATGCAGGCGTGTTCAGAGAGCCCTGGCTGGTTGTGACTTCCCCTCTGCGCATCTGGAAGGAGTGGTTTGGGTCCCACCGTCTGAGGTCTGAGACCGCAGGCGTGGAGAGACCTCAGGCGTGGGGTGCGTGCAGCCACACACAGCTTCCTTCCTCCAGGCGTGTATTCCTCTCTGTCTGACTCACGGCTTTGTGCCTTTTGTTCTTGTCCTTGAGCCTCGGGGGTGAGGCCAGGAGAAGCAGGGGCCCAGGGATTCGCTCTTGGGCAGGCGGCCCCTCCCCCTGGTGCAGGACCCCCCCCCCCCCCAACTCCGTCCTGGCGCCCTTGCTGACTCACTGCGCGTCAGGCACAGAAGCACATGCGTTGACCGTGGGCTCACTGTGTGCTTGGCACCCAAACCAAGTTTATCCAGGCCCTGCCCGTGTAGAGCTCAAGGCTAGGCAGGAGAGACGTATGCAACAAACGGTTACCAGTCACTCATTAATTAAATAATTATCAGAGGGTGAATCATGACCAGATGCCCACCCTCCTCGTGAGCTTGCACGTGCTGGTCCTGTGAGGAGTGCCGTCCTGGGATTGGCTCTGCCAGGCCTCCTATTTGCCCTCTGGTCACAGATGAGGAAGCAGGCTCCTAGTGGCCATGGGACACGCCCAGGTCCCTTCTCCTCCTGGCGCCTCAGTTCCTTGTCAGGAAAATGGGCTCATTTGGGAAGGGTGCTGCTGCTGGCCGCACACAGGGCCTGAGGGTCTGCGTCACTGCAGTGCTGACCTGGCTTTGTAGCCCCTGAAATCCTTTCTCTGTGCGTCCCTAGGTGGACATATGGGGTACGGAGGTTGCTGTGATTAGAGCATTGGGCCCTCTAAAGGCTATATGGGAAATGGCTGCCCGAGGAACATGGTCCTTAGTCCCACCACCAGCAGGAGCAGCCCTAGAAAGGTGGCCCAGAGCCCCTGGTGAAGCCCGCCCGGCCTTTCCACACCAGGAGTTTACTGAATGCAGCCAAATAGTTATATTATTTTAAAAACAAAAAAATTTTAAGCTTATGTATTTATTTTGAGTGGGAGAGTGAGCAGGGGAGGGGCACAGAGAGAGGGAGAGAGAGAGAGAGAGAGAGAGAGAGAGAGAGAGAGAGAATCCCAAGCAGGCTCTGCACCATCAGAGCAGAGCCCGTCGCAGGGCTCGAACTTACGTACTGCAAGACTGTGACCTGAGCTGAAACCAAGAGTCGGATACTTAATTGGCTGAGCCACCCAGGCGCCCCTAAAACAATTTTTAAAACAATGCTTATTTATTTTTGAGAGGGTGGGGAGGGGCAGAGAGAGAGAGGGAGACACAGAATCCGAAGCAGGCTCTGCTGACAGCTCAGAGCCTGACTTGGGGCTCGAACTCATGAACCATGATATCATGACCTGAGCCGAAGTCGGACACTTAGCTGACTGAGCTACCCAGACACTCCCAAATGGTTATATTACTTTAAAACATTGGTTACAATAGGAAAAAAAAAAAAAGGAGTTAGGGAAACAATGTCTATGGGTAGGTGATATCCAATGGCACAACAAGAAGCCTATAATTGGACTTCAGAAAGAGGATTTTACCTCTACTACTAGGGGCAGTAGCAACAGACATCTATTGGGCACTGCTCTGTGCCCAGCCTGGGAGGCACCTGTGGCCGTGGATGGAGGGGCATGTGGTGGTTCAAGCCAGAGACTTGATTGAGATTGATTCCATGAATGGAGTCTCTCTGCGTGCCAGGCAATGAAGGTGGGTGTGGATGGGGCCAGTGAGGTGGTGCGGGGTCAGTGGGTTCTTGTCCACCTGGGAGAGTCTGCCAGTCACCAGTCTTCCAGCTTTTAGGTGCCTTCCACTCACTGTTCCTGCCAGAATGCCACCGCAGACCCCCTGGGCGATGTGCGTGACTGCTGGCGGCTTAGCACTGGACTTGGGCTGCTGGAGGTGTGTGAGGCACAGCACGCTTGAGGACTCCTTTCTGCAGTGCTCAGGGCTTCCCTCTGGCGGTCTTTCTTGTGACCTCAGCATTCTGTGCCTCAGTTTCCCAACTGTATGGCCGTGCTTACCGTACGGTGAGCTTTATGAGACCATGCCTGGTGCCTGGCACAGAGTAAACCCTCAGGAGAGGTTTCTGCCCTGAGGGTCCGGTGCCCCACCAAGGGGGGCTTGGCCTTTCAACTTGGAGCTTTCTCAGAGCTCCCCCTTTTATTGTTGATGTGATATAAGCAATATTTGATGATCAGAGAAAAATTAGAAAATAGAGTAATGAAGAAAATGAGGGGCACCTGGGTGGCTCAGTCGGTTAAGCGTCCAACTTCGGCTCAGGTCATGATCTCACAGGTCGTGGGTTCGAGCCCCGTGTCGGGCTCTGTGCTGACAGCTCAGAGCCTGGAGCCTGTTTCAGATTCTGTGTGTGTGTCTCTCTCTCTGCCCCTCCCCTGTTCACGCTCTGTCTCTGTCTCAAGAGTAAATAAACATTAAAAAAAAAATTAAAAAAAAAAAGAAAATGAAAATCACCAGTGTTCCTACCATCCAGAAATAATGACTTTCAGGCATTTCCCTGATGCATAACCAACAGTGGGTTGTGGGCATCTGCATACGGGATTCATCTACCGACCCCACCATTGTTTGAGAGCCTGCTCAGGGTTGGTCATGTGTGGGGCTGCGGGTGTGGGATGGGGAGGCAGCCTACCGCCCCGCCCCCCCGGCATAGATCCCTTTTTGGGAGGACACACCCAACATGGAACCCTAGCCAGGGCTAGGGTTGTCTAGCTAGGGTCAGGGTGTCTTTGGGAGCCAGAGAAGCAGCAGTAGCCCAGACTTGGAGAGTCAGGGAAGGCTTGTTGGAGAAGGGAATGTCTAGGTGAGGCCGAAAGGGTGCAGAAGGAGGAGAGGGTCATAGGCAAGGGGGCAGGTCTGCAAAGGCCCAAAGCAGAGAGAGCACAGGTATTTGGGGGAAGCAGAGTTTCCCAGAAATTGGTGGTTTTCTGTGGTTCTTGCTGCCCTTAGGAGCGGCCCCCTTCATGCACCACACTTCAGTTGTTATTCAGAGTCCCTCTGTGGAGGGTGCTTGGGTGGCTTAGTGAGTTGGTTAAGCATCTGACTTCGGCTCAGGTCATGATTTCACAGTTTGTGAGTTCAAGCCCCATGTAGGGCTCTGCGCTGATGGTGCAGAGCCTGATTGGGATTCTCTCTCTCTGCCTCCCTCCCCCACTTGTGCTCGCTCTGTCTCTCGCTCTCTCTCAAAACTTAAAAAAAAAAAAAAGATAAAAACTTTAAAGTCCTGTGGGGCTGGGATCTTCTTATAACGGGGGACATGGAAACAGGGTGATGTGTCCGCCCCAAGTCAGAGTCAGCAGACCCAAGCCTCCTGCCTCTCTGCGTGGTGTTCTGCCAGCCCGGAGCGGGCAGAGGAGGTTCAAGTGCAGGGCCTCCTCAGCTCTAGTTTCCCAGACCCATTTCAGGGGCTGTATCATTTAACAGAATCTGCTGGAAGAGAAAACTGAGGATCTGAGCTTAGGTGACCAGGCTCGGTTTGTGTAATGGGGGTGGTGACCTTTTCTGCTGCTGATGTGTGTGTGACCTTGGGCTGGCCTGGCCTGCTCCTGACCCAGCCCCACCTGTACTTAAAGCGCCTTACTGGGATTGGAGGGCCCCGGGCTAACACTGCCCCCCGGGCTGGGAAGGACCTGTTCTCAGGCCTGAGCTGGCCTTTCTGGCCCTGTCTTCCTCCTGTGTCTTAAGATGCCTGGGAGACCCAAGTCGAGGTGCTCTGGTGTAATCTTGCAGGGACAAATATTTGTCCCTGGTGCTGTGTTTGGTGCCAGGGATATGTCATGAATGAGACAGACAGGGTCCCTGTCCTCATGGGGGAAAATGGGACACTAAACAGTTAATTATTAAATGAAAGGTGTGCTGATGATTAATGGGGGGCTCTGACCCAAATGGGGCAGTGACTGTCCGTGTACCTGGCAGGTGGAACTGGGACCAGTTTGATCAAGCCTGAACGGCCCGTTCCCCTGGGCCTGCCAGTGTGGTCCTGGGTTGGGAGGGAACACTTTCTGGAGTCACAGTTGGAGGGTGCTAAGGGTCTTGAGGGTCCAGCGCAAAGGAGTCCAGCCTCTTCACTGGACAGTCAAGATGGAGAGCTGGGAGGGGTGAGGGACTTGCCCGAGGTCAGGTGGAAGTCAGGTGCCTGACCTCCAGGCCCACCACTCTTAACCCTGAATTACTGCCTGGAGCCTGTGCCTGGAGCCTGTTCATCACCTCCAGGGAAGGCAGTGAGCCTGTCCCCACTATCCCTTAAAGGACCCCCAGGGAAAGCAGGCATAGAACTTAGCTCTGTAGAGCGGAGTTTCCCATGAAGCACAGATGTGTTGGGCGGGGGCGGAGGGGGGACACAGGCACCTGGAACGAGGAATGTGAGGCTGGCAGGGCCTCCGAGAGGATTTGTCCTCATACCTCCCCCTCCGGCCCCCTTTGGAGCCCGAGGAGACTTGCAGCTGGTGACCCAAGGGTGGGGCAGGTGCTTCGTCCTCTGCTGGCTCAGGGACAGGCCACAGGAGTCTTGTTATTTGAATAAGCTTTCCATCTTCTCTCTGCATAAAGCCTCTTCATGCTGAGGGTCCCCGGCGTTCCAGCCAAGGGTTGGGTTTCCTTCTAGCCCAGCAGCGAGCACATGAGTAAATTTTCATATTGGCTCATCTTCCTCCTCCCCACCACCCCGCAGCCAGCCCCGCCCCCACCCTTGACTCCTTTTGTCTCTCCCTCCCTGGCTTTGAGAAGGCAGGAGCCCTCCCCCTGCCCCCACCTCACTTGCGGTCAGGACCCGGGGAGGCAGCCCACGGTGTTTGTGCGTGTATACACGTGTGTGAGAGGGATGGGCGGGCAGGGGGGCTTCTGGGGCCCGAGGCAGCCTGATTTGGGCTTGGTGAAAAGGAGGTTGGCGTCGGAGGGTACCGGGCTAATGAAGTGGGTGGGATTTGTATCTCTGAGTTTATTTAGCCCTTTTCCGGTAAGGTTGGGCCACAGTAACTGGTACTTATTAGTGATTAGTTCTTATTGGAACAGCAGCTGGCACTTATCAGGCTCTTACCAACAGTCAGGCAGAGTGCCAGGCACGTCTCATGCAGTGTCTGCTTTTGTTCCCACAACTACTCATCGAGGTGTGTATTATTTTTCTCCCTGTTTTGTTTTCTTATTTTTCTTTTTTTTTAAGTTTATTTATTTATTTTGAGAGAGAGAGAGAAAAAAATGCACATGTGTGCGTGCAAGGGAGGGGCAGAGAGAGAGGGAGAAAGAATTCCAAGCAGGCTCTACACCGTCCGCCCAGAGCCCAACAGGGGACTCAGAGTCATGAACTGTGAGATCGTGACCTGAACCGAAACCGAGAGTCAGATGCTTAACTGACTGAGCCACCCAGGTGCCCCTCTCCCTGTTTTATTGATAAAGAAACTGAGGCTTGAGAAGTCACAGTCAGTAGCAGAGCCTGTCTGGTCCCAAAGTTTGTGTTTTTACTCCTCTTCTTCCTCCTGGGACAGAATCTTCTCTCCAGCCTCCTTGTGGCCATCCGGCCTCTCCTTGCACACCTCCAGTGACAGGGAGCTGTTTACCTCTTAGGGTCACCTGTCCCACACTGGTCATCTGAGATAGTCTTCCCTGGAGTTCTGTCTTTGGTGGGTCACTTGAGAACAGGTTCCAGTTGGGCTGGGGTGTGTCTGTGGCTGGGTTTCCCCAGCAGTTGTTTTCCCAGGGAATTATCCAGCTCTTTCGTTGGGGGAGAACTAAGTCTGCCCTCCTTTCCCTTAGCAGCCCCTACCTGGCCCTTCATATGCCATTCGTCACATACTGAGCAAGCCTGAGCAAACTTGATGTTGAAACCCTAGAGGTGATTTTCATTATCATTGATCTGGATGTCTTAGTCAATGCAGTAAGATAGGAAAAAAGAGAGAGAGAGACAGAGAGAGAGAGAGACAGAGAGAGGTATAGATACAAGATACCAGGAGAGAGATACATGGTCTTGCCTTGTGGACTTCAAAGCACTTTTTCATCTAGCTTTTCCTTTAGCTTTGAACAAAAATTTTTTCTAACTTTCCTTTTATTTATTTTGCGCGCGCGCGTGCGAGAGAGCACATGCATTGGGGGTGGGGGGGGGAGGGGGTTGGAGGGGCAGAGGGAGAGAGAATCTCAAGCAGGTTCCACGCCCAACGTGGAACCTGACACGGGCCCAATCCCAGGACCCTGGGATCATGATCTGAGCCAAAATCAAGAGTCGGGCACACAACAGACTGAGCCATACAGGTGCCCCCCCGACTCCAATTTTTTTTCTTTAATTTTTTTTTTTTTAACGTTTTTTTTTTTTTTTTTAATTTATTTTTGGGACAGAGAGAGACAGAGCATGAACGGGGGAGGGGCAGAGAGAGAGGGAGACACAGAATCGGAAACAGGCTCCAGGCTCCGAGCCATCAGCCCAGAGCCTGACGCGGGGCTCGAACTCACGGACCGCGAGATCGTGACCTGGCTGAAGTCGGACGCTTAACCGACTGCGCCACCCAGGCGCCCCTCTTTAATTTTAAGTATCATACACCCAACGTGGGGTGCAAACTCATGACCCCGAGATCAAGAGTCGCACGCTCTTCTTTTTTTTTTTTTTAATTTTTTTTTCCAACGTTTTTTATTTTATTTTTGGGACAGAGAGAGACAGAGCATGAACAGGGGAGGGGCAGAGAGAGAGGGAGACACAGAATCGGAAACAGGCTCCAGGCTCCGAGCCATCAGCCCAGAGCCTGACGCGGGGCTTGAACTCACGGACCGCGAGATCGTGACCTGGCTGAAGTCGGACGCTTAACCGACTGCGCCACCCAGGCGCCCCTAAGAGTCGCACGCTCTTCTGACCGAGCCAGCCAGGCACCAGCTTCTCCCCCAGCTTTGTCCATCCTGTGGGGCTCCCTGTGGGAACTGGAGGCTCAGACAAGGAGTTTGCCCACCTGCAGTGCCACGGAGCGGAGGAGCTGTGGTTGGCTGAGGTTTGGCGGTGTGCGGTCTGTTGCGTAGTTGCTTTCAGAATCTGTTGCTGTTTCTGTCTCCGCTTCCCCTTTCTGATTAGTTAACTCCTGAGGGATGAGGGCCCAGAAAGATGGGACCCCAAGCATGTCACCTTCCCGTCCCTCCGAGTGGCCCCCTGAGAGACTGAGTGGCCGTTGTTCTGTTTCCCCGTTCCTGCCCCCCACTTCATGGCATGAAACTCATTGCAGAGCACTGCTGTTTGCACAGATGGGCGCACCACGGGACCCCTGAGCTTGTGAAAGACCCCAGTGCCCACCTGAACACTCATTTCCTGGCCATCAACGCTCGGGCAGATGGAACTTCTTTCCATCAGTAGGCCTCGTTATTGATAACACAGGACCCCGTCTGGTCAGGCTCTGTAGATCTCCTCATTTCATCAAATCCGAATGACAACCTCGCCAGATGGGTACTGCTGGTCCTCCCATTTTACAGCTGAGGAAACTGAGGTTCTGAGAGTATCAGTCCCATGCCCACGGTCCTACAGCCCAGGAGCGGTGGAGTTAGTACTCGAAATGAGATCTGATTCCAGAACCTTGATACCGTTCTTGACATAGAAGGTATTCCTACATTTATTTGTGGAATGGATTCATGCTTTCTCGAATGTCTGAATTTGTGCATTTCCTGTGTCTCTGCTTGGCACCCTCTCCCTGCCCAGTCCTCCTCCTCCTTTACCTACTTAGCACCTCTTCGTGTCTCAGGCGCCATTTTCTTCCGGAAGTCTTCCCTGACTCCACCGGCTAGGTTAGCGGCCTCTCATCTGGGCTCCTGTAACTTCCCGTGCTGCTCCCAACTGGGGGCTTACCATGCTCATTGTAGGTTTTGTTGATAGTCTTTCTCCCTCATTAGACAGAAGGGCTGGTCTAGTTCCTTCCTGAATGCCCACTGCCGCACGGTTGGTGAACGAGGGCAACATGAAACCTTTCTGGGCTAGCACAATGGAGCCCCCAAGACCCTCACTGGACTCTGGCTCTGCCTCCAGTGGCCATTTTGGTTGGCTCCGAGGGCCTGAATTTCACGCCGGCTCCTGTCCTCAGCTCCTGCGTCTTGTGGCCGATGGGGAGGGGCTGGGGCTGAGCAGTGATGCTGGCTGCCAGGTGGTCAGAGAGGAAGGGCTCAGTCAGGAAGGTCTGCCTGGGCATCTCAAGGGCTGGGCACCGAGGGGAAAGTCGGTGGTGGGTTCTCAAATGGGCGGGGTCCAGGCCAGTGTGAGGGTGCTGTGGCAGAGCGCCCCGTGTCTCCAGTCCAGACTTGGACATGTGTCGAGGAAATCAGGGCTGCTGCCCTTTGGCCTGGGGCAGTTGTGACAGGTGTCCAGGCCCCAGGTTAGAGGGCTCCAGTGGGTGTGGCGAGGATGAAAAGAAGGGAATGGAGGAGGGTGTTGCCCAGAAGTCAGCAGGGATGGGTGGGCGGGGGTGAGGAGGATGGAGGTTAGTGTTTACAAAATCACCGTCACAGATCAGCTGCCTCTTTGCCCGTCCTGTTGACAACAGCTGCCTGAGAGAGAAGCCAGTTATCCCCAGTGCACAGAGAATACCCGGGCTTAGAGGCGAGGCCACAGGACCACGGAGCTGGGCTTTGTTGGCACCTGTCTGGTTCCCAAACCAGGGCTCTCTCTGAGAGGGACAAGGAAGTTAAGCAGGGGTGTGCACAGTGTGAGGCCGCTGGTCCTGCTGGAGCATCTTGGAGCTCTGGGGGTCCTCCAGGCTGCCTTCGACTCCCCCTTTGATCCTTTTGTCATGGCTTCCTCGGCCTGGGGTGTGGCCTTGGCCACGGCAGGGCTTGGTGCAGAACACCAGCCCCCGGAGGAACCCCAGGAGTGGGAGCGGTGCCCCCCACGGTAGGCGCAGTGCCGGGGACCCTGCGGTGGGCCCGGGGTAGGTGTGGGTAGAGGCCAGTCCTGCCCTGGCTGGGGCCGGGGGTGGGGCCTTGGCACCCTTTCTCCACCCTCCGCAGCTTGGCTCTGTGTTCTTGGGTTCTGGGCTCCCGGAACAAGCCGCCAACTGTGAGCTGTGGGTACGGTGCTGCCAGGCAGGGAGGGAGGGCCCCGGAGGAGATGAGAGGGCTTTTGTTTCCCTGTTTGTGTCAAGATGGGAATCGACTTCCTCCCACCAGGCTGCCCGGGGTATAAAGGAAAGGGCAGTCCCCGGTGGGCGGGTCTTCAGTCTGCCTTTTTTTCTTTCTGACATTTCTCTGGGCCCCACTTCAGCCACCTGCCTCCCTCCTCAGGCCCTCCCGTACACTCTTCCCCAGCAGACCTGGGTCTCTGAGCCGTGGTTAAATATTTGCCAACTGAGAAGAGCTTTAAAGGCAGCTTTGTGAGAAATCCCACTGCCCTGTCCCAAAGCTGCCTTTGCGACGGGGAGCCCCAGGCAGCCTCTGCCCTCCTCAGCCTCCTTTTTGGGCCCGTGGCGGCCATTTGGGCACCTGAAACTGGATGGCCTTCCCTCCGGGGGTGGCCTTCCCCACTCAGCACTTGCTTATCGGGCACGCACCTGGGCCAGGCACTAGCTGGGTTCCGGGGAGACGGCGGGAACAAGGTCTCTGTCTGGGGAGTGGGGTCGAAGGAGCCTTTCATGGGGATACAGCAGCTGTAGGTGAGAAGAGGGCCAAGGAGAAGTGGGGGCTGCGGGCACTGGACCTGTCTCGGGTTCCGAGGAGGTGATGTTCGAGCCTGAGGGGGAGGAAGAGGAGATGGCCAGGCTGAGGGGGCTTTGAGAGAATGTTCCAGGCCGGAGACCCTCAGACCAGAGCCAGTTCCCTCTCCTGGGTGCTGAATTCTGACCGCACCCCCCACCCCCCCTTCTTTCTCTTCACCCTGTTCTCACAAGGTTGCTTCTTTCCTATTCCCCAGCCTCGGTTTCCCCATCTGTCCAATCCGGAGCTCGAACTTCATCTTAGAGGGCCCTTCCCAGGTCCAGTGGCCTGTTATAAGCATATGTCACTGGTCCATTAATAAGGGGACACTCCGGGGCAGGGATTCCACTGGTGCCAAAGGTTAAGATGGCAGCCATGTATCTTTATATTGTTCACCCAGTGCTTTGTTGACAACAAAAGTCAGCATCTCCTGAGGACCCCTCATCACCGAGTGAGATTGTGTGTGGGAAACTATCACGTTATGCCCATTTTACAGACAAGGAAACTGAAGCCCAGAGAGGCCGTCCTGAGCTCAGGGTTTGCTTCTTGCTTCAAGCTTGGCCCCCCTAACACCCCTGCCTCTATGAGACACCCACTTTTCTGTCCCCAAACCCGTGCCACACTGGGCGCTTGGGATACAGAAGGTAACAAGGTGCCCCTTTTGACCCGGGCAGCTGCCAGGCGAGTGGGGGATGTCCTGGCAGAGAGACCACAAATGTTTTCGAGCTCTTTCTCTGTTTCAGCACCATTCTAGGTGTTGGGACAGAGCAGTGGACAGTGGATGGCTTGGCTTCAGGTCACAATTTCCCTCTTACCTGTGTGACGTTGGACAAGTCGCTTCACCTCTCTGAGCCTCATCTGCAAAATGGGTTCAAGAGTAAATCTGGGTGAGGGTTAAATAACGTTGAGGATACTTGTTAGCATATATGGGAGCTGCCTCCGTGCCTGGCAGTGGGTGAGTGCTACAGGCCTTCGCTCAGGTCCCAATTATTATTATAATTATGCACCAATGGGCAATCCCAGGAGATATTTGAGTGGGACCTTGAAGTCTGGCTAAGACTTTGTGTTTTTCTTTTTTTGGCTAAGACCTTGAACTGTGGAAACGAGGGGGGAAGGGGCTTCTGCAAGGGGGCACAGCACAGGTGAAAGCGTAGAGATGGGGGCCTGGGGTGGATAGGAAATTACCAGGGTGGGGCCTCGGGGAGGGAAATGGGGCTCAGAACCTGCCGGGTCCTGGATCCGATTCAGTGTTCTGTCTGCGGGCCACGGTGCGCCAGGCCCCGTGGCGGGTGTCAAGAATGCAATGACGGGCGAACCTCCCGTCTCCTGGGGTGTTGGAGCCCTGGAAGAGCCTCTCTGAAGCACTTTGCATGACTGTCCTTTGTGTCTCCACATCCCCGGGAGCCCGGGTTCAAGCCCCCAGCGTGGATTCAGGCTTCTCTACCTGACAGCTGGCTGACTTTGGACAAGTCACTGGGCCTCACAGCCTCCTGTTTCCTCAGTGGGGGTGGTACCTGTACCCACCTCCTGGGGTTGCTGCCAGGGCCCGGTGGCAAATGCAGTAAAGGCCCTGCAGAGTAAGCCTGGGGATCAGCCGCCAGCGTTGTGCCTTACCAGCTGTGTGACGCTGCGTAGGCTCCTTAACTGCCTGACGCTTTCTTCCCTCCTCTGTCCACTGGGGTAATGACAGACCCTCCCTCCCTGGGCCATTTTGATCTCCTCCATAAAGCCCCTTGCACAGAGCTGGCATGCCATCAGGTAGTTGCCACAATCGGGCCTTGGCATGCTGCGGGCTGCTGTATTTATGGGGAGAGAATTTTCCCTTGTTCCCGGCTCCAGGGAAGGGGTGACCAGCAGAGGGTCCCTTCAGGGCAGCTGAGGCCAGCAGGGAGGGAACCTCGTGGGTGGCAGTCACCTTCCCGAGTAAGAAGGAAGGTGTTGTGCGCATCCGCTCATTTCTGGGGCCTGGCCACAGCCCTTGGGTTGGGCATAAGCCTCCCGTTCTGTGATGAGGAATCTCTGGGGTGTGTGTGGGGAGCTTTATTGCTCAGCGAGGGTGGCTCTGTGCCCCAGGGCGGCCCTGGCTCTAGATCTCGCCTCTGGCTTCTTGCTCTGAGCTTCCTACTATGCGCCAGGCCCTGTCCCAGATGTGGTGGGTACTGCCTGGGGGAGTCCGACAGGAAACAGGCCTTCACCCACTGCAAGATCAGTGGGGGGCTATGGAAATAAGTGGGGGATACCCACTGGCCTGGGGGCATCCTGGGGGAGAGAGTGGTGCAGTGGGGGGCTGAGAAATGGGCACCCCCCCAGCGGAGGGGGGAGGAGTGTTCCTGACCTGGAGACCCCATGGCAAGGAAGAGAAGGCAGGAGCCTGGGGGCCTTCTGAAGAGTTTAGTCTTTGTCCCAAAGGCAGTGGGAGCCATGGAAGGTTGTTGAGCAGAGAAGGTTCAGGGTGAGAGCTGTAACACGAAGATCCCTGCGGCTATTGTAAGCAAAGGATCTGAAGGAGTCAGGAGTGGAAATGGGTAGAAATTTGGAGGCCGGGCAGACGTAGGATGGGCATTCCCATGGCTGGGGGGCAGTGACTTGTGGCACAGTCAGGGCTCAGCTGTACTGGCCTCTTGACCGTCCCCTGGTCAGCTAGGAAGTCCACCTCACCCTGATGGCCTTGCGCTGGGCCGTGGGGCATGGCTGGTGGGGGAATCCTCTCGGGCCCAGAAGTGGGGTTCCAGGGACCTGCTGCTGCTATACAGGTGCTCTGAGCAAACCCATTCTTCAGGGGGTATTTGTGGGGTGACCTTGGATCAGTCCCGTGCCCTCTCTGGCAGCTGTCTCTCTTCTGAACAAGAACTGGCTGTTGGGGTGAGGGTGCCACTCAGCTGACTTAACCCCCTCTTGGCTTCGGCTCTGCGGGGTTCCGGCTGCTAGTTCAGGCTCTTCTCACGGGCGGTCTGCCGGTCCCCCTCCTCTGCTGGCCAGTGGAGCCTGTCATTACCCCTTCTTCCTGACTTTGCCCCTGATTACAGGTCCTGAGTGGGAGCCATGTCAGCCTTTCTGACAGCGGCCACCCACAGGGCCAGTGCGGTGTGGAACCCCAGCTCCCGGAGGCTGGCAGGTGGGGGTGAGATGGATTTGCCCAAACTCTGGTTCTGTGTTAGACTCAGGCTGATCTGGGTTCCTGTCATTTACAAGCTATGTGTTTCCAGAGAAGTCACTTAACTTCTCTGAATCTCAGTGTCTTCCTCTGTAAAGTGGGGACAACACAGGAAATAACACGTGTGAACGTGTAGCACCGTGCTGGGTGTGGAGGGGTGCTGAACACTTGGCTGTTGCTAGTATTTCTTAATAGTGATAGTAGGGTGGCCAGGTAGAAGGGCCCTGGGTTGGGCACTGGGGGCCTGACGTGCTGACCCAGCTCTGTTGACATATGCTGTGCGACCCCAGGAGAGTGTCGCCACCTCTCTGGACTATAAGCTTTCCCTGCTCTCCTAGGCGGATGATGGAGATGGTGGTACTTTGGGCAGCTGTATGACACGGGGAAACTGAGTCCCTGGCTGCCTCCTCTACCTCTCCACCCTGGGCCTTCTCTCCAGGGCTCTGAGAACCAGGTAGGCAAGTTCCGGGCCTGCCCTGCCCTACAGGGTGCCGCCTGCCTGGTTTCAGTCGGCAAATCTCTTTCAGCCCTGAAACCGGGACGGGCCTCGTGGGTGAGGTGTGTCCCTGGGGCCCGCTGGAGGGACCGGATGAGCCGGGAACAGATTTGGCGCATTGCCCTCAACTCGGGCCAAGCTGGGGCTGGGACCAACGTGAAGCCCCTGTGGCTGGCACAAGGCTGACGTGGTCCCGGCTGGAGATTGCCCTCTTCGTCCTGGGACCCGGCAGTCAGTGTGGAGGGGGCCCCGGGCCTGGGCTCAGATCCTGCCTCTGCTGCTCCCCAGCTGAAGGACTTGGCAGGGATCCCGGTTCTCCTCATCTGAAATGAGACACCGCCTGCCCCAGGTTGAGTCCAGGATTGGGGGGGTGACTCAACGTGACATGTGCTGGGCTTTGGGAGGGTCACGAGAAGGCCTTCGAGGCTCTCTGGGACACCTCCGCACTCCTTTTTCTCATCCTCTGCTCCGCGAGCCCCTTCTCCTCTCTGAGCCTCAGTTTTGCCATCTGCACAGTGGGCTAAGTCCCCCTGTCCCCCAGAGTTGGCAGGGGACTGCGGGCCACCCTGGGGCCTCCCACATTCTTGCCCAGCCCCCGCTTTCTGAGTGCAGGAAGCAGCGTGACCCCTAACGTTGTCAGTTTGGGAAATCAGAGATTAACGTTCTTCCGGTTGCCTTGGCTACTGTTGGTGCTGGGCCTGGGGCTAGGCTGCACCGGGGGTTGCTCAGCTGGGCCAGGGGTGTTTCAAGGGCCTCTCTCCAGATTAGGGGAAGCTTGGACAAGAGGAACTGTATAGGAGCCCCCGTTAACATGCCTCCTCTTTGCCAGGGTGAAATGCTTTATGCCCATTAGCTCGTTGATCTTGACCTCTTCTTTTTTTAAATGTTTTTAAATTTATTTTTGAGAGAGAGAGAGTATAAGCATGAGCAAGGGAGGGGCAGATAGAGAGGGGGACAGAGGATCTGAAGGGGCTCTGCTCTGACAGCAGAGAGCCTGATGCGGGGTCAAACTCACAAACTCCAAGATCATGATCTAAGCCAAAGTTGGACGCTTAACCGACTGAGCCACTCAGGTGCCCCTGATCTTGATTTTCTCATAACCCCATCAGGCAGATACTGTTGTGCCATTTTGCAGAGGGGGAAACAGAGGCTCAGAGAGAGGAAGTGCCTTGAGGAAGGCCACACAGTTAGTAGGTGGCAGAGCCAGGACTTGAACCCAGAGCCCGTGTGCCCAACAGAGATGGTGCCTCGTACACAGGTAGGGTTGATGCTGAATCCTGCCCCCCACTTCCCTCCCGGTCCTTCTGTCCAGCCTGAGGAGCCTGTGGTCAGACTCAGAACTGACTCACCAGCAGCTCAGAGGAGGATGCTGAGGCCAGCATCCCGGTCAGCTCCTGGGGCCAGGGCAACACTGATTATATCATCACTGAGATTTTAGATCAGTTGAGCCAACAGGGACCTACCCACCCATTTTACAGGTGGGACAATTAAGGCCCAGAGAAGATGGACAGGTAAGGATCCAGTAGGTGTGAAGTTTCCCTGCCAGCTCTGACCAGTTTGGGGCTGGAGACCCCAGGCTTCAGTCTTGGCTCTGACAGTCATCTACTTACTGTGTGACCTTGGGAAAGTCACTTTGCCTCTCTGAACCTCGGTTTCTTCATGTGTAAAATGGAGATAGTAAGGTGCACTTTGCCTGCCTCTTGGGACCAGGCAAAGACCCCGAAATCAAGTTTAAGGCAGGACTAGAAATTATACTTCGGTGCCATGTGGGAGGCTGTTGGATGAGGAGGCTTTGTGCGGTGGGGGCTTTGTACAGGCTTTGAAACTCACCTCTTTCCCTTTCTGGGCTGTGGCATCTCTGAGTAGGTCACCTGGTCTCCCTGAGCCTCAGTTGCCTTATCTGTAAAGTGGGGATAACAGTATCTGTTCGGGTTCAGTGAGCTGTTGAACATGCATAACTTTTTAGTGATAGTCACATCTGGTAAACTCTGGGGGTTCTAGAGGCAGAGTTAGGAGGCCTGGATGGGAAGGGGGTGGCTCTAGGTCATTCTTTTTTTTTTTTTTTTTGTACAGTTTATTTATTTATTTTGAGAGAGAGAGAGATAGAGTGAGCACAAGCAGGGGAGGGGCAGAGAGAGAGGGAGAGAGAATCCCAAGCACTAACAGTGCAGAGCTCACTGTGGGGCTTGAACTCATGAACTTTGAGATCCCAACCTGAGCCGAAACCAAGATGCTTGACTGACTGAGCCACCCACGTGCCCCTCTGGGTCGCTCTTGATGGTCCCAAAGGGCGCAGCCCTTGGAGACAGGGTTCCAGTCATCTGGGAGGCAGAGATGCCCCCACATCCGGAGCCAGATGGAGCCCACTACCCTCGTGGTGCAGATGTGATGTGGCAGTGGAGGCCCCGGGGAGGGGGCATTGGTCCCCCTGAGGCCCCAGAGCACAGTGGTGTCTGGGTGCAGATGGGGACACTCAGGTCCACTCCCAGGATTCGTGGGCTCATAAGGGAATCGGGACCCCATAAATGAGTGCTTCTCAAGACAGCTCCATGGAGCTCAGTAGCTTTCTGTTGACTGACAAGTGAAGTGACTTCTTGAGCCATTAGTCTTTGTGAGCATTGGCTTGTACACCTGTAAAGTGGAGGGTTTTATTCACGTCTGGGGCCATTTGAAGAATCTGAGTGTGTGCATTGGACCCTGAGTCTGAGTGGGGTGAGTTTACCGCCTAATTCTGCAGGATGTGCTGTCAGAGGGCACCTGGGAGGATGGGTCAGAAAACATGGAAGGTGGTGAGGGCGGCCCACGCCCTCGGACTGCTCCATGCCAGCATCTGTACCTCCCAGAGTTCCTGAGTCTGGGACCCCCGGGGACCTTGGGTGGGAGGGATGGTGAGCCTTGGCCTCGGCAGCCCTAAATCCGTGGTTTGTGGTGTCTCCAGAAGCCATGGGAGGAGGCGGGAAGAGCTGGCATGGGCAGGTGTGGAGGGGAGAGGAGCCCCGGAGGCCTGGGGACCATCCACAGACACTCAGGCTGGGGGTTTGAACTGTAGAATCCCGACAACAACTCCAGGGAGACAGCCGCTGTAGGGTGGCCAGAAGGGAAGAAAGGGGGTGCTGAGCACTGCCCAGAGGAAGGGGACTGCCTGGGCCATGACCCCGGAGCTCAGCGGGCAGGAGGAGCATCCAAGGCAGCCGGGGCTGCCCATCCAGGTTTCCCTCCAGCAGCGTTGGCCAGGCAGGCCTCTGGGGACCCTGTTGAGGGCTTCTCCCCTGTGAGCCCGTTCTCCCAGGAGGGGACTGGCCCCCTTCCCTGGCTTGCCTCTCTCAGGTCTTTCCAGCCCCAAATCCTAGGCCCCCTACAGCGCTGCCTTCCCATGACACTTCCTTTGTACCAAGCACGAGGCGGTTCCTTCCAGGCTGTCTTAAGACTCTCTCAAGAATGTGCTTGGGGCTGCCCTTGCCAGGAAGCCATCCTGCCGCCCTGCTCCCTGCCACACCCCCCCCCCCCCAAGTCTTCCCTTTGTAACCCTTCCTTGACCAGAGTTAGGCCAAACGCACCCAGTTTCCTGGTGCTGCCTGGGACCCTTCTAAGGAACCCCTTGAGAAATGATGTCACCCCTACCCCTGGCCCAGCGGCTTGCCCAGTCCTGGGGCCTGGTGCGGGGTAGGTGCTCAGTAACTGGTGAGTGGACTGCCCCTTGCTCAGCATCTGCCTGTGCCAGGCCAGAGTGGGGAGCAAAGGGGAGCCAGTGGTGTGCAGAACGGTGTCAGGGCCACCCTCCCTGATTTACGGTCAATCCTCAGACAGATACTAGCATCCCAATCCATTTGGCTCCCGAGCTGGGAGAGCAAGTTTGGGTAGTGAGAGACCCCACTCTGTGATGTTTGGTTCTGGAATTTCAGGTAGCAAAGTGTTTATCTGAAAACAGATCCAGATCTATATAGTTCTTCTTCTTCTTCTTCTTCTTTTTTTTTTTTTTTTTGATGTTTATTTATTTTTGACAGAGGGGAAGGGGCAGAGAGAGAGGGAGACAGAGGATCCAAAGTGGGCTGTGCACTGACAGCAGAAAGCCCCATGTAGGGCTCGAACTCACGAACCGTGAGATCATGACCTGAGCTGAAAGTCGGACGCTTAACTGACTGAGCCACCCAGGTGCCTATGTACTTCTTGAGTTTGGACAGCAAGGCATGCCTGTACTGGCAGTTGGGTGAACTTGGGGCCAGGGCTGCTGCTGCCTGTTTGGGGGTGCAGGGTGCCTGGGGCCATCTCCTCTTTTCCTACTCCCATTTTCTGTCCATTTCTGCCCATACCTTCTCTTCTCTCCACCCTCTGCCTGGTGACTCCCACCCTAGTCCTTAAGCCCTCTACTCCTGGACCCTGGTCCTACAGTCCGGCTTGGATAACTTGTCCTCATCCCAATGGGAGGGCGACAGTGGGTTTTCTTTCTTTTTGCCCCCTACCCCACCCGGCCCTTCTCAGCCCAGATACTTCAAGCCCGTCAGCTTCACCTTTGCCTTCTGTCTCCTTCAGGGTCACCTTGTTCTGGTCTTCACTTCCTCAGCCTCCCCCGCTTCCTCTTCAACCTACAGCAACCCCCTTCCCCACAATCGGGCCTTGACACACCTCAAGGGATGATACTTTGCCCTTCTTGTCCCAGTCCAGCCCCGGGGCCTTCTAAACCTAGCCACCCCCTGCTTGGTTGCAGTATCTGGGATTTGCTGAGGGCATGCTTTGGGTTAGGCAGTCCTGGGTACGAGTTCTGACACAGGACAGCGGCTTCCTGCTGGGCCTGGCTTCCCAAGGGTCAGGGTGGATTCTGGCCCTTCTGGAAATAATGCTCTGAGGCTGGGTGTCCCAGGGGCTGGTCAGGCCCCCCCCCCCCCCCCAAGAGCCATGGCTGAAGGACCCTCGAGATCCCACATGCAGGTAGAGTGCCTGTTGGTCATGTGACTGCTTGGGGCAGAGTTGGGGCGAAACCCTGGGCTGAGGCTGCGTGCCCTGGTGGCTGAGAGCCTGGCTGTCCAGTCCTACGCCCGCAAGCCTCCGTCTCCTCCCTAAACTGGGGAAACAATAGCCCTGACTCCCTAGGGTTTGATGAGGATTCTTTGGTATCTGGCACGTAAAACATGTCCACCCGCTGGCTCGGATTACCGCTCAGTAAGTGGTAGCCATGATGGTGATGATGATGGTGATGATGATGATGATGATGATGATGGTGATATATCAATATTATTGTCATCTGAGGTCCCATTTTTCTCTCTTTGGCTCCAATGCATTACCCCGTCTTGTCTGCTCCCCTCACCCCTCCCTATCCTGCCTCATCATTTTTCCAAAACAATCCCCGTGGTCTTTGAGAGAGTTCTGGTTGTTTATGGCTTTTAAAAAATAGGCATTCAAAGCAAATTCCTCATTTGTTCCCCCCTTCCTCTCCCCAGATCGGAATCTGGACCGGCATGACCTCATTCCAGGAAAGGGGACCACAGGCAGGGTCTACGGAGAGGGGTCCTCGGGCTGAGCTGCCTCCAGGGGGCATAGAGGGAGTGGGCCTGCCTGAGACCCTGGGCACGAGTGGCACGAGCTTTCAGTAGCCAGCCAGCCCCCCTCCCCCCCCACCAGCCTCCTAGCTGGGCCCCAAGACTGCATCCCAGCTCCATCACCCACTTGCTACGTGACCTTGTGCCAGTGACTTAACGTCTCTGGGTCTCAGCTCTTCTGTGAAATGGGAGTAACACTAGCCCTACCTCACAAGGTTATTGAGAAGAGCACAAGGTGTGTTCTTGGCACTCAGAGACCAACCATGGCGGTGGGCCGGGGGGGGGGGGGGGGGGGTGCCATGTCAATCCCTTATTTGAGACAGGACCAGTTCTTCATTTTCTTATTAATTAATTAATTATTTATTTATTTATTTATTTATGTATTTATTTATTTTAACAACATTGAAAAAAATTAAAAAAAATTTTTTTTTTAACGTTTATTTATTTTTGAGACAGAGAGAGACAGAGCATGAACAGAGGAAGGGCAGAGAGAGAGGGAGATACAGAATCTGAAATAGGCTCCAGGCTCTGAGCTGTCAGCACAGAGCCCGACGTGGGGCTCGAACTCACGGACCGTGAGATCATGACCTGAGCCGAAGTCGGACGCTTAAGCGACCGAGCCACCCAGGGGCCCCTGAAAAAAAATGTTTAATGTTTATTTTTGAGAGAGAGAGAGAGAGACAGAGCATGAGAGAGAGAGAGAGACAGAGCATGAGCCAGGGAGGGGCAGAGAGAGAGGGAGACACAGAACGCGAAGCAGGCTCTGGCCTCTGAGCTGTCAGCACAGAGCCTGATGTGGGGCTCGAACTCCCAGACAGTGAGATTGTGACCTGAGCCAAAGTCAGACACATAACCTACAGAACCATCCAGGTGCCCCTATTTATTTTTGAAAGAAAGAGTGCTGCGCATGTGCATGCATGAGAGCGGGGCTGGGTGGGGGTGGGGGGGAGGGGACGACAGAGGATCCCAAGCGGGCTCTTCACTGACAGCACAGAGCTCGATACGGGGCTCAAAGTCACGAACTGTGAGATCATGACCTGAGTTGAAGTCGGGTGCTTAACTGCCTAAACCACCCAGGTGCCCCAGGACCAGTTGTTCAAATCTGGAACCCAAGACGGTCAGTGGTGGTTTCACCGCTAAGACTGGACTCATCCACCATTGAGTCCCGTCTTAGTGTGCAGGGACCTGAGGTCCAGATAATGGAGCCACAACTTCTCAGGGCCAGGAAGTCTCTCCTAAGGAGAAGGCCTCCTGGAGTGTTAACAGTCACCACCCTCCCTGGGCCTCGGTGTCATCATCTGCAAATAGGGATGCCCAGGCAGGGCCATTACTGAGCGTCTGCTGTGCATTGGGTGAGCTCTGGAGGTCACAATAGTCGCCTTCCCTGTTCAGAAAGTGCTTTAGCAGCAGAGAGAAGCAAATGGCGGGTGAAAGCCAAAAGGTGGTTAACTTAGAGGAGTTAATTTTAGAATGTTTATTTTTTTTATTGTGGAAGGAATCAATGTTGGTAAATAATTCAAATGCTGTAAAAGTGAATAAAGCAGAAAACGCAATTCACTCGGCCCTCCTATTCCCACACCCTGGGTCCCACCCGGAACAGTCAGGAGTGCTGCCTTCTGGACCTTTTCCTCCGTCTCCGAGTGTAAATAACTTACAGGCACAGACAGGGGTAATTTTAAGTGAGGTAATATTTAACATGTGATTCTGTAACTCGCTTTTCCTTACGTGGCCAAAGGTGGACGCCTTCCCTCGGGTGGTACCTGTGGGTCCCCCCACCCACTTCCTGTCCCACGTGCACTGGCATGTTCTGAATCCCTCTCCACGCACGCGCATCTGGCCCATTTCCGCTGATTGCCTTGGTGAAAATATACTGTACCTGCCCTTCTGTGACTTGCTCCGTGGGTAATTCCTAGAGGAGTGAGCCCGGCATCCGGGAACCGCATGCACCCTTAAAATTGTACGCGCAATGGTGTCCCCCGCCCCTCCCAGAAAGGCCGTCCCAATTTCTAGAACCCACGGCTCTGAGTTGAGGTGCCTGTTTCTCTACACCCCGACTGGTCTGACCCGGGGGGAGGGTGGGGGGAATGGAATCTCCATCTGCATTTGCTTGGGGACTGGGAGACTCAGCTGTTTTCTTTCCCTTGTCTGCTGGTTTCTCGTGTTTTCTCTTTGGTGGTTTCTCTGTCTCAGTCGTTGCCCGTTTTCCTGTCCGAAAGTTCACCCGCTGTGTGCAGGAAATGCACAACTCCGGCCAGAAACGCAGTGCAGGTGAAAGCGTGGAGCTTGTGCAAATAGTTTTACGAGCAGGAATTTGGAGCTTGGCTGGTGCCCCTCCCTGGGGCAGGGCTGGGCAGCTGCGGGTAACCATGACGACCTCACAGGCCTGTTTGTTCTTCCGTTTCAGAGAAAACCGGGAAGATCCTGACGGAGTTCCTCCGTTTTTATGAGGACCAGTATGGCGTGGCCCTCTTCAACAGCATGCGCCACGAGATCGAGGGCACGGGGGCGCCGCAGGCCCAGCTGCTCTGGCGCAAGGTAAGAGGTGCCAAGCCGGGGTCAGGGTGGGCTCTGACATGGCTTGAGCGAGTGGCTTCCCGTCCCTGGGCCTCAGTTTACCATTGTTGCCTTGATGGTCCCTAGGGTCCCCACCTATCTTCTGAGTAGGCATGTAACCCGGTGGTCTTACCAAGACCCCTTCATTCACTGTGGGCGACTCCCCGCCAGCTCAACCCCTCCATTGGTGGAGCTGGGGCTCTGGAGTCATCTTGGCAGGCCCAGGTTCAAGCCCAGCTGCTCCTCTTAAAGGCCAAGTGCCCGTGAGCAAGTCACCTCACCTCGTGGAGCCTCCGTTTACTCATCTGTGAAATGGGATCAGAACACCTGCACTGGGCGGTTGTTGGGATTAAAGATGAGAATCAGCCGGGCGCCTGGAGCAGGGAAGGTGCTCGGTGAGCGCCGGCTGATAAGTCAGCATCAGCAGCCTTGTCATTATCCTGTTATTAGCAGGATTGTGTTTGCCCAGTAAATATTTGTCGAGTGAGAGCCTGGAAAGTGTGTGGCTCCAGCCCACGGGTCAGCATGGGCTGAAGGAGGCAAACAAAGCCTCCTGGGAAGGGGACCCTGTGACTGGCCTCGGTGTGGGGCTGGGGGTGGGACGGGCATAGAGGAGGTGAGGGAATGCCAGAACACGGCGGGGGGTTGCTGTGAGTGCCTAGCTGGAAGCCAGCGGTCTCAGGCTTGAGCCCGTGGGGTGAGAAGCTAGCCCTTGCTAGTCAGGGGGCGGTCCAGGGGGCCCTGACTCAGCCCAGGGAAATCCAGGGCATTTCCTTTCGGTGACCTTCACTCTCTGTCCCCTGGATGGCCAAGGGGTGGCAGAGGGAAGGGTGACAGGAAGGAAGGGTGCCAGCCCCACCTCTGCAGGTGGCCTGGCCCCGGAGTGGCCAAGCAGTAGTCCAGAGGCCCCTTACCCTGGCTGGTGGCCCCTGGACGCCTCTGGGGGATTCCCCTCTGGGGAATCGGCTTGGCAGAGCCGATCCCGCCTGGGAGTTGGGTCCGAGCTAGGTCAGCCAGGCAGCCCCAGCGCCGGTGCTCAGGTCCTTAGTAGCTGAATTCCATGCGTGGTGGGCTCCAGAGTTGCCCTTGATCACCTCGCCACACCTCCCCGCCCAGTCCTGTTGGCTTCCTGTGGGCTGCCCGGGTCAGCCCGTACGCAGGCTTCGGGTCCCAAGACAGAATGGTAGAAGAGGGTGGGGTCTGGTGGGAGAGAACTCGGGGCACCGGGGCCAGAGCCTCTTGGTAGTTGGCTTGGCCTGTCAAGTCAGCCTTCAGGGCTCCGTCTCCTCACCTGACAGGTGGGTGCCTCCTGCAGAGGGCCGCGGTGAGGACTCCATGAGAGAATGAGGGGAGCAGGTGGGGTTCCCGAGGGGTGTGAGTCCAGACTTGCCGGGTAAACTCCGGCCCGTGGCCTCACCTTCCCGAGCCTCAGTTTCTCTGTGTGTGAAATGACACTCAGAACAGCCACCTTGGGCCAGAGGAGTGCGTGCAGCCTCCAGGAGGGGGTGGGGATTTCGTGGGGTTTCTTGAGGCCAGATGGGATTCGGATTGTGCGGAAGGGGACCGGTATGGGCCTCTCTGAGGTGGCAGAACAGAAAGAGTCTGAGAAGGCCCCAGACCAGGAGGGTCAGGCTTGTTTCCTTCCTCTCCTCACCCTCCCCCAAACCCAAGTGGTGGAAAATATGCCAGTTTACCACGAGACCCGAGGGGGCCGGAGCTGGCTCACTTGACCTGGCTTTCAGGATGTGTTGGTGGTTTCTCAGCGGGAGGGGATTGGGGATGGCTGGAGGCGTCAGCTGGGGGGGGGGGGGGGAGGGAGTGGAGGGGGGATGGCTACTGATGACATAGAGGGAGTACCCCGAGAAGACAGGCAGGCCCGGTGCCACAGTTGACCGAGCCGGGGCAGGTGAGGGGCCATGCTGTCCTCGCTGGTCCCGCAGACACTCGGGGAGACAGGAAAACGTCATTTACATGACAAACTGGGTACCACGAAGGAGAGGACAGAGTGAACTCAGACTGGGGGGGACTCTGACCTTGTCCGGGTGGTCCACAATGGCCCCTCAGAAGAAGGGCCATCTCCGCTGAGGACCTGCTAGGAGAAGAGACCATCAGACTGTGGGAGCAGCACGCGCAGGGGCCTCTGCTGGGCCTTTCAGTGGCTCATCCAGGATGGTGGAGGCAGGACCCCAGCCAGGATCCAGATTTCCTGGAGGGTGGGCCAGGGCCGCGCATCGGAGCCCGAGAGCGTCACATGACCAGAAAGGTTGTCTGGACCCTTGGAGTCGTGGCCACCTCCCCACCTCTGGTGACAACAGAGGGCAGAGGTGCCTGGACCGGGTGTCTGGCAAGTGCACACTTGTGTGGTAAGAAAGCCCAGGTGAGCTGCTCTGGCTGGGCACAGCTGGGAATGCCCCCCTGTTTGGAAAAGAAATATCACAGGCTGCCTGGGTCCCTGAAGTGGGTGACCTCTGATAGAGCGAGGCACGAGAATCACTGTGCATGAAAAACACCCTTAGTAATGCCTTCATTTGTTTATTTTGAGTTTATTTTTATTTATTTGGAGAGATCTAGAGAGCAAGCAGGGGAGGGGCAGAGAGAGAGGGAGACAGAATCCCAAGCAGGCTCCGCGCTGTCAGCACAGAGCCCGATGCAGGGCTCGCACTCAGGAACCGTGAGATCATGCCCTGCGCCGAAATCAAGAGTTGGCTCCTTAACTGACTGAGCCACCCAGGTGCCCCTAGTAATGCCTTTCATGTTCATTGTAGGAGAACCGAAGTAACGCGTAAGAGGAGTAAAATGAAATCAATCACCTACAATCCCTGAAAAGCAGGGATTTTTGGTCCCATTTTGCCACTCCGGAAATCGGCCATTGTGGTAAATCATGATAATATCTTTTTTTTAAAATTTTTTTTTTTAACGTTTATTTATTTTTGAGACAGAGAGAGACAGAGCATGAATGGGGGAGGGTCAGAGAGAGGGAGACACAGAATCCGAAACAGGCTCCGGGCTCTGAGCTGTCAGCACAGAGCCCGACGCAGGGCTCGAACTCACGGACCGCGAGATCATGACCTGAGCCGAAGTCGGCCGCCCAACCAACTGAGCCACCCAGGCGCCCCTCATGATAATATCTTAATAGAAATAATACTAATTGTCATAATAACATCAATTGTTTTTATTAGAAATAATACAATAACAATGGTAATAGTAGTAAAAAAAGCAACAACCCAGAAATGATAAAAACGGCAGTTGTTTTGTGTGGGTGCAGCTCTTCTAGCTGGCACGGCCTCGTTCTGAGGGGTTATACTTCTGTCCACACCCGTGACGTGGGCTCAGGCTCAGAGAGGCAGAGCCGCTCGTCCAGGGCTCCCGTGGGACGGGCGGTGGAGCCGGCACTGGAGTCTGTGCTCTGACCACTCCCCACCCAGTGAAGATTCCCCTCGCAGCGCTGGAGAGCTTTGCAGAGTCCAAAATATTTCGCCTGGGCTGTCAGGTTCCGTTTCATTTCCAGCAGGCCTTCCAATGGAAACACGACTCTGCCATTTGAAAGTCTTCAAAATAAAACCCAAACCCGCAAGTAGCCGCCCTTTACGGGCTGCCTCAGGATCTGGGGGTGGACTTGGGGGGCGAGGGGGCTGGGAAGGCCTCCCCAGGCCTCCCGCTGCCCCTGAGTCAGGGCTCCTGCCTCCAAACTGGAGGCCTGGGGTCTCACTAGCAAGGGTCTTACCAGGGTGTCAGGAGAGCGGTCTGCTCTTTCTTTCTAGAAAAGATGGAGATTCGAGAGCTGGGTCGAGAGGAGGTCCCTGTCTATATATAGCCCACTGAGCACAGCTTTGTGACTTGGGCAAAGCCCACTGTGTGTGCGCATGGGGTGGGGGTGGGGGCCGTGGTAGGGGGAACCATTTTCTTTTCCTGTAAATATTTTTATCCCTCGATAGGAAGCAGTTGAGGGGTCCTATTGTTTGAGTACAATGGCCCTCATTTTCCAAGAGTGTTTTGGCATTTCCCCTTGAAGAGTAGCGGATAGGTTGCTGGGAAGAGGGGGCCCCTGTGAAGAGGCAGGGCCTCGGGGGGCCACAGCTTGGGACCAGGGCTTACACCTGGCTCCGGCTGCAGGGAGCGGCCCGAAGGCGAGCCAGGAAGCTGGGAAGGGTTAGGCACGTCAATAACACTTTCTCCTGTTATTACATAGGGTACGTGTCTAGTTTTTGCAAAAGTCACCGTATTTATTGCAGAACAGATAGAAGCTGTTGCACCTCCGCCCGTCCAGGAGTCAGCCTGCTCCCTGTGGCCTCTGTATCTCCTTCCCTGGAGCTTCCTGGTGTGGGCTTGCTCAGGAAGCAAGCTCTCAGAGATGGCCACCCTCCCCCCTCCCCAAATCAGTCGGTCTGTGGAGCGGGGAGACTGACACAGACCGAGCCATCCTGACACTGGCTGCTGCGTATCTCGAGCTGAGCGGACTGCCCGTCAGGTGCCAACTGCCTGTGTGATCCTTGCACATGTCACATTCTTTGCAATACTTGGGATACCTAGGTGAAGTCAGTGCTGTCACTGCTCTCATTTACAGATGAGGAAACTGAGGCTCAAAAGAGGTGACGGGATAGGCCCGAAGTCGCACTGAGTCAGAGGTGAAGTCAAAGTTGGGACTTTTCAGGAAGATCTGGGCGTTTCTAATGCCCACATTGGTCATCGGTCTGCCAGGATGCAGGTCAAACATTGAACCCTCCAAATTGAGGTCCCCTCCAACCCCCTCCAAATCCGTGGAGTGCCATTTTGTTAGCTGACAGAGCTGGGGAGGCTCTCTGGAGCCACCTTGGCCAGGTTTTTGTTACCCTGAGCGGAACCTGAGGCCTAGAGCAGGAAAGAGACTTTCCCTGGCACTAGGGCCTTCACCGTACTGGCCTGCGGACATATGCCCTCCACGCTGCAGTGGGGGGTGCGTGGGTTAGCAGCCTGCCATGGACTCCAGAGACCTATCCCAAGGTGAGCGTGCCTGTCTAGGGCCAGGACAGAGTGGGAGACCTTGGTCCTGGCTGGGCCCTGAAAGCTGGCCTGGGTTCAAGTCCTGGCATCACTATGGCTCTGGGTGGACCTTGGGGAAGCCCCTTCATTGCCCTGAACTTCACTCTCCTTATCTGCCTCATGGGTAAGATGCAGCTTTGCCTCCAAGAGGAGGACTTGGGGGGATGTGCTCAGCAAGGGGTGAGCACGCTGTCCCCTTCTCAGGGGACCCCGTTGCCCTGCTGGACGGTCGGGGGAAGCCACGCCTCACTCACTGCCCCGCCCCACCCCTAGGTGCCGTTGGATGAGCGCATCATCTTCTCTGGGAACCTGTTCCAGTACCAGGAGGACAACAAGAAGTGGAGGAACCGCTTCAGTCTCGTGCCTCACAACTATGGGCTGGTGCTCTACGAGAACAAAGTGGTGAGCCCCCCCCCCCCCCCCCCCCCGCCTCAGTGGCCCCCCCGAGTCTCGTGCCCTGCCCCTTCTCTGCAGCCTCCACCTCCAGCCTGCTTGTTCTGCTGGGTTCCCTCTAAACAGGTGTCCAGGTGCCCAGCTCTGGGGTCACCTTTCACTTTGCCTCCCCCTGTAACCAACTCGCCACCAGCCCCTCCCCACCCTCCAGGTTGCCTCAAGTCCGTCCAATCCCTCCATTTCCAGGCCCTAGTCCCCCTCCCCGCCCCCTCTTCCTGGCTGGGCTCCCTGAAGCTCTTCAGACCTCTCCCATCCTTGCTCTTCAACAGCCACAAGAGTCTGGCCATTCCCTTTCCCCGCCCCGCCCCCCCCACGCAGGGTTGTGGTCCCATCTTTCCTTCCTGATTCCCTTGCCCGCCTTGCAGCCCCCTGCTCTGTACTGGGTGCGTAAGCATCCCGCTGATTGTTCCTTATCTTTGCCTTGAGCCCTTGGGGAAGCCCTACCTGTTTGAGCCACAGACCCAATTTCTACTACCAAACATTTCTCCAAAGTAGCCAAAAGGACTGGCCCAGAGTGCCCTCTGTTCAAGGAAAATCAATGTTAAAGAAGCGTAAACAGTGTGGGGGGAGCGGCCTGATTGCCCAGGGCAGTGGTTCTCAAACTGATA
Organism: Panthera onca; assembly: GCF_046562875.1. NCBI lineage: Eukaryota > Metazoa > Chordata > Mammalia > Carnivora > Felidae > Panthera > Panthera onca. Next base: position 86,741,120 of record NC_138351.1, on the reverse strand, counting down.
GCTTGAATCAGAATCACCTGGGAGGCTTGTTGAACAGGTTGCTGGGCCTGCCCAGTTTGGTCTAGGTCTGAGTGGAGCTGAGAATTTGCATTTCTAACAAGTTCTCAGGTGATGCTGATGGTGCTGATGACCTAGGACCACACTTTGCAAATCGGTGTCCCGGAGGCCCTGAGCCATTCTGAAGAAATGTGTTGGGTAGTGACACCTAGTGGCCAGGTGCAGCATGGCAGCCCTGCTGTATGAGCTATGACCTCAGAACCACTTTTTACCCACCCTGGTGTATGAAAGCAGCGTCCAGACTTAATTCTCCTCCAAAGGGGGCTTGTGTGGAGCTCAGAACCTAGGAATTTGGTGGACAGTTCAGGGTAATGATCAAAGACTCTGGACGGGGACAGACCAGGTTCATGTCCTAGGTCGGCTGTGTACCGGCTGTGTGAACTTGTGGCTACCGATGGTACTCGCCTCTTGGATTGTGAGAATTTTGTGAAAGGAGGCTTGCATTGTCCTTAGCAGGGTGCCTGGTGTGTAATAAACACTCAGGCAGTGGTCGCCGCTGGTGACAGGGACGGCAGTGCCGGTCACGCTTACAGTGCCTGGTGGGGAGGCCCTGTGCTGATCCTATCACATGGATCATCTCAGTGCTCACACAGCCCTGTGGGGTAGGAGCTGCCCCTGTCCCGGTTTTATAGACCAGGGACCTAAAGCATAGGAGGTGAAGGAGCTTAGTGTCAGCATCACACAGACAGTGTTCAGTGGAGCCAGGATTTGAGCCCAGAGCCTGGATCCAGGTCACTACAACACGTGGTTTTTCTTTTCTTTTTTTCTTTTCAATATTTATGTATTTATTTATGTATTTATGTATGTATTTAGAAAGGGACAGAACAAGAATGCAAGTGAGGGAGGAGCAAAGAGAGAGAGGGAGAGAGAGAATCCCAAGCAGGCTCTCTCGCTGTCAGTGAGGAGCTGAGCGGACCTGAGCTGAAATCAAGAGTTGGGTGCTTAACGGACTGAGCCACCCAAGCGCCCCCTACACCATGTGGTTTCTAATCAGTGGGTGGGCTCCTCCTCCTCTTCTCTCTCCCTCCTCCCCTTTTCCTTCCCCTCCTCCTCCCTGCCTCAGGCAGACAACACTGAGAGGGCCCTGGAGCCAGACCTGGAAATGAGAGTTAGGCTTGGCCACGCTATAACCCTGAGGGACCATTCCTCTTGTCCCTTCCTCAGGCCTACGAGCGACAGGTCCCACCACGGGCTGTCATCAACAGTGCAGGCTACAAAATCCTCACCTCTGTGGATCAGTACCTGGAGCTCGTCGGCAACTCCTTACCAGGTAAAGGACCCCCCATCCCAGGCCGAAATGCCTTGCTTAGGCCCAGGACATTGCCAGAGGGGAGGGCGGCCCTGATCCCAGAGCTCCTGTCCGTATTTGCAGAATGGCCAGGCCTCAGCAGGGAGGCTGAGAGGGGGTTTGCCTGAGGCCGAGAGCGGGATTCAGTGGGACTGAACCATTGTCGCTCTCGCCTGCCTGCCCACTTCCTGAGCCTTACAGTCACAACTATGCAGCGGGGGGGGGGTCCCACTCTCTGCCCTTCCCACCTCCCTGAGGCCTTTTAATGCCCCTGGAGAGGATGACCGAGGTGAACCTCTTTGTAAACTGTGGAGTCAGTACTGCATTTGCGAGGAGTTATTCTAGGCGTCCTGTTTCCACCCCACCCTGCCGGGGACTCCCGGAAGCCTTACAGGAACACATCTGCCTCCCAGATGATCCCAGGGAAACCAAGGGGTGGGGGAGAGGCTGATCTAGGGGGCAGTCTGTGCCCCCGCATGGGGCTTGGGAGTACAGTGCCCCGTGTGGTTGAGGGCTCAGCTACAGCCCAGCATTCCTGGATTCCAGCCCCGACTCTGGCTTTGTTTTTGTTGTGTCTTCTCCGGCAACTTGGCACCGAGAGGACTGACCTTGGGGTGTCGTGTAGACCCCTCGAGGTGCTGTGTACACCCAAGCCCCACCCGGGGACTCAGAGCCAAGGCGCAAAGAAGAACTGTCATTGTATGATTAACAGTGGCAAGGCCCCAGCCCAGGACCACTTATCTCACTGGATCTCGAATATCCTTGCAGACAAAATGGAGAAAAATCTCCTTTTATTTATTTTCTGTCCCCCACCCCCAGACTTCCCCCCCCCCCCCCTTGGACATTTAAGCCACACTTTGGCCTGCACGGCTGAAATTTGAAGGGAAACCCAAGAAGGTAATGCTCGGCCTTTGAGCCCGAGGGCTCTGACTCTGTGTTGTGTTTTCTGCACGGAGCGTAGAGCCTTCCCCAAGATGCGGCACCAGCTCTGAGAAATGAGTCTGCACAGACATCAGGGGGTTCTGAGGTCCCTTTAGCCAGGCTGTGGGGGATGCAGTGAGAAAAAAAAGGATGCTGCCTTCTTGCTGACTCACTGGTCAGCCCAGAACAGGCCAGCCCTCTCTGGGCTGGAGCCGGCAGCCCCTCGGAGCCAGGCCCAGGCATCTGCTGCCCGCCTCCCCCGGCAGACGGAAACTGCCGAGAGCAGCGGCTCAGGGGACCCTGTCTCCTCAGGGACCACATCAAAGTCGGGCAGTGCCCCCATCCTCAAGTGCCCCACGCAGTTCCCGCTCATCCTCTGGCACCCTTCTGCACGGCACTACTACTTCTGCATGATGACGGAAGCGGAGCAGGACAAGTGGCATGCGGTCCTGCAGGACTGTATCCGGCACTGCAACAATGGTGAGACGCCAGCCGGCCCTGGGGTGGCGGGGAGGCCTCGGCGCTGAGTGGCGACACCTAGTGGCCGAGTGCGGTGCGGCAACCCTGCTCTACTAGCTGTTGCAAGTATCCGGCTCGGGGCTGTAGGAGGCCACTGCGATGTTGCCCTTTAACCTTCTTCCTTGAAAACAGTTCTCTGCTACTCGGTGGGGGGGGGAATATTTGGGGAAACTGTTCTCAGAGGGGTATGATTATTGAGCCCTTGGACCCTGGGTCACAGAGTAGCAATCTCGATTCTGCCTCTTTCTAGCAATGGGACTTGGAGCCTGTATAAAATGAGATAATAATCCCTCCTGAGTCTTAGGGTGTTTGTAAGGAATCACAGTGAGAGTCCACCTGATGCTTGGTGAGGACTTATTTAATTAAAAAAAAAACAACTTTATTTTACTTTTTTTTTTAAAGCTTATTTTGAGAGAGTACACTGTGTGTGGGAGGGGCAGAGAGAGAGAGAGAGAGAGAGAGAGAGAGAGAGAGAATTCCAAGCAGGCTCTGCACTCTCAGCACAGAGCCCGACGTGGGGCTTGATCTCTTGAACTGTGAGATCATGACCTGAGCCGAGATCAAGAGTCGGACACTTAACCAGCTGAGCCACCCAGGGGCCCCTAAAAAGATTTTATTTTTAAGCAATATCTACACCCAACATGGGGCCTGAACCCACAACCCCAAGAGTCGCACACTTCACCGACTGAGCCAGCCAGGCACCCCATGACTTTTTTTTAATCGTATCATTTCTTACCTCACCCCTCACCGGTAGGGTAGCCTAGAAGTTCATGTCCTTCCTCGGGGCCTCAGGGTTCTCTTCTGTCAAGTTATGAGCTCTCTTTCTGCTCACTCATTGACTCAGCATTTTTGTGTCTGGGCACTGAGGACCCAGCAAGGGGGCAAGACTCGGTTCCTGCCCCTGTGCTTCTGGTGGTCTGGCCGGGGAGACAGATGTTAAACAGGAGCAGCTGCCTGGGGTGCTGGGTGGAAGCCTGGAGCGCGTGTGTGTCCTGGAGGGGGCTGCCCCTGTGTGTGCACAGAGGGTGGGCTAGCAGAGGCTGTGTGCGCCCTTGAGGTCACAGTTCAGCCGAGACCCGAAGGGCGAATGGTCCTTGGGTGAGGGGAGGAGTGGAGGGAGGGAGGAGTGTTCTAGCCTTGAGCCCGGAGGCAGGAAAACAGTCTAGAGGAGGAACTGCTTGAGGCCCTGCAAGTGTGGGAGGGTGACCCCAAGTGCCGGCAGGGGCACTGGGCCAGGTCAGGAGGGCCCTTCAGGGCTCTGGAGCTTGATCAAAATAGGGACAGTGGGGCACTGAGGGTCTCTCTGCCTGTGGCGCAGGAATGGCCTGTGCTGGTTGTTCCCGACTTCCTCCTGATGACCTGGCCTGGGGCAGTGGGGGGAGGGAGCCACCGCCCCCACCCTCCCTGCTCCTGCCCACCTCGCAGTGTGGGCACTCACGCCTGGAGGCCAGGCTGCTGTGGTGACTCGGCTCGCCCCACCCATCCTTTCAGAGCCACCTCTGGTCTGGAATCTGTGAGGTGGGAGGAACCAGGTCTTCAGTCAGGCCAACGGCTGTCACCTGGGCCAGGCCCGGCCGCCCACAAAAGGCCTCCTGTTCCCAGATCCCTGGGGGCTGCTGGGCCAGGGCTGGGCGGAGGCCATCTGGGCTCTGGCCGCCTGGCCTGGGTACCGGCCCCGCTCCTCCCTTCTTCCTCCCTCCCCTCAGCCCCGGCCCGGCTCTGCCCTCTCCAGGTTTCTAGGGCTAATGGCTGACCTGGCAGGGCTACTCCAGGCCAGGTCCGGGGTGGGCTCCCCACGTGTACAATGTGAGGATGACAGGTTCGAGCTTTGTGGGATCGCTGGGAGGCCTAAATGCGCTGGTTTGGGCAGAGCTCTTGACCCCGGGCCGGGCACCGTGCAGAGAGCTCGCCAGGGAGGCTGAGGGAAGCCCCGTGGGTGCGGGTGCTGTGGGTGGAAGGGGTGGGAAAGAAGGGGCATCCTGTGGCTGGTTTTAGAGAAGCCTTCCCTCCGCCCTGAGGACTGTGGGAAAGTTCTCTGCTTCCTCCAGCGTGGAGGCAGGGCCTGGAATTGCTCACTCGGGGGCTGCCAGGAAGTGGGGGTGGGGGGGGGGGTGGGGAAGGAGGCCAAGCTGGGGGGACGCCAGCCCGTCCCAAGGCCCCCCTCACATCCTGCATTCCTGGAGCAGCTGGGGGTGGCAAGAGGCAGCTGGGGCACGGAGCTGAGCCCTCAGGGTGGGCCTGGGCTGCAGAGGTCAAGGCCTCTTCCTGTCTGACTGCCACCCCCCTTCGCCTGCTGCCTGGGGCTGAGGAATGCAGCTTCCTTTCTCAGTCTGACCCTGAGGACCCCACAGGCAGGAAGTCGCCAGGTCTGGCTGGAGTCGGCTGGTCCTGTGTTAGAGCCCTAGGGCTGCCATTCCTTCCCTAGCTGTGTGTCCTCGAACCAGTAACTTGGTGTCTCTGAGCCTGTTTCCTCATCGGGAAAAGTGGGGCTGTTTGAGGATTGGATGAGGGAATGCGTGCGAGGTCTCGGCCCGGGGCTAGCGTCTCAGTCCACTTGGGCTGCCCTCACAAAGTGCCGCAGACTGGGTGGCTTAAACCACGGTTCGGGAGGCTGGAGGTCCCAAGGTCAAGGTAGCTTAGTCTTCTTCTGCGGCCTCTGCCTTTGACTTGCAGTGACTGTCTTCTCCTGTGTCTTCGCACAGTCCTCCCTCTGCCTGTGCACGCTTTGCATCCAAGTCCCTCTTCTAAGGACACCAGTCATGTTGGATCGGCACCCACTCTAATGGCCTCATTTTATCTTAATGACCTCTTTAAGGGCTGTATCACCAGATACAGTCACCTTCTGAAGTACTAAGGGGTTAGTTAGGTCTTTAACATAGCAGTCTGAGGGGGGACACAGCGCAGCCCCCCCTACCCCGTGACAGCCACACTGGGGGGGGGTGGTGGTGGGGGGGAAGGGCTCAGGACGGGGCCCCTCTCTTGTAGAAAACTCAGCAGCTCAGCGAGCAGAGATGTCCTAAGGGTCTGAGGCTGCACGTGTGGCCGCGAGAGCCAGGCCTGGGGCCTCGCAGCCTCCTTCCTGCCTCCCCAGCCTTCCATCGCCCCGTCCTGCCACCTGGAAAGCGGCCTGGCCTTGCCAATGCCCCTGGCTTGTCGTCTGTAAATGGAAATGCCCTCATGTGAGAGAGGTTGCATGTGACGCATGGCCCACATTTTCTAGGCAAACCCTGGTCTCTGGGAAACCGTGTCCTCCTGAGAGCCTGAGGGGAGGGGGTGTTCTCCCCCGGCCTCGTGGGCAGCACCCACCTCGGGCTCTGCGCGCACCCCAGCTCAACACCCCTGCTCTGTTCTGGTCGCACCTGCCTGATCTCCAGTCCCTGAAACGTACTGGGGAGACCCTCCTCCCTCCCCCATCCCAGACCAGGATGCCGTCCGCAGAGGTGGGGCTGCGCCCGGTTCCCACCGCTGAGACCCCCCCTGGACTCTGACAGTGACTCCTGTAGTCAGCCAGATGAGAGGGGGTCCTCCCCTCGAGAGGGGCTTTTTCTCTGCGGGAGTGACTCAGCCTGCAGTCATCGCCGTGGGAGCTGGGGTTTCGGAGGCGCGGCTGCTGTTTCCCCTTCCTCGGCTCCGGCTCCGTGGACACAGCGGTTGGGGGCGTGCTGCCAGGGTGGCCGCCCGCTGCCTGGCTCCCGGTGCTTTACTGTATTCTTCCCCAAGTCGGATTTTGCAACTTCCTGCAGCTTGCCTCCCCAGCACCGGGTCTAGGGGGGCCGTGCCTTGTTCGCTGACCCACCTCATCAGCACCGGGAAGGTGGGCGCGATCATGTGGGGCCACCAATGGCACAGTAACAGTAACGCCACCAATAGCACAAATCCAGGACTGGTGTTTTCTAGTCAGACCCGGGCGCGGTGGGGAGCGAGGCCGACCCAGGGCAGCGGCTCACTGCGGCTGCCGGAGCCTCACGGTGGATGTGTGAGGCCAGGCCGGGTCCTTGTTCCCACTGTTCAGAAGAGGAAACTGAGGCCCTTAGGGTTCAATGATCTGGAACAAGAACTACGGCACAGGGACCAGAAATCCGCCCGTTGCCTGTTTTTGTAAATCCAGTTTTCCGGGCTCGTTGGTTTCCAGATCGTCTGTGGCTCCTTCCCCGCTGCCGTGGCAGCGCTGGGGAGTTAACGACAGAGCTCATCTGGCCCGCGAAGCTGAAAATATTTACTGGCTGGCCTCTTGCAGGGAAAGTTTGTGGGCCCTGATGTAGACAGGGGAGGGAGCAGACTGGAATGAGGACTCCTGGGTCCCTCTGACTCCCTCTCTGCTGTGCCGGCCACCTCTCCTGGCACGGGGTGGTGACCTCTGGGCCTGGCTCTGCTGCTCAGTGGCCTGACCTCGGAGCCTGCCCGTTGATCTGTCAAGTGGGGTTAAGGACAGTCTCGGGCGTGGTTGGGAAGGTTTAAGAAGATGAGCGTTCAACGGAGATTGCCTTGGTGCTGCTGGTGGAGGGTTATCATTGCTGTCGCTGTCATCGCAAATGCTACCATCACGGTTACTATGAGGGCAGTGGAGTTGCAGGTGGGGGTGTGCACGTGTGTGCACTTAGGGCGGGGGCGTTCGGGCAGTCAGTCCATTGGTCTTGGTGAAGGCCACTGGGCCATCCCACGGACTCCTCCCTTCCCCCCCCCCCCCCCCTCCTGAGCAGGCATCCCTGAGAACTCCAAGGTAGAGGGCCCTGCGTTCACGGACGCCATCCGCATGTACCGCCAGTCCAAGGAGCTGTACGGGACCTGGGAGATGCTGTGTGGGAACGAGGTGCAGGTGAGGAGACTGTGGAAGTCACCCTAAGGTCCAGAGGGTAGAGCCAAGCCCAGAGACTCTGGGCTCGGGGGGCCGCTCCTGGCTTGCAAGGAGACAATAAGACCATTTTGGACGGGTGGAGATACTTATTTGATCTGATCGCTTACAGATCACCTATCCTGAACCAGGTGCGGGTGCTGCTGCTCCTTAGTCTGGCTCTCTATCTAGCAGGAGAAGCAGACATTTGACAAAGAAACATACATACTTCTGTGTGCAAGTGAGGGGGAAGGGGTGTGGTATTCCAGACAGGGAGGCAGCGTGTGCAAAGGCCCTGAGGTGGGATCCCGATGCCGAGGGTTCCGTAGGTCCCTCAAGCAGGTAAGTTGGGACCTGGTGGAATGATGCTCAGGAGAGAGGCCAGTGGAGACGTGAAGCCAAGGTCAAGCCCAGAGGTGGGGCTGGAGTGGCCAGCCTGTGGAACGTGGAGGGGCACCCACCATCTGGACATGCTCCAACCCCTGCCCCGGCTTGTGGCTCTCGGTCCTAGATCCTGAGCAACCTGGTGATGGAGGAGCTGGGCCCTGAGCTGAAGGCAGAGCTCGCCCCGCGGCTGAAGGGGAAACCGCAGGAGCGACAGCGGCAGTGGATCCAGGTAGGTGGGTGTGGGTGTGGAGGCGGGGGTCCCGGACCCGCCTGGCACCCTCACGCTGACTCGCGGCACTGCCCCCAGATCTCAGACGCTGTGTACCGCATGGTGTACGAGCAGGCCAAGGCACGCTTTGAGGCGGTGCTGTCCAAGCTGCAGCTGGCCCGGCCAGCCATGGAGGCGGCCATCCGCACGGACATGGACCAGATCATCACCTCCAAGGAGCACCTGGCCAGCAAGATCCGAGGTAGGCAGCCAGCTGCCGTGCCTCAGGGGCCGGGGCGGGCCGCCTGTCTGTGCCACCGACCCGTGTACTTTTCACGCTAGTGACTTGATTCAATGGTCATTAAAAAAAAAATTTTTTTTTTATTTTTGAGAGAGAGAATGTACATGCTCATGCGAGTGGGGGAGGGCAGAGAGAGAGAGGAGGACTGAGGATCCAAAGCAAGCTCTGCGCTGACAGCAGAGAGCCTGACGCAGGGCTCGAACTCACAAAACGGTGAGATCGTGGCCTGAGCCGAAGTGAGACGCTTAACCGACTGAGCCACCCAGGCATCCCATCGATGGTCATTTTTAAAAATGAAATCAAATCTGGGCCGTTGTTCTTCCGACCCCTGGGAGTTGTCCTGTGGCTATTTCTGCAAACCCAGACCTGGAAGATGTAAATTTTGTCAAGGAAGTTCAAGCCTTTTGCTCATCTATGGTCACAGACTTGACCCTGGGGTTAGTATAGGCATCAGTTTAACTGTAATGATTCACTTTGATCACGTCTCACTTTTCGGGGTCTGTTCCAGGCCCCCCCCCCCCCCCACACACACACACACACACACTGGCTGTGTGCGGTTTCAGGGCTGGTCCGTTGCCTGAGGACTACACTCTCCTACCTGTGTTCGTTGTGAGCCGGATGGAACACTGAGAGCTGACATTTATCTTGGGCAACAAACCATCAGCCAGCCAGAGAGAGGGACATCAAAACACGCCCTGGGTGCAAATGGAGCTGGTCATGCCCCCGAGCAAGCAGACTTTTACACGGTGGTGCAGACCCAGGCACACCGGCCCCGTGTGTGAAAAACCCAGAGGCTCGCTGAATCTGCCAAAGTGTTTTTTGTTTTGTTAAAGCAGTAAGATGGCTAGAGAGGGGTTTCTTTCCACCTCAAGCGAAGCAGAACGCTGACCCATCTGGACTAGCAGTTTTAGTTTCTTGCCATCAGAGTTTTAGAAAGATCAGGGTCCGATCTCAGAATCCCCTGTTGTTTAAAATTTTTTATTTTTGAGAGCGCGCGAGTCGGGGCAGAGAGAGGGAGGACAGAGGCCCCTCAGCAGGCTCCAGGCTCTGAGCTGACAGCAGAGCCCGATGAGGGGCCCCAGCTCACAAAGAGCCAAAGTCGGACGCTCAACCGACTGAGCCACCCAGACGCCCTTCCCGTTTTTGGTGCATGTACCTACAAATCATTCAGTTTGCTGATGTCACTAGTGGTTTTCTTTAAAAGCTTGGGCTCCAGGTGGCTGGGGGTGTCCCCCGGCGGTGCCCTCAGCTCACCTGCTCCCTCTGGGTGCAGCCTTCATCCTCCCCAAGGCAGAGGTGTGCGTCCGGAACCACGTCCAGCCCTACATCCCGTCCATCCTGGAGGCCCTGATGGTGCCCACCAGCCAGGGCTTCACCGAGGTGCGGGATGTCTTCTTCAAAGAGGTGACGGACATGAACCTGAATGTCATCAACGAGGGCGGTGCTGACAAGCTGGGTGAGGTGAGGCCAGGCCCCTGCCCGGTGGGGGGTGGGGGGGGGAGGGAGTGCCTGCTGGGCGTGGGTCTGCTCTGCCCCTGCCAGGCTCTCCTGCGATCCAGGGCATAACTTGTCACCAGAGGGGCTGCTGGACACCCGGAGGGCTGAGGGTGTGAGAAACGGGGGGCAGCACTCAGAGAAAAAGGGGATCACTGACCCCCTCCACCAGGCTTTATAAACCAAGTAGGTTCCTGAAGTATCAAAGGACTTAACCGAGAGGGAAGGAGAAGAGGAGGGAGAGAGGGAAGGAGAAGTGAGCTTCTGCCGGGAGGCATAACAACTTACATGCCTTTTCACGTACCCCATCATGGGGGCCGGCCCATCTCTCTCACTTCTCAGTCACCTGGTTCTCAGGGTGCACATCCTTCTATATCTGATCCCATAACCTTTGCTCTCCTCTTTCACACCCTGGACTGAGGGGTCCACAGACAGCAAGAATCCTAGAAATTGAGAACCAGAAAGGACCTTAGAGATCATGAGACGCTAATCTCCTAATTTTGAGGCTGAGGCTCGGAGCCGCTGAGCGACTTGCCTGAGGCCACCTGGTGCCCCAGAAGCGATGAGAGCCTCCCTGCTGGCACCAGGCTGCGGGGCCTTGCTCCGGCCTTCGTTCCCTGGGCTCCCCCAGCTCACCCTGCCGCCACCCCCTGCAGGCGGCCAGTGCCTGGAGCCCCAGCGCCCAGGCAGGGTGTGGGTCTGCAGGCACTGCCCCCGCCCCGGCGGCCCCTGCTCAGGTCCCACGCATCCCTGCTTCCCTGCAGTACATGGAGAAGCTGTCCCAGCTGGCGTCCCACCCCCTCAAGATGCAGAGCTGCTACGAGAAGATGGAGCCACTGCGGCTTGACGGGCTGCAGCAGCGTTTCGATGTGTCCAGCACGGCCGTGTTCAAGCAGCGAGCCCAGATCCACATGCGAGAGGTGGGCCCGGAGCACCCCCCCTCCCCCCCGCTCCATGCCCATTACCCACCTTCCACCGGCCCAGTGTAGGCCCCTACCCCGGGCCTTAGGCCCTGGCCCCCGTGCAGCCCCTGGAATGCTCACTCCTGCTCCGGCCTCTTGGGCGCTCCCGTCTGCTGGGACGTACGTTCCTCTGGCTGATCTGGCCTCCTCTTTTAGGTCTCTACCTGGAGACCCCTTCCTCCGGGAGGCCCTCCTTACTCCCCAAGTCCCTTCCTGCAGGGCCCAGGATCTCTGCTTTCTCGAGGCAGGGACTGGCCCGGTGCCTGGCATTTTATGCCAGTGCAGAGTAGACATTCAGGAAAGATGTGGGTGAACGAGGGAATGAGCACCCAGGCCGCCCCTATGCCTCCCTGGCAGGCCTGGTGGGGGCTGGCTGAGGAGCCCCCCCTCCCCGACGCTTGCAGGAAGGGGGCCGTGCTCCTTCCGGGGCCTTGACGCACCCCATGGTGTGCCCCGCAGCAAATGGACAATGCCGTGTACACCTTCGAGACCCTCCTGCACCAGGAGCTGGGGAAGGGTCCCACCAAGGAGGAGCTGTGCAAGTCCATCCAGCGGATCCTGGAGCGCGTGCTCAAGGTGAGGCCGGGCCCCTGGGCCGGTACCAGGATGGCTGCCCCTGGGGGAGAAACCACAGACCCCTGCCCCCACGGAGGAGGAGGAGGAGGGCAAGGCTCAGGTCAGACCTAGCGACCCCGCCCCTGGCCCCTCTGTCCTGCCAGAAATATGACTACGATAGTAGCTCGGTGCGGAAGCGATTCTTCCGGGAGGCGCTGTTGCAGATCACCATCCCCTTCCTGCTCAAGAAGCTGGCGCCCACGTGCAAGTCGGTGAGCCCCCCGCCCCGGCCAAACCTGCCGCGGCCCCCCGCGCACAGCCCCCTCCGCGGTCCCCAAGCCCAGGGCGGGCCTGACCACCCCCTGCTCTGTCCCTGCCCACCCCGCCGCCGCAGGAGCTGCCCCGGTTCCAGGAGCTGATCTTCGAGGACTTTGCCAGGTTCATCCTAGTGGAGAACACGTACGAGGAGGTGGTGTTGCAGACAGTGATGAAGGACATCCTGCAGGGTATGGGAGGGCCGGCACCGTGCCGGGTGGGGACTGTCATGGCCCGGGGGCTGGTAGACAGGGCTGCTGAGAGGTCTTCCTGCAAGGATGGCGAGACAGGCCTGGGGGTTGGGTCAGGCACGCGGTGGGGACGTAGGAGGGTAGACTTGCTTCTCTGGGCCTTAGTGTCCTCTCAGGTCTTTGGTACGAGGGACAGGCTGACATGGTGGTTACCAGCTCGGTAACCACTACTCCTCACCAGCAGTGAGGCCTGGCCGGGTGGGGGGGCAGTTCCCAATCATGACCCCAGGTCTGGCTGTCGGGAGGCCTGGAGGGGATGACATGGGTCATATTTGGGCGCAGTGCAGGGGGTGGTGGCGGCGGCTGTGGAACCCGTGGTAAATGTCCCGACCCCCCTCTTGGGTTCCGCAGCTGTGAAGGAGGCCGCTGTGCAGAGGAAACACAACCTGTACCGGGACAGCATGGTCATGCACAATAGTGACCCCAACTTGCACCTGCTGGCGGAGGGTGCACCCATCGACTGGGGTGAGGAGTATGGTGGCAGTGGTGGGGACAGTGGCAGCCCCAGCATCCCGGAAGCAGCCCCACTCTCGGAAAAGCGACGGCGTGCCAAGCAGGTGGTGTCCGTGGTCCAGGACGAGGAGGCAGGGCTGCCTTTTGAGGCTGGCTCGGAGCCACTATCACCTGCGTCCCCGGACAGTGTCACCGAGCTGCGCGGTCTGCTGGCCCGGGATCTGCGGGCTGAGAGCCCCCCGCCGGCTGGCCCTCTGCTCAACGGGGCCCCCTCCCAAGAGAGCCCCCAGCCCGTGGCAGCCCCTGAGGCCTCCTCGCCGCCAGCCTCGCCCCTTCGGCAACCCCCTCCTGGAAAAGCTGCGGACCTTGAGCCCCCCAAACCTAGTGACCAGGAGACTGGGGAGCAGGTATCCAGCCCTGGTGGCCGCCCCCCCATCCACACCACCACCGAGGACAGTGCAGGGGTACAGACTGAGTTCTAGGCCGGTCGCCCCTGAGCTTCTGCTGGACATGGGTCACCCCCTCCAAGGCACAGGCAGGCTTGGCTCTAGGCAGGGAGCCCCGGGTCTGTGCCTTGGGGTGGAGGTCGGTGGGGCCATTGTGGCACCTCTGGGGCTGGGCAGGGGTGGCCCACCTGAGTCACTTTATTGGGTTTGGTCACACTTTGCTCCTGTTTTCTCTTCTGTGGCATGATCTTGGGCTTCCTGCTTGTGCTGGAAGCTGGGCACAGCTGAGGTGTACCCAGTGATCACTGATTCCCTGGGTTCTCCTCTCCTGCCTTTTATGGCCTCGGTTTCCCTCCCGGGTCTTGCCAGCCTTCTCAGAAAGATGGAGGTAGAGTGGTTGCTTGTTGTGTTACTTGGCCACTGGCTTCTCTCCCTTCTCACCAAGGGCTTTATCAGAACCAGGACCAGGGAGCACTGGGGGCCCCAGTGTCCTCCTCAATCTAGGCTGGGCCCCGAGAGGCCAGTTTGGGAGGGGACACGGGCCTTGTTTTCCATGCTCTGGGTGAGGGGAGGTGCAAGGAGGGGTCTTCCGGCTGTAGCCAGGCTGGGGCTGCTGGGTTGAGGGGTATGCCTCATGGAGGAGGAGGGGTGAGGCCGCTTGGATTGGAATGAGAAAGGCCCAGAATGTGCTGGTCTGTGGAGAGGAAGTGTCTCAAGGGAGGGAAGAGAGGGTCTGTGGGGAAGTATTGCTGGGAATGTCTTCAAGGCAGGCTGAGGCAGCAGAGGGAAGGCTGCTGGAAGTGGAGTAGGCTTCTGCACCCCCCCCCCCCCCACCCCAGCACTTAGCCTATCTCCTGTCTATTGGCAGCCAGCCTCCCGGAGTCCCTCTGTCCCCCTTGCCTGTCTCGGCCACATGCTGCGGGTGGGATGGAGGGGAGCGTGGCCGTGTGCTCGGAGACGGGGTCTGCGGGGTGGGGATGGAGATTCATCTGTGGGCCACCCCCAAGGTACACATTGTCCACCAGGGGAGCCGAGTACAGCTCCCCAAGGCGCCGCCGGTGGCCCCTCTGAGGATTTGGGGTCAGGCTGTGGCTTGGCCGTTGTTGCCTCCAAGTCACCGCACCCTGAAAATTCCCTTCTCAGATGCGCTCCTTCCACAGCGGCTTGTTCCTGGGGGTGAAGGTCTAGCCGAGGTAACTCCACCCTGGCAGCCCTGTCCCCAGGGACCAGGACTTCCTGTCCGCCCCAGCACCCTCCTCCGCCCCGCACCCTCCGTCCCCTTCCTAGGGCAGGGCCTTCAGACCCATGGGACATACGGTGGTGGCTGGTGTTCAGGGCCCCCTTGGTCCCCCCCAGCCGGACTCTCCAGTGCCTCACTAACCTTCTGCCATCTCGTTCATGTGTTCAGATGCTCTCCTCTAGTGCCTTGGGGTTTTCTCAGTCGTCATTCCCAGATATTGTACTGAAAATATTATGCAAACTGGTTAAGCTTTACTAATCAATAAATGATTTAAAGCCAGTGGCCTGTGTGCGTGGTGCCAGCAGGAGGAGACCGGGGCTGGGCCTGTCCCACAGCAGCAGTGCGCCCTGGCTTTCTGGGCTCAGTCCGAGTGCCTGTGTTACCCCATCTTAGAGGAAACCGGCCCCGAGAGAAGGCGTGCAGGGCATGTAGGTGACCGGCCTGTCGGCAGCTCGGCTGAGCCAGATTGGTGCAGGGTGCTCCTCGGGTAGCCCCTGGCCATGGTGAGGCCAAGGGGGATGGCAGCAGCTTGCAGGCCATGTGGCCCTGGGGCGTGCACAGTGGGGGTTGGCCCCTGGGCTCAAGCTGGATCCACAGATCCAAACAGCAGTGTTGGTCCTCAAGACTCTTCGCACAGCCTTTACCGAGCACTTACTGTGGTGTGTGCGCTTTCTGTGCAGGACCAGGAGCCCCAGAGCCACTCCGGGAGGGGGGTGTCCTCATTACCATTTCACCACCATGTAAACTGAAGCCCAGGAAGGTGTGAACCCTTGGTGGAGGTTATGGAGCACGGGACACACCCCCTGGCTTCCCTGGTGCCAGCCTGTCCACGGCGGTCTGTGGCTGAGGGCTGGTCAACGGGGCTGGGGTGAGAAACAGCAGGGACTATGGGGGCAGCGACCAGAGATTCAAGTGCAGTCTTGCTGTTGTCCTTGGCAAGGCACCACACTCAGCCTCAGGCTCCTCATCTATAAAAGGAGGGGGCGGTCCTAAAATTCCTTTCTCCCAGGGCCTAGTGAGGGGTCCAGGTGGTTCGGAAAACACTGTGCCCTAAGTAGCCCTGCCCACCCAGGTCTCAGTCTCCCCTCTTGGCCAAGGTGAGCCCAAGTCTGGGGCAGAGGGAGCCACCAAAGCTCCCCAGGTCCTGGGTGGGAGGGGATAGGGTATGGGAGGAGGCCCCAGCTCTTGCCTGGAAAACAGAACTCACAGGGGGCTTCGTCCTATCCTGTTTCAGTCCACAGGACCTAATGAGGCAGGGAAACAGAGGCCTAGGGGAGACAGGGCTCTGCCACCTCAGGGCTTCCAGGATTGCACCTGGGTGCCCCCTGGTGGCCACTGGCCTGCATCTGGGCCCCATCGTGTCCCAGGCTTAACGCATGGGGAAAGGAGTCTTGGAAGGCCGGCCAGGGTTAGGAGTAGCTGGAGGCAGAGCCCAGGTACCCTAATCAGACCCACCTCTAGCTCAAAGAAAGCTGTCCTCGGTTCAAAACCATCTACCAGAAAATGCACAATAAATGTGCAGCTCTACAGCAAGTACAGGTACATGGCTCCTTCTAAAATTGTACAATGAACAACTTGCACAACTGCACGGGTTTGGGAATCAAACCTCTGGCAGGCTCCAGATCCAGCACTGCCCCGTCCCAGCTGCCAGGCACTGGGCATTCAGCAGCCTCTGCCTCCACTCTCTTATGCCCCTGCTTCCCCCCAGCCCCCCACCGCTGTCCCGCCAACCTGCTCCGGCTGACCCTCCCTGTGCCCTTCTGAGCCCAGTCTGTCTGTCCACCTGTAATGAGGAGAATTTTGTTTAACTTTGCATTTGAGAATGCCTGTACCTCCTGCCTCCTTTTGCCTGACTGAGGTAAACCTGCCCCCAGCCCGGACCTTGCCACCTCCCCTCCCCGGGCTCCTGGGGGCCCCAGTGATGACACGGAAGGAGCAGGCTGGAGGGGGATTTATTGACATTCCTGCTTTGGGTCTGCAAGCTGGTTGCCTGCCTGTGAGGTGAGATGGGGTGGGGTGGGGTGGGGGAGGGGTGGCTAGGAGGTGCACGTCTGGACAGCAGGGGGACCCAGAGGGGGAGGCGAGGAGGGACCAGTGTCACTTGTGGCACAAGGCCTACACTGGACAACCTGAGGACGGCCCAGAGTGGTCCACGGCGACACCACACACCAGCTCTACCCCCGGCCTCCCCCACTTCTGGGTCGGGGCCCTCCTTCGCTCCCAGCACCCACCGCGAGGGACGGCGCTGTCCAAGTTACCCTGCAGAGGACCCTCCTGCCGAGGACCCCGGGGCTCCTGGAGGGGCGGGGACCGGCACAGAGGGCTGGCAAGCGCAGAGGCCAGGACACGCAGTCTCTTGCTCAGACGGAGGCTTCTCCAAACCCTAGACCCTGTCCTCAGGCCGCGAGTCCTCCCTTCCTCCACAGCGTTCACACCGGCCGCATCAGGGTCTGGAACGCTCCGCCGCCCTCCGGCCCCGGTGTGCGTGGAGGGGCGGGGCGGGGGGCACCTCCAGGCTGTGAGACGAGGGCCCAGGGCAGAGGGGAGCTGCACGGGTCTGTCCGGAGCAGGCGGCGGCTCAGCCGCTGTGGTAGATGCGGAGGCGCTGCACGATCTCCTGGCGGCACAGCGGACAGGTGCGCAGTGGCTGGCAGCACTGCTGGCAGCAGCAGACGTGGCCGCAATTGAGGAAGATCATCTGGGCCTGAGGAGGGAGCGGGAGCGTCTGGGTCCTGCCCGGCCTGTTCCTGGAGGCTGGGCAACCTCCCCCCGCCCCGCTGTCCTTTACCGGAAGCATCTGATACCACCCGATAGCGCCACGTGATGGTGGTCATCACCCGCCACCAATCCTGGACCCTCCGTGCCCTCCGACAGCTACACGGGAGGCCACATGGCGTCTCACCAGCCCTGCCCCTTGGACGCGTAGACTGTCTTAATTGTTGCCTTTTTGTATCCTGATCAGCCCCTCGGTCTACAAACTACTCCCAACAGCATGGAACGGAAGCCTCGTAAGCATGCTTGCGCTTTGTTTCGGCATTTCCTCTTTTTAGGATTTATCCCGAGGAAATAATCAACTCCGTTCAAGGCTATTTGGTACAGCAGGGTTTGCAGGAAGAAACGTGGGGCCCAAAAGCAGGGGTTTGGTTCCATTTATCACCAACACCTCCCTACACATCATGCCATTCCCCGGTCTGTAAAGACCGTGGAGTAATTCAACTGCTAACATGCTTGCTTCTTTTAAGTAGGATCGCACTGCGGAGGGAGGGGAGATTTTATACGCTATGTTAATTTTTACAATAAGCATTAATTTGTTATAGATTTTTAAAGACAGCTTTTTAAAAGCCTCTTCAGAGAAAATTGTGCTGTGAATATTTAAGGACAGGGGAAATTTTTCTTAAGTAGGGGGGAAAAGCCCCCTCTTTCAAAAAAAGAAAATAAACCCCAGAAAATGCTCATATTTGGGTCATAGGATCACGGTAATTTCCTGTATTTTTTGCTTTCCTGGATTTCCCAAAGTTTCTAATGAATACAATACACTTCTACCAATGAGAAAAAGTGTCTAGAAAGAACACGAGTCTGGAAAGGCTCAGGATGGGTGCCGGCCCGGCTGGTGCGTGGGGGGAGGGGCTGCTGCCCCAGACTCACCTCCTGTTCCAGGCACACGACACACTCTGAAGTCGGCACCTCCAGCTCTGCCGGGGGAGCAGACGGGCTCACGGACTCAGGCAGCTCCTCGGGGGCGGTGGGCACCTCCATGGCCCCAGGGACCTCACCCTTGGGTGGGTTCAGTGGCTCTGTGAGGACCAGAGGGATAGGCTGAGCCAGGGTCATGGCCCAGTGATCCCAACCCCACAGGGGGTCCCCTCGCTCTGCCTGCCACGAGTGGACAGTGAGCTCAGGAGGGGCACTTTGATCTCACGGTAGGGGTAAGGGCCCCCTTAACTCTTTTCTGAGCCTCATTCCCTCCTCTGTAAGGCAGGAGTGCAGGGAGGCTGGCAGGGATGGCCACAGTGCTGGTTATCTGGGGCCTCTGACCCCTGACCATTCCCCGGATCCTTCATGGCCACCCTGCAAGAGGGCTTGTCCCTTTCAGGGAAGGGCAGCCACTTGTCCAAGACCACAGGGCCATCTGGTGGTAGAGCCGTGGTGTAGGAGTTCTCGGTTAGGGACTCTGCAGTGGATGGGGCAATGCTCTCAGCCCCTCCTCCAGGAGACAGGATGGGCCGCTGCCCTCAGGTCACCAGGAAGTAGGGAGAGGAAGGAGAAGCCTCCAAGGCTGTCCCCTCCACCCTTGCCCCTCCTCTGCCCTAGAGCCAGCATCCCCCACCGGGGTCCCAATAGGCAGGACACCAGAATCAGCCCTTACAAAATGCAGTCTCTTTCATATCATGCAAAGTGCACCCCATCCCCGAGTCTTCGGCAGCCCTGACGCCCATCCTGATCATGGCTCACATTTTTCCATCTACCCTATGGTTTGAAGGAGAAGTTTTTATAATTGGAAACATCTGAATATATATATTTTTAAGGCTGTTACAACACTAGGCTCTCTAAAGGTACCATGGCACCCCAAACCATCACCGTCAAGGGGCTCTTCTATATGTAATGGGACACCTACCAAGTTCTGGGAGCAGTAAGAGAATGTTAGGAAAATGGCTGAAGGTCTCCTGCCCCTTCTGCTGCTGAGAGGAAACCATCCCACCCAGTCTTCCCTGCAGGTGGACACAGTCAGGAAACCGCCCTGGGGATGGTGGGGGACTGTGGGAGGCAGGTGTCAGGAGGGGGAGGGGCTCAGAGTGAAGGGAATCTTTGTTGGCAGGGTGGGTGGGATGAGGAGACCCCAACTCCTGATGTCAAACTTAACCTGACCTCCAGTCTGACAGCAGGAGGGATCAGGGTTGGAAAACATCTGCAAGGGGAGGAAGGTGTCTAATTAAAGGACTGTGAGTTTAGGGACTTGGTTAGGTTGGGTGTCTCTGGAATAAAACTGGCTAGAGAGCTGGAGCCCGAGGACATCACGGCGCTGCCACTGGCCCAGACACCTGGGGACCCAGGGCCTCCTCCCTGCCAGCAGCAGAGCTCCTGCCTCGCCCCTGCAATCTGGTCTGGCCACCCCACCTTTAGTCTCTCCCCCGAACAGACCCTGCCTCCATCCTTGTGCCAGGCCCGCTTCCCTTGCCAAGGCCCCTCGGCCTCTTCTCGAGGGAGGCAGTAAAGCTCAGCTGTACTGAGGTTTACAAACACTCGCCAGCTGTATGAGGTTACGGCAGACACATTAGCCCCTCTCTGCCTCAGTTCCCTCATCTCTCAAATGAAAGGAACAGCAGCACCCACCTGCCAGAGGTGCCATGACACGGTACCTGTAAAGTGGTTGACAAACGCCTCGTACCCGGATTATGCTCGGACACAGGAGATCCCCGACTCCCATCTACTCCTACGGCAGCCACAGCACCTATCTTATCCGGGCCTCCAGGCGCAGCTGGAGTGGCTTTATGACCTGCCTTTACCCCTTTCACAGGTCACCACGAACCTCGTTCCACGTCCAACCACAGGCCTGCCCGAGGCACAGTGTCAGGCACTGGCTAGGGCTGGTTTCTCCCTCTACTGCAAGGATCTGGGTGTGTGGTTCCCTGTGTTTGTAGAGTAGCTTTAGGGAAGGTTCTAGGACAGGGAACCAGGAGGGCCTCTTCTGCAAGGAAGCTTCTTTGTTCCCCCATTTTTGTGGCCCGTTTTTCCCGTTTGTAAATCCTGTTCCTTTGGGAGGGAATCTTAAGGACTGGCAGGGGCTAGGACCGGCCCTCAGTTCTCGTCCTGAAATGTAAAGAGGGGACGCCCCGAGCCACAGTCCACAAGTAAGGTGGGGGCCTCTGCTCAGGAGGTGTCCTGGCGTTGGTACCTGGCTGGATCCTGGCCGCACCCAACAGCTCCCGGACTCTCCGCAGGATCTCGTGCTGCAGGCCGGCTTCCGAGACACCCACCTGAGCCAGTTCAAGGAAAAGCAAGTTATGGCCTGGGCTGCGCGAGAGCT
Organism: Panthera onca; assembly: GCF_046562875.1. Taxonomy (NCBI): domain Eukaryota; kingdom Metazoa; phylum Chordata; class Mammalia; order Carnivora; family Felidae; genus Panthera; species Panthera onca. The sequence continues at coordinate 86,720,867 of NC_138351.1, read as the reverse complement.
CACTACACAGTACAGAGCCATCAGGACTGCCTCATGGCTTCTGGCACCTTCCGCTGGACACATGGAGGCCTGGGCCCCAGGGTCAACATGAGGCAGTGCAGCACCACAGCTATGAAGATGACCAGGTGGCAGGGAGAGAAACGGAGGCCCCAAAGGAAACTGACGCTAGTAACAGCTACGGTTTAGCGCGTGCTTCCCCTGCGCCGAGGAAGGGACTCCTTCACCTGCATGACCGCATGTCAACCCCACGACAACCAGTAAGACAGGACCCAGGATCAGAGTTCACGGGAAGGGCCAGGCGGTTCCCGCCGAGGCCGAGCGCTGGAACCACACGGTCCCTTGGGCGGCAGAGTCCCCGTGCAGCCCTCCAGAGCCTCGGTTTCTGGGCCAAGGGACAGGCGACACAGCAGCAGAGTGGTAAACGGCATGGACTCTGGCACCAGACCACTCATGCTCGAGTCCTGGCTCCGCTGTGTGACCTTGGGCAAGTTACCACCTTGCTGTGTCTCAGCTTCCTCATCTGAAAAATGACAGGGACGAGAATACCCTTCTGCCTGGGTTGTTGGGAGGCTTCAAGGTGCTAGCACTCGAGAAGCACTTAGAATAGCACCCGGCGCAGGCAAGCGCTAGAGATATGGGCCGTCATTATTTGGCGAGTCGTCATGTGAAGAGTAAATGAAGTAACGCAAGGTGCTCAGCTCTACCCAGAAGCAAGCAGGTTCGGGAAGTGCTGCCATGCCACGTCGCAACACCACGGCGTGGGCCAGGGCTGGAGCAGACCTCCAAGGACTTGTCTTGGGCCCACAACGTGAAGGTCCAATCTGAGCGGGTGGGGCAGCCCAGGGTCAGAACTCACATCCCTGGATTTTCTTAGGCAGATGGCGTGCAGGGCACATGCAGGGGGCCACCTGGAAGCAAGTGGACCCTGGACCACTGGGTAACGGCAGACCTCACCAAGAACCCCACCAGAGTAAGTCGACTCTCGGCGGATCGGACAGCGGCCCGGTTCACCCCTCAACCTCCCCTGAGGGGCTGCTGCTTCCCACCTTGGCCAGGTCCCCAGGGCTCATCCGGCTCAGCGTGTCCAGGGAGATGCGGTGGTGGGCAAAGATGGGCAGGTAGTGTTCGGCCGACAGGTCCACCAGGAGGGCCGCCAGCTGGCGTTCCATGCCTTCTTCCTGCAGGACAGACCCACGGGGAAGCTAAGCGCAGGCAAACGAGACCTCGTTACTTACAATGGCAAACAAAGGCTCCAGATGTACTTAGGATGGGTTTCCTTGGTATCTTTCCTACAAAAATGCATATGGAAGTAGAGACAAAGGTACTAGGAAGCTCACTGCCACTCTATCTGGAAATGGGAACATGGTGAGCAATCAAGTACCTATCAAGAGGGGTCTGTTTAAAATAATGAGGGTTCATCCAGATACTAAATGCTATGCAGTTGTCTAGAAACACTGAGATGATCTATTAGGTATACACCTGGCGAACTGCCCATTATTGTTAAGAGAAAAAGCAATTTGCCAAAATTGTACATATAGAACGACTCCATTAAATTTTATTGAAAGGCAAGACAAAAACCAGTGTGTGTGTGTGTGTTGAGGGGCATATCCATCCCACCCACGGCAAGTGTCTGTAGGCAGCTCTTGTGGCCCAGCTGTGTTGGCCTCTGACCAGATGAATGCACCCGTCCTCTCTTTTCTGTCCCTCCAGGGCTTAGCACACTTGTCCCCAGAAATATGAACAGAAATAAACTAGAAAGATCAAGAAGCCAGATATCACCAAGGCACAGGAGGTCTCTCGGGAAGGGTGGGTGCCAGCGGCTCTTACCTGCAGCTTCAAGGACAAGGGTTTCTGGTTCAAAAGCCGTTGATACTGAATCAGCCAGTAATTTTCCTGCCTGGTTTCACTTTTGGCTTCTAACTCTGTCTGCCAGGGACAAAACAAGTACCATCAGCTATAAATCAGTAAATAAAAAGTATAATGACCGTGGCAACTGTAAATGATGCTCTGGACAGGTGCAGGGAGTGGGGCGGTGTTTGGTAATTTACAAACAATGTTCCCAGCCACCATGGCCTCACTGTTTAAACTACTGAACAGGAAAGGCAGGAAGTCCCTCTACCCCCGTTTCCGCTGTGAGCAACCTCAGCCAGGGACCATCTGGGGGCGGGGCCTGAATCTGGGCTGCAGACACCTGGCACCATGCTCTGCAGGCCCCCTACTTGGGCTCAGGAGCTTGTGACAGGCAGGGAGACAAATAGGATTCTAAGGACAATATGAGCTTCTAGAGTGGGCTTCACCCTTCCGACAAAGCTAAAGAATTAGACAAGGTACTGAAACAGGTTCCTTCATTCCCCCATGAACAAGCAGTCACCGAGTATTGTTCTAGACCACGCATGGTTCTAGGCGCTGGGGCCAGGGCTGTGAACAAAGGATACTAACAGCAACAGCAGCAGCGAATGTTTTCAGAGTGCTGCGTGCCAGACCCCACCATGCACCGAGATGCCATTTTCCTTAATTTGCACAGCTCTGGGGGGGGGCGGGGTGCAACTGCACAGGTGAGGAAAGGGAGGTTCAGAGTGACCAGGAACCTGCTCAGGTAAAAGCTGCCCGTGGTCAGGGCCAGGACTTGGACCCAAGTCTGTTTTGCCTTAAGACTTGTACTCTGAGCAAGCCAGCCAGGAGCCAGGACTGTGGCCACACGGTGGGGGCCAAATAAGATGTGGGCTGCAGGACTTCAACACAGGCATTTCCCCCATCCCCTGGGGGCACCTGGCTGTCCTTTGGTGGTCCCTCCCAGACCTCGTGGAGCTGCTCCCCTCTGCTGGTCCCTACCCTCCCTGGGCTGCAGCCACAGAACTCTTCTGGAGCCCATGACCCTGACAGTCACCATCTGCTGAGGTGGTTCTTCCTTCCCTGGATGGGGAGTCCTCTGAGGCCCCTCGAGGGCAGGAGCACAGGACCAGAGCACATGGCAGCTGCTGCATGAGGCTAACGCGCTGTTCGCACGTTAATGCAACTTGCAGGCCATGGCAGTAGGGGATGGTGAGGAACAGGCAGCTTCTGACTGGCCTCAGCACATCACAAGGGCTGGTGGGGGGCTGTGGAAGCTGGTCTCCCTCTTCCCTGCACTCTGCAGGGGCTCTTCCCACAGGAGCTCAGAGGATGTCTGGAGCAGCGAGGACACCATAGGAGTGACCGAGTCTCTGAGCCCCAGCTGGTGGGCCTGGCCTCCATCCCCACCACTGAGATGCCCACAGGGTCTGGTGAAAATGACCCCAACTTGCCACCCCTAAATGGGGCTCTGCCACTCTGACAATGTGCCAGCCTCAAACCCATTTGGGTACAGGGGACAGCTGGGTATCTCCTGTCAAAAGCCTATTAAACAGCCTGCCCTGGACACAGAAAGTCCTCTCCTGGGCATCTGCCTTGAATGAATACTCACGGCCATTGTCAATACTTAGCTACAAAGACAGCACTGCTCAGAAAAGTGAAAAACTGGAAGTAGCGTGAATTCTGGGCAAGAGGCTACGATGGCCCATCCAAACGCAGCCTGGGAGAGTGCAGAGGACATTTCAGAGACACGAAGAGAACAGACGCAGAGAAGCTAGTTCTAAAGGGATGTGCTCCATCTGAGGCTTACACAGAACATCCACGCACAGCTCGGATAAAGCTGCATCACAGTGTTTAGAAAACACACATCCAGATGTTAGCATTCGAGAACTCTCGGGAGGGAGATTCTTTTCCTTTGTACGTCCCATTTTTTCTCTGATGAGCCACTATTACTTGAACAAAAGCGCTTCTAAGAATGGCAAGTGTGTTTAGGGAAAGCGAACCCATGTGCGACCGGGACGCAGAAGCCGAGCGCACCAGGATTTCCCGGAGCTCTTCCTCCCGCTGCGTCTTCTCCTTGAGCAGCTGCTGGAGCAGGGAGCTCAGGGCCCAGCGCTGCTCTGAGATCATCTCCTGCAACACAAGAGCAGGCCCAGTGCCGCTGGAAGTGCATAGCTCTGGCGCCCAGAGTCCCCAGGGAGTGGCAAGTCCCACCCCTCCCTGCCTTTTCCAAGCCCAGCAGCAGGGACCCCACAGTGGGCCCAACTCAATTAGGTTGAGCGCTGGGGGACACAGCCAAAGGGCCCCTCTGTCTGGGCATCCGCTCCCCATCTTCTCCCCGTGGGGGGTCAGGCCAGGCATGGGATCTAGTGACTGACGACAGTGGAATGGTAAGAAACATCAAACAAAGGAAATGATAAGCCACAGGTGTGTGGCTGCAGTCTCACGGACTACAGGCAGGGCACGTGGGCAGAAGCACAAGCAGGCAGGTTGGGGTGTATCCCCGTAGGAGTCTGGAAGGCTCTCACACAGATGGAGGCACATGCAAACCGGAGTGAAGCCCTCGCCTGCGTCTGTGTTCCACTTGTTTCTTACTCTTGGAAACCCACGGAGGCCCCCCCAGATGGGAGCCCCACAAGCTCGAACGGCCAGGAGACATGGTACCTGCCAAGTACGGTGGCTGTGTCTTCTCTGAGAGCTACCCCAACCCCCTCCTCTCTGAGGGCCACAGCAAGGCTCCCAAAGGGCCTTGCGTTGGCGAGCTCACCCCTGTGGGGTGGCCCTGTGATGCAGGCTGGGCCTGAAGATTATTTCATTTTACGGAGGGGAGAAACGAAGGCCCAAGAGGGGAAGTGACCTAAGGTCACACGGCACACCTGTGGCAGCCCGCAGACCAGGACTATAGACCTTAGCATGCTTTTACTGAGTCGAGAAGCCAGGGGACAATTTAAGACTTGTCTGCTGAGGACAGACACAGGGACAGACAGGTGGCTCTGCTCAGAAGCCTGGTGTGGGCACAGGTCCTCACACCCCATTAATCAATCCCCTTTGGGCAGAAAGGGGTCAGAGAAGGGCAGAGTCCAGCCTTCTTCCCCTGCCTGCCTAGATCACAAAGCGGGACTACACTGGGAGAAGGCCCAGGTCCCGAACACACAGTCCAGGACGCCACCTGCCAGTCCCTGCTGCCTCCACACTATACAAGCAGGACACCGAGCCCAGGGCTCCCAGAGAAGCCACCTGCAGGGAGTGACACACTAACAGTTGGGCGCTTTCCTCCAGACATCCTTGGGACACCAAGAAAGCTCCTTCCCCAGAGGATGTCAAGCCCAGGAGTTGAACCAGCACCCTAGAAGCATGGCTTAGAGAGACAGGGAGCTCAGCAGTGACCCTCCTTCAAAACAAAGAGATGGAAATGGGTCTGGGTGAGCCTTGGCAATGAAACCCTCTTTCCTCTGACCCTCCTGCTGAGCAATAGGCTGACCTGACCCTAACCTTGGCCTGTGCTGAGCTCAGCCCCCAGGCTGTGCTCCCATCACAGTCACGGAGGAGACCAACTGCCTGTTGGGGAGCGGCTGCTGGGAGGGAGGCATGGGGGGCCCGGGTGGGGATTTCCTCTGGGGCGGGAGGGACAGGCCAGGGAACCCTACGTACCTGCAATGCCTCTGTGTCCAGGGACTTCCTCTTTACCTCCAGCTGTGTCAGCTGCAATAACTCAGTTTCTATTAACTTAATCTAAACAGAAGACGAGACAGGGTTTTTTTTTTTTAATTCACATTAACCAAGGTTCAAGTCTGTGCTGCTCTCTGAAGGCCAAGTGGGGTCTAAGAAACCTTTCGAGGGGCTCAGGAATGAAGGGACTTAGGTGCCTTGGGAAAACTCTCAGTGGGAGTTTAAAATAATCAGCTATTCCAGGGCCCCGAGCGCTTATGGGACACGGACGGGCCTGTCCTGGTGAACTGTTGTTCAGGAGCTGATCATAGGGCCTGGACCACAGAGGGTGCCAAGAGCTTATGAAATGGAGACGGGCCTTCCTTTAAGGTTCAGGCCAGAGTGCAGACCAGACACAAGTCCTGAGTGCTGTACGCATCTGACTCTCTCGCTTCCTGTAACTGCCATCACAGAGGAGAGCAGAGGGTAACGGAGGGGACTGTGTAATATTGTAATACCATTAATGGTAGTGGCTGATGCTTACGGAGCATTCTGTGTGCGAGGCCTGTGCTGTGTACTGTATCTGTGTCATTTCATCAAATCTCCTCTGGGTATTAGGAGGTATTCTGGTCTCCATTTTATAGATGGGGAAATTGAGGCTCAGTGAGGTTAAGTGACTTGCTCGAGGACACAGAGCAGGTCAGTAAGTGAGCCCTTTCCCGGGGACGTCCCTGCTCAGGTTCTGAAGGGGAACAGGTGGCCCGGTGGGTCAGAATCACCCACAGTGAGGATGTCTGGGGGTCAGGCCCCATAGCCAGCGACTCCTCTGCCCTAAGCCTGTGACCCCTATGGTTCTTGCCCCTAAGTTCCTATGGCCCCAACCAACCCCAGGTCAGAGGAATGAGCTTCATGTCCGGCAAGGTGGGGTTGAAATTAAAGAGGGAAATAAAAAGAGAAGTTGGTTTTGGCCAAAAAGGAAAAGAATAAAAAGAAAAAAATACACATGCGAAAATGCACAATTCAAAGTGTGCCAAGTAGGATGTGATGACCACTCCTGAGACCTGAAAGCCGACTGCGTCTCCAGCCTGCGCGCCCACGGTCCGCCTCACCCTCCAGAAAGCCCAGAGGGTCCAGCAGAGCCTGCAGGCTGCCGGCAGAGCTGGGACCTCAGCACATCCGCCCTCGGGGACATCGGGACCCCCGTCTGCCCCAGTGGGACACCCCGTCCTCCCTCCAGCTTCTCCACCTGAGCTGACAGGAGTGGCCGGGGTGGAGCCAACTGCATTTCCCCAGCAAGGGGGTCCTGCCTGGAGCGTGGTGGGTGCAGAGGCTGCCCAGGGGCTCCAGGCCGCAGTCGGGCACCACCCTTCCCGTCTGCCCAGGGCATCGTGGGAAAGGAACCGGTCACATCTGGGGAATCCACCCGCTGAGCCAGCACGGGAAAGAGGCACCTGTGCCGTCCAGGAAAGCACGCAGGAAGGGGGCGGCGGGGGCACCGCCCACGGCACCCACCTGCTTCCTGATCTGCCGGTGCATGAGGTCCTTCTTCACCTGCAGAGCCTCAAACGCAGCCTTCTGCACGGCACTCTGCAAGACAGCAGGGGCTGCTCAGCAGGTACTTGGCGGCCTCGCTTTCCTAGTGGCTCATGCCAGGGGAAGGCTCAAAATCTGCTCAAAAACACTTTAATGTAGGACTACTCTGCCTGCTAGCCAGCACGTGACTTTTCAGCTCACTTGTTCGCATTTCAGAGACAATACTTATGAAAGGCTTATCAATGCCAGATGCTACACTCAGTGCTGCTCCTGCATCGTACACGGACTTCCCACAACCAGTGATACGGGGGCTTTTTACTGCCCCATTTCACTGATGAGGAAGGTGAGGGAACAGATGCAAGTGTGCAGTCTGGAAGAAGTCAAGGCACCTCAGTGCTCTCTTGTGGGCTCCGCCCCCACGGCGTGTTCACCACACCCTGCCCCTGAGGGGTCCTTACGACGGAGCCACACAGCACGGGGAGTGGGTGCCTGCCAGGGAAATGGGGAATGCTTCTCTAGATCTCCATGATCAGAAAGCCACCACCCTCTCCCTTTCTCTGCCCCCCTCTTCCTGAGTCTGTACATTTCTAAATGGACTAAACACCTTGGGTCTTAACAAGCTCTCTAAGGACAGGGCTCCATGTAGATTTCTGATGCTCTGCCCCAGACTCCCTGTGCCCACCCCCCCTTTTTTTTTTTTTTAAAGTTTACTTATTTTTGACAGAGAGAGAGCGCGAGCGAGAGCGCAAGCGAGCGCACGCGTGCACATGAGCCAGGGAAGGGCAGAGAGAAGTGGAGACACAGAATCGGAAGCAGGCTCCAGGTTCTGGGCTATCAGCACAGAGCCTGACGCTGGACTCAGACTCACGAACCGCGAGTTCATGACCTGAACCAAAGTCGGAAGCTTAACCAACCGAGCCCTCCAGGCACCCCTCCCTGTGCCCACCTTGAGCCCCCGCCCTCACGCCCTTGTACCCCTGCCCCCACTCGCGCCCTGGGCCCCCCACCCTCACACCCTAGGCAAGGGCTCACCTCCTGCAGGATCTGGCTGATGGCTTTGTTCTGATCCATCTGCTGCCATGATAGTATCTGCTGGAATCGCTCATCCATTTCGGCCATGCTGCCAGAAAGACAGCAAATTAATTCACTCTCTGAACATTTTCTGCCAAGGACCTTGGAGATGATCAAGACAAGCCATTTACTCATTCAAAAATACTCAAGAAGGACCCATGGCGGGGCTACACTCCGGGCGGGGCACAGACAGAGTTGGTCTGAACCCTGTGGCCCTAGAGGGAAGGTGATGGGAGTCCGTGTGTCTTGGGACTTGGGAGAGACCATCTCCGGGTCCGCTCATCCACCCCTCCATCAGAATCCCCTCTACAATGCCCTTTGAAGTGGTGGCCTGGCCTCTGCCATATCACCACCAGCATGGAGCTCCTGATCTCCTAGTTGAGTCACTCGGGCCATGAGAAAGCTCTCCTGCTGGGTCAAAACCACCACGTCCCACCTTGGGCCCCCAGCATTTCTCGCCCTGGTCGTGAATCTCCCCTTAGAACAAGTAGAGTGCTTTGGGCACAAAAACTCAAACCCTGCATCCTCACGTATGTCCATACTTGGGCATAATGTTGGTTTTGAGTTTATTTCAATCCTCCAACAACTCCAGAGGTAGGTACTGTGACTTATCCCTGTTTTTCTGATAAGAAAACTGAGGCTCAGGAGAGAAACTAACCGGCCCAGCACTTCACGGTTACGGACAGAAGAAATGGGGCCTGAATGTGGGTCTGTCCACCACGCTCCTAAGCATGATGTGCTACCACCAAGAAAGGAGGGAGACATGCTCCACACCTCACCTCTGTGAGGACACAGGGGAAGGTGGGGCGAGGGGGCGGGGGAACACAAGGCAGTCTGTGCTCCTGGCCTGTCTCCTGAGCCCCAACAGCTTTGCTTCCCTGGCTGTGCCGGCACATGTGGCTCCTTCAACAGACAAACCCACAAAGATGTGGTGAACTTGGACAGCCGGACCCCAAGCTGCCACCAGCGTGAAAGCGACTCCATTAGCATCCCCTCCAGGACACCCTGCTCCCAACCCACACGGACGCTCGATCACACCCCCACTCTGCCTGGGTTTGAACCCTGGCTCTGCCACTTGCTAGATTCCCTTGGGTGCGTCACACCGTCTCTCTGAGCCTCAGCTGTTGTGACAAAACGGGGCTAGTAACAACATGGTCCCTCGTAGATTCAATAAGCTAACACACACCACATGGCGGGAACGCCTGGCTCACCGAAAGTGCGGGAGAAGCGGGGGTGAGCGCTGTCACTTTACCATGGCCTGACACAACCATGGGGTCCAGCTGGAAAAACCACAAAGACTAGTCACCGCCTGCCCCCGACAGTATGGCTGAGGCTGAGGCTGAGGCTGAGGCTGGGGCGGGAATTTCAGAGCCCAGCTCTCACCCCATGATCCTGGGTCCTGAGTCAGCACCCCAACTCAGGAAGCCTCTCCTTACCTTACCTGGAACAGGCCTGCTGGACCAAGTTCTGCCTCTGGGACTCGTAGGCCACCTGGATGAGCCGGTTTGTACAGCTCTCAGTCAGCATCTGCTGCATGGCGGCTGAGGAAACACGGGGGTGGGGGGGGTGGGGGTGGGGGGGGGCTGAGAAAAGGGCACCGCTCCTGGGGGGGCCTTGGAGGGTTTGCTCATCACCCACCTCATACTTATCCTTAAAAAAACCCCACTTTTTTAAACGATGCAAGTAACTTACGCTTGAAAGGCTAATTGTAAAACACTGAACAGCACACACACAAGATCTTCTATCATCTGTCACCCAAAGATATTAATTTTGATACATACCCTTCCAATTTTTAATGCATATTTATGGATTTTTAAAAAATTAAGATGAAAGAATTGAAAGCAGAGAACTGAACATTCGTACACTCATGTTCATAGCACTGTTATTCACAATGGCCAAAAGGTGGAAGAAAGCCAAGTGTCCACTGATAAACAAAATGTGGTATATACACACAGTGGGATATTTTTTAACTTTGAGAGAGCACGCATGCGGGGGAGGGGGCGAGGGAGGGGGCGAGGGAGGGGGCGAGGGAGTCCGGCCTAAGCAGGCTATGTGCTGTCAGCATAGAGCCCAACGTGGGGTTCGAACCCATGAAACAGGAGATCATGACCTGAGCCGAAATTAAGAGTCAGATGCTCAGGGGCTCCTGGGTGGCTCAGATGGTTAAGAGTCTAACTTTGGTTCAGGTCATGATCTCACGGTTGAGCCCTGTGTCAGGCTCTCTGCTGTCAGTCCAGAGTTTACTTCAGATCCTCTGTTTCCCGCTTTCTCTGTCCCTCCCCCACCTCTCCCTGACTTGGGCTGTCTCTCAAAAACAAACACTTAAATAAAGTCAGATGTTCAACCGACTGAGCCACCCAGGTGCCCCCACATAATGGAATATTGTTCGCAGCCTTAAAAAGGAGGGAAATTGATACCTGCTACAGCATGGATGAACCTCGAGGACGTTATGCTGAGTGAAAGAAGGCAGTCACAAAACGACAAATGCTGGAGGACTCCACTTATGTGGGGGTATCTAGAGTCATCAAATTCAGACAAAGTGGAATGGGGCGTTGTACAGGAGCTGGGGGAGGGGGATGGAGAGGAGTGTTTAACAGGGACAGAATTCCAGTTTGGGAAGGTTCTGGAGATGGCTGCGTAACAACATGAATGTACTTCGTGCCACAGACTTCGACAATTAAAAGTGGTTAAAACGGCAGACATTATGTTACATATTTTACTACAATAAAAAATTTTCAAATGTCACAACCCTAAACACAACCACTTCTCATGGTCTGTCACCACCTCCCCATGTCCACGAGGCAGCAGGAGGTTTCGGCTGCAGGGGACGGCGGTGCCTGGATCACAAAAGTTTAGTTAGGTGATCTATCTGGGGGCATTTGGACTCTTTTTGCAATTATTAAATGATAAACGTCCTTGCTCAAACATCCTTGTGCAGTCTGATTATTTCCTAAAAATAATTTTTAAGAGTACAGTTTTAAGGCCGTGAATAAATAGGAATGTCCCTTTCTGTCTTCCAGAAACATGCTGCTGATTCACATCCCCTTTGGCAGTGCACAGGGCAGCCTGATACTACATATGTCCTCAACGACTCTGGTTATTACCTTTTCTTGCCTTTTTGTTATTTTTACCGAAATTCTTTCATTAGAAAAACACATGCTCATTTTCAGGGCGCCTGGGTAGCTCAGTGGTTAAGCGTCCAACTCTTGATTTCAGCTCAAGTCATGATGTCAGTTTGTGGGGCAGAGCCCTGTGTTGGGCTCTGCACTGACAGTGTGTATGGAGCCTGCTTGGGATTCTCTCTCTCTCTCTCTCTCTCTCTCTCTGTCCCTCCCCTGTGTGTATGCTCTCTAAATAAATAAACTTAAAAAAACTACATGCTTAGGGTGCCTGGGTGGCTCAGTCGGTTGAGCGTCTGACTTTGGTTCAAGTCATGATCTCAGGGTTTGTGAGTTCGAGCCCCATTGGGCTCTGTGCTGACAGCTCGGAGCCTGGAGCCTGCTTCCGATTCTGGGTGTGTCTCTCTGCCCCGCCCCCCCCCCCCCCCATGTTCTTTTTCTTAAAAATAAACACTTAACAACAAAAATGCTCATTTATAAGAAGCTAAGCAACAGGGAGGGAAGTTTGAAAGGTGAAAACAAAAGTTCCCAACACCGATACTATTCCCAATCTATTTACTGACAAATATCTTCTGGAGACGCAAACACAAGTTTTCTTTTTTCTAAGTGGTGGATAATTTACAACAGGGACACTAAGGACACCCCAGCAGGAGGTAGTGAGGGGAGGTGGTGTGTGGACAGCGGCCGGCGCGGGGCCTGTGTGCAGCATTCCGCTCTAGCATCCAGGCTCGGGAGGATGGCGCCGTCCAAAGAGAGTCATTTTAAAAAAGGAGGAACTGACTCCTGGCCTTCCTTGGCACGTGGCTTGATCCTCTGAGCTCTCAGGATCAGACCGGAAGCCCCCCCTCATTAAGTATGGACAGTGTGGTGCCCCAGGACCACCTCCTGGGAATGGCAGGACGGGCAGCTCCCAGGAGCCCAAGTGGGGCCGACCACAGCTCTTGACAACAGAAACCCTACAGCCTCAGTGGGATGTTCACTTAGTGCCAGGTATTAGCTCATGTGACCTTCAGAAGGACACTAGGGGGCAGTAACAGTCATCCTCCCCAGTTAAAGGGAAGAACACAGAGGCTCAGAACAGTTAGGGACCAGTAGTGCCCCTGAGGTCACAGGCTTGTTCCTGCGTCGGCCTGACACCAGGGCCCACGCTCCAGGTCTGGACTTTGCAGCCTCCCTCAAGGACACACACTCAGCGCCTGCCGTACGTACAGAGAGAAGGCAGTCCACCCTCTGCCCCTAGTCAGACAAGCCCTGCTCCCAGGACCCCGTACCTCCCACCCGAGACTCACAGGCAATCTCACGCCTCCGCAGGTTCTCGGTCTCCTCCTGAGTGATGGACATCAACTGTTCCATCCTTATCCTAGAAACAAACAAAAAAACTCCATCCATTTTTGTTCAGCAGATGTAACATTTTCAACAGGGAATCCCAGCAGATGAACGCCACCTTCTCCGGGAAGTCCTCTTCGATGTGCCAGCCTAGGCATGCTCCTGCTGGCATCTCGCACTTCCAGGGGAACCCAGTTACCTCCAGCCTTGTACACAGAGTATCTTGCATAAAAAGCTCAACATTCCCTTAGAAAAGTGGGCAAAGGACACAGGTGGCCACTTCACAGATGCTTAAAAGCAGGGGACCAATAAACATATGAAAAGAGATACCTGATAAAGATCTTTTCACCTACCAGATTGGGAGATTAGGAAAACTGAGGACCACCCACCAGCAGCAGCAGCAGCAGCAGCAGCGAAGGTGGTAAAAAGGACACATTCATGTCCTGCTGAGAGGAGTATAAACTGGCAAAATATCTTCTGGAATGTAATCTGGCAAGACCTACCAAGAAGTCCTTTGAATATTTCCTACAAAAATATTCACATAAATGCATAGGGGGATATTTAGGAGATGTTCACTCTAAGACTGCTTATAATTATGAAAAACTGGAAACTTAAATGTCCACAGAGGACTAATCAGGATTTAGTCATATTGCAGAATATTCTACAGCTATTACAAATAAGGTTTTTGGCATTGAAATCCATCCACGATCTAGTAAACAGAAATGAAAAAGTATGGACGTACATGCACGTTGCATGTGTGAACATCGTTCCCCCAGAGTAAACTAGGAATGGTGGCCTGGAGGGAACATCTTCTAAAGTCTCTGTTGGGTCGCATTTTGTTGGAAGAAGCATGTAATCACCTTGGCCTCTTGCCCAGGACCACAGGCTGCTCAAGGGAAGGCCACATCTGGTGCTGCTGGACCCACAGCAGAGCCCAGAGGGCCCAACGCAGAGAGGGCACTTGGTAAGCACGAGCCAAATAAACCAATCGGCCACAACCCAGCTTGGCCTTGACCACCCGGGTCAAGCTGCAGTGGGCAGGTGAAGGGGCTACCCTGCAACCCCACGGGAACTCCCTGTGGGAATTCTTCCCAAGCAGCCAGGGGCCTAAAAGGCAGACACAAGGACTGCAGCTAAGTCCACGTTGCTATTTTGGGATTCCAGGGAACCGGGGGGGATTCTAGTTAATCCTGGCGGGGAGGGGGGCAAGAAGGCAAGACAGAGAGTATGGGGAAAGAAGAATGGGGGGCTCGTTCCTCTCAGCTACCATCTTTCCTAATTACTGAAGCTGTGCATCTCAACGAACGGGGAAAACACGAAGGAAAAAACCCAAAGATTACCACCTCTAATTTCTGGTAAACCACTCAGGGTGGGTCCTTTTGCTCTCTGAGCACAGATACGTGCCACGTCATGAAGAAATTGTACACTGTTCCGCCTCAGTTAACTACAGCTCCCGGTTTTCTACTCCATAATGGATTGTGTTTCTCTTAATAAGAAATAGATTTTTCTCTAATTTAAAATTTTTTAATGTTTGTTTATTTTTGAGAGAGAGCGTGAGCAAGGGAGGGGCAGAGAGAGGAGACACAGAATCCGAAGCCGGCTCCAGGCTCTTAGCTGTCAGCACAGAGCCCAACTCGGGCTCAGTCTCACAAACCATGAGATCACGACCAGAGCTGAAGTCGGACGCTCAACCAACTGAGCCACCCAGGTGCCCCTCTAATTTTTTTTACACTAGCAATATAGTTGGACATTGCACATATTTTTGTGTCTCAATTTTTCTCAGGAACGTACATGTGTGTTCAACTTGCAGGCAGTGATTTATTTTTAACCCAATATTCCCTAAGGAGGTGAATCTCCTTACAGCTTTAGGAAAACTTTCTGGCATAATCGTTGAGAATCACAAGACGTTATCTCCCCAGACCACTGCCTCCACCACAAGGCAATGCCAAGAAAGGGCTAGAGTGAAACACTAACCTTTCATTTTCCAGCGACTTCAAGATCTCAGAACTTTTCTTCTGCCTGGGGAGACAACCATAAAGGGTCCCTGCAGTAGCCACCTGCAGGCCTGTTTGCAACAGAACCGTTCTCCCCTTCGCTGCACTGGCTGTGCAGAGCGGGCTTAGTAACTGGCCCAGGCCCCTCAGCCCCGGAACTTGGGGCTCTGTGCCCTTGGGCCAGTTCCTCAGCCCCGCCAAGCCCCAGTTCCTCATCTGTAAAAGGGGATCATAATAAGAAGGCTTCATGGAGTATTCGTAAAGAGTGACTAAGAGAACATACACAAAGTGCTTGGCACGTGAGCAGCATCCAACAAATGGTAGCTTCCCGGGACACCCCAGAAAGGAGAGCATGCTGTGCGGCACGCGGCAGGCTCGCTCGGGCCCCACGTGACTGCTGTGTGATGGCCCCGTAAGGAAAAAGCAAACGGAAGCCTGGGAGCAACAGGGGATGTGGCACACCTGTTTCAGGAGGCTTTCCACAAGGGACCCCAACTGGACTCTCTCAGGCTTCTTGACAGCTCTATCTGGCTCCCTCTCCCCCAAGCCCCACCAAGACCTGCTCCCAGCAGCCCCTACCTTGGAGAGCATTTGTTAAGGCAAATCTCACTGTGGGTAGAATGGCTGACCTCAAGGCAACATGTTACTTGGAACTCGAAATATTGGAGCAGGATGTGACCTCAACTCTCCTATTAAACCCACTCATTTTATAGATGGGAAACCTGGGGAGCATGGGTCCCACGACAAAACACAGACCAGGTCATGCCCAGATTAGAAGCTTTTCTTTTTGGGTTGGTGCAAATTGTAGCACCAAGATTGGACCCGAACAACGAAAACCTTGGGGCAGGAGTGAAGGCTACAGGGGAGAAGTGGACCCCTACCCTGGGCTCTTCAAAGGGTACCACATGGGGGGAAGGCCTCTGGGTTTGCGGACTGGGGGCCTGACCTCTGATTCTCCTGCAGGAGTTTCTGGATCCGGTTGGCGATGTTCTGCTCCGTTTGCTTCAGCTGCTCCTGCAGCCGCTGACGCTCTGCATCCAGGTAGCGCTGATGCTCACTTAGGCCCTGCTCCAGCCGGGACTGCTCCTGCAGCGGGACAGGTGGCCGTCCTGAGCCAACACCAAGGATCCCTGCACAGGTTTCTCATCCCTGCCCTGCCCTGCCCGGCCTTCCTGTTTGATCTTGGACCAGGTCTTCCCCTTGCTAGGCCTCGGGGTGTCCGTACACACAAGGAAGCTGGGCTAGGTGAACCGTAAGGGCCCCCGGGTCTGGGAAGATCCAGCGAGGGAGCTTACCGCCACCGCCTCCCCACAGCAGAGGGCCCCCCCTGGTAGGGAGGGCACAGGCAAGCCTGACCCCACGTGGCCGCTCACGGACCTCCTTGACCGTCTGAAGGATCTCGTCCTTCTGATCGCTGCTCTGCTGAAGGAGCTGGGCATGTTCTCGCTGCCCGAGTTCCAGGCGCCGTTCAAACTCGAGTTTCTCCAGCATCTTCTGTTCCTGCAAGAATGTAGATCCCGGTGATGGTTGGCTAGGCTCCGTGGACATTTGCACATGGGAGCAGGGGGAATCTACCCTTCCCCTCTGAATCGTGCAGGCTGTTAAGTCTTAAAGCTGAGTAATAACTCCCCTTCCTGGCCCCCCCCCCCCCACCTGCCTGCCCAGGGCCCAACTGTAATAAAACAGGCTGGTCCCTGGCAGAGACTAGTGGTTTAGAGTCGGGGGTCTCTGAGCCTCAAGCTTCTCATCTGTGAAGGCGAGATACCTGGTCACCCACTGAGGCTGCGTAAGCATGTGGCGAGGCCATGTGTATAAGAGGAGAACTTTAGTTTACCCTCTAATTTAGAGGCAGGAAGAACTTGCTCCCTCCAATCTTTTCTAATAATTGAGATCTTTGATAAAAACAAAAGTGACCAAGGAGAAAAGGAAAATTTTCTTACCTTCCTCTTCTCATAGTCTGAGAACCTATTCTGGGGAGAAAAAAAAGACAGTGGTGAAAAGGAGGTAGACAGCAGTGGGGTTCCCCAGCATGTGGCCAGAATTGCCAGGCAGCGAGACCCCATTCAGACTCCTGGGAGCCCCCCGAGACGCTGCATCAGAATGGTGGGGCAGGTGGGGATGAGGGGGTAGGGTAGTCTGATAAGGGTCCCAGATGGTTCTAGTGGACACCAGGGCTGAGAACCACCTGGTTCGGCACACTGTGGGAAGCTCTTCAGGACAGTTCTGGGGGTACAGGACTGAGAAGGGAGACCAAGAAGTGAGATACGTGGCTCCCTGTCCATATAGCACGCCCGCAGTGCCCCAAAGCTCTAGCCCACCAAAATACTTGGAAACGCACAAAGGTACGTGTGCTAGTTCCTGTAGAACTTTTTGTTAAAATGTTAGAAAAACAATTGTAATGTTTATTTTTGAGAGAGAGAGACAGAGAGAGAGAAAGAAGAGTACTTGAGCAGGCACGGGAGGGGCAGAGAGAGAGAGAGAGGAGTACAGAGGATCCAAAGCAGGCTCCACGTTCATAGCAGCAAGCCTGATGTGCGTTTCAAACACACGAACCGTCATGACCTGGGCCGAAGCCGGACACTTAACCAACTGAGCCACCCAGGCACCCCCTTGTGGAACTGTTCTAAAGAGTGAAACATTGGCAATAACTCAGATGCCCAACAGGTGGTTGGACTTACCAACAGTAAGTCATGGTACATCCGTGCAATGGACCACACAGCTGTCAAATAAGGGGGCGAACGTGGGGAGCTACCCAGAAAGAAGTCTGCCATGTTTCACTGTGTGCAGCAGGACTCTGTTCTGGTCAGAGAGGCAACAAAATTCAACTCTGAGTTTTGAGATGGAAGTCAGTTTGTGATGATGACCTCAGGAGAAGGGGTGACATTCACGTGGTTTATGTATATCTGTATTGTTCAGACTTGTTAACACAGAGCGTGAACTATTCTCGTACTGAAACAAGACACACACACACACACACACACACACACAGATTTTTTTAAGTGGCCTTGTACTTAGTTATCCAGCTTGGAGGCCAGGATCAGTCTCTATCAGAGCCATAAAAGCAACACACTATAAGGAAATCAGATTTGTCCCATGCTGAGGTAGGAATAAAAATTTTTAAATTAATTTTTAATTATACAGATAGTATCTGGGGCATCTGGGTGGCTCAGTCGGTTAAGCATCTGACTTTGGTTTTGGTTAAGCCACAAGGTCATGATCTTGTGGCTCAGGAGTTCGAGCCCTGCATCCAAATCGCTCTCTCAAAAATAAATACACACAGGGCAGGCACCTGGGTGGCTCAGTCAGTTAAGTGTTCCAACTTCAGCTCAGGTATAAATATCACGGTTTGGGAGTTTGAGCCCCGCATCGGGTTCTCTGCTGTCAGCATAGAGCCTGCTTTGGATCCTCAGTCTCCCCCTCTCTCTGCCCCTCCCCTGCTCACTGGTGGGTGGGCATAAAAGCGCTTGCTCTCAAAAATAAACATTAAAAACTTTATAAAAAATTATACAGCTATTATCGGAATACATTTTCCTTATAAAAAAATTAAAACACAGCATTTAAGCATTCCCTGACCATTCCCCAGCCTGATCCTGGTTCCCTCCTGCCCCCTGCCATGTAACTACCATTATCAGACCCAAGTCCACGAATCTACTTACACAGAATTTGTGCCTTTGGAAAATATAGAAGATTTGTCTGTGTGCTCATATATAAATCATGTTTTGATGAAGGCATAACTCACATACTATAAAGGTCATTCTTTTTAGTATGCAGTTTTAGGCATCTTGACCAATGCAGTCATGTAACCATCACTGTAGTCAAGATCTAGAACAATCCCATCACTCCCCAAAATTCCCTCATGTCCCTGTCATAAAATTGCACCCCGCCTTTAATGGCTATTACTGATCTGTATTTGAACCTCCTAAGCATGAAAAGGGAAGTCTATATTCATCATGTTCTAAAACTTGTCCTTTTCACTTACCCATGTGTCCTATGATCTGAGCCTGCACAGATTTAGCTCATGGTATGGATGGGACACAGGTGGCTCAGCCTTTACCCACCGATAGACATTTAGGGGGCTTCCAATATTTTACTACCGCAAATATGGCTGCAATGAACATTCTTGTAAATGTCTCTTTACACAAGGGTCTCTCTGGGGAATACATACTGAGGAGTGGGACTGCCGGATCACGAGCTATTTGACCTATATTATCAGGTTATCTTCCACAGTGGGAATACCAGTTTCCATTCCCAAGAGCAATTTATGAGGCCATGGTTTCCCTACACTGTGGCCAGGAAATTATCAAAGTGACATCTGTGCCAATCTGAGGGTGAAATGGTATTTTGTTTTAATTTACTGGTCTCTGATTACTAGGGAAGTCGGGCATTTTTTCGTATTTACTGATCATCTATCTACACAGTCTTTCTTCTTTTTAAGTAAGCTCTGTGCCCAACTCTGGGGGGGCTTGAACTCATGACCTTGAGATCAAGGGTCACATGCTCTGCTGACTGAGCCAGCTGGATGCCCCTCATCTGTACTGTTTTATTCTGTACAGTACCTGTTGCTATATCTCTGGCCCACTTTTCTTCTCTTGGGATGGTCTTCTGCTTCACTTTAATGCTTTGGAAGAGTTCTTTATAACATATTCAGTCTGCTAATCCTGCATCAAAAATGTTTGCTGCAAACATTTTGAGAAGAAAAACTGACCACTTCCCTAGGTAGAAATCTCCCCCTCTCTAATTCTCATTGAGCCGCCAGCAGACAGACAAAAGCACGAGGCATTCACGGTGGCCTCTGTACGACAGGGAAGGGTGTCACCAGGGAACTGGAGATTAATAACAAGTCACTGGAAGATAAGAAGCCAAACCTGAGGCAGTTGGTTCCCCCTCTGCCTGCCATCAGACGCCCCGGGCTCTGAGCCCTCTGTGGGAACACAGACGGGGCCAGAGGCGGTCTCTGTCTGGTTCCAGTGTCAGGTGATGCCTGGCTGAAGTGGTAAACCCTGGCCAAGCTTCCTCCTCCACGCCGGTCCCAACGTAGGTCACCCCCAGGAACCAGAGAGGGCCAGCCTGTTGCCGTGCTGACACACGTGCTTCTCCTCAGACGGAGGACAGGAGAGCAGGACAGGCTTCCCGTACAGCAAGGGGCACCGAGAGACAATGAACAATCCAGACACGACCCCCCACTCTCACAAAGCTTCATCCAGCAGGGGAGACAGCCGTTAAACCATCTCCCACATGAGTCTTCACTTAGAGCTGTAGAGGTGCTCCCAAGGAGACGTGTGGGCACCGAGACCACATGGCAGGAGACCTGACCTGGGCTGGTGTGGGGGGAGGGGGAGACTTCTCAGAGGATGTGGGGTCTAGACAGAACTGAAGGATGAGATGGAGTTAGCGAGAGGTGAGTGGAGAGAATTCCAGACGGGGTGAACTGCAAGTTCAGAGGTCCCGGGGAGTTCGGGAAACAGAGAGGAACCTGTTTGGGGCGGTGGTGGGTGAGGCGGCGTAGAAGGCCTCCTGAAAGCATCTAAGCACACTGGTCTGAGTGGAGGTGAATTCTAGTTCGATGGAGGAATCCAGGGCCTGCAGCCCTGAACAGCCCCCCAGTGCCCAGGGCCTCCCCTCCACAGCACACGTCAGCAGGCAAGCACACCTTACCTGCCATTCTGCCTCCTCCCTGGAGAATCTGTCTGTGGGGCCGTCGGGGCTGTCCCAGGAAGCGTCAGCCCCATCTTGCTCCAGGACTGGCAGCAAGTACTGAGAAGGAGGGTAGTAGTCCAGCCCTGACTCTGCAAGAGACGGCACAAGCTGACCGGGAGGGAGGGGACAGGGTCGTCCCCTCCGTCAGCCCCCACCTTCCTCCCCAGCATCCTGTCCCGCCTGCCTGGTCCATGGCTCCCCTGCCCCGGACCGGACTGGGCCCTCCATCTTGCTCGCCCTTCCCAACTGCCGGTAAGCGGCAGCTGAGTGAATAAATAGACTGGCCAGCTGCCTCTTTACCATCCACGTGAGAATGGGGCGATGAGAAAGCGTGAGATTAGTGGAGAAGGCTGTGTGTGAGACCCCGGGAAGACGCTTGCCTTCTGTGGCCCTGCGTATTTTTCTCCTGTGTAATTTGACAGGGCTCATACCCGTCACCCATTTTTGGGTGGATTGTTTGCCTTATTGTTTTGTTTGCCTCATTCTTACCGATTTATGCTCTTTACATATTGTAGCTAATAACCTTGGGCCTATAATATATATTGCAGCAATCTTCTTCCGGATGGTAACCTGTCTTTTTAATGACAGGATCCTTTGGGGGTAAAGAACTTTTAGATTTTAATATGGTCAAGGTTGTCTTTTTCAAATATAAATGGGAAAAGAAACACTAAAAATGGCTAGTAAATACATGAAACAATATTCAAATAACCAAGAACGTGACTTTCTTGTTTATCTGTCAGAATAAACAAACTGACAAAGCTGGTGGAAATGACACCGAGGGTCACTTGGGGGAAGGAAAAAGGGTCTTCTCACGGGAATGTAAGCTGGCGGAGCACACAGCCCTTGCCCTTTTGCCTGCCAGTCCCACTCTGCCTGCCCTGGAGGAGTACTCCCACGGTGCCACAGAGGGGTGGGTTAAAATGTTCGTGGCACTGGGAGACTGGAAACCACCTCATGCTCACCAGCAGGGAAAGGCTACATAAGCTGTGGGGCTCCACCACGTGAAATACTATACATTCTTTAAAACAAGCCGGATCCGGGGCACCTGGGTGACTCAGTCGGTTAAGCGTCAGATTTCGCCTCAGGTCATGATCTCTCGGTTCGTGAGTTCGAGTCCCGATGTCAGGCTCATGCTATCGGTACGGAACCTGCTTGGGATTCTCTCTCTGCCCCTCCCCTGCTTGTGCTCTTTCGCTCTTAAAAATCAAATAAACGTTTAAAAAAAAGGTGGGGGGCACCTGGGTGGCTCAGTCGTTTAGGTATCTGACTTCAGCTCAGGTCATGATCTCATGGTTTGTGAGTTTGAGCCCTGTGTTGGGCTTTCTGCTGTCAGTGCAGAGCCCGCTTCGGGTCTTCTGTCCCCCTCTGTCTCTGCCCCTCCCGTGCGTGCGCACTCTCTCTCTCACAAATAAACATTTAAAAAAAAAAAAAAAAGGCAGATCCATCCATCATGAGGCAGGAAAAGGTCCAAGACCGATTCTTGAGTGAAAAGAGCAGAATCACAACAGCATGATACCTTTTGTGGGTTTTTAAAAAATATTTTTAAAAGAGCAAACCCAAAAACTTTACGTAATAATGTATATGTACTACCCTGTTTAAATAAACAGGTCACTTCTTAAGCTGTGTGGTGGGTATACGTATCTCACTGCTTTATTCCTTGCCTTCTGTACACCTACAAATGGCATAATTTAAAAATCTTTTTAAGGAAAATAAAGGGTTTGGGTTGGGAGATGGGTGAAACAGGTGGAGGGGATTAAGAGCACCCTTATCGGGATGAGCACTGAGTCCCGTATAGAATTAGGCCAGCAGATCGTACACCTGAAGCTAACTTCAGGCTGTGTTAATTATACTTGAAGGAAGAAAGAAAGAAAAGAACATGGGGTAGCTCAGCCACTGGCCAGGGTGCACGTGAGAATCACCTGTTCCTCAAACACTAATCTGGTAGATGTGGGGCCTGAGTAGCTGTTGTGTGGTGTGAAACTTTTTTTTTTTTTTAACTGAAATATCACATACACGCAGAAAAGAGCGCAAAGTCTTCACGCACAGCCTAATGAATGTTTATAAGTGGCTTTCCAACTTTATGGCTTGCCCTTTCTTTCCGTAAGTGGTGCCTTTTTGATGTTACTGAAATCTAATTTATCAGCCTTCCGTGGTCAGTGCTGCCTGTCTCCTATTGAAGGAAGAAATTAAGGTTCTTTTTTCCCACATGGATATCCAATTGATCCAGAGTCATTAACTGAAAAAAACCTTTGCTTTCTTTTCTGGTGGCTTTGCAACGGCACCTTCGTCACCCACAGCTGACTGCATGCATGTGTCTTAGCCAAGTTCTAGAAGTTCCCCAGGTGACAGGAGCCCCTAATTAAGAATATCAGCCGGGCAGGAGGTGGCTGGATATACCGCTCCCACCCTCGGGGCACCTGGATCAGCGGTGGCCCTGGGTTTTCACTGCACTGCCACTCCTCCAAGTCCAGTCCACTGTGGCCTTTGTCCTGGTTGACCCCATGCCCTCCAACTTGTCTCTGGCTTCCACGCTTGCTTTCTCCACTCCCTTCTCCTCCCTGCAGCTGGAGTGAACTTTGTAAAAAGCAAACTGACCAAAGCCCTCTCCTACTTGATACGAGGCCCAGATGGCCTCTCCGGCTTTACCCCATTTTTCTTTGTGTCAGCACCCAGCCACTCAGCTTCCCCTGCGGCATGCTTCCCACTGCCCCCATGCCTCTAGGCCCTTCGAGGGGCCTCTCCTCCTGCCAGCAGCAGCCTTCTCTCCTTCCTAAGTGTTAATCACCCTCAGGTTTCAGCTGAGCCACTTTCTAGGACCTTCCCTGAGGATGTAGCCTAACCGGTAATTACATTTCCTAGTGTGACCATCTGTTCTGCCTGTTTCTCCTGCCAGATCTGAAGAGCTCCAAGCAGGCAGAGACGGTGGCCTCCTGGGTCTCTGCTATTCCCCCAAGCCCGGGCTGGCACAGGGCAGTTTCTGGGACCATGCTTACTCACTGAGTGAAGGAGGCAGGCTGCCTGCCTGGTTTTACCTTTGCAGAGGAACTGCTGAATGGCCTGGGTCCCAGCACTGCACACCTCCTGTGGGGGGTAAACCATGGACGAGGCGTCGAGGCTCAGAGTCTGCAGACACAAGGGGAACCTCTTTATACGTGTTGTCCACTTTGCTGGTCAACACGACCACAAAGCACCTGATTTAGTTATGAATGTGTGTGTTTACGGTCTCCTCTGCCCACGGCAGGGGCGGCTCACCTGTCTTGTTCCTGCTGTGCCCCTAGCATCTAAAACAGAGCCTGGTGTGCAGTCAGCACGTGATTAATGTTTTTGTATAAAAATATAAGTGGACAAAAAAGAAACTGTATTTGTATAGAATACACAGAAAATAAGATTCCGTATTTGTTAAAAAAAAACATTCTCTCGCGTTAGTGTATTTACAAAAACAATTTGGAGGAATATATATCACACTCAAAACCGTGAGGTTTTCCATTTTGTTTGTTTGCTTACCCAAGCCCTCCTCCTGCTACGCTCTCAGTTCTTCGTGGAGGCCTCCTGGATCTTGCAGAGACCTCCTGGATCCCAACTGTGGGCCAAGCGCGGAGTGCCCAGTGCACGCATGAGTTACCTAAGGCCCGGGTCAGGAGCCTGTACCCTCCGTGCCTGGGACAGACAGGCCTGCCAGGCCAGACAGGACAGGCCAGACAGGACATTGCTGAATGGGAAAAGCAGCTCGGTCGCCCCAGCCCTGGCCAGCACAGCCCTTGCGCCCAGGAACACGCACTGCAGTGGGGAGCCTGCTCTGGAGCAGAGCACCTGACTGCCGGTTTGGGGGGGCAAAGCCTAAAGAAAACTAACCCACATGGGTAATACTGGTCACCGACAGTAAAGTGTGGTGGACGCTGGGGCCGTGCCACCCAGTTTGGTGGCCATGAGCCATGCCTGGCCACATAAGCTTACTTTTTAACTGAGTAAAATGAAAGAGAATTTAAAGCTCGGTCCCTCGGTTGCACCAGCCACACGGGACACACAGTTTACAGTGTTTCCATTAGCTGCGCTCAGCCGCTCAGCCCTGGTGTTAGACTCCAGCTCGTCCTGTTCTGGATGTGCACCCTCGAACAGGGCAATTGATGTCTCTGAGGCACGGCCCCCTCAGAGGTAAACAGGCATGTCACCCAGCCCACAGGCCGTCTGATGGGCAGTATGAGACAACGTGTGAGAAAGACCTTGGCCTTAACCTAGAAGGGCTGCTTACTGTCTCATCCTGAAAAAGCGTTTGCCCAAGGTGCCACCAAGAAGGTCAAAAGCTTTCTGTAAAGGCCGGATGTGAAACGCTTCACTCCCTGCACTCCCTCTACAACGGCTTCAGAATCTGTGCCGCTGTGAGCTGTGTGCTCCAATGCGGTGGCCACCAACCACGTGTGACTTAGTTTATTAAAATGTAAACTAATTAAAACTCAGCACAAGTAAATACATACCTCCTTGGTCATACTAGCCACACTTCCAGTGCTCGAAAGCCACATGTGGCTACTGATTTAGGCCGCACAGTCATTGAACATTTCCATCAGAACTGCAGAAAGTTCTATTGGACAGCACAGAGAATAACCATGTCTCGGCCTGTCTCTCCAGCTGGCCCGGGGAGAGGAGCTGACCACCCTGTCCCTTCTCAGGCAAGCTGTCACGGCAGGAGGGACCAGCCTCTGGCGTTAGCCACCTCCCTTTGCTGTCTACACGTTCACCTGCCCACTTCTGATACAGAGGCCGATGCTCAGCAGTCTGATCTGAGAGGTAATTCACTGATGGCTCATCAGAGGATTCTGAGATGTCGGCCAGACTGTGTGTCATATGGATGGATAAGTCCCTGTTCCAGAAGGTTGAGTTGCACAGAGGTGAAGAGCACGGGCCCTCAATTCAGACTGCCTGGCTCTCAATCCTGTCTCTGCTATCACTTGGTCTGTGGACTTGGGCAAGCTCCTTAAACTGTCCATGCCTCAGTTTTTTCATCGGCAAAAGGGCACAGTAGTATTTGCCTCACAGGATTTTCATGAGGATTCAGGGAACTGATGCAGGTTAAGCACCCAGCTTTAGTAAGCACCAGATAAACATAGGCTGTCTGGTCATTGCGACTGTAAGAGCCCAGCTTCCCTGCGGGAGCTGCCTTGTGTCAGTGTCTGTTAGGGCCTGGATTGTGTGCCCCCTGAAAACATGTATGTTGAAGTCCTACTCCCCCTGTACCTCGGATGTCAGTACATTTGGATAGAAGGTCTTTAAAGAAGTAATCAAGTTCAACATGAAGTCACCAGGCTGGGTCCTAATCTGACATGAGTGGTGTACTCATAAAAAGAGGAAATTTGGACACAGCCACATAGGGAAGGTGATGTGAGGACACACGGAGAAGATGACTGTCTACAAGCCAAGGAGAGAGGCCTCAGAAGCAACCACCCCTGTCCACACAGTGATCTTGGACTTCCAGCCTCCAGAGCCGTGAGAAAATAAACGTCTTGTTCAAGACACCCAGACTGTGGTACTTTGTTACGACCGCCCCAGCAAACTAATACGGTGACCTAGGAAGAGCTTGCCCTCTGCCCCCTGACCCCTGCTCTGATGAAATCTACTTTCTACACCTCCAGGCAAGGCCGCTCTCCCGTCACAGCATTCTGGGCTCTTCGAGACCTGGACCCTCCAGACACAGCAGCTTCCGACCACATCAGATCCCTCCTCTGCCCTCAGCACGCCCTGTGCTCTCC
This sequence comes from Panthera onca, assembly GCF_046562875.1. Classification (NCBI taxonomy): domain Eukaryota; kingdom Metazoa; phylum Chordata; class Mammalia; order Carnivora; family Felidae; genus Panthera; species Panthera onca. The sequence goes on along the minus strand of NC_138351.1, from coordinate 86,694,908 downwards.
ACTTCCTGCATTCTTGGTACTGTTCCCTGCACCTGAGTGCTCCCTTTTCCGTGTCTATTTCTCCAGAGCCAATCCTCTCACAAGGTCTGGCTCGAACACCACAAAGTGCTCACAGCACACCTCCCGCAGGATTCAGCCTCGGGTCTTCACTCTAGGAGCGTGTTCCCCTGCCTCCGTCACGGCAGCAGAAGTCACCTAATGACAACTGTTCGACATCGGTCTCTCTGTGAGCTCCTAGAGACGTGCCCAGAGATCCCTGTGAGCCCAGCACACCCTGACCAGGGCAGGCATTCGGGAACTTGGGAAGGGGAAGGTGGGCGGGCCAGAGAGGACCCCAGGCGAGAGCGGCTCCCCACTTACTTCCAGGGTTCGAACGTGCGCCAGCAGCTGTGGCAGCCTCTGAATCTCGTTCTCACTGATGTCAAGGGTACGTAGGCTTCGAAGTTCCCCCACGGTGTCGGGAAGCTCCCTCAGCTTGTTATCTGCAGAGACCCCAACGGCACAGCTCGACCCCCGCCCCCAAAGCCCCTTCACCAGCTTCCTGCCTGACACGAGTCCTGCTAGGACTTGAGGGGAAGTGGGTGCCTCACTCTGAGCCTGGGGCACGTGCCGGGTCCCGAGACCTGAGGCTCTGTGAGGAAGAGCAGCATGGTCGAGTTTCGGTGACCTGGGTTCAAGTTCTTACTCCGCCACTCACTAGCTGAGCGCCTTTGGAAAATGGACTGTACTTCCTTGGGCCAGTTTTCTCATCTGTAAAATGGGGATAATAATGCTATCTGGCCTCAAGGGACATCAAAGGGTTCAATGCAACTATGCACATGCAGCCCTCAGCACAGTGCCCACCCCATAGTAAGTGATCAATAAACACGGCGTCATTATATCATTCGTATGTTACAAAATGAGTAAACTGAGGTGTTTTGTGCAGAAAGTGCTTAAGGACCACAAGAGGACATGAGGAGCCAAGGGCACGGGAGGAAGCACGGTGCGTGTGACTCTGGGCTCTGTTGCTAACACACGGGGTGGTCTTGAGCAAGTCACTGCTCTCAGCCTCGTTTGGGGAGCACACCTCCCTGTCAGGGACTCGCGAGGCTCGCCGCACCGCTGACTGTGGAAGCAGTCTTCCCTGTGTGTCGGGCCCTGTCAGAAGTGTTACTGCGGCTCCTGGATGCTCTCCCCCACCAGGCCGCCACTCCTACCGCTCCTCGTTATTACAAATACGAGTGCCCAGGTCCCGGGAGCCTGGCTGGCAAGACGGTCTGCCCTCCTTGCTGTAAGGCCCTGGCCCTGAAGGGTCACAGGAGCTCTGCAGATGCCCCGCCTCTAGTTACCTCTAGGGACAACAAGGGTCAGTCCAGCTTAAAGGGACGCCCCAGGACTGGCTGCCTCATGCTCAGTGGTTCCCAGGAGGAGTGCTCTGTGGATGTCGGGCTGAGACAGCCTAGAGCTGACTGGGAATCACACAGACAGGGCTTCCTGGCCCCTACCTTTCACGTTGAGGGTCTGGAGCTGGATCAGGTTCCCAATGGAACGTGGCAGATATGTCAGTTGATTCCTTTCTACGTTCAATACCTAAGAAAGAGGGACAAATGACATGAGAACCCACACACGAATAGTAGTGTCTACCCCTGCTTTAGGCCAGGCATCACCTGGGCACTACACACACCTTCATCTCCTCCTGACAGCCTCATGAGGAAAGCATAAACTGTCAGGATCCCCTTTGAGAGATGAGAAAACTGAGGCTCACACTGATGAAGTCACGTGCCGGAGAGAGCAAAGCCAGACCTTGAGCCGCTGCTTGCTGAGGTTCCGTCCCTTATGCAGGCCACAGAATGCCCGACAATGGACCCGTGATCAAGCAAGGAGGAAGAAGGGGACTAGCGGGTTTGGGGATCTGGGGGAGGCAGCAGTGACAAGGCTCTAGTTCTCCGAGTGTTGGGGGAACGAAGCTGAGATGTGTAAAGGCAGCAGGATCTGCTCGGGGCCTCAAGGCTAGCAGCTGGCGGTGGCCCGCCCAGAACGCAGGCTTGTTGGATCCAGCAGGCCACGCTCCCTCCCGGATGCGGCACTGCGGGGCGAGCCAGGCCAACAGGGTGACAGGCTATGGACTCATTAAACATTGACGCAATGGAAAGCTAAGCAGCCGTTACAGATAATGTGGCAGATAAATATTTGATGAACCAAAGGATGGCTCTGGGTTATTGTCAGGTATCTGCAAGTTACAAGGCAAGGATGCACCGATTCTATAAGAATGTACACGTTTAAAAAAAGTCCCCAAAGATCCTCCACCCAGGTATTCACCGTGGCTTTCCAAGGGGTGCCAATCACTACTTCCCCACCACGTGTTCTCTGTGTGCCGTTGGGCAAGTGACCTCAGCTTTCTCCTCCGGAAAATGCAACGGCATCACCCAGGGGTTGCTCACTCACTTCATTTCCTGGTCTCCTCCATGTTGGAGGCAGTGCGCTAGCTGGGGTGCTGCCCTCAGAGGACTGTGACTCAGTCAAGTCAGCAAACACTTGATTAGTAACTATGGACTGTCCTTATGCTCCCAGGGAAGTAAGCGGGTGTAGGACCAAGGCCGATAAGGTAGATCTACTTTGACAGGGAGGTCGGGAAGGCTTCTCAGGGACACGTGGGCTGAGAGATGATGAGTCGCTCAGGCCGAGGGAAGAGGAGAGGTCTGCGTGGACAGGCCCTGCCACAGTGGGGTGAGAGGCCAGGAGGGGTTCAGGAGCTGACTGCCGGGAGCGACGGGGACAGGAGAGGAGGCTGGAAAGCAGGTGGGCCCGTCATACAGGGTCTGAAGAGGCTCAGTGAAGAGAATGGGTTTTAATCTCAGTGTGGAGGAAAGCCGCTTCTTTCCCTGTAAAGTGGGGCTAATACCAGCACCTGCCTCGCAGCAAGGCTGTGAGGAAACATATCAGAGATAACACGAGGGAAATGCTTAGCTTGCAGTGGGCTACGACTGACCAGGACCACAGTGAGAGGCTGAGGCAGAGCGCCGGATCCATCATTTCCTGTAAGTCGTGGGGGCTTAGAGGAAATCCCAAAAGCACATGCCAAAAGTATGGTATAGAGACTCCCACAGTTCGGACTGCCAAGGCCAGGGCGTCCGAGGTCCCTCACGGGAAAGGGGCAGAGGCAGCTAGCACCAAGGGCAGCCCCGGGGCTGAGCACAAGGAGAACTCTCCAGGCTTGTGCGACTGCAACTTCTCCCTTAGGCCATCAGAGGCGGGTTCTGTGCGTCCTGCAGCCATACCTGGAGGGCGGTCAGCTGCCCTATATCGTCAGGAAGAGCGGACAGCTGATTATCGTGAAGATCCAGAACCTGCAGAGGGAAGACAAGCTTAAGCCCTCAGTCACCAACCGAGAAAGCCTGCAGATTTCAGGTTCTGGAGCGAGAAGATGCCGGGGGTCTCTTCTTGCCTCTGGTGTTGGAACAGAAGGCTCTAACTCTTCCTCTCCAACTAAAGGATAGTGTATTCCATCTCTGCTCCGTTTCCAAAATATTATACCATCTCTTTCATCAGAAATTCATTTAAAAAAATTTTTTTTAATGTTTATTTCTGAGACAGAGAGAGACAGAGCATGAGTGGGGAGGGGCAGAGAGAGAGGGAGACACAGAATCTGAAGCGGGCTTCAGGCTCTGAGCTGTCAGTACAGAGCCTGACGCAGGCTCGAACTCCCAAACCGTGAGATCATGACCTGAGCTGAAGTCGGTCGTTCAACCGACTGAGCCAACTAGGTGCCCCATCAGATGTTCATTTTTAACTGTTGAGCGAAAACAGTATGCTATAGAACAGTACGGGTAAGTATTCACGTTACAAAGGAAAACTCCCCACGGTATAATTATATTATTTATGTAGAAAAAGACTACCAAATATGCAATAAAATATTGATAGCGGTTCTCTGGAGTGTGGAATTATATACATTTTTCCTCCTTTTCTTTGTTTAACTATACTTGTTAATTTTTTTAACAACCAAAATGAGCAAACAAAGCACAGGCAACACACTGGAGTAGGTACATATGTTTCATACACATACGTATGAAATAGAAACATACGTATTAAATATACATTTGAAATACATATAAAATGTTACTTGTTTTACGACAAAAATCATGAATGTTGGGCCAGAATAACAAAGAGAAGTAAAAACTACCCCAACTCCTATAAACCAGAAATAACCACGAAAAACACTTTGATGCCTGATGTTGCCATCTTCTCTTATTGTGTGTCCCCACTGTCATAGCTCATGTTCGTGTGCAATAATCCTGAGGCCATAGGTCACATCGCATGTGAATACATCCCAGTCCCTGTTCTGGAGAGGCTGACAGTTAGGAGGGGGTCAGCCTAGACACAGGGCTTTCACACACTGACCACATGATGCCTGGAGCCCCTCCGGGGCCTTCTCTTTTGGGCTCATCAGTTTCCAAGCCCTCTGTGAGTTCACCCGCTCTGAGTTTACAGTTTGCCTTTCTACCCATCCTGCAGGCTCCCCAAAGGCAGGGCTGGTTATCTTTGTAACCCTACCCCACGCACAGTGCGTAGAAGGTGCCCAATAAGTTGTGCTGATCCCACCCGAGCCTGACTGTTAAGTTAGGCCTGCATTACCTATAACAAAGGGAGCTTGGCTGCCACCTGGAGCACCAGGCAGAGCCCGTGACACGGGGGACAAGGGCCCCTGTACCTTGATGGTTGCGAGACTCAGGAGGCTGCAAGATTTAGGGAGCAGATAAGTGAGGTGATTCGTGTGGACAATCAACACCTGTTTGGAAAAGATTTGTGGCGCGTTAGCCTGAGGATGAGCAGCGAGCAGGGGCAGCCAGCTCAGCGTGCGAGGTATGGCAGAACCCGCCTGCCTCTGCTCTCCCGGACACTGCGACGAGGGATGTGCTTCAGAATCATGGAACCTGCAAATGCAGAATCACATGACCTGAAAACCTGTAACTTCGAGGGTGAAGGGGATCTCAGAGGCCTCATTTTACCTTCCACCCTGAGGAAGGTCCCTGTGCAGCTGTCCTGATCTGAACCTTCCTTGGATTCAGCATCTTCATGTAGGAAACAGAATAATAAAGTAGCTGCCTCCAAGGGCTGGCGTATGATTAAGAAACTAACAGACAAAAAGCACTAAGCCCAGGACTGGCCTGGGGTCCGGGGCTCAATTCGTGTCATCTGTTGCTTTTTCTATTTGGCACCGACCCTTGCACAGAAACGTCCAGTGTCAAGGAGCTCACTCCTGTGTTGGTATGGAACACTTTTTTTACCTCCCTTCGTTTAGAATACTCTTAGCTGTCTACATGCAAAGTTGTCATGCCTTTCTGAAAATCATTCATTCCGTTCTTAATTTCTTCTGGGTGACCAGCATGAAATGAGTATAGTTTTCATTACGATTAACAACGAGGTCACCCAGTGTTTACTGTGTTAGGCATCATGCCCAGTGCACTTGCCTTTCTACCTGCCCACCTCCCTACCTGCCACTCAATTCTCACAATACGGTTTCGAGAGTAGAGCTGGGAGTGTCTTCATTTCACAGATGAAGAAACAGATGTAAGAGTTGGTGGAAGTTGCCCAACTCATGAGAGGGGCAAAGCCAGGATGTGACCCAGGACCATCTGACCCCAAAGCCTGCTCTTCTAACTGTGCAAACACCTGCATCGGGCTGAAAGGGTGAGAATCAGGGAGAATGGAGGTGCCTGTGCCAAGAAGGAAGCTCCTAAAAATCCCACCCGATTTGAAACCAGCAAACACGCATGAACGAGTCTCTGAAAATGAGGATTCAGCTCACCTTTTTCTGTAGAACTTTGCATGTTGCAAAAGCCCCAAACGGAATCTAAGATGGGAGAAAGAAGAGTCAGTGCCTCCCCTCCAGCCAGTTTTTGTTTCCTGAGGAGCACACATGTGAGGGGGGGATGGGGCAGGAGGTGATCAAGTGCAAAGTCCTCCCATGGAGGGCAGCACCAAGCCGGGAGGGTGGTGGGGCACGCTGGTGAGGAATGCCGCTGGGGACATGGTCAGCCCTCCCTTATAATCAGCTGGCAGGAGACTGCCCTGCCCGGCCCTAGCCCACACACCATGTCCATCATGAGCTCTATTGGGGCAAAAGAAAGATCTCTGGTGCCGGGCACCAGCTGGAGAGGCTGGGGAACCCCAGAATCCTCCAGTTCCCTGGAAATCTGTGTGTACATTTTCTTTTTTTGATTAAAAAAAAATTTTTTTTTTCAGAGAGAGCACACGCAAGTAGCGAAGAGCAGAGGGAGAGGGAGAGAGAGAATCTTAAGCAGGCTCCGTGCTTAGCACTGAGCCCAACATAGGGCTCGATCCCACGACCCTGGGATCATGACCTGAGCCAAAATCAAGAGTCAGACACTCAATTGACTGAGCCACCCAGGCACCCCTGTGGGTACATCTTTTAGACTCCTTGATTCTAGGAAGACTATGTTGAGGCCAACAATCATCTTAATTATTCTGAACAAAAGCAGAATCTAAGGAAACTTCTCTTGATTAATGCTTCTGGCCTTTTAAAAGCCCCAGTCCACATCTGTCTCTCTCAGGGACATGTGATCCAAGAAAAAAAGGACAGATCAAATTCATAGACGGAACACTACCCCAGTTTACCTCTGAGAGCTCACATTTAGAGATGTCAAGAATGTCATCTGCCCCAGCTTCTTTTGCCTGAGGGTGAAAAGAATGATAAAAAGTGTTCAAACAAAACGCCCTTGCAGGGTGGACAGACCAGGCAAAGAAACACAGGATTAAGGACCTATAAGAGACCACGGACACCATCTGGTTCACCTCATCCATTTTGCAGGTGCGCCAATGATCCCTGCTTTAATGGGGCTTGAGGTCCAGCAGGGAGGAGTGAACGAACATGGAATGACAACAGGGATCAGTCTTGGGAGGGAAGCACAAGGCACTCCTGAGCACCTGACAGGCAGCCTTGTGGGTCTGCCTTGAGTCAGAGATTTCCTCTGGGGGTTGGGGAGGCAGGCAGGAGGGAGGGAGCGCACGGCTTGTTTGAGGATAGTGTAGAACCCTGTTTCATGAGGGCAGAGGTAGAAATGGACGCAGAGGAAACCCAGTTTCCCTCACCAGACACATCTGATACTCCAGGCGTTTCCGAGCCTCTTCACTGGGTTTCCGCTTCCGGAAGAAGAGAGGCATTCTTCCTTTCCCCCCGGAGTAATCTTCACGACTCTATGGCACAGGAGAGAAATTAGGGCCTGGGGAATTTGTGACACATCCAGGACAGGCAGCCACAGGAACACAGAACACGTAGCTGATCTGCTGGACCGTATGATCGTTGAGGGCAGGGGGTATGTCCACCTTGACCATCAATCTGTGCTGTGAGCCCGGCACAATAGGTCTTTCTAAGGATGCTCTTTGAGAACTCCTAGCAGATGGGACTGATGAATCACTTCCAGTTCCTGAAACACTATAAGAGTGGCAAACCAAACACGCAAGGCATCGGCCAGCCATGACCTTGGGGATTTCAACCACATGATAGGCAAAGAGATCTCTTAGTCAAATAACAACCCAAAAGCAATCCTCAGACACCTTACCACCCTCATGGCTATTACTCCATGAGCGTCTCACCACAGCCCAGCTTAAGGTAATGAAACTGGCACGTGAGCTCAGTGATCTGGTTATACCGCCTGGATTGTAGAGAAACCAGTCTGGAATTCTGCTCTTTGGAGTCCCGATACTGTGGGGTTTGCCCAACTCCTTCATGCTCACACTACCTTGGCACACACTAAGTACGTTGTCCTGAACTCAGAAGCTAGGTGCTTACTGCCTGCCCTGAATCTGCAAATATCAGTGCTTGATAAGGGACATCAATGAGCCAGAAACAATGTTGTTACTACTAATAACGTTACCAATACCAGGTTCTGTGAGGATCCAGTGCTTTCATGTATGTGAAACCCGTAGCACATTACCAGTGTTCAATAAATGTCAGCCACATAGCACTATACATCTCACAAACGTTGATTCAGCGCCTACCACAGCTTAAGGAACTAGGGAGAAGATGCAGTTGAAGAAGAAACACACCCAGTCCTCAAGGGGAAGGGCGGAGATCACAGGTCTCCGCCCACAGGGGCGTGGGCAGTCCGGGGAGCCGGCCAACCTGCAGAGCTGGCTCAGGCCCCTCTTGTCACCCACTTGCCAGCAGTGATGGGGATAATCTAAACACAGCCCTCCCCCAGCCCTCCTTGATGACAAGCTCTTACCCTTACCCTGCTCCCCAAGGACTAATCCTCTCTCACCTCTCCCCAAAATTCAGCCCTCCCCCGACCTGCCCCACAGTGGCCACCCCCTCTCCATCCCTCCCATCAGATCAGCTCTTCCCAGCCTGCTCCTCGATGTCCACCTCTCATCCATTCCTTACCCGGACGTCCAGCCCAGTGGGAAGAACCACACCCATCCTCCCCAGGCTGGAGTGGGGAGAGCCCCACCTGGCTTTGTGGGTGCACAAGTCCCCAGTGCTCGTTCCCTCGGGTGGACCTGAAGGTGGGCAGGTCACTCGTAAGGCTTGGTCATGGACGCCGGGTCTCAAGAGCACTGGGCACCGGGCCCGGGCGGAGCGGGAGTCTGGTATCCTCCAAACGCAGGAGCTTGGGACCAAAACAAAACTCTGAATCTCAGAAAGTCATTCAGACCAGGATGACGAAGTCAGACTCTGAAAACCGTATAATCTTGGAATTAAGAGTTGGGCGAGATTTAGACTCGAATCAAGTTGTTTTGATAACCAAAATGCAGACATCACGAGGGAGCTAAAAGTGGGCTCGGGGTCCCCATGACCCTAGGGTCTAGGAATGGGGATGCGGACACCTTAGGGGAGGGGCGGGGCTTTGCAACTGGGCGACAGGAACCACAGGGTGACCCTCAGCATTAGGGAGAATAGAGAACAGCGGGGCCCGAGAGCAGCCCTCTCTTGTTGCCTCCCCCAGGGGAACCTCCCGAACCCCTCCTTCCGAACCCTTAGCCACAACTCACCGCGGAGTAGGGTTCTCCAGCCCGTCAGCTCAGCCTCAGGAAACTGCCCATAAGCAATATGGCGGCAAGGACGTCGCTGGGAGGCTGGGCGGAGCTTAGCGGTTCTCGCGACAGTCGTGCTTTCCGACCTATATCCGGCGCAGTCAGAGGACCTTCCGGTCTTTTGGCTTTCGGCTCGGAGGAGGCGACGGTGCAACGCTCTTCGGTCGTCCCGAATCCGGGTTCATCCGACACCAACCGCCTCCACCATGCCGCCTAAGTTCGACCCCAACGAGATCAAAGTCGGTGCGTGCTTTAGATGTGGCTCGGGCTGCGAAATGGAGCATCCCTCCTCCCGGCAGCCCGTCGGCCCCGCTGCCCCAGCAGCCGTTGCCGTTTTCACGTCGGGCTTTAAAATTGCTGCCTGCTAGAGGCCTTTCCAGTGCTGCGTTCAGGGTGCTGTGAGGTCCTGGTCGAGTCTCTTAACGCTTTCTGGGCCTCAGCTTCCCCACGTGTAAATGGGGAGGGAGGACCGGACGACCTGTGGTGGCTTTGCAGCCCGCACGCCTTAGGGTAAGGTTTGTGTCCGGGCGCTTCTCCCCTCCACTGGGTTGGCCGCCCCAGCGCGGGCCTCGGTAGCCGGAGCTGAACCGAAGGCCCCAGTCCCACGTGGCGCTTGGAGCGGTCCACGCCAGGGAGGAGGCGGCTCGCCCGCTGGGGGGTTGGGAGGCCTTCCTCGCTCGCTGCTGAGGCCCTTGGTGCTGTTCCGAAAAGAGACAAGCGGTGTGGCCAGCCCCGGAAGGATGGGGGGAGAAGGCTGGGGCCCGGGGGCTCCCTGTGCAGCGCCGCTGATCTTTTCTTTCTACAGTATACCTGAGGTGCACCGGTGGTGAGGTCGGTGCCACGTCTGCCCTGGCCCCCAAGATCGGCCCGCTGGGTCTGGTAAGTCATCCTCGTGGAGGCCTGTTTCTTGTCGAAGGAAAGCAGTTCAGGTCGGGCTTGTGCCAAGGAGACCGGATCTGAGGTGCCTTTGACATCCACGAGTTGGCAATCCCTCTGAGCCACTGGCTTGGAAGTACTCCCATAGCAGGGTGATATAGGAAGCGGGAACAGGCTACTTTGAAGCTGTAATTTTTACTCTCCAATGGCTATTAACTGCTGCCTTTACTGTACCTGAGGGATGGGCCAGGGATCTGTGAGGGCTTAGAGTAGGTTGGTGACACTGGGCTGCCTCCTCAGCCTGTGTTTGCTAGTCAGGGAAATGGGCAGATCACTGATGGGATTAAATATCGGTTGGGAGGATTAAGTGGGCTGTGGGTTAAGATCCTGGTGAATTGTATGTAGTAGCCTGCATGACCTGTTCATTAATGTGAGCAGCTTTACCGACGACTGCCCTTTTTACCTACTTGTTTATTTTTATGCTTTTTCTGAGCATGCATTTCCCTGAGTATCGTTAGGCCTTTATTTCTTGGACATCGGTCTCCTGACCCAAACGTGTTTCTCACGTGGTCTTGCTTACCCAGTGTCTTACTACTTTTTCTTGGTTTTCGGTTTAGCTGGCACCCACTGGATAGCTTTCCTGTTGAGGCTGGTGGTCATTAGGAAATCTTAAGTAGCAAATGCCCAGACCCCATCCCTGCAGATTGACTTGGATTGGTCTGACACCAGGAATCTTTAAAATCGTCCAGGTGATTTGAATGTAACCAGTGTCGAAAATCCCTACATTAGACCATGTGGGTCCTTAGGGGTGGGTAGGTAGGTAGGTAGGTAAGGGACTTTGCCTTCCTAACAACCCTGGGTCTGCAGCTTACAGTCCCAAGCAGACTTCACCCCTAGCTGCAGTTCTCCAATGTATACAGCTGTAGTAGCCATTCCCTTGATTCACTGGGTGCAGTTACATGCTTTCAGACTGCCCCCGTGTGCTGGATTGGAAAAGGTTTGGGGTGTTGCCAAGGGAGAAGGATAGGGCAGGGCCTCAGGCTGTACTGCAACTTCGAGCACAGTGTAATTGTATACCTTTTTTCTATAGTCTCCAAAAAAGGTTGGTGATGACATCGCCAAGGCAACCGGTGATTGGAAGGGTCTGAGGATTACAGTGAAGCTGACCATTCAGAACAGACAGGCTCAGGTACTTGCTTTGAGGGGGAGGGCAGAGGTAGCAACCCTCTGGAATCCCTGGGTGGAAGGTTTTTGCTGACATGGCCATCTGCCACAGTGGTGAGCTGAGGGCAATTTTAAATGTGGGGAAGGCTTTTTTGAGAGCAAGGATCAGGAAATTGTAGATGCGGGCTCAAATACTAACTTGTCACTTGTGTGACATTGGGCAAATCAACCACTTCATGTTTCCTAGGGTGGGACACGTTTTAGATTGTGAAAAGTAGTTGACAATGTACAGCAAACCCCACCTGGCCCATGTTTTTTGAGAGCCAAGTTGCATGGCAGTATTGACCTTTTTCATTGGAGGGTGGAGGAGGGCTTAATTCACATTGGAGAATCTCTTCTGCAGATTGAAGTGGTACCTTCTGCCTCCGCCTTGATTATCAAAGCCCTAAAGGAACCGCCAAGGGACAGAAAGAAGCAGAAAAACAGTGAGTGGTCTTTTCCCTGGTAATCTGTGAGTGGTGGTGTCTACCCAGTGTGATACTTAGCTGCATGTTTTTGCTTTAGCAGAACCTAGGGATGGCACAGGGATTTGCTCAGAAGCTGTTAGACAGCCAGGCACTGCCAAGAAGTGCCTCACGGCTCTCCCCCAGTCCCCTAGCCCGGGACTGACCCTCCCTAAAAGTACATGCAGGAGGGAAATAGGGGGAAGTACTTGACAGTGGTGTCCAATAATCAGACCATTTCTGAGCTGGAAGATTCTGACCGCTTAACTAACCCCAGTAACTTCAGTTTGTCTTTTTTCATGTAAAAAAAAGATAGTCTCGCCCACGCAAGGTTCGCAAAGACCTGGTTTTACCCCAGCCACCCGCCACTGCACCTGATCAGTTCTCGTGGCTGGTGCAATCCAGTGGTGAGCTGATAGTAAACCCCAGCTTAGGAAACAGGGTTGTTCTTCATGTGGATGACTCTGTGCCGAAAGCATGGGAACAGCCTGAAAATAAAGGTGAAGGGAGAATATGTGGTCTTCTCTGGCCTTGGGTTGTGACACAGCTTTTGCTGTTTATTTCTTCTGCAGTTAAGCACAGTGGAAACATCACTTTTGATGAGATTGTCAACATTGCCCGACAGATGAGGCACCGATCGTTAGCCAGGGAACTCTCTGGTAAGTGGACGGCAGGGAACCCCCTTGTTACATAGAGTGTATTCATTGAGTGGTAGCATTTCTCAGCTTGAAGGGATGTTACTCTGTAAGACCCACAATTGGGGTGCAGGGTCTTCTGGGTTTAAAGAATGACTTGGTATCAGTGAATATTTGGGTCGGGTGTGTTTAATCTGGGTGTCAGAACCCATGGACCCTTTGCGTTCAGAGCCTGTATGACTAAATGGAGTTTGGAGATTTGGCTTAGAGGAGCAGGGATGTTACTCCATAAAATAGGTTTAATTTCTCTTTATCTGATGTGAAAAACTATTTCCCCCTGGGTATATGAGTATTGCTGAAGCCCCTCTTAATGCCACTTTTCTTAATTACAGGAACCATTAAAGAGATTCTGGGGACCGCCCAATCTGTGGGCTGCAATGTTGATGGCCGCCACCCTCATGACATCATAGATGACATCAATAGTGGTGCAGTGGAATGTCCAGCTGTAAGTGACTTCTGTTTCTCTTGCCTAGTTCAGGGTGAGAGCTGGAGGAAAGCTAAAGTAGTATTTGTGCAGGCTGCAAAGTTTCTAGAAATGGTCAGTAATGGGTTTGGACTATTAAGAATTTCTTGTTCCACTAATGATAGGTTTTTCTTTTTTCTTTCCCACAGAGTTAAGATCAAGAACTACAAAGGAAACTATTTTAATAAAGGATCAGTTGACAACCAGTGGACCTTTTGATACAGGCTCTTCCTTGAGGGACCTACCCCCTTTGTGGTCAAATGGTGGCTAATGGGGTCACGGTGGCAGAACCTCTGGAAAAAGTCATTGCTTGGGTAACAAGCTCCTTGTGGGTCAGATTGCTGCCCTGTGTGGGACTAGCTCAGAGAAGACCCCTAGAAAGGAAGTCTCTGTGCTATTTGTAGGCTGTATGTATTCATAGAACGCTTGAGAAGAACAAAATTCTTGGCCAAAAAGAAAACTACCCCAGTGTGAAATGGTCAGGAATCTATCCCAGACCAGTTTAATTCTTGAGTGTGTTAGGGGCCCATAACCCTTAATGTGAGGCTTCACTATCCATTCCAGTGCACAGCCAGGGCTCAGAAGCACTGATGGGAAACAAAGAAACCTGACCCTTATGTCCTTAAGGGTCGTTTTCTTTCTTTAAAAAAAGTTTTTTTAGTGTATTTTGAGAGAGCGTGGAAGCTGGAGAGGGGCAGAGAGGGAGGGAGGCACAGAATCCAAAGCAGGCTCCAGGCTCCGAGCTGTCAGCACAGAGTCCTACGCAGGGCTCAACGCACAAACTGTGAGATCATGACCTGAGCCAAAGTTGGGACACTTAACCAACTGAGCCACCCAGGCGCCCCCTTACAGGTCATTTTCTAATGGCATGTTTTTGCCTTTCCTGAGTCTCTCTTCCCTTAGTTTGGCTCCTTTTTTTATTAAGGTGTGGATGATATAGCTGGGTCCTGGGGCAAGCTACAATCAAGCTGCTTGAAGGGGCTTTTGGGACTAACCTAAAGGGGGTTATGAATAATTAACCCAAGAACTTAATTTCCTCGGTATTGCATCTTTGCCTTTCCGTAATTTTGTCAATGGGCCTTTCAAGTTAGTGGATTTTTTAATCGCCCCAGGTACAAGCAGGTTGGAGAGCTGTCTTCAGTGAAAGGATTACCTGAGCACTGAGGACCTGTGCCAAGTTGCCAAGAAACAAGCTAGAGGCCCTGGGTGATGACTGTTGAGGCTGATTCTCAAGTCAATGCGTAGTGTCAAACCTCAGGGGTTTATAAATGCAGAGATGAGGTCATGCTGATTGGGTGTGAGGATATGTCAAAGACAAGCCCCCCAGGACCTTTCAAGGAAGAAAGTAGGCCCACAAGGAAAATCTTGACCTAAAGGATACTGTTCTCTAGAAAGGGAGGAAGTGTAGGACCCACCAGCCTAAGAGCCAGGGGAAGATGGTGAGCTTCAGGTTCTCGTGTCTCCATAGAAAGGGATGTACCTTGCTGGGGGATTTGACTAGCTTCATCCTGATACCTTCAGCCTCCATTTTTCCCTCTGGGCAGTTTTCTTCCTAGCAGTAGCCAACACTAGAACTAGGTGCATTGGGCCTGTCTGCCTAGATTTTCCTATCTTGAACATGGATATATCTTCTTTACTCCTGGTAAGACTGTAGCATATAGTAGTTAGTGGCTTTTAGTCTTTTTCCTCACTTTGGCCCCATTATGGAGAAACTGTTCATTCCTGTTCAGTGTTGGTTCTTTTTAACAGCCCTTATTCACACAGAGATAACATCCTCCCCAAATACCTGGCCTTTAAGAAGGCAACAAGTCCTTCACTCACTGGTCACTTCTTATGAACCAAGGTTTCTGCAGTGCTCTCTATACAAGCACTCTGGTTCACTGAATAAAGGTCAATCTCTAATTTGAATTGGGTAGTTTATGCTTCCTGAAAAGAAGAGCTCTCAACACCTTACACATACAACATGTAAAGTAGGGACTATTTATTAAAGGTGCTTTTTTTGCATGTGGCTCTGAGCTACAGACTACAAAAAGCCCGATGTCTCCAGAGGTTTTCAAACTACCTGTCAGGTCCCTACCCACTTTTTGGTTGTTTCTGGTTATTCCCCAGCATGGAGTCTCTGATGTCTAATGAAAGCTGAACTACACCTGAAGGCCTTCCCACACTCGGCGCATTCATAGGGTTTCACACCAGTGTGGATTCTCTGATGCTGACTTAGGGAGGAGCTCTGGTTAAAGGCCTTCCCACATTCATTGCACTCATAGGGTTTTTCTCCTGTGTGAATGATGTGATGTCGAATGAGGGCTGAACTCTCACTGAAAAACTTCCCACACTCGTTACATTTATAGGGCTTCTCCCCAGTGTGGGTCTTCTGGTGGATTATGAGGTTTGTACTTTGGCTGAAGGCCTTCCCACACTCGCTGCACTTGTAGGGCTTCTCTCCCGTGTGAGTCCTCTGGTGGTTTGTGAGGTTTGCGCTCTGGCTGAAGGCCTTCCCGCACGCGCCACACTTGTAGGGTTTCTCCCCCGTGTGGATTCGCTGGTGCTGAATGAAGGCGGCGCAGTAACTGAAGGCCTTCCCACACTCCCTGCACTCGTACGGCTTCTCCCCTGTGTGCGTCCTCTGGTGGTTCGTGAGATTCGCGCTGTGGCGGAAGGCCTTCCCGCAGTCGCTGCACTCGTAGGGCTTTTCTCCTGTGTGGATTCGCTGATGCTGGACGAGGGCGGAGCAGTCGCTGAAGGCCTTGTCGCACGCGCTGCATCTGTAGGGCTTCTCTCCCGTGTGAGTTCGCTGGTGTTTGGTGAGGTTGGCGTTCTGGCTGAAGGCTCTTCCACATTCGTTGCATTTGTAAGGCTTCTCTCCGGTGTGAATCCTCTGGTGCTGAATGAGAGATGAACTCTGGCCGAAAGCCTTCCCACATTCGTTGCACTCATACGGTTTCTCCCCAGTGTGACTCTTCTGATGCTGAGACAGGGAGGAGCAGTAACTGAAGGCTTTGCCGCATTCACTGCACGTATATGGTTTCGCTCTGTGAGGCTTCGTGGTATCTGAATTTTTCCTGAGGCTCTTTGTATGTGCTTCCCATTTGCGGGGTCTCACTTCTGTAGGAACTCTCTGTTGTGGAGAAAGGACTGGTCTCAGGTTGAAGCCCTTCCCCGGTTCACTGTTCCTGGGGTCTGACTCCCCAGGGGGCATCTCTATACTTGCATCTTGGAATGAATTTTCAGAAATGTCTTGCTCGGGTGGTGATTCAGACATAATCTTCCAGTCTGAAAAATATTTAGAAAAGCAATTTTTCCCCCTTTGGTGGAAGAAAAGGTACTACCGAAATACAAAAGGCTGATGGAGTTTGCCCGAGCTCTTCGGCAGACCAGTCTGATGCTCCCCCGGCTTTAAACCAAAACACGTCTCACATTTCTGTTCTAAACTGTAAACATTGACCAAGATGGCTCTTCAGCTATGTGAGCACGCTTTATTCCTTTTCCTAAAGTGCAAAGGGATATATAGAAGTGTAACCTCCCTCAGATGCAAGGCTCCCTTATCTCTGACCCTTTCCTCTGCTTTGGCCAAATACTGGGCAGTCTTCGTGTGTCTTAGTCTCAATCCTTGATGTGGTTTTGGGCAATCTGCTTACCAAACTTAAAAAACTCACCTTAAAAAGCTGATGATTGGGGGTGCCTGGGTGGCTCAGTCAGTTAAGCATCTGACTTGATTTTGGCTCAGGTCATGATCTCACGGTTTATGGGTCTGAGCCCTGCATCAGGCTCTGTGTTGATGGTGCAGAGCCTGCTTAGGATTCTCTCTCTCCCTCTCTCTGTGTTCCTCCCCCACTTGTGCTCGCTCGCTCTCTCCCAAAATAAACTTGAAAAGAATTTAAAAAAAAAAAAGCTGATCAATGCCAGCATGATGAACTTTTTTCACCTATCAAATCAGCAAGATTTCAAAAACATGCTAATAAAAGTCACAAAAACCTTTCAGAGAATATGCAGTGATAAAAATACTGTTAAATGGAAAAAAAAAAAAAGACCATGTAAATTATACATGGTTATTCAACTTCAGGAAAACCTATCACTGCCTTTTGTTACAGGAAGAAGATGGAGGAACTTTTTTTTTATCCTTTTCCAAATCTCAAATTAACATTTTTACGAGAAAATAGTTCTTTTATTTGTGTTTTTAGAAAGAGAGTAAGTGTGCTAGTGGGAGAGGGGAGCAGAGGGAAATAGAATCTTAAGCAGGCTCCATGCTCAGGGCAGAGCTTGATACAGGGCTCGATCCCATGACCCTGGGATCATGACCTGACCCAAAATCAAGAGTGGAATGCTCAACTGACTGAGCCCCTCAGATGCCCTGAAAAGAGTTCTTTTAAGTAGAATAAATAGTATTGCTTTTATAATCAGAAAGTAGATACTAAAAAATTTTTTTAAATTTATTTTGAGAGAGAGAGAGAGCATGAGTGCGGGGGAAGGGTAGCTAGGGAGGGAGAGAGAGAATCCCAATCAGGCTCCGCCCTGCCAGCACAGAGCCCAACGTGGGGCCCAAACCCATGAAGCCATGAGATCATGATCCAAGCCAAAACCAAGAGTTGGACGCTTAACCAACCGAACCACCCAGGCACCCTGAGAAAGTAGATATTTTTTAAAAGAGTTAAGGATTCTTAACCTTTTTTGGGATCTCCTTCATTTTAGGAGAAAACTTTAAAATGTGAGTAATGTTTATTTGGGAACTGAAGCACAGGGTCCCACACACCTGTCTCCTACACAGGGCTTGTACCTAAGAGGGTGGACTTTTAGGGGGGGCTACAGAACTTCTTTTCACAAGGGTCAATTCTCCTGAAGATTCTTTGGGTTTCTACCTTATTTCTCAGAAGAGAGAATAGCAAGGTGAGTTCTGGGTGACATTTATTTGAATTTTTTTGTTTTATTTTTTAATTTGAGAGAGGGAATCCCAATCAGGCTCTGTGCTGACAGCACAGAGCCTGAAGTGGGGCTCAAACCCATGAAACCACAAGATCATGACCAGAGCCAAAATCAAGAGCCAGACACTCAGCTGAATGAGCCCCAGGAACCCCTATTTGAGTTTCTATAGAGACTTCTGACCCAGACTGCTGGGGTTTAATTCCCAGCTCTGCCTCTCACTAGCTGTGTGACTATGGGCAGACTATTTAATCTTTTAATTTCTAGGGTTCACTAGTTGTAAATGTAGCTCTTGCAGAATTACCATGAGGATTGGGTTAAAACACATGAGGGACAGTTAAATGTTGTATGAGTGAGTTTACAAAGATGTCTTCTTTGTAAACTCCTTAAATGGTTTCCCTCCAGGGTGCACGAGCGTATTAACGCCCAATCTACCAAGAGCACAGCAGCCCCCATTTCGGGTTGAGGGCGTCTCCCTGTAAACCAGTATTTGATCATATGTGGCTCTGACAGCTCTTAAAACCCGACCATCTATCTGAGAAAAGGTGGAGAGGAGGAAAAGTGCCAAGAAAAGCAGTGGTGGGAGACAGGAACAGTGCAGAAGACCACGTGATGTTCATGGCTTGTCCTACCTCAGTCCACCTCTCTGCAGGGTGCTGGCTCCTGTATGAGACTAAGGCTGTCCGAACAATGTGCCCCAAAACAGAACAACTGATTTTCCCTTTCAAGCCAGTGTCTTTGTTGGTCTTCCTGTTCACCCGCTCTGCTCAGGCCAGGGTCATCCTTAATGCTCCTACCCCTCACATCCAATTTACTAGCAAGTCCTATTGGCTTTAACACCCACATATGTCCTGAATCCTTCCTACCAGCCGCCATCCTCTCACTCTGGAATGTCTACAATAGACTCCTAACTGATCTCCCTGCTCCTGCTCCTGAACCCTGGAAGTCTATTCTCCATGTACAACACAAACACAAATCAAGTACTGTCCCCTCCCTGCTCAAAACCCTTAATGGCTTATGTCAATAAAATCTGAATGCCATACCATAGCCTCCAAAGCCCTAGCTGTCCCCCGCCTACCACTCTCCCCCTGTTTACTGAGTCCCAGGGTCTTCTGACCCTAATATAAGTCAAGCTCGACCCCAACTCAGAGCTTCAATACATGCTATGTCCCAGGATGTTCCTCCCCCAGACACTCAAATGGCTGGCTCATTCTCTTCCTTCAGACCTCTGCTCTAATGTCACCTCCTCAAAGTGGTCTTTCCTAGTCATCTAACCTACAATAGCACCCTATCCCCCCTTCCATCTGTATTCCCATTCTCACCGTACCCCAGTCACTATTCCCTTATCCTGCTTTTGTCTCCTTCACAGGGCTCATCACCACCCGATACTAGATCAGTCACTTGGTTTACTCATGTCTCACTAGGATGTGTGCAGAGACTGTATCTTCGTTCTCTGTTGTACTTTCAGTAGCTAAAACCATTCCAGGCATTTACCAAATGTTTAATGCATATTTGTTGACTGAATAAATAACAAATTCAATGAGAATGAGGCAAACTGACCGGTTGTGCCTGGGGAAATGTCAACATCCACAACAGAAGTCCCCAGAGCAAGCAGTGAGGCAAAAGATACTTTAAAGACCCGGGTCTGCCCTCGTGGGAGGGGTAGGATGGGATCACGAGGGCTCTAAAACCAGCCCATGGAGGAGAGCAATGCCCAGGATGCTCTGCGACTCTCAGAGCAGACGTGCCACACTATGGAAGCAGGGTATTAGTCACTCTAATAGCCAGATTTCAACTTTTCTCAAACTGTTTCACGATCATACAGCTAATACAGCACTCCATAGTTGTGAACTTCTTTCTTCACATATATCAGTTTGTGAAATAAGATTTTGTTATCCACATCTTTTAGATAGACAAACAAGCGACCACATAATTAGTAGTTTACTCTGAATCCATGTAATTATTAAGTAGCAAGCCAGGACCTGCTTGTCTTTCCTGCTTCTACACTAGTACTGTGATACCTCAGAGCATGGACCCTTGGTGCTAACACCGTTTCCTAAGTTCTATTCCTTTCTTTCTTTTTTTTTTTTAATGTTTATTTATTTTTGAGAGAGAGGGAGCGCGAGAGCGAGTGGGGGAGGGGCAGAGAGGAGACACAGAATCAGAAGCAGGCTCCAGGCTCTGAGCTGTCAGCAAAGAGCCCAACGTGGGGCTTGAACCCATGGACCGTGAGATCATGACCTGAGCTGAGGTCAGACACTTAGCCAACTGAGCCACCTAGGCGCCCCTTAAGTTCTATTTCTAATAACATGGTGATTTGACCTTTCTAGAATCTTGAAACTCCCTGAGGCTGTGATGAAACCTTCTTCCAGAAAAATGCAGCTATTGCCTGCCCTAACTACGAACACGTTCAATTTCTGAAGTTCTACACAGGGCGTACAGCCCAGGATAAAAGGCTCCGCCTAACAGGTTATGATGCTGGGCAGCAGAGGGACTTGAGTGAGGGAAGGGACAGGACCGCTGAGGCTCCCTGTAAATGAAAGATCTCAGCAAGTTTGAGTGGTGCCTGGGGTAACAGTGAGGGCTGAAGCATGAAGGTAGGGGTGGAGTGAGTAGCTTTGGATGAGAAGTAAAAGATAAGGAAGATATGGCTTCCCTTTTGTTTTTCCTGAGGTTCTCAGTATCTAGGAAATTATAGCACGGTCATGTAGACAGGGAGAAGGTGGGGAGGGAAGCAGGGAGAGGGAGGCATCCAATTAAGGGCCAGAGAGAAGATAAGCAGTAAGTATCACAGGTGGAAGCTTTGGGTAAAGAGCCTTAGTGAGGTGGGCAGAGAACATGCTAGGCCAGCAATGACTTCATTCCCCTAGAGGCCAGCAGCAGCACCACCTGCGGTCACAAACATCTCCCAGCCCAGGGGAACTTCGTGAGGAGGAGGTGTGGAATAGTGGGCTTTGCGATCAGACGGGCCTCGCTTCAAACCCCAGCCACACCACTTTCTAGCTGTGAGGCTCTGATAATTTGTCTCTAGCAGCTTTAATTTCTTCATCTGTATAATGGGGATAATATCTACCTCATGGGGTGATTAAAATAATCAAATCAAAGGCACTAATGTGGACTTCAAAAGGGCTTTTGCGCCCCAGACACATGGACTTTGGTGTGTGCTCACTCACCGGTGCAGGTGCTCCTCAGGCCTCCTCCCTCCAGCATCCACGGGCCTTCTTCCCTTTGTTCCAACTGAGAGTTCATGCCAGGCTGGGACACTGGAAGTCCTTTTCAAGGGGGAAAATGGGCTTTAGAGATGTAGATTAAGTATAAATAGCCACCAGAACTCAAGGGAGTGGAAACACACTAGTCAGGTCGCTTATTTCACTCACTCAGTAGGTATTTATTGAGCACTTACTTGGTGCCAGGCACTGGGGGATGCAGCAGTAATTAAGACAGACACAGTGCCAAGGAGGGGTCAAGTCAAGGAGTGAAGTGAAGTCCCCAAAGCAAGTTATTAAAAAAAGACAAGAACTTACTGAATGTGGAGGAACTGGCCTGAGGTCACCCCGCCCCTCCTGGGAAATAAGAAAACAGGGAGGTGTGGTCTCAGGGGAAACAAAATGAAACAGCCTATTTCCCAACCTGGAATGCAGAGATCTTACACGAGGGAACCAGGAGGAATGAACACTAGCCGTCCTATGTGTCAGCAAATTGGAAAGTGCCACTCAATACTGAAAGTGCCCCAGATTTTCAGAACTGGGTAGATTCTAAATTTCAAATGGTTTCCTTACCCAGCAGGACCAAGTTCCTGGTGTTTTCTGGTATCCCCTCCTTGAACCTGTCCTTAGGAGCAGGGATCAAGCGCCTCCACCCATCCTGGGTAAAAGCTACAGTCATACTGCTGAAGGGCATGGATCCCTGAAACAACAAGCACATTCCCTGAAACAACAAGCACATTCCTTTAACGTTTATTTATTTTTTAAGAGACAGAGAGAGCTCGAGCAGGAGACAGGGAAGAGAGAGGGAGACACAGAATCTGTGAGCAGGGGAGGGGCAGAGAGACACAGAATCTGAAACAGGCTCCAGGCTCTGAGCTGTCAGCACAGAGCCGGACGCGGGCCTCAAACTCATAAACCGCAAGATCATGACCTGAGCCAAAGTAGGACGCTCAACTGACTGAGCCACCCAGGCACCCCAAACAAGCACATTCCGGCTTGCCCAGTGGCCTTAGGATACGAGGCAGCTCTGAGTAGTTTAAGAAAAACACTGATTGATCACTTCCTATGTGCCTCACGCTATACAGGATACTGACACACAAAAATAAATCAAATACAGTCTCTTTGCATGTCGACAACTCTGACGGACTTTATACATAGAGTGCATATACATCTGTATCTATTTTTGGGGGAGGGAGGGAAGGCTTTCAAGCTTTTTATTGTTTGCTCCTATAGCTCGTGAGAGAAACAGACACTTTAATTTGCATGTCCCGCCCACACACATGCGCCATTTCCTGGTTTCAGCGCCAGCCCTCTCTCTTTTGCCTTGAAACGGAAACGCGCCGAAACGCGCCTGTAGCGGGAAAGCTGGCTCAAGCCTCATTTCCTTGGAAAAAGCCAAGAACGAGAAAGACAGATAGCTTTGTGAGGTTTTCCCTTGCAGCATTTTTCTTTTCTTCTTAAATTTCTTTTCGAACGTTCAGCAACGTTGAAAGATTTCTACCGTGAGCATCCACCACCTGACATCATCGATCTGTTGTGTACTGTATATACATACACCTACCCAGATGAAGATACATATATATCCATCCCTCTACCCTTTTACCAAGCTGTCTTGCCCTAGGAGTTATGAGATCAACCTTTTCTCTTTCTTTTTGTCTAGTTTCTCTTTTGAGCAGTTCTATTTGTAAATAGTGATATTTCATGACTTGGTAGTCTCGTTTACAGGTCTTCCAATGAAAAAAAGAAAAGAGTTTGCTTGTTAGAACAAAATGCATTCCATATTGCAGTTACCATATGGGTCCATCGGTGGACCCTATTAAAAACTTGTCAACACCAGCCAGCCAAAGACCACCAGGAACACACCTAGAAGAAAGGAAGAATGCAGCAAGGCCAAAACTACAACTGGGAAAGTAGCAGTGGTTACTCATATTAGCTAGGATAGGGGGTGTTTGGTCAGTTTTGTTGTTTGGACGATATTCTTCTTTTTTCTTGTCTCAGTTCGGAGGTGACTACGGAGTGGCCTTGTTTCTGTCTTGATTCATCACGGTCACAGAATGACCTTAATCTGTTGGAAATGTATTGGGAATACTGGAGAAACAATATTTCACAGGCCGGGTAGGACAGCCAATGAGCAGTTCATTCATCTGGAGGATGTCGCCGGAATTGGGTATTTAGACCTTCAAAACCACCATAAACACACTAACCCAGGCTCCTTCCTTTGCTCTCAAGCCATTTTTGAACCTCCATCTGTATCTATATAAAAGAATATAACTGGGCAGAAACTAAGAATTAACTGGGCAGAAACTAACAGGTGCTTGGGAACTGAAAGAGCAAATGTAGATAAAACAAAAATAGAATGTATACGTTTATGCTATGAGAAATCAGAAAGAACTGTGAAAGGTCAATTCTTCAGAATGCGTGATAAACATCCCTATGAACTTGGACATCACACAGTACAAAAGGAAAGCCAGATGTGTGTGACTACCTGTAGTAGCATGTTAGACACACGGACAGACCAGTTGCCAGGATAACAGAGAAGGAATCCTGGGTGGAGAGCACAGGAAAACCACAGAGAGGAGGTGATTGCTGAGAGGGCCTTGAAGGAGGGAGTTCATCAGATGGAGAAAGAGAAGGTGGTGAGGCACAATGAGCAAAGGCACGGAGGTGAAGAAGTCCTCGTGTCTGTTTTCAGCACAAGTAATGCACTTCTATCTACCTCGTTGGCCACGCCAGAAACCTGTGTCATCGTCCCCTTTCCTGCAACAAATCACTGCATCTTCATTTCCCCCCGACGATCACTAGAGCTTGTACATTTCTCTCTGTGGCCCTGTCACTGCCTTATTTGAGGCCAGCATCATTTTCCAAAGTATAATACATCTTCTGACCTCTAATTTTACCTGTTCTCCCAACCCCATCCTTCATACCGAGAAATGCAGTACACACACAGGACAAAGAGGGTCATTTTTTTAAAACTATGAAATATTTAAAACATTTGGGTCATTTTATAATGGTCAAGAGAATAAAATCCACCATAAAGATGTAACTCTCATTAACTAGAAATAACAGTAAGAAATTCATAAAGAAAAAAACTGTAGGAAGTACAAAAACAAATTCAAAACACTACAGCTATGAGATGTTAAAAGAACTCAGTCATTAGCAGGGTTAATACAAAATAAACAACAAAACAGAGAGATGGAAGAACTGAGCAATTTAATAAGGTTGAGCTAATAGAGCCATTAAACCCTCCATTCCGCAATTACTCTATACCTGGGTGTTCTGGGTTGACAAAAGACACACACTCTGTCTCCATAGAGCAGAGACCAGCTGAATAGGCAGACAGAGAAACCAAAGTGACAATTCGAGAATATCTAAGAAAATAGGACCCACAGCCAAGCGTTTTCACTATAAACAAGAAAGGAAGAAAACAAATTAGAAATTTGACGTAAGAGGTTAAAAGATCGATTTTTAAAATAAATCTGACAAAAGCAAAAGCAAAAAACTAAGAAAGAAAAATCTGTTATTAAGAGAACTGATAAGAAAATCCAAGAGCAGACTTTCTAAGGAAAAGAAACAGACCATTACCTAGTCTAGTCAAGTAAAAAGAGAAGGCAGTTCCTACCCTGGTAGAACTATGCAATGGAATACACTAGGAATGATTCTGTAGAATGCTCTTAATGAAATGAGAGAAATATTGATCCAATTCTGTGAAATGGAAATAAAAAGAAAGTTACAAACCCATTTTGGGAAAGTAGAAAAGGGAGACTTATGGGGGCATCTAGCTGGCTTAGCCGGTAGAACAAGCGACTTTTGATCTCGGTGTTGTGAGTTCGAGCCCCATGGGGTATAGAGCTTACTTAAAAATAAAATCCTGGGGCATCTGGGTGGCTCAGTTGGTTAAGCAACCAACTTTGATCTTGACCTAGGTCAGGATCTCACGATTCGTGAGATTTGGATTCTCTCTCTCCGCCTCTCCCCTGCCCAATCTTACTGTTTCAAAAAAAGAAACAAACAAAACAACAAAACAAAAAAACAAAACACATACACACAAACACAAAACTTTAAAACTAAAATCTTAAAAAAAGAAAAGGAAAGGAAGAATATGCCTGAAAGGACACAAATGAAAATGTTAAGTGTTTTAATTCTCTGTGGGAATAACGGTGAGTTTTTGAGTGTGTTTTCTGTGTTTTTCAGGTTTTCTACAATAAACATGAATTCCTTTTGTAATTAACAAACAGAAACAAAAACCTCTTAATATTTTTTATTATTATTTTTTTATTTACATGTATTTATTTTTGAGAGACAGAGAGAGAGGGCACAAGTAGGGGAGGGGCAGAGAGAATGAGACACAGAATCCGAAGCAGGCTCCAGGCTCCAAGCTGTCAGCACAGAGCCCGACGCGGGGCTTGAACCCACAAACCACGAGATCATGACCTGAGCCGAAGTCGGACGCTTAACCGACCGAGCCACCCAGGTACGCCAAACCTCTTAATATTTTAAAAAGGAAAAAAAGGCTGCCTCTAAGAGCAAATTTCAAACTCACGTGGGTCCCAACTGTGAGACCAGCTGCCATTCCTTCATCTCCTGTGGTTTCCTCATGGGGAAGGACAGGGTCTGGAGAAGGCGGCTCTGCAGGAAGGGAAAGAAACCAGTAAGGTTTAAAAGTTACAGCTCACCAAGCTAGAGAGTCTCACATTCTCACTCTGACGAAGGGGGCTCAAAGGACACTGCAGGGTCGAGGGCACTCGGACTGAATGTGCAGACCTGCAGGGGAATGTAAATTTTCCGTTGCCCTTCCTACTTCAGAAACCCCATCAATTCACTCAGATGCAGGGAGTAAGAGACTCAAGTAGCGTAGGTCCACCACTTACCAGCAGCTTGCCACTCACATAACCTTTCTACGTCTCATTTTTCTCATCTGTAAATGGGGGTGACGATCCTTTGTTCGTTGTTTTTATTTTATGTTTTTAATGTTTATTTTTGAGAGAGAGATAGAGTGTGAGTGGGAGAGGGGCAGAGAGAGAGAGGGAGACAGAGAATCTGAAACAGGCTCCAGGCTCTGAGCTGTCTGCACACAGCCTGACGCGGGGCTCGAACTCGGGAACAGCGAGCTCATGGCCTGAGCCGAAGTCGGACGCTTAACCGACTGAGCCACCCAGGTGCCCCTTGGATGATGATCCTTTGTGAAGATGCTGTGAAGATGAAAGAAAAGTGCAGACAAAGCAGATGGCACAATGCTTAGCACGTAAGCACACAGTTTACAAATATCACCTACTGCTCAGTTTGCTGGGAGAAAGTGCTCTGCAGATTTCAGACACTTACCAAATCAAAAGAGGTAACGACCAAGTGGGAGTCATCCCAGAAATGCAAGATTGGTGCAACATGCGAAAATCCATCAACATAATATGCCACGTTAATAAAAAGCGAAAGACCCACATGGATCATTACAATAAACACCCAAAAAGGCCATTACACAAAATCTGACACCCTTTCCTGATAACACACATTGAATAAACCGGGAAGAGCAGAGAAGGACTTCAATTTGATAAAAGGCAACCACAGAAAACCCAGATTTGCATCATACTTAATGGTAAAAGACTGAAACATTCCTCTCAGATCAAGACGAAGATATCTGCTCTCACCACTTCTATTCAGTATTATACTGGAGGTTCTAGCCAGGGAAATTAGGAAGGGTTGTGGCAGGGGGAGAAAGGCATCCAGGTTGGAAAGGAAGAAGTAATTATCAGTATTTGTTGACACGATTTTGTATACAGAAAATGCTAAGGAAGGGTGCCTAGCTGTTTTCAGTCAATAGAGCATGTGACTCTAGATCTCAAGGTTGTGAGTTCAAGCTCCACATTGGGTGTGCAGCCTAACTAAAAAATAAATAAATAAAAAATAAAGTAGCCCTGCTATTTAGAAAAAAAAAAAAAAAAAAAAGAAAATCCTAAGGAACCCACAAAACCAAAACAAAACAAAACACCTATGACAGCTAAACCAGGTCAGCAAGATTGCAAGATCCAAGACGGATATACAATAAAAAGACAACCATATTAAAAATGGGCAAAGAATTTAAACAGACATTTCTCCAACTGTATTTCTGTACACTAGAAATGTATAATCCAAAAGTGAAATTAAAAAAAAACAATTCCCTTTGCAAGAGCATTAATAGAATAAAACACTTAGGAATAAATTTAACAATGGAAATGCAAAACATGCACACTAAAAGCTACCAAACACTGTTGAAATTACAGAAGGTCGAAATAAATGGGAAGATATCCCATGGATTCACGGAGTGGAAGACAACAGTGTTGGGATGGCAATACTCACCCAATTCATCTACAGAATTATGCAAAATCCCAGGGGACTTTTTAATGGAAATTGATTAAGCTGACCCTAAAATTCGTCTAGAAATGCAAATGACCCAGAAGAGCCAAACAATCTAGAAAAAACAAAGTTGGAGAACTCACATTCACACTATCAAAACCTTCTATAAAGCAAAAGTAACTAAATAGTGTGGTTCTAGTATGAGGATAGAAATATAGATTAATGGAGGCGGTGCCTTGGGTGGCTCAGTCGGTTGGGCATCGGACTTCAGCTCGGGTCATGGTCTCGTGGACCGCGAGTTCGGGTCCTGCGTCGGGCTCTGTGCGGACAGCTCAGAGCCTGGAGCCTGCTTCGGATTCTGTGTCTCCCTCTTTCTCTGCCCCTTCCGCGCTCATGCTCTGTTTCTATCTCCCAAAAATAAGTAAATGTTAAAAAAAAAGAAAAGAAATATAGATCAGTGGAGAAGAACTGAGAATCCAGAAATAGATCCATGTATTTGTGGACAACTGATTTTCAAAAAGAGTGCCA
Organism: Panthera onca; assembly: GCF_046562875.1. Taxonomy (NCBI): domain Eukaryota; kingdom Metazoa; phylum Chordata; class Mammalia; order Carnivora; family Felidae; genus Panthera; species Panthera onca. The sequence continues at coordinate 86,667,202 of NC_138351.1, read as the reverse complement.
AGAAATGAAATGGGGAAAGATTAATCTTCAAAAAGATGGTGCTGGGGAGGTGCTTCGGTGGCTCAGTCAGTTAAGGGTCCGACTCTTGGTTTCGGCTCAGGTCATGATCTCATGGTTTTGTAAGTTCAAGCCCTGCATCGGGCTCTGTGCTGACAGTGTGGAGCCTCCTTGGGATTCTTTCTTTCTCTCCCTCACTCTCTGGTACTCTCCTCCTCACACGGTCTCAGTCTCTCTGAAAAATAAACAAACTTAAAAAAAAAAATGGTGCTGAAACAATTGGATATCGACATACAAACTTGTAACTCACACCACATACAAAAATGAACTCAAAATGGATCAAAGACAGAAGTGTAAAAAGTGAAAACTCCTAGAAGAAAACTTAACTATAAATCTTTAGTACTGTGCTGACAGCTCAGAGCCTTGAGCCTGCTTCAGATTCTGTGTCTCCCTCCTCTCTGCCCCTCCCCTGCTCATGCTCTGTCTCTCAATAATAAATGTTAAAAAAATTTTTTTTAGATAAATCTTCAGTACCTCTGGTTGGGCAATGGTTTCATAGATAAGACACCAAAAGCACAAGCAACAGAAGAAAAAATAAACTGAATTTCACTGAAATTAAAAATTTGTGCTTCGAAAGGCACTATCAAGAAAGATAAAAAAGATAACCACAGAACGGCAGAAAATATCTGCAAAACATCTATCTTCTAAGGGTCTAGTATCCAGAATATTTAAAGAATTCTTCCACCTCAACAATAAAAAGACAAATAGCCCAATTAAAAAGTGGGCAAAGGATATGACTAGATATTGCTTTAAGTGAGATATACAAATGGCCAATAAGTACATGAAAAGATACTCAACATCGCTAGTCATTTAAGAAATGCGTATCAAACAATCATGAGATATTTCACACCCACTAAGATGGCTACAATAAAAAAGATGGAAAACAAGTGTTGATGAGGATGTGGAGAAACTAGAACTTCCATACATTGCTACTGGGACTGTGCAATGGTGCAGCCACTGTGGAAAACAGTTTGACAGTTCCTCGGAAAGTTAAACGGAGTTCCCGTATGACCCAGCAGTTCCTCTCCTAGATGCACACATTCACACAAAAACTTGTGCACATGTTGTCACGGCAACATTATTCATAATAGCCGATACTGAGGAACAAAATGTGGTATATCAATATAATGATATCACTCAGCCATAAAAAGGAATGAAGTACATTCATTCATGTCACAACACAGATGACCCTTGAAACATTATTCTAAGTGAAAGAAGCCAGACATATATATTGTATGATTTTATTTTTTTGTCTTTTTAAAGTTTATTTTGAGAGACAGCAAGCAGGGGAGGGGTAGAGAGAGAGAGGGTCCACGCTGTCAGTGCAGAGCCTGACGTGGGGCCACATCTCACGAACCTGAGCCGGAACCAAGAGCCAGACACTTAAGACTGAGCCACCCAGGCGCCCCTGTATGACTCATTTTTATGAAATGTCCAGAAGAGGCAAATCCAGAGGAACAGAAAGTAAAAATCCATAGAGATTGGGGGAAGAGGGAATAAGGAGCGATGGCTAATGGGTATGGGCTTCTTTTAGGGGTGATAAAAATGTTCTGGAATTAAACAGTGGTGATGGCCGCACAACCTGGTGAACTCAAAGTCACTTCGTTGTAGACTTTAAAAAAGAAATACGTAAGTCTGAATATTGGTCTTAGTACAGACCTCATGTTATTGAATTGTACCTAACTCCATTGTACCTTAATGTCCTCTTTCGTAGTACCAGGAGGATGATAACCATCCTACTTGCTGTTCCCAGGCCTCTGGGAGAAGACAACACAAAATGCTAGATATGCACTTGAGAAATTACAGACCAGTACAGGGACCCCCTGATCTAAGAGAGGATGGCATAGGCCTCGGTGGTTAAGTTTGCACACACGTTTGTTCTGTTGTATAAATTGTTCAACATGCTTTTAAAAACGTTATTTTATTTGATGCTTTTTAGAAGTAAACGAGGTAGTTAACATTATTTTACGCTTCCCTCCACGAAGAAACGCAGGGTAAAAGATCAAACCAGTACCCCAGAGCTTAAACAGGAACTCTAGCCTTCTGATTCCAAATCTCCAGTATGCTCCTCGACTTCACGGACTCACTGAGTTGAACCGGCCCTCAATCTCATGTGGAGCCAATAGGCTTCTGTTCTGAGAATTTCTGGCTGTTTCAAGAACGGCTGGAAGACCAGAAACAATAGGAAATCCTGGGCTGTCCCATTTTCCTTCCCATGGCCCATTTATCTCGACTTTCATAAGCCAATGGTGCGTCAAGCAGGTAGGGGTAAGTAGGATACTCAGGGCTTATTCAGGCCTGAGGGCCTCCAACTTTCTTGACCCTAGAATTCTTTACTCAAAAAAGGATCGTCCCCAACCACTTGTCGGAAGGAAACCGGAGTTCTGGTCCCGGTCACAGAGCGGTATTAGTGGGCAAGTTGGAACAAGAAGCCGGATCTCCTGCAAACCGCTCCCTCCACACCCTCCTTCTTACCTCCTTCCTCCAGCATTTGGATGCCACCTCGCGCCACCGCCTCCCAGCAGTTCTCTGAGCCCCAGCCGCGCTCTGCAGGCCTGCTCTGCCTCCGGCTTCTGCTGTCAGACGCCGGGTCTGGCCCTGGGAACTCTGGTCAGGCCTGTCCAGTCGGATGTGTCTCCCCAGCGGCAGCCAGGCCTCGCGAATGGGGAGCCCGTGGCGCAACCACCGACTCGGTCTCAAGCAGAATGCTGCGTGGAAAAAGCCGCCGCCGGCTACCCGAGAACGCTACCGGGTACCAGTGTGAACTCAGAAACCCTAGCCGCAGGGATTGCCAAGCGCCAGGCCCAGCTCGCGCGCCTAAGAAGACGCGTTCGAATAGCGTCACTTCCGGCCATGCGTACGGACCTCCCCGCCCCAACGGACTCCACTTCCCAGAAGTCTCCGGGCCCAGCTCCTCGCAGAAACATCTTTCGCTCTGGCTGCCCGGTTTGTGACCCGCACACCCTTGTGAACCATATTTCCCAGAGAGGCTCCGCCTGTTCCTGCTCCCGGAATCTTTCTTCCATCATGCTTGGTCCACGTTCCTTTCAGGTTCACCGGAATTCCACGGCTGGGACCTGAAATGGGAAGCGACTTGGCCGCGAAGGATCCTGGGAGCGGTGGTTCTAGCGCAGGCGCTGGACGCTTGGTTTGTGGTCGTTTTTTCTCCGTGGTTCGGCGTTCTTGGAATACTGAGTCCTGGGGGCTTCTGATAGCGCGGCCTTCATTCAGCTCAGGGCCTAATCCCAGCCACCTTTATGGTCCTCTTGAGCAGTACCGAAAGTCTGGGAAGAGTAAAGGAAAGGAGGGCCCCTCGGTGTGAACAGGGCAGCCACAGGTTGGTGCCCTGGAACTCTCAAGAGTATAAAAATCTATCATCATATCAAGAGTATAAAAAAATTACTTCTTCAGTAATTTCAGGGGCAGAATCCCTGAATAATGTTACTAGAGTTCCATGAGCACTGTTGCGGGAGGAGATTCCTAAATATTCTATCCTTTGGAGGCTTTCGCGCTATGCCAGAGGATATTTCCGTGAGCTTTCTCAGAGCACTGATGACATTTCCTCCTCTTGCCTGAGGAGTTCCTCGGGCAATTTTCTGTTCATTCAGTTTTGAGGCACTTTGACGTTAAGAAGATGGGAATGTGTTACCTGGGAAGCAGAAATGAGTTTGGGGGTTCTCGGGCCTGTTTTCATTTTGTACTGTCTGCCCCTTTCAGCCACAGCTGGTAGCGTTTTTGGCAAAAGAATTAAGTTTGTGGGTCTTCTATGACTCTTACTGGGGTTCACTCAATTAGGCAAGCCACACCCACAGATCTCTGAGATAAGCTTTTGTCTATCTTGGGGTGCTGCAAGTTTGGGCTCCCACCCAGTGGAGGCCAGAAATCTAAGATGGATCTCCCTGGGCTAAAATCAAGATGTGGGCAGGGCTGTGTTTCTTCTGGAGGCTCTAGGGGAGAATGTGTTTCCTTGTCTTTTCCAGCTTCCCCTTGGCTCCTGACCCCTTCCACTTGGTGCTGTTCCGCCTATTGCCCCCAGGCCCAGCAGTTGCTAACCCCATAATGGCCAATGGGCGGTAGTGGTCTTCCTGCCTTAGTCTTGGGATCCCATCCAGGGCCACTGGGGGGAAGCAGAGTGCTTCACTCTTCAACTGATGCAATCCCGTCTATGGCCACTGGGTGGCGTCAGGGCATCCCTTGCCTCAAGAATGCAGAAGCGAGGAGTCTCCTAGAAGTTGTTCTGGGGGCAGGGGGATTTGTCATGGGGTGGGTGTGGGGGGTTGTGCAGATTTCTACCTCGGGAGGGGTAAAGCACAGTTTCTGCTGCTACACCTGTCCTTTAGGGATGTCCCTTCCTGCCCTCCATGGTCCTGTGCCTGATGGTGCTGGGCTGGGCTTCTGGGGCAGATTTAAGACTGGCGCTGGCTCTGGTCCCGGAAGCGTCTTGTGCTCTGATGAGAAGGCCCCAAGGAAGTCTTAAGGGAAGCTCTGAAGAGCGTGTGTGTCCACGGTCGTGGGTACCTGTAAGTGGATGCTGGAAGCAGTCAGAGATGGTATGGGTAGGAGTTGCTGAGGAATCAGGGTAGGAAATAGAACATAAAAAAAAAAAAGTGTAAAGATTTCACATGTCCCTTTGAGGCACCCCTTGAGCATCACCCCTTGCATGCAGCTCCCAGCGTTGCTTCACCACAGCCTCCCGTCCACGCCTGCACAGCCTCACCATCAGCAGCAGCTAACATCCATTGAGTACTTACTCTGTGCCATCCTTGGTCCAAGGTGCTTTACAAACTTCTCTCCTTTCATCTTCACGCCCACTCCATGAGGAAGACGGCACCCTTGGGCCCGTTTTACACATGAATAAGCTGAGGCTTAGGTTAAATGACTTGTCCAGGTCACACAGGCGGTGAGTGATTGAGCCAGAACTTGAACTAAGCCCACTGCCCCTTACCCACCATGCTGCACTGGCTCCTGGACCCTGGGTTGTGGAGGAAAGAGACCACGATGGAGTTGAAGCCACAACGCCCTTTTCCTTGCCCACAGTTGAGCTTCCATTATCACCATCATTTGCATCTCTTCCACGTCACCTCCATCTCCATTTTCCGTCCTCATCTCTATCATCGTCGTCTCTTTTTATCTCATTCTCTCCTCTGCCAACTCTGTTTCTCATCTCCCTCTAACTCTGTATGTAATAGCAGAGTTATCAATGAGCAGAAAACTGGAAACAATCTGAATGTGGGGCAATAGGAGGTTGATTTAAGTTCTGACGTATTTATGCAACAAATCCTCCTAATTTGTTGAATTTCACAAATACTTAAGCACCCACCCTTTGCCACACACCGTGACTCCAACGGCAAACACTGCATCATCGTTAAAAGAAAAAAAGCTTTCATTTCAAGCTGGTGGACCGAACTTAACGCATTTCCCCTTTTTCTTCCTCGAGTTCCCACTGAAATGACAGTGAAGATGTATAAAATGTCAAAAGCTATAACAGAACTGAGAACAGGTGCAGGGTGGGGGACGCATACCAGCCACTGCAATCAAAACCCCCTAGCACTTCATTCCTCAATATGGACAACCAAAGCTCACCAGATACTTGAGATAAAACAGCGGCATAAAAGAGAAGGCTTTCCGGAGGAAATCAGAGAATAGAAGACAATTTTCAAAAAGTTAAAAACGTACAAATAGTTTTAGTCGTAATAGTGAATACCGAGTGTTGAGGATGTGGAGCAGCCGGAACTCTTGGACGCTGCTGACGGGAACGCAAAAATGGTACCACCACTTTGGAAAACAGTTCGGCAGCTTCTTACAGTCGTGAAACCAACTTACATATGACCCGATAGTTCTTCTCCATGCGGGGACTTGTGTGCAAGTGCTCACAGAAGCTTTCTTCATGAAAGCCCCAAATCGGAACTAGTCCAAATGTATGATGGGACACTACTCAGCAATAAAAAGAGAACTGCTGTTGCATGCAGCATGGATGAATCTTAAAAGCTCTCTGCTCAGTTAGAGAAGCCAGGCGCAAAATACTACAAACAACAGGATTTTTGTAAGTCTAGAAAAGGAGGGGCGCCTGGGTGGCTCCGTCGGTTAAGTGTCCAACTCTTGATTGCGGCTCAGGTCATGGTCTCATGGTCCATGGGCTGGTGCCCTGCAAGCCTGCTTGGGATTCTCTCTCTCCCTCTCTCACTGCCCTTCCCCCAAATGTATGCGTACATGCTCTCTCTCTCTCCCTCAAAATAAACATTTTTTAAAAATTCTAGAAAAAGAAAAACTAGAGGGAGGAGACTGACATGAGGGACACAAGGGAACATTCTGAGCTGACGAAAATGTCTTATATCTTGATGGTGGTGGTGAGTACACAGCTGTATACATTCCTCCTAAGTCATCATATTTTTATACCTACAATTGTTGAATTTTATGGTATCTAAATAATGCCTTAATAAAGTCTGTTTTTAAGAGTGAAAATATGGGGGTACCTGGATGGCTGGCTCAGTTGACTGTCTGACTCTTGATTTCAGCTCAGGTCATGAGGATCAAGCCCTGTGTCGGGCTCTGTGCTGGGCAGGGAGCCTGCCTGGGATTGTCTCTCCCTCTCTTTCTCTGCCGCTCCCCAACTTGTGCATGCATGCACTCTCTTTCTCTCAAAATAATGTTAATAATCATGAAAAACAAAAAGTAAAAATAACGTATCCTCAGGGAAACCCCCAAAGGTATTTCCATCACAAAGAAAAGTGTAGGATACTACAAAAAAGGAATATATAATAAGATATAATTGAAAATGATTGTCAAAGCACCAATCAAAAGAAGGCTGGAGTGGTCATACTGATATCAGACAGAGTAGACCTCAGAACGAGGAATATTACCGGGGATAAAGAAGGTCATTTCATGCTAAAGGACAAAACAATCAGAAGGTAGCAATCCCAGATGTGCGTGCACCCAGTGATGATCTCTAAGGCACATGAAGCAAAACCCAAGAGAACTGCAAGGAGAAAGAAATCCACATTTACAGGTGGAGATTTCCACACTTCTCGCTCAATAAATGATAGAACAAATGGACAGAAAGATGTATTAGACCTGAACCGCTCTATTCAACAACTGGCCTAAATGGCCATTTGTGGAATACCCTGCCGAACCACAGAATGTGGCTCTCAACCCGGTGGGCTGCTGTGCAGGCACGAAGAATGAGAATGTATATATGCAGTTACTGTGCGTGGATGTGACCTTGTTTCTGGAAGTCCGCAAGGAACTTGGATTTTGCTAAGGCTGAAAGTTCCTGTGTATTACTTAGCACATTTTACTGAAATCAGAGCAGCCATCGCAGAATCTTCCAGAAAACTCCTTACTGCTCAGCCCTGGACCCCACTGCACTTCCATTCTCCTACTCCCCAGTCTCGTTACAAGGCTTAATAGAAGGTGTCAAGGTGGGTACATGTGAGGGCTGTACAACCCGGGAGGTGAGTAAAGCAGATCACGGAATGGGAAGTGTGGTGTCCTACCTGTGTGTAGTGATGCTAGAAAGGATAGATGTAGGGAGGAAGAGTTTCAGGATGGTATCAAATTCTTTTTTTTTTTTTAATTTTTTTTCCATTTGAGACAGAGAGGAGAGAGAGAGAGAGAGAGAGAGAGAGAGAGAGAATGAGAATGCACAAGCAGGGGAGAGGAGGAGAGAGAGAGAATCCCAAGCAGGGATTTCATTACTCTGGGATCATGACTTGAGCTGAAACCAAGAGTCACTCAACTGACTGAGTCACCAGCTCTACTGTGCTGACAGCAGAGAATCCGATGAGGGGCTCGAACTCACAAACTGCAAGATCATGACCCGAGCCAAAATGGAGAGTTGGAGGCTTAACCGTCTTTGCCACCCAGGTGCCCCAGGATAGAACCAAATTCTTAAAAGAAGTTACCTCTGGAAAGGTGCAGTTATGCATAATTATTGTATCACTTATCCAAAGAAATGAGTTAATATTTGTAAAGTGCTGAGGGCAATGCCTAGCAGATGGTTAACTGCTATAAAAATCATTATACTAAATCTGTGTTTTCCAATTTTCCTACAATAAACATGTATTACTTTTATAATGGATAATAAAAGTAATTTGTAAAAGACTTGTGGGTCCATTAAAGTCACCAGAAGGAGAGATGTGGTGTTGTTGTTGTTGTTAATAAGATTTGATAACTAATGATCCAGGGGACTGAGCCCAAGGATGAAAGAGCCAGAAATGATGTCCAAGTGCCAAGAGTAAGCCCAGCTGACCACAAGAAGAAGTAAATCAGTAGATATTTGTGGCGAGGCCCAGTTCGTGGGAGGCCTGGTGTATGGAAGGGATGGGAAAACGTCCTTCTCAAACTGCATTTCACACAAAGAGGCCACGGCCTGATTTTCTGAGTCAAATCTTTATTTGGCAAACAAAGTTCCTTCCTGATAATGCAGCCACGTGAGAGGGGGTCCCCACCCAAAAGCATCTCCTCCAGAAAACGAGGAGCCGAGAGTCCCCCTCCTCTGCTGTTGCTTTTGTGGCAAGGTGGAGATGGCCTGTGGACGATGGACCACGGGGCAGCAAAGCCCCTCCAAGGAGTTCCCTCCTCCTGAGTCGCAGAGTGGTGGTGGGAATTGGACCCCGGGGCCGGGAACCTCTTACCCATGGTTCGCTGGGCCATAGAGAGCTGGGTAGGAAGGAGGGACCCCGGAGGACAAGGCTCCAAGGGGCTGTGGTCCTGCATTCCACCTCCCTGGGGACAGGCAGGGGCTCCAGGCTCTGGCTGAGGCCCAGCTTGGAGTCACAGGTGATTCCGTCTCCTCTGAAGCCCAAAGCCGGCCCTGCTAGGAGTGGCAGCCACTCATGAGAAGGGGTTGTCATCGCCCCTCAAAATGGGCTGTGATTTGCTCCAAAGTCTTTCCTTTGGTTTCAGGGACACAGGACAGAGTGAAAAGGACACTGAAGATGCAGAAGGCGGAGGCGAGCCAGAAGGCGCCGTAAGGCCTGAGAACCTCCTGGAAAGAGAGGAAGGGCCTCATGTAGACACAACAGGTCAGGAGCCCGCATGGACCCTGAGCTGAGGCCCTGGCCCCCTCCACCCACCCCCCCACCCAGGCTCAGGGGTGTGGAGGAGGGTCTGGCCCTGCCATCCGGAAACCTGCAACGAGCACCATACAAGGTGTGGACGTTGGGTGGCTGGGGAAGCTGGCAAAACTGTCATGAAGCGCCTCCCCCAAGGTCAGACCCCCACTGTCAAGTGACAGCTGGGCTCCCACCCCTGGTGTCTGCCTCCAGGGCCCCCAGACCTACTCTCTACACTGTGCTTTGGCCCTGCCCCCTGAGTTCCCTGCCCTCCAGAGGAGTCTCTTCTTGGTGCCACAGGGAGCAGGCTGCACTGGGGCAGTGTGAGCACGGAGGACACTCAGGACCCACTGGCATGGAAGGAAGAGGGAGCACTTCCCGTCACTCAGAGCCTGGTCACCCTCCCAGGACAGACCTGATGACCTCCCAGGTGCCAGGACCAGAGGCCCCTCCCTTGTCAGCTCCTTTCCCTCTGGGACCCGGTGACCCAGCACTCCCCGCCAAACTCTGGGACACTGTACACTCCTGGGTCACTGTTAGGTCCTTTACCGCCGCCCCCCCTCCTTTGTTGCTGGTCCCTCCGCACAGCTCCCAGTGAGTAATTTCCACCGCTAAGACTTTGCTCCGGTCTTCCCGATGTGTTCCCCAGCGCAGCCCGCCTGAGACCCAGGCCCTGCAGAGACTCCAGGCCAACCCCAGGCATCCATGCCTCTCCTGGCCTGCCCACCCCCACCCCCCACCCCTCCAGCCTCCCAGTGGTTTGTTCTCCTCCTGCTGTCTGCTGCCAGCCCAACCTCATCCACCCCGTCCACCCCGATCCGTCCACAGGGCACCCTGTCCACTGCGTTCATTGCTGTCTCTGGCTCCTCCAACAGGCCTGGACATGGTATGTACCAGGAGACCTGGGGGAGGGGGGGCGGACGGGAATGAATGCCTGGACAGGTGGCCTCTCTGCTCCAGAACCATCCTCCCCTATCAGCTGGCGAGCCCCGTGGCAGGGTCCAGGGCTGTGTCAGTCCATCTGTGCAAAAGTAGCAAAGTTTTAACATGAACTGACGCTCCCACAACCCTGAGGGGAAGGTGCTGTCACCCTCCTCCATCCTCAGCCAAGGAAGCTGGTTTAGAGAAGGTGAGCAGCACACCCCAGGCCACACAGTGGGAAGTGGCCGAGGTGGGGTTAGAGCCCAGGCTTGTCAACTCCAAAGCCAGAGTTCTTCCCGCACAGCCCTAGATCCTGGCCCATGTCCCCACTGTCCAGTGGTGGAACTGTATCCTGCTTTCCTTCTGCCGGAATGGCCTGAAGGCTCCTGAGTGGTCACAGCCTGTGTTCTGCACTTTTCCTGGCCCATCTGTCTTCCCTTCGTCCCTGACCAAGATGGCCGGTGTCCCAGGATGGTGGGGCCTCAGCCACTGGCCCTGAGTCTTCTGCAGTAAGGGTGATTCTAAAAAGCGCTCCCCACTGACTACGTGAGGAGGAGACCCTCAGGGCCTGCACTTACCATGACGCTGCTGAACTCTTTCGTCACCAGGAAGGCCATGAACCAGTTAGTGAGGACGCACACACCTGTGGCCAGGCCCTTGACGTGCAGAGGAAAGATCTCAGACATGAGGAGCCAGGGGATGGGCCCCCAGCCCACGGCGAAGCCTGTGGGAGCAAGACAGGCATCAGAAGCCCATAGGGCCGACCCCTTGGCTGGCCACAGACCCCCTGGGCCAAAGCCTCGCAGTTTCCAGTCAGGGCCCCCCAGCTCTGTGCTTTCCTGCAGCAATGTCTCAGGTCAGTCCCTCTACTTCTTAGTACCAGGCTTTTCTCTGTAGAATGGGGTCATGCCGGGGCCCGCTTGGAGGGCTGTTTGGGGAGTAAGTGAAAGGGGCAGAGAAGGGTTTAGCTCAGTGCCCGGGGCCTTGGTCAGAGCCATAAACGCAGGGGCGGGGGACCCGTGGGATGGGGAGGCCTGGACTGGCTGGGAGCCGCAAGAACCCGGCAGTGATGGAATGGCCCCACAGGCCCCCCGCCCAACCTCCCCACGGGCCCCCTCTCACCGGCGATGAAGAGGCACATGCTGCCCACTGCCAACCAGGCCAACCCCACACTGGCACTGGTGGGCTCCATGGAGATGGGTGTCGAGAGGTCCACGTGTGAGGAGTTGCTGGGGCCGCCCTGGGTCAGCTTGAAGTAGGCGCCGAAGGCACTGGTGCTGAACACCATGATCACACCTGCAGGCGGAAGGGGGCAGTGCGCAGGGCTCTGAGAGAAGCGGACGGCGGTCCGGGCACGGGGCACTCAGGTTAGAGTCTCAGTGCAGTGTGGCCACAGTGATGCGGCCTGGGTTTCTCTGAGAGGGTGGTGAGTGGGACCCAGGAGCCCAGATCGGCAGCACCCAGCCCGGGCCGGCCCCAGCTTGGACCTCGAACCGGAGCCAACTCCAAGAAGCTCCTGGTGGCAGTGCCTTCCTGGACCGAGGAGCAGGAGTGGTAACTGTGACAGCAGCATGGGTTTCACTCCTGTGCAGATCATCTCTGGATCCTCACAATGGCCCATCGCCCCCATTTCATACAGGGAAAACTGAGGTTCAGAGGGGTGAAGTCACTTGCCCCAAAAGACCTCCAGCTTCTGAGTCACTTCTCCTGCTGGGTCCTCAGTTTCCTCATTGTAAACTGGGGCCCCGATGGCGCCTGCTTGGAGGCTCACTGCAAGGGTCTGTTAGTGCAGGCCTGGTCTGGAGCAAGCACTCAGTAAGGGCTCCCATGGATCTCGGCCTTGTTCTCAGGGGTGCTTGGCTGGCCTTTTCCTGTCTCAGTGTGGTGGCCTTGGCAAAGACCCTCCAGTCTGTGGTGGGGACCCTGGCCTGCGCCACCCCATTTTCAAAGGACCGAGCCCTTGCCCTCGGGCCTCACCTGACAAGGTCAGGAGCAGCCTCCGCCCAGCTTTGTCCATGATGAGGGCCGCCATGGCGGTGAACAGCACCTGGATGATGCCCACGATGACCGAGGCTAGGCTGCTCTCCTGGGGAGATGGGCCGAGGCGGGTCAGGCAAAGACCCCAGGACTAGGCCCCATCCACACAGCATCTGGATGAGGCAGGCCGGGGCGGAGGCCTCTTTACCTTGAACTTGGCCTCCTCAAAGATGGTCTCTGCATAGAACATGACAGCATTGATCCCTGACAGCTGCTGGAAGGCCATGAGTGAAACGCCGATGATGAAGGGCTTGTAGATGCTAGGAAGCCTCAGCTGGGCCAGGCGGAAGCCCTGCTCAGACAGAGGCCGGTGTCAGTGCGTCTCCCTACCCCCTCCCGAGGGGCCTGCTGGCTTTGAGCCCTTGTCCTAACGCCTGGTGGAGGGAGTGAGGCTCAGCTTCTTATCATCTGGGCCTCGGGTCCAAGACAGGTCTCCGCATCACTTTAGCCTCTCCATTTGTAAGGACCTCACCTCCCCATGCCCTTTCCTGATTTGCTGGGGGAACTACAAAGAGATTACATGGGCACATAGCCAGGGGTTCCAGAATCCTACCAGCCTCAGGCCTGGGCCTGTGCTGAGTGCCTCTCCTGGCACCACCAGGCACATGCTAGGACTCCCATCTTACAGATGAAGAAAGGAAGGCTTAAGGATGGGAAGGTCAGACAGCAGGTAAGTGGCAGAGACTCAGTCTTCTCCGCTGCCCTCCAGTATCCCATTTAAAAATCCAGTTCCTCAAGGTTGCGCCTGCGTTTCCTTCTGACCCACTGGGCCTTTCTCTTCCTGGGACAGTAAGATCAAGGCTAAGGCCCAGCCAAGTAGTGGGGCTCCAGCAGGCCTTTGCTTGCTCACACATAGGACAATGCCACCACTTGTGCCTCTCCTCCCCGTGTGTGTCTGCACAGCCTTGGGGACAGGCTGTGCTAGCCTCCCCTGGCTGCAAAGGGGCCATACCTCACTGTTTCCTCCCCACCCTGGCTCTGGATCCCAGCCCCTCACCTGGTGTTCGGCCCCGACAGGGGGCTCCTCCCAGGTCTGCTCAGAGCCCCACAGGAACTGCATAGCGGCCATGGCTTCCTGGCGCTTGTGCTGGGTCAGCAAGAAGCGTGGGGTCTCGGGCATGTAGCACATGAGCAGCAGCATGAAGGAGGCGGGCACACAACCCAGCACAGCCAGCCAGCGCCACTCCAGGACCCAGCCTGGTGGGGGGCAGGGGGTGGCGGTTTCAGATGTCAGTGCCGAGTGGGCCAGCCTGCACCTTATCAGGGAGCGCCTGCCCTCTCACCAACCCCCAGGACTCAGCTTAAAGGGTGGGGGCCTCACGACCTCTGTGTGGCTACTGCCCTTGCTCGCGTTTGTTACTAATACTGTTGTTACCATCTGTTGAGAAACATTGCGTAAACAACGCTGGTGGGCGCATTATGCTACATCTGCTCAGTGGATATTTACGTGGCAATCAAAAATGAATGAGGCACTTGTTTTGTCTAAAAGGGAGGGGTGGGAGAATAAATATGCATAGTCGTCATGCATGCACAGACTCTAGAAGGCCACAAGAAGCAGGCAAGTGGGCTCCTCTAGAGAGGAAGGGGGACAGAGTGGGAGAGACTTTTTTCCTGAACACCAGTGGATCAATATTCACAGAAATTGATCAATCAAAGTGCAGGTGATGATGAGGTAATTCTGTAGGCATATTGACACCCATGTGTCTGTCCCAAATGTCAATGTCTGTATTTGGCAGGGGCTTTGGCACATTGCGGGTCCCCAAAAGCAGCCAGACTGCTGGTAGGACTCTGAATTAGAGTCTGGATGCTAAGTGGGTAAAAATGAATGACCACACACCAGCATGTCGTCCACTCTGAAGAACCAGAGGGCACAGGCTCTGGGCCCTGCCACTGCCAGTCAGGTTCCTGAAGCCCCCATTCCTCGCTGGGTATAAGGCCATCCCTTGACAGTTCTCATGGGGCCTGCTACTTTTCATGTGTCGCTTAATTTAGTCCCTCAACAGCCTTGGGCTAGGTAGGGTTATCTCCACTTAAAGACAGGGGAAGCGAGGCTCCCTGGGGCAGTGTGACAGAGCCAGAAAGTGTCCCCTAATGTGGAACCATCAGGTATGAAGCCTCTTTCTACCCCAGTTCTAGCGAAAACATGTCTGCCTCCAGAAGCTTCCTCATGTTGACCCCAGCTCTGACCCTCGGGTTCCCTGGGACCCTCCTCCTTCACGCTGCAAATCTAGTACTAATATTTCTGAGAGACAGGCTTGGGCCCTCCAAACTCCTGGGCTGGAGTTTTTGGGGTGTCCCCCCACCCCCTTAAATTCTTAATTTGTTACTGCACAGTGACCCAACCAGTCAGCCCTCCCCACACCCTCGGAATGGGCTTCTGCCCTGGGAAGATGAGGACATCACCTTCTCCCACCCTCCCTGGGAGTTAGGCACAAGACCCACACATCCCAGGCGCTCAGGCAGGTGATCTGGGACCCTGGCACCTTGGGCACTGGCTGTGTGACCTTGGGCAAGCCCCTTGACCTCTATGAACTTCAGTTTCTACAGCTTCAAAATGGCCACCCAGCCATTAGCAGGGATCAAAAGAGATACCATGAAAACCATACCTGCCAGGTAGGCTAGGAGGATGCCTGTGACGACCATCAGCTGCACACAGGAGCCGAGCAGCCCCCGCACTGCAGGGTAGGCGATTTCAGAGATATACACCTGGTGGCAATGGAGAGAAAACTTTACTCGGTGCCCAAGAGTTCTTAAAACTGAAGAGCCTCAGCTATTCAGAGTTGAGGAGAACCTCAGTTGGGGCTGCTCCAAGCCAGGTGGGCCTCTGGTTGCAGGTCCCAGGTCGCCAAAGCCCTCCCCGTACCTCCCCACGTCTCCAAGTGATCAGCAGCAGGTGTTTTACAGGGGATTAAGGGTATATACGTGGCTGCTGTGTGTGTTTGTGGGGAGGTGGCACAGAGTTTTTCAAACTTTCATTTAATTGCATGACTAGCCTCAATAAATACAGCTTCTGATGCAGTAGGTCTAGGGTGGGCCTCAAGATTCTGCCTTTCAAACTTGCTTCAGATGACACCCAGGCTGCCGGTCCAAGGACCACACTCTGAGCAGTGCCCTTGGAACCAGAACTCTGCCTCAGTTGCTACCAGTGACTGCTACTGCTTTCTCTGGGCTCGGGGGCCAGAAAGGTCTTGCCCACACTTCTAGGTTATTCTATTACCTTATGCCGACGGCTAAGATGGGTGTGTTTTTGTCCAGTAACAAAACCCAAAACATGAAATCCAACTCCACTACTGCCTGCTGCCCAGAAAATGCGGGTAAAGGGAGTGGCAGGTGCAAAGGATGACCAGGGAGGACTCACATCACAGCCACTACTTTTAATGTCACCAGGTTGACGTGTGGGTAGTTGATCAAGCCCATAGCCAGCAGCAGTTCCCCGGTCACCCTACAATCCCAGCTGCCAGGGTCCAAGGCCTTCCAGGGCTATACATGCAGAGTCTCGGTCAGTCCCCACAACCAGTGCAGGAGGCAATGCCCCACTTTACAGGGGAGGAAACTGAGGCACAGAGAGGTGCTCGGCCCCAGTGAGTGGCAGAGCAGGCACTGTCAGCCTGGACAGTGGTGGCTCAGGAGATGGGGAGAGGAGAGATACAGCAGCCGGAGGACTAGCTCCTGAGTAGTGAAGGGGAGCAGCAGAGCCCAGCAGCCTTTGCTGCCAGGACAAACCAGAAGAGAATTTTCCTAAGCTGTATTCAATGGTCTGAATGACAATGGGAGATCTAAGATCTGCAGGCTTCTGTGACCATCCACAGATGGCATCTTATTTGTAGAGCAAGAGAGAGGCCTGGTGAAGTGGCACAGTCCTGGGTTCGAGTAATAAGTAGCTTTGCCACTGACTAGTTGTGGCTGGACAAAGGACTTCAGTTTTTGAAGCTCACTTCATCTGTAAACAAGGATAACGGCGGCTCCTTCCAAGGCCCGTTGCGGGGGTAAGGAAGATAAAGCTGGTAAGGGGAACGGTGCCAGGCACCCAGGAGGCCGCAGCCAGGGAGAAGCACGCTCCCAGGTCCGCTCCTTTTCTGTCCCAGGGCGCGAGGCTGGGGGACACTCACCGGAGCTACGAGCGAGGCAATACCGCAGGCCACGCCGGTTAGGAGGCGGCCCCCGAGCAGCATCCACACGTTCTGGGCCGCGGTGATGACTGCAAAGCCGACCACGAAGGGCAGGGTGCAGAGCAGAAGGCTTAGCTTGCGCCCGGCGCGGTCCACGAGCCAGCCGCCCAGCACGCCCCCCGCCGCGGCTCCCAGGGTCACGATGGCCTGAGGGCGAGGCGACCGCAGGATGAAGAGGGGACGCCAGGGAGCCTCAGCCCAACCTCGCCCTCAATCCCAGCCCCAGCAGCAGCCTCAGCGAAAAGGGGATGGGGGTCCCAGGCTGGCGGTCCGCGGGGGAGGGTGACCCCTGGCAGGAGAGCAGGGACGCACCCGGAGGAGGGTCTCAGTGCCCGCCCAAAGCAAGGTAAGGGCGGGGTCCCCTTGCGCGTGAGACGGGAGGAAGAGGGTCCCAGGCGGGCTGGAGGGTGAGCCCGAGGCCTCACCCCGAACCAGGAGGCGGCGGCGTCGTCGAGGCGCAGGGCCTGGGCCGCGGCGCGCCGCAGGCTCGGGATGGCGGGGGAGCTGTAGCCGAGCGCGAAGCCGAAGGTGAGCGGGCCCAGGGCGGCGGCGAAGGCGGCGAGGAAGACCCGGCGACTGAGAGGGGCGCTGCGGGGACAGGGCGGTTGGTGAGCGGCGCCGGCCTGGGCGCAGCAGAAGGGGCGAGGCCACTCCCTGGGCCTGAGTCGCCCCCCTACGCGCTCACCTGCCGCCGGGCGGCCCCAGGAGCGGCTGGGTCTCCTCCTGGTCCTCCGGCGTCATGTCTGCACCCAACGCCTGCTTGGTCAGCTCTGTTGCCTGAACTGTCACGGGTCCCGCGAGTGCAGCACGCACCCGCCTCTCACAGCAGAGCCGGCCAATGGGCGGGGAGGGTCTGCTCAGGGGCCGGATGGGAACGGCCAATGGGAACGCAAGGCGGGGTTAGCGTCTGCGCTAGGAGCCACCCCCCAAATCAAAGCCGACCAATGGGAGAAAAGAGCCGGTTGGTGTCGCTCACTGGAACCGCCCCCAGGACCTAGCTCGCCAATGTTTAGGTGGGGCGGAGTTTGTATCTGGGCCCGGACTATAACCATCCAATAGGAGTGTGGTGCGAACCCAGAGGCGGGATCAGAAAGCTGACTCAAGCTGAGCTGGCCAATGAAGGTGGAAGGCGGGGATTACATTTTCTCCTGGAGCCGCCTCTTAGTCTAGCTTCAACCAATGAGGCTAGCAGCAGGACGAAGGTGGAGCAGGTAGGTCGCGCACCCGACTTCCCGCCCCGACTCTGGGGAGCAGGCTGCCTGGGCTGCTCTGCAGTTCCTGCTCTGCGTTGACCGCTGCCCTGGGGCCTGGGTTGGAGGCACCCGGCCCAGATCAGCCCACTGGAACCGCAGGGAGGAATGTCTTCAAACGACTGTCTTGGGCCTCTTTCCTTTTGGAAGCTGGGCTGCTGGGGGCAGAGGCATGGCCCTGCGCGCTGCAATCCACCCCTGTGGAGGGTCACTACTCGGGGCCCCCAGATTGCTGACGGCTACCAGCCAACAACCACTAGGACCTCCAGGTGCTAAGGACCTGTGTTGGGCACGGTCCTCGGTTATGCGACTGATCTGGGCTTAAATGGTGAGCCTCAGGCTCCCGGTTAAGTTACATTCACTCCATAGGTCATCTTAACTCTTGAATCTTCATCTTACCACCTGCCATCTTCCAGTCTCTTGCCGATGTTAACAGCTAACCTCTTCGCATACGCACCCAAGTCACTGCTGGAGGTACGATGTCAGGGCTCTGAAGAATCTTGCCATGTGTACCTGGCAAATGCACACTCTGTATGGGGCAGCTGAGGTGCAGTGCTGTGTAATTCTTGCAAGAACCAGGGCTATGAGAGTAAGAGGTTTGGCTTCTAATCCCTCTCTGGGCCTCTGTTAACTCATCTGTAAGTGGGGATGACAATATCCACCTTCTGGGAAGATTTTGAGCAGAGGCAATGCACATAAAAGACCAAGCACACGTGAAGCACTCAAATGCTAGCCAGTATGACTATGAAAGTTGTTTGACCCAGTGCAGCCACCTGATTGTACTATCTTTGAAGACAGGCACCCGCCCCTCTATGCTTCCACAGCATCTTGTGCTCAAGTTATAAATTCTCTCAGCTCTTATCACTGCTTTGCGATCACTTGTTTACTTCCCTCCCTCCCTCAGTGGTATGACCTCCTCCTCCAGTGAGTGGGCCCTGGGTGCTTGCAGAGTGGATGAATACCTGAAACCCCATGGCAAACGGTGTACTCCGTAACTCAGCCAGTGGGGTGTGCAGAGAGGCTTACGTGGACAGGACACTCCAGTGAGCCCAGCTAGCACAGCCCTCTGAGCCACAGGCCCCTCCAAACCTCCTCCTGCCCTCTGGTCGGTGGTCTCCCTTCCCGTGTGCAGCATTCACTTCGTGGCCTCTGGAAGCAGATATTGCTGCCAGAGCAGCCGCCCTCCCCCCCCTTTTATAAGCGAAGCCCCATCGATCTGATTTGTAGGCTCAACCTCTTTCTTGCCCTTTCTGTATTCGCTCCTTGGATCCGTGACTCCTGGCAAATCTTGGGGCGGTTCTGACGCTGCCAATCTCTTTGGAAGAATGTTCTAAATCACCCTCGGCTTTTCTGTTCCCGGCCGAGAAGCAAGAAACTTCAGGCAAAAAGATGACAGAAAGAACACATAGACAAGCTCGGAAAGCTTACACATTAGTTTAACATGAAAAACACCAGCCAGATCCAATGGACACAAGGCACTCAGACTGACTCTGTATGGTGGATGGGAGAGTGAGCATAGCCCTGGGGTCAGAGAACTCACCAGTTTCATATCACTGCCCCCTCCTGAGCCTGTTTACTCATTTGACAAGCAATAATAGTGAAACCTAACTCACAAAACTTTTCATGAGGTTGAGACACAGCACGAGTGGACCACGAGGTACAAAAGGGCATAACAAAACAAAGATGAAGAACGGGCCAGCCGCTACCCCGAGAGATAACCTGGCTATATCCAGGAAGCACCGTCTGCGTTATTCTCACCTCTTGCCATCTGCTGAAGGGAACCACACAGCCTTCGCCGAGTCCACCATGTTGAGCCGTCTCTTGCACAAAGACCACTGTGGTGCAACAGACAGACAGGGTGCAAGGCCCACAAGAAGATAGGACCCAAACTTCTGTAAAGTCTGTCAGATCAAGGTCAGGTCAAACACAGCTCTCTGCTCTTCCAGGGAAGGCCTGCAGAAAAACCCTCAGAGATGCTCTAATGGGAGAATGACTTCACGTGTCTTTTGGTGGGTGATATAGGCAAGAAGAGAGCTAATACGACGGGATCTGTCAGACTCAAGCGAGGAGGTGAATTACCTTCTTCATACAGATGAAAATGTTTGCAGCGTCAGTGAAACTAGGTTTCCCCCTTTGATCTCCCCGCGGTTAGAGGCTGAGCTTTCACGGTTTCATTTGCTCTTGGTCAAGCCTGCATTTTCTTCTCACTTTGAGGAGGGGGGCCACAGAAGGCAGGTAAGGACAAGAGGGAGGACGATCACTTGATTCACGTGAAACGTGAGGAGGGGATCTGAGAGTAATTTTGATGACAAGGAGTGACTGTTGCCTGGCTATATGATTTCAGAGCAACAGCGAAACCAAACAAAATCATCTTAAGACTCTTAACGAGCTCCCACCCCTGGTATTCTTTGTGAGACACAAGGAGGAAGCAGGAACTTCTAAGAACTAACCATTCAGCCTTTCTCAAAAGTCTATAGGTGGGGACGCAGCTGGTGCCAATCACTGTGACCCGAAACAGCAACAGGGGCCAAAGGTGCAGAGAGAAAACTTATTTATAATAGGTTTTAAAAGCAATGGCTCTTCTTTATAAAAGAAACACATTATGTGACATAAATTAAAACCATAATGAAAAAATAATTTTTCCATCTAAGTATATAAAATATGAGAAGGTTGCAGTACATAAGAATGAACATTTTTGATTTATTCAAAGTTTCAATCTAAAACCTCGATGAAATCTACCACCTTTATTACAAGGGGACTGATGGTTCCCAAACAGAAAGAAACAAAGGTCAAGAAAGATGGCACCGGACATTGGAGAGACCCAAACCGGCCAGGTGTGCAGAAGGTTTGGTCCAGTAGATCATGGGTGGGCTAAAAGCCACATTTTGTCGAGAAACGCTGTCAGAACTGGTTGAAGAGTATAAACCTCCATAAGAAAACTAAAGATGGGAAACTCAGTCCCGACCCATCACTTCAGGTCGATAATGTCTTCGTCCGAGGAAGCTGTGAGCTGGAAGGGGCTCCTGCCCCACACCGGGCTGCCTTCTCTGTCCACCACAGGGTCCTGTTCGGAGCCCGTCGAGTAGTAGCGCCCCTCGGGGTTGGCTTCTGGAGCAGACGGACTTTCCAAGGAGCCCGATGTGATCCTGGAAGAGAAAAGTCACATAAAGGATCCCTGGAGAGCACTAGTGACCGGGGCCTCTTCTGTCAGGCAGTTTCCTGCTCCTTTGAGCTCATAAGCCTGCCTCTCCCCTTCCCTCCCCTGCCCCCCACCCCCTTACAGGGAAAGCTGGGACATGCAGGAGTCACCCCCGCAGAGGTTGGGGTCTGCAGTCAGCCAGCCATACTTCATGGGCTGTTGGGAGTTTTAAAGGCCAGTGGTGACACATAGGCGGTGTTTGTGAGGTGCTTTTTACCTTTCTAAAGGGCGAATCTGGATAGTGTCACTCTCTGCCTAAAACCCTCCTGGGGCTCCCCGCGGCCTGAAGATAAGGCTCAAACTTCTACCCACGGGACCACAGACCACAGGATCTGGCCCTGCTGACCCTTCTGCCTCCTCCCAACCCAACCCCATCCCCTCTCGATAGCTGCAAAACCAATTTGACCAAATTCAGTGAGTTTGTTCATTCAACAAGTCCTCATTTAGCCTATAAAAGCCCCCGCCGAGACTTTGGCCACTGAGCGGGCCATGTTGTGTCTGCCTCAGGGCCTTTGCCCCTGCCGTTCCCCTCATTCCTTCTAATTCAGTCAACGCTTGGCTCGATGCTACTTCCTCAGAGAAGCCCTCTTGAACCCTACCCACCCACCCCAATTTCACACCAGAAGGTGTGGTCCATGAAAGTTGGACTTGTCACGCAGGTAGGGGCTCAGTTTGTTAGATTAAAGCATCTGTGAGTGCTGCCCCCTCTTGGCCAGGCTAATGCTTCCTGTGTCTATGAGACCTGGCGCAGCCTTTCCTGGTGTTTGAGACCCTCCCTGCCCCAGGTGTGGGGCAGCTGGCACTCCTGATTCCTCTCCATCACCTTGCGAGCCCAGAATGCTGTAATTTCTGGAATGTTCTTGTTGGACTTCCTCCCTCCCTGGGCCTGTGGACCCCCAAGAGTGACCTTCATATCCCTAACACCCAGCTCAGTGTCAGGTGCTCTAAGAATGTGTGTTGAATGGATTAATGGAGTCTGGACATGTGCCCCCTTACTTTCCATACAGGAGCACACAGGATTGCTTGAGGGACACAGAGGCTCTCAGGGGACAAATTAGTGGGACTCAACAAATGTTCACTGACATGGGATGCGGAACTGCCATCCAGAAAGGCTGTACCCGTTTCTATTCCCACCAGAAGCACTGGAGAGGGCCTATTTTCTGTCACTCCCACTGAGCATTTTGGTTTAAAAAAATCTCTGTCTGGTGAGCTGGTGAGCAAAAAAAATAAAAAATAAATAAAAAAAAAATAAAAATTCTCATAATGTATTTTTATTTGTTGAATTGTGAGGATGTTCATTTGCATGGGTCCCTCCCTGGGCCAGCCGGGGGTCCTCAGAGAGGAGCTGGATGCTGACCATCTGCCTAATGGCATCATCAGTCAGCAGAAAGGGCCACTACCCTGAGCAGGGACAGCTGGGGACGGCCTCCTCCTATACCTGTCGCTGCTAGTTGATCTCGCTGTCCCTGGCTTGGGGCCTCCTTGGCTTTCTTCTAATTGCTTCCGGGCTTTTGATTTGGGCTTTGGCGCTCCTTCTGACTTGGGTCCACCTTCATCAGACAGGCCTGGATTACGGGGGAGAAGCACAGTTCAGAGCGTTATTCCCACAGGGCTGTCATGGAGACAGAAAGTGCCTTTTTGTTGTTGTTGCTGTTGGTGGTTGGATATTGGTCCATTATTGGGATAGAGGCAGGAAGGGCTTTATGATAAAGTATATATTTTAAAGTAATTGGTTTTCTTGTTGGTGGAAGGTTTTTTTTTTTTTCCTGATCATAAAGAATATATGTACAGAAAGAAAGAGAAAAACAAAGAAAGAAAGGAAAGTGAGGGACTCAGGAGGGTCTTAAAAAGGAGAGAAAATGTACAATCCTACCACTGCAAACTAGAATTCTACAATTCTGAGGCTCAATTTCAGAAAAGCACGGTGGTTTATAAAACAGCGGCTGGCAGATCAAGCTTTTGTAGGGAATAGTGGGTTAAAATAGCAACATGCACACTTTAAAAGCACAGTGGAAGGCACCCACTTCTCAAATTGACCCACAAAGCCTGCCCTGTCAGGTGGCCTGCATCCCCGCCCCTGCTCTCAGGAAACAGGACGGCAAGGCGGCGATGTGCCAAGGTGAACCGTCCTTGCAGTTTTAGGGCGTGCAGGTCCCAGTTAAGTTTCAAACCGGTTCTTACTGGTTTAGCACATCGTTTCCATTTTTCCTCACTTTGTTTTCATAATTGGGAACAAACGTGTTTATGGCAGTCTAGCCTCTGCACAACTCTCACGGTGATTTGTGCTTCTCTGGTCCGGCCTCCCATCTTGGTAACAGTGAAAGAGAAGGGCGTACCCAATACCTCATGTCTGTGCCATCCCCACAGACCTGCCCCCATGGTCTATGGGCTTCAAAAAGCAGTAACTGAACTGCACCACAAATAGTAAAAAAAAAAAAAAAAAAAAAGCATGGTAAATTTAGGGGCGCCTGGGTGGCTCAGTCGGTTAAGCATCTGACTTTGGCTCAGGTCATGATCTCACGGTTCTCGAGTTTAAGCCCCGCGGCAGGCTCTGTGCCGACAGCTCGGAGCCTGGAGCCTGCTTTGGATTCTGGGTCTCCCTCTCTCTCTCCCCCTCCCCCACTCATGCTCTGTCTCTCTCTCTCTCTCTCTCTCTCAAAAATAAGCATTGAAAAAAATTAGAAAAAAACATGGTAAATTTAAACTTCCAAATACACAAATATGTTATCTGAGAAATGCACATTATAAATCCTTCTAGACGCTTTCTAGAAAATCAGACATATACGGATACTTCTATCTTAAAAAATGGTGTCAGACTAGGTATACTGTTTCGCAAACTCCCTTTGCTGCCCTTGGCATGGTTTGGGTGGCCTCCCACACCAATAAATGCAGACGGACACATCGTGTCCATGAGATAACTGTACAGTATTCCTTGGTGTGGCTGCACTGTAATGTATTTATGACTCCTTTACTAAAGGGAAAGTTTCTTTTTTAACTCATGCTCTTTGAGGATGATTAGTATCCAAAGATGAAACCAGCTGGTCTATTTACGAACAGTGAAAACACAAAACCGGCACATCGTTACCCAGCAGCTCCCTGCGGGTCCTGCTCGCTATTTCTTTAATCTCCATGCGGGACAGGGACAGGGAGTGAGTGACCGGGATGGCAGCGATGCCGAGGCCGATGGACGTGGGCGGGGTGACGGCCTTGGAGACCAAAGGCGACTTCAGAGGTCGTTCGATGCTTCTGCCCACAAGGTTTCTGAGTGGGATCTTGTACAGATTTTTGGACTGAGTTTCACCTGAAATAGGATTTGGAAAAGAACATGAGAACTTTAAGAAAAGTCTGCACTGTTTACAAAAGGGGTGACTTCTGGTGCCTCAACCCAGTTGGCATGAAGGAAGAAATTATGCCACGTGCTGATCTCCCAGGCCTCGTTAGGGGCAACGGAGTGATGGAGCCTGACGGCCTCGGCTTTTAAGGGCATGGTTTTCCCAGGTACGTGGGCTAAAATGCACCCGCTACGGGCTCCGCTTGCCCAGGAGAGAAGAGCAGACGGGAGGGCAGACGGCTGCAGCACACTCAGCAGCACTGGCTGCCTGTTTGGGGAGCCCCGAGCTTCTCGGGGACAGGAGAGGTAACGACTGATGCGGTGAGCAGTCGGGAAAAGCGCGGCGCTCAGAGCGAAGCGGTAACCACGGCAAGGGCCTCTGGGATTCGTGAGCAAAGCCAGATGGAGCGAGAGCTGGGTGTGCTCAGCAGGTTTCAGGGCTCTATCCTTTAGGCCATAAAAACCTACCGTATCGTTAACATCCCCCAAGGAAAAACACCTTTGCTGTGGCAAGTTGGGACCTCCAGCCCTCAACACCCTCCTCCCCACTGAAACAGTTATTTTCATGGGACTTTTTGGCTTGTTATTACCAGCTTTCTTAAGAATGCAACCAAAGCATTCAGAATGCGAGGTGTTGTATTTTTTACAGTGTTCAACAGCGACTCTGTTAGGCAGGAATCGGATGTCGCTATTCGAGAATGAGCTGGAGAAATCAGATTGGATCAAAAATATCTATTAATAAGACAGTAAACA
This sequence comes from Panthera onca, assembly GCF_046562875.1. NCBI lineage: Eukaryota > Metazoa > Chordata > Mammalia > Carnivora > Felidae > Panthera > Panthera onca. Next base: position 86,642,432 of record NC_138351.1, on the reverse strand, counting down.
TTGGACTTCACCTTCCCCCAGGGAAGAAGGAAACACTGGAGTCTCTCGGCCCGGGGGTGTCTGAGGAGAATTGTGGGCACTGGCCCCCTTGGAGCTGCCTCCGGACGAGACCTCATTCACGGCAGCGGCTGCTGTGAAGTATATATCCGACTAGAATAAAAGAGAAAGCATTATGGAGCTGCCTGGCTCCCCGTACCCATGACCCTCCTGTCGTCACGGCAGAGCCCGCAACGGTTCCTCGGCTCCGCTGCTACGTCCTCGGGGCCTGCGGTGCAGTGACATGCCTGGGCAGGGGACTTCCAGAGCCAAAGTCCTGCACCGTCGCCCCAGACCTTTCCTGAGCATTCAGCTTCCCGGCATTTCCCCTTATCCGTTTGTTGAATGACAACAGAGATGAGGCTGTTTCCCACGTTTCTTCTGCAGACACACACCTAGTGCACGCTGGCCCAACGGGAACCTCGGGCACCCCCAGAGTTAGGCCTGGAAAGGATTTTGGATTCAGTCGGGTCAACGTACAGATGGGGAAACGGGCCGTTCATTCACGGGTCCGGCCGACACTCGCGCACACCCACGACGTGCGGGCTTTGGTGGTAACAGCGGTGGTGTGCTGAGGCCAGCCTCCAACTGACCCGTGAGCGCCTGTACGGGGAGTTTGCAAGCTAAACACGGCCATTATTCAGCATAAATACATTACATGAAAAACAAAGGTACCGGGGCGCCCGGGTGGCTCAGTCGGTTAAGCATCTGACTCTCGGTTTTGGCTCAGGTCACGATCTCACGGTTCACGCGATCGGGTCCGGTATCGGGCTCTGTGCTGACATCGCAGAGCCTGCTTGGGATTCTTTCTCTCTCCCCTCCCCCGAGCACACACATGCACTCTCTCAAAATAAATAAACTCTAAAAAAATAATAATAAAAATAAAAATGAAGGTACTAAATGTCAAAATTCGACCTTTCCTAACTTGATGGCTACATTCACCATTATCTATGCTCTTGAGGCTACTGACATCAATAGCATCTGCGTGGTGAAAATACTGCAAATAGCACGTGGCTTCCCGACCCTGAGTTCAGCGGGTTCACGCTGGAAGCTGCACATCCTAACGGTGGGACTATTTACACCATGGAAATTGGCAAACATTACAAATCAGAGATCGATGTGTTGCTTTGTTGACCGTCTAGGCTCGGTGTGATGGACAGAATTTCTGATGGTGAGGATAAAGTAGATGCGTGTCGAGTCCACTGCTGATATTGGAAGAAGTTTTGGTTTAGTGACCGATTTGTACCAGAGTGAGAAACAGAGTGACGGCAGATCACAAATCAGATTTAATGGCAACAAGCTTATTGGAAGAAGAATTGACGTACTGACATAGAACTCCCAGGTGTAAAATCAGGGTTGACCCGCAGCCATAGGTTGGCTGTGGGTTACAAGAATTAGCAAAAATGAGCGAACGGACTTGTGAGTGCCAACTGGCTAAACAGATTTTAAGATAAAAAGCACCGTCCATGATATTATTTGTAAATCATAAGCTATTTTAATTTTTCCATTGGTAAAATTTATAGCCAACTGAGGTACATATATATGTATGTGTACACACACACACACACACACACACACACACACACACACACACATCCTGGAGGGCTGGCAATGAAACCTTTAGCAGCACAACACTGGCGCTGTGTTAGTAAGATAGCCAGTCCCTGACTTGTGGAACTGTCAGCCTTGTAGGGGAGACAGACAGACAAGGAGTGGCCCACCCACATAAGGGGATGCGTGATGCACGTCGGGATGGAGAACGCGCCACGGGCCTGGGCAGGAGGACCGTGCGGGCCTGGCAGGGGGACCATCCGGGCCTGGCAAGGCCAGGGCAGACTGTGTGGGGCTGACAAGGGAGGGGCTGGGATGAGACCGCCCGGGTTGTGTGCCAGCGACAGAAGGCACCTTACAAAGTCATCTTTGTTCTGGTGTCCCTTGGTTTTGCTCAAACTCTCTTGCTAGATGTGGGTTAGTCGATTAGCCACATTTCATGGGACACAAAATCAAGCTAAGGATGGAAAGCAGCAGAGGAAGAAAGTGACCCTCTGAGCTCGTTCTTTTCTAGATTTGGGCTGTTCCTCAGTGCAGTGGGGACCCCTGATCCAACCCCGTCTGACTACATACTCCTCTCTTCAGCCGACAGCTTCCCAACTGCTACCAGCACCGGGTGACACTCTAACAAAACCAAGAAGGGGCGCTCCGAGGCCCGAGGGGGCCACACGGGAAAACCCGACGGCGGTCTGTCTCCTGCGTTTTCGCTGCCGCCGGCGCTCGGGCACACGGGGGCCTGACCCGATGAGACGGCGTCCGTGCCCTCCTGGAGCTCGGCTGCTCGGGCTCCCAAAGACCCTCAGACAAGTGACTCACCCTGGAGGCCACAAGCTGCAGCTGCGGCACGACGGCCGTGTGGACGAGGTTCCCGTTCACCACCAGGCGGATCTCCATGGAGTCGGTGGTGAAGGCCAGGAGGTACGGGAAGGCGCAGACTGCAAGGCAATGGGGCGCGTCAGCCCCCAGCCCGCCGGCTTGGGGCCCTCGCCGCCCCGGACGCTCCCGTCTCCCCCGTTCCTCTGGCTGCTTCTCTCCCTCCTCCCCGGGCATGTCCCACCCCCCCCACCCCCCGCTTCTACGAGCGCCTCATTCCTGAGGCAGCCTCCCCCTAGCTGGCAGGCTTCCGCTTGAAGCAGCCGTGCGTGGTCTCCATTTCTCCTTGTCCTCGTCTCTACTGTGGTCTCACAGGCCGGTCTCCTGGAGGCTCACCGGCCCAAGTCCCGACAGACAGTCCCCCTCCTTGTCCAGACTACAGCGCGGCCCTCTCCTCCGGTCCGTCCTGTTCTGCCCGGAACCCTGGCCTTCAGTGGCTCTTCCTGCTCTGTCACTTGTTTCCTCCTCCGTGCTCCTCCAGTCACGTATGCCCGAGCAGGGGCCATGTCCTCACTGTCCCTCACAGGGTACTTCGGAGTCAATGGGGTTGTTGAGTTATTTGTTAAAGGTCAGCCCCTCTTTCTGAAGTGGTTTTTTATGCCACACTGACTTCCAGGCCCCCAAACTGCCCTGGTTGCCCTGGGCCCTCACCTTTGACTTCCCCGCTGGCCACTTCACTCTCCCACGCTCCCTCACGCTGGCCTGCTCTCTCCGTGGTCAACTCCCTCCTCTCGTCAACTCCCTCCTCTCGTGGCTTTACCAAGGGGACGTTCTCTCACACCCTGCCTCTCGCCTTGCTCTCTCAAGTGACCTCCAATGTTGGGGCTCAAAAAACCTGAAAGCGCTTTTCAATCCTTCCTTCTCTCTCTCTTTAGCCAGATCTCATCCATCACAGAAGCCTCACTAGATCCTCCAGTATCTGGATGGGGTCCTCTGTTCTCAAGACTCTAGGATGTTTGCCTACCGTCACATCCTTGGCCTTGGAGGAAAACAGCACTGACTCGAACATTCTTGGCTCTGATCTGACTCTCACCAGGCAGATGCCCAGCTGCGGATCCTGCACCCCAGAAGGGAAGCACCACCTCTCACGCCCCGATGTTTCAGGGGCAGGCAAAGTACCCGAGTTTCTGGGACTCTTGGTTTTCGAGCTCTAAAATACGTAAGCACGGCGCGGAATGCCTTGGGCTTCTCCAAGTCAGTCAGTGTTTTAAGGCTGGAGATCTCGCGCTCAAATTGTAGGAACAGGAAATCGAAGCCCAGAAATGAAATGATACTGAAAGATACCCAAGTCCTGAAAATCGGGATTTCGTTGATCTCAAATGCTCCCATGCTCCCAGCTGGGAGGCACAGTGGATGGCAACAGTCCCAAAGGGGGAACAGAAAGGAAAACAATTGAAAAAGGAAAAGAACACTCTGAGCACTCCTCATACTCACATAACTCATGGCAGTCCAGCAGCAAGCCAGTAAGTTGGCTGACACGGGACCGAACAGATCAGATGGGTCTACGTGGGGCGGGGGGTAGGGCAAAACGATCGAGGGTTTTCTTACCAACTGCATAAGGAGCCTGGTTCCAACAGAACTGGAAATCTGACGCACAGGGTTGAACCAAAAAAGAGCCCCCATTAAATGGGCAAACCTTTTTATAGATGCAACTGTCTGCAACAAAACAACAGCGACTCATTTTTTTGTTAGAGACAACGCTTAGGGCCGGGTAATCAGATATTTGAAAAACAGGCAACTGGAATAGCATCCTATCTGCTAGGTCTTCACAGACGGCCGGCACTAACCCCGCCACGACGCCAGGTTCTCAGGCCGGGAGGCAGTCGGAGCCACGGCCATGACACTACAAGCACTGGCGGCTGCATTTGGGAAGGATTTACTATGTGCCGGGCACCGAGCTTTACAAAAGTTAGCTTATTTCGTCTGAATGCTTTGAAGCAGGTGCCATGATTATACTCGTTGTGCAGATGGCGAGACTGAGGCCAGGAGAGGTGAAGCGGCTGGTCCAGAGTCTCACAAGTACCACCCGGGGGGGCGGGGGCAGGGTTTGAACAGAGGTGTGCTGGACTGCAGAGAAGAAGGGACACTTGGTGCCGGGGCCGCCTGGACGGAGGAGGCCCTCCCGCCTCACTCAGCAGGACAAGCACGGTGGGAGCTGGATACTCCCGCCACTGGCTCCCACCCCCCCCCCCCAACATTTTGCTAGGAAAACTTGAAGCCATGTGCCTGTGTCACCTTGGGGAACACGGCCAGCATTAGATTAAGGCCAGGCTGAACAGCCGCCCGTTCCTGGCCTGCTCTGAGCTCGAAGCACAGGTCCAGGTGGCTCAGATCCTCTCAGAGTGAGAAGGTCCGTACAGAAGCAAAGGCTCCTTTTATTCCAGAAGCCCATCATGTTTTACCTGTACAATCTTATTTTTAATTGAATTATTTTTAATTATTTTAAAAAACAGGTTCATGGAGCTATAATTTACACGCTATAAAATCCATCCACGGTTAAGTGTACAATTCACTGTATTTTCTGTAAATTTACAGAGGTGTGCAATGCCACGGCCCAATTTTATGACCCTTCTCTGACCCTAAAAAGAAACCGCACGTCCGCGAAGCAGCCACTCCCACCCCTGGCTGGAACGGAGAGCTGTGTCCCCGCTGTGTGGCGAGTGGCGAGGCACGTGCGTGAAAGCTGGAGCTGCTGGGCAGGGCCTGAAGGCTTCAGGAACTGGTTCCTCCTCTCATGATGCCTTTCTGGAGACTTCCTTCCCCGGAGCCACTCCTCAGCCCGCTGGCTCCTCTCACTCTCTCTCCCCACATCCCCGCTTCTGGTGATGCCAAGTGTCACCTACATGCTAACGACGGCTCCCAAATGAAGGTGTCCCGTGGGCACTCTCCCGAGTCCCTGGGGCCTCCGCTAGCGTATCGGGGAGGCACTGATGTGTCCAAACTCAACTCCTGATGATCCCTCCCAAACTCGCTCCTCTCAGAGTTCCCCTCGGCTCAGGAAATGGTATTCTCCATTTTTCCAGTTGCTCCTGTTCCCAGGGACAGCCTCCCTTCTCTCCTCCCCCACATGCCCTGCTGGATTCGTCAAGCAAACGATCTTGGTTCCCGTATTTCAAACACCCCTGGGGTTGGACCACATCTCAGCACCTCCGCTGCTGTGTGCTGGTACAAGCCCCTGCCATCTGTCATCCCACGAGTGCAGGCACGAGCTTCCGTGAAGTTCTCCGCACAGTGGCCCCCGGTCCTTTCACCCGTAAGCCCCATCCTGTCGCCCCTCTGCTCAAAATCCTCTGGCTGCTCCCCAGAGTAAGAGGCTCTTCATCTCCCAGCCCCCACCCCCCGCCCCCCAAATCCGGTCCTCTTCAGATACCATTTTCATCCACTCACACCTACACTCACTCTGCTGGGGCCACACCAGTCAATGAAATACTAGAATGTTCCTGGAACACAAACCCCTTCTTGACTCCCTCAGGGTCTTCTCTCCGAGCGCCCCTCCCAGGCAGGCCTTCCTTCGCCACTTTCCCTAAATGGACACCTGCACTCCCCAATCCTGCTGAACCCTCGTCCCTCTCCCTGTTTTATTCCCCTTAGCACCTACTACCGTCCAACATACTGGATGTTTTTCTTGTCCTGTTAATTGTCTACCTGCCCTTAAAAGGTACACTCTGAGGGGCGCCTGGGTGGCTCAGTCGGTTAAGTGTCCGACTTCGGCTCGGGTCACGATCTCACGGTCCGTGGGTTCGAGCCCCACATCGGGCTCTGTGCTGACAGCTCAGAGCCTGGAGCCTGTTTCCGATTCTGTGTCTCCCTCTCTCTGACCCTCCCTCGTTCATGCTCTGTCTCTCTCTGTCTCAAAAATAAATAAACGTTAAAAAAAAAAAATTAAAAAAAAAAGGTACACTCTGAGAGGCAGGGATCTGTGTATATTTTACTCACTGCTGAAACACCTAGGCACCTTAGGTGCTTAGTAAATATCTGCTGAATGAGTAAATGGCCCTTCCCTCCCTGTCCCCACTCAGGAAGGACAGGTCAGAGATGTGTCCCTCAAGGCTCCGGTCCCTTACACACACCTCCTCTCCACCCCCGAGTTCTGCCCCAACTCCCATCAGAGGCCAGCAAACTGCTGGTGGGTTTGAGGGGGTCTGGGGCGGAGGAGACCTGAACTTGGGGAGCACAGAGCATGCCGGATGGCGGAGAGCAGTGTGAATGTGCCTCGGGGGCTCAGCCTGTCCCACGGCGGAGCTGTCGGCCTGAGAAACGGTCACACAGACATGGATGAGGTGCCCCAGACTGCAGTTCAGGGGCCTCTCCCCTCCCCCTTCCACCTGAATAAGCCCCAGCGACTCCAATAGGACCCCAGAGATGTAGACGGCTCTCCCTCCTGATAACCAATACTGGTAGTTTCTGTACCTGAGGCCGGGGGTGAGGGAGGGGGGAAGGGGGGGCTCCAAATCAGACCGAATTGGTTTAGAAAAGTAAGCAAGGCATGTCTCCCAAGGCCCAGAGCTGTGAAGCACGTTCACACCCAGGGTGCTGGCGCCATTGCCTGGCTCTCCCCTAAACTGTGAGCTCACTGCGGTCCCTGGCAGCTCCGTTCACTGCCGTGTCTGCAGAATCTAACTCGTGCCTGGCACAGAGAAGGTCACCTGTTGTGGTTTAAAAAGGAAAGCCTGGATGGGGGGCTGGGGTGAAGGGCAGGATTCTGAAAATATCACAGGAAGCAGCTAGGAGTCCTTGACCTTCACTCCTTTAACTTTGCCCATCCGGCTGGTGGGGAGCGAGCAGGTGACAGACACTATCTCTAGCGTTAAAACGAATTTCCCTGAAGTCCCTTTCTGCGTGTAGAAAAGCCTACGGAGGTTACCAAACTGGATTCTGACTGCTGCTCCGATGAATCCGGAGTTAAAAGGAGGAAAGAGAATATCTTGCTGTGCCTGGCAACGTGTTATGGACTTCACAGGTAAGATCCTGTTAACCTGCACAGCAGTCACGAGTGGTGGGTTCTGTATTCTTCACGTGACTCATCCGGAAGTTAGATGTAGGTTAGATAGGCTCACACTGAGAACAGCACTTACGTGAGCTTCTCTGGTTTCCTTGCACGATTATCTTTAAAACACCATCAGCAAACAGAGTTCACCTTTCGTAGCGAGATTTATCATTTGCATTAAATGTGAATCATTACTGCATGCTAAGGTCACAGCCAAGTTTTCTTTCTTTTTAAGTAGACTGACTGTGATATTCAAGATAGAAATGAATCACAAGAAAATAAGATCATCCGTTGAACTACTTATACGTTGTCCCCCTGAAATTTACCTTGCAAATACACTTTTCTCGAAGAACATATATAGCTGGAAGTTGTAATTTCTATTACAAAATACTTTCATCTTTAACATATCTGAGATAAAAATCTCTTTCTACAACACTCTGAATTTCTAAAAGCTATTTGTTACTTCGTTTTGTTTTTTAATAGAAAGGAAGCTGATAAAAATCAGCTGCGGGGCGCCTGGGTGGCGCAGTCGGTTAAGCGTCCGACTTCAGCCAGGTCACGATCTCACGGTCCATGAGTTCGAGCCCCGCGTCAGGCTCTGGGCTGATGGCTCGGAGCCTGGAGCCTGTTTCCGATTCTGTGTCTCCCTCTCTCTCTGCCCCTCCCCCGTTCATGCTATGTCTCTCTCTGTCCCAAAAATAAAATAAAAAACGTTGAAAAAAAAAATTAAAAAAAAAAAAAATCAGCTGCAAACACTGCAGGGAGCAAGATCATTCTACAGCAGCCTGTTGACAAGGGCCTTTACTGCACAGGCGTCTGATGAAAACAAGCAAACGCAGCAGCCCGTGCGTGTGGGGGAAGGAGTTACAGAAGTGGCCTGGGTGATCGTGGGGAAAACCAACTGGTTCTCTGGGGTCGTTCACCGGGGACCTGGCAGCCTTCTGGGAGAAGGAGGGAGACGGGAAATGAAAGCCAGATTCCGGACCCAGAGAAACGGACAGAAGTGGCACTGCTTGGGGAAGACAGAGGCAGGTCTGGGAATCTCCGGGATTGCTAAGGCCCTGACCCACGTGGCATCTAAAGACACAGAGCTTATCTTCTGACGGCTCAGTGGGTCTAGGAAAACAGACATACACCGATCCCATGCTGAGATGAAAGCAGAGCCTGAAGCCAGGAGACCACCAAAGCCAGGGGTAATGACCTGGAGAGGCCACTTGAACCACACCTGGCACAGCCCTGGGCCACTCCCGCCCAGGGGAACCCGGTCTGCTCCCGTCCATAAGCTTCCAATGTGGTACAGAGAGGATGTCCATCCACATTTGTTTCCGTGTTCCGTTTTCATCTTGGGACTAATCATCCCATTCTGATAACCTGCTCTGTCTTTCTGTTCTGATTTTCTCTCCCACCTAAAATCCTTACTATCCTTTCAAGCGGTTAAAAGAAAAAAAAAAAAATCGACATCAGTTTGTAAAGCATTTGGCCACAAGTTTTTTCTCACAGATTTTTCAATAAATTGAAAAGGCTACCCTTTAAAGCGATTAAAGAAAAAGATAAAGAGATTTTCTACAAGTGACTTCAAACACGCGTCCCCCTGCTCCGCTGGGCCCTGTAACCGGGACACAGGGCGGCAGGGGCAGCCTGGCTCCAGCCCCGGGGGTCAAGGGAACACTCTGGAGGCAGTGTGCATATCGGCCCTCTCATCACAGGGGCTGTCAAATCTCACATCTTGCAAGACGAGGTTTACCAAACAGAGTTCTCTGCTGGTAGTTAGCTCTCCCATACTTATTAATCAAAGATTAATCGAAGTATTGGCCCCATGCGGGCCGATTAAAATCACTACTCTAAATTCATACAATTATAGGTGAAAAAATACGTTTTATTGTTTTAGTTAGACTGGGCAGGCTGATCTAGGAAAATGCCTTACTACTTTTAGCCTTAAGAAGATCCTTTGTACTGTAGTATCATATTAGCTTTTGAAAGGCTGAAAATTCTTACAAGACCTTCTTTGATGCATTTGACCTGGTCTGTCCCAAACCCACCCTGCCACCCGACCCAAACCAGCCCAGGTGAGGCTGATTTCGTTAACACCTGAGAAACAGCAAAGAGGAGAATAGTAACCGTGGCTAAAATTAGGGGCCCTGGAATCAAGAGGGCCCCAAATGTGAACCCTGGGTCTGCTGTTCTGTAGCTGCATGATCTTGAGAAAGACAGGTCACTTCTCCAGGCCTCAGGCGCCTCATCTCCAAGTACAGGTAATAAAGGTCCCTGAGAATTAGATGACACAGTCACCGGAGCGTACTGAGCCCAGCGCACGGCACACAGTAAGGGCTCCCTAAGTGGAAGCCACTGTCACCACCTCGCATCCTGGAGACAGTGCCCTTGAACCATCTCACCAGGAGGTCTGGGAGAGCCAGGTCGGAAATGCAACTCATAGCCGCTCCCTGGGGTGCACTTAAGGTCACAGGAACAATACGTCAGGTAGATCTATGGCTGAGTCCCTTTGAATTGCCCAGAAAAACAACAGTTAATTGTAGCAACTTACAGTTGTAACACAAGAGGAGCCCGGCTTCTCCGTCTTCGTACACATCAATAGCTGCCACAAAATTAACCTGCAATGGGGAGGGCAGCGGCGGTGAGCAGGCTGGACGCGACATGTTAAAAGGCTTTCTCAGGTTCAAAGGTTTAGCGGGGGCCCTTAGCTTTCTGTAGACTCGGGCTCCGTGGGATCACTTCCACCTGGGGCGGCCACGATTGCAACACACAGAAGGGCCTCCCCTTCCTTTCTCCACTGGGACTTTGTCACTGTCTTTTCTGCCCTTTGAGGAGCTCGGCGGGGGGTGGGGGTGGGCTCTCTGTTAACAGAACTCCTATCTAGGTAGTGCTCTTGGTTCCCCAAGCTTCCTCGCGGGGGTAATCAGTTCACTCGCACATCGGCCCCGGGGAGCGCGCGGTGTTATTCCCACTTGACCGAGGAAGAAAGGGAGGCTCAGTCGGTTGAGCGCCCGACTCGATGTCAGCTCAGGTCACGATCTCACAACGTGTGAGATCGAGCCCCGCATCAGGCTCTGTGCTGACAGTGCGGAGCCTGCTTGGGATTCTCTCTCTCTCTCTGCCCCTCCCCTGCTTGCATGCACACTCTCTCTCAAAATAAATAAACTTATTAAAAAATAAAGATGAGGCTCAGAGAGGTGAAGTCAGCGAGTAAGCGGCACAGCCGAAGTTTGAATGGGTCTCTGGTCCTTCGCTACCTCACCGCTCTGTACTTGAGCCAGGCTCCCCGCCGCCTCCCGCCCCAAGTGTGGAGAGTGTCACAATCTCGAAACCACCGCGGCAGGTCTTCGCTTCTATTCTCTGGCTCTCCCGCGCTTGGAGGGAGGCAGCACGAGGCAACAGAACGGGCGCCGGAAGACCCACTTCTGAGATCTGGGCAAACTCCCCTCCCCAGGCCCTCGTGTCTGGTTTGAGAACACCGCTCAACCTGATGATGTCCTGGGTCCCTCCGGAGTTCCAAACCCTGGCCCTCTGTACGTGTCCCGTTCCTCTTACTCCCTCACTTGCCTTCACCCTGCAGTCTGGCCCCCACGCGATCGGGGTCTGCCTTCTCTGGGCTCGACAAAGATTTCCTTCTTCCCAGAGCCGAAGATGTCTGGCCAATGCTCATCTCTGCCCAGCTCTCCACTGCCTCTGACCCCTGGCATCTCCCTTCCTCTCGCCCACTCTCCTACCTCAGAGTCCTCTTCACGTCTAGGCCCTTCCCTCACTTAGAAAAACGCTCCTCTTTTATGGCTTCACCTTTTACTCTGAGCTCAAAATCCCTAACCCTCCCACCTCAGGCACCTGTTCTCCTCAGCCCCTGGCTCACGTTTCTAAGCCTTTCGTTCTTGTTCTCAACCCAACAGATTCCACGTCCAAGTCACCGAGAGGCAGGAGGCGGTGCAGGGGAGCGGGTGGGAGCACGGACACTGGTCAGGCGGACCCGAGAGAAAATCCCGCCTACCCCACTTACTGCCTCTGTGGCTTGTGGCAAACGGCTTAACCTCTGGCCCTAGGTGTTCACCTGTGAAAGTGGTATATAAGGATAATGCTCCCTTTGCTGGAGTGTAATGAGAATTCCACAAGACGCGGAGGAGGGTGCACAATCAGCACTATTATCTTTCTCTCATATGGGACTACCTTCCTTCTAAACCTCCTTCTAAACCTTCTAAACCTTTGTGTGAGCAGAGCTAGCCCCAAAGTCTCAGGGCACCCCCATCCCCTAGAGCCCCGCAGCATCCTCTTCAGGGTCTCTCAGGCGTCTTTTGTGTGCCTGCTGTCGCCCCGGGCTGGGACCCGGCTCCCCAGGACGGAATATGGGCCTGTCTCCTTCAGTTCGTCTCTCCCGCCCCTTCCAGAGTCTGTGCTGCCCAGGGCCCCCGGGGCTCCTCTGGAAGACTCTCCGCCCGGCAGCCCTCCTCTTTGCTGTCGTCAACATCGCTGTGCTGAGCCCTCACTGGCCACCCTCAGCCAGGGCTTCTGCCTTGGCTCTGGCTTCCCTCCGGTGGAACCCTGGCCCCCTCCGTCTGTCATCACCTGGCGCTGTACTAGGTGCCATGAAGCACACAGAAAAAAATAAGGCAAGGTTCCACCTCTCAAGGAAAAACCAGAAAAGCGTGTAAATACATAAAACAAGGTACAACGAGGCAAATGCCACAAGCAAGAGTTGTGGGTGCTTTAGAGGCGGTGGGAGACCGCGAGGCTCAACTCTGGGAGCAGAAAGACTTGGGGGTCAAATCCCAGATAATCCCCCTTCTGCTATCAGACCCCTCTATTTTTATCATGTGCATCGCGTGTGTCACTGTCTGATGCTCACTTATTTATCCATTTATTGGAGCCCTCCTCCCGGGGGGAACATGAGCTTCAGAAGCAGAGGCCTCGCCTATAGATGTTCAGCACCTAGACTGGGCCTGGCACAGGGCAGGAGCAGAACTGATACTCAGCGAATGCACGACTGAATACAGGAAATCTTTGTGGCCTACTCCCATCGTGCCTCGGGACATGGCTATGGAGGCTACAGCAGGCTGGGGGTTAAGGGCACAGAATCAGAATCAGACAGCCTGGGTTCAAGTCCTGTCTCTGCTACTTACTAGCTGTGTAGTTTTGGGTCCAGTGACTCCTCCTTTCTGAGCCTCAGCTTCCTTTTCTGCAAAAATGGGGACGCGAACAGCACATTCCCTACAGGCTGTTGGGCACATTTTGTGAGATAACGTTCACGAAGTGCTCCGGCATGGGGCTGACACTCAGTCCACTGCTTGGACTTGATCATTGCTTCCTTGGGCACTCCTTAGCATTTTGTTCAGACCTCTGTTAACACTCAGCACAGCGAGACCCATTTCATGCTTCAATATGTATGTTGGTATCCCTGGGGGAAGGGCCTGGTGGGAGTCGATCTCCGTAGCATTGTTTCCTGACCAGGTGAGGACATCAGAATCAACTAGAGAGCTTTAAAAAATATATTCTAGGGGGCGCCTGGGCAGCTCAGTCAGTTAAGCATCCAACTTTGGCTCAGGTCATGATCTCATGGTTCATGAGTTCGAGGCCGTCAGCGCAGAGCCCGCTTGGGATCCTCTGTCTCCCTCTCTCCGCCCCTGTCCTGCTCGTGTGTGCACACACACAAGCTCTCTCCCTCAAAAATAAACATTAAAAAAAGAGAGAGTTAAAAAAAAAAAATATATATATATATATATATTTGCTCTAGAGATCCTGATATAGTAGGTCTAGGGTAGGACACAGGTGTTAGCTTTTAATTTTCTATTTGATTAAAAATAAGTATTTCACTTTATTGGCATCTTAAAATGATAAAAGTAACATATGGTGGTTGCGAAAATTCAAAACACAGACTTGAAACGAGCCAAGTCTGCAACCCACCATCCCCAGCCCCAGCTGAAAGTGGGAACCACTGTCGGGTCAGTGTCTAGCCTTCCCATGTGATTCTGGGGTGAGCTCCCAACTGAGACCCACTGGGTTCCAGGCCTTTGGTCAAGATGGGGACGCAGGCCCAGCAACGAAGCCAGAGACCCAGATCTCATTACCAGGTGTGCCGTCCCTTCTAGAGGACACCTTTGCTTTGGGAAAGAGGCCAATGCTGGCTGCTGGAGCCGGGGCAGTAGGTCACGATAGGCCTGCTGGTAAAAGGAACTTGATGTTGACTTTCAGATGGCTGCTCTGGTGCTTCTTCAACATTTCCTCTCTTGACCTAGGGTTCTCTTAGTTCCTGAGATGGGGCTGAAAGCTGAAATGGGAATCGAATGGGCTTGGCTGAGAAGAGGAGCGGAGGCAGGAAACTAGGCCAGAAAATCTACACTGTGCACAGAGCAGCAGTGTGAGTAACTTGAATGACCCAGAAATGCCCAGTGACTATGGGGAGGTCGGCCTCTCTCTGTCCTGCCTCCATAGCACCGGGGTCTGGGCTGCAGAAACATTCTGGGGAAAAGCTAGCCCTGCTCCTGCAGGCCGTTCTTGACTGGCTATGGGTAAACACTTTGTTCATTACCTTGGTCATTTCCCTAGGGCTTATTTTTCCAATTAGACAGGAAATCCCTTGCAAAGGTGAGTCGCTGTGTCTAAGCACCCACACCTGCTTAGCTACCACTCAGCAGCTGGGGATGTACCCGAAGATGGAACGTAGACATTGACCCACTTAGATCGAGGGAAGGGCTTAAAAAAAAAATTTTTTTTTTTAATTTTTAATTTTAGGGGAAAAACTCAGTGACTTAGTTTTTAAAAGCATATTGAAAAAAAGAGAACATTTTAGAATTATTCCTCCTTTCAGAAAAAACAAAACACAGGAGTCACCCAAGAAAACTGCCTTTAATGTGATTTTTCCTCAGCCTTAAGAGGAATCTTAAGAGGAAAAAAAATCCACAAACACTCTAATGAATTATCAGGGTATTAAATATAAGTAAACAGTAATTGCCAGCAGAAAAAGCACATAAAGTCTTAGGAAACTAGTCGCTAGGAAAGGGACTGACTGTGCAGAGACCTACTGGACCATGATTTTTCTACGTCCTTTAGCTGGTCACACAGGTTTTGAAAAGCAAGAAGGACAAGAACTTTTCAAGCCAAGTTGGGCCCTCCCTCCTCAGAAGCTGGAAAAGGCTACTGGTTCCCAGGTACTGGGATAGAGGGGCTGCTCTCCTGGCTCTAAATTAGGAAGAGTTTCAGGACAGACTCGTTCTACTAGGTCCATCCTGGCATCATCTGGCAAGACTTAAAACGGATTGATTCCCACACACCACACACCCAGAAATTCTGATTTAATTGATTTGGGGTGGGGTCAGAGCACTGATCTTTTAATTTTATTTATTTATTTTTTAAATTGTTTTTATTTATTTTTGAGACAGAGAGAGACAGAGCATGAGCAGGGGAGGGGCAGAGAGAGAGGGAGACACAGAATCCGAAGCAGGCTCCAGGCTCCGAGCTGTCAGCCCAGATCCTGACATGGGGCTCGAACTCACAGACCGTGAGATCATGACCTGAGCTGAAATCAAGAGTCATTAACCAACTGAGCCACCCAGGCGCCCCATGATTATTCTATTTCTTAAAGTCTTGCTCTCATTTGGTGTTAAGTTTTCTTAATACCGTAATTAGCAATTTTTATGAATATTTGGGTAGTGCCCTAACGCAAGTTGTATTTTTTTTTTTTTTTTTTTTTTTTTTTTTATCTCTTGTAAAGCATAATCAGGAAGAATTCTGCAGTCTCTTGGACCTAGCGGAACAGGGCTAGAGGAAGCCTGTGGGTCTGGAAGTTCTCATCAGGAACTACGCCCCACTCCACGGCATCCTTGTCCTCGGTACCTAAGCCGGAGTGTTGGCTGTGCACCACGCAAGCCTCGCGTGGCTCCAGTGTTATCTGGTCTTGCCCTGCGTGACAGGGGCCTGGATCCTGTCCAAACCTAGGACATGCCTGCGCACTGTGCAGCTCAGGCTGGAGGCAGACTCTCGTCCCTTCCTCCTTTCCTAGGGGGCCTTTTTCAGGGATGGAGACCCGCTCCAGTCACCTGGTCTCCAAGCTGTGTGTGAGTCTGCAGGGATACGGAGAGAATAAGGCCCTTGGGGTGTGAATGGCCAGAGGTTCTCGTTGGTGTAGTTACTCAAGTTGAGCTTTTTGACCCTTCACTTCTCCTTTATGAGGAAGAACAGAATGGCAGGGGGAGATTTGGGAAAGCTGAGCAGGGAATGGGGCAGTTAGATTAGATTGAACCAGTTTGAGCAACAGCAGTGGCAACTTCATGTGGCACGGCCCACAGAATGTATCACAAAACAGTGCTATGATCAATCAGACCCAATTAAAAAAATTTTTTTAATGTTTATTTATCTATGAGAGACTGTGAGAGACAGAATATGAGCAGGGGAGGGGCGGAGAGAGAGACAGACAGACAGACAGATACACACACACACACACACACACACACACACACACACACACACAGAATCTGAAGCAGGCTCCAGGCTCTTGAGCTGTTGGTACAGAGCCCGATGCGGGGCTCGAACCCACGAACCATGAGATCATGACCTGAGCTGAAGTCGGATGCTTAACCGACTGAGCCACCCAGGGGCCTCATAAATGTAATCTTAAAGACATCTTAATCATGGTGGCGCCTGGGTGGCTCAGTCGGTTGGGTGTCTGACTTCAGCTCAGGTCATGATCTCATGGTTCGTGGGTTTGAGCCCCGCATCGGGCTCTGTACCGACAGCTCAGAGCCTGGAGCCTGCTTTGGATTCTGTGTCTCCCTCTCTCTCCCCCCCCCCCCGCCCACCACCACCACTCACACTCTGTCTCTCTCAAAAAAAATGAATAAACATTAAAAAAATATTAAGAAAAAAAAGACATCCTAATGATGGCATCACAAGGTTAGAGGAAGCACTCCTGGTCTTCTTCGATTTTCACTTGCCCCTACACCTGCCAACTCACCCTGTTGGCCTCCACGTGGTGCAGCCGAAAGGCCTCCCCCGTGCTCTCATTCACCACATCGAACTGGTGTCGGTAAGCCACACAGATGAGATTGTCACTCTCTTCAGTCGGCCCATCTACTAAGGTCATCACCGCGGGAGAGTCGGACAGACAGATCTCCTGTGGTTGATGGTGACATGGAGAAGGGGTCAGGACACAGAGCAGCCGTTTTCATCAACCCTCCCCCCCCACCCCCCGGCCCCGCCTGCCCCCCTCCATGCAGCAGAGGGTCCCCTCCCCAGGCAGGGAAGGTGGAGACTGGGAAAGAGGGGCAGGGACTGTACCAGACTCCCCCCCACCAAACCTGTCCTCAAAACCCACAACTGGCAAAAGTGATTCAATAGTATGGTCCACATTAGCTCTCAGATAGTCCAGGCCTGTCCTATGATTTAATAATAAGAAAATAATAATGGCTAACCTTGTCGAGCACTTAACACAGTGCCAGGCACTGTTCTCTCTGAATCCTCCTAACAACCTTATGAAGTAGATGAGGCTTTATTCTGTTTTACAGATAACGAAAGTGAGGCTCGAAGATCACATGACTTGCCCACACTCGCACAGTTAAATGTGGTAGAACGAAGATTTGAGCGCAGGAGAGCTGATACTCCACATAAATGTACATGCTCTACGCGAACAGTCATTAAGATGGCTAATTACTGTATTAAGAAGATTAACACCTAATTAGAGCAAGATTTTAACTTGTTTTAACTTAACTGTTATGCTGTTCAGTCCTTAAACTGAATGTGAGCAGAAACTGATATGCATAATTCAGGCGGCTTTAATTCTGGCAAAAATAATTGCTCAGCTCATCCACAGGCGAAGTTTGCCTTAGTGGCCAATGTGTGACACAGGTCACATAACGTACCAACAATTTAAAAAAGGGAAGAGACAGTGAGAGCAGGAAAGGGACGGGGCCCCCAAGGAGGCTTCTCTCGCAAGGTCCCACCCTCAGCGGAGCCCTAAATCCTCTAAGGCAGGCCGGGCAGCTTCCTCCACCTCCCCAGCCATCAAAGCCACTATGGTCTCTTGCTAGGATCCTGCGTTAGCCTCTTAGAGGGTCTCCTCCTTTATGCTCAGGGCTCCCTCCATACCCTTCTCTGTCCAGCAGCCAGCAAAATCTTTTCAAAACACGTCACTTCGCTGCTTCAGCCCTTCCAATGGCTGCCCCTTCTCCCTCAGAGTCGAAACCAAAATCCTAGCAACGGCCTTCAAGGCTCTCTGACCTCCCCGCCTTGTTCCCTTGGCTCCAGCCACTGCGGCCTCTTGCCTGTGCCTTGACCAGGGCCTCCGGTCCTTAACTGGCTGCTCCTTCTGCCTGGAACCCCCTTTCTCCAGATATGCTCGGCACCTACTCCCATATTTCACTGGATCTCTGCTCAAAGGCAAAGCAGAGATCCCTTTGGGAGAGGGCTTCTGGGACATCCTTTCTAGAACAATGCTCCCACCACCACTCATTGTCCTCTCCTCCCTCAATCCACTTTATTGTTTTGTTTTTTTTTTTTTCAATATGAAATTTCTTGTCAAATTGGTTTCCATACAACACCCAGTGCTCATCCCAACAGGTGCCCAGAGAGGAGATGTGAAGAGCAGACCCACCCTGATGTACTGGAACTCCTCCACAGGCGACTCGGGCAGGGGACACAGCAGTGAGGTGCTGGCGACCCCGCCCGGCTTGTTGTGTTTCCTCGTGATCAAGAGCAGTTTGTTCCGGATGGCGACAACGATCCGCAGCTCTCTGCTGTGGTGAGTGTTAATGGCATACAAGTGGCAGCCTGGAAGAGAAATAAACGATGCTGACACCAGACAGGAGTCTGGAAGCTCCCGGGCTTCAACAATGTGGCGGTCCCGAAGAACCCTGGAAATGAAGCAGAACTCGGGGAGAATGCCTGAGAATGTTCCCACCACCAGACAGGACGGAGACGTGAGATACAAGTTAGGCTGAGTTTCAGGAAAATTAAGCAAGTCGTATTCCCTGTAGCCTAGAGTTTGTGGTCTTAGCTTCGAGCCCACGGCACCGTATGAATGAAAGTGGCATGTGAGCAGAGCGCCAGGAGCCAGAGGCTCAAAGTCTCTCTTTGCAGATCTGTGAACAGAACTCACCTTAGCTTCAAAACTTTCCTCTCACACAAGGCCTGGACTTTCCTCTAACCGTCCACATGTTGTTCTACCTTTCAGGCTTCTCTCTCTCCCTCTCCGCCCCCCCCCCCCCGCCCCCCCCCCCTCTCTAATGTTTGTTTATTTTTGAGAGAGAGAGAGCCCGATGCAGGGCTCAAGCTCACAGGCTGCGCCATGAGAGCATGACCTGAGCCAAAGTCGGACGCTTAACCAACTGAGCCACCCAGGCGCCTGACCCTCAGGCTTCTCTCAGAGGAACGGTGGTACGATCTTGGTGATGTCTCTGAGCAAAAACCAAACCGATAACATCAAATTCCCATGCATTTTCATCTCCAGGGAAATCTGGGCAGTCCGAGGAAAAAAACAGAATTCGTTGAACAGAAAGCACCCAAATACGAAGACTCCGGTCACCTTTTGTTTTCTCCAGCTTGTTGTCCCTGCAGTCACACTTGCCCTTCACGGCCTGTTTGCCCTCGACGGCCTTGTGCACGGCGCTGAGCCTGAAGACAAAGAGGCGGGCGTCTTTCCCTGTGAGAGAGAGAAGGTGGAGGAAGAGATTGTTGGGAAGACGGGAAGAGCAGACGGTGCAGGCAAGCTACTGCCACAGAACTAGGAGCCGAGGTGTTCCAGAAGTGGGGAGAAACCCCACGCCGGCTTTCCCCAACCGTGCACTGAAGGATGTGCCCCGCCACCCTCCTCCCTCACCGCCCCCTCCTCAGAGAACACAGGGCCGCCCGGGGACCCTGAGCACCGGGCACCTGTGAAGCAGTAGCTGGCGTGACCCACGCAGTCGGACCCTCGTGACCCTCACGGTCGGCCACGGAGGGCCACACGCTTCCCCCCCCTCTCAGAGGACGCTACCGGGAAGGGGAACATTACCTTTGTCAGCTCTGAGGATCAAAAGGTCCAGGGTCTCCAGCACGTGTATCTGTTTTACTGGCAGGGTCTTGTCAAACACGGGCACTGATGGAAGGTCATCTGGAAGAGGAGACGTGGTCACCCTGACACTGTACCCAGCCTACAGGTTCAGAACCTGTAATACATGCCTGTGAGTGGCTCTGGACCCCAGTTCTGTCTAGGCAAGGAAGGTCAGCTTCTGGAGCGTTCGTAAGGTCTACGCAGTAAGTTCAAGCCCTATGCTCTCAGGGAGAAGGACTGACATTCCTTCCTCTATGTAGGGAGCAGAACAGCGGGGCCTAGAAACTATATTCTCCTCTTCCATACTCGGCAGAGAAAAATCCGCATCCCTCCATCCCGGTTCTTACTGGCATTGTAACCAAAGGACTGAACAGCAAGTTAAAAAAAGTACAATAAAAAGCTGAGCCATTAAGTATTATCTTATCTTTATGTAATGTTCGAAATTGCGTCATTTCTTAGACGATTTTTGTCTAAAACCAAAATTCAACCAAAACTAAAATTTCCTTTTGTATTTAAAGCAAATACAGACACACCCTATTCCATGCCTGTGTCTCTACCCACGGGAGTTTACCTATAAATTTTCAGTGTTTCTCCGTAGAGGAATATGAAATCTCCTTCTTAGACAAAAATAAGAGAGAAACGTCAATGAAGTTGCTGAAATGACAGGAAAAAACTAATTGCAATGGAAACGTTCAGGAAGACGTCAGGTGAATGGCTGATCAGAGACTGCAATGATACTTAGGATTTGTTTTTAAACTTACTTAGGGGGGACTTAAACTGCTAGCAATTACTTTGTTCCTGAGGGTCCCTAGGACACAGAGGGCTACAAAAAATACTAAGACTCTTTCATAAGCAAAGGGTCTGTTTTGAGTTTGATGCAGAATCGGCACAAGGCAAAGAGGTTCTGCGATGGTGGAACATTTTAGGCAGGATAAGGGGCTTCTTCTTAATCTGTGCTTTGTCTGACATTTAGGTCTTCAAGTGTTCCTCGTGGCTGTGGGTCTGGGTTTGTTTCTTTGGTTACAACTGAGGTGCGTGGGGCCCTGAGGGTCTTGGCTCTTCTAGAAATCTGTCTGGTTGGGTGGGGGTTCATCCCTCCCTGGATGGTGCCCAGGAGAGAACAGATTTTTGTTGTCACGACAGGGTTAATAACTGCCTCACAAGGGAGGGCTCTTCCGCTCCCTCCCGCAGGGCAGGCCGCAGGCCGGTGGGGGCTCTGGATTTGTCAGAGCTCAGAACCTGCTAAGCTTTTGTTAGACAGAGGGCTTGCTCTAGCTCCCCTAAATTACCGCGGCGAATGTAAATTCTGTGACAGCCCATCCGGTGGCTTTCCTACCCTCCTCTACCCTCTTCCTCTACAGAAGTAACTGAATCTCAGGCTCTTTGTGTTTCTGCTGGCGGCAGACGTGAATTTCCAAAACATGGGATGATCGTGCCAGTACCCATCTTCACACCAGACTAAGCAACCACGGTCGTTCCCTTCTGTGAGTGGCAGCTGACATACACACAGGGCTTCCTTAATGCCAGGCCTCGATGCGGTGTTTCGCACGTTCTTTAACTGAAATGCCCCAAGGACCCGCTTAGGCAGCCACTTCTAATACTCCCATTTAACAGACGAGGACCTGAGGCTCAGGGGTGCTAGTGACTCGTCCAGGGTCACGTCTTGAACATGTGGAGCCCCAGTCTGTATAGGGACAAAGCCCGTACTCTTAGCCTAGAGGCAGCACCGCAGCCCTACGGATTGATGGTGCCATCACACAAGGTTAGGGTTAGGGGACTGTCAGGAATTCATACATGACAGAAGCACTTCATTTGACATTTAAGACAGAGGGGCACCATGTAGCAGCCCACCTCTCTACAGCGTGAGTTGGCATTTCTTCTCCATCAACTCTTCTACAGGTGGCTGAATAGGTTTATACACAGCACAGGAAGGAGGAAGCAGGGATATGAGAAAGTGACGCGTGGCTTTAACAGCTGTTTCACTGCCATGTTCTCCTTGGAATCTCTTTATGAAGAAATGATCTTTTAGAGCTGGCTTTTTCTATTACTGCAACCCCAAAACAAATGGCGGCAGCATAGTTAATCAGGGTGTAGTCTGCCTTCAAAGTAGCTTTTGCTGCATTTAGAATACAAAGGATCTTTGAGTTTTAATAACGACCTTGAAAGAAGCAGACTCTCAAGGGGGTGGGTCTAATGAAATTAAGCAGCCGCTAATGGGACAGAGTGGAACCTGGCCTGAAAGGAAATGGAGAGATTCGGCTTCACGGAAACAACTCATAACATGATTAAGTATCGACAAGAAAAAGGTAAACAAAGAAATACCAAGAGGATGAGGACTTCGGAGCACAATGAGGAATACAAAGGAAGCCTGGAGAGTTATGCTCTCCTTAACAAAAGCAAACAGGGCTAGCAGTGCTGCACACCCAGGAAATGAAAACAATAATCTGAGGAATAAATCCAAGCTCGTGGGTGTATGTGGCTGCATGTGCGGCAGACAACTTCCCTCAAGGTGGAAGAAAAGAATTGCCTGGCACATCACCAGGATCCTTGTATCTGACACCTCCAAGAAATTTTGGATCCATAAGGCCGAAAATTGCAGAAGGGGACATGGTGATCTTCATTTGGATTTGACATTTAAAAAAAAAAACCAGAAGCAGAGAACTCGAACAGTTTTTAGGCAAGCCTTACAAATAGTCATTGTAAAGCGTGTTTTCTCATTCCTAAAAACAACCAAAAAGTAGAATGTAATACTCTTTCGATCAGAACATAATTATTTGCGTGGGACTATGTTTTTTTTTGTTTTTTTTTTTTTTTTTTGGAAATCTGTGTTAAGGTAAAGACAATAACATTGGTAGAGTTTAATTTGATTCTAATAAAATGTAGTTGGTTTAGTGGGAACAGCGCTGGACTAGGAACCACCTCTGGCTTCCAGTTCCGGACGTGCCGCTAACCAGCTGTGTGATCTTGGGCAAGTCACACCATTTCTTTAGTTTTTTCATCTTTAAAATTAAGAGATGAGACTAAACGTCTATAGTGTGTTACTGTTTTTTTTTTTTTTTTAATTATTTTATTTGGTTGCACTTTTGGCAAAACCTATGGATTTTGTTACCTTTTAGCACGTTCAGAGGGATACTGTAAAGGTAATAGCTGCTGTTTCCTAAATTACAACTCTGTGCCCGATACTGCTCTAAACATTTAAAGTAGGTAATCTAATGTCCACAATCCCTTCCTGTTATGATCATCTTTCCCATTTTATTTCATCAGTTTTCATTATTGTAAACTAGTTTTCAGCTGCTTAAAAAACTCCCCCCACTTCAGAGAAACCTGAAGCCCACAGAGGTTAAGTTTTCTTCCGGATCACAAAGATTCTCTAACAGTTTTGCAGTTTCTAAATTAAATATCTAATTTCAATTCTCAGCTTACAAATTTTAGATCATCTGCCTTTTAGTAAATTAGTTATATATACGTTTATATAGTTATACACACACATACTTAAATAATGACGTTATGGACACACAACTGAAATATGCATCAAAAGTGACAGATGAAGTCAGAAATAAATCTATTATGAAGCCTGGTCCGCCTCTCCTGTCTTCCCACAGAAGGCACCTAGCACAGGGCCTGGCACACAGCAGGCACTTGGGAAACCTGCTGACAGCGTCTGAGGAGGGAATGAAGAAGGTCGTGGCTAGGGCTGTGGAGACGCTGTTGTTTTAGGCATCTCTCAGTGTTGGCTTTCCGAATCTCATAAAACATCAGTACGGAAACGGAGACTGGGTGGTCTGTTTCTGTGCTGTGGAGGACATGTCCTTGGAAGACAGACTCTGTGCCCATGGCTCCCTCTGAAGCCCCAGGAGACGGCTTGCTACCAGCGTTTAGCCCCTTTAACATTCACTGGGAGTCTGGAAAAATCCAAAGGGGCTTCCTGGTGGAAGGGCCCGCACAGTATTGGAGTCTAAATGAAATCCCCATCAGAAGGTGAACTCTCTCCACAGCATCCTCCCCAAGGACATGTCCCACTGGCAGCCAATCTGTGCTGACAGGGAAATGACCACCTCCCCAGGCACAGTGATCCACCTGGTGGTCAGAAAGTTTGGTTTTGTATTAAGTTGATATGTGTCTTCCTGTCATAATCTGTGTCTATATCCATCCGAAATGGGTTATCTAAGATCCTTATTATTTGTTTTGGACACCAAGTACTTTTTGAATCAGAAACCTTGAAAAAAAAAAAAAAAAAAAAGAGCTCTGATAGAGGGCATGTCCCTGAGGTAGGAGCTTGAAATACCAACGGTGTCCTTGTTGATTTAAGGTAAAATGGTGGAATCATGATAAGTAATGACCAAAAAGGAGATTCCTTTTGTGGGTCATTTGATGTCCGAAGACTAAGGAGATTTGGGGAAGGGATAAACCTGTCATGCACGACTCACCCTCTGGCTCGCTTGTTCAGAATATATTCCCTCTGCTTGTCCTGAAAAGAAGGGGTTAATTTTGTAAGGAAAGGAAACCTGGCTAACCTCACTGAGGATGATGCGTTTATCTGCAGGGAGTTGGCTGGCGGTCACCCATCTTAGAAGTACTACAAATTACACAAAGAAAGACATTTGAAGGACAGCTACTCACTAACCATCCACTAGCAAGACGCCAGCATCAGTGGAAACCAGCAAGGCCTGGCCCCAGGGATCCGCACACACGGCTTCGTGAGGGAAATTACTGCAGAAACACTGGGGCTCCCAAGGCTGCGAGGTGACAAAAGCATCGGAGAATAAGCGCACCGGGAAGAATATACCACGGCCCCTCAGATGGAAAGGTACAGTACACCGTCTGCAACAGCGACCCACGTATCCCCAAACTCTGGGAGCTGAGTGGGCCCTGGACTCAGTTACCTCTCTCTCTCTCTCTCTCTCTCTCTCTCTCTCTCTCTCTCTCTCTTAAAGATTTTATTTTTAAGGAGTCTCTACACCCAACGTGGGGCTTGAACTCACAACCCTGGAATCAAGAGTCACACGCTGTACTGACTGAGCCAGCCAGGCGCCCCTCAAGTTACCTTTCTTGGGAAGAAAGGTCTCCTTTCAAATACATATGCAGTAGGAAAAGAGGGAAGTCACAAGTTTCTGGCACCATGACCTGCCTCTATATGTAATAATGCTCCTCGGGGCCAATCGGAGCATTGGTAACGTCTTCTAAGCACACGTTTTTCTTTAGTACTTGAACTTGGACCAACTGCTGCCTATTTGTATGGAGAATTCACATTAGGTCTTCATAAAAGGAAGATCCATATAGCCTCCACACAAAAAAAGCCTGTTTCCTGTGTTGCTGCTTTGATAAAATTATGAAGTCATATACGATGCAAGAAGTTGACATTGTCTGAACATGAAAATGCTTACTGACCCACTTAAGGCTAGAGAATCTTAAAAAAAAAAAAAAATAATAACACCTGTTTGTAAGAATCTGGAAAGTGCTGCCGACAAACGTATTCGTGCTCCCCCACGTGACGTATTCATACCTTGTAAACTCTTCCCCTTAGTCTCATGCTCGGTTCAGGCACCAGAGTTAGCCTCCCTCACTGCTGCCCCAGAGCTGAGTGGGGACGCCTGGGGCCGGCAGGCACCATTCAGTGGGTCCTTAGTTACACCAGAATTAGGGACATTTTCAACAGAACCATTAGCTTCCCTCCAAAGCACGTGGCTTAGCCTCAAAGGACAAAGATGTTTTTGGAGTTTCTCAGGGACAAGTTAAAGTGTGACATGTTCGCTTTTACTCTCAATTAGACGTGCCACCTGGGGATGGTGTAAGACCCGGTGTATGCACACGGGGGCGTGTCTGTACGCACTGGGTGAACACATGTTGGCGTACTGAATGTAGAAGTGGGGGCTGTGAGGTCGCCTTCAAAGGCATTATTTGGGATAATATACTGTGTATATTACCACGCTGAGAAAAATGTGCTCTCCCTTTAAGAAACTCACAAGCCTCAAAGTGAATCTTCTAATTGCCAAGATGAGGCTTAGGCTGTTCTGGGAAGATCACACAAAGAATGGGACGACATTTTACAACCTGGAAAGGGCCACACCAGTTCGGGCCATTAATTGGAATGGCATTTCCCTTAAGAAGATGATTGGAAATTCTGACTTTGTGGCTTAGAACAGGAGGCCACGAAAAAGCAAAGACGTCATAAATGTCAGCTAGTGGCAGCCATTGACATCTGAACGTTAGGCAACACTAAGACCGAAAAACAACTCTTAATAACAAAACTTTCTCCGAGTGGAGGACACAAATTTGGAACATTTATGCAGAACAGGGGTTCTCAACCCAGGAGATCTAAGGCTCCTAGGGAATCCATGAAGAGCTTAAGGAGGTCTGTGAAACCCTGGAATTATATTCGAGATGTTGTGTACACGTGCCATTTGCACATTTTAATGAACTAGATAGAGTGTGGGGGAGGGTGTCCACTGATTTCATGGGTTCTCAAAGGGGCTGGGGACTCAAAGTTGCTTGAGGATGTCATGTATGAAGTGTCAGCGATAAGAACTGAGACCCGGTCCCATAGAGGCTCTGCTCTGAGGACTGATGGCATTTGCCATCGCACCGGACTCCCTTCTGCCACGTGAGGGGCGTGGTGCAGACTCTGTGGGGAGAGAATGAGGCCTTCAGGTCTTCCTGCCCAAGGGCAGGACTCCTTGCCGGTCCCTCTAGGAATATTAACACAGCTCATGAAATGACAGATGCCTAGGAGAGTTGACAAAGCCTCCTCTTTGGAAATAAAACACTCTTGGGAGCAGCATGAGGGACTCTGGCCTCCACAGAGCCGACTGCACAGAAGTCCATGAGGGCCTCTGGGGCCCTGTTTCTCCAAAGAAGGCCTGCGGCCAACTGGTAGATGTTATGCACTGATGGAAAAAAATGGAAGCTCTTTCTTTGCTGTTCACTGGTGAACAAGTTACCTTTCCACAGCCTTTCATTTTTATGTATGCCTCAGAACTTCTTATCGAGGAGGTTACTAAATCCTGCTGGAATTTGGTATTTATACAGCTCTTGGCAACATTGAGAATTCTACCATTCACACAAGCAAGCCGATCGCGGGAGTTTGGGCAACCTTTGGAAAAGATGCTTTGCCATCAATCTGGCCTTAAGTTGGTTGTGGTTTTCCAGCACCACTTGTATTTTGAGCCCATCGTTTCCCTGAAACCAGACTTTATAGTGTGTTGGGTCTGCAATTCAGATGCAAATCATTTATAGCTTCATCACTAAAGTAAATGCGTTCGTAATTCTTCTGCTTTTATAATGGACACTTCTCTAGTGATGCTCTGTCCGTGGATTTGTCCCATTTAACTATCTGTTACATACTTGGAACATGGACATAATTAAGTACATCGGGAATGGTTTTACAATACAAAATCATGCAAGTAAGTTTATATGCAATTTTATTGTTTTCTCTTCTCTTTTTGATTACCACCCTAGTTTCCTTACCCACCCTCCCCCCACCCCGCCAAAGGAAAGTGGAAGTCAGAAGTAGATACAGAGGCCACAGAATTTCTGGGGTGGCTGAATGAACTATAGATTAAGCAGCCGTTTCGCAACTGTGGTCCTCGACCAACAAGCATCAGTATCTCCTGGGAACTTGTTAGAAATGCAAATTCTCAGGGCTCACCCCAGACACTCTGGAGGTGATTCTAGTATACACAGAAGCTTGGGAAACATGGCCCTAGAGCTTTGCTTTGAGTGTGTCCAGGCACCCCATGAGAGCTTGTTATAAATGCAGAATCCTGACTCCTCCCCAGAGCTCTTGAATGGGACGTGCATTCGGTCACTATGTCCAGGCGGTCTGCACACACACAAGGCTTGAGGAGCACTGCTCGGCCCTGTCTGCCTGACCAGGCCTGGTCCACCAGCTCTGCTCCACTTAAGCACGCAAAGGCACACACACGCTCTGGAAATTGGGGACTCTCACTTACTGTTCCTCAATTTTATGTGGGGTTTCCCCTGAGGGCCCTGCAACAGACAAGCTCTTCTCCCTCCTGTCCCACACATCTCTAAGAACTGCAATAGCTTCCCTGATGACAAAGGACATTCACAGGCTAACTGGAGAGTATCATCAACTCACCTCTTTTTTACAGATCCCCGAAGCCACCAAGCTTGACGGAGCGTCCCCTCTCACAATGGATTTCAGTTTTAGTGCCTTACAGGACAGAGACCTCTTTTAAAGTTTGTTAGCAAGCAGTAATGGAACAGTAGGTTCAACACTTGTGATTTGAAAAATGTTTAATAAGACAGGAGTAATTTCAGACTAAAGTGTCAGGTTCCCACACTGCCTTATCACTGAAGACACGGCATGCAGCCAGCTGAATATGGTGAAGCCCTAACGACAACGGCCCAGCCCCCAATGACCCAGAGGCCATCCTGTCATTTCAATTAATCAGTGTCTCAGTGCAGGGATTTCCACACTGGGAGACTGACCCCTCCTCAAGCTTGATGAATCAGAATCTCTGAGAGCAGAGTCGGGGCGCCCCTGTCACAGAGCACCTGTTTGGTGCAGTTACTTTGGCCTCTTAGCTTTCCAGGGTCACTTGATTCTGCTTGGTTCTCTCCTCTGGGTCTGAACCTTAGCTGCAGCTGGCCACTCTCCTTCTCTGTGTTGACAAGAGATCAAGGCAGAAAGCTGTGTCACCTCCCAGAACTGAGACATACTAATGTCATGTGGGAGTGAGGCAAAGGGGGAACGATTTCCTCCAAAATCTGGAATCAGATGCTAACAGTGAGCCACCAAATTCTGAGGATTGCTTCCAAGCAGCGGGGTGGGAATTCGGGTCTATGAGGACGCCACTGCTCTGTGCTTACTCCTGCCAGGGAGAAGTTCAAGGTGCTTTTCCCACAGTGGCTCCTCACTCTTCAGAAATGCCCAGGAGGTAGGCAAATGGTACATGCTCCTTTGACAAGAGGGAGCTCAGCCTGGGCCTTGTGACTCCCTGCTTCGAGACAGTGGTACTCACTCTTCCGCAGAAAGCTTTGCTCCCCCCACCCCCACAGAGCTACGCCTACGTGGTTATCAAAAAGCTCACTCGTGGTTTCCACAGTAATCCTAAAAGAAACTGCAGAGCTCCCACAGGAGTACAAAGACATGAAATTCTTTGCAGGCGGGCCAGCTGATTGGCCCAGTTGTGGATGGGACTCACAACTGCACATCTTGCCAAAGAGGTTTCAGAATAAAACCCACCTGCCCTATTCTAACAAACTCTGCCTGGCGGGCCTCCTCTTTCTTCCGTGCGGACTTGGGCGATTCTGGTAAGACGTCACTAAAAGATCGTCTGTTAAGCATGTTCTAAAAAAGAAAAACAAGTCACGGATTCCAAAGATGGTTGTCAAGTCCCATCCTTCGGCTTCTCCTAACGCACAAACCTATTTGTCCAAATGCTATTTCAACCTCCGTATCCGTTGACGCAATAAGCATTCGTGGGGCACGGCTTGTGTGCTAGGGTCTGTGCTAGATGCTAGGGGTCAAAGGCCAACAGGTGGAGAGCCAGTCGCTCCAGGGCTTACTAACTTCCTACCAGGTGACGGAGTCACCATGTTGCACGGCTCCGGGGATGCCATTCTCAGAGAGCGGCACCCCTTCCCCCACCGCCCCCGGCACAAGGCGTACTGAATTCTGCGTGAATGGCGCCCCTTGGAGTCGTGTGACTGTAACTCTCTCGGTGACTTTGGGCAAGTGAGTTAATTTACGGCTCTCGGTGTCTTTGTGTGGCTAATACCTGTCTCCGAGGCGTCTTATGAAGACCACGTGAGGAAGTGCGTGTAAGGTGCTTAGCACAGGGCTTGGGCGCACACACAGTAAATGTCAGTTCTCTTCCAGTGCACAGTCAGAGAATGGGCACACTCATTCAGTCAGCAAGCACTGACTGATCACCCACCACTCTGCCAGATGTGCGGTGGCGGGGTGGGTGGAGGACGGTGATACACAGTCTGTCCTTGCAGAGCACAGTCTAATGGGGGAGACAGATTAAGGAATGGATGTCATGACTGGCACATGGGAGAATGCCTACGGAGGGGAAATACACAGAATGTGAGAGTGCCTAATATGGGGACTTGGCTTCACCGGGCGTTGGGGAAGGCCATGCTTCAGCTGGGACCTGAGGGGCCTCATGTCTTCATCTCGATACCCTCTCTGCACCCCTCCCTGGCCTTAGGGAAAAAAGGGGATGGACGGATTAGTGAGCCTGGCTTGCTCTTTAGCGCTTGGGGCTGGTCTAGACCGATCCCTGCAAGTAGTTAGGATGTACTGGCCAGCCGGAAGTCAAGGGGTACCTATAAAATGGTGGTGGTCCCTGTGCTGAAGGGAAAGGATCACCTGAGCACCAGCTCATTTGGATATTCTTCATCTCCCCATGTGAGCACCTGAAACTGATGCCGCACGTTATTTACGCACATCACTGGTGGTTCCTTTTGCTGGAGTTTATGAACGCAAGGAATCTAGGGGAGTCTCCCCACTTGTTCTGGGATCTCTTGTTAAAGGCGGGGAATACTTCTAAGTAGCACTACTTTTACTCTGCATCAATGGGCCCGTGCATCTGGTGATCTCACACTGAGTCTGGAGGATTCTAAAGAGCCCGAGGGGCCCTGGAGGCCCCGGGGGAGGCGCTGGGTCCCATCAGTGTGGAGATACCTTCAGCCTAGGAAGTTCCTGGCACAAAGTGAATCTGCAGTAAATATAAATACTTGTTTCAGTGCCTGAATATGGGGCTGGCCGGTAAATCTCCGGAAAACCTTAAAAAGCTCCCAGTGTCTCTCCCAAATCCCTACTTTTGCCTATCCATCAGCTCTAGGTCACTGGTAATGTTGAACAGTACCACCAAGGACAGGCACCCCCAAAAAGCACTCTCGAATGCTCCAGGGATTACGGATTGACACTCATGCCCCCAGTCTGCACCTCCATTCCCACAGGTCTGTGGTTTCTGAAAACCACGTTCCTGTATATGGACATTCCACACTCTTTCTTGTGGTAACAACGAGAGAACCAGTGTTGGCCATGGTGGCCACAGTCCGGTGTTAACAGCAAGGATCAAGGCAACTCCTGTGTTTTTCTAACCAGGACTCATTGCTAGGACTGGTGTTCTTAACCCAAACCCATGAGAAGGAAAGAGGACCACGGACCCAGGGTTACCTTATGTAAATCTGGCATCAAATCCTGGTATAAAGATCGAATCAACATATCCAGAGTACGTCGACGTTTCTGGGCAAATGTTGGGGTTTCCAAAGTGGCTTTTTCACCATTAATTACTAAAATAAATCAAATTATAAAGGGAGTTACGAATACTAACATGCTATTGAAGAATGTCCTTCTCAAGGAAACTCTTTACAGTGAATGCCACCCACTTTCCAAATACTGGTATTACCACTGGCACTACCCTTCCTTCATGGAAGAATGTTTAAATCTCTAAATTTTTCTATCCAAACCCATAGTTCATAGGTATCTCTGTCTCACCTTTCCCGTTGGACTTCAAGCTTCCAGAGCAGAGGGTGTATCTAATTACTTGACCTAGTACACACCCAACCTGCCCCCATCTAGCATTCCTCCCTCCCTCCCTCCCTCCCCCCACTCTATCCATTCATCCATCCATCCATCCACCCAAACATCTACCTACCCAGCCATCTACACACCCATCCAACACATGGGCCAAACCACCAGGATGCCATTTAACAGGATTAAATATGTATTTGCTACATTTTGTTAGGAAAAATAACAACTGCCTAAGCAGAGTACTGGGGTTCTTGCCCTAATGGAAGTTTCTTCTGGGCAAAAAAAGCTGATGGTTAGTGGGCTACAGACACTAAGGGTCAGGAAAGTGGAGTGTCCAGTTCCACATCAGACCACAGAACAGAAAGTGTGCAATAGGGGTTAGGAGCTTGAAATCAAGACAGTTATGGGTTTGAATCCCAGCTGTGCTGCTACATTCTTAAGAAAATTATTTAGCTTCTTGGGGGGGCAATTTTCTACCCTGTAAAATGGGTATAATTGTATTTCCTTATAGGATCGTTGTAAGAATTTAAATGATATAATGCATATAAAGGGTTAGCACCATACTAGGCATATCGAACTGAATAAATGTTAACTCTTAATTTTCTCATATAATGTGCCAAAGGAAGAACAGTGTTCACAGACTGAAAAATGAACTTCTTGGGCCCAGGCATTTCCTGGATAGGATCTGAGTGCTGGGGACAAGCTGGGCTTGTTTGTGGTAAGATACCTCTTAAGGAAATTAAACTGAATACATTTAAGGCACACCCATTATTTTCTCGTAATTCTGTGACTGGAAATTTTTTGTTTGAGGATATTATTTCCTTAGTGCCCCAGAAAAAAAAATCCATTTTAAATGACCTGTTTCAGCCAAATAAAGGGAAAAGATTAAAAATCCTGTTGAAACGCCATTTCTTGTGATCTTGGAGTTTCCTGCCTGGCCTTCTTCCTCTCTCCTGTTAACATCCAGTCTGGAATTCAAAAAGACTTTGGCTCTCCTGGCTTGTACCTTTTCTCTCAGTCCATCAATCCCTCCTGGTCCTTCCTGGCTCCATGCTCCATTCCTTCAACGACTCTCTTCACAGCGCACAGATCGACTTCCACGTTTTCCACTAGATCGACTGTGCATGTTTTCAACTATAGATCAACTGAGGCCTTTGCCTCATTCTACCCAAGCATCCAAGGGTGCTGCTCAAAGTCACTCTGTTGACTGACTCCATTGAAATCAGCAGATATACCAATAAGCTGGGTTCTTAGGCTCCTGAATCATCTCTAATCATGGTTCAAGGGCTCCATGCCTGCAGCGGCCCTGTCCCTGCTGCAGACGCTCTGTAAACACTGCCTACCTCCTGAGCCCTGGCTTCCAAGATGCTCCCCATTTCTAGCTGCTAAACCTATTCTCCGTTGCTGACTCTGCTTCAGGTCTGTTTCTTGCTCTCTGCCTGATCCTCTGGTGGACCCCCATTGTAAGATTCAGGCAATTTCACATACCACTTCAGATTTTTGGCTTGTTTCTAAAACTCGGAATATCTGGCAGCACTGGGCGCGTTCTTCTGGATGCAGACTGCGAGCCGGACTTACAGCTATAATAACCGGGCTATTCCGGGGAGGGAGGAAGCGAGCTCTTGGGGTTCAGAAGATGGGGGGCTCAGGGTCAGGTGTTTGAGAATTATCGGTGGAGCTAAAATGTATGCTCACCAGCTAGTGAAGACTGGATGGCCAGGTTCTACACGTATCATATCCACATTCTCTCTGTGGGTCTTTCTCATGGGCGCGTGTGCGTGCACGCGCGCACACACACACACACACACACACACACTCGCTAACAACTCCCCTTTCCCTAAGTACATACCCACATAACCACTCTGCCTCACCTGCTTCCCACTCTCCAACAAAGACACAGATACACATGTAGCTGGAGATTCGGCCAGAGAAATGGCCATATCAGAATCCTGGGCAGAAATGCAAACTTGAGGCTCCCTGGTATTGTGCGTGGGTGAGTACAGATAAACTTCAAGGCAGGTGAGCAAGACGGTAGATATAGAGTAGGACACAGGAGAAGATCTACGTATCGCTACCAGAAAATTGAATGTTTCACATGAAGAATTAACAGAACGTGGAATGGGATCCATGCTTAAATAATGGTATTTTCTTATACAGCATCCTTGGAGAATCTGAAGGAATGTATCCTAATGTAGAACAAGTTGCAAAAAAATTTCAAAATAGAGACTTACATTTCACTAGCAAAAAGTCCCTGAATTCCTGGTGGTCTGTAAACACCGGTGGGGATGGCAAGGGGGGGCCAAAGAGTGGTACACTTTCTTCTGAAAATATTTTCAGCCTACATAGAGAACATTTCAGAATTACTAGGTTTTTCTTCAAAGATCACCAAATATCTGGACCTTACATTTTTGTACAGTTGCCTACGTGATATGTTAAGAATATTCATTCCCCGGGAGGCATGCCTTCTCTGGGCTGCCAGAGCCTCGGCCACCGTGTGGTTCTCCCATGGGCTTTAGGGCAGAGGCCAGGCCTTCCCGACTCCTTCATGGTCCAACCTACCAAGCTGTGGGCAAGGTCAAGGATGCCAGGAATAATATAGCAAAGGCCACCATTGAGCACCCACCGCATACCAGGCAGCATACTTGGTATTTCAAGACATCGTATTGACTGATTCTCATCAAGCTGCCCAGGGAGTAGCATTACCTTCAATCTGTCCTACAGATGGGGACTGAGACTCTGAGAAGATAAACACTTTTTTCAAAACCACAAAGTGAATAGTGACAGAGCTGGGATTCCAACCCACATCTATTTGGCTCAAGGTTTATGCTCGTTTCACAACATCATGATACCTTTTTAATAGATTAATTTTTGAGAACAGAGGGATCAATAGGCCAGGATGTAGCCCAGGAAAGGGGGTCCTCTGGTCAAGATCAGACATACCAAATTTGTGCCCATTTTAGAGTACAATAAAATTCCAAACTAACCCTCACCCTTGGGCCGACGGCACAGAGCAACACTATATGGAACAAGCCTTCCCCAAAGAAATGATGGTCCCGAAGGGAGTTCTCGTAGGTGAGGACATTTGCACCAAATCAATCAGCAAATATGTGTAGAAGTCATCGAATGAATGCCAAATTAACAAGTAAATGTGAGAATTAGAACAAGCGACTGAGAGAAAGTCATCACCTACCTGTAATTGTCATTTTGTTGATCATACCTCACTAAGGCAAAAATATCTGTGGTGATGGTTAAGGAAATAACGACCCCAACGCTCATAGTCAACGGCTTGTGCCTTGAAATCCCTCATGCAGAATCATCCCAGATCCGCACTTCTGTGCTCAGGGCATCTGTCCCTCTTAGGCTGAGATGGAGCCTCGACTATTTTAAAGGAGACAGCCCAGGAAGGCAGAAGTTCAACCTCTGTGTGCTCATCCTTTGGGGGAAAGAGCTTTGTCTCTCCATCTGTCAGAAAAGCAACACAAATGTAGCTATTACACCACTAAGCAGCCAAAAAAAGCCAAAAGAGCAATTTGTTGGCTTGGAAATACGAACCACGTCCCCGTATGAAATTAGACACACATTTCCCGTCACCCATTTTGTAAATAAAAGCAAATCAAGTGCTTCCACTGCACACCTTCTCTCTCTCTCCTTCTGGCTTTGGTAGACAAAACAAACCAAAACAAACCAACGTAGAAGCTACTCTGTTGTGACAGGTGCGCCGAGTCTAAACCGGTACCATACCTCGTCCAGCTTTGCTTTCTTTCTCCTATTCCTCCTCCTCCCCTGGCAGCTCCTCCCCCACACTTTCCTCAGCCGGGGCTAAAAGGCCATCAGTCCCTCCAGCTGTTTCCATTGCTGGACTCAGAGGAAAGAGGCTCCATTAACTATCTGCTGGCCGCTTTCTGGAAACAAATGTGTCAAGCCCCAAATCTAAAACTTAACAACAAAGGGGATTCTAAACATCATGACTGCCTCTCGGTCACTTAAAGAGCCACCCCCCTCTCCCCACCTGGAGAAAACTTCCGTTCTAGAAGAACTGCTTCGGGAAAGGGGAAGTGGTGGCCCTAAATCCCAGTGAATGGAGTGAGAGGTCACTTAATGAGCAGGGGTGGGAGCAAAAACAATTATTGTTGAAGTGCAAGTGCATAAATGTTTTCTTCCCTGCCCTCCTGGAAGAAATCTGGCCATTTCCCACTTCTAAAAACATATAGGCTGTATTAGGTGACAATGAACAAGTCAAAACACACAGAGAAATCTACTTCCAGATACGATGAGTCACAGTGGTCCTGTCTCCCAACATTTTTACCGGAGTCTTCAGGGAACATGAATAATTAGAGCAGAATTTATTCGGAAAATGTCTATTAGCTGCCCTTTATTTACCTTTATTTACCACGTACAACCTGTGGAGGCACCACATTTGGGTCTTGGGCTGTCATGGCCTGTGACCCAAAGCAACAGGGCCACGATGATATCTATTGGGCTGGCCAAACTCATGTCCTATGCCTGTCTGAATGAGCTGAGCTTGGACATTACAGAGAACTTCAGCAGGACTTTGCCAGCAATAGGAGCTAAGCAGGGATTTGAGGAAGCAGAGGGAAAAGTGAATAGAAATATGATTCATTCCATCATTTCTCTAATTTTAAGAGGTGGTAATACAGTAGTTATCACCAGGCTTTAGAATCAAGAAAGAAACACTATTTTGGCTATTTTAATTTGTGAATTTTTATTTAACTAAATTTAACTGAATTCTAATAACTTCAATTCAATTCAAATTTTTATTTGACTACCACAAATTTCTCAGAGGGTTCACTACCCATAATTCTTCTAGTCCATTTATTACTGATGGATGGTTAAGAAGTTTCCCTTATTTCATAGACTACTTGAGGAAAGAAACGATATTCCAGAAGCCAAGAATTCTCTGAGGATGAGTCTATCCACTACTCCAATGGATGGAGAAAAGATGAGAGCCAAATAACCCTGAGGGAAAAATCCAGAACAGTGGCTCTAAAAATCTAGCGACGCAAAACAACTACGACAAGCAAGTCAATGGTAACATTTGTTTTGAGGGTCACTTTAGACCCGTGAGGTTGACCAACAGCTCACTAAACTTGTTTACAAAGGCCCAGGATACGTGTAAAGTGGGAGCGGATCATGGAAGGCTTAAAGGCAGGAGAAGGTTCCTCTCCCTCCTGGAACACGATGGTGACGATGTCATTTCCAATATGGCGCTTCCTCTCCACCTGGATGAAAGCATAAGTAACACCGCTGAGGAGGTGACTCAAATGTGGCAGATTCACAGGGTTAAAAAACTAACACAGTATGGAAACCACAACGGTCACAGAGCCCCAAACTTCCATCGTGTTTGACTTCCTGCCTCCTGTGTTCTTCTACCAGCCCAGGCTCCAGGCTCTCCTAACCATCTCCTCAGCTCCTCCCCCAATGCAGACCTGCCTTTCTTCTTGCCTCCCCTTCTGCAGAAGCTTCCGAACTAGCCTCCTTGCCTCCATTCTCTCCCATTTTGCTGTCGTGATTGTGTCCACCTTTGTTCCTACTTCATCCTCTTAGCCTGGCATTCAAGGCCCCCAGACAAGAGGCATTGCAGGAGAATTTCCTGGGGAAGGGGCTCAAACATGTGCATGTTTATCAATGCCTTAGCTACTTCTGAAAGATGTACTTGGGGAGGACAATGGCCTTATGTAATCTGACCTCAGCTGACCTTTCAAAATTGATCTCCTAGACCTGTGGTCAGCAATTTTTTTCTGTAAAGGGCCAGACAATAAATAGTTTCAGCTTTGTAGATCATATTGTCTGTTTGCACCCATGAGCTCTGCTGTCATAGTACAAAGGCAGCTATAGACGATCCATAAACGGGTAGGCATGGCTGTGTTCCAGTAACAATTTAACAAAACAGACAGTATGTGAAGTTTGGCCCATGTGCCATTGTTTGCCAACCCCCTGTCCTAGACCTTTGCTTAATCGGCCAAACAGAAGGATTCACTGTTCTCCGTGGATCCCTGGTGTGTCCCCTATTCTGAAGTATAAGCTCCTGGAGAACAGGATTCTTTTCTGATTCTTACTAGATATTACCCCAGTTTTGCAAATGAGGAAATGAAGGTTTAGGGATGTCCTAATAATTTCAGTTCAACTACAAAAGTCATTATTTTTGGCAATCATCTCTTGGCTGTGGCACCAAAAGCACACCCAACAAAAGGGGAACTGAGATAAAATGGACTGCATCAAGATTTAAAGTTCTGGCCCAAGAAAGGACACCAGTGACACACGTGAAAGGCAGCAGCACACAGAATGGGAGAAAATATTTACAGGGGCACCTGGGTGGCTCAGTCGGTTGAGTGTTTGACTCTTGATTTCAGTCTCACGCTTTGTGGGTTTGAGCCCCGTGTCGGGCTCCGTGCTGACAGTGAGGAGCCTGCTTGAGATTCTCTCTCTTTCCCCCTCTCTCTCTGCCCCTGTCCTGCTCACACGCTCTCTTTCAAAATCAATAAACTTAAAAAAAAAATTTACGAATCATGTACCTGATAAGGGGTTATATCCAGAATATACAGAACTCCTACAACTCAACAACGACAAATCAAATAACTTGATTAAAAAGTGGGCAACCGGAGTTGAATAAACATTTC
The DNA here is from genome assembly GCF_046562875.1 of Panthera onca. Taxonomy (NCBI): domain Eukaryota; kingdom Metazoa; phylum Chordata; class Mammalia; order Carnivora; family Felidae; genus Panthera; species Panthera onca. The sequence goes on along the minus strand of NC_138351.1, from coordinate 86,604,816 downwards.
TCCCAAGGAGATGTGATCACACATGAGAAGATGCTCCACGTCACCGATCAAAACCACGATGGGCTGCCACTTCACACCCATTAGGCTAGCTATAGCAAAACAAAACAAAGCCGAAGAAAACATAAAACACCTGGAAATGAAAGTGCTGTCGAGGACGCGGAGAAAGTCGAGCTCTCGCGCACTGCTGCTGGGAATCCAGAATGGGGCAACTGCCGTGGAGAACGGTATGCTGGTCCCCCAAACACTTAACCACAGGATTACCACACGACCCAGCAATTCCACCGAGAAAGGAGAGGCTGCAGGAGAGTCGGGGTGCAATTTTGGACACGTTGGGCTTGAGGCATCTAGCCCCAGAGGGTGTCAAGAAGGCTGCACCTGAGTCTGGACTTCCGGATGGAGACGTAAATTTGGGGGTCAGCGTATAAAAGCTATCTAGAGCCCTGAGACCAGGGGAGATCATCCACGGAGTGAATGAGAGTAGGAGGTGGCGGCAAGAGGGCCAAGAACCGCACCCCGGGCCAGGCAGGGCTCATCACGTGCCCAAGATCACGCAGCTAGTTCTTAGCAGGGCTAGGACTGGGCCCAGATGGGCTGCTCGCGGGGCTGTGCTTTCATCCAGTTCTAGAAGTCGCCCTCAGGGCCTGGAGTTGGGAGACCAGGAGATGTCAGTGGTGCGGGACATCACAGGGAGTGAGGAGAAAGGTGAGGCCCCACAGAGGCAAATATCAATACCTCCCTCTCCGTCACCCCCCAGTTCAGGTTTGGTTCGGTGACAGAGGAGGAGACGTAGAAGTCACAGGAATACCAGAACCTACAAACTGTGCGAGGGGTGGCTTCTTTATGTCAGATTTGGGATATGGCTCAGACCGTTCCCCTCATGTTCTAGATGTTGGGAGGTCCAGAAGCAGCAAGATTTTATGAGCCAGGCTGGCCTCTGTCTTATTGTCTGTTACCTTAGGCCCCCAAGATACAGAGAGAAGCTCACAGCTAGTGGTTTTTCTCTGCTCTGCCATGATTGGGCACTGTTAAGGTTCACTAGTGTCCTGTGTTTCTTTGTCTCTCTTCCCACCTGTCTGATCTTCCTGGTAATAGACAAGAATTTGAGTTTTGTTTTGCCTCCTACCTACTGATGCTTGGCAAGTGGAGGTCCCAAGTGCTACCACAGAGACAACCACGATGTTGAGAGTACCGGGTCCACCTGGGGACATTACAGAGCTGCTGGTGAGGGTGGTCACGCCTTAATATACTGACAGCCCCTCGAAGAGATAAGGTTCACGTCTTCAGAGTTGGGCAAAGGTTGAAATGTCACACTCTTTGCTCCTGTCTCTGTGGCTAATGCCCCTACCTGTCACAAGATATGGGCAATTTGGTGATTGTGCAGGGCTGAAAAGGTCAGAGTGCAGGGAGGAGGAAGATTGTAAAACATTTCAGGGGAAGTTCTGTGATATTATCGTCGAGCTGTAGGAGGTCATTGTAATTCATAATGACTGGGAAGGCCAGCTCAGTCCCTCCTCAGCGCATGATCCTAAGATCCTAAGAGCTTCAGCTCCTGCGATAATAAAGGTGCCCTCGACCCTGCAAAGGAAGATGCCTTGCAGAAAGTGACCTCAGCCACTAAGCAGTCGTGCTGGGCCAAGGCACTTCCTGTTCCCACCTGCCCTCTCCCAGAGTGAGCCTTCTAAAACCAGAATGAGCTTAAGACCTCCAGTGGGTCTCCGGTGCCTGCAGGATAAACCCACCAGCTCGTTACTCCAGGCCCCAAACCATCTGACAGAACTGGCTCTTCCTATCCCTCCCTGCCATGTCCCCGAAGCACCTTTATATCTCACAACTGGAACATCACGTTTTATTTATTTGAAAAATAATTTCTTTAATGTTTTGTTTATTTTTGAGAGAGAGAGAGAGACAGAGTATGAGTGGGGGAGGGGCAGAGAGGGAGACACACACTCTGAAGCAGGCTCCAGGCTCTGAGCTGTTGGCACAGAGCCTGACCCAGGGATCAAACTCAACAAATTCTGAGATCATGACCTGAGCCGAAGTCGGATGCTTCACCGTCCGAGCCACCCAGGCACACTACGGAACGCCACATTTTAGCCCACTGGTTTGTTTTGTGTCTTTCCCCCATGATGAGGTCTTACTGAACTAAGAATTACATGTGCTTAGAAACAAAAGCCTCTGAGCCCATCACCTCCCCTCTCCAGGTTCCTATTTCTTGCAAATCTTTGCTGACCAACTGTCCATCCACGTTTGTGATATTTATTCATACGGATGCCTTCAACGCATCAAAAAGGGATAAAGATCTAATAAAAAGTTAAACAGAATGCCCTCCAAATCCTTCAAAAACCAGCAGCATGCATCTTTGTTCTATCGAAATTCCCACAAACTGGAAAATCTTCTGGAAACGGCCAGTCTCTGGGGTGCGTCAGGTAGATTTCCCCCCGCAATACGGCACAGCTCATGCAGATACTTGGCGTTAACTTCCTGCAAGGCCCTGGGAAGTGCTTGCCAGCCGGCACTCAGGATTCACTTGCTTTATGTCCTGGGTAGTCTCTGATGAGATACCGGACACACGGAGAGAAGTCTCAGAGCAAAGGCGACATCTACGTAAAACAGTTTCTCACGAGTCTGGAAAACCACACTCACGCATGCAAATACACATACACGTTCACACAGAGACACGTGTGTGCACGATTATCTCTGATCCCTTATCTGAGGGGATAGCGTCGGTGAGAACAGTGCTTCCCAAGGCTTGTGGAAAGTTCAAATACACAGACTAGAAACGTCCCTACACTGGTGCCTGAAGTTCAGTTCATATATTAGCACATACGGTTTCTTGTTCTATGAAATCATAGCGACGCTTTCTCCACATTTAGGTCACTATGTGATGGTCTGTGTGTTCTCAAAGAGCCTGTGTTCGCACATACCTGCTGTTTGTTCTCTTTGGAATATGGCAACATGGTGGAAACATGAAACATGATCTCATGCCCTTGGTAGACAGTATAAACTGAATGTATCCCTGTGGTATCATCTGTAAGACATAAACGTGAGCATTTAGTAGACACAGAGCATTCTGACACCCTAAGGAAATAGTCTTTATTTGCAGGCTGGGGGACTATAGCACACAGTTAGTACACTCCCAAAGATCATTCTGGGTTATCCACCTGAGCGGAAGCCACAGTATGGCTCACTGTCCAGCTAATACAAGGCTCCTGCCCACGTGGAGAGCCCTCCCCCTCCCCGCTCTAAGCTCGCTTGCTGTCTGATTCACATAGACGTCTGGGCTTTAAAAGGAGAAGGTGCTGCAATCTCTTGCCTTCCAGTTACTGCTCGTGTACAGGACAAAATTAACACGCGATGACGTACACATAATTATGACGTCCATAAAACAAAGCAAGTACTCTCACGGGCAGATGGCAGAGTGGCTGAAACCACTGGCTTTGGAGTTAAGCAGACCTGGGTTCGAGTTCTCAGTTATGTTCCTTTTAACAAGTCACCTCAATTTTCTCGAAGCCTCAGTTTCCTAATTTGAAAATCGGGATAAAAAGAGTAACTACCTTCTAGGGATGTTTTCAAGATTATACTTGCAGGGTACCAGGCCACAGCAAGTGTGTAAGAGCAAGTCTGTTTTTACAGACTTGTAAAACAAGGGGATGGTGGCTGTGACCGTAACGGAGAGGCTGAGTATTGGCAATGGGGGTAGCGAACCTACGGGCGGTCAGGTTCACCGTGTGCCCATGCACCCTGCCGGGTCATTCCCCACTCCGCGGCCAGCAAGTTTGGCTGGAGGGTGCAATCAGACCCCACCACGCCTCTACTTAAAACCCTTTCATGACATCCAACTCCATTTACAATAAAATCCGAAATTTTTTATGTGATCTCAAACTCCCCGCGGGATCGCCCCCTCCTCTTCTCCAGTCCCTTTGCCGTGAAGATGGTCTCTTAGTTTCTAGAACACATCAGGCTCTTTCCTCACTCAGCGACTTCACAAATGTTCTCTTGCCTAGAATTCTCTTCTCCCTTCAAGACTCAAATTACTCCCTCTCATCCTTCCCTCAGGGAAGCCTTCTCTCATCCCCCAGATTAGGGAAAATGCCCCACGGCACTCTGCACTTTTTCTTCTTTGTTCCTCCAGGCACTTAGTGCTAAGGTATTTGGTAATTATCTGTTTAGGGTCTGTGCTATCCACTGGACTATCGGCTCCTAGAAAGGTAGGGACCATGTTGGTGTATCCATTGCTACGTCCCTGGAGCCTCACGTAGCCCTGGTACACAGAGGCTCTCGACAGTAAGTATTCACGGACCGTGGCCTGCCACACGTAGGGGCTGTTTGAGGGTGGACTTGGACTTGCCAGACTCAATGGAGGCCCCAGATGTGTCCAGCCACCCTGTGTCCGACTGGGTATGAAGCTCAAATTCCTTCTCATCCTTTCCTGTCCATCCCTTCCCCACCTTGGGACTAAATCCAAATACAGGTCAGGCCGACTACTAGAGAAGTTATACAAATGGCAGCAGAAGAGATCAGGAGGTGAGCTTACTTTTGGTGTCCAGACCGCCGCGGTAGCCTGTCCAGCCCTTTAGGGTGATTTTGTCACCCAGAAGATGTAAAAATTTTTGAAAAGCGTCACTTCCGATTTCTGCAGGAAGAGGTAAAGTGTGAATAAAGTACAGAATGTGCAAGGTCGTCATTTTCTAACGATGCCCTGAAATCACTGGAACGTTAATGAGGCCGTGGAGACCTGGGCAGCAGACTGAGCGGAGAGGCCACACTTCCTTCCCGGAGACCGCAAAGGAACTTCCACAATTCACGGGATTCCAAGGAAAGGAAAACCACAGAATCAGACTGACCAACCTTCCCGCTGCCAGACTGGGATCACAAGGCTTTAGTGTTGCAAAACGTAAACACCATTGCTACTTCTATTAATAATGAATAGGTATGTAACAAGAAGAGTGCAGGTTACAATAACAGGAAAATGGCACATTTGATAATTCTCCCAACCATAAATATCAGAGAAAAATCTTCCTCTGCTACTGAGATTATGATGTAAAGCCAAATTCTTCCAATCCCGTGTACTTTTCCAGACAGACTCCATCTCTGGTGCCGGTGGCCGGTCCAAATTTGGTGACCGACAAATATTTGCCAAATTGGATGAAACTGGACAGCAGCTGCCCTACAAAGTTTACCCTGAAATTTTACCCTAAAATTTCGTGAAACAACTGAAAGACTCCAACTCAACAGGTACGCTCAGTTTGGATTGTCAAAACTGTCAACAAGGGTTTCAGTGAGCACAAAGGAGGGGACACTTACCATTGCTGAACATCTCGTCATCAGTGAGCTGCCCGTCTTTGGCAAATAGAACCCCAAACTTGAAATTCACAGAGCCCTTACAATAAGACAACAAAAGGCGTCGAATGTAACTTTACCATGAAAACATATACAGTTAGGATATGTGTTGTTCATCACTTAGGAAAACTTCAATGACCAAGATGGATATCTGAGGATTACTTTCTCTCCTCCATCTCAATTTTGACTAGTATTAACAAAATCATTTATTTCTATAGGTTTTTATGGCTTACAGTTGAGACTTTTTTTTTTATGTGAGTTAATTCATTCGTAATTTCATTACTAATGGCTTCTGCTGGATGCCAGGTCTATTCTGCAGCAAAACAGCACTCAAATTGCCAGCAGGAGCTCACAGGACCGGTGCCATGTTCTGATCAGTTAACACAGGAGAGCTCGGCGTAATTCAAAACTGAATACAACAATCTTAGGCTGATATATTGTGGACTGTTAGGAACAGAAATGGAAACTGTAGGCAACTTATTCTAAAAGCTGGTTTCCCCGAATTCCTCACGATAATTAACTTCAAGAAGTCACAAAACAGATGTGTGTGTTGGGGTGGGGATATCAAGAAGTCGCTAGTACAAATGTTCAATCTGCTACCCTGAACTCCAAACAATGGATTAAAATCAGATTCTGTGGGAATAATAAATACCAAATACAAGATAGGTTCTACAGGAAGAGTGGGGAATGAGATCAGGTAGATCAATGGTACTTTTCATATTTTCTTCCTTAAGCTGGATAATGGGTTTACAGGTCTTCATAATATTATTCTCTACCCTTTTTTTGTATATCTGAAGTATTTCATAACAAAAATGAAATCTAAGGTTGGAAGAGGATCAACTTTGGCGAGGCTCTGTGATGCACCACTAGATGGGGGAATTCTAGGTGGTCAATTAAAGGGTGGGCTAGGAACAAAGGTGTTTAAAGCATCGGCCAGTGGATCACAGGTTGGTGGCAGGGGCCGGGGTGGGCGGGTAAGGCAGAATGCCAGGATTCAGGACAGCTGGGTCTGGGAGAATTAAGACTAAAAATCCAATGGCCCAATGCTGTGCTTCTAAGCATCTTTCTGCCCTCAACACACCTAACAGACAGATGCACATCCATCAGTGAGTGTGGTTTTCTATACAGAGCGTGAAAGAGAATGCGCCCAGGCTGAGCCCTCACCTGGAACTCTTCCACAGCCCCTTCTACGGTCTGCTCTTTCCCATCATGCAGGTCTTGGCTCATATGCCCGTGTCCAGAGAGGTCTTCCTTGACTTTTCGGTATAAAGTCACTGCCGGCCATAGCATCTTGTTTATTTTCTTAGCACTATTCATACTCAGTAATTCTTTGATTAAATGTGCATTTGTGTCTGTTTCTACCACTAGTCTTTGAAGGATAGATCATACACGTCTTCCTTTCTACCGAATCTCCAGTGCCCATCACGGTGCTGGGTATACTGGAGACGATTAATAAATATTCATGGCATAACCGTGTGCATAATAAAGGAGCAAAGACACAAAACTGGTCACATACAACTTGTTTTTCACAAGCTGCCTCCAAATGATTACCTCTTCTTCACAATCTTGTTTTCGGTAATTTCTTACAATTTTTGTCCGGGGTCTCTTCCTACTTGAGGATTCTAAACTTGCTAACTTTTCTTTCTCTGTTTTGGAAATGATGACAGCAGTCACGTGTCTCTAAGACTGCTTGGAGGGCACACCCTCCATTCTCAGAGATCCCTTAAAAAGCACCTAGGCTCAGTCGGTTAAGTGGCCGACTTCCGCTCAGGTCATTTGCAGTCCGTGAGTTCGAGCCCCGCGTCGGGCTCTGTGCTGATAGCTCGGAGCCTGGAGCCTGCTTCTGTTTCTGTGTCTCCCTCTCTCTCTGCCCCTCCCCCCATTCACGCTCTGTCTCTGCCTTTCAAAAATGAATAAATGTTAAAAAAAAAAAAAAAAAAGCACCTACATGGGGTGCTTGGGTGGCTCTGCTGATTAAGCTTCTGACTCTTGATTTTGGCTCAAGTCATGATTTCACTATTGTGAGATGGAGCCCAGCACTGGGCTCTGGGCTGGGCAAGGAGCCTGCTTGGGATTCTCTCTCTCCCTCTTCCTCTGTTCCTTTGTTCATGCACATGTGCGCTCTTTCTCAAAATACAAATAAATTAAATAAATAAATAAATAAATAGTGTCTATAGTAGTCTGCCTATAATAGTATCTCTTAGGATAACAGTGTTGAGACTAAGGCAGTGGCTCTCAGACTTGACCAGGTGTCAGAATCACTTGCAGACTTGCTAAAATAGACTGCTTGGCTCCACTCCTGACATCTCCAATTCATCACTTCTGGGGTAGGGCCCAAGAGTCTGTATTTCTGACAAGTTCCTAGGTGATGCTGGTTCTGCTGGTCCAGGAACCCCACTGTGAGAACCACTGGACTAGAGAACAAGCTAGCAGACTGGCACGTGGCACAGGATCGGGTCCAGCCAAGCTGACTGCTGGCGAGCCAAGAGCAGAAAGGCTGGGTCGATGGCTAGAGTCGTGAGCCGGGCACCGGCCGCCTCTTAGAACCAGAAGGGACCCTACGGCCCATGGAGTCCATGCTTTCCTCTTACAGACAGGACGAGTGGAGACCAGGGAAGGCCAGCCTCACCCAAGGCAGGCACTAAGCGGACGCTGAGATAGGAGCCAGAAGTCGGGTCTCCAGACTTTTGACCCAGCACTCTCCCCAGCCCCGTGGTGTGGTCTTCTCCGGGCAGTGCTGGGTTGACAGAAGTGCTGAGCCACAAGTAGAAAGGGGGCCTCCTGCCACCCGATCACCGGCCAAAGCTTGAAGGAGTTTTTATGGCTCTGTGACTGGCATCCTGCTGCCAGCGCCCTGGCCGAGGAATCCTCCCGCTTCAGGTGGGGACTCCAGAAAGACCAGTGTGGCAAGGCCTTGTTAAAATACCTGGAATTTACCTACAGGGTCTCCAGCTAATTTTGTTTCTAGGGCTTCCCAAATGATGGTGACGATTAACTCAGAGTTACCACCTATCTCCAGAAGTCAAGGCTTCACTGAATAGAGTGGATTATATTTTTGGAAGAGATGGTTTTGGGGAGGGGATGGTTTGACGTGGCACTACCCGACCACCACAGATCACATGTGAGCAAACTATTTAAGCTGACATCATGAAGCTGATCTCTCAGCACTAGATCTTGGGGGATGGCACAGAGGTCTCAAGGTTCTAACACCAGATCTGGGCCCCAGGAGGGAGGTGACTGGTGTGGGGAAATCCGTGCAAACTGGTTTTCTCAGGATTTAAGTCCTGCTTAGACACTCATCATAGAGATAGAATCATTTTTCAATTCCTACTTGTATGGGGCGCTTTTTTTAAAGTTTATTTATTTTGACAGAGAGAGTGAGCAAGAGTGGAGGAGGAGCAGAGACATGGGGAGAGGGGGAGGGAAGGGGGGGGAGAGGGGGAGGGAAGGGGGGGGAGAGGGGGGGGGGAGAGAGAGAGAGAGAGAGAGAGAGAGAGAGGATCCCAAGCAGGCTCCATGCTGTCAGCACAGAGCCAGACGTGGGGCTTGAACCCACGAACCTGAGCTGAAATCCAGAGTCAGACGCTTAACCGACTGAGCCACCCACGCACCCTTAGGGACTTTGGATTTTTAAGTTCTAAATGTTCTGAGACAAAAGTCAACGTGACTATCAGCCAAGGTGCAGTCATATCCTTGGGAATTAATAATGAGCTAGGAATCATATTTCTTTTGAAGGAAGTGAAGTATGTGGGGAAACTGAAGTTCCAATAATTCGAGAAGCGCCGAGAAATGATGGCCTGATTTGAAACCAGATACCCCTGGTTCCTTGTTACTCCGGGTTAGGCGCTACCTTGGCATTTTTATGATTCACGTGTTCCTACACTTCTCATACTGTCTCCATACGTGTTGCGGCCTGGGGAGCCATGCCTCTCCTGGGGTGCCTCTCAGGGGACGGACAAAACTCGGGTTTCAGATAGTTTATCACTGTAACTGGGTGGAATTAGGATAAATGCTCCCGGGCCAAGAAGGTGGCAGGATTAAACAGAAGGGCCTTGGCCACAACCTCTCTGAAGGGTGACCATGGCTCAGGCCTCTTGGAATACACTGTGATGAGTGCTTGCTCTTATTGCTTTGAGCAATATTCTCGTAGTAAAGAAATGAAATTGAGAAAGAAAGAGATCAGCTATTTACTTTTCCAAAACTCAGGAGGTCCAAAAAAAGAAGTGTAAGAAGATAAACTCCAAACCAGTTCACAGGGGTTGTACGGGGCTGGGGATGGGGTGGGGAGGGGTGGGGAGGGGAGGGCGTGGAAGTGAAGGTGGGGAGCTTTCTCATTTTCCATTTATACGTTTCTGCACTTTGTCAGAACAGGCATGTGCATGTACTCTGTAGGTGCCAAATAAATACCTCTGGATTCACGAACAGAATAGTTCTGAGACGTGAAAACTCTACGCGGCGTAATCCTAATTTTACGTAAAATACAACAAACATATATACCAAAATGGGATACTATGCCAATACCAGTTTTCTCTCTGATTTTAGGCGGTACTTTCGAGTTTTGTGCATTTCTGTAATTTTTGAATGTTTGCCAGAAATGTCTATTACTTTCATTCCTTGCCTTCTACCAACTGCAGCCACAGGCATGACTTGTACGTGGATAACATACAGATAAAAATGTCGGCGTCTGTGTGCTGGTGCTCTGCAGCAGCCCATCCTACACCCCCACCGTCCTGCACAAAGTCCTCCTGGGAGTTACAACAACCTGGGCCGCGTTATCTCAGCGACTTTGCACGTACATCGACGTGTTCACAGGAATCCCCTGAGATGTCACTGGCTCAGAGAAACCTACGCTGTTCAACATAAAAAACCTGCTCCTTCCTGCACTGCCCACTTTGTTTTCTTTTCCCCACAGCCCTCAGGGCTAGCCACATTGCCACGTTTATGTCTGCTTACTTGGGCACTTTGTCTTATCCCACCAGATCGTAAGCTCCATGAAGGGGCCTTGTCTTGCTTGCCGATGTATCCCCAGTGCCTCAAATAGTACAGGGTACACACACAGGAGGAGCTCAGTAAATATTTGTTGAATCAATGAATGAGCAAATGAATGAATACACATATAAATCTTTGCTTATAAAAACAACTGGAATTGGGGTGCCTGGGTGGCTCAGTCGGTCTTGATTTCAGTTTAGGTCATATCTCACAGTTCGGGAGTTTGAACCCCACATTGGGCTCTGTGCTGACAGCGTGGAGCCCTGCTTGGAATTCTCTCTCTCTCCTTCTCTCTCTCTGACCCTCACCCATTGGTGTGCTCTCTCAAAATAAATAAACTTAAAAAATAAACAGGAATTGCCCTGTGAATTGCTTTCTTTTCCCCTCAGTAAACATTATATCATGGAAAACTTTCCAGGCCAGGAAATAAAGATCTACCTCATTCTTTTCTTTTTTAATTCGAGAGAGAGAGATCAAGTGTGGGGGAAAGGGATAGAGGGAGGGAGAGAGGAATAGAGGGAGGGAGAGAGGGAGGGAGGGAGGGAGGGAGGGAGGGAGGGAGAGAGAGAGAGGGAGAGAGGGAACTTCAAATAGGCTCTGTGCTCAGTGCCAAGCCCGACATGGGGCTCATGAGATCCCACAACCCCGGGATCATGACCTGAGCTGAAATCAAGAGTTGGACGCTCAACCAGCCCAGATGGTTGAGCCACCCAGACGCCCCTACCTCATTCTTCTCAATGGCATCATTGTTTCTCACAATTCATTTAATCAATACATAATCTACTTATTCAAGCAACAGATATTTACTCTGTGCCCTCTCTCCACTGCTCTAGGATCTGGGGATAAGACAGTGAACAAATTGATTAAGTTCCACCCAGCTCTCATGCTGCTTACATTCTAGTGGTACAAAGCGTGCAAATGAAAATAGGAGTGTCCAGAAGAAACACAGAGCAGCTTGTAGGGCAGAGGGTAAGAGGCAGGGTGTGCTATTTTAGAGGGTGAGCAAGGACAGCCTCTCCAAGCAGAGACTCTAATCAAGGAAAGGGTGTGGCCCTGAGGACATCTGGGGAGGGGCATCCTAGGGGGTGGGCTCTCCCAGGGCAGATGAGGAGTAAGCAAGTACACGTGGTTAGTGTGGAGAGGCCCAGAGAAGTAGCAGGGCTGGGTCAGGCAGGCCCCAGGAGGCCGGGGAGGACTCGGGGCTTTACTTGGAGAGGGATGGAAAGCCATGAGAGCCTGCAACGTAGGGATGACCTGGCTTGACGTTTAAAAGGACCATTTGGATGATGCCAGACGAGAAAGAGAAGAGAGTGGAAGCTGAAAGCCGGAGGTTCTGCACAGTGCAGGTGGGGGTGGTTCAAGGGATGAGAGCATCGTGGTGGAAAATTTGAGAAATGTTCAAATTTGGGATATATGTTGAAGAAATCGTCATAGGATGTGCTGAAGGATTAGATTTGGGGTGAGAGGGAAAGAGAGGTGTTAAGGGCTTTTCCAAGTGTGGCCTGAGCAACTGGCCGAATGCTACGGTCATTTACTGACAGGCACGGTACGCAAAAATTACAATTGAACTACTCAGTTGCCTATTGACAACGTTTTGATTATATCCCTACGTTAGTGATGTACTTAGAAACCCCAGGACATTTTTTTTAAAAGTGGGGCAACAGGCACCTGGGTGGCTCAGTCAGTTAAGCGTCCGACTTCAGCTCAGGTCATGATCTCACAGTCTGTGAGTTCGAGCCCTGCGTCGGGCTCTGTGCCGACAGCTCAGAGCCTGGAGCCTGCTTCGGACTCTGTGTCTCCCTGTCTCTCTGACCCTCCCTCGTTCATGCTCTGTCTCCGTCTCAAAAATAAATAAACATTAAAAAAAATTTTAAAAGTGGGGCAACAGGGAATGGAAATGTGCGAATAAATATGATGTCGGTAAATTAAGTGTGCTAGTCAAGCACTAACACCCTTTGACTTCATGAAAATTAAAACCTCATTACTCGCCCTGATTACAAGGGTAAAATTTGAATATTTCCGAGCGGATTTAAGTAGCTTCCTTTCATGTCTTTATGGCTGGCTGCACAGGAAATTCTGAAATGTACCTTGGAAAAAAATGTCAGGAAAGTCTTTCCATGCTAATAATCTGCTCACCGAGCAAATCCACGTAGAGAGGTTTGACTGAAAGAAAAGGTCATGGTCATGGTGAAGGGTGAGGCAGAACACAGCAGGAACAAATTTCTCATAAAATTACTTACCTCTTGTTCTTCAAGAACCAGCAAGTCCTGTCAAACAAAAATTTGAAAGTTAGGTCCATGCTTCACAGTAACGATTTTATTTTGACTTCCTGTGAAAGCCAAACTTCAGTTTACAGCATTTCCTCACCTAGAAGTGCTTAAAAAATTTAGTTGTGCAGATTTCTGTAAAATACCTGGCCATCTAGGAAAGTCACACGATAGCACAGCTATCTGGGAACAAAAGACTGTGTCGCAGTGGGAAGAAACACACAGACACCCGGGTTTCTCCATCTATTTAAAGCTAGCTTATCACACATGGCTTCTAGAAGATTTTAGCCAAGATAAATGTAACTATATAGTATAGCAGCCAGAAAAAGGCGAGTAACATTTTTAAATAGCATCAGCCACCTTCCTGCTTGGTGGAAAGATGCCTTTTTCATAATGCGATCGGTTTGTTTTTGGTTTACTTTTTGGATCCAAGACCGCTTTCCTTCTCTTCTCCCTAACGCCTGTTGGTCAAGGCTTCTTCAGGTACATCTACAGGAGACGGTGGCAGCTGTGAAACCACCACTACCGAGGGGCACACACAGGTGCACACTCACACACCCGGAGTGGAGGAGGGTGCGTGGGTGGCCCCCTGTTAAGGGAAAGAAAGTCAAAACGCAGATGTCGGGGAAGCTGAAGGTGTCTTTTGTTTGGTGAAAAACAGGCACAGAGTTATGATATAAATAGGCAGAAGGCTTCCGTATTTTGTTATCTTGTCCTCTTTGATTTTGTTGGAAGGGGGAAGTCAGACAGGGATGACTGAGCAGAGATGAAGTCTGTTGAGGATATCTGCTCAGTGGCAAGGTGCCGATAGAAGCATCCCATGGGCTCCGTGGATTTGGGGCCCTGTGTCTGGGGGTCCTATCCAGGCTCCAAGAAGGAAAGGATTAAGAATATTGATAACCTGGGGGCGCCCGGGTGGCTCAGTTGGTTGAGTGTCTGACTCTTGGTTTTGGCTCAGGTCATGATCTCATGAACCATGGGATCGAGCCCCAGGTCAGAGTGAGTGCTGTGCTGACAGGGTGGAGCCTGCTTGGGATCCTCTCCCTCTCTCTCTCTGCCCCCCTCCCATGCATGCGCTGCCTCTCTTTCTTCCTCCCTCTCTCTCTCTCTCTCTCTCTCTCCTCTCTCAAAATAAATAAACATTAGGGGTACCTGGGTAGCTCAGTCAGTTGAACATCTGACTCAAATGTACCTGGGTGGCTCAGTTGGTTGAACATTTGACTCTTGATTTTGGTTTAGGTCATGATCTCGTGGTTCATGAGATCGAGTCCTGTGTTGGACAAGTGCAGAGCTTGCTTGGGATTCTCTCTCTCTCCCCCTCTCTCTCTGCCCCTCCCCTGCTCATGCTGTCTCTCACAAATAAATATTTAAAAAAATTCTAAAAAAGGGGCGCCTGGGTGGCTTAGTCAGTTAATAAGCATATGACTTTGGCGCAGGTCATGATCTCGCGGTCTGTGAGTTCGAGCCCCGCGTCGGGCTCTGTGCTGACAGCTCAGAGCCTGGAGCCTGCTATAGATTCCATGTCTCCCTCTCTCTCTCCCCCTTCCCTGCTTGTACTCTCTCTCTCTCAAAAATAAATAAATGTTAAAAAAATTTTTAATTATAAATAAAATATTAAAAAAATCCCTTACCTTAAAAAAAAAAAAAAAAAAAGAGTATGATAGCCTGTACAGATGAAAGAATAAAGGCACATTGATGGTAGCATATTAATAATTCCCAGTTGTTTGAAAATCTGATATAAAGAATTAGTTTTAAGCACTGCATAGCTTTAAGTTGCTTCAAGTTTAACCGAATACACCCATTTTGGCCTCAGTTCCTTCTGGAGTTGAGTTAGTGTACAAATACTGTCTTAAAAATTAAAACAGAAGATATGGGGAATTCACAACTTTATGTATTTGGGGTAAGCTGACAGCCAATGTTTATTTTATTTATTTTTTAATTAAAAATTTTTTTAAAACTTTTATGTGTTTTTGAGAGACAGAGAGAGAGCATGAGCAGGGGAGGGGTAGAGAGAGAAGAAGACACAGAATCTGAAGCAAGGTCCAGGCTCTGAGGTGTCAGCACAGAGTCCGACATAGGACTTAGACCCACGAACTGTGAGATCGTGACCTGAGCCAAAGTCGGACACTTGACCAACTGAGCCACCCAGGTGCCCCCAATAAGTTTATTTTAAAAGCTAACTATTTTGAAGGTATGCAAGCAAAGACTACTCACGCTCCCCTCTCTCCTCCCCATAACATCTGAATTATTTCCCTGAAAAGAGGACTAAGCACGATGTTTCTCTACTTAAAGATTCCACAGGCTCTCCACTGCCTCCTAGCTAGGATTCCAGCCTGACTCTCCAGCCTCTTCCCTGTCACCGGCCTTGGTGTACACAGTCCCTTTAAGCTCAGCTTTGACACACAGCCGGCACTATGTGATGGCTGCATTCCTAAGTTTCAAGGGGAGAATTTCAAAGCTAAATTAATTGAGACAAGACAGAAGTTTGGCTGACATTTTTCTGATGGTCCTTTACTAGATTATGAGTCTGAAATTTTTTCTCCCAAGGCAGATTGCTTTCCCTTAACAGTAAGTCTTGAGAAAACAGGATGGATTCTGGATACCTTCTATCGTCTATGGTGTTCTATTGGAGTTAGAGCTCAATAAACACATTTTGTGTTTTGCTACTTAAAAAAAATCTCACGTTCCATACATTCTACATCACTCAGTAAAAAGACTGGCTTTTAACCCAGTAAGGTCCTTCTGAACATACACCCTTTTGGTTCATGGATCAAGGACCATATTAGTTCAGCGGTTCTCAGTTGTGGCTATGCCTCAGAATCATTCGTGGGACTTGTGAAAAATGCAGATTCCCACCCCCACTTGACAAATCAGAATCTCAGCTGCGAGGTTCTTTATGATTATTTTTCAAAGCCTCATAGGTGATTCTGCTTATGCTCGTATCCTAGGCCAAGAATCACCGATGATCTGTCTGTTCTAATCTAACATTGTGATCAAACATACACCATTATGAAGCAAAAAACTTGTGTTACCTTTTGGATCTCGGGATGAAAAATTTCTCTGGGGCCTTTCTCAAATTTGTCCAGATTCATGGCACTGAAATAGAACGGAGAGAATGAGCCGTAGAGTGGTGGCGCAAGTCACAGGGCTTCAGAGAAACTACGTACTAGCTCCTAGAAAATCACAGCTGGACTCCCTTGAGGGCCTGGCACACAGGAAATCAATGATCACACAGGGTGCTCAATGAATGAATGCATGAGGGTAACCAAATACGGCACTGTACTTTCCTTATAGAACTGCCCCTTAGTGACACTCATCTAGTAAGAGAGGAGGGGAGCAATCAGGAGCATATTTTGGGCAACCTAACCTTCAAGATTCTTACTTGTATTTATTAAAAAAGCGATTCATTGACATTTCCGTAGCAATTAATGATAAAATGAAATGTAATGAAGCCCACTGGGCATTTCTTTCTTCCTCTGGCCATTCTTCTGCCACTCAGGGCAAAAAGGCCCCCTTTAACAAGCTCGTTCTTTCATGTTTTACTTTGAAAAGCAATGCCAACCTCCTTGGGCCTAAGTTCCTCCAGACGTTAAAACAGGGAGTTGAGGGGCGCCTGGGTGGCTCAGTCGGTCGAGCGTCTGACTTCGGCTCCGGTCATGATCTCACAGCTTGTGAGTTTGAGCCCCGTGTCAGGCTCTGTGCTGACAGCTCAGAGCCTGGAGCCTGCTTCGGAGTCTGTGTCTCCCTCTCTCTCTGCCCCTAACCCACTCGCATTCTGTCTCTGTCACTCTCAAAAATAAACATTTAATTAATTAATTAATTAAATAAATAAAACAGGGAGTTGAACTCCCCAACCCCCGAGGCCCCTTTCATCTAGGAGTCCCGTATTTGTAAGTGAAAGGCAAACATAATAACAGCTGATCTTTATGGAGTACTTACTATATGCCGGGCACCCCGCTAAATGCTTTACGTGGATGACCTAATTTTGTCTCTACGAGGTGAGTACTCTTCTATCCCCATTTTAAAGGTGAGGAAATTGAACTAGGATGACAAAGCTAGTAAGGAGCAGAGCCAAGATCTGAACCCAGACTTACCTGACTCCACAGTATTCACGGTTTCATTTCCTTTTAAAAAGTTTTCAAGTTCACGGTGGTAACAAATAAAGATAAAGTCTTTTCTTCTATCGGCAGCAACTGGAGACGTTTTGCTCTTCCACGTCTTTAAAAAAAAAAGTGTTTCCTGGCTGAAATGTTTCCTCTGTGCTCTGGCTACAGAGCGGTGGGCTGAGAAGCAGAGGCCCTACTCACAGGACTAAATGAGGTCATGACTAAATGAAACTTGTCCTTAAATATAAAGAAGCTGGAGTAAAAAAAAGTCACAGAAAAAAAAAAAAGTCACAGAAATCGGAAGCCAGTGTAATTCTAAGTGTTCCTCTCAAAGCCGGTTAAGATTTATAGCTCCTTAGACGCAGCAAGGTATTTCTGTGCTTGATAAAAATGTTAACCTCTCCACTGATGCTTTCATAGCTCAGGCTTCAGACTGCTCAGGAGAAAAGTCAGAAAGCCTAGAGCAGAAAGGAGAAGGCCTGCGATTTGAAGAGCAAATCAAGCTTGAAAATGAGATATGAACATTTTTACTTCTGAACTCAGTGCACTTCATCAGCCAGATGCGGTCCCTAACTAACGGAGTCAAGACTGTCCCTTCAATTAAGAGATGTTTCTGGCAAGTGTGCATTGTGGCTGGGACACTGAGAACACGATCTCTTCCCACCACCTAGCTGCCGATGAACAGAGAGTAAACCACAGGACCCTGGGATAAGCATTTATATTCACATAACACGGGCTTTAGTGGCTAAAGGCCCAAGCCTGGGAATAACGGGACCCGGGTTTAAATCCCAGCTCTGTGGTTTACCAGCTGTGAGATCTTTGTCCAATCCCTTCACTTCTCGGAAGCTGTGATCCTTCCTTGGTGGAGTGTAGGTGATAACAGATCTACTCTGTGGAGGTGGTCTAAAGACTTTCTAAGAGGGGTGCCTGGGTGGCTCAGTCGGTTAAGCGTCAGACTTTGGCTCAGGTCATGATCTCACAGTTTGAGTTCGAGCCCTGCGTTGGGCTTTGTGCTGAGAGCTCAGAGCCTGGAGCCTGCTTCGCGTTCTGTGTCTCCATTCTCTCTCTGCTCCTCCCCAGCTCACACTCTCTCTTTCAAAAATAAATAAACATTAAAAATTTAAAGACTTTCTAAGAGAATGTCTGTAGAGCATTTAGCGCTGTGCCTAAGAAGCTACCGTTACTACAATGTAACCTACAATGTAACCTCTCGTAACCTCTCGGATGGTGACAGGGCAACAGGTAGCACCTGAGTGGTGGCATTCCTAGGGGTGTCTGCCATCCGGTATGGGGGGGGGAGGGGTGACACGAGGCGGGGTGGAGAGGTGGGGGCAGAGCCCCAGCCGAGCACAGAGCAGCTGGATGTTCCATTCATTTAACGGTCTCTTTGCAAAGAATAAGGACATTCTTCCCTGAGAAGCATTTGCTGACATATGAGTTTCTGTTTCAAAGCAGGAAAATGAGAGGAAAAACATTTCTTGATTTTGTTTATGAAACCAAAGTATCTGCAGGCATGCAAGAAGAAAAGAAGGCAGCCACGCAGGCAGTTTGGAGATGCGTAAGAGGGGAGCTCAATTTTCACCACACACTCGCTGTGTGATCTTGGCTTTCTCTGAGCTTCCATTTCTTCCGCCGCACAGTGGGGAGGATCGCAGCACCCATCCTACGGACTTGCTGTGAAGACGCTGACATGCAGGAGGTAATGCAAGTCAGATGCTTGGCACAATGTCTGCTATGTGGTCAAGGCTCCAGAAAGTAGAAAAGTAACATCAGATGATCGCAGGAGCAGAATACTTATAAAGGCTCCTGGTGTTGGGTTTCTATTCATGAGTACTCACCTTAAGATGGACTTCACAGAGAGAGTTTTTGTGGGACTGTACGGAAGGCATATTTTCTGGGTACCCTGGAAAGTCAAAACACCAGATCAGTGAGGATTTGGCGATTTCCATCTCTGAAAGAGCCTCACCTGGCCATTTAAAAGAATATATGAATAAACACATTCTGTGGTGGAGAAAAGCTTGCTCAGGCTTGACAACGTCTTCCACCATCCCCCTAGCCCGACACGTGCGGAGTTAAGCATTACTCTTCAACATACGGACTGATGGGTGTGTTAGTGTGGGGCTCAGATGAGCCACGTGACTGAGATGAGAAGGGGGTCTAGTCTCCGAGCCAAGAGTCAGATCAGCCTCCAAGACAATGAGAAGAAAACAGTGTCCACGTGTCAATGGGACCTGAATGTAATACCTCCAAGTCAAAGGCTTTTGGAACTAGAAATCGCTCGAATCTTTCAGAGAGGGTTTCATAATATGCACTTCTATATTTTTCTGTGTTTACTATATATTTTTTATTTTATTATTTTTTCATATGAAATTTATTGTCATATTGGTTTCCATACAACACCCAGTGCTCATCCCAACAGGTGCCCTCCTCAATGCCCATCACCCACCCTCCCCTCCCTCCCACCCCCCATCAGCCCTCAGTTTGTTCTCAGTTTTTAAGAGTCTCTTATGCTTTGGCTCTCTCCCACGCTAACCTCTTTTTCTTTTTTTTTCCTTCCCCTCCCCCATGGGTTTCTGTTAAGTTTCTCAGGATCCACATAAGAGTGAAAACATATGGTATCTGTCTTCCTCTGTATGACTTATTTCACTCAGCATAACACTCTCCAGTTCCATTCACGTTGCTAACTATGTGTTTTTTAAAGTAGGCACCATGCTCAACGTGGGGCTTGAACTCAGGACTCTGAGATCAAAGAGTTGTGTGCTCTACCCTCCAGGCCAGCCAGGCACCCCTCTGTGTTTACTATTTAAACTCTGTTTCTTCCTCTCTAAATGATACCCGCTGTGACTAACTGCTCGAATGCACTCAAATATTTTTTGCGTGAAAGCGAACGAATGAAAGGTTGCCTGAATGGTTCAGTCCCACGTCCAAACCACCCAGAATAGATGAAGGCCGCTCACTTTATAATCTCCCAAAAAAGAGTGGTGCCTGAGTGTCTCAGGTGGTTGAGCATCTGACTTCAGCTCAGGTCATGATCTCATGGTTCACAAGTTTGAGCCCCACATCGGGTTCACTGCTATCAGCACTGAACCCGCTTTGGATCCTCTGTCTTCCCGTCTCTCTGCCCCTCCCCTACTTGCACTCTCTCAAAGATAAACATTTTGTTTATTATTTTAAAGAACAAAAAAAAGTTTATTTATTTTTGAGAGAGAGAGAGAGAGCGAGCGAGCGCACAGAGGAGAGGCAGAGAGACAGGGAGACAGAATTGCAAACAGGCTCCACACTGTCAGCACAGAGCCCAGTGCAGGCCCCGAACCCATGGAACCACAAGATAATGACCTGAGTTGAAATCAAGAGTCAGATGCTTAAATCGACTGAACCACCCAGGTGCCCATATTTTTAAAAAATAATAATTTTCAAAAAAGATACGATACAGATTTGTAATCCACAAAGGATTTACACTACACATTTGGCAAAAGGGAATACGATGTAGTACACACATAAAACTTTCTTTCTAACTTTGACTAATAAAATTGGCAGCACAAAGGGTAAGAGCATTTCTTGTAGGAAACAGGCAAGGAAGGAAATAGGATTTTCCTTGTGTTTTGAGACGTACCTGCCAAACTCATCAGTCCAAGGCCTGAACACTGGCGTCGGGATGGACTTCCTCAACCTTGTCGAGCCCGTGACCTTTTTCAGTAAACTCAACATTCACACCCATGACCCCAGAGAACCAGGGCTGGGGAGGAGTGTGTCTTTCCAGCTAACCATCAGAAGTTGCATGAGGCAAAGCCCTTCTCACGGGTTCTCAATCGAGCAATGCAGTTTATGTTACAGAGATTTTAGGAGATTTCGGATACAGACGAGTATTATGATGGGAATAGGCATTTTCAAATTCCACATAACCCACCCACTGAAATCTGAGTTATTTTGGTGGCCTTGCTTTTGTGGCCAGCCCCGGCCTACCTCACACTGCGGTCACCTGTACAGGATGCCAACCCTTCTAGAAGAGGGTCTTGAGTCTGACCTTCTTGCTCCTCCCCTACCTTAGCTACTTTTCCTTCTCACCAAAATGCAGCTTTAAAGAGAAGTCCAGGGCAGCCTGAGGGGGGAACGTATGGAAGAGGAGAGGATCCAGCCCCTGCCTGGCTGACTGTAGCACCTGCATAAGCTGCCTACGTGGATGCGGAAGCCCGGGCTCATGGGATGGTGGGTTTGTATTTTTCTTCACCACAAACTGGTAAAAGCTCTTCCTCCCTCATCTTCTCCCTGTTGTAGCTTTCCACAGTGGTTTCCCACAAAAAACACCTTCTGGTTCTCTGTGTTCTGGTGGGACCAACAGACATACACTCAGCGTCGAGTACACGTACAGGCAACACCAAGCGATCGCTGCAAGGATACGGAAGTGCGCGTCGGACGTCACCCCCTGTAGGTGGCAGGTGTGTGTGAACAGGTGTCTAGAAGGGTGTTGCGGTGGTCATCCCTGAGTAAGTGGACTTGGAGTCTCTTCTTTTTACTAGCTGCATTGTCTCGTACAGATGAAATCTGTACGGTAAGTATGAGTTGTTTTTTTAAGCCTTTTCTTTGTGTTTAGAAGAAATACAGCAGAGATCAACAGGACGGTCTCAGCTCTGTTTGAGAACAAAATGTGGGCTCGCGGAAGGGGAGAGGGGGTGCAGAGGCACGTGCTTCTGTGCATCTCCTGCAGCCTCCGGCACTAGTTTGGGGCTCAGAGGGGCTTCACAACTGACCCATTTTGCCAGGCTCTGCTCTGGTTTCTCAGTCCCTCACTTTCCTTCAGCACCGCCACTCGGAGATGCTAGCAAGCACTTGCCCTGCCCTGGCAACAACCCAGGGTCCAGACTAGAGGCTCTGGACAAGGCACTGGCACTTCTCAGTAGAGGGGGTAAACTCATTAGGCCAGCCCCACTGCCTTCACAGGGGTCTTGGGGTCTGACTCCCTCCTCATTGCCTTCTGCCCAGACGAGTCCCCAGAGCTCCTCCTTTGTCTTGTCTTTGTTGTTCTCTTTCTGGAATGCTCCCCGCCTGCCCCTTCCCCCTACCATTTATGTGGCTCGTTCCCTTCCCTCCCATAGGTCTCTTTATTTTTTTATTTTTTTATTTTTATTTTTATTTTTATTTTTTTTTTTCAATGTTTTTTATTTATTTTTGGGACAGAGAGAGACAGAGCATGAACGGGGGAGGGGCAGAGAGAGAGGGAGACACAGAATCGGAAACAGGCTCCAGGCTCCGAGCCATCAGCCCAGAGCCCGACGCGGGGCTCGAACTCACGGACCGCGAGATCGTGACCTGGCTGAAGTCGGAGGCCTAACCGACTGCGCCACCCAGGCGCCCCCCCATAGGTCTCTTTAAATGTCACCTCCTCGGAAAGGTTTTCCTTGGCTGTCTGATCTAAAGTTGGTCTCCCGTATCATTCTGCCTTTGTTTCCTTCAGAGTGTTTGTCACAATTTACAATGCAGTACAGACGACATCTTCAGTCATTAGAATAAGCAAAACTCCCCCCCTGTACCTGCTCCTCCCTCCCAGTACCTGGCAACCTTCCCCGGTGAGGAGATGGAGTGGCTCTTACTGCCTGAAGGAAGAAGGCAAGACACTAAGAGAATCCATTCCAGAAAGGCGGCCAAAGGGCAAAACTATCCTTCCTTGTGTTGGTGGAAGGAAGGAAGAAGGAAGATAGGAAAAGCCAAGGTGTTAGATGCTGGGGCCCTTGATTCTGCCATTCCGAGGGCAGGCCTCGAAGCGGGTGCAGGGACGCTGCAAATAGATCAAGGTGAGCCCTGGAGACACCTCAGAACATGTGGACTGGAGGTTCACTTCCCAGGCACGGCCTTCCTTAGGAATCGAAGTCTGCGTAGAACCTGTTTGAACACGATGAGGGGCAGTGACTCAGCAGCTTCAAGCATGGAGGGTCAGCAAGATTAGAAACATAAGCCTGGAGCGGTGCTCCTGCCTCAGCCCACCTGCCCTGTGGCTAGCAGGGGAGGTGCCGGTGACAGGGACAGACCTGAGAGGCTCAGAGGCTAGCAGAGACCTGGGATCATGTCACGGAGCTCACAGTGTGCGGTGTCATCACCGCAAGGGGCAAATGACTAGGACCACGGATTCCAGTGACAGGTGCATTCCAGTGACACCAAAAAGCCCAGAGGGGACCAGTTACATATGCGGTTGCTAGTTCAGAGACCGGATCAGCCACTCGACAAGAGAGCACAGAAAGCCCCACGTGAACCCACAGTCCTCTTCTCCCGCCACTGTGAGGTCTCCTAAACCCTCTCCCCGGGCACCCAGATATCAACTTCAAGAGGAGCAGGGAGAGAGGAAATCAGAGAGACTATTTCTCCAAAAGAGGCAGAGTCATCCAAAGAGAATATTTATTTATTTATGTTAAATGTCTATTCATTTATTTTTCAGAGCAAGAGAGAACACGAGTGAGGGAGGGGCAGAGAGAGGGAGAGAGAGAATCCCAAGCAGGCTCCATGCCCAGGGCGGATGGGGGCTTAATCCCACGGCTGTAAAATCATGACCTGAGCCAAAATCAAGAGTTGGACACTCAACTGACTGAGCCACCCAGGTGCCCCTCAACATTATCTGCCAACACCGGTGCATAAACTCTGCTTCAGTACAGCTATGATGATGGTGAGACCGAGCCCAGTTTCAGCAGCACGGGGAGAGAGGGGAGAGCCAAAATTTTCCACAGGAAATCATTCAGGAGTAAGAGCTGACTCGGCTTTACATTAGATTTTTACCTTCAACCTGCCTAAAAAGAGAAAACTTTCTGAAACATAACATGGGCATTTATATAAGCAGAGGCGGCACAGCACACAGGTTAGGTTGGACTTTGGTGTCATTCGTTGATTCGTTCAGTAAATACTTCTCGAGCTACTTCTATGTGCCAGAAACAGGGCTGGGTGAGAACAAAGCAGTTATATGTCCTCTGCTCTCATGGAGATCAGAGCCCAGTGAAAGGGACAGTGCGAGTCAAAAGAATTACATGGAGAATTGATTACATACGGCACTGCCAGCTCAGCAGGCAGTCCTGGGTTCTGCCTGGCCTTGCCACCTTCTGGCATGTGACCTCGGCCATGGCATTTAACCCCCCTAAACCACAATTTCACCAATTAAGATAATGCATTGGGAAGATTTAGTATATATGGCATACAGTAAGAGCTCGATAAATGTTAGATTTTATTGTTAACTGTGACTATTTTTAATTATCGCAAAAAGTTCCTAATTACAACTTACTCTGTAATGGTTCCTAGAAATTCTTTCTGGGCTTTTTGAAGTTGCAGTATGTGTACGCACGTGTGCAAATGTGTTGATGTATGTGTGTGTATAAAAAAGTTACTGTTTTTTAAAGAGTGTGTATAAAGAAACCACTACTTTTTTAAGCGTGTGTATACAAAAAATTACTGTTTAAGTTCCTGTATTATTTCCTTCCCCAAAAGATCTACGTGGCAATTTCTGAGATACTGTATTGCTGAGGTGAACATCAGTGTGCAATGATTAAGTAATAGCTTTCAACAAATGCACCCATAAAGTGAGACCACCACATAATAGGACTAACATTTTCTGAGTGTGGTTATCTCGTTGCTTCTTAATTATACACTGTATTCACCCATTCGAGAGTAAAATGTTCTACCCTTCAGGTATCTAAGCAATTTAAGATCTGATGATTTGGGACGTTGCATAGATGTGGATTTTCAAATAACAGCTCACTTAATATAGTCCTCAGCACCCTTTGAGCCACAGCCCAGAACTTTCCCCAGTTTACAAAGAAGAAAATGGAGAGCATCAGCAATTTTCTCCAATTGACATGAATGAATTTGCTACTGCTGTAATTGGACCTGGTTTGCTTAGCTCCAAATCCTTTGCTCTTTCTAGTGTCCATAATGCCTATGAAAAATTCTCTGAGAAGCAAAGGAAGAAAAAGAGTCCGAGGGAAAAAAATGATGAATTTTTTTAAGTTAAAGGTGAAAGACAGAGACCAACCATAAGAATTCCCAGAAAAAGAATTCAGAAAAGAGAAGAAAAAGCAGCAATAATGAACCTAAGAGAATTTTCCTGAGCTAAAGAGAGGCCTGCATTCCTGAGTTGAAGGGACTTGCCTTCAGTCCACTCAGAACCCACCCTGGGCAGGGAGTACTTGTTAAGTCTTGAGTTAATTTTCTACCTCAGGAAACTGATGAAAGGGGCTAAGCCTCAAAAAACTTCTAGAAGCGCAGCTGACTCAGTGCTTGACTGAATGACCCATGGAAACAGGAGCACCCCATGGGCTGTACCGGGTAACAGTATTATATTCTTCCAATAAATTTCGTTTCTTTTAGTTGAAGGTGAACCAGTTGGTCAGTTTCAGTCTTAGTAACAGCTAAGGTTAATGCTCTGTAAACTACAGTTCTGTGTTCCACAGGCCAGAGACGGAGGGGAAGGGACATGCCCAGTTAGTGGCTTGTCGGGGAGAATTTGTGGTTGAACCCAGAGTCTGAAGGCCCCACTGCTCAAGAGTATAATCCTGAATATCCAAACTCAGAGAACCACGTAGAAAAAGACTCACCAGAACCATTCTGACAAGGACACTAATAAAACTCTGGAGCAAGGGGGATGCTCCAGGGGCAAGCCAGGTACTTACTGTTTTCCTCCAAAGAATTGCACGGTATTGAGGGACGCGCTGATGGTTTTGGTCGGAAAGGGTCACGGACAAGAAGAAAGGGCTCTTCTCTGCATCATTTCCAATGTAATTCTGATGAACTGCAGGAGAGAGTTTTAGAACAGTGAACATACAACTGATTCTTTCAGGCCCCGGTGGGAGTAGACAACTTTTCCTTCCCACATGAGCAGGGAGCAAGAATCCTAAACCCAGCTCGGAAAAGATTCTGATCACGCCATACTGATCGCGCGCTCCGATTCAACCTCGGCAGTGATCGGTTCGGAAATGTTCAGAAACGAACAAGTGACCAATACCAGCCAATGAGACGAGAGGAGAAATGGGTCAAGGGGTTTCTGGAAAGGCTTCTTCACTCCTGAAGATGGCCTTCTCCTTGCTCTGGACATGGTGGTGTCTAGAGGTGATGCCTGGAATTGCTGCAACCACCTTGCGACCCTGAGGAGGGCCGGCCTCGATGACACCACTGAGCCTCTGAATCCACCAACTCTGGAGCCTGCCTTACCTCTGAGTTTCTTGGCATCTGAACTGATGGCACCGGTTTTCTCTAAAGTCCCCACTGCTCTGGGCACTATGCTTTCAAGCATTTGGGAAGATGACAACTTTCCCACTGACTTCTTTCTTTATAAAGAAATATGCCTTGTCTACAGCAAGCAAACTTCTTAGAATAAAACAGTATCAGACTTTTAAAAAGACATCCTTTGCACCTGATCACTCCCATTTTATAGTCCAAGCATCACATCTTCTAGAAACACATGCGTTAGCCTGATAAGCAGTTTATCTGGCTCCTCTCTAATCCTGCAACAGTGATTATTCTTCCATTTCCATTTTCTGCCTTCCCACGTATGTTCACTTGAGCCCTTCACTTTAAATCTACATCGCTATTAATGACTGAGCTCTTGCTGTGTGCCAGGAGCAGGGCTTAGCGTTTCTCCAGCGTATCTGACTGAAACTCCTGTTCTAACCTACTAGGTATGTATTAGTAATCCCTCCACTTTGCACAGAAGGAAATTAAATCTCGGAGACATGGAGAGTGACCAGTGTCAGGTCCTGCGGTTAAGAATGGCAGAACCAGGACTCAGACCCATTTTAGAGTCTCCGTGAGGGTAGGGATGATGACTGCCTTGGCCAGTATAATTGCCTGGAATGTGGTAGGTGATAAACAAATACCTGTTACCAGAGCCTACAGGACAATGCCTCTCCAGTTCTATATTGACCCTGGAGCTCAGGGAATCATATCTTTCCCTCGTTGCCTTAAACTTAAGTATTCAAAATCCGCTATAGACCTGTTTACAGCACTTGGTATAGGATAGTACTTGGCACGTGCCTTGGTTAGGTCTAAAGTTGTTGTCCACCCTGCAAATTCAAATTGCCATTTAGAAGATCTAACTCCCTTTAACTCCCAAGGGATGAAAATATATGTTTATATATAAATAACCCTAGGGCTGAGATTGGAATTGAATCTTCAAATCTACCAAAAAAAAAAAAAAAAAAAAAAAAAAAAAAGAAGCTTACTACTAGCCTGACATCAGTGTCCCTAAACTGGTTAGTTTCATACTTTTAGGGCACCAGAATAAATTACACTGACATTATTTTTCATTTTGAATATCCTTTCTTCCCAACCACCATAATGGCATAGTTACCTTGTCCTAAAAAATACTTGAAATACCATCTGGTGTGGTATTCTGGGTTTTCTAAGTGCACGTCTGTTCTTCGCCACGTACCTGGCAGGGCAGTTGCATTCTGTAAATGAACAAAATTGTGTCATTAAGAGGCTTATTCAGAAAGTAAACAAGAAGCTGGCAATGAATCAGCGGCCAAAGAACCAGAAAAGTCATTGTCAAAAGCAGACACACAGGACTGTAACCACATGTCCTCATTAGAAAAGACAACCCATCCACATCACAGAAGCATTCGAAAGGTCCCTGGGGCATAGGAAAAAGAACCGAGTGATGGGTTCGGCTATTTCCAACTGGAGTACAGCTTTCTGGTTCGAAGCTCCAAATATTTGGCAGTTGGTGCCCCCTAGAGGCATGTCCTTCTGTTTGGTACCCCTGTAACAGGCACCTTTCACCTGGAATGCATCTCTGCAGCCTCTTATTCAAGTAAGAATGTTTTTGGTAGAATTTTAAAAATTTGCCATGAAATAACACAATTAGTGGGGGAAATATGGATACACATAATGAGTCATCTGAACCCTCTCCCCAAAGATAATCACTATGATTTGGCAGGGTCCCCACTCATTGTTTCTTACACATGCGTGCATATGTATTTTTCTTCCCAAAACACAATCATACTGAAAATGCGGTTTGAAACTCCACTGACATGTACACTGTGCCATGTGTATACAGCAGACTGTTGGAACGTAATTTTCTGATTCCAACACGTCTCTTACGATTTACTAGGTACTTGTGGTCACTTGCTTTAGCATGTTGAAGGGGTTTCCTTCAATTGTGAGCTTACAAAGGGGCCACTGTTAGGAATGAATATCGAATTTTACTGCAAGTTTTTTTTGGCAGCTGCTGACAGGATAGCTTGAATTGGGGAAAAATCACAGTAATGTAATGAATTATGCTACTGGCTCTTCTGATGCTGAATGGCTCTTAGATTTCTGGAATACGTCCTACTAGGTCATGGTATATAGTATCCTTTTGATACATTGCTGGATTAGAAAAAATGAATTATGTGTCATATTTGTTAGTGAGATGGGGTTACAGTTTCTTTTCTGTATGTATTTCGGTCATGCTTCAGGGATTATATATTACTTTTTTAATGTTTATTTTTGAGAGAGAGAGACAGAGAGACACAGCATGAGCAGGGGAGGCGCAGAGAGAAATGGAGACACAGAATCCAAAGCAGGCTCCAGGCTCAGAGCTGTCAGCACAGAGCCCGACGCGGGGCTCGAACCCACAAGCTGTGAGATCATGACCTGAGCCAAGGTCAGATGCTCAACCAACTGAGCCACCCAGGTGTCCCAGGGTTATATTACTCTATAAAGTGAATTAGGACTCTCTTTGTCTTGCTCATGCTCTGGAAACACTGACACTCATTGAGAGAGCTTTAAGGGCCAAGGACCAGGCCAAGCACTTTCTGCGCATTATCTCCATAGCATCTCCGCCAACTTTATGACATCGATTTTATTTTATCTCCTACTTTCAGATGCAGAAATTGAGGCCTGGAGACTTCAGCTATGCTGCCTGAGGTTGTGGAGTTCATAGGCAGTGGAGCTGAAACCACGGTCAGTGCCCATTTGGGAAGTTTTTTTTTTTTCTTTTTAAAAATTTTAACCATTATGTCATCGTCTGGGTTCTTTTTTATGTTTTGCCCTTTTACTCAAGGAGTAAAAAAGGAGGTTAATGCTTAGCATTACTGTGCTTT
Source organism: Panthera onca (assembly GCF_046562875.1). Classification (NCBI taxonomy): domain Eukaryota; kingdom Metazoa; phylum Chordata; class Mammalia; order Carnivora; family Felidae; genus Panthera; species Panthera onca. The sequence goes on along the minus strand of NC_138351.1, from coordinate 86,576,061 downwards.
TATTGAATTTTCTTGAATTAAAAAAAATCAGCTACTAATTTACATTTATATATAAATATATATATTTAATATATATTTACATGTAAATATTTATATATATATATACATACACACGTACATATTTTTTTAATTTGGCAATAATTTTGAGCTTACATAAATGTTGCAAGAATAAGACTGCAAAGGACGTGTCTATACCCTTAATCAGATTTAGCTGTTAATATTTTATCCCCTTTATTCATTTGTTCACTACTCTCTCCCCCCCCCCCACACACACAAATTTTTTTCTGAACATTTAAGGCTAAGATGCATAAATATCCCTTTATGCTAATGCTTTATCCCTAATGCTTCAGTGTGTACTTCCCAAGAATAGAGCTATCTTCTTACATAACCACGCTATAACTTTACCAACTTTTGTAAATTTAACATTGATACAATACTTTCGTCCACCATCTGTATTCCAATTTTGTCAATTGACTCAAAAATGTCATTTTCCCTTGAGTTCAGGGTGATTTAGTTGTTGTGTCTCTTCAGACTCCCTTCATCTGGAACATTTCCAGAGACTCTGTCTTTTACCACACTGACATTTTTTTCAACAATACAGCACAACCTCCCCAATTCTTTATAAAAAAGCAAGAATTAATCCTTCTGGGTTTGTCTGATGCTTCCCCACAATGAGGTCTGGGTTACGCATAGCTGGTCAGAATGCTACATAAGCGGAGCCTGTCCTCAGCTTATCCTATTTCCAGAACAGATAGATGGCTGTTCCTCATTGGTGATGTTAGTGTTGATCACCTGTTCAAGATGTTGTTGCCTCTCAGTCTTGACCTTTTGGTGTGACTCAAGAAGAGCCATAATTGGATTTTGTTCCCAGTAGAATGTCTGGATGATTCATTGTCAACAGTGTTCACTTTATGATAATCAACCACCGGCAGTGCCAGTCCACAGTCCACGATGCCTCCGGGCAGCATGCGGCTGTGGTCTGACTCTGGGGTCCACCAGCCAGCCTCAGGCATCAGCTGACCAGACACAGGTGGGGTCCAGCTAAGGCAGCTGGCCTTAGCCAGTCAGATGCCACTGTGGTGGGTGCCACTGTCCCAAGGCCTTGGACACCATCAGCAGAGCCTGGAGGGGAGACTCTGAGGGAGGCAGGCCAATTAGGCCTCTCGAGCTTCTCAGACTTGCACGGCACAGCGCCCAGATCTTAGCTCTGTGCTTCTAGATTTGTTAAATGTCACCCGTGGGCCCATTCTACCTCCTCCTCAGGATCTCTGTGGGCGGGGCCCTGGAATTTGCAATTTCACAAGCATCCCAGGTGATTCTGAGGAACACTGAATCTTGAGAAGCAAGGCTCTATGCCAGGGGTTCTCAAAGAATCCAGGGAAGGCCGTGAACTTGGGTGAAACAAACAAAAATCTTTCTTTCCCTACCTTCTAATGAAAGCGTAGCGTTTCTTTCAATTACAAATGTATGCAAAAAAAAAAAAAAAAAAAGGTCACAGATATTTTTAGAACTCATTACAGGAACTGCAGACATCTTGAATACTGTTTGCAATTTTCATGGTTCAAAATTACAGTAGTTGCAAGACCTGCTGCTGGCCTCGTTATTTAACGTATTGATAAAAAACCACATATATTACTGCCTCGTATTTAAAAAAAAAAAAAATCATTCCTAGAAGTACTTCAGCACAACTGTTTTCCTTTGTGATCTCATGTGTTTTGTTTTACACGTCCAAAAATATTCTGAGAAGGGGCCTGCAAGCCTCACAGACCGCCAAGGGGGTTAATGGACATAGAAAATGACCCCCAAACTCCAGATCTTCTAAAGCCCCGAGTCTGTCTTCTCCCCTCCCAGAGGTCTGAACACTGGCCGCCGCAGAACGGAATAACAATAGACAACACACAGCCCCTTGGAAGGGAAGCTCAGAGTGACAGACGGGACTCTGGCCAGTGGCATGGACTGTATCTCTATTGCATAACAAGTGCCAATCATGAGGGTTTTTTTTTTTTTTTTTAATGTTTATTTTTGAGAGAGAGCGCATGTGGGCGCACATGCAGGGGAGGGGCAGAGAGAGAGGGAGACAGCGGATCTGTAGCGGTTCCTCGCTGACAGCAGTGAACCCGTGAACTGCGAGGCCATGACCCAAGCTGAAGGTGGACGCTCAATTGACTGAGCCACCCAGGTGCCCCTATGAGGGCTTTTTTTTTTTTAATCATCAAAAAGTTACCTACTTAGGATGCCTGGGTGGCTCAGTCACTTGAGAGTCCGACTTCACTCAGGTCATGATCTCATGGTTTGTGGTTCGAGCCCTGCATGGGGCTCTGTGCTGACAGCTCAGAGCCTGGAGCCTGCTTGGGCTTCTGTGTCTCCCTCTCTCTGCCCCTTCCCTGCTCGTGCACTGTCTCTGTCTCTCTCTCTCTCAAGAATAAACAAACGTTAAAAGAATTTAAAAAAAAGTTACCTACTTTTGACTTCACTGAATCCTTAACTAAAATTGGGGGAGGAGAACCCAACACCAAAAAAGTTGTGAGTCTCTCAGGGCAAGACACTTCCTGTCCCTTGATAAAAATCACATATGATGAGGTGTAAAGACAAGAATACACACAAGAACTGACAAAAGAAAGGGTACTAAGCAAAGAAACAAAACAAAGAAGCACCTCTGTCCAAAGACCCCAGAACGACTCTAAAAATGAGTTCCGATTTCTGATAAGTAACAGAAGTGGACAGTATAAAGGGCACAAATCTTGAGTGAGTCATAAATGATATTTAAAATACGTATATGCCCTTGTGATCATTCCCTGGATCAAGACAGAAAATATTGTCAGTACCCCAGAAGGCTCCTTCACTCACTTTCCCCACTCAATACCCAATCATACTCTGAAAGGTAACCATTATCCTGACTTTTGTCACCACAATTCATTTTACTCTCTCTTGAACCTCACAGAAATGAAATCAGATCATGTGTATTTGTTTGCGTCAGGCTCTGTTCTTCAGCATCGAGTCTATGACATTCATCCATGTTGGGGATGTAGGAACAGTTCATTCTCTCCTGTTGCCATGTAGCAGTCCCCCATATGAACGCCACAGCGTATGTATTCACCATTCAGTTGATGGACATACGGACTGTTTCCAATTTGGGGTCATTACGAATAAAGTCACATCAACATTCTTGTGTCTGTCTTTTGCTGGACATAAGCGCTCACTGCTGTTAGGTATACATCCGGGGATCAGGGGAGACAAATGTTCAGTTTTAGTAGATGTTGCCAAACTTCCAAAGGGGATGTGCCAATTTACACTACTGGTAAGACGGGGAGAGTTCTAGCTTCTCCACATCTTCTGACCAGCTCTTAGCATGTCATTTTCGTTTTAGCAATTCTGGAGTGGGTGCAGAAGTGCCTAACTGTGGCTTTAATATTCCAACAAACCCTAACTCTTTTAAGGATGACCTACTGCACAGAGGATTTCAGAGATACAGAAACTTTGTTTGCAACATTTAAGGTGACAATGACACCAGGAACACTTTATTTGACGTCAACAAGCAAGTTCAGAGGAAATATTCTTTTTTTAATTTTTATTAAAAAATTTTGTTTTATGTTTATTTTTGAGAGAGAGGGAGGGACAGAGCGTGAGCAGGGGAGGGTCAGACAGAGAGGGAAACACAGAATCTGAAGCAGGCTCCAGGCTCTGAGCCGTCAGCACAGAGCCCGACATGGGGCTTGAACTCACAAACCACGAGATCATGACCTGAGCTGAAGTCGGACGCTCAGCAGACTGAGCCACGCAAGCGCCTCCAGAGGAAATATTCTAATGGGCTAAACTGCCAGATAACTAAAGCTTAACGCTGCAGATGCCCACACTTATGCCATTGTTTGTTTATTTAATTAATTTATTGGTTAAATGTTTATTTTGAGAGAGAGAGAGTGTGCATGTTCATGGGGGAGGGGTAGAGGGAGAGAGAGAATCCTAAGCAGGCTCCACACTCACCACAGAGCCCTAAGTGGGGCTCGATCCCATGACTGGGAGATCATGACCCTAGCCAATATCGAGAGCTGGACACTCAACCTACTGAGCCACCCAGGCTCTTATTATGTTATGCCCTTTGAGATAAAGGTTTGCTAAAAGGCATTATGAAGAGTAATACATAAACTCAAATTCTTCTACGCTACAGATGTGCCTGAACATGCCAAGAGTGTTAAATGAGTCCTGAGACTAAGAAATCCTGAATCATCCCTGCATTGAATTCCAAGGCCCACAAAACCTCTTTGTTGACCTTCATGGTCTTTTCTTCACCTCGTTTATACTTGTGGGATGAGAAGGAGAGAAACTGAATGAATCTGGCCAGGATATTTTGAGAATGTAATCAGAATCCACATATAACACCCTCATTTTATCTGACTATTCGCTCATGGTTGACTTGAAGCAGGAAAGCCACACAACATGGACTACAGACGAGACCCCTCGTTTTATATAATGCCTGGGAGTTTTCATAGTTTTTCTCCAGAGTGAAGTTCAGTTAGTGAGTGAATGCATTTATTTCAGTTTCTAGGTTTAAATAGCAGAGGGAACACTGGCAGTAAAGAATATGGTCTTTAAAAAAAATACACTAAAATCTTTGGAATTGCAAATGGAAATGTAAGCTGGTTGAAAAAACTGAATCCACACATAAATTAACATCCCTTTCTCTTCCCCATCTTCCACGCCCTGGTACACAGCCTTTCCCTCTATTAACCATTCTACCAGGTTGGTATGGATAGTCCCAGACCTTTGTATGCATTCATAAAGGTGTGTTTACTACGTACGTACGTGCACACGTCACACGTCCGCATCCACGTGCATATATGCACATACATTCATGACACACATGTATATGCATATACACACAATTTCTTTTCATAAATGGGATGGTCGTGTAGCTATTACACTGAGGCTTATTTTTTTCCCACTAAAGAAAATATCTTAGAAATATTTCTATGCCAGTACATTCAGATCGACCTTGTTCTTTTTGACTATATGGATTTTTTAAAAGATTAAACACTACTGTTGAGTAGAGATGTGCAAAATATGTAAACAGCATAAAAGGGCTTGACGTGGAAAGTTTAGGTTTTCCGACTTCTTTCCTGACCTGCCGTTTCCCTTCTCCAGAGGCAATCGCTGTTAAATTCTTCTGTGTCCTTTTGGAGACTCTCTTGCATATTGACAGACATATTTATCTTTCTTTGTGGTTTGCTTTTAAGGAAACGGGATGATAAACTAATCATTCCGGAACTTGCTTTTAGGACTAATCCTATCGTGAACATTTTGCTATGGTATGCACCAAAGCTTCATTCTTTCTAACAGCTACTAAGCATTACACTGTATAAATGTATCATAATTTATGTAATTATTCCTCTACTGATGGAAATGGAAGTTGTTTCCAGGTGTTTTTTTTTTTTTTTTCTATTTTAAATAATGCTATAATACACCTCCTAGCAGCACTGCTGGCCAAATGGTATACACATTTTTAATTATTGCTAATTGCCCTCCCAAAAGACTATACTTGTTTACATATACCCCAATAGTGTGTAAGAGAATCCTCCCACGTGAGGGAAGGGAGATTTATGAAAAGCTCAAAGACTGTCCCTCTGTTCCACAATAGACTAATTGATATATACAAGTGAGCCGTAAGGGAGGTCTCCAGGGATCTACCCAGGGGTCACACTCATTTTAATTAATAATCTGAACGAGCACGCAGATGGCAGAAGCAGCACACTGGAAGGTATTTTAAAGCTTCTCAGGGCGTTAGCTAATAGGACAGGTGACAGAATCAAGATGTCAAAAAAAACTCTTGACAATAAGCAGTTATGAGACACACTGATGAGATTAAATTCAGTATGGACAATGCAAAACCCTATTTGGGGACAAGTCCAAACTGCATGAGTACAGGACGGGGGAGGCCAGGTGCTGCAAAGCAGGGATTGGTGCTCATTTTACCCACCAGGAAACCGAGTCTTGGAGAAGTTGGGTCGTAAACTGGCGAGTGACAGAGCTGAGGCGGGAACCCAAGTTTGCTTGACTCCCAAAACGGTCTACACACTACACATACCGTGACGCCACCTCACAGCCCAGTAAGAGCGCACGTGAGAAAGACTGAGGTGAGGGGTAGCCTATGGAAGGTTCTTAATGAGGCTTCAGACAAAGAGAGCGTGCAAAGGACAGAAGGGGACGAGTGTGCTCCACCCTGTGGCTGTGGGGGGTGCACCTGGAGCCCCGAAATCAGTTCTGAGCCCCTCAACTTGACACTAAACAACCTCTCCGGTGGCCAAGGAGCAGCAGTGAGGCTGGCGATAAGTGGAACGGAGTCCACGTCTTAGGAGAAAAGCAGCAGATGTCCTGGAATGCCTGAGGGCCTATCATGCTGAAGAGGGCTAAGCCGTACACCGTGGGCTACAGAAGATGTAAATAGAAGTGCTGAGTGGAAAATACAGACGATCAATACCATCCCATAAAAAGAACCCTTGGAATTTCCTGAGCGACGAGGGTAGGAGTTTCTTTTGTGGTAAGGAGGTGACACTTGCTGGGTGTCTGCAGAGCTGTAGGATGGGCCTGGCTGTTGGAAAAGACAAGCCTTGATCAGAAGCTTGTAGCTTTCAGCCCTAAGGTGAAGTCTGTGGGAGGGGAGGGGCTGCAGAACGACTTAATCGTTGGCCCAATGATTTGATCATTACGCTTACGTGATGGAACCCCTTCGTGATGGGGTCCGGGGATCTTCCAAGGTGCTGGGAGGATGGTCCTCCCGGCAGGAGCGTGGAAGGTCCGTGCCCGGTGCATCTCTCCCATTTGGAGGCTCCTAAGTCGCACCCTTTGCAATAAACTGGTGATAGTAAGGAAAGTGCTTTCTGAAATTCTGAGTCGTTTTAGTAAATTATTGGACCTGGGAGGCGGGGGGTTGTGAGAACCTCCGACTTTGCAGCCAAGTGGGACAGAAGTGTGGGTGACCGGGGACCTGATACTTGCACCTGGTGTCTGAAGTGAGGGCAGTCTTGTGGCGCTAACTCTGGGTAGCGTCAGAATTGAACTGAATTGTAGGACACTCAGCTGGTGTCCAGCAGAAAGCAACTGATGGAGGAGGAAGCAAGTTTCCCTTTCTAGCAGGTGGATTCAAGCAGGGGCCGATGAGCTCCCTGTGGTGAAGCTGCTGCAGGGACTCGTGACTCACGCAGGGTGCGGGCCTGGCCTAGATGAACTCTAAGGAATAGTTGACGGATGGGTGCTGATCTGCAAACTTCTTATCAGTCCAGGGCCAAGTGTACAGCCATGGAGAGCAAGCACCTAGGAACACTTACAAGCAACTTGAGGTTCCTGTGACACCGAAGTCATGTTCAGTGGATTCATTTCTTTAAATAGAATCCAGACCTATCTGGGTGTTAGAAAATTTGGTGGGGAGCTATACCAACGGGGTGCTGTATACTGGTCGCACATAGGAGGGCCACACTGAGTTCTACGACCGATTGGAAATAAAAAAGTGGGTCCCTTGCCATCAGTGGTCTCAGAAACACTGCTCGGCCTCACTGTGACATCCCTGGGACCCATCCTATCTGGGTAGGGCTTTTCCTCTTACTTTGCACCAAGCCCCCTCAATGTTTTCCCCACGGTACTTACCAAAATTTGCTATCCTCTTATTGTGTCTGTGTTACTTGCTGTTTTGACTGCTCCCCCTGCCAGTCTGAGAGGCCACCAGGGCAGGGACGTCCGCAGTCTTACTCCCGAGTGGCCAGTGCACTGGCTGTCCGGCACCGAGAAATGATCCAAAGAATGAAGGCGGAATGACTTGACATGCTGCGTGAAAGGCACTCCTGATACAGCTTGGGTTTTGGGTAATGATGGGCTAGGTCATTCAGCCCATGCTCCCACTGAAAAAACTAAAACTACTAGAAAAATATTAAAAACATCTCCTTAAAAGCCCTGGAGTGCTCGTAAGATAGTCAGGAATTACCAGGCCAAACAGGCAAGAGGGAAGCGAGAGAGGTAAGAGGACCATGGTTTTAGCTTGAGGATATGTGTCAATCCTAGCAAAACTAAACTTGGGGCAAAGAATCAAAACCCCAGACTTGCTGAAGCAGGGAAGTCTAATAGGAGACCCAGCCCACTTGATGCTAGGGCCCCAAAGGGTTACACATCGAAGGAAAACGTGAATCAGAAGAGACCCCTCTACCCCAAAGACTAGAGGGCAGGTTGCCACAGTGCGGAGCAGAGCCAGGCGGGGAGCGCCTCTGAGGTGTTGTGTCCACAAGCCAGGCTTCACGTAAACTTTCAGCTCCGTTCTGCATCACTGGGGTGGTTTGGGAAGTCTCAAGCTGGGAATTTAGTTTACGGTGTCTGGCAAAAGAAAATGCAAACCCTCACTCCGATTCTGACATCGGCTCAAATTTGTTTTTTCCCACATCACCAAGCATTTCTCCGACACCAGCTGGGTGTTCTGAAACCCCACTCCATTCTGACACCATCTCCCTGGAGACAGCCTCAGATCCCACAGGTGAAGGGCTCCGTCCCACCAGACCGCCTTCCTTCTGCCACAGATGTCTATCTCAAGACCAGGTTGTCATTTGTCCTTCTGACCAACTGGCTACAGATTGGAGGTTCCAATGACCCCCTCCTGTGTTCGATTAATTTGCTAGAGCGGCTAACAGGACTCAAGAGAAACATTTTATTCACTAGATTGTTGGCTTAACTACTAACTAGATTTATTATAAGAGGATGTAACTCAGGAACAGCCAGACAGAAACGACTCATAGGACGAGGTATGGGGATGCCCTCTGGGCCTGCCACTCTCCCCACATCTCCCGTGTTCCCCACCCAGAAGCTCTCTGAACCCCGTCCTTTGGGTTTTTATGGAGACTTCACTGATCGATTAAATCACCGATTGAACTGGGATTGATTAGATCATTGGCCGTTGGCAACTGAACTCAGTCTTCAGCACTTCTCTTCTCCTTGGAGGTTGGGAGTCAGGGGTAGGATGAAAAGCTCTACCCCCTGCAAGTGGGTGGCAAGTTTCTCTAGTAGCCAGGCCCCCCATCCCTAGGGGCTTTCCTATAGTCACTTCATTAATGTGACAAAAGCTACCTTTATCACCCTCTCACTTAGGACACTCAAGCGTTTGGGCAGCTCTGCGTCAGGAAGTGGGCCAAAGACCAAATATATATTTCTTATTTTGAATCGCAAGGTAACATTGCCTACCAAAAGGCAGCTCAGCCTAGGGGTCCTATTAGTCCTGAAAATTCATTTTCTAGAACAACACCGGCACATCACTAGGCGGCTGCGCGCACAGAGAAACACAGGACACTACCACACCACGAGCACAGGCGGGCTTCACATACCGCAGTTCTCCGTCACAGATGGTAAAATCAGTGTACTGATGACGTGTGAAGAAATCAAGGCAAATTCGACATTATCTTCAACGGAACGGTAAGTCTAAGAAGCGACTGAGCCGGGGCGCCTGGGTGGCTCAGTTGGTCAAGGGTCCGAATCTAGATTTCGGCTCAGGCCATGATCTTACGGTTCACGAGATCAAGCCCTGAGTCGGGCTCTGGGTGCCGACAGCATGGAGCTTGTTTGGGATTCCCGGTCTCCCTCTCTTTGTCTGCCCCTCCCCTGCTCACGCTCTCGCACTCTTTCTCCCACAAGATAAACAAATAAAAACTTAAAGAAAAAAGGAAGTGACTGAGCCACCTTGAACTAGACAACGTTTCTTTGAAATGATACGAAAAGCACGAGCAACAAGAAAAAAATAGATGGACGAGACATTAAATTTAAAAACTTCTGCGCTTCAAAAAACACAGTCAAGAAAGTGAAAACACAGTCTGCGGAATGGGGGAGGATTTTTGCGAATCGCATGTCTGATAAAGGTCTAGGATCCGTATGGTATAAACAGCTCTTAAAATTCAATAAAAGGAGCAACAGCCCAATAATGAAATTACTTTGCAATTTGTTTCTTTGTGTGTTTGAAAAATTTTAAGCAAGCTCCATATATCATCCCTTCTAGCGCACTGACGGCTTTAACTAACTTAGAGCAAGCCAGCTTTTTTTTTTTTTTTCCCTGAGTCTCATGTGGCACTAAGGTCTTTTATCAGAGTGTACGTTACACTGGCCGGAGGCTTTTAACTAAAGACCATCAATACAAAACACAGGCGCAGCGCTCCAACTCAGCGCTCATGCTCAGTGGTTCAGGTAGAAACAAAACTCAAAACAGTGTTTGAGCCCTGATATCATATTTCCCAGAGAAGCAATCTGAGACAGGACTGTGTTTTGAACACAACAGACCACAGTGATTTGTGAAATCAATAACTCCACCAAATGGTTCCAAAGATGTTAAGTGAACTGCCCACAGTCACGCTGCTCGTGAGTTGTGGACTCACCACTTGAACCCAGGCGGTCTGACTCCAGAGCCTCCGGAGGCGATTTCTAATCCCTCCGGTCCAGAGGCATGGCCAGAGGACTCAGCCAGGTGCGGAGCGTTTCGTGAGCCTAGGACCACATTTATGTCTTTCTTTGGAAGTGTGGATTTCCTCTAGACGTCGGTTCCGGCAGGGGGCAGAGTGGTGCTTACGTGGGGTGGGGAAAGTCCAGTGCAGCTTGCTCAGTCGAGGCTGGGCTAACGTTCTGCAAAACTTTTGGTAGCACGAGGATGTCTTGAGGCACAAAAACCTCTGGGGTCTCTTGGCACTTAGGTTTTCAAACTAGAAACTCAGCACAGTGGCTGCTAGCTTTGTGAGCACTGGAAAATGAAGACTTAAGTGTTTCTGCTTCTGGCTTAGCTCCTGGGACACAGTTGGCTGCCCGAGTCTGCGGTAATAAGACTGGCTTATTTCAGGAGCTGGGCCATTTGGGGAGGGCTGTTTCCAAGCTTCAGAAGCAAATTCCCCTGGGAGTTCCTTCCTCTGCGTGGGTCAGCTGACATCATTTTGGAAAAGGAGTACGTGGGCGCCTATTCAGAGGTCTGGCCTAAGACGGGATGGCCTCCTCATGCCTCACGGAGCAATGGCGAGGATACCATGTCTGGGTATGTGAAGTTAAGGCCACAGCTGAGATGAGAGAGAATCTCCCGAATGCTGTGGCCTTTCAAGTTAAATCCACAGCCTTTCACCAAGAATCTGATTAAGGAGGTGGTCAGGAAAGCAAGGCTGGCAAGACAGCGGCGATCGTGTTAACAACCACAACCACAATCACTCTTACAGCTACCCCTTATTGAGTGCGTACTAGATGGCGGGCACAGTTCCAACCGCCTTATCGGCTTGGCTCACTTATTCTTTTCAATAATCCTGAGACACTTACATTTTATAGATGAAGAAACCGAGGCTCGGAAAGGCTGGGTCACTTGCTCAGGGACATACTGCTAGAAGGTAGGGGAGGTATAACTTGAACCCAGGCTTGTCTGACTCCAAAGCTGGGCTAGGGGCTGCTAAAGCACTCTGACGGCCTGTCTCTCAGAGAGGGAGCAGAGAAGGAAAATGGGGGATTACACCAGACTTTGTGTGTAGTTCTGGGAGGCAGACCTCAAAGAGTAGAGTGGGCAGTGGAAGTCTGAAGAAAGACCAGGAAGGTGCATCCCTGCGGCCAGCAGCAAGGAAGACCAGGAGACCCCAGAAAGAGGGCTTGGGCCCAGGGACGGTGGACAGGCACCCTGCCCTGGTGTCTTCTTGGGATAAAGACAACATGTGGTAACTGCAGTAACTCTTGCCTCTCTCTCCCGAGCCCTGTGTTGCTCCCGCGGCACAGCCAAGCTGACTAGCTTGGCCAAGGGGAAGAGCTGGGATTCTGGGGCCAAACACTAAAGGTGTCATGGCTGTGAATTCTTCTTCGGTTCCACTGCTGGCAGACTACCTTTATGTCTCCCTGGCTTTATTATAGATCTTTTTCTTTTTTTTTTTTTTTTAAATGTTTATTTTTGAGAGAGTGCAAGCGAGAGAGGGGCAGCGAGGGGGGGCACACAGGATCTGAAGCAGGGCTCCAATTCGTGAACCATGAGCTCATGACCTGAGCTGGAGTCGGACGCTCAACCGACTGAGCCACCCAGGTGGCCCTATTAAAGATCTTCTAAAGGGTCTGCATCACCCTATTACCAGCACCGTTCATACAAAGAATAATGGCATTTTCCCTTCATGTCTGCTTCAAGTGAAGCTCTAAAGAGCTCCATTTAGCTCTTCCTAGGCTGCACTGAGGCAAGTGTTCTGTGGTAACGAGCATCACAAACGCCTCACTGCTGTATCGCAGGTGCTACAGCCATGGCTTAGCTCCTGGGGCTGTAATCACGTGCTTAGTGACAATACAGGGGGACGGGGCTTCCTTACCTCATCTGAAGAGCCATTTTCCACTCTGAATCTTCCAGCCCTTTGGATGGCTCCATCGGCGTCACTAGAAATAAGCTAGGAGACAAGAGAGCTCTCAGTTAGGTAGCTGGGTCACCATGTGGAAAGCCCCTTCTGTCCGTCTGTGTCCGTCCTATAAGTAAGCCAAATCCTACGAGAGCTGGAGGGCCCAGCCTAGAAGAGAACGGTTTTTCTGAAGCTCTGTCAGCCAAGCCCTCACACAGTCGGCCCCCACAGTCTTTAGGAAGCTGAAGAGTGAGGACTCCCTGCCCCCTACAACCCACAAGAGGAGGGAAACAAGAGCATCAAATCTAAACGTGAACATTTAAATAAAATCTAAACGTGGACATATGCCAAAACTGAACAAATATTAAAGTAATGCTCCCTGGAAAAACAACCTTAATACACATCACATGTGGACAAGTGCAGCTCACAGATGGCAAAACTGAAAGCCAAGTCTCAAGTTCGGCTGTCTTCACAGGAAAGCCTAAAAAACAATTAATGGCTGGCATGAACTCAAGCCTCTACTAACATCACAGAAAGCTCTTGTGCCTCAGCTTTAAACAGTCTCCACAAGGCCAGTTAGCCCCTTCCCAGGCAGGCGGGCTCAGTGTGAGCTCTGGCAACATGATGCTTGCAAACAGGCCGTCTTCAAGAAGCTCACCGGTAGGGTGACATGAGTGAGATCGGGCGTTGGTGCATCAGTCCTAAAATTACTGATTCAAGATTTCATTTATTTTCTCCCAAAACGCCTAGATTTCTCAGTAGCAACTTGGGAAAATGACATGTTGTTGTTGTGTTTTTTTTTTTTTTTAACTTTAAATCTGTCCACAATTTGTAGCAAAGATGTGGCAAAAATTTCCATTTCCCAGACTCATTAGAAAGTGCTTGCCCTGGCAGGGGTGGGGGACACTTCTTACCTAACTCAAGACTCACCTGGTCAAACACATACACAATTTCTTAAGAAAGATTGTTAGCTCGTAGTTTTGCTCGTGTTGAGAGCCATGAAGGTGTGGAAATGGAAGAAAATCAGGGGAAAACTTCCCAAGGACAACGATTTGCAAAAGGCTTATAAATCTTTTCCATGATAATTATAAAAATAACAGTATCTATTTTAAAAAATTTTTTTAAAATGTTTATTTTTGACAGAGAGAGAGAGAGAGAAAGACAGAGCATGAGTGGGGGAGGGGCAGAGAGAGAGGGAGACACAGACTCCGAAGCAGGCTCCAGGCTCTGAGCTGTCAGCACAGAGCCCGACGCGGGGCTCAAACTCACAGACCGTGAGATCATGACCTGGGCCGAAGTCGGACACTCAACCGACTGAGCCACCCAGGCGCCCCAACGGTATCTATTTTTTATTGAGCGTTTATCCACGCCCTGTACTCTTCTGACCTTCACATGCATTGTCTCATTTAACTCTCAAAACAGCAAAACAGGTGGGTACCATCACTGTTCTCATTTACCAATGAGGAAACTGAGGCAGAGAAAGGTAAATAAAATAACCAGTTGTAGTCACATACTGGTTAGTACGTGGTAGGCCTGGGGATGTGAACACAGGCAGACAGACTTCAGAAACCCATTATCCTTACCTAACCGTCCACCATGGAAAGTCCACGAAAAGGCGCAGGTTTTAAACCTATTCTTTATCCTGCAAAACCATTTCTAAAAATAAATGAAAGGATTTTTATATGTATGTTTAGCTATTTATGGCATCAGATTATTCCATGGTCGGTAAACTGAAGATGAGCCACAGAGACTTTGTGGTATAGAATTTATCCCTGCCTGGGGCACCTGGGTGGCTCAGTCGGTTAAGTGTCTGACTTTGGCTCAGGTCATGATCTCACAGTCCGCGGGTTCAAGCCCCGCAGCGGGCTCTATGCTGACAGCGTGGAGCCTGCTTTGGATCTGTCTCCCTCTCTCTGCCCCTCCCCTACTCAGTTGCGCACACACTCTCTCTCTCAAAAATAAACATTAAAAAAAAAGAACTTAACCCTGCCCAACAGGAGTGTGGCCTTTGGCCTCGGCTTCGGAGAGGTGATCTCTGAGCCCTGGAAATGTTCTGCAGGAGTGTCTCTTTACCTGGGACTTTGAGCCGTACAGGAGAAGAACATGAGTTGTGGTGGGGGCTTTGGGTTACACGGTATGAGATCTACCTCTGGACACCAAGGCTCAGGTGAGCCTCCCTGGTGCATGTACTGCCACACGTCCTTGCCAGGAGGAGTTAATGCTGTCCGTGACCCCACTGGGAGAGGACACCAGGAAGCTGCATGTGGAACCCTCCTGGATTCTGTCCCGCGTGCCTGTTCCCTTGGCTGATCCTAATCTGTAACCTTTTGCTGTAATAAACCATAAACGAGTTTAACAGCCTTACCTAGACTCTGTGAGTCTCCTTCTGGCAAATGATTGAACCTGAGAGTAGCCCTGGGGACCCCTGTACTCTGCAGTGAATGTCAAAAGTGAGGTCTGGTAGGCTGCTGCCTAGTTTAGAGAGGCCGATTCTAAAGTATAAGGGCAAGATGAACGTAGTTCTCCTGGCATCACTGCCATTTTCACAGGGGGAAGTATAGAGGATTCAGTGTCAATTTCTTCTTTGCCTATGAGCTTCTACTCATGGTCTGTTAAAATATTAAAATTTAGGCCACAGCAAACAGGTTTCAAGTCAAGTGTTCTTGGTGTAGGCTGCCTCAAGGGCTTTGGGAGAAGTGTTCTGAGGTCGCATCTGGAGAGGAAAGAGAGCTGCAGTCAATTAATTACGTCTGACACAGGTGTATAAAGAGACAGGAGGATGAGCACTCCCCTGAATTAGAGGTTGGTAGATACAGTCCTTGCTGGAGCTGGTAACAACCAGAATTCAAAGGCTCGGGAGAAGAGCTGACAGTCATTCACTGATTCACTCATTCACTCATATAACAAATACAGAATGTCTACCACTATATTCCACACACTGACGGGCACAGGCAATAATGCCCTTTCCTGTGCTGAGATCAGAACAGGAAGGTTATTGCTTGTCTTGCTTCAAAGGTTCAAGAACCAGAAAGGAAGAACATGTTCAATGATCTGATGGCTGGAAGGAATCTGGCTCCCTCTGAACTCACGATCCCGAAACCCACAGGCACTGAACTTGGGCCTCAGGCTGACCTGGTTAACTCTCTCGCCTTTCCCGTCTCTACCACCGGCATCCGCACCCAAGTCGCTGTCATCTTTCCCCCAGATGACTGCAACCGCCTCCTAGCAGGTTGATGCACCCAGGCACCCTTGCTTCTCTCCGACCCGGTCTGCACACCATAGCCGGGCGATTTTGGCAAACTGCATCTGTGACTGTCCCACGATCTCACTTCTGTCCACACTGCTCCTTCTCACCAGAGGACCTGCTAGGAAGGCCTCTCCCATTTTCCCCTAAAGAACTCCTGCTCACCTTTCAAATTCACTGCAGTCAGGGGACTTCCGCGCCCTTGCCGCCTGGGAAAAGTTCTAGAGCAGTCCTGTTGAGTTGTGAGTTACATTTCTTTGTGCGATTACTTGATTCATGCTGTTTCTTCTCATGTGCTCCCTCTACTCCCCAACGATAAGCTCCATGGAGACAGTGATTATGTTGGTTTTTCTCCCCACTGCATCCCCAAAGCTAAGCACACTGTCTGACGGTATAAATGTTCACTAAATACTTTGCAAATAAAAAATATGTGAATGGGCCAAGGCCAAATTCCTACTGAAACGACCAAAGGAATATAAAAATGCAGGCAAGATGGATGCCAGTTCTGGAAACCAGAGGTTCATGACTCAAGCAAGAAATTTCCAGGAAATCCTACCAGGTCTATCATAAAGGAAAGACGAAAGAGAAGGACAGGCCAAAGGACCTAAATCACCACGTGCAAGGGAAAGTGAAGCTTCGCAGTAACTGAATCAGATCTAGCACATCAGACTGGCACCCTGAGCTCCTGCTGCAGGGCCTGCCTCAGGTGAGTGTGGGTGTGAGGGCAGTAGGTGGGCAGGTGACTTATAGGTCACGCTGGCGAAGTGATTTGGTGCTGGCACGCAGAATGGCAGTCCCAGGGCTCCCCCTCACAGCTGGTCTGGGCAGCTGGCTAAATAAAGCAGAAGGTACCAGGCTGGCTGGTCCTGATGAAGACTGGAACACCAGCCGATGCGATAGGAAACAGTGCTCCAATGAACTTGGTGAGGAGGACGATAGCGATGCAGAAAAAAATCCTTCTGATGAAGCAGAGAAGCTATTTCTGTCCACAGTTTCTTTTCTGTTATTCCTCATACCTGTGATCTGGCCAATTGAAACTACAGGAAATTGAAACTCTCCCCATCATTGGAAGATCTGACTCAGGAATGAAAGTGTCTGTCAGAACCCATCTAAATGTCCGATACCATACAATGCAGAAGTCCCCTGCCCCAGCTCTTCCTATGGGGTGCAGGGTTCTGGCTACCCAAGATACACTTCAGCCAACTTCTACAGTAATGGAGCATAGCTGGGCTCATGGCTAGACCAGTGTCCCTCAAGGTGGCTGTCTGACTTAACTCCTTTCGCTTGAAGGTGGCTCCGAGTCCCAGGTGGCATGTAGGGAGCTAGGCCCGTGTGCCTCAACTTTTCCTCTAGGAGATACCAAAAAGAACAATGAACAAATCCCAGGGAAAGCAAGGGGAAGGAATCAATAAAAATATCAGAGTAGAAATTATAGATTCAAAAAGACAGCAGAATCAATAAACACATCCAAGAAATCACGAGCAAGTCTGATTTTAAAAAGCAAGGAACAAACACAAATGCAGAGCCATAATGTAGAAAATATAACTAAGAAGAAAGAGATTTTTTTTTTAAAAGCTGGACAGAAT
The DNA here is from genome assembly GCF_046562875.1 of Panthera onca. Lineage (NCBI taxonomy): Eukaryota > Metazoa > Chordata > Mammalia > Carnivora > Felidae > Panthera > Panthera onca. The sequence goes on along the minus strand of NC_138351.1, from coordinate 86,558,887 downwards.
GCTCCATGAGATGACGCGAGCATTACCAAAACCTTCAAGGAAACGGACATTCTCCAGGAAGATATACAAAATGAAAACTGGTTTCAGAAATGAAATACCAGTGGCTACATGTAGAGCTGGGGCGGTAGTCAGAACATGGCCCCACAGAGGGGGCCCTGGCTCAGAGGGGCTTCTGAGAGGCCAGGGCCCCGTCCCCCACATGACAGCACATGCTCACTCGCAGGGAGGCGGCCAAGGGTCCCCTCAAAGAAGAAAGGAGCAGAATCCCTTTGCATTCGTTTTGATGCAGAAGTTCAGGGAAAGGGGGTTCACATGTATGTGACATCAGTGATAGAAAAGGGGACGGGATTTTCATTTTATTTTCCTTTATCTTGTCTCCCATCTGTGATTTGGTCATACGCCAAAGGAAGGGCCGTGCTGAGGAAAGCTGCCCAAGAGAGAGAAAAAGAAGGCGGTGAATCAGACGACCATTTGGCGAGCGAGGGATTCCTTCAGAGTTCTTGCCCTGCCCAATACTGCAGCCACCAGCCCCATTTAAATTTATTTTTCCATCACTTCCAAGAAAAGATAATAAAGTTCGCTTCCTCAGTTGCACTAGTGACACTCGGATGCTTGGTGTTTCCACGTGGCTACTAGACTGGACGGTACAAATCACAAATTGCCACAGTCCCAGAAAGTTCTGTCCGACAGGACTGTGACGTGCTGGACGTGGAAGTCACTCTGGGTGACTGGGACCAAACCGGTTTCTCAGGCTGAAATTCCTTCAGTTAGTTAAATACACTAAAAACGCTGGAAATTCATGGAAATTTAACATCTTGAGTAGAGGCTTTGGTCCAAACTCAGCCAAACCACAACAGATTCATTTAACTAACACTAAACTGTGTTCAATGTAATAGATGTTTTGTTTCTGGAAAAAAAGGTAATATCCAAACAATTACATCCATTTGTATGATTTAACAAATTAATTTAAAAGAAAAAAAATTAAAAACAGGAAGCATAAAATGTTATTCATTGACTGCTGTAAGTAACAGTATTATTCGTTTAATATTATAGGCAATTAAATGAGAATATCTCCTACGTTAATATGAATATGTAATTTTTCAAAAACAAAAGGCTCTTTTTCTCTTAATTGCTTTGGTTCTTGGGGCTGGTGTCTGTTTCCATTCTAGGATTCCCTGGGATCTCTCTCTTTTTTTTTTTTAAAGTTTATTTGCTTATTTTTAGAGAGAGCGAGCACGTGCACAGGGGAGGGGAAGAGAGAAAGGGAGAGAGAGAATCTCTGGCAGTCCCGATCCCACAAACCACAAGATCGTGACCTGAGCTGAGATCAAGAGTTGAAAGCTTAAATGACTGAGCCACCCAGGTGCCCCCCCTCAGCCCAGGATCTCTGTTTATCATGCACTGTGTACTTCACATTCAGGTATATAAATCACAGAAACAGTATTTTAACCTAGAAAAAATAGCTCAAAAAGTTAATATACATCTTAAAAAATAGTATTTCAGATTTCTTAAAGCAATTTTTTTTTTTTAAGGGGCACTGGGGTGGCTCCAGTCGGTGAAGCATCCAACTCTTGGCTTCAGCTCAGATCATGATTTCACAGTTCATGGGATTCTCTCTCTCCTTCTCTCTCTGCCCCTCTCCCGGCTCATTCTCTCTCAAAATAAATAAATATTTAAAAGTTTATTTATTTAAGAGAAAGGGTGGGTGGAGGGCAGGGGCAGAGAGAGAGGAAGACACAGAATCTGAAGCAGGCTCCAGGCTCTGACCTCCAAACTGTCAGCCCAGAGCCTGATGCGGGGCTCGAACTCAAGAACTGTGAGATCATGACCTGAGCCAAAGTTGGATGCTTAACCAATGGAGCCAACCAGACACCAGATTTCTACACATTTCCCTCCTCATTTCCTTTCTTTACAATGAGTGGTTCCGAGTGTGAGTTTCAACATCCAACTGTTTAGGTTCAAATCCCAGTTCTGCACTTATTAGTTGTGTGACCTTGGGCAAATCACTCAATTTTTCCTCTCTAAATTTTAGTTTACCTCTAAAATAGGGACAATGATTGTAGCCACTTCCAGTCTTATGGAGAACATCCAATAATATAAAACAGTGCCTGGGCATAAGGAGTGCTCAATAAATGTTATAACAACATATATACTAATCAGATGATTAATATAAAATTATCTGATTGGCACATGTACCCCAGTGTTTATAGCAGCGCTTTCAACAGTAGTCAAATTATGGAAAGAGCCTAATTGTCCATCAACTGATGAATGGATAAAGAAGATGTGGTTTATATATACCATGGAATACTACTTGGCCATGAGAAAGAATGAAATCATGCCATTTGCAGCAACATGGATGGAACTGGAGGGTATTATGCTAAATGAAATAAGTCAGAGAAGGACAGATATCATATGTTTTCACTCATATGTGGAATTTGAGAAACTAACAGAAGACCGTGGGGGAAGGAAAGGGGAAAAAATAGTTACAGAGAGGGAGGGAGGCAAACCACAAGAGACTCTTAAATACAGAGAACAAACTGAGGGTGGATGGGGGGTGGGGGAGAGCGGAAAAACGGTGATGGGCATTGAGGAGAGCACTTGTTGGGATGAGCACTGGGTGTTGTATGTAAGCCAATTTGACAATAAAGTATATTCATAAAAAAATAAAATGAATATAATTCCCTGATTATTATGGTTAGTATGATTAAACTGTTTTAAAGCTTAATTTAAATGCTTGTAAGCTCTGTTTAAACATTTGTCTATCTAGCAAACAGTAGCAAGAACCTATTTTTCAGGGCCTGTACTAACTGCTGAACTTATAAAGACAAATGCAACATGATCGTTGCCCTGGAGGAGCCCAAAGCCTAGTGGGAGAGAAGCACACATATAAACAGATAAATCACCACACAACCTGGTTAAATGTCATAACGGTAGCAAGAATGGGGTGCTGGGGGAGGTCAGGGGCTGGAGAGACCAACTGTGCCCGGGGGAACTGGAGAAGGTTTCATCGCTATAATGAAATTTATTCTGGAAGGTGTACAGGACCTTTGAGAAATGATTTCCAACAGAAGCAGATTTTTTTTTTTAATTTAACTACAAATACGAGTCAAAAAAACCCATTTGACTCTGTCTATGCAAATCACAGGCACGCGTGCACGCACACACACACACACCTGACTTAAAAAGTACTACTCAGAAAGAATGAAAGTTTAAATGTTTCCATCAAAAACAGTTGTTGGGGCACCTGGTGGCTCATTTGGTTAAGCGTCTGGCTCTTGGTTTTGGCCCAGGTCATGATCTCACAGTTTGTGAGTTTGAGCCCTGCATCAGGCTCTGTGCTGACAGTGTAGAGCCTCCTTGGGATATTCTCTCTCTCTCTCTCTCTCTCTCTCTCTCTCTCTTTCTCTCTCTCTCTCAATATAAATAAACTCTAAAAAAATTGTTGAATCGGGGCACCTGGGTGGCTCGGTCGGTTAAACGGCCGACTTCAGCTCAGGTCACGATCTCGAGGTCTGTGAGTTCGAGCCCCGCGTCGGGCTCTGTGCTGACAGCTCAGAGCCCGGAGCCTGTTTCAGATTCTGTGTCTCCCTCTCTCTCTGACCCTCCCCCATTCATGCTCTGTCTCTCTCTGTCTCAAAAATAAATAAATGTTTAAAAAAAATTGTTGAATCATTTTCTACACCTGAAACTAATATAACACTGTATGTTAACTATACTTCAGCAAAAAAAAAAAAAAAAAAAAAAGTGGGGAGCGGAGGTAAATGGGGCCTAAAGATGGGTACAATGAACCATCCCCCGACTGGTGAGTGCTGCACCTGGAGCCCGTCTCCTAGTCACTCTTGATTCACTTCTCCTGCAGGGAGAGGCAAGGGGCAGGGTACAGGGACCAGAGATGCTCTCTTTCTCCCTCTCCTCACCTTGATCCTATCCTGCTTGTGCCAAGGGACAGGGAGAAGACTTGGGGGCCTGGGCAGCTGGAGTGCTGGCCACCAGCACGCAGGTCAGACCACCCAGGTTGGTTAGATGATCCTCCGGCCAGGAGAATAGATGTTGGTCGAGAGAGAACCACCGAGGCCTCAGATCTGGGCTCAGACTCTTCATCGTCATCATCATCCCGGGCCACCACCCTCAGCAAATGCAGCATCCATCACAAGGATTCACCTGCTGTCTTGAGCTCATGTCCTCTGTTTTCTCAAATCCAATGACCTCACTTATTTCATGGCTTTACCACAGCTAAAACCCCAAACACGTTCTCACTCACACTGCCATAGCTCTGTCATCACATACGTAGCTTGTAACCCACTTTGGCCCTTTTGGTAAATGTCCTGGCTGGCACCCATGGTCAGTTATGGCAACGCTACGCTTACCAACACAACCTCATGCTCCCACGCCAAGCCCCAGCTCTCAACCACCTCCTACAAGGACGCCCTCGCTCTTTCTCTTCTGTGTTCAGAGACACACAAGTTTCCATGAGAAGAGGCCTACAAGCTCAGGCTACTTGACCCTGGCTAGACCTTAATTACCACTCCCTAATTCCTTTCTCCGTTCTCGTCTCACTTTCCAGGACACCTCCCACGTTGTCCCGGCTTGTCAGTCACCAAGTCATCATTGCAGACACACCCTTTCTTCAAAGAGATGACCTCTCCACCTATTTTACTGACAAATCTGAGGCCACACTTCTCAGTAAAATGGCAGTGCTGACATTTGACCTTCCATCTCAAAATACATCTGTCTTGGCTTCCTCATTAAAACAGTATCTGGCCATCAGTCCTTGATACACAGCTTCCCAGCAAAATACCTGTGAAGATTCAGCATGAAGGATGACAACTCATGGGTCTGAAGAAAGGCTGCCCATCCGGATCCTGGCCAAAATCGCAGGGCTTTTCCTACTTACTATATGGCCAATGGAGAAGAACGGAGAAACACATTTGCTCATGAACTTTGTTGCCTGACATAGAGCAAATCTGTGGTCAGCACAGAAAGCTGGAGGGCACTTTATTCCTCCCTCTACGGTCTCGTCTTGGCTGAGAGACGTTGGGTCTATATGAAAAATAACAATAAAACACCGGGAGTTGTCCTTCTACTGCATGGGTACTGCATTTTAAACGTTTTTTTTTTTTTTTTTTTTAATTTTTTTTTATTTTTGAGACAGAGAGAGAGAGACAGAGCATGAACGGGGGAGGGTCAGAGAGAGACAGAGGGAGACACAGAATCTGAAACAGGCTCCAGGCTCTGAGCTGTCAGCACAGAGCCCGACGCGGGGCTTGAACTCACAAACCGCGAGATCATGACCTGAGCCGAAGTCGGATGCTTAACCGACTGAGCCACCCAGGCGCCTCTGGGTACTGCATTTTAAGGTAGCTGCAGCCATACCAGCGCCTCTTTTTTATGCTAAGAAAACACTGGGAAGGAAGTGGGGAGGGAGGGAGAGAAAGTCCATGTTAGAAAATGCAGTCTTCGTAAGCAGAGTGCCACAGGCAGGGAGACAGACAGGAGTCCTGGAGCAAAGCATCCTGGGAGTACAGGTTTGCCACTACGCCCAAGGGTGGTTGGGATGGAGACGTTCAACCTCGTCATAATCTCCATTCTATCCTTTAATCCACACAGACGCCATTTTCTCAAGCTTATGTGAAGAGCTGAGCACACGTTACTTCCATACCCCTTTTCCCATCAGATTGCTGCTATCTGTACCCCCCCTAAGCCCCTGCTCTACAGATAAATTCTGGAGCCGCTGGTTCAGAGCAGCCAAAGCCAAGCATGGAGAACATCCTATCTCCCTCCTACAAAGCTTTACAAGACAAACACCAGCTAGACACTGGACATTGATCAGAGAGCTTTGTACAACCACTGGCCATTCAGCTCTCCAGCTCAGAGAAGACGCGGTGCCCAAAAGAACAATGAGAGCTGATGGCCAGTCATATATTATTCTGTCTGTTGAAAAATACAAGGTCCAAATCCAAAGAGTTGTTTTTGTTTGAAGATTTCTATTGAAAAACAAAACAAAAAACCGAACATGGGAGCTATGAAAAAAAAAATGCTACATATGGTCTTGAAAACCAGAAAGGAAAGCACACCATTTTTTTTTTTTTTTTAACCATGAAACCAAAATTTCAGAAAGGCAGTTGCTGTCCTCAGTAGGACAGAAGACATGATCTTTGCAACAAGCGCATAAAGTTTTTGGAAGGGATTAAAAACATAAGACCAAAAAATACAAATGCAGGATTAACATCCTCACTGACGGGAAGCAAGATGTTCATTGTAGAAAACAGCAACAGTGTTATATTCATTATTTAAGATGCCTCCCCAGAATGGAAAGGAACAAAGTGAAATGAAAACAACGAGAAAGAAAAGACAGTTATAAAGGGAAGAGAAAAAAGATCTTTCTTACTGTTTTGAGGGGGACAATGAGCAATAATCAAAGAGAAGAAAATATTCATCCCTGACATAAGACCAGGGACCAAGAATCAAAGGGATGCAATGTTTTAGGCAAAAATTAATGAAAAGAGAAACACACAGAGAAGTTACTGGAAACTTCAACAAATTTTTTTAATGTTTTTCTTTATTTTTGAAGGAGAGAGAGAGACACAGCATGAGCGGGGAGGAGCAGAGAGAGAGGGAGACACAGAATTCGAAGGAGGCTCCAGGCTCTAAGCTGTCAGCACAGAGCCCGACGCGGGGCTTGAACTCACAAACCATGAGATCATAACCTGAGCCGAAGTCGGACGCTTAACCAGCTGAGCCACCCAGGAACCCCAGAAGTTACTGGAAACTTTAAAACAAAAAAGAAAGAAGAAAATCTGAGAAAAACTCCAGGCAGGAAAGGTCACCAAGGAAGAAAATGAACTGCCCCGGGCTAATCTTTGGAAGGCTGTAAGGCAGAAGACGACCATGGTGGGTTCATAGCGTCCCCCCAATTTACGTCCATCTGGAACCTCAGAATGTGCCCTTATTTGCAAAGAGGGTCTTTGCAGATGTGATTAAGACGAGGTCATACTGGATCAGGGTGGGACAGAAATCCAAGGGCTGGCGTCTTCACAGGAGAAAAGTGAGGGAGGTGCTGATGTGGGTGGAGGGGAGAAGCCCTTGCGATGACGGCAGCAGAGACTGAGGGAGGCAGCCATAAGCCCCAAGGATGACAGGGATTGCAGACAACCCTGGAGGCTGGAAGACACAAGGCAGGATTTTTCCCTAGAACCTTCAGAGAAGAAAGGCTCTGCTGTCATGTTGATTTCAGGCTCCCGGCCTCCCGCACTGTGAGAGGATACATTTCGGACTTTCCAAATCATCCACTTTGTGGTCATTTGTTACAGAAGGCCTATGAAGTGAATATAATATCAGACCAGAATGTGTCAAGTTTTGAGAGACAAAGGTGGTAATTCAGAAATTTTAAAACCAGCCAAGTCATTCTTGTGGAAGGAATTACTTGAGATGGTCTCAGATACGTAATGATTGAGAAAAGATCCCCTCACGCACTGCCTCAAACTTACCTGAACTCTAGGACAAGGACACCACAGTATTATGTCTGGAGGTCATAGCCACGCGATCAAACATGAAGGACAAAGAAGACATTTGTATGGGAGGAGAAAAGTTGCTTGTGGAAGAGCATCTATGCTTTCAAAAAGATTATACGTTGTTGTTTTTTTTTTTTAAATGTTTATTTTTGAGAGAGAGACAGAACGAACGAATGAATGAACATGAGCAGGGGAGGGGCAGAGAGAGAGAGGGAGACACAGAATCCAAAGCAGTCTCCAGGCAATGAGCTGCCAGCACAGAGCACGATGCAGCGCTCAAACCTATGACCTACGAGATTATGGCCTGAGCTGAAGGCAAATGCTTAAACAACTGAGCCACCTAGGTGCCTCGATTATATGTTGTTTTTAAGTAAACATATCAATAAAATATACAAACTCATCTTGTATATAAGTTTAATTTCTAAAGGGACATAATAGTAAATCTTCATAGTGATTATCTGTAGGTGGTAGGATTATAGATGAATTTAATTTTCCTATGCTTTTCAGTATATTTCAAATTTTCTATAACAAATGCGTATTCATTTTACAATCAGAAAAGTATATTTAGAAGTATGTTGGCATGTACACACACACACACACACACACACACACACACACACACACACACACACACACAGACTGGGAAGTAATATAAAAAATCTGAGAAGAGAAAAAGAATCTATCAGACACCAGATTTTTAGCAAAACCGTTTTCTTAAGCTAATATGCAGACCTCTGGCAGTGAGCTAATGGGGACACAATAACAAAAGAATCATGAGCCTTGCCCACTAGAAAAGGCAAAATTGCTCACGAATAATTACAATGTAAAATATGACAGGTGTCATAGAGAAAGGCAAAGAAATGGAGGGTTCTCGGGAGGGAAAGATGACTTTCCCATGGGGGAATCAGGTAAAGCTGCTTGGAAAACAGACCTGACAGATGCTTATTTCGAGAAGGCATTTTAGAAGGAAAGAGAGCCATAAAGAGGCCCTAGGCACCTGGGTAATGGCAGGTAAACGCCTGTTTGGCTGGATCCTGGGCCATATGAGCAAAGGTTTCAAAGACAAGCTGGAGAGAGACTATGGGAAAGCCTTAAATGTCAGGCTAAAGAATTCCTACTTTATTCAATAAACAAAGGAGACAGACAGAAGGTTTTCTGCTGGTGGTGCTACTTGTTTGTTTGTAAGCATCCAGATGATGTTGACGGAGCTGAATATTTGGGAAAGAACTCTTTACAGCATTAAGGAAATCAAAGCCCCCAAACTGCCCCAAATCTGGCAAACTCGATGTAATCTTATCAAAACTGGTTGGATGCCATCTTTTGAGATGTCAGGGAGACAAGACAAAGTGCCAGAAGCTCAGGGAAAGAGGAAATGACATAAATGTCACACAAAGAAGGGAGTACACAGAAGCAAACATTCCTGTTCTTCTCCTCTTCCTATCTCCTTAAGAGATCAAATGGGAAACGTATAAGGACCTCGAAGTCACTTTGACCATGGAAGCTTATAAAAACTGTGCCCTACTCAGCCCACCCCAGACATAATGAATCAGAACCTGAAGTTTAAACAGACTCCTGAAGTGAGTTTTATGCACAATAAAGTTTGAGGGGCAATGGAGCAGGCCATAACATGGCAAGATAACTTTTCGGTAAATACAACTTTTGGATACTTACAGTAAAACCTTGGTTTGCAAGTATAATTTGTTCCGGAAACATGCTTGTAATCCAAAGCACTTGTATGTCAAAGTGAATTTCCCCATAAGAAATAACGGAAACTCAGACGATTCGTTCCATAACCCAAAAATATTCATATAAAAATGATTATAATACTGTAATATAATACAAAATAGTAAAGAAAATACAAAATATAAAGAAAAATAAACAAATTAACCTACACTTACCTTTGAAAACCTTCGGTGGCTGGTGTGAAGGAGGCAAGAGTGAGGAGGTTTATTGTGTAGGACCACTTCCCACTATCACTAATGGAAACACTGCTATCTATTGGCTCAATGGAATTTTTCTCTGCATGGGGGGACCATTGTATATGCTTGCACGGATGCTGACTACAGTACAGTATTATTAAACTCTTGTCATCTACTGTATTTAATGTAACTGGCAATAAGGCAACAGAGGAAAGGGTCTATATCTGCAGGCAGCCTGAACTGAATGAAGCAAAGCCTTCATTCCTAAGCTTACTCTTCTATGGAAAAGCAAAGGATTGTCCATAGGTGCTTTGAAATGACAAAACAATACACCGATGCCAGTTGTGGGCACCTTCCAACATTCTGAAAAATCACCGATCTCTGTCAAACACGGAGGCCTGAGACCGAGTATCCGAGCATGGGAGACCATCACCCACAATCCCGCTGCGTGCACGAGAAAGAATCACTGGCTCAGTTGTGATCATGTGATGTTCAGCATCACGTACTACTCCTATTGCAAGACATCGCTTGTTTATCAAGTTAAACTTTATTAGAAATGTTGGCTCGTCTTGTGGAACACTCACGGAACAAGTTACTCTCGATCCAAGGTTTTACTGTACTACTGTGGATGAGGTGGGGCGGGGCGGGGGGGGGGGCAAGCTCTACAACTTAATAGTTGTGTGACCTTGAACAAATTCATGAATCTCTGAACTTTAGTCATCTCATCTATAAAATGGGGGTAGTAATACCTCATCAGGTGAGTGTGGAATTTAAATTAGTATAAATACATACATGTGTATTTCCATGGATGTGTGTGTGTATGTGTGGATCTACCTACCTACCACTCAAAAGGCTGTCTAGCGTGGTACGTGCACATCCGTGTGGATAAAGGACAATTTAGGCATGAAGTCCATCTAGGGCATAAAACCAATAGGATTTGGTAAGACATTGGATGTGGGGTTTGGTTTCTGGAATTAGCCCCTGAAAAGAAGGCAGTACCGTCCACTCAGGGGCTTGGGGGCAGGGAAGAAGGACAGCCTGAATTCAGTTGGGGGCATGTTGAGGTTCACTTGCCTGCAGGCCATCCCAAGAGAGGCATCCAGTGGCCATCTGGGCAGATGGTTCTACACGCTGTGGATAGAGAACTGGGAAGAACACAGGGATGTGCGAGTCACCAGGCTGAAGGTAGTAAGTGAAGCCACGGGGTAGGAGAGATCACCAGGGAGGAGCATGTAGTGGGGGAGCAGTGTGTCTGAGACGGAACACTGAGGAGCATCAAAATGTGGGGGCCCCGCAGAAGAGGAGCTGAGGAAGTGAAGCAGGGAAGGCAGGAAGATGAGGACAGAGAGTAGAGGCACAGGAGGCCCCGAGGGAGGAGAAGGTGACCACGGGCCACGCTGCAGAGTGGTCCCGTAAGATAAAGATGAGGAGCGGATTTAGTAGCGACGAGGTCTTTGTGACCTTGGCAAGAGCAGGCTCAGCGAAGGACAAGAAGGGGAAGCATCCAAAGGAGGGATTCAGAAGGGAACTAGTGGAACTATCACAGGGATCAAAAAAGAGAATTCAGAGTGCGGCTGAAATGTGCTCCCAGAGTAATTAAAAAATCTTCTCATCTCTTCAGCAAATGCAGTTTGAGACTATGATTTTAAAAGACCGTGCACCACAGTGATGACTGCAGTAGACCGATTAAAAAGCCCAGAAAGCACACAATCCTTTTCTTACACATAAAGGAAGCCAAAGTTACTGCATTAATTAAGTGGGGGAGATAGTTCAATATAAAAACGAGAATATTAGCTGTGGCTCAATAGTAACAGTGGGCGTGAAACTGGGAGCCCTTTGTGGTCAGTCGGCCATGACAGGACTGGGGGCAGGACTTTCCCTAAACTCACCTGGTCGGGAAAGCAAGGGAAGCAAATTGTAGAGCCCACGGGTTGTCCCTTCTCTTGCAAAGAGGGTGAAAAGCTGCTCCAACCTCTGGGATGGATGTGTACTTGAAGAAAACGGCGACCTGACCCGAGACAGGCAGGGGCTGAAATGCCAGGGCCTCAGCTGAGGGGCAGGGAGAGGAGGCCTCAGTGGGACCTCAGATGCTCTTGGTCCTAGAGGCCCGGGAGACTGTCTCCTAACTGCCTGCCGGGGGGGGGGGGGGGGGCAGTGAATAAGTTAAACGGGCTACACTTCCTTCCAAGCACCTAAAAAAAGAGCTCTTAATATTCAGAGCCCACATGTGAAATTCTGGAAATAAGACCAAATTCCTTTTCAACTTTAGCAGCCCTGACAGAAGTAAAACAGTGGTTTTCAAACGTGTGCGTGTGTGTTCGCGGTTGTCTGATCCCCCAGTTTTGATGGTGGACCTGTCTAAATTCAGAAGTTAAGTACAGGTTCTTAAAAGGCACTTTTAGGGGCACGTGGGTGGCTCGGTCTGTTGAGCATCCAACTTTTGGCTCAGGTCATAATCTCACGGTTCATCGGTTCAAGCCCCGTATTGGGCTCTGTTGGTGTGGAGCCTGTTTGGGATTCTCGCTCTCTCTTCTCTCTCTGATCCTCTCCCACTCATGCTCTCTCTCTCTCTTTCTCTCTCAAAGTAAATAAATAAATCAATAAAACTTAAAAAAGAAAGCACTTACAAAACAATGAAAATATATTCTCTTCAGGACAACAGTATACGAAGGTACATAACATGATATACTTTTGAGCAAGTTAAAAATTTACTTTTGCTACAACTGATGGTACCTGCTCCTGAGCCCGGTCTTCCTGAATGCTGAGGGGGCGCACGTGACAGGTGCAGGGCAGAGATCACTCTGGCCCAGGCAAGATGTGAGAGGCAAAGGATGTTATCCAACAGGCACCAAGCAAGACTGCGTGCTTGAGACACACGTTAGAAATTTGCCTCCTGGGTATGTGAAAAACCACAATCAAGGCAGAAAACTAGATTTCCTGCGAAGAATTTACCAAGTAAACAATCTATGAACAGTTTGTATCTCTGATTATCTAAAAGATAAACTTTTATACATTGGTCAGTATATTTGAAATATATATTGGTCAGAATTTGAAAGTATTTTTATAGGATGCCAGGGTACTATATCTCACTAGTTGAAGACCACAGGCATCAATAAACAAAGACCCCAGGACACCTGCTACAGCAGCAGGGAGATCCCCTCGTGGGGAAGGACATGGCAGCACGGGGATGGGAAGCCAGCAGGAAGGAAAAGCATGAGCATCCCTGGACCTGCAGAAGGTTGGGGATGGAGTATCTCCAATTCTAGGTAGGTAGGGGTGTAGGGGTGTGTGTGTGTGTGTGTGTGTGTGTGTGTGTGTGAACTCCACACCCAACGTAGGGCTCAAACTCATGACCCTGAGATCAAGAATGACTGAGCCAGTCAGGTGCCCCTCTCTAGTTATAGTTTTGAAACTAGAGAGGACGCTCATGCTGAATGTCATGGCTGTTTCCAAGATTTCTGCCTGGGAAAGTCTGGAGGACTTGTTTGGTATTCTTATTACAGTGTGTGTTCAGCTAGTGGAGCTGGTATCGTCTGGGGTCTCAACTCCCCAAGATGGTCACCGAAAGGCTGGTCAGGTGGTGCTAATTCTCTTCAGGTGCCACTGATCTTGGAAAGTGGGTCATAAGTCATACTATATCAACAAATAGGGTGGGGAGGAGACAAGGGTCAGAGTCATTCCATAAACCTGACTACCGTCAATGGGGGACAGAAGATACGTGGTTCAGGGCTGGATAGGGAAATGCCTTGTTTGTTTATGCTCTACCTTATTTTTTAAAATCTTTAAAGCAGCTTACTGAGATATACCTTACTCAAAGGATGGAGTTAGATAAGAGCAAGCCCAGAACAAGGGCGAATTGGGTGTGGGTAAATAAAGTGAAAGCAAGAGAATCTGATCAGGATGTACATTATAAAGCCCTTTAAGGTGGTGAGAGGCAAGCCATAATTAGGGCTCTGAGCCTCCCTGGAGGCCAATTCAAAGAGGAAAAAGCCCCAGTCATTGACAGGACTCCCAGTGCCCATAAGATTAACAACAGAGCAGCTCCTCAGGAGAAGCATCATACTTTTTGGTCCTGAGCAAAACTTTTCTCATAGGCCCTTTTAAAAGAGACACTTTATGGCAGACAGAAAAATCAAGAGCATCCTTCAAGAGACATACCATCTAGATTCATATGGCTTTTTTCCCATTCTGTCCATCAGGCCAAGTTAAAGACATAATGCCAAGGCACAGATCAAGAGAAGCAAGTCTAAGAGTGGCCAAGAACAGCAAGGCCAAGTTTTGGTAGCTATCTTATGGTGGACATTAATCCAGGAATTAAATTTAAACTATTATGGCATGGATGTCTCTTTGGATAATTCCTTATCAACATTCTTCTTAAAATCAAGCCTGTTAAGATTTGGCCAGAAGAGAGTTTGAAATTATATGTTTGAGCTAAAAACCTAAAGCAGAGCTACTCTGTGCTGCTGATTAAGGGCAGAATTGTCTGCTCCCAACAATCAACTTCGTTTCTTTAGAAAACAGCCTGTAAACAGTGGCTTGGAGGCTGGGCGATGAGGCCCAGGGGCTCCTGGAGGCACACAGATGTGGGTTGAAATGTCACCTTTACCGCTTCACTGCCTGTGGGACCTCTCTGAGATCATCAGTTAAATGGGGATCCATTCAATATCCACAAATGTCTCCCCCCACCATGCACCAGGTGCAGCGTAATGAAATAATGCCTACTTCCTACAATTGTTTGTGAGGGTTAAATAGGGAAATGCACCAAGCATTGAGCTCAGTGACTGGCACACAGTAAACATTCAATAAATATTGAAACTAATAATAGTAATAACAAAATAATAATCACAATAGAAGGTTTCTGGCTCCATTATAATACATAATTACATGTTGAAGGTCTCAAGGTTCTACATCACAGGGAATGGTTGCAGTGATTTTAGCCTGGAAAAGTTTCAAAGTCAGCATCACCAATCACCCACCAAGACACCAAAAATATCCGAAAAAGCACCCACACTTTTAAGCTGTGCTAACTTACTGGTAAACGCTCTGAGATAAACATGCCTGGAGGCACCTAACGGAGTCAACCTGCTATTGCAGACTTAGATATAAGCCGGTTCGATTTGGAGAACATCTGCCCAACTTGTGATTTTAGCTGCAGAATGTTGAAGTCTTGATGTTTTAGTGTTCCTGAGGGAAATATGCTGGTGCCCTCAATAATCTCTCAATTTGGTAATACTACACAGAATGTAATTTCTCCTATCAAATGCCTATGAAAACAAAAAGCCTACTCAACCCTGAACAGAGAACAAAACCACACTGTGTCAGGGACGTGGGACCAGCAGCTACGTCACTCATTAGCCAAGAATCATCTTTCTGTACAACAGTCCCACAGATATAATCCAAATTCGTGTCTGAGCAAAAATACAAATCGCTACGTATCGGGACTTCAAGAGTCCCCACACAGATAAAACCTCAGATGCTAAGCAAGTCCACAGTCAACTGTCCTTTTGATAGTGATTAGAGAGTCCCACCAGGTAGCCTTGGAGGCCACTGTGAGTTCCTAACAACAAAACCCTGCCATCCTCATAGAGAAGCATTTATGTGTCTTTCCCGTGCATCAGGGGAGAGTGCAACTCATCCAAACACAGGCTTGCATCATTGAGATCCAAGTTTAAAAAGGAATGGACAAAATACTACCCTTTGAAATTACCTTGCAGACTGTGACACCCCCAGAAGTATCCAGATGTAGGGTTATATGAATATCAGCAGCTGGGCTGGGCAGGAGAGAGATCTATATTGTGCCCATACCATTCATCATTCATAACACATCAGGTTCTTATCCACTGAGTCAAAGGCCAAGAAAAGATCAATAAAAGCTACAAACAATCTTTGCTTTTCTTGACAGATTTTGATATAAAGTGGTGAAGAATGGTCGATGGTGTAATAGCTATGCTTTGCCGAGAATGCTGCCATGAGAGACCAGACTTTCAATTCATCAAGAAGAAAAATGGCATGTATTTTAGATGGAACGCACTGCAAGCTAATGAGTCCAATTATATTGGCGGGGGGGGGGGGGTGCCAAAGAGGCTCATTATTCCTTTCCTTTATTTATATTTGATGGGTTAGGCTACTTTCTAATTTCAACCAAATTGAACCATTCATTCATTCAATCAATACTTACTAAGTAATGAATGTTAAGTACTCTGCTTGGTGCTAGGCAGACAGTGGTAACTAAAGAGCCACGCTTTCTATTTTTAGGAAGTTTATAATCTACACCCTTGTGTGTGGGACTGAGAAAAGTGCCAGGGAGAACAGTCCACTGGCAGAAGAAGAAATTCTCACCAGGTGTTTTTTAGTTTGAGATTGTAAATCATCTACCAGATGAGGGAATGTTAGAGAACCATTTGGCGGGGGGGAGGGTCATGCCGTTTGAAACTGAATTTTGTCTATAACGTTTTCAGAGAGAAGTTGCCCCACCCACAAACTGTGCTGAGGTGATGGGTCTAAGAGGTCTTTTTTTTTTTTAAGAGGCCGTTTTTATACCACATGATGCCACTTCCCCGAACACAACAGTGTCAATCAGGGACAGACACCTGAACCAGAGGAACCAATCTGTTCTACTTGGAATTTGAAATTAGGGCTCAAGGATGAACAGACGGTGGTGGGCATTGGGGCTGTAAGACCAGGGGAAACTAGGGGGCTGGAAGTCAATTTAGTAACAAACAACATTTAACAAGAGTTTAGTGTGTACCAGGTCTTAGAAATACAACAGTGAGCAAGACAGACATGGTTCCCACCCTCATTCCTGGTGGATGACAGAGTAGAAAGTAAATAAATACATGAAATAAACGGAGGGTGTTAAATACTATTAAGAAAAGAAATAGGATGCTGAGTTAGAGAACAGCATGGAGAAGAGAACCACTTTAGGGAGAGTGCCTCTCTGAGAAAGTGACATTTAAATTTTTTTAATGTTTATTTATTTTTAAGACAGAGAGAGAGAGAGAGAGAGAGTGAGTGAGCATGTGTGAGCGTGAGTGGAGGAGGGGCAGAGAGACACAGATTCCAAAGCAGGCTCCAGTCTGTGAGCTATCAGCACATAGCCCTACATGGGGCTCAAACACACGGACCCCAAGATCATGACCTGAGCCAAAGTTGGATGCTTAACTGACCGAGCCACCCAGGCGCCCCCGAGAAGGTGACATTTAAGCTGAAACCAGCCATGAGAAGTGCCGGAGAAGCCCATTCCAGGCAGAAGGAAGTTTAAGTGCAAAGGTCCTGGGACAGGGAAGAACTCACAGCGTTCTAGAGACTAAAATAAGGCCAAATGTGTGAAGCACAGTGAGGGAGTGGCATGAGAGAAGGTGGAAGAGGAAGGCAGAACCGGATCACACAGGCTCTTGTAGGGCTTCGTAAAGGGTCTTGAATGGGCAGCCAAGGGTTTTAGGAAAGAAAAGACACTGTATTGTCAACACTTTAAAATATCACTCTGGTGTGAGGACAGACATAGAGACTAACAGGATGGAAGAGAAAGCCTAGAAATCAACCCTTGCATATACGGTCAATGGGTTTTAGACAAGGGTGCCAAGATCATTCAATGGGGAAAGGACAGTCTTTCTTTTTTTTTAAGTTTATTTATTTTGAGAGTGAGTGAGCATGTGAATAAGTGTGTGCAAGCAGGGGGAGGGCACAGAGAGAGAGAGAGAGACAGACAGACAGACAGAATTCCAAGTAGGCTCCACACGCAAGTGAGGAGCCTGATGTGGGGCTCGAACTCACAAACCATGAGCCCTGAGCCAAAACCAAGAGTTGGATGCTCAACTGACTGAGCCACCCAGGCACCCCAAAAGGACAGTCTTTTCAATAAATGGGGCTGGAAAAATGGATCTCCACATGCAAAATAATGAAGCCAGACCCCTGTGTCACTCCAAACACAGATGAAATAACTCCAAATAGATCATAAACCTATCAAATGAAGCTGGACCCCTACCTTACACCATATACCACATACAACAATTCAAAATGGATCAAACACAAAAAACATAAACCTAAACTATCAAGCTCTTAGAAGAAAACACAGGGTGAAATCTTCATGACATTTGGATTTGGCAGTGACTTCCTGAATATACTATTGAAAGCACCTGCAAGAAAAGAAAAAATAGATGAGGGGCACCTGGCTGGCTCAGTCGGAGGAACACATGGCTCTTGATCTCGGGGGGCATGAGTTTGAGCCCCATGTGGGGTGTAGAGATTACATAAACAAACATTTTAAAAAGGAAAAATGGATGGATTGGACTTCATGAAAATTAAAAACTTCTATGCATCAAAGAATATTGTCAACAGAGTAAGAAAACAGCTAAGATAACAAGAAAAAGATTTGAAGATCATATATCTGATAAGGGAATTAGTATCTAGAATATATTAGGAACTCCTGTAACTCAGTACAAGACAAACAATTCAACAGCAAAACAAACAACCCCATTAAAAAACAGGCAAAGAGGGCAAAGAACTTCAATACCATTTCTCCAAAGGAGAAATACGAATGACCATTAAGCGCATGAAAAGATGCTCAACATCATTAATCACGAGCGAAAGGCCAATCACAACAATGAGGAGGTGCCCCTCTACATCCATTGGCATGGCTATTAAACAAAATGGAGCCAATATGGGTGAGAATGTGGAGAGAGTGGAACCCTCGTGCATCACTGATGGAAACGTAAAATGGCGCGGCCACCGTGGAAACAAGCTTGGGAATTCTCTAAGAGTTAAAAATAGAATTATTACACGATCCAGTAATTCCACTCCTAGCTAACAGACCCAAAAGATTTGAAAACAGCGACTCAAACAAATACTCGTACACCAGCGTTCATGGCAACATTATTCACCATAGCTAAAAAAGTGCAAGCAACCCAAGTATTCATTTAGATAAATGGATAAACCAAATGTGGTGTCTATAAAGGACACAATTCATCCATGAAAGGGAAGAAATTCTGATACATGCTAGAACATGGATGGACCTTGAAAAAAGCATGCCAAGTGAAATAAACCAGACACAAAGGACAAAGACAGTAGCACTCCACTTACGTGAGGTCCCTAGAATAGGCAAATTCATAGAGACAGAAAGTAGACTAGAGGTTACAGGGGCTGGGAAGAGAGGGGAACGTGGCGTTGTTGTCTAATGGGTACAGTTACTCTCAGGGATGATGAAAAATGCTCTGATAGTGGGTGATGATGATAGCTGCACAACATTGTGAATATGCTCACTGCCCCCCTGAAGTGTACTCTTAAAAATGCTAAATTTTATGTAGTGCATATTTGACCACAATAAAAAACAAACAAACAAACAAACAAACAAATAAACAAACCATCACCACTGGGAAAACAGACGGGAGAGAGGTGACTGTGCCATCAGGGGAGCTGGGCTGCAGACAGAACGGCACCGATTTGCAGGGGAGAAATCACAGACCAGAGAGAACCCGAGAAAATAGCTGCTTGATGGCTTCCCGGTCACATGAGGCCCAGCTGTGCTGGCTGAGCTTCATTTTGGTGAGACCCACCCACATGCTTTCCGTGAATCGCCTCAGACTTGAGCTGGACTGAGTGGGCCTTTGTTCCTTGCAAGGAAACAATCCCTGATGAAGGCAGGGAACAGCTGGGATCCAGTGAGGCAGCAGCCTGGGCACTAAACACTGGAGGTTCCTAAAGCCAGACACAGCTCCAGGAGGGCAGAGAAACTGCTTTTCCCTCCTCTCAGGGCTTAGCACCGGGCCTGCTGCGGGGTGACAGGCCTCCACTAAATGGTTATCGGGTGAGCACCGAGAAGCCCTCCGTGAGCCTTCTCGTAAAGGTCTGAGCTTCCACGTTCTCGCTCACCAAGCGTACGCCCAATTTAAATCAAGCCAACTGAGCCCCGAAACCTATCCTCACTGTTGATGTGAACAGCCAAGTTTGGTTCTTCACAAGGACTTCTTTCTACCTCATTCGGTCAAGGTCAAAAGAAGTCTATGCAAAAATTTCAATTTTACAGGCTGCTGGCCACCCTTTTACCAACTTTGAGTTTCAGGATGCCCAAGCTTTATTGAGTTTCCAACAACATTCATCAACCCGAGAGTGTTAAAAAAAAAAAAAAAAAATTAACCTTATTTTCTCATGACCAGAGAATCCACAAAACAGTTACTAATTTCATCACACCTGTTGGTCAGAGGACAGCAAACGTCTCCTTCCTTAAAACACTGGAGTCAGAATTTCAAGAGATCCTGAAAGGGCAAAAATGGAACTTGGCTCATTTCACTCGTCTCAACCATGCCAACCACCAGTGCCTGTCATTTCTAACAAGGGAAGAGTCGACACAACCTTAATTGCACAAAAGGAGGGGAACTGGCACCCAGAGAATCTATGGCAATGTTGGGCTACCACATGATTAAAATGGTAACTGGGAGACTATATAACAAGAAGACATCTACAGGGGCACCTGGGTGGCTCAGCTGGTTGAGCGTGCGACTTCGGCTCGGGTCATGATCTCAGAGTTTGTGGGTTCGAGCCCCACATCAAGGCTCTGTGCTGACAGCTCAGAGCCTGGAGCCTGCTTTGGATTCTGTGTCTCTCTTTCTCTGCCCCTCCTCCACTCACGCTCTGTCTCTTTCAAAAATGAATAAACGGGGGCGCCTGGGTGGCGCAGTCGGTTAAGCGTCCGACTTCAGCCAGGTCACGATCTCGCGGTCCGTGAGTTCGAGCCCCGCGTCAGGCTCTGGGCTGATGGCTCGGAGCCTGGAGCCTGTATCCGATTCTGTCTCTCCCTCTCTCTCTCTGCCCCTCCCCCATTCATGCTCTGTCTCTCTCTCTGTCCCAAAAATAAATAAAAAACGTTGAAAAAAAAATTAAAAAAAAAAAATGAATAAACGTTAAAAAGAAAAGACATTTACAAAATATAGCTAAATGAAAAAAAGAGAGAAATGTAAAATTATACATATAATTATACATATAATTGATTACAACTATGTGGGAATGAGGTGAGTAGCTCTAAAGACTGCAAGGTACCCAAAGGAGATGAAAAAAGGGGCTGCAGGGCAGAGGAATGACACATGGATTTTTTTTAATGCTTATTTATTTATTATGAGAGAGAGACAGAGAGAGAGAATGCATGCAAGTGAAAGAGGAGCAGAGAGAGGGGCAGAGAAAACCTTAAGCAGGGTCCATGCTGTGGGTGCAGAACCCGACATGGGGCTTGAACTCACAAACCTCAAGATTATGACCTGAGCCCAAATCAACTCTGGTGCTTAACCAAGTGAACCACCTAATTCCCATTACTGGAATTTTTAAATGTATTTAAAATTTACTTTATAATATTCAAAAAGTCAACTACACACACACACACACACACACACACACGCACACACTCATGGCTCCAGAGTAAAAACCTGAACAAATGGAAGGAAGAATTTTAGCCAGTGAGCTGCCTCATCAGGCTGGGGATGACGATGGCTAGTCTAGGGCTCGCCAAGGCAGGGTTTCTTCAAGCGTGATCCTGGGACTGGAAACATCACCATCCTCTGGGAACTTGCTAGAAATGCACGTTCTGGGTTAACCCCAGACCTACTGGATTGGAAATTCTGGGGATGGGGCCCAGCAGCCTGTTGTGATAAACTCTCCACGTGATGCAGGTGGCTGCTCAAGTTTGAGAACCCCTACACTCAAGCACCTCCCCAACCTGACAGTGTGTGGTTCCCACAAGTCTACAAAGGCTCATCTTTGGGGGGTCTGGGAGATCAGTTAAGTGTCTGACTTCAGCTGAGGTCATGATCTCACGGCTCATGAGTTCCAGCCCCGTAACAGGCTCTGTGCTGTCAGCACAGAGCCCGCTTCAGATCCTCCGTCTCCCTCTCTCTCTGCCCCTCCCCCCCCAGCACGCATGCTCTCTCTCAAAAATAAACATTTAAATAAGTAAGTGAATAAATGATCCGACTTTCATGACTTTGTTTTCTCCCCAAACACCACTCTCACTGTTTATAAGAGCTCCGAATGACTTACTGGATCAGGTTCAAAGTCTTTACCTGAGTTGAGAGTCACGGTTCTACGTTTATTGCCAAATTTTTTCTATACCACCACAGACGGCTACCTAACAGCAACAGTGCTTCTGCGTGCCATCTCATTCAATCCTCCCGACAACTCTATGAGGCAGATAACATTAATATCTCCATTTATATAATAGTATGATATCCCCACAGACGAGAAAGCGGGGGCCAAAAGAAGTCCAAGATCATACAGCTAGGAAATGATGAGACAGGCACGACTTCAGAGCATGTGTTCTTTGGCACCACGGGGGTTCAGAGAAGCTCCCAGACAACGGTGGGTGGTGGAGCCAGTATGCGGAGCCGGCCCGATTTCAAAGTCTGCCGGCTCTGTACCACTCGGCTCTGCCGCCTCACACTGTCTGCTAGGCAGGGCCACTTGCTCACTGCCCTTGGAATACAGCACCGCCAAGAATCACATTGCTGGCCAACATCTACTGTCGATCTTCTTTCACCACCAACCCGCGTCAGACAGCCCGTGTGAGGCCTTCCAGGCTGCTTCCGTAAGATCCCTGGCCAGGAAGGGTCACACCCTCCCTTCTCTTAACCCCCACCGTGCCCTATCTGTATCCCTCTCCCGGTATTTACCAGTTCCCGCCCCGAATTACAGTGACACACGCGCTCCTTCGGGAGAGGCGGTGGTCTGAGCTGGCCCGGTGCCACCGATGACTGACCCAGAACATGCACTGATTGAGTCAATCAACGTGTCTTTTATGTGACTAAATTCATTTTTTAGAGATTTCACGTATCTTATCTGCCCAGCTCAAGACGGTAAGCTCCTTAAGAACAAGGACCAAACCTTTTACTTAGTTTATATTTTCAAGACTACTCAGCCCTGGGCCAGATAATACAGTCAAGTCTGTAAGATAAGCTGGAGTTCAAATAAAATGCTACCGGTACACAACTCTGGTATAATTTTTCCTACTACTTAAGCCCTGCAAGGATGCAGCGTGTATTAGTGGAGGATAACTGGGTTCGACACAAATGGATCCAAGCAACTCATTTTTTTGGTAAATAGAAATAATAAATTTAATGTTTTTAATAGTGTTAGATAATAATCAAGAGAATTCCACGAGCACATTTTCCTGAAAATTTGTTCAAATTTCCATGGGGGACCAAAATCACAATTCTGTCTTTAAAAAATTGAGGCTAAAATATGCCTTCATTATTCCTCTTTTAAAATGAAAGCATACTCTTTCCAAAAATCATAACATAAACCCAATGTCTCTCATAAGGAAAATGTGTATGTTTTCATTCCGCATATCTATCGTCTGTTAAAGTCATTTATCTAGCCCAACAAATATACTTTTAATAGGAAGAAAAAAAAATCTCATCAATATTCTAACTCCTATCACATATATCCAGAAAGCAAAGGTACAGAAAATCAGAATAAGTCCTTCAATAACATTTAAACCTCAGAAACGAGGTGTGTAAACTTTTAAGAATAAGATAATACAAAAACCCAATGCTGCCTCTCGTAACTCATCAATCATTTAACTGAATTACATACCCCGATTTTATACACCAGAGAAAAATACCAAGCCACAACATATTTTTAACAGACTGGGAGACACAGATTAAGAGTACGTGACAATAAAAACAAGTAGATAAAGATGATCGGATTTTTATGGCCTTTCAACAGTCATTTCTTCCCGTCCAAGCCTTATACTGTACCCACATGGTCTGACAGTAAATAGACAACAAAAGATCTGATGAGCTTGGCGATGCTCTAAATCTAAATCAATGTACTACCACTGAACAGACAGTGTAAACTTACCAGCTCCACAGATCCATAATGTTTCCTACTGAAATCCCCACGTCTACAGCCTAGGTCTTCCGAGACAGAGCTGGAACAAAAATGCTTCATCAGTATTATACATAGCGATCTGGCCACAAACCTTCTGCAAAAATCCACTACCATTTGCAAAAAGGGCTGCTATGGAACAGGCTCGCCCCAGCTCCTCACTGCAGGGGAGCCTCCTCGCCACAGACACAGTCCTCAGCAGCCATTGCAGTGCCCAGCTTCCTGGAGCCCTCAGTAAAAAGAAAAACACCCGAGTCATCCCTGCAAGTATAGGCAATGATTGAATTAAATATTTAGTCATTTGGAATCGATTGAAATTTCCAAGGCGACCGGTGGTTTATAATTTCATTTCTGTATAACCAAAGGGGACGAGAAACCCTGCAGTAAACTTGAGGCCAGGGACAAAGCTTGCAATTATCTTTCGTTTAAGAGAGCCTCTTTGTCCCACATGTTCAACATAAAAATAACCAGCGTTATTTGATGCTATATGGCAGAAATGAAACTCGAAATAGGAGGGAAAAACTTCAAAATCCTGGTAGGCCCCTCCCCAACACCCCCCCCCCGCCCCGCTTTAATTTATGACAATATGACAATGTGAAAAAAAGAGAGCAGCCCTGACAGAAAAATCTAAAAACCTAACTTCAAGGATATTTAGTTTTTATATAACGGTAGCTAATGCCTCTCCCACCCCCCACCCCCAGGAGGCTTAAATCAGATAAGAAAAATCACATGCATTGTGGAGAAGAGCAATTAAGACACGGGTGAAACTCTTACTGCATTTACATCTTGAATGTATAGTTACACACTCAAAAGATACATATCTTATCCACGAGGTAGTATATTTAGGACCCCAGGCAGTGCTCCTGAAACCACCGGAGATTCACAAATGCAAGCAGCTTTAACAAGTCTTGTCCTCAGAGGTCATGCAAATAACTCCTACTGAAACGTAGAAAACAGAACTGCACGGGAGCTCCATGTTTGATATATCCAAAAATGTTTGGGCTCTAACATGCAGAGAAAGGTGAATCTTGTACCTTTTCATCCTTCCTTAAAAGGTAGCTACATTTTCTACATTACAGCCTCCTTGGCACGCTCAGGAAGAGACTGACTCTGCTGTTTAGCATCCACGGACCTGACTCTTTGCCAGGACACTATTTGATAGGCTCCAAGCAAGACAGCATGAGAGAAATGAGATTAGAGGGTCTAATGGTATTCTGCTTCCACCATTTCACAGAGATGGCTGAATTAATCTTATATGAGAAATTTAACCTTTTGTAGTTTCCACTTCCTTAGCAGAAAATGTGCAACAAATTAATGACTGCAGCTTGGAAGAGTGTCCTAGATATTACCCAGGCAACCATCCTGCTTTCAGTGACAGGATTTTCTGTCCCCCCCCCCAACCCCCCCCCCCCAAATCCCTGAAAGAGATTTAAAACTTCTGGTCTGTATGAAATATGTCCTCTATGTCCATTTTCAAAACCCTCCTGGAGAATCTGCCATTGCCCTACATAACAGTTTCAGGATCCTTCCCTGGTGGCCCTGCATAACCGAGAGAGGAGGCTCCAGTGACAGGAGTGTCTAAGCACCAGCCGGAGATCAGGCAGAGAGTGGACGCCCAGTGGCTGATGACAGAAAGCTCTGTCTGTCTGGCTCGGCCCACCTCTTCAGTTTTAGGGGGGCCACCAGCCCACCATCAATAGCAGCAGTTTCTAACACGAATGGCCAATATCATGAAAAGAACAAACATGCTGGGCTCTGGGCCCCTCCCCAGGCTACTCTCAGCACCACCGAGGGTGTTCTAAGACACAGTGCCAGCTCCCTAACTTTGCTAACAGCCAGAAAGTAATTCGACAAAGATGACGGGTCTGTGTCCTGGGGCAATCACATCCTCAGAAGCTTCATAGTGGGAAAGCAGTGTCCTATGAAAACAACCAGGAGAGAGATAAACAGAACATCTGCTATCGGTTGTCCTTTTCCCCCTCTAATTACATCTCCCCCAATACACTGCAGAGACAGTGCCTGCTGATGGTGGGAGCCAGGCTGAACTATATGGGGTGCACTTCTGCGGCCTCAGGAGGCACTCAAACCGCCTCGTTATGAAACCCTCCTGGCTCCCCTATGCCGTCCCCAGGCTCTCTGGCCCCTTCGGACCCAGCACAGGAGATGTGATTGAAGAGGTCACCCGGAGCTCCAAGAGGAACTTTGTTCTCCTGCAGGTCCCCGCGCCTGGCCTACTGCTCGGCACAGAGTGGACATGCGGGACACGTTTGTTGTATTAGTGGAGATCTTCGCACACCGTTTGGATCTAACTAGCTAATGCCCGAGAGCACCCCTCGTGGGCACGAAGGCTGACATTCTCTCTCATAAGCCAATGGTCATTGTTCCATCCGTCCAGACAGCTCTGGCCCAGGAAGCAGACACTGCTATGTGCACGCCAAACCTTAATCTGTTTTCCTCTTGGGCTTGTCACTAGACTACGTGTCCCAAGCCTCTTGCAGTGTGACTGCGTGACTGGGCTCTGGCAAAGAGGATATGGGCACCACTTCCAGGCACATCCCATGGGACGTCTTACTTTCCTTCCCCTTGGCCAGCAGGGTGGGGAGGGCTGCAAGGTCCCCGAGGAGGGCAGAGCGTCAGGAGGAAAAACACCTGGGTCTCTGAAAGACGAAGCAGAAGGCCACACCTCCAAGAGCCTCCGTATTAGAATATGATGTGAGCAAGAACTAAACACTGAGTGTGTCCGTCCCTTAGAATTTAGGTTTACCTGTTAAAGCTGCGGTGTCACCCAAAGTCATATGGAAGTAGGTATCTTGCAAGTGGGATGCTCCCATAGCAACAACCTACTATCTGTGGCACCGGCCTGGTAGGCAGGCAGCTGCCAGTAAGGAAATTGATCTCAGAGGCTGGGAAAATGGAGATCTACGTAACAAGGTGGCAAAATATGGGATGAAACTTACACCCGCGGTAATGTAGAAGGCGGACCTGCAGCCCTAGGGAAAGTGGCTGGACAGAGCAGTGATACTGTGCATGGCTGCCACTGGCCGACCTTAGCAAGGTTTTTTACAAAGAAGAGACGAACCCGGGCAAGAGCCAGATGGATTTCACACACAAGAAGCAAACAGAGAGCGTCTAGAGACCAAGGGCTTCACAGGCTTTGAGAATTCATGGGTTTTGGACTCCAGACAGTAAGAGTTCTGGCCAGTGCAGTGTGGGTAGAAATGATAGGTACCTCTTCCACAAATAGTCCTTGCTCTCTTTCCTCATCCACTGGTTGAATGGAGAGGGCAATGAAGACCAAGCGGGGGGTGAAGCCACAACATGGAAGGAGGCTTGGTGACCACAGAGAAGATCCCACATGATGTGAGTGAAAAATAACTTTTCTTATTTTATGGCACTAAGACTCAGAGTTTATTACAACAGGTGATTTTACCTTAACAGATAAAGCTCTCCACAGGTAACAGACAGGGGAAGGGTAACTCCCACAAAAAGGGGTTGTCAGAGGGCTGGTGGGCCAGGACGACTCTCCGGGGTGAGCAAACGGTGGCCCCCCAACTGCCCGTTACTGCGAACAAAGTTTTATTCGCACACGGCCGCGTCCTCTGGATACAGATAGTCTGCAACGGCTTTGGCATCACAAAGACCGAGTTGAGTAGCTGCAACAGAGACTGCATGGGCCACAAAGCTCAAGCTATTTACTACCTGGCCTTTTTACATAGAAAGTTTGCCCGGCCACTGCCATGCAGCCTCACAGATCCTTTTTGTTGGTTTCAGGCCTACCCATAAACTGTGATTAATAAGCCAATGGAAATACTCAAGTCCACCAGAATCCCTGGGGGAAGCTTTCTAAAAATGCAGGTTCCCTGGCCCTATTCCCAGAGGCTGTGATTCAGCTCGTCTGCGACTCTAACAAGCAGCCGGGAGAATTCTGATACAGGTGGTCCACAGACAGTGTTTTGAAAAATACTGCTCTTCCAGACGACTCTGGAATCCCTGGGAAACCTGTTAACCATTCTGCAGCACTTTTATAAGGAAGGACAAGGCCTTGTTTGTTTTCTACTAATGGGAGGACATACGGGTGATACGGTCCTTAGGGGCAGGTGCTTCAGTCACAGATATAAGTCCTTAACCTCTCTGGGCAATAGTTCCCTCCTGGATAAAATGTGGTTGTTGGTATCGCCTACTTAACAGGGTTAGAAAGAATAAATTAGAATAAAAGTTTATTTTAAGCACAAGGTCTGTCACATAAAAACTACTCAATTAGTGTTAGCTTTTTTTTTTTTTTTTAATGTTTATTTATTTTTGAGACAGAGAGAGACAGAGCATGAATGGGGGTGGGTCAGAGAGAGGGACACACAGAATCTGAAGCAGGCTCCGGGCTCTGAGGTGTCAGTACAGAGCCCAATGTGGGGCTTGAACTCACAGACCATGAGATCATGACCTGTGCCGAGGTCGGATGCTCAACCGACTGAGCCACCCAGGCGCCCCAGTGTTAGCTATTATTACTGCTCTTATTAGGAGTATCATTTCTTAGGTTGTTAGAGCCCTGGGAAGGGACATTTGCCATAAATGATTACGCGCTTTTTCCAGAGTTTTAAATAAGACCCCTCCCCCGCCAACCTTGCAGCAGAAGAGGAGGCTTGGGGCCAAGCAGTAGGCCTCCCAGGGCAAGGCTAAGTATAGCATCACAGCTCAGCATGACATCTCCTCCCTAAAAGGGTTGCCCTAGCAGTGCGACCTCACCTAGAAAATACTTAGGACCCAAGAACATGCCACCAGCACAAGGCAGGTGCAAAAAAGAACCAGAGAGTTCAAGTTCTTCACATGCAGTGTGGTCTGGGCTCTAAATAAACTGTTTTAGCAAAACTAATGTGTGAGGATGCCGGATCATGCTTTGCAAGCGTGTACAGAGCTGAGGACCTTCATGTCACGTCTCTAAATAAGGCCAGGGACGGGAGCACAGATTTCCAGCCCCACAAAGAGGCTAGAAAAATTACCATTATATAAGTCAGGTTCTCGGAAGGCAGGACAACCCCCTCCAAAGAGTCAAACTAAATAAGGAAAGAAAAGAAGCGGACACTCAATGATACAGGTTCTTACTCGACTGACCTGGAGCTTAGTGACTCACCTTAACGACAGGCCAGAACCCCACCAGTCCAGGCCTCAGTCATTTCTAGCCCTGCTGGAATAGTTAAAGCCAGCACGGGGACTCTTCCTGGATCAGCAGAGAGAATTTGTGAAAGGCAACAGGCAGTTTTTCAGAAGCCTACTGATGGCAGAGTTCAATGTCAGGAGCTCCAGGACAATGCCTCAGCCCCCTTGATAAGCAGAGAGTAATAGACAGATGGAAGAGATTCCCCTATTTGAGGAACAGAGAGGCTAAAAAATGTGCCAGACTACAGACTGAGGTGTGGAGGGAGCCTGAGCTTCTAAACACCAGGAACTAGAACAGCTTATTGCACATAAGGGACCAGTTGTCTCTCTTGAAGATAAGCGACACCGAAAAAGCAGAGATGCAATTATACATTAATTTCCAGGGGTGAAATGGAAGAATTCTGTCCTCGTTTGAAGACACTTAAGATACCAGGAAGAAGGAATTAAGCAGGAAGATCTGTCGAGTGAAAGGAGCCCTGGAAATCAGAGCCCCTTGATTCTTGCTTCAGACAGCACCCTGTTCCCCTACCGTGTTGCTGGGGTTGCAGGTACCATGTGCTCTGTGGACCAGGATCTTAAGTTTACCACACCCTTAGCAAATTCCACCAGCCATAAGGTGGTCAGACACGCGTGCCCGGATTTGGATCTCTTTGGCAC
The DNA here is from genome assembly GCF_046562875.1 of Panthera onca. Classification (NCBI taxonomy): domain Eukaryota; kingdom Metazoa; phylum Chordata; class Mammalia; order Carnivora; family Felidae; genus Panthera; species Panthera onca. The sequence continues at coordinate 86,529,783 of NC_138351.1, read as the reverse complement.
ACTGGCTCTGTGACCTCAGGCAAGTTACTTACCCTCCCTGAACCTCTTTCCTCGTCTATGACATGGGCTTAAAATAACATCTGCCTCCACGGGGGGATTAAAAGCACAACACCTGACATAGTAGCCACTAAATAAATGTTCGTTATTCTAAACCCCACAGACCTTATCTATCTTGGTCACCACCACCAGGCCCTGTGCGTCTTACAGAGTACCTGGCTCATAGCAGGCTGCTCAGTACATATTTGTTGAATAAATGAATCATGAATAAACGATTGATAATGTCTGCTCACCTTTGCTCTGCTTAAGATCAGGTGGGTCCCTGCTTCCTTCTCATTCCCCTTTCCCCCACCCCCGAATTAGCTATTCTGAAACATCTCTTTCGGTGCATCTGATGTTACTTTCACTGTTACTCATCACCTTTCTCATTCAAATCCTCTTTTCTCCAACATTCTGGAATGCATTCCTCCTAGAATATTTACGTACTCACTAAGTTTCCAACAAAGACATATGTCCCCAGAATTCATCTGGTTCTCTACTATTAATGAAGTCTTACAATTCCCTGCAAGGTTTCTCTTAGTAACGATCTCTACCACCGCCTCTAAAATTTTCTAAATAAAAAAAAACAGCAACCACACCGAATACTGGTGAGGACAGGAGCAGCCGGACCTCTCACACACTGCGGTGGGAATGTCACATGGTAAGCTGAGCCTCTTTGGGAAACAGTTTGGCAGTGACTTATAAAATTAAACGTGCAGTTCACCCATATGACCCAGTAATTGCACCCTTGGGCATTTATCCTGGAGAAATGAAAGTGGATAGGCACAAAAATCTGTACACAAATGTTTCCTAGCAGCTTTCTGCGGAAAAGCCCCAAGCTGGGAAAATCCTAGAAGTCCTTGAAAGGGCAAATGGTTAAACAAACTACGGTATATCCATCCCACGGAGTATTGCTCAGTAATTAAAGGAACAAACTACTGGAAAATGCAACAACTTGCACCAATCTCCAGGGGATTATGGTGTGTAGAAAAAAAGCCAATCCTAAGAGGTTACATTGTGTGTGGTTCCGTTTATATAACATTCTCGAAATGACAAGGTTAGGGAGGTGGGCGGTAACCAGACCCAGCCATACCACAGAACTGCACGTAAAACAGGAAATCTAGGACCAGCAGACTGTATCCATGACAACTTTGTGGTTGTGACACACTGTATGATAGTGACATAAGATGCTACCTTGGGGGGAACTGGGTAAAGGGCACATGGGATCTCTCTCTGTTCTTTTTTTTTTTTCTCCTTAAGCCGCTGCATGGGGCTTGAACTCATGATCCCGAGATCAAGTCATGAGCTCTACCGACTAAACCAGCCAGGTGTCCCTCTCTGTGTTATTTCTTACAACTTTATATGAATCTATGATTCTCTCAAATATAAAAAGTTTCATTTAAAAAAACTATCTGAGGGGCGCCTGGGTGGCTCAGTCGGTTAAGCGTCCGACTTCGGCTCAGGTCATGATCTCACGGTTTGTGGCTTCGAGCCCCTCATCGGGCTCTGTGCTGACAGCTCGGAGTCTGGAGCCTGCTTCGGAGTCTATGTCTCTCTCTCTCTCGGCCCCTCCCCTGCTCGCTTGCTCTCTCTCTCTCTCTCTCAAAAATAAATAATTTTAAGATATTAAAAAAAAAAACTGTATCTGAGCCCAAATTCTTTCACTTATTCAATAAATAGTTACGGCGCACCTATGAGATCCCAGGTGGCAAGCCAGGTGCTAAACCTGAGACGTGTGGACCCTGCCCTCACAGCACTTACCGTTCAGCAGGAAATGTTCAAGTACACGGCGTTTCACAGGAACAAAAATATTGTGCAAGAAAAGCACATCTGGGTCTAGCAAATATAGTAAATTGTAAAACAGCCTCTTGTTATGCCTTCGTGAGTAGCATATGCAAACTTCAGGTGCGGGTGCCCCACAGCAGAAGCCTGGGAGGTCTGTTGTGCTTTCCTCGGCACCAGACCGGCCATCCGGAAAGCTGGGAACCACCACCTACCAAATGATCCCAGTAAGTGTAATGTCTGGGCATCTGCTCGCTCCCTTCCCCACTCTTCAGTGACCTGGGTTCTCCTCTCCTATAAGGTCATGACTGGAGGGCTTTCCAGCTGACAGTATAATTTGTCCACAGGAGACCTCTACAGGTATGACCACAAAGTGTTAAACAGGAACTTCTTCAAGGAAAAAAAAAAATCGACAGACAACATATGTTGCTGCACACCTCCCTTGATCACTTGCAGGTTTTACTTCTTTGGGGAAATCCTTCCAAGGTCTGTCTCGGCAGGTCCTCAGAGTTTTTCCACTGACGTGCACAAGATCTGCCTCTGGCTGCGCCCAGGCCCCGAAGGGATGCATGCTATCCAGGGTGGGCGCTTCTGAACAGTCCCCTATGTGGCAAGAATCCTAGGGAAGACCCAGGTCATTCTGACGCTGGCGACTCAGAAGAGCGCCACTGGCCCCTGGGCCTGAGCCGGTTAGATATGCAGACTCTCGGGCCCTACCCCAGGCCTAATGAAACAGAATCTCCTCTTAACAAAATCTCCTGAGGTTTCAGATACACACTGAAATTTGGGAAGCACCAATTCTACATCTTGATTCTCAAACTTTTTCCCTAATTTGTTTTATGATGACATACTTCAAGACACAGAAAAATAGATAACATAATGAACATTACAGATAGACTTGAAATGCCGGGGTACCTCTCTTTGATCCTACTGCCCTCTCTCCTTCCCCTGAAACAATCACTAAATAATTTGATATATACTTCTGGCTCATATTTTTATATTAGTACTACCTATGTACTTACTCATAAACAATATGCAATATTATTTCGCATGTTTTAAAATTTTACACAAATAAATACCGCACTATAGTATGTCTTTCCACAACTAATGTCTCTGGTTGAACAATCTGATGTCAAGATTTAGACATGTGGATACCCGTAGCTCTAATTCATTCACACACACGGCTGTACAGCATCCTTCTGCATTAATGTACCGTCGTTCTTCCATTCTCCTACTCTTGGACATTTCAGTTGTTTCCAGTTTCTAAGCAACACTGTGATGAACATCCTTTCACAGCTCTCCTTCAAGACGATAATCATGTCCCTAGATCACATACCCAGGAGGGGGAACTGCTGGGTCATAAGAGCCTGTTTATTTTTTCTACATATTGCAAACTTGCTTTCCAAAGCGAGAGTAGCGATTTCCTCCCCCAACTGTAGCATGTGTGTTGTGGGTGCTCTGCATCCTCGCTAACACTTGGTGTTGGCAGAAATGGGTTTGGGCCAGTCTGAAGGACATGAAATAGGGTCTCACTGAGATGTGGTTTCACTTTTCACTCCCCTGATAACACGAGCCTGGACATCCTTTCCTCTGCTTATTAGCTCTATGGGCTACCTTTTCTAGGATGTACAATATTCCTGATCCTCTGCCCACTCCCCTTCTGTAGGTTGTTGGTCTTTTCCTAATTGATTTCTAAGAATTATTTGTATACTCTGAATACCAACCCTCTTCGGTTAAAAAAAGCACAGATGTCTTCTTTAAAACAGTGGTTTTTCTTTCAAAAATTTGCTCCTGGTATCTTTTACCATGCAGAAATTTAAAAATGCTATGGGGCGCCTGGGTGGCTCAGTCAGTTAAGCAGCATCCCCCTTTGGCTTAGGCTGTGATCTGATTTGTGAGTTCAAGCCCCACATCAGGCTCTCTGCTGTCAGCACAGAGCCTGCTTTGGAACTTCTGTCCCTCCCCTTCCCTGCTTGCACACACTCCCTCTCTCAAAAATAAAAAAACAGGGGCACCTTGGTGGCTCAGTCTGTTAAGTGTCTGACTTTGGCTCAGGTCATGATCTCGCGGTTCGTAAGGCTACGCCCCACATCGAGCTCTGTGCTGACAGCTCGGGGCCTGGAGCCTGCTTCGGATTCTGGGTCACCCTCTCTCTCTGCCCCTCCCCCACTCATACTCTGTGTGTGTGTGTGTGTGTGTGTGTGTGTGTGTGTGTGTGTGTGTGTGTCTCTCTCTCTCAAAAAGAAACAAACATTAAAAAAATAAATACAAAAATTCTAGTGTAAACATGTTCAATCTTTTCCTTTCTGGTCTTTGTTTTTCTGACTTATGAAATCCTTCACCACCACACATCATAAAGATAGTCTTTATGGTCTATATGGTCTTTATAGTCTTTATGGTCCGGGTGCCTGGGTGGCTCAATTGGTTAAGCTCCGGACTCTTGATTTTGGCTCAGGTCATGATGTCACAGTTTGCAGGTTTGAGTCCCACAATCGAGCTCTGTGCTGACAATGTAGAGGAGTCTGCTTGGGATTCTCTCTCTGTCCCTCTCTCTCTGTCTCTCTCATATATAGATGCCCAGTCCCCACCCCAAACCTCCTGGATCAGAATCTTCAGGAGTGGGATCTAAGCACCTGTCTTTTTAACCAAAATAAATTCCAAAGGTGACTCTGAGAAATGCCGGCAGACCTATTTTCTATCCTGGATGCCAACGGAAGGCGTCTCCTCTACAGAACCCCATGGAACCATCTAATCTCTGTCTCTTTCACCAGCTCAGTCTTTCTCTCTCTCTTTTTTTCTGCAGAGACTGTGCTTTGCATTCCAATGATATCAGTACTACCGACAAGCCCCAAATTTACACCTCCAGGCTTCATGTGCACTCGTTTACCTTTCCTACTTCTCCCAGAAGTGCCAGCAGTTTAGTGTGGGTTTGGCAAAACTGATCCAAGAAGGTGCTTTCTCACTTCCGCCAGTGCTTGATTATTTTCACAGTCTCTAACCTATGGAGCGAAGCACCATTGACTTCTCTCTCCCAAGATCTACAGTCAGTCCTCAAACGTCACCAGTGACCACCTCCCTCCCAGTCCCTCTGTCTGACGGGTCCCCGCTGTCTGCAACTGAGATGCCTACAGTGGCCTAGCCAGTCTCCCTGTGTCTTCATCATACAATCTTAGGATAGAAGAGACTTCCACAGACTTCCAGCTCCAGACACGTAAGGACCATCTGGGGTCCAACCTGTCATTCGTGATTGTGTATTCTCTACCAGATACTACTTACACACCGTTAGTGATCACAAACACAGCATGCCCCAAGGCCCTCCATTCTGGCTACTTAAACCGTTTTCTCCTGGAGTGAACTGAAGTCCATCACATCTGAATTTCCACTAGCTGGTCCTACATCTTCACCCTTTCATTTTTTCCTTAATTTCTTTACCATTACTTACCCGCCCCGCACCCCCGGCCACTGTGGGACCTGCCCGCGCCCCAACTCAGCACTTCAAACGCTCTACCTTTCTTCCTTTTCCTTCAGCTCATGAGCAGTTTCTTAGCTTCTTATCTTCAGACCTGGAATGCCCTCTCTAAACTCCTTTTTCTTCCCGACTCACTCCCTGCTCCCAGTCTAGAAATTCCAAAGAAGGGATTGGATTAACGTCTGCCTCTCCCACTAGACTATAAATCTTACACTGGCAGGGTCTTCCTTGGTTTTGCTCAATGTAAAATCCTTAGCACCTAACATAATACTTGGCACAGAGTCAGCTCTTACTGGGGTTGTACTGAATGATGGGAAGGGGGATGGGAAGGGGAACGGGAAGGGGAGGGAGAAAGAGAGAAAAAGAGAATGAGAGGGAGGGAGGGGGGAAGGAATGAAACAAGCCAGTTCACCCTTTGAGGCCATATAAAATAAGTTAAGATGGGGCACCTGGGTGGCTCAGTTGGTTAAGTGTCTGACTTCAGCTGAAGTCACGATCTTATGGCTGGTGAGTTTGAGCCCTGCTCTCAGGCTCTGTGCTGACAGCTCAGAGCCTGAAGCCTGTTTTGGATTCTGCGTCTCCTTCTCTCTCTGCCCCTCCCCTGCTTGCACTCTGCCTCTCGGTCTCTCAGAAATAAATAAAAACGTTAAGAAAAATTTGGAAAAAAAAAAAAACAACCAAGATCACTTCTATAGGCAGGCCTGTCAAATATCTGAGGAGGGCCTCATGTCCCCTAGGGCTTTTCTTCTTTACAAGGGTCCAGGAGTAACACAGGAGGGTCGGGTGAGCGAGACTGGGTAGGGAGAGCACACAGGCTGCTTCATGACTTTTCCAGGGTGGGGCCAGGAGAGCACCCCCGTGTGTTCTCAGTCTCGCTATCGGCTGCTGCTGGAAGTGAGCTCCATTAGACAGCAGACTCAGGAAATTTGTTTTGAGTCAGAGATGAAAATATTGTACATGTTGCCTCAGGTTAATATCAGCAAATTCACTTCAGAGATGAATACGATGCCAGTAATATGAGCGAACAAAGCAAACACGATGGGAGCCATCACGATATAAGAACCGTGACCTCGTTCGCTAGTCGTCGGTTCATGAAGTTCACGTTTCCTACACCCGGTGCTTGGTGTCTTTCAATAAGCAGGTGCAAGTGACGGGCACTGTGACATTAAAAAGTGGACAAGATGCAAGTGCCCGACTCATCCCACTGTACACTTAGGATCCTTGCCGTTTACTGCACGTTAAATTATAGCACAAAAAGTTCTTTAAAAATGTCAGACAGAGGAAATACAGAACCTTGTCCTTAAGCTTAAATACGTATCTACGTGGGGGCACTTGGGTGGCTCAGTCAGTTAAGCGTCCAACTTTTGGTTTTGGCTCAGGTCACGATCTCATGGTTTCGTGGGTTCAAGTCCTGCCTTGGGCTCTGTGCTCACGGCACACAGCCTGCTTGAGATTCTCTCTCTCCTCTTTCTCTGCCCCTCCCCCACTCACTTATTCAAAAATGAATAAACTCAAAAAAAAACCACCATATACGTACAGAGAAATTCCATGTGCATAAGCATTGCCTGATACTTACTTAGCTCTGTCTAGCCCACCATTAGTTCACTGCTTGATTCCTCCTTCATGAGCCCTCAGTTCTACAAACTGTGAAATGGGGCTTGATGAATGAATTAATTCAACAAATACTGATAACCATAGTACCTTCCTCACAGGGCTGTTGGATTTATGACAAAATACACACGAAGAAGTGCTTAACGTGAAGTCTGCTTTGAGCGCAGTAACTATTTGAATAACCAGAGGTTGTACTCCACGCCTCTCACTAGGAAGACGTGTGTGTGCCTGGAGAACAACACAAAGAAAAAAAAAATCTCTTCGTAGTAGCTACGGTTTGTTATAATCCAAAATGTTCACACTTTAGGAACATAGCTGTTGGGAGGGAAAAATTTTCCCTCTACCCCCTTAAGTTCTGTGATGGAAGCCTACGAATTAAACAAACAAAAGGATAGATTAACAAGAGACAAGGCATACACACTTGCTTTTTAATTTTATGTGCACAAGGTCCCCACAGACGAGAAAGCCCAAAGAAGCAATTAGACTCAGGGGCTTGTATATACCCTTTTAACAAAGGGCAATAAAGTGTGGAGAAGTGACTAGACAAAAGGAGGGTCTGAGGCGTCTAGGAGTGGTAAATCATGGTAAGATAAATACACGGGCAAAACTAACAGTAGATCCAAGTAAGGCTGAGTAAGGCTCATTTAGGCAGACACATCTTAGGGCCTTCTCTGTCTCTGGTGAGAAGGGCTATTCTCTTCCTCTGGGTACGGGAGATGGGAGAGGGCACCTTTACAAAGGGAAACTGATGTCCTGCCTTTAAGCAGAGAGGGGGAGGGCAAAAAGTTCTTCCCGTGTGTGGTTTTCCTCCATTGCCTTTAGCTCAAAATAATCTTTATGCCAAAGTAGCATATTCTGGGGTGGCCTATTCTGATTCCCTTCATACCCAATAACCCATATGTGAAGAATTCTTAGTCTCAAGCGTAGAAATAAATGCCATGGAACTGACTGAATTTTACCTTGAGATGACCTAGGAGAGGGGAGTGGGGAGGCCCAGGCGACATTTTAAATGATCTCTGTACCGTCCTTCTAATTTTCTGGGCCAATTTAGATCCACCCCATGCTTATCTGTGCTCGGTTCTCCCGCAGGCACGTTCAGACCGCGTGGCGGAAGAAAAGCAGCTTACTTTGTGCTTTTAAGGTCAGACTATATTTTTGAAAGGTTTTCTAAAATGTTGACTTCGCTAAGCTACTCTGATTCTGAGATAGTGTAAGAAAATGAGACTATGAAGCCGAGGGTGAGAAAGAGCTTTTAAAGGAAGCAAAGTAATGGATAAACCAAACTTACAGAAGTGTAGGAGGCAAAGTATTTTAATAAGAGCGTCTATTACTATAGAAGATGTCAGGAGAACAAGTGAGAACAAGGGCTTCCCAGGCCAAAACGGGACTTATAAAAATGAGCGCTAGCGAGGGGAATTTAGGGCAGGGCAGCCTAAACTATTTCCTTTTGCTCCATAAAAGCCACAATCAGAAAGAGTAATACTATCTAGTCACTATTTATAGTGTGTCCTTACAGCATTCTGTGCCGGACTTTGAGATGAGGTGAGCACCAAAAATGGGTTGCTGGCCCTTGAGGACTATAAAATTTGAAAGAATAGAAAACTCGAATAGTCAAAGGAATACAGTTCTTGGCAACAGCATAACCTCCTTGGGGAAACAGGATTGCTTTTTAGCGGTTATTCCTCCAGGGGACGTTGGGCTCCGTGGTGAGTAGGGCACAGGCAGCCTGGGTTCCCCCAGGGAAGGGCCAGGATGTCCTGGCAGAGCAAAACCAGCATTCTTTGATCATGAAGCAGCAACACAGTCTTTTAACCCCATGCCTAGCCTGGATGGTGAAGATCCGCATTCCTCTCCTTTCAATTCAGGCCACCTCCCTCCCGGGGGACCTCACTGCTCCTGTGCCTTCAAATATTACCTCTAAGCTAATGACTCCCCAAACCAAAGCTCTGATTTGGATCTAACTGCAAACTCGACTTCCAACTGCGGGCCCTAGTTCCACGGATACCCCAGCAGGCCCGGACCACACTCACACCTGCTCCTGCGTGCACAGCTCAGCGGAACTGCCGTCTTTTCTCCAGTAAGCCACTCGAGGTGCAAGGTTCAGGGCAATCACCTATGCCTTCTCTCACATCCAGCATCAGATCGGCCACCGGGCCCGGTTCCTGCTGCCTGCACAGTGCCGCTTTTGAAAGTTGACTGTATCTGTGTATTTGTATTTCACTCTCTGAAGAGGGAACACACTCACTTGGTTCAAAACCCAAAGAGCCTAAAAGGCTGTAAGGCTGTAACAGGGAAAGCCTCTCTCTCTCCTGCCCCTTGAACCCCCCATTTCCTCTCACATACCTCCCGGAGACGCTTAGCCATTGACAAAGAAAAATACATATTCCCTCTTCCCTTTTTTTTCACACAAACGGTAGCATGCTATATACAATTCTGCTCTTTTGTTAGTTTTTCATTTAATGTACCTTGGAGATCTTTCCACATCAGCACCAAAAAAAGCTCCCGGATTCTTTCTTATGGCCACAAAGTATGCCGCTGAGCGAATGCATCGTGTTTTATTTAACCAGTTCCCTAGGTACTGGTTTTCCATTGTTCGCTACTGCTAACACCGTGGCAGCGCACAGGCTTCTATACGCCATTTTTGCACCTGTGGGCATGTACAGAATTCCAGAATGTCTTTCAATCCCTCACCCCTCCTCTCCTCTCCGTTTCCACGTTCCCTGCGTTAGCTCGGACCCTCATCACTGCAGACAGAAGCCTCCTAGCTGGCACCTCGGCTCTGTCACCCTTCATGTAACACCCAACAAATATTTAGTGAGCACTTTCTATGTGCTACACGTTCCGCTAAGAAAGGGAGGAACAAGAGCGGCAAAGCAAGCAAGCAAGCCAAACCAGACCCTCCGATCTAACGAGACCCACACAAATCCTTGCCTGTCTCAGCATCGTGGGAGCCATAGGAGCTCATCAGTAAACCAGGGCTCTGTGTTTGGAGTCGGTTAAGAATTAGTGACAGGCGTCAGGCAAATGGAAACCAAAATATCCTTCCTGTCAGTCTCACTGGCAAATGTGTGGGCTTCCTACTACTTTCTCGTCCCTCCAGTTTAGACCTTGGCACGAGCCACTTGTGGGATACTTGCCTGAATGGCTGTCAGCAGAATTGCTGTCCCTGGATTGGCGCGCTCGAACAGGGGAGACCGAGGCAGACGAGGACTAAGGTGTGTTTTTCCAAATGGCAACAGGAGAGGAGAGAACACACAAGATCTGCGGGCAACCAAACCCCAAAGGCGAAAGGGGGAAGGGAAGACAAGACAAGCTAGTGGTCCAACCTCTTCCCTCCACAGGGGTGGAGCCGAAGTTTCACCAAAGAAACACGAAGACAGGGGAATAGAATTTCCCCGGACAGCAAACCGAAAAGCTTACCTTCTAGCACTGTGTTTTAAATTTACATGGCCCTTCATTCAGGAACAGACTAGGTCTCTCAAGGCTTGTGGAAGCTGTTTTAAAATGTCTAAGTACAGGGGTGCCTGGGTGGCACATTTGGTTATGTATCCCACTTTTGGTTTCAGCTCAGGTCATGATCTCACAGTTCATGGGATCGAGCCCCATGTCGGCCTCTGGACTAACAGCACAGAACCTGCTTGGGTTTCTCTCTCTCTCTCTCTCTCTCTCTCTCTCTCTCTCTCTCCCTCCCTCCCTCCCTCTCCCCCTTCCTCCCCCCCCCCCCCGCTCACATGCTCTCTCAAAATAAATAAATAAATAAATAAGACTTTTTAAAAATGTCTAAGTACAAAACTGCCTAAAATAGTTGTATGATGCCTTGAAGACAAACTCTTCCAAATACATGGTCACTTGCCTCAAAAGATCAAAAAGTAAACCACTGCCAGTTCAGCCTAGTGAGGGGGACATAGAGTTGGAATTACACGTTGTAAGCAATCCAACTTTTTGGTAGTATATTGTAATGAATCCTAGGAAAGACTATAAAAGAGAATTCGCAGGTAATTCAAAGGGGATTAAAAACTCTTCAAACCTTCTTCCCTCCCCTTCTGGCTGACGTCTGTTTAAGGCAGAATGGCCCTCAATAGCCATCTTTCTATAGCTTTCCTGAGTTTTCCCCTAAGGCACTGAGCTGAAACAGGTCTAGGAAGAAATTTTACCTCATTTGGGGTCAGTAATAGTCCTAAAACAAGGTTATGAGTTCAGAGAAGTGGGGATTGCAGAATCTTGCAGTGTGCCTCCTGCCCTCCCTTCCCAACCAAAAATGTGTTATTCTCCAAAGTGCCCCACAGCTCCCCAATCATCACATTCAACTGTCAGATTGCAGTTCGATCTGCAAACTTTTGGTCGCATTTGACACCTTAATCCAGCCACCTGAGTGCCACCTAGTTCTAGGGATTCCAGTTAAACAGGTTCCGTGAGCCACATTTTTGAAAACATGTCCTAAGTTATTTTTGTGATCAGTCACAGACCACTCTATGTCTTGAAACCCCTCCGCTGGTTTCTGTGACCCATTTGAATCCTGTTCTCCTACATGCAGACCATCCTTTTCTTCTCCAAGGCTGCTCTGCTCACCAGGGTAAACAAGAACTATCTTCGCTTCCCCTGGCCGTACACTCACCCACAAAACCAGGCATGGACATGTGGCTCAGACTGGCCAACTACAGTCCTTCCCCAGGGTTCTTTTAAGGGATGGGAAAGATCTTTCCTCTTAAGTTGTGTGCTGCCTGAGATCACACTGCCTGCTACATGGTGACAACTCACAGACAGTAGGAGACAATGGGGCCAAGAGGCACAGAGAAGCAGGGCTAAGAACAATGAGAATGTAAGGACTAACAAGAGAGCTGGACTGACTTGGCAGCATTTGAGTCCTTGGATCCAGCCATCCCTGAAGCCAGATCTGTCCCTTTCCTTAGTTTGGTTACGTGAACCCAAACGTTCTCCTTTTTTGGCCTAAACTAATTTGGGTTGGGTTTACATAACTTACAACCAAGAAGACACATCCTAGTCCATCTCTTAACTGGCTCCTGGCCTCATTGCCGTACGTAGCTGTGAAATTAACTTTGCCAAAGTGGGGCTCCAACCATCATTTGCGTGTCTCCAACACCATTCAGAGTCCCCCAGTGGCCCAGGGATTACGTACAATATCTTTCACAATATGTCCCCCCGCCCCCCAGTCTGACTTTCCAGACTTCCTACTACTGTACCACACAAGAGGCAAACCAAGTTCTGGCCATCTAAAATATCCTCCTCTCCCTTCTCTACCTGTTAAAATCCACTTAAGAAAAAGAGAAGGAAGGGAAGTTCTCCTTTTCAAGGTCTACTTCATATTATTCTGAGAAGACTTTTCGAAGTACCTCGTGCCCTCAGAGATGTAACTGTACCCCTCTTCAGTACTGATGACATTTACCTAATGATCTTTGTCTTTTGTCTTATTCTGTCTTGGATTTTGTACTGTATCCTCTCAGGGTCCTCTTGTTAATGGCAAGACCAATCACTCAGTGGCCTGAGTCAAAACTCAAAGGGTCACTCACTCACACACACCCCCACCCACATATATACCACTCTAATCTTCCTCTCCAATACTGCTTGAATCAATCCCATGGTTCCTGCCACTCATTAGAACCCTTCTATCAACCTCCCTGGCCACTCTAATAGGGCCCCACACCACCAGCCTTATCCTACTGCAACCAAGCTGCCCCTCAACACCAGTCGCTTTTCCAATAGGCAAATCTGATTATGCTATGCCCCATCTTAGGGACTCAAGACCAAACTTCTTAGTGGGTGGTTAAGCCTTGCCACTCCCCAGGGGGAAAGTAGGCTTCTACCTATTTTCTCAGGCTCACCGCCAGCCAGGCTCACCGGCCAAACAAGGCTGTTCATAGTTCCCCAGACACCCAGCGTGCTTTAATGCCGCTGGACTTTGCACATGTGGTCACCTCTGTCTGGGGAGGCCTCTCCCACCTCTGCCTGGCAAAGTTCTCACCCTTCAAGTATTTCCTCCACTGGGAGATCTCCTTGGACTGCCCTAGGGAATAGCGCTTTCCTCAGCCCCCTTCATCTGGAAGGAGAGGCTTTCTTTGCATCCCCAGTACCTGGCATAGGGCCCTGCACAGCACATGGGTACTCAGTGAATTGTTTGACATCAGAATATGTCCAGATTGGTGTCCAGATTGGTGACCGTTATATTCTTCACTTGAATATGTATACATATATATTCATATATATCAAGATGCCTGTGCATGCGGACATTCCATAAATACTTTGCTGCTGACTGCATGGCTGAGCACCCTGAGGTTAGGAAATTGGCATTGGAGCTGGGCAAACCTAGGTTCAAATCTCTGCCTAGCCACAAGCTGTGTGCCCTGGACATGTCTCTTAACCCTTCTGGGCTTCAGCTCTCTTATCTGTAAAATGGAGTTAACAATGGCCACCTCGTCGGTTTTTCATGAAGACCATAGGAGAAAACGCATTTAGGATGTTTGCACACATGTCTACGCCCATACCACCCTGAACACGTCCGAGCTCGTCTGATCTCAGGAGCTAAGCAAGGTCGGGCCTGGTAGGTACTTGGACAGGAGGATCTTTGCACAGGTGCCTGGTACACAGGTCATCAATAAATACTGTTGAATGAATGAGTTAATGAATGAATGAGTTAATGAATGAATGAGCAGCCCACAGAAAGGCAGCGGTTCTTAAAGACCTATCTTTACACATCTTTCTAGCCCGTTTTCCAGAGAACCCAACATGTGGTTCCCGGTAGATCAGTTTCAAGTCCTGCCGCTGAGTGCTCACCCTCTCCTTCTGGCTGCAGCCTGGCCAGCAAGGTTGCCGCCAATCACCAGGACTTGGTCCCACCCTTAACCAGATAACTCACCAATAGGGCCTTCCAGGTGCCAACAGTGGGCGTTTTTTTTTTTTTTTTTTTTTTTACGTCTCATAGGCTCTCTTGCAGTCTTGCCCGCCCCTTTGCCTGCGTCATGCGCGCAGAGCACTGTGGGGCTTGAAGTCTATAAGAGGCGGAGCCGGTCGTGCCCCTGGGTGCCAGGGAGACACGTGAGCTGCCCTTCTCTCCGCCTCACCCTCGATAGATGGAGGGTCTACCTTGCCAGCAACGGGATCATTTTGCTCTGATAATTCAGTGTTTACTGAAATTTTAGATTTCAGTTTCAGATTCAGTTCTCATATTCTCATGAACGGGCCATTTATGGAAGGTATGGCGGTCGCTCTGAAAAGCCCGCGGTGACTCCCGACCTACCCTGGTTTCCCTGGAGAATCCACTACAGAACTAGCAATCATGAATTTTTCTAAACAGTGTGAACCTTGTACTTTTTACACTGCATTATCTCTTAAGATTATAAAAGCTATCAAAGGCTCCCTCCCCAATTGCCTAAGATATAAAGTTCAGAGCCCTTAGCTAGGCATATAAGCTGCCTGACAACTATTTTGTATTCATTTCATTACGTGTGGTCACTTTTGTAAAAGCAGCGTTTCTCAGCCTTTGCCGCATATGAGAATCACCTGGAGAGCTGCATAAAGTATTGGTATTTGTGTCCTACCTAGACCTCAGAATCTGGGAGGAGTGGGTGCAGGCTTCTTTGTTCTTAAAGTTCCTGGGGGATTGATTCTCATGGGCAGTCAGCCTTAAGAGCCACTGCTCTGACGCCTGTCAAAACTGCAGGAACATACTTTTCATGGATGTGAGCCTTTGCTCTGTAGCTCTCCCTGTTTAAAGAGGACTTCTTCCCCTGTTCCTGCCCTCATCCTGCCAGGCTGATCTCAACTGTTTTCCCTTTTCTTCCCTGTGCCCCAGCCGAGTACTTACTCCTAAAGCACTTTAATACATGGTTCTTTTCAAGCAAGACTGGAGTTATTTGGTTACTTGTCGGTCTCCCTGGATAGGCTCTAAGTTCTGTGAGTGCCAACAGAAAAAAAAGAGTCCTCTTTTGCTTATTCCAGAGCCAGTGAATCAGAATCTCTCGGGTGGGGCTCAGGCAAAAGTTGTTTACCAGCCGCAGGGATTCTGACTCCTGCCTCCAGCTAGGAATTAGCTTCCCAAAAGCCCTGGGTATAGCGCATAGTGGTAAATATTTGTCATATTGAATTGATGAGGCATATTGTTCGTTTTTTAAGTCAATCATGTTGTTGCACCTGGTCGCCTCTGATTCCCCTAGAGAACCAAGCACCATGTCTCGTATTCTCTTCTCCATTCACTCATTCATTCATCCAACAGGTATTTTTGGTAGATCATAACAAAGCCCTGGGGATTCAGAAGTAAACAGGAAAACCCAGTTATCACCCTCTGGGATGCGAGCCTACTAACACATTAGCTATGGTATAATTATTATCATTTTTCAGTAATATTGGATTCTTTTCCCTTTGTATTCAAGGGTAAGGAAACGGTCTTATTCTCTTATATCCCCAGGATGCTGCCGGCACACAGAAGGCATTCTGTAACTGTTTGCTGAATCAAGGCAACACATAGCACTTGTCACCATTTGTAAGTATTTATTTGTGCGACTATTTGATTCATGGCTATCTGTCCCATGAGCTGCAAACCCCTGGAAGACAGGGACTGCATCTATTTTGCTCACCATGCCTGACACAGGGCCTGGCCGGAGTGGGTGCTCAGTTTCTAGTGCTAAGTAAATAAATAATACACGAGTAAGGCATCACTAAGAACAGAAATTCCCCAACCAAACATCCGCTCCCCCCTCCCTCCCTTTTCTCCCCAAAAAGATAAAGAGTACTTTCTTCCTGTGCATTAAAGGATCTCAGGTTAGAGTGAGCATGAGCCCGAGCCCAAACAGATGATGTTTCTTTTACTTACTTACAGGTTGACCTGGGACTCTACTTCAGGGTCTTTTGTTGGCCACATCTGAAGAGGCGGGATGCCAAAGGAGAGCGATGACTTGGCTTTCCATAGAAGCGTTTGTGCCATCTGACTCCCGCAGGACCCCTTCGTCAGCGGATCCATCGGTGGGCCTGGAGGCTGGGGTGCCGAGCTGAAGCAGAAGGAGTTGGGAAAGGCACTGAGAGCAGAGGAGTGGCAGGCCGATCACTGGCCTACTCTGACACTGTCCCCTAGAGGCCAGCCCCATTAGGAAGTTGGGGGAGGGGGGCGAAGCCAAGGCACTTGCCAGACCCAGATGCCCCACCGAGACAGTAGCACCCCCTCGCTGTGCGGAGGTGATGCCCGGGCGCACTGGGGGAGGAGTGCGCCCCAGGACCCACGCAATCCTCTCACATCCCTCAGTACTAAGCGAAGTCATCCACTGTGTCAAGAGCCAGTGGGGTCTAAGGTAAAAGGAGGACCAGTGAGCATGCAAGCTGTCACAAACTCATTCAGAAAAGGAAACATTTGCGCCCCCCCCCCCCCCCCCGGGTGGCTCAGTCGATTAAGCTAAGTCTTGATTTCGCCTCAGGTCATGATCTCGCAGTTTGTGGGATCGAGCCCCATGTTGGGATTCTCTCTCTCTCTGCTCCTGCCCCGCTTGTGCGTGTGCTCTCTCTCTCAAAATAAGCTTTGAAAAAGAAAGAAAAAAAAAAAGGCCACCTTCATTCAGTAAGAGAAAGCTCTGCCTAAAGTGCTTCTGGAGAATCACCAAAGGAGGGACCTCCCGGCCATCACTGTGTGAGTCCAGGAGTGCGTGGGTCTTCTCTCCTCATTTCCAATTAAAATATGCAAAAAAAAAGCCACTAAAAGGGCCTATACTCGCAACAACACTGTAGATGAAAAGAACCAAATCCACACTTCAAGACTAAAAGCATACACAGTACCTAAGCTGCAAAAGCCTGTCGAATCAAGCGGCGCACAGGAATAAATCGAGAAATGGGTTCCTGCAACCTGTCTGGCTCCTTTCTCTGATGACACAGCGAGGAAGGTGGGAAAGGTAGCTGTGGGAGGAAGGGGCGGCTCTGTGAGAGAAAGGGGGGTATCTCTGCTCCCGACTGGCCTTATCTTCTGAGCCAATTAGCAGCCTTCTTCACTCACCTCTACTTCTAGTGACAAATAAGCAAACAAAATCCAATTGCTCGGAAATGCAAAAGTAGAAATAAAAAGCTATCTGAGATGACGCTGTGGCCAAAAGGGCCTCTTCATAATGCCTTCTCAGTAAAGACTGTGACAAGGCCGAGCGCAGAAGGCCTGCTGGCTCAAGCAGCATCATCAATGAGGAAGAGGCATCTGCACGGGGAACCACCATCCTGCCGCGGACTGGATGCCAAGAGAAGGGAGTCTATACAGGCTGGCGGTGTGGAGCCAGACAGGCGCTGCCCACTCGCAAGCTGCTACAGTGGTACCAGTGAGGCTGCAGGGACGTTAAAAAAGAAAAAAGGTCCGCCGTTGCCAGGTCGCCCTGGCATCCTCCTTTGTGAGCCATGACCCAGCTTCCCCCCTGTGGCTTCCTGGCCCCGGGGAGCCCACAGGCTGCATACCTGAGCCAGACTTCCAGATAATCTTAGCCTAGGATGGCTTTAGGCTATTTATCTCGGCACCAACCGGACAGACACCAAAGGCCCAAGCCTTCCACATCTGACAAACGGCAAGAAACAAGGATCTCGGATGTTATCAGTTGTTCTTTACTCAGTGAGACGCGCCCCCCCCCCCCCCCAGTCTTCTGAAACCCAGACTCCCTAGAATTTATGGCTGCCTTAGCAATAAACTAACCAACCAACCAACCAACCAACCATGAAGCAGGGCTTCCCGGTGAGAGATACAATTTTTATTTCCTTTTGAACCCTCCAGACTTTTTAAATTACAGAAAAAAAAAATTACTTATATGCAAAAGATTTATTAAGATTGTGCTCCTAGGGGCACCTGAGTGGCTCAGTCGGTTAAACATCTGACTCTTGATTTTGGGCCCGGGTCGTGATCTCATAGTTCGGGAGTTTGAGCCCCACGTTGGGCTCTGTGCTGACAGCGTGGAGCCTGTTTGGGATTCTGTCTCTTTTTCTCTCTGCCCCTCCCTTGCTCGTGCTCTCTTTCTCAAAATAAATAAAAATAATCTTAAATTTTTTATTTTAATGTTTATTTTTGAGAGACAGAGAGAGTGAGCGAGAGAGAGAGCGAGCATGCAAGCGAACATGAGCAGGGGAGGGGCAGAGAGGGGCACACAGAATCCAAAGCAGGCTCCAGGTTCTGAGCTGTCAGCACAGAGCCTGACACGGGGCTTGAACTCACGAACCATGAGATCATGACCTGAACCAAAGTCGGATGCTTAACCGACGAAGCCACCCAGGTGCCCCCCTAAAAATAAACTTAAAAAAAAACAAAAACAAAAAAAGCGCACTCCTAAAAGAAGCCCACAAAGGAGTGGAGGAAGCAAGGCGGGGCCGTGAGGTTTCATTTGCAGGCAAAGTCCTCTGAGGGGACAGCTTCAGGTTGGGTGAGCTGGGCTGTCCAAAGTGGCCACCACTTGCCACATGGGACAACTGAGTAACTGAAATGTGGGCAAAGTGAGATGTGGAAGCATGAAATACACATTGATTTCAAAGAGTTAATACACATACAAAAGGATTTTGGACATTCATTAATCACTTCTAGATTGATTACATGGAGATAAAATTCTGTTACTAGAATTAATTTTAAAGTGGCCACTAGAAAATGTAAAATCACCTATGTGGCTTGCTTTAGATTTTGGACAGCACCTCAGCTGTCCCGCCTGAGAGAAGGAGCTGAGGGCCAAAGGTGGGGTTGGAGCAAACCCCCAGGTACGCGGAGCCCTGCACGAACGCACAGAGCAGCTACAGAGGAGCGAGGGCAGCGCATCTAAGAGGAGGCAAGGCTGGTGTGGGTGTTGGAGCCACAGTGCACCGAAGAGGGGAGGGGAGAAGGGCCCAGAAATAGTGAGGGGACCTGGCGGGGTACCTGACTGTGCCCACAACATCCATGTCCACTCCCTTCCTGCTTCCAGTTACCAGAGCGGTGGATCCGTAGGGCTCCTTTCTCTACCTGTCTGCAAAGCTTGGTGGGACGTTTACATATGCAGACCGTGCAATATTCTGGCACTTTTCTACCTAAACACACTCTTAGACACCTCTGTAAGTCAATCACTACAGGTACATCTTTTATTTTTTTATTTTTTTATTTAAGCAATGTCTACACCCCAAGTGGGGCTTGAACTCATGACCCCAAGATCAAGAGTTGCATGCTTTTCTGACTGAGCCAGTCAGGTGCCCCTACAGGTACATCTTTAATACGGAATATTATAGAATGAGATAAACCTTATATACGGCTTCCATTCAACCTTTTAGTTTACTTTAACCTTTAAAGACTTAGATTCTTTCATTGTCTTAGCATGTGATTCTCTAGCCCTTGACTCTTTAACGTTGCTTAAAAATACTTAAATGCTAGCTCTTTTAGATTTTGCCAACCAATTGTATCCGTTTGCCAGAACTTTACCCTTCGAGTTTCGCTTTTTAACCTTTCGGCTACTTCTTGAGCTTCATTTTCTAACTGTTCAAATTCTGTCTCGTCACCGGTCCGTGTTAATCCTTTCATTCATTTGTTATCTTTTTTAGGTTTAACTTCCCAATTTTAAAAAAAATGTATTTTCCTCTTAATCTCCTGACATTTTATCTTTATGGTCTCGCTCCTTAATATAGTTAGCAATTGAGGAACTTCTTGGAAGGATGGCAGAGTAAGTGTGCTTTGGCATAATTCCTTGGAACCCGCGGAAGTAAGCAAAAATAGTCCAATATATAGAAACTTACTGAAATAAGAGAATGGCCAAACTCCGTGCTCTGAAGATCCGCTATACACAGTATGTGTGGACGAATTTGAAAGCGAACACCGCGTTCCACCACCTTACGTAAGGTGAGGGAGGTGAGCAAGAATGTTCTAAAGGCCTGACAATACCTGATTTGGGGGAATGAGGACTGGAAGCCTGGGCAAGACTGGGAAGAAGCTGTTTCTTCTCACTCTTTCTCTGTCTCTCTCACGTCCACTGCCTCAGCATGCTAATAAGAAGGGCTGGCCTAATCTGAGGAAAGGCTGAAGGCGGGAGGAAAAAGTCTATCTTAGGAGCCATTTGACCCTCTTGAAAGACATTAGCCAAAAGTACACTGGAGTCCACCACAAGAAGGCCCGCGAGTCATGGGAGGTGACGCTGACCCAGGCCCCCTTTGGAGGGGCCTGTTTGCCCTGGAAATTCCAGGCGAGTCCTGCCACGGGCTCACAAACACCACAGGCACGGGGGCTGGCAGATGGGAACAAGAGCCCGAGGAGAGAGGAAAAACAGATGGCACATTCCCACGGTCTCTGGACTCTTCCTGCTTCCTGAGGAGCATCGAGGCCAGACCTCCAGCTCCAGCTCTGACAGAGAAGACGCACCGTTGCTCAGAAGACTAGGGAAGGGAGTCGAGGTAAATCTGCCCACGTTATTAATGGTTAAACACAGACCCGGACAGAACTGCTTCAATTCTGAAAGGGACAGGCAGGAACAAACCAGCCCAGGACCTATGAAAAAAACATTTGCCAAAGGCAGATGAAGAGGACAGACCAGAAGATTTTTAACAGGTATCAGATGAAAACATGTTAACAGCTTTGTTTTCTCAAACAAAACAAAAAAACAACAAAACAACAAGAACTCTCTCAAAACAAACGATCAAATAACACAACAGACAGACTTCATATGGCTCTAAGGTAAAATGCCCTAGAACTGTGGCTGGGAAAAGGCTGATTCAGTGTCCTTGAGCTTCCTGGGAGGGAGACGGGCCCGAAGGAGAAGAAAACAGGTGCTGGTGAGCGAACCTCTGGGAGGGGGCCTTTGGCAGGTGCCTGGGTTTTTACGCAGAGCAGCCCTCAGAAACAGTTTACAGTTTTCCCCTCTCAGGTTGTAACTCCCAAGCCCTCAGTGTGCCTTGAGTGTTAGTGTCGTGAGTCTTAAGGGATGTGAGTAGAGACATGTGGACTGCTTCACAGTGAGCTCTCTGCTGATGGCTGCGAGGAAGCATCAGCAGCCATTGAGCGGAACTCAGCCGGGCGCCCCAGGTGGGGACCAGCAGCTGCGGTGGCTGAGGCCAGGCCCCGTCCGTGATGCAGCAAGAAACAGACCACGGAAGGACACCACTGGGGCACCAGCGCTGTCTCCAACGCTGGGAGGCAGATCCCCAAAGGCAGCAGCAAAATGACATAAAAGGCAACAAGGTCTCAGTTCTGGCTCCTTCGAAGTGGCTGACCTCCCCCTCGGTGCAGGCTGCGCTGATCACAGAGCTTCCGCTGACATCCCAGGAGGAACCTGGAAGCCTTCTGAGAGCCACACCCACTCCCATGAGCCCTTGATCTGACACATTAATCCTTGCTCTGATTGTTGGCTGAAAACAACCTCAATCAAGCACACATCATCATTCTTGCCTCTCTTCAAATCAACGTCAGCTTTTGGGGTCTGAGCTGGCTCAGCAGTCAAGGGAGGGAGCGGAGCTCGGGGTATGGGAAGGCAGAATCCCTCTGTCTGCAAACGTTATACATTTGTTCACTGGTACCTTGTCTCCTCCCTCCACTAGAATGTTCTCTCCATGAGAGCAGGAGCCCCACCTGTCTTATTCACTGGGTATCTCCGGTGCCTAGCAAACAGAAGTACTTGCTATTTGCTGAATGAGGAGGTAACCATGTGAATACAAAACCACGAGGGAAATACTCGCTTGGAATAGGGAGACTATGTCAGACTATTTTGGCCTTTCTTGAATGAGGGCACACTGGTGGCTTGAATCAGACCGCTGTGGGACCTGCTCTATTTCTTTGCCCATCTCTGACAGGCAGCTACTTTGTGAGCATTGTGACAAGTGCATGGAGCAAAGACGATCCATCTGCAAGACATCAATCCAGGCCTGATATATGGCACTGACACTGGAAAATACTTAATGGCTGGCAGCCCCTCTAAAGACACTTTCCTCTCCTGTCATAAGATGCAAGATCGGTACTTACGCCCTCACTTCCATTTGTGCTAAAACTATAGAATCATTGACACGGAGAGTTGGCAAGTCTACTTCAGCCAGCTAGCTGAGGGCTGATTTCTCGTTTTTACCTCCGTACAGGAACCCTCACTGGCTTGCTACTAACTTTTGATCCACGTGCCGCGATTAAAGAAAGATGCTGTTTGTGGCAGTCCCCGTGGAATGACTTACTCAATACCCATCGCAGCCCCATTCCGGTGCGCAACAGTTAGAAAACCGGAACGTCAATGTCCTACCCTTCGTTGCAGTTCAGAGTTCTGCAGATGAATTCGATTCCACAAATCAGATGCACTCACGAGAGCCTCTCCCTCAGAACAAAGTCTGGAGGATTCATAAAGAGGATACGGGGCACCATCTTGCTTTCAGAGATCATGACAGAGCTGTTGTGGTTCTGGAGTCAGCAGCTTCTTGAATCTATAGCTTTCTGAAGCCTCAGTGGCAGCTTGGGGATCAAAGCAGAGTTGGTAGCATGGCTTTGCAGCCAGCTAAGGTGGTGACAGCTGCTTGACCCGTCAGCTTCTTGTTATCAATGGCAGCCTTCCTGGTCAGGGCAGAGCACAGTGGTTCTGGGGCCTAGGAGCTATTCCTGGGGGCTCCCAGACTCCCAGACTGGAGTCTGCTATCCACCCTGCCCACAACTTTGTGAGCACTCACTTCCCTGTGCCACAATTAAATCTCATTCTGCTTATACCAGGTAGAGAGGACTCTGTGGTCTGCAAGCGATTCCCGAATGATAGGCCTCCGAGAGGGATGTTTATCAGATTGGATTTTGAGCTGAATGGTTCATGTGACCCTGTGCAGAGTGTGGAGCAGGGCGAGAGTTTCTTCTGTGGGGGTTGTAATGGTGGGTATAACCTTCAGTGGCAACAACGTAAGACTGGACTTTTCTGGAATATGTGGAAATTCTGCCTTTTGAATATAAGAGAGAGCGTGCTTAGAGCACTAAGCCGTTTCTGCTCACACAGCGAAGAAGTGCTGAAGGACAAGCAAAAGGACAGCATGCTAATTGGAGGTGCTTCTCAGGTCACTGCTGGAGGTGGGTAACGATTATGCTATCCCTGTCCCTGACCAGCTTAACACTGCTTTGCGTCTTTTCAAGTGTGCCACCAAAAACTGGTGTATCCACAAGTGTACTGAAAACACAAAAGAGTTGAGAAATACTAGTCTAACCTATAGATGCTTTAACATCTCCAGTAATACAAATTTTGCTGCATCTTGAAGCAAGCCGTGCTAGCATGGGGCGTCCTGACTGCTGGAATGTACTTTCATGTATCGAGCCCAATCTGTTTTATTATCCCTCATACCCACTGTGATTTTAGGTCTAGCCCAGGGCCATACACAGAGTGGAGTGGGCCCAATTCCTTTTTCATTTGACACGCTTTCAAATCTGGGCAGGCAGCTATTATAGCCTCTGTGAATTTTCTCTTTATCACGTAAAACACCCTCCCCCGCTACTGAAATCTTTTCTCTTTACTGGATCGGTCCCATCGGACATAAACTTCTTTTTAAAACAAAAGCAAAAGCAGAAAACCCCAAATCAAAACCAAATAAAACCAACCAACAATTTTTCAACTCGTAGCCCTTCCACGCCAGAGGAGAGCTCACCGTATTCATGGTTTCTAGTCCCTTTCCTTGATCTCTTGAAGTCAAGCCAGGGTGACTTTCTCTCCGCTGTTCCAAAGAAACTGTTCTTGTCAAAGGCCACCAATGACCCCACGATGCTAAATCCAACAGTCAGTTCTAAGTTCTTTCTCTTGTTTGACCTATCAGCAACATCTGACACAGAGAATCATTACCCACCCCCACCAACCAATTTTTTTTCAAATTACATCCTGTATCCGTGACACAATGGTTTCACATTTAACTCTCCAAGTCTAAATTTTAGTTGGGATTTATGCGAACAGTTCATGGAAGTCCATCAAATTACAGTCGTCCTTTCTGACTAATGTTTAGTTAGTGATTCCTTTTTCCTAAAGTCTTCTGGTATCCTTCCCCCCCCCCCCCCCCCCACACCCATTTGTTTCCTTCTCCTATTTCACGGTGATTCACAGTTGCAGTGAGGGAACAAACAAAAACCTTAATGGACGCTTTCACAAACTTCCTACCCCAAATCCCTATCTGTGCTATCCAGCGAGGGAGCGGCAGAGCACATGTGGCTGCTGAGCACTTGAAATGTGGCTGGTCTCCACTGAGATGCCGTGAGTGTAAGATACACACCAGAATTCGAAGAAAGTACCAAAAGAAAAAGTAAATGATCTTCGTTATTTTTAATATTGATTACATGTTAAAAGGGTCACGTTTTGGATATAGTAAGTTAGCAAAAATAAAAACTGTTAAAATTAATTTCACCTGTTCCTTTTTACTTTTTAAGATATGGCGACCACAGGGGGTGAGTCAGCCTGGCTTACTCAGTCGGTAGGGTACGTGACTCAATCTCAGGGTTGTGAGTTTGAGCCCCGTGTTGGACACGGAGCCTACTTAAAAAAAAAAAAAAAAAAAAGATATGGCTCCTAGAAAACTTTAAATCCCATTTGTAATTCTACACACTTGCTATGCTATGACCAGAAGAAGCCACTCGCTTCTTTTCACTTAACGTCTACGAATATCCTCGGTATCTTTCCAACTCAGAAAACAGAGATTGACGTCAATCTTTTTAATCTTTCTGGCATCAAATTATTAGCGTTATATTGCTATGCTCCCAATGGCTTTTTTTTTTTTCTTTTTTACTTTCACAAGCAATCCTGCAGGAACAGGAACAGCCTTTAACACAAACCTCCTTCGGCAGCGACACCTCGTTGCTAACCCGCATCTGCCTCCTGTCCTCCAAGATCCTAGCTCCAGAGACAAGCAGATGTGTGGCTCATATTTTCCCACACCCCTGCACTTGCATATGCTGCTTTAGAAATTTTTTTCCCTCAGGAAAACCAGCAGAGAGTCTCACTGTACAGGCCAAATGTCTAATAATTTTCTTATAGCACTGTCTGTCAGGCTCCATCTCTGCTCAGATCTTTAACTCTGGAAACCAGACAACCAAACATAATTTCTCATATTAACCTTCTAAAGCAAAATGAATTTGACTATTGTCTTCCTCTGAGAAAGGAAGCTGGTTTGCATTAACTGAAACTCTTGGTGAATAATAAAACTTGTTTTTTTCCCTTCTCTTAAGAGAACAGACATAATATGAAAATTAATTTTCTTCTGTTGGCCCTAAGAGCCCATTATGTCAGCCCAATACAAGACAGCTCTTAATAATCCTTCCCAGGAAGACTGCTGTTTTTCCAAAAGAAAACTGACAGCGGCAGATTTATTTGTGATTAAATACTTAACAGCCCAACACAAACAAAAAGAATAACTACATAATATAGAGGAATGAAGATTATGAAAACAGCCCACATTAAAATAATTGTTTATGAAACTACCTGGGGGAAGAGAGTCTCCTGAAAAAAAAAGAAAAAAAAAAAATCAAAGAATCTCGAAGTCGGGAGAAACACAAGGAAGAAGAAGGCAATACAATGCATAAGAGATAATTGTTCTTTTGTGACCCTATCTTGGCCTTGAAAGCCATGTTCAGGAACAAAAAGCTTTTGTCTTGTATTCTCACAAGGTGTGGGTTATATGCATTACTAACAAGGAAGCCACTATGTAGGAAGCAATATTTGAGAAAGGAGAAAATATGTTTTCTATTTGTGATTCAAAATCTCTATGTAGGGCTCCGCACCCACTGCGGCTAAACTTAGTAAGCATACTTTCAACACTCAACTAAGGTAGTCTTTTACGACGAGAACTAAAAGATGCAGAAACCCCAATGCTGTGACTCTCGGGTGGCATCGGGGTATCTGTATTTTGAAAAGCTTCCCAAATGTGGTGATACCTTTGAGGGGTCAAACCAGTATCCAGTTCCCTTCTGGCAATAGCACTATGGATTTTCCTTTGGGTAATCACTGCCTCTTGGTCTCTATGGATGGAAGCAATCTAATCCCTCTGTTCTGGGTTGGGCACTTGATCTAGACTCGGCCAATTAGCACGCTTTACCCACTTCTGGCCAAAAAGATTGGTTCAGGGATGAGCATACAACCCGAGAGATACAATGAATGCCAAGCTTGGAAAACATGCCCTAAAACGATTGAAAGAGAGGCACTACCTTTCTGCTGGGATTGTATACTGGTAGAAAGTAAGCCCGCAGCGCCTAGGTGGCTCAGTTGGTTAACTGTCAGACTTTGGGTCAGGTCATGATCTTGCAGTCGGTGGGCTTGAGCCCTGCGTTGGGCTCTGTGCTGACAGCTCAGAGCCTGGAGCCTGCTTTGGATTCCGTGTCTCCTCTCTCTCTCTGCTCCTTTCCCACTCGCCCTCTGTCTCACTCTCTCTCTAATATAAATAAACATTTAAAAAATTAATTAAAAAAAAGAAAGTTAAGCCCAAAATGGTTAACTTTCTTTGCCTAAATGCGGAAAGACCTGGAAAACAAAGTCAACCCAGAAAATGAAGAAAGCCTATGGATAACAATATTTGAGCACCTGGGTCTGTCCTACCCCAGGGCTTGCTTGGTTTACTCCAGGATGTTGCAATTGCACGAACCAAGAAGAAAAATTAACCACCGGTAAGGCGCCCATCAGAAAAGATGCAATGCGTTACTAATCCTGCTTGCGGCTACAGAAGAACTGCTTGATGATCACACCGGGGTAGCCAGAGAGGAGTAAGAACCAGTTGACCACTGAGTCTGCACCCCACCATCCAAGCCATCACTTTTTACCTGGCATCAGAGCCACAGGCATTGTTGCTGCAAGCAGCTATGAAAGCAGAATAGTGAATGATTCGTGGTAAACATAATGAGGCAAGCTTTGACTTCATTATTAAGGAAAGGTCACAGAGTTGCCCAATAACAAAAAAGCTCGCAGTAGTGGGCTCCTTGACCTTAGACGTAATAAGCAGAAGGTGATCAGCTATGAAGTCTGTTGTAAAAAAAAAAAAAAAAAAAAAAAATTCCGGCAGGGACCTAGCAGGGTGGTTTCCAAAATCTACCCCTGGACCCGTAGTACTGTAAGCTTGTTAGAAATACAATTCACAGGAGGTGCCTGGGTGGCTCAGTCGGTTGGGCCTCTGTTCGCCTCAGTCATGATCTCAGGGTTTGTGAGTTTGGGCCCCACGTCGGGCTCTGTGCTGACAGCTCGGAGCCTGGAGCCTGCTTCGGATTCTGTGTCTCCCTCTCTCTTTGCGCGCCGCCCCCCGCCCCGGCTTACCCCCCTCCCTCAAAAATAAATAAATAAACATTAACAACAACAACAAAAAAGAACTAATACAATTGATAGACCCACCCAGACCTAGTGAATCAGAATCTGTGGGGGTGGGCCCCAAGAACTGCTCTGAGAAGTCCTCCTAATGATTCTCATATATGTTCGGTTTGAGAACCACCGTATTTGGACAAGAGAGCCTGGTTCCCAAATACAGTTTCCTGAGCCCCATCCCCAGAGATTCTGATTCAGCACATTTGAGGTTGGGCTTGAGAATCTGCATCTCTAACAAGTTGATGCCGTAGGTCCAGAGACCACACTTGAAGAACCGCTGAGAGGCTAACTTAAGTGACGCGTTGTTGAAAGTCTTTGACCTTTAGAATCTGCCTTTCAAATTCAATCCTACACGTTAGTAACCCTAATACTGTGGCTCACGTGTGGTTCGGCTCCATGAAGTGTTGCAGTCAAAATGATAGTAAAGCAATAGAGTCACTTAAAATAACTCTGGTTCATCAAATGTATTTCTCGATCACCACAAAGTCACAAAAGATAATAGATATATTTCTTAAAATACATCTTTGAGGGGCGCCTAGGTGGCTCAGTCGGTTGAGCGTCCGACTTCGGCTCAGGTCACGATCTCACGGTCCGTGAGTTCGAGCCCCGCGTCAGGCTCTGGGGCTGATGGCTCAGAGCCTGGAGCCTGCTTCCAATTCTGTGTCTCCCTCTCTCTCTGCCCCTCCCCCATTCATGCTCTGTCTCTCTCTGTCTCAAAAATAAATAAACATTAAAAAAAAAAACATTAAAAAAAAATACATCTTTGAGCCACGAAAACAAGAGGGAGACCTATTAGTCTCCCTCATACAAGGTGGGTGAGTTTCTGTACCTCTCCCCTCTAAACACCCCCTGAAAGTTTTTTTATCAGCCAGTTTTCACCACTGCCCTGTGTGCCTAGTGTCCTCCTCAATCCCTCTCTTCCTAAATCTGCAGCTCAAAGATGCAAAAAAGCAAGGCAGGACCTTGCTCTGAGGGTAGGGGAGGAGGAGAAATTAAATAAAGCTAGAATTTTAATGAGGCAAGAGGAAGGGAAAGGTTGAGAACTTGCATATAAATGTTAATCATTTTTGTCCATAACAGTTGCCATTTAGTAATGCTCTGTGCCAGATGCTGTTTTTAGTGCTTTGCATAAATCAGTTCACTTAAAGCCGACATCAGAACTGTAAGATAGGTGTTACCATCATTTTACAAATGGGTTAACCAAAGGTCAGAGGGTTAAGCAACTTGGCCAAGGCCACACACATGACAACCGAAAAGACAGAAACTTGAACCCAGGCGTGTCTCACTCTAAAGCCCTCGTTCTTGAACACAATCTGATACGCCTTCCTAGAAAATGAGAACAAACACATCCAGGGCAAGGGGTTTAACAGCCTAAGTGTCTTGCCCTCTGGCCTCCACATTTCCCAGCTGGTCTTTCTCATCGCCACCTGGCTGGATGCCTAACGCCTGGGCCATACCTTCCTCCTTTACATTCATCACGGACTGTGTCTGCCTGCCAGTGAACAGAGCTGACACAGGATATTTAGCAAAGACAGTTGCCATTTTGAAAGTAATGCTTTTTTTCCCCGATGTCAACAAGATGATTGAGTAAATATGGTTAAACCAGATTCTGAAAGGCCCTATACACGAGATGGTGGCATTTAAACTTTTTGCACAACAGGAAATGAGAAGTAATTGAGGACTCTGGAGTCAGGGAGGCGAATCTGGCAGCATGCTCACAAGTGAGGCTGAGGCTCTCATCCCTGGTGGTCCGTCAGAATCACCGGCAGAGCCTTCTAAGCACCCCCACACACCATCACCACCCTGAACTTTCTGGAACAATAGGCCTGCTGTAGGGACCCACACACTCATGTGGTTAAGATATATCACAGGTGATGTTTCTTCCCACAGCCCTAATTGTCCATTCTGTCAACTCAATACAAGCCAGCTGTTAATAGTTTCCCTTAAAAGTGACATAATTGGATTAATGAATCAAAGAGGAATTTTTAGAGAGAGAGAGAGAGAGAGAAAGGGAGAATATCTCAAGCGGGCTCCACGCTCAGTGCGGAGCCGGAGTCGGGGCTCAATCCCATGACTCTGGGATCATGACCTGAGCTGAAATCAAGAGTCAGAAGCTCAACCGACCGAGCCACCCAGGCGCCCCGCCGAGGAATATTTTTTTAAGCAACAAAAATAAGAGAAATTGTAGATGAGCATCTGTTTCAAGTTAGCAAATTATTTTCTAATTAAGCACACACAGGAGGAATAAATATATTTGACTCAATTTTTTAAAATAACAAAAACTTTATCAAAAAACATCATGAAGTTAAAAGGCAAATAATGAACTGCAAAAAATGTGCTACATATTTGACCAAAAAAATTAATTTCCTTAATAACGTGCTTCAATAAGGAAAAGATAAACATTCCAAAGGAAAATAGACAAAGTGCATGCAAATGTATTTCATTTTAAAAAGAAATACAAATTATACATAAATATGAGAAAAAAAGTTTCACCTCGCTACCACACAAATAAATTCAAATTAAAAGCAGGGGCCACTTTATAGATGATAATGCCTCGCATTGTGGGTGGGAAAAACAGGCACACATACATGGTTTTGGGAGAACTGTTAAATGGCACGACTTTCTGGTGGGCAATTTGACATTATGCTTCAGAAGCCTTGAAAACATCCCTTTCCTTGGATCCAGTCATTTCCATCACTTCTATAAACTTACCTTAAGGAAATGATTACCTTTTTATGCACAGACTAATGCACATGGATTCACTGTGCCCTTAGTAAGAGTGAAAAACTGGTAAAACACTGCACGCATGATAATAAAAAAAAAATGGGCTAAATGAATTGTACTGCAACAAACATAAGTTATTTTTACAACCAGAAAACTGGTAATCATTATTTCTAAGGTTGACCCGATATTGTCATAGAGTGTTAAATAGAGAAGAAAACCTCTGAAGAAATCATGTAGTCTTTCAGGTGTGAGGTCATGAAGACGAGGGACTGGGTGGTAAAAGTGAGAAGTCAGAGGGAGAGAAAAATATTCTAAACGGGCACTGTCCAATGGCATAGACGTTAGTCACATGTGGCTACTTAATTCAAATCAATGAAAGTCAAGTAAAACTTAAAACTTGTTCCTTAGTTGCACTAGCCATATTTCAAGTGCTCAGTAGTCACAGGTAGCCAGTGGCTGCAGTACCCCACCACACAGATCACAGAATGTTCCCATCGTTGCAGAAAGTTCTGTTGGACAGCGCTGACCTAAATGTTCTA
Source organism: Panthera onca (assembly GCF_046562875.1). NCBI lineage: Eukaryota > Metazoa > Chordata > Mammalia > Carnivora > Felidae > Panthera > Panthera onca. Next base: position 86,499,391 of record NC_138351.1, on the reverse strand, counting down.
CCTCAGGCCTGGATCCAGCTTTTGGCTCATCTCTTCAGCCTCATCTTTTGGCACATTTTTTTTTTTCCTTCGTGTTCCAACAGCAAGTGTAAGCACCAGAGGGGCAGAAAGCGACTTGCCTGGTTCTCCCAGACCTAGTGGGGGAGACTTGTTATCCGGGTAATTACACACAGCGTTTGCGGGACAGCAGAGAGATTACACAGATTACTGATACAGCACAGAGCTCAGCCTGGGATTCAGGGAAGACTTCCCAGAGCAGGAGGGGACAGGAGTTACCCAAAGAGTAAAAAAAGACTCTTCTAAGTAGACCAAAGAGCAGGAGTAAAGGCACTGATGAGAGAAACGCACAGCATAGGGAAAGAATGACCCGCGGGTCAGGCATTTATTCATTCAATAGATAGTAAGTGTCTGTGATGGGCCAGGCCTGAGGCAGGCTCTGGGGACAGAGCGGTGAACACGACTGCCATGGTCCCTATCCTCATGACGCTCACACTCGCCTGGGGGGAGGGGGGGGGGCAGGCTGTGCCAGGGCCTCCCACCTCACATGAAGGATCCTGGTTTGTCAGCCTAGCTGCTGATTCTTCTTTTCCGCCTCCGTGGGGACCGGAGTCCCACCTCGTATCTTTCTTCATGTCCCCCCACCCCAGCCGCATCACTGCTGTGGGAGACAGTTCTGGAGAGGGGGTCTTGGTTAGACCCCTCCAGCAGCCAGTGAGGATGTGGATCTGAGAGGCGGAAGGATAAAGTCTAGTTGGGAGGCTACTGGAGTCATCTAGAAGAGGCCGGGGGGGGGGGGGGGGGGGGAGGGGGGCCCGGAAAAGGGCAGGGCCGACTTCAGCGAGGCTGCAGCGGGAGAAGGCGCTCCGAGTTAAGAAAATGCCCGCCGAGGGAATGAGTCTGGCAGAGCAGAGCGGGTGGAAGGCGTGTCAGTGGAGCAAGGGTCCAGGGAGGAGAAGGAACGGAACAGGACAGTTACAGGAGAGTTCCCCAGGCCAAACAAGGGAGGGGTCGGGACGGCTCCCCCTGCAGAGGAAAGGCGTCGGCGGCGGGTCAGAGGGGCACCAGGGGCCGGGCGTGTTGGGGGCCACACCGCACGAGGATGGGCGGGGCTGTGAGGCAGCAGGTGTGCGTTACCTACGGAGCCAGGCTGGGGAGGCTGGGGCTGGCCTGGGTCCTGGGGCAGCGCAGAGAGGCTCCCGCAGGAGGGAGACCTCCCCGGGACTTCAGGGGACTATCTCCCAACCTTGTCCTTGAGCATTTTATAAGAGGCGGCACGGCACATTCTCCACAGCCCGAATTCCGCCCGGAGCCCGGCTCTGCTCGGGGCCTGCCTCAGCACCGACCCTTGGGGGGCGTCTCGTCGGGTCTGGATTTCAGACGCTCGCCGGTTCTTCTCTGGGGCGACCCCCCTCCCGCACCTGCCGCTCGGGCGGCCCAGAACCCCTCGACCCCCGGCCGCTTGGCCCTGGCTCCTGGCCGGATCCCTTCAGACCACCCCCCCCCCTCCCCAGCGACCCCTCCCCACACTAGGGTCTCGCAGCCCTCGGTCCCCCCAGGGTGCCCCCCACCCACCACGTGGCCGGGTCCCCGCTTCCGCCCTCCCGGCCGCACCCCTCCCCAGCCGCTGTACCTGGGGCTCTCAAAGCTGCACCCCCTGCGCCGCAGCGCCGCCCTCTTCTGCCGCAGAAGCGCAGCGGCCGCCCCGCCGGGCTCCGGCTCCATCGCCCCGGGCGGGGGCCGCGGGCTCGGGCGCACTCGGGTGGGCTCGGGCCTCGGCGGGGCTCGGCGGGACGCTCGGCTCGCACGCCGCAGCCCATGCCCCGCCCCGCGCGCCTCCGCCGGGCCCAGGCCCCGCCCCTGCCCCACCCCGAACTTCAGTCCAGCCCACTCCGTGACCGGCAGCCGGGTCCAGATCCCGCCCCGGCCCCGCCCCGAACTTCAGCCCCACCCACCCGAGCTCCCAAACCAGGCTTAGGTCCCGCCCCGCCCCCGCCCCGAACTTCAGCCCTGCTCTCCCCGCGCTCCTCAGCCGGGTCAACGTCCCGCCCCGGCCTCAAGCTCCAGCCACGCCCTTTCCACGGCGGCCCCACAGCGTCCCGGGTGCGGGCTCTCCTCACCTCCGTCGGGCCAACACGCCCAAAACGCTCACCCCGTCCTCAGCTCGGTCGGGCCCAAGGCCCCGCCCCTCCCGCTCCGTTCCCCTCAGCCCAGCCCCAGGCCCCGCCCACCTACTCCTGCGCTAAGTTCTCGCGTGGCCTTTGCCCTCACCCCGAGGGTCGGCTCCCTCGAGCGTCGTCCCTCCACACCTCAGCACCTCCAGGCCGTTTCTAGTAGCCGCGTCCCTCTGGGGGCCGCCCTTCCCTGCACCCCCGCTCACCGGCACGGCCCCCCGTTTTCTCTCTAAAGTCTCGAGTCTGAGGGCCCGTTCACTCCTTCTGCCTTCAACCCTGTCCTGGGCGGGGCTCAGCCTGCGACACGGCCCCGCCCACGCCGGCGGCCCCGCCCACGCCGGCGGCCCCGCCCACTCCGCCTCACCTGCGCTGGAGCTCCGGCCAACGCCCGCCAGGCGCGGGGGTAAGATACCAGCCCTCAAGGCTAAATAACCTTTCTACCGTAGTCTGCGTTAACTCGCGGATCTCCATCCTTTAAGTGGTGGTACTGCTGTCTCCTGGTGGCCGTTTGTGGCGCCTGACGGCAATGAGGATGAGGGGTTGGAATTTTGCAGGGGACGAGTTGTGGGTTCAAGTTTTGACTGGATGTGATGAACACTTTGCAGCTGTGTGACAACCCCCATACACCACCGTCCGCACCTCCTCTCCAAGTCAGATGCATCTGTCTCAGAGCCCTTGCGCACTGCACTGGGGCCGAGAGCAGCGACCCTACCTGGTAAAGTTGGAGGTCACTGTGCCGTCTAAATCACGAGGAGGTAAGCTCGGGGCCCCTCAGCGGTCAGGGCTTGTCGTGGCGAGGGAGGTGTGGCTCTGCCGGGGTGATGGAGCAGAGACTGAGGAGTGTGTGTGGGAGCCCGTGCTTGGAGAATCAGCCGCTGCCGCTTTGGAAGCCACTAACTGGGAAACTGAGGCAGGCAGGGCTGGGGCTCCCATGATCAGTTTGGATCGTGTCACTGGCACACGCTCCCTCATGACTTTCCTGCTGCTCTCACTGTAATGTCTGGACTCCTTTGCTGCTGCACATTCCAGCAGAGAAGCCAATCTGCGTGGAGAATGAAGGGGAGAAAGATGTAGGCGGCTTTCCACTTTTCCTTCCAACCCCCCCCTCCCCCCCGAGACCCCACTTTGGTCCTCCCACGTGTTTCCATGAGACAGGCTTGCAAGACAGCCCCCCTTTTCTTAAGCAAGCTACAGGGGGCTTCTGGTTTTTGCCTAATATCCTAAACTGCCCCTTATGTATCTTTTCAGACCTGGATCCCATTACCTCCCCAAAATCCTTCGCTCAGTGAGACTGGGTTGGCTGCTTTTCCCAACTTCATCCTGCTCCTTCTCCTTCTCCTTTCTGTCTTCCTGCCTCCCCCGTCCTCCATGTGTTCGGCAATCTCTGAAATGAATCCCCAAATGCCCCTGTCCCCTCCCCAGATCCTCCACCTTCCTCTCTCTGTGTGCCCAAAGCACTGACTCTGCCCTTTCCTGAGGGCACTGCTCCCATATGTCATTCACGTTCTAGTAACCTCCGAGCAGGGCTCCGAGTGCCCCAGACCTCCTTCGTGTCTGTATCTGGCAACAGCAATGGTTTGCTAAGTGAATGCGCGTGATTAATAAATTGAGCAGCGTTCATTGGAAAACACATTTAATTTCAAAGTAAACAAAGATGTTTGTACATTAAAGTATTTAATTAGTGAAACAATTATTATCAGTGTAACAAGCTGAAAAATACAGCAACTTGATACAAGACTGAGGTAACAAAATACTTCACCAAAAATCTAAAGAATCCCACAGGGGGCTGATGTTCAGTGGTTATTGCGGGTGAGACAATTCACAAGAATTAGAGAATGTCCTTACACAACTGCATGCAGGGGTTCCGCTGGGGGGAAAGAAAAGAAAAAAGACAGCCCAGGAGAGTGCAACAGATTTAACAAGAAACGAATTAAAATGTAGAAACTGATTTTCAACTTACTTTGCAGGATACATAAGAAATTGAAAACTACTCTCTACGCAACATTTTGAATGCTAATTGAAAAACCATGCATTTTGGCACGAAATTTATTAAAGATCATACCATACTAATAAATTAATTGCTAATATTTCATTACTGAATGGTCACAGTCGTTCAGAAATGAAAAAGAGAGATTAATGATTAGAGAACAGACAGATGACCCATCACGTTGCTGCTGCAAAAAGGGATTTGGGGGCTGCACACAGTATACACACACTTGTGCGACACGGGACTCCAGCGTGGTCCGTGGTACAAGTTCTCAACGCCCAAAAAATGCAGCTCTCGCTCATGCTGTACTTGCATCTAACCATGAAATTTAAAACCAAAAAGCCTCTGAAGTCAATACTGTGAATATTCCGACCCTCCTCTCTCATTCCACCTCAAGAGTCCTCGGCATGCCCAACCATAGCCCTGTGCCTGGGTGTTCTGCACCAACCGGCCTCTAGGACGACGACTCCATCTAGTTCTCGTTGCAACTGAACTCGCAGAGCAAGAGGCTGTCCAGTCCGTTGAGCGTTTTGAAACCTTTCTGGAGGAATCTGCGCAGGGTTTTTAACCCAGTGTTAGGAGACAGGCAGGGTCTTGCCAGAGGAGATGCCGTGTTGAGGATTATTTGTTCGTTGAGTGGTCAGCTCCGCGAGGGCAAGGATTGGGTCTGCTTGTTCTCAGCCATTTACAGTATATCCCTGGTAGAGCCTGGCACACAGGAAGCACTCACTAGAGATGTGAGTGAATGAATGAATGAATGAATGAGTGGTTTTGTGCAGAGAATGTTATTTCAAAGAGATTCTTGTAGTTTTTTTTTTCTTTTTAATATATGAAATCACCCAACATGTCAGTACGATGTAGGGCTGATTGAAGTCATTTATGAAGTCACACAAAATAAGTTAGATTGTGTTTTTAGCAATGTTCACCTTGTTATAAGCATCAGCAATGTGGGTGTAGAGCTGTAGACCCCACCTGTGGAATGAAATCAGACCTCCCTTGCGAAAGGCTTCCCATTTTCATGGATTGTTTTCCACTTGTAAAATGGCATCCTGAAAGATACACATCTTGGGCTTGGGAGGTGGGAGAGGAAGATAATGAAAGAAATACTGGCCATCTTGGTAAGGAAAATAATGCTTTATAAATTCAGTTGGCAAGAGAGTGGGTTCTTTCCTAAACAGAATGCCTTCAAGTATCTTCCGCTTTCGGTTCCACAAATGGGTGATGTATGGGCTTCTTCAGGGAAAGAAAGGGAGGCCACACTCTCTCACTGGGCACACAGAATATTATGTCTACTGCTCTCCACTGAATCAATTCTCCGTGAAGCATTTCAGTTGTTAGAATGCACTTGGCTGACCTTGAGTTATAAGACACGTTCCAACCGAGAGGGGCGAAAATTATTCCCAGGGAGAGGTAGATGAGCTGTTCTTGGGGCATTGTAATGCTACCAACTACCTATTCCACAATTTGTAGAAAGCATTCTGCAATTTTCATTCTGGGGTGCCATGATCTATTTGCTCAAAAAAACCCCAAAAAACTCAGCACATGCATGTAAGACATATCACCTTCAATGGTTTCACAAACATTTGTGCATTATGGACAGTCAAGAAGCAAAAACTAGAAACGTTTCCCTCCAGGGTGAGAATCCACCCGTGGATTTCTTCCTTTTGAGGTTTGTGCCTGGTCTCTTCTGTCCCAGCCTGAGGACCTCCTCACCTGCTGCTTGAGAGACAAACCAATGCTGAGAAGACAATCTGCACTTACGTGTTTGGCCCCTGTGTCCCTGCTGGGAGAGCCCAGGCACCTTTCAGCCTGTCTCCAGGACTTTTCTGGTATGTTCACGGTTCTTACCAGTTCTGAAGGCCTTTGCCAACAAGGTCGAAGCAGATTCTTCAAGAATCCAAGCTAAGAATGTTTCTAGGAGGGGATGTGGGATCCGTCTCAATGGGTGAGAAGACATTTGGAAAACAATTACAATTGTGCTATTTCAAATTCAGCTCAGAAGGAAACATTTGTGAGAGAGGAAGAAATTTTATAAAGCGCAGAAAATGATCTGATTCGGTGGAGCCTGAAATTCTGAGTGTTTTGGATTGACATCTGTAGCATTTCATGTGAGAAGAGCCAGGACAGTTGAACAGTGGAGAAACCCAAGGAAAGTCCGTGGCTGATTTTCCAGTCTTAACGCTTCCATCCAAACTTAAGACTTAAAAAATATTAACCGGTAGAAGCAGATTCAATGTAGGTTAAAGCGTTGACCTGAATGGTCCTAGTGAGAGGTGTTGGAGTGTTTGGTGTTTTCTTTCAGCCTCTAGATGCTAATCTGAGTAGTCATTGGTATGAATTAGGTGTGCGCATCCGGACCCCGGCTGCGTGCCGGTGGGCGGAGCGCTCACAGCTAAGGTTGGACGGCACCAACTGGAGTCTCTCCCGGCACAGAAGTATTCAAGACTTTGCTCCAAAGAAGGGCTAGTTACTGAGCACACTAAGGCTCAACCAAAAATAAGACGCTGATGGCAACTACTTTCCTCACCGATTCATTAGAATTTTCAGAAAAGTTGTCACCATTTGGTCAAAAGACAGTGGTGGGTCCTTTGGTAGTTTTTTAATTTACCAACACTGTTTACTGGGTAAGGTGGTGTTTTGAAGCATCTCGCCCAGAAACTCTTAAGGGTGGTTTGATGTCTGGTCAGTGTGAGCTCTGAAACCATGATAGCAACGAGGACCCAGGGAATTCAGAAAACCATTTCAGGGTTTCCTTCTCAGAATTTGGACACCCAGATTAGGGAAGGGGAGAGAGAAGCTCTGGTGATAAAGCTACCGTAAATAAAGCTAACTTTTATTCATTATTTTGAATAAAAATGTATTTGTGCAAAATAAAAGTCACTAAAAAGACAAACAGTGACAGATAAAAGGACATTGTTCATGTGAAGAGCTCTTAACTGAATGCAGAGCTGGGACCATTCACTCCCCAGGGCTTTGCTCTCTGGTCACCATAATCATCGACAATTGTGCCCTTGGACTTGGATGTGGAGAACTTGCTGGTGACTGCGTTTGGGGGCAAGATTGGGGGGGAGCTTAAGGCCTCAGTGTCACTCAGCTCCCCAGTGTAACCAGGAATCCCAGCGGGCCCCGCCCTGGCAGTATGATGGGAGCAAAGCCTTGGCCTGCGGGGAGAGGCTGGTGCACAGGGGCTTCTGCGCAGCCGTTCTCTGTGAGCGTGGCGGCCTCCGAGTGCTTCTGAGGAAGCTGGGAGAAAGTGTCACAATTTCCCCCTCTGGCATGGTCCAGGGGTGAGAAGACAAGGGCTTTCAGACCCTGCAGGAGAGGGGTGGGAGGAAGCGAGCAGGCCAGCCCAGTCCACAGTCCTAAAGCCGGGTCCTGTCTCAGAAGAGCCAACAGCAACAAGGCCGGGAGGGGACCCGGGGGCCCAGACAGCAGGCCTTCCAGATGAATAGCACCCATAGGAACAGAAAACAAGACACAATTTAAGGCATTGTTTGTTTACAGTAAAAGAATGCAAGGGACCCTTAACATAGGAATCTGGGCTCTCACTCTGACCTTCCTCGGTGGACAAGGCTATCACGTAAGGTGAAAGCAGGGCCTCAAAGCGAATGAAGGGTGTGATGTCACACGTCTTGTGCCAAAATGCATGTTTCTTGAAGAGTTCACACTCACTCGCACACGTACACGGCACACACACGCAGAGGACGCTTGGGGGGTTGTACAAAATCTGAGGCAGCCCTGTGGGCGAGCGACCCCGTGCACTTGGGGTATAAAAAGCCAACTCCATAGTCTGTTCCTTCTCTCTGGCCCCTCATGCAGGTGAACTCTGTCCACTCTTGTCCGGGAGGAAGCACGGGGGACCCAACGTGGGCCGGATGCTCTCTGATCGAAGCAGCAGTTGGTGGACGGACGAGGGCCCAGAGAGGGAGGGTGGGGTGCACAGTCTGGGGCCCAGCCACGGCCCTGCGGGGTGGCGCTGAAGAATGAGTGTCATGAGAGTCGCTGGGGATTGGTGTAGGTGGACGCTGCACTGGCAGAGCCCGCTGGACCGTGAGGCCGCAGGCCGAGTCCCCGTGAGTCCGGCTGTGAGTCACCCAGCACCCTGGCCAAAAGCCTGTGCCCAGGACATGCACTTCGCCACCAGTCCCAGGCTGGGCTTCCAGAAGCCTCTGAAGTCACGCCAAGTCCTGCAGAGACTTATTCAAATGACATAAGGTTTGCAGGTACCTAGAAGAGAAAGCTCACCTCTTGTCAAGGTTCCAACCTTTTGGAAGGGGACAGGGGGTGCCCCTAAGGGAAGGGATCAGGTCCTTCCCAGTTAGTCTGTGAATGAGCAGGTCAGGTGGGGAAGAGGGCCTGGCAGGAATAATGGCCACTGTTTGTTAAGTGGCCACTGTGTACCAGGCGCTCAACATCAACACGCCCCTCCAGTCTTCACAGCACCCCTTGAGGCAGGTTCTGGAAGTGTCCCCATTACACAAATGAGGGCCCTGAGGCTTAGAGAGGGAAAGCCCACAGCGAGTAAATGACAGGCTAAGGCACCAGAGCCCCTGCTCTCAATCACTATCCTGGCATCAAAATAAAACTTTGCTTGGAGCCGAGAGGAGACAAATCCTGCAGGAATGGGCGTATGCCTCTGGAAGGGACAGCAGCGGGCCGGTGTGGGTCGTGAGGGCACGGCAGGAATTGACAAGTGGAAGCACCAGGAGGAGTAGTCGGGATGCCGGGACCCCTAAGACCTTCCCATGGCTGTGTCCCCAGAACACCATCCCAGCTCCCTTTGGGGGGAGACCACCAGCTCAAGGTCAGGGTGTTTCCCTGTCCCTTCAAATCCGCCCCCAGCCCCAGGCCCCCCAACCTAGCAACTGCCACGGGGTTCCAGGAAATTTGAGGAGAAGCAATTTCATCAAAAACAAATCCATCTTGGTATCAATTTGGTCAAAGTGATGAATTGGAAAAAAATGCATCTCCCTGCACCAGAAGAGAGTTATAAGAACGGTCACAGCAGCACTGTTCAAAATAGCAAAAAGCAGGAAATCATCCCTGGGATCACTGCCAGCAGAATTAATAAAAAAAAATATCAGTACAAATAAATGAATGACAGCAACACACATTGACACAGAGGAATCTCAGGAACACACTGTAGGAGAAGAGCAAGTCACAGAATACCTAGTTACGGTTCTATTTATAAAAATGTTTTAAAAAATGCAACCCAGACAATACGTTGAGGAATCAAATACACGTGCCAGCATTTTAAAGACACAGTAAATAAATCGGCAAGTGGTTATGGGGTGCAGGCAGACAGAAAGGAGACTGAAGTAGGAAAAGGCCCCTGGGCGAGGGAAGTGTTCCGAGGCCCCAGGAGGTCCTGCCTTTAGGTTGGCTGGGTAGGCAGGTACTTGGGTGCTTGTTGTATAGCCGTGGTTTACACCTTACACATATGTTACAAGTCAGGTGTAAGTGTATTCAGTGTCAGTACAAACAATTTTAAGAAACGCAAGGCCACAAAAGAGAAAACCAATTTTAGTCACTGAGCTCTCCCATGGGAGTAGATGCCTTTCTGTGATGGCTTTCACTGGAGCCTCCTGGACGCCATCACACGGATGTGCTGGGCGTCACTGAATCCTCTGCTGTGGAGTATTTAGCTGTTGCCAATTTTTTATGATCACAGCATAGAGCGGGGATATGAGGTTGAAAGTAAACTCAAAATAAAAGGGGAAAAAAGTAGAAGAAAATAAAAGATCCCCATCCCCTAGGTCTAAAAATTGGACAAAAATACTTAAAAGTTGCAAAACCTTTTGCCACGTCACACTGCATTTGCCATACATGAAATCCTGTTTGTCCTTTTAACCAAACACCTGCTCTGCCAAATGGGTTGGACCCAGTTCCCTGCTATCTGCCCTGGAGTTGCTGCCATCCTCAGAGGTGTCCCCTCCCCGGCCCACAGAAGGGACAATGGGCTCTTGCTCGGGGCAAGCATCTTGGCTCCCACTGAGGTGCCTAAGCCGTTGCCACCGGGCAGATGCCAAGGCCGGGTTTCTCTCCCCTGCCCCGCCCTCCTGGTGGCCCACCTCCGGGCAGGCAGTCCCTGGCCACCACGTCCTCTTGCTCACAGGTCACAGGGCCACATGTGCGTGGCAGGTGAGCTCCCGTGCTCTGTTCTCTTAGGATGGCACTCGGGAGCTCACAAGGGGCCCCAGACACACACGGTGTGACTAGTTTGGAAAAGGTCAGGATGGGGCGCCTGGGTGGCGCAGTCGGTTAAGCGTCCGACTTCAGCCAGGTCACGATCTCGCGGTCCGTGAGTTCGAGCCCCGCGTCAGGCTCTGGGCTGATGACTCGGAGCCTGGAGCCTGTTTCCGATTCTGTGTCTCCCTCTCTCTCTGCCCCTCCCCCGTTCATGCTCTGTCTCTCTCTGTCCCAAAAATAAATAAAAAACGTTGAAAAAAAAAAATTTAAAGAAAAGGTCAGGGTGCTCGTCCTCTCTTCATGTGACCTGAGGCCTTGTTCACTGGGGGTCACCTTCAGGTGACTACCAAAACAAAACAAAACAAAACAAAACAAAAAAACCCTGGCCTTCCCATCGTGGAGACAAGCAATTACATTTGTTTAATGTAAAAAAATATACATAAGCACTCCAGATACCACGGAATTCTGGTTTCTTGTATATCATTTTAGAAATTTTATATGCAGACACAAACATACATATTATACATATGTTTATGTATTTTAATACAAATAAGATCGTCCTTGCATGTTTTACACTTCGCTTAAAAAATTTTTTTTTTTTTTACGTAATCTCTACGCCTCACCTGGGGCTCGAACTCATGACCCCGAGATCAAGAGTCTGTTCTATGGATGGAGCCAGCCAGGTGCCCCTGTACTTTGCCTTTTACTTCCGTCTCGGAGCCCCTTTCAGGGTACCACACGCACAGATCTGCTTCCCTCCTTCTAATTGCTATCAGGTGGTGGACAATAGGGATTTATTGCCGGTCACAGAGGTTTCCAGTTCTATCAAGGACAATGCTGCAGTGAACATTCTTACCCACACGCATGTGTGAGTGTATCAGTGGGGCAAATTCCCAGCAGGCAGATAGGTGAGTTGGGGGACTCAAATGCAATTTATTTTGAGCTTTCCTCGAAGTGGTACCTCAAGTTTTCCCCTTGTCGGTCTTTCCTACTGTTTTAGTTTGTCGAGAACTTTCTGCTAATTCTGCTTTCTCGCTTCCCATCATCTATAATCTGACCAGCTTGTCGCATATGTTCTATCTCACGTTACAGATGAAAATCCTGAAGGGGACCAAACTGAGACCTCCTTCTGGTTTTCGAGAAAACTGTGCTGTCACCAGCATCCTCCTGGACCCAAATGCCTGGCGTGAAATAGCCTTTGCTGGCCCCCAACCCACCCCAGACCTCAGAGCTGGTGCCTCCCAGCTGCTACCCACCGGAAGCTGCCACAGCCCACTCCACACTCTGGTGCTTGCTCTGTCCCCACACTGAGAGGCATCCACTCCCCAGTGCCCTCTTCTGGCCGATCCCTGGGGAGCACGGAGAGGGAGGCCTCCGGGCAGGAGTACCAATCCTGCCACCAGCGGCCAAATGCTGCCCACTGACTCCTGGGGGCAGGAAGCCCCAGCCTGCCCCTCCGGGTGCTGAGGGTTGGGGAGCCAGGCCTCCCAGAAGCCTGACAGCCGAGGCTGTGCTTCCAGACCTTTAGTTCAACTGCAGGAGGCTGAGCGAGCCGGGGGCCCTCTGGGAAGTGCGAGGCGGGATAGCTCAGGCAGAGAGTGTAGACTTTGGTGTCAGGCAGACCCGGGTTAGATCTTGCTAACTGTGGGACCTTAAACGAGTATCTGCCACTTGCTGAGCCTCAGTGTCCTCAGCATAAAATGGAGACAGTAAGAGAACCTACCTCAACGAGTGTTGGAAGGATTTGGGTCAAATCCTGCAGGTAAAGCATTTCCCATAATGCCTGGTCCTGGGCGGGGTGCAGACCAGAGGCCCCCTGGCTCCAATACATTGAGCAGCGGCCATGGTTAGCTCTCAGTATTAGCTAATATTATTATTCCTAAGGGCTGTGGGGCAGGGAGGCCCTTTCATCAGTCTGGAGTATTCCCATGAATCAACTTTTGTGAGGGGGATGGTCTAAATAGATGCTATATCGTGATCCTTGGGGCGACATCACCCCTGCCACCTAACTGTGCCCAATGGATGTTCCCCACTTCCTTTAGTGGGAAAGACACAGGGACCAGATTCAAAGTTCTGGTCTGGAGCCAGGCTTAGTCCTAAGCTGAGCAGACGGCACCCTGTCTCACAGAAAAAGGCTTTTCAAAAGAGGGTGTCTGGGAGCAGAGCTAACAGGCCCTGAGGGAAGGAGGGAGCTCTTATTTTCTATGGACCCTTAGTCCCAAGGGTGGGAAAGGATATTTCATGTGACAAGCAGGGTTTTGGTGACTTTACCTGAGGCCTGTTGCTTTTACATGCATCATCCAAATGCTTGTGCCACAGTATTGCATGAAACCGGGAACCAGTCTGGAACTTGTAAACATTGCCTGACGGGCAGAGAAACTATTGGTTAGGAAGAGGGAGGGCACCCGGGAGGGTCTGCCCGTGGCTAGGGCATGAAGATAAACGTGAACATAGGTTAACTAAACCAAGGAAGGTCAGGAGCAGTCCAGGGCAAGCTTGAGGCTGGCAGAGGCAGAACTTCTGGTGCCCCTGGGCTCTCTCTCTGGACCAGGGCTCTTAACCATTTTGGGGGTCACGGTGCATTTGGCTCTGGTGAAGTCTGTGGCCCCTTCTCAGGATAATGCTTTCAAATGCATAAAAGAAAATACAAAGGATATCAATACCACTGGAATACAGTTATCAAACTACCAAACAACGTGAGTGACACAGATATACCTGGGTTTCTCTATGAACCCACCAATAACAAGACCCAGGGGCAGGTCTGACACGGTACTGTAATTCCAGAGAGATGAGTAGAAATGCCACTCTGAGAAATCTGCAATAATATGTGATAGGAAAACATCTGTGGTTTTTCTTGCAGACAAAATCACAGGTGTTGTGAACGTTCTTGTAGTTTAATGCTCGTAAATAAAGGCGTGAGAGGCCACAGAAAACCAAGATGTAATTTTTTCCCCACTCAAGTTCACAGATCCTTTGGATTTATCCACAGACCCTGGCCACCCTCTGTGTCATACTGCCCTCTGCTTGGGGACAGTGCTTTCCTGGGGGCTAAGGCCCAAGAGTGGCCTGTGGTCCCTGTGGCCATATGGTCCTTAAGTCAGGCTCATGTAGGCACACAGCCTTTACTTCCTCAAGAAACCTCTTCTAATCCAGGCCCAGAGCCTTGAGGAAGAAATTCCCGTGGTAACCAGCCTGGGATGCCCTCTGATGTGTGTCTAACTGTGTGTGGATTCAGTTGCTCAGACCTGGAGCAGAGAACTTGGCTCCTCTCTCCTCCGCCCCCTGGGCCCCTTGAGGTTGGTGCTCCTTTACTGCCCAGCTAATGACATTAGAACCCTGCCAGTCACGGGTGGTCTGTCTCCTGCAGCAGCTGTTACCTGGGAGCTTGTTAGATATACAGAAGCTTGGCCTCCACCCCAGATCCGCTGAATCCAAATCTGAATTTTAACAAGATCCTCAGGTGCTTTTTAAGTACACGAACTTTGCACTAGAACATTCCTGTGAGGATGTGAAGATGCTCGGAGACTTTATAATCCCAGCGACTTTGCCTGGCTAGAACCCAACACCCAGGCATTTCAGGGTTTTGTCATGTGACGTGCGCCACCAGGAAGATTAGCATGGCCCATTCTGGTTTTTTTGTTTTGTTTTTGTTTTTTTTTTGAGTATAGTTGACACAAAATGGTACATTAGTTTAAGCTGTACAACAAAGCGCTTCAACGAGTTTATACATTATGCTGTGCTCACCACAGTGTAGTTATTAGCTATCACCACACAACACTATTAAAATATCATCGACTATATTCCTTATGTTGTGCCTTTTATTCCTGTGACTCATTCATTCCGTAACTGGAAGCCTGTGTCTCCCACTCCCCTTCACCCATTTTGACAACCCCTTACCCCTCTCTCCCCTCTGGCACCCATCAGTTCATCCTCTGTATTTATAAGTCTGATTCTGCTTTTTTTCTTCTAGATTCCACATATGAGTGAAATCATATAGTATTTGTCTTTCTCAGTCTGATTTATTTCACTTAGCATAATACTCTTTCGGTCCATCCATGTTGTCACAAATGGCATGATCTCATCCTTTTTTATGGCTGCATAATATTTTTCTGGTGTGTGTGTGTGTGTGTGTGTGTGTGTGTGTGTGTGTGTGTAAGACACCTTCTTTATCCATTCATCTACCAAAGGACACTTAGGTTGCTTCCATATCTTGGCTATTGTAAATAATGCAATAAACTTTAAACATAGGGGTGAATTTCTTTTTGAATTAGTGTCTTCATTTGGGTAAATACCCAGCAATGGAATTATTGGATCATATGTATTTCTATTTTTAATTTTTTGAGGAACCTCCATACTGTTTTCCACAGTGGCTGTACCCTTTCACATTCCCATCAGCAGTGCACAAATGTTCCCTTTTCTCCACATCCTTGCCAATACTGGTTATTTCTTGTCTTTTTTATTTTAGCCATTTGACTGGTGTGAGGTGATATCTCATTGTGGTTCTGATTTCCGTTTCCTTCAGAGCGTGGCCTATTCTGAATGTCCAGTGCAGGCAGTGCTCCTGGACAAGATGGTGCCCAGAACCTCTCCTTCTACCCGACATGGTCATGGAGGAGGGGTGGAACCAGGAGGGAAATGGAAGATGGCCAGACAAGGTAAAGTTGGGGCTTTTGTAAAAAGGCTCTTCTCAGATTTGGCCTTGGACTAGGATATTGTGAGAGTCTCACAGCACAGGTGATGTCAGGGGCATCCCTGAAATCTCCCAAGACCTGAGACCCTCCCAGCCACGTGGTCCCTGCCTCATGCAGGGTTATATTATTTATTCCAAGACCCCGAGGCCACAGCTCCAAAGGTGACGGGCCCCAGTAGCCACAGGTGAGGCCACAAAATGGTTCCTGGAGCCACGTGCCATGCCCACTGCTCACTGAACACACTGACCGCGATCTAAGCAGTTTTTTCATGGACTAGTGAGGGGACCCTCTGATCACAACCTAAAGCAAAGGGAAGGCAGCAGCCCCCAAAGTTCCTACTGTTTCAAAATGTACATTTAGTAGGAGAGGAAAACAGGGTAGGGAGAAATGGTGGGCACCTGGCCCCGGGCCCGCTGCCTACCTTTGTCAGGGTTATTCAGCTGGAAGATATCGGGGTGCTCGGGGTCATCAGGAAGCTGCACCATCCAGCCCACAACGGAGACCTTTTTGCCGGGTGTGGATTTATACTGGGGAAGAACAACAGCGTAACCAGGAGGCCCATGCCCTCCATTCCCCTGCATCGTCTCCCCCAGGAAGGCTGGGGGGCCCGGCGAGGTTCCTTCCCACCCCTGCCACCTCCCCTGCCTCCCTCCGCCCCTCCTCTGCAGGTCATACTACACGAAGTCCCAGCATGGAAAGTCCTTTCATGGGACTTACGTGTTTTCTGTCCGTGCCCCGCAAGGACTTGGCTCCGTAGTACAGGAGGGTGGATCCCGAGAGGATGACCCAGTACCTGGTCCACGAGGAAAGCTACAGAGGAAGGGGAGGCAGAGTGACACCCCAGCAAGTAGTGGGGAAGTCCCCCCTCCCTGTCTGATTACAGACCCAGCCCCGTGGGTGGAAGGGTGCTCCCCTCCCCCCCCCCCCCACCCGCCTCAAGCCAATGCCAGTGCTGGCCTCACCTCCTCACCTCTTCCCTGGCCACTCACCCACTAATGTCACTTCTACCCAGGGCCTAGAGGAGGGAGACCCTCCTCATCCGTGCCTCCGAACTCCTCAGCCCTAAGCCCTACCTCCCCTCTCTGGCTCCTTTACTCAGAGAGCCTTTCGTTTCCTAGCTTAAGGCTTGTTAAGAGCCAAGGCTTAATTCCTACGTATTGAGGTAACTTGGGCCCAAGAATATCCTGGGGAAAAATATTTTTATTTTTTACTTTAAAAAATTTTTTATTTATTTTTTTAAATGTTTATTTACTTTTGAAGGGGGGAGGGGCAGAGAGAGGGAGACAGAGGGTCTGAAGCGGACTCCACGCTGACAGCAGAGAACACGATGTGGGGGCTCAAACTCAGAACTGTGAGATCATGACCTGAGCCGAAGTCGGACGCTTAACTGATAGAGCCACCCAGGCGCTCCAGGGAAAAACATTTTTAAAACCCAGACATGCTCAGCCATCGCCCAGCAGAACCATGATACCCGCACTGGGGTGCTCTGGCTGAGATGGAATGCCAATGCTGTGCTGACCCTCTCGAGGGCAGTACCAACCTAACTCCAGGGCTCTGCCAGCTTCCACTTGCCCTCATCACAGCCCTGGCTCACCGCACGCTCACTGTGTGCACGGCCATGCGTGTGACCTTCTTGCCGAATCCTCTAGGACACAGACACTATTTTATCCCAATTTACAGATATGGGAACTGAGGCCCTTGCCCACTCAGTGGCACAGCCAGGGCTGGAGCCCGGGGCCCTCACTGATGCCCCGGCCGCCTCCGGATGGAGGGCTGTCTGCACTTACCGCGGGCTTCCGTCCTTCCTTGAGCAGAGTTTTCCTCCTCAGAGGACCCTCCATGGTGGGCACGGCGGCTGAGCTCCCCAGCGTACAGATGCACGGGCCCGTGGGGCTGAGGGGAGACCACCAGTCAGACGCTGCCCTGCAGGAGCTGGGGTCAGGCACCCTCTCCCTCCCAGGTCCCCACTGCAGAGTCCCTGATCCTGCGCCAGGCCAGAAACTCAACGCTGTCAAGAAAAGGCCAGGGAGGGGCCCCTGAGGCCTTGCAGCTTGAAGGAAGAGGGGCCAGGGCAGCCACAGCCGCAAACTTTCACCTCCCTTGTCTTTGGGGGCCTGCAAGGCCCGAGGCTTGGTGACCGAGCTCCCTCTAACCCAGGCCCCAGCAGCACCCGCCACCCTGTCCTGAGCTCTGCGGTGGCTTCCTCCTGCCTTGCCCCTGTGCTCCCACCTTTGTCTGGGGCCTATGCAGCCCCTCCTTGTGTGGGCAGGAGCCTGGAGGAGCAGTGGGGGAGGTGGGGGTGGAGTGAGGAGCGGGGAGGAGGACAGCTGACCAGCCCTGCACCTTTGCCTCAGGGCTCCCTTCTCCCCCAGGGCCGCAGGGTTTCAGGCGCCACCTACAGGTGAAGGCTGCCAAGTGCAGCTCTGGCCAGGACCTGTGCCCTGGGCTTCACACATTGGGTAGCGGGTAGTGGCTTTACTCACTGGGCAGGCGCCTCCCATGGGCATCTCCCTCAACTTGGCGCCTTTCCTCAAGCTGCTTTTTCTCCACGTGCGTGTGAATGGCACCGCCGTCCACCTGGCGGCTTGAACCAGGGACCTGGGGTGTTTCTCCACTTACCCCTCCGCCCCTGCAACCTACTGAATCCCAAGGATGCCCTGATCCCAAGTCCTACATATGCCTGACTACCCCTCTCAGTCACCCTGCCCGCCCCCGCCCCCCCCCACCTTAGGCCAACTTGGCTCTTCCTTTGGACAACTGCCCAATGCTCTGCCCCGGCCTCCCTGCGGCCCCTCCTGCCTTCCTCCTGCACCCTCTCCAGCTCTCCATGCCTCTGGCCAGGATGACCTGGTCTTGCCACAGTCTGTCACCTCCCCCCAACCCTGCTCGGCCCCACCTCTCCAACCTCATCTCCGCCCCTCCCCCTCTCATTTCTGACAACACTGACTCTCCTTCATTTGCTTCGGCTTGGGGCACTCTTATTATCCCTACACCTCCCCTCCCTGTATTTGCTTAATTCCTATCAGTCTTCCAGTCGTTTCTCCAGAGAGCCCTTCCTTGCTCCATCCCACCTCCACCCTGGGACCATCAGTCATCCGGGATTATCCGTTAGGCCTGTTTCTCCTGTGGCAGCGGCCTCCCGGGCCAAGGCAGAGGCCACGTCTGTCCCATGAGCAACCTCTAGCACAGTGTGTGGCCTCCAACGAGCAGCCTAGAGCTGTTCGTCAAATAACTGAACACACGAATCAACGAATACCTGTACACGCAGCTCCGGGTCCGGGGAGAATTCCGAACTGGAACGCGCCAGTTGGGCCCCAGGGTGGCATAGAGACGTCCCCTGCTTCAGAGGAAAAGGGTGGACTTTTAGCAACAGCCCGGAACAACCAGATACTCTGAGGAAGCGAGGGTATCTCACACCCTGCGGTCATTAGCTCGGGAAGCTTCAACCCCAACTCTTCCCACACCTCCTCCGTCATGCTACAGGCACATCTGGGGCACATCTGGAGCCCCTAGAGCCTCCGTCAGGGCCAGTTCCCAAGGCTCCAGGTGATTCTTTCCTTAACTAATTAAATGTTCACCCCTCTTCCAGTGGCAGGGGGTGACTAAAATCAGGGCACACCCACTTACCCAATGTGAAGCTGACATATTTAACAGAAAAAAGCAGGAAAGCCCAAATGTTCCATGGCTAATCCAGCAAAAAGGGCGCACACAGCGACAGAACTGTGGGCAGTCTTGCACGTTGGGCCTGGGGGGGAGGGCCTGGAATCTCTCCACAGGCTACCCCTCTGGCTTCTCAGCTCCTCTCTCTCCTGGAGTCCCCAGCAGGGAGCCCTTGCAGAGGAAGGCGCAGTTTCCAGAGTAAGCAGGGAGCTTAACCTATTTGGGGGGAGGCTTCCATTTTTCTTCTCTTCGTCTTTTCCTCCTTCAGCAGAATGACTTCTTGTGTCCACTTGGTCCTCAACCTTCTCACCCCTGCAGCATGGTCTCTCCCTGGGCTGTAGCATTCCTTGCCCATTGGCTAAACAATGATGTAACCCAATTTATAGTCAGACGGGGTGGAGACTTCCTTTTCAAATATACTATTCTCTACTGCCCATCCTCGGTTGCCGCGTGCTGCCCCGCAGCTCTGGACACCTGGGGGTGGCGTGGGACATCATCATTCACTCCAGCAGGTGCGTCATACCATAAGTGAGCTCCGGTTCCTCCAAGAGAGGGTGGCGTTGTTCTCTGCGCCTCCATCCTCTGCTTGAGAAGGACCTGTTCTTGAGGAGCATCTGGGTCTGCTGTGCAGAGGCCCAAGTTCAGGGCTCGTGGGAGTCTGAGGCCTTCTAGGCCAACTGCTCTGGGACCCTGCTCCTTCTGCCCAACAGCTACTCCTCTTCAGGAGGTAAAGAGCCACAGCATGTGCTTGGCCCCTCAAGTCCTCAAATGCAATGGATCTCAGCCTTTCCCCACCACCCCTTGGTGACAGATGATGGTCAGAGGCTGACCCCGCCCCTGCCCCCGCCATGAACTGTGGCACAGAAGAGGCCCTGGCATGCCCAACTCCCAGCCCACAGACCGACGGTTTCCTCCCTCTCTTCCATTCAGAAAGAGGCTTGCAATGCAGTGAGTGAGCGACATTACAGGTCATGATGAATCTGCTCTCACTTATGAAAAGCTTCAGTACTTTCACCATTACTGGGAACACTACTGCGTACCTCACAGCTGGGTGTGGCACTGTGACATGCTACCACCCCGTGCTTAAGTGGACTGCTGGGAGGGCTCGCTATGGGCTGCCTCCAGGGTTGCTTTCCTCCACAGCCACCACCAGAGATTTCTTATGAATTGGGGCAGAGTGTGACAGTGAACCTTTCTGCGATGACATTCCTTGTGCCAGGAAGACGTCTCCTCGCTTGATCTGGAATCCTGCTCTGAACCACCACCTGTCTGGAGTTGGAGATGGAGCCTCCCTTTCCAGAGCTGGGTCCTCTGGCCTCTTCTTCTCCACCTTTCATCTTGTGGGTCTTTTTGCCCTGGTACCCGAAGAAAATGTGTGATGACAGCAGGCTGTCCCCAGTGACTGGCAGTTCCACCAACAGGGGGGTGTGGCTGCCACTGCTACCTTCCCTCTGTCGTGCTCTCCTTTCTGAGACTGTCCATGGCTGCACACTCAATAGATGTCTGTAGGACTGACGCTTGTTGATGGAGACCCTTAAACCAACATCTTCCAACCAGCCTAGCCTTGTAAGCAACCTCTCTTCACATTCTTTCTAAGGGCGCGGGGTGCCCCCTGGTGCACTGGACTGGTGGGGAGTGTGGGGGCACGGAGATCACTAGTGAGTGGGGGGCTCATATGTGCAAGGCTGTTACACTCACCATCTCACTGGAGCTTTGTTTAAGTTAAGCACATTATCTTCCCCAGAATAGGGAAACTGAGGCTCAATGATGTGAAGACACTTGACCGAGGCCTGAGCCTAATAAACCAGGACCGGACCCTGTTCTGTCTGGTTGTATAGCCCAAGCTCTTCCCACACCCTTCAGGGTCACAGGGAGGCCCAGATGTCACGTGTCGGGGCTCTGCCACAGGCACTGGCTCTGCGTGTGGAACTGGCACCATGTGGGTGGCTTCTGGGTGCTCTCCCAGAGGTACCCCTCCATGTAGGTCTCTGCCACAGCTCACACTGATCGGGCTCTGTCGGTGTCCATGAGACTGGACGGCCACAACAGTCTTAGGCCCTAGATCTCCTTGGGTAGGACCCTTCCCAGGCCCCTCGTCCCTTGGTCTCCGCACTGGAGTAAGCTTCTGGTGGTTTTGGCTGACGGGCACGGAAAGGCAACTGCTTACCATGAGACACGCCGCTCCTCCCAACTCTGTGAAGGGTGCTATTCCCACCGTGACTCAAGTGAGGAACCTGAGGCTCAAGGAAGTGAAGCCACTCATCCCACCCCACTGGCCTGTCATTAGGGATTTAGGGATGGAGACGCAAATATTAACAAAGGGAGTCTGGCTTTCTGGTATGAGTAGACAGCTTATGTCAGTCAAGCTCCTCCAAGTGGGGGAAGTCAGAGTCTGCTTCCCTGGAGCCTGGGGGAGTGACCCTGGCCTTGAAGGGCAGTGTAATGGTGAATTTTCTTCAAGGCCAGCTTTTAGAATAGTTAGGGTTGTGGTGGCCACCTTTCCTCCCAAGATGAGCCCCGTACGCTGGAGAGGGGGTTGTGATGGTTGGGTGATTCTGGTCAGGCCCAGGCGGGCTAAAATCAGCACGGAGGAGCTAGGGTCTTCAGCCATTGGAACCAATCTGATCACTGCCCCGCTTTGCGAAGATTTGTTATTTTGAATGTTCAGGGACAGAAATGCAGAATGAATGAGCATTGTATCTGGTGAGCTCAGAAATCAGGGAGTTTCTTGGACTGACATGGCTCCCACTCCAGAACCACAACTTTCCTGGCATGATGCTGGAGCAGAATGTGGCTAAATGGAATGTATTCCAGGAAAGCCATTTTACAGTCTCCTCTGAGGGGTGGATCTTGGGTAGTGGTGGGGAGGAGGGACGCAGGAAGCAACCCTACTCACGGGAAGTCTGGTCTGGGGAAGATGTAGGATGACAACCAAATAAAACACTTCAGTCCCAAGTGGTATGCAAGATGATGATGATGATGATGATGATGATAGTGATAAGGATGATGGTGATAATAAGGATGGGCTGATGAGGATGATGGGGATGATGGAGATGGTGGAATGATGGGATGATGGGGGTGATGGGGATGGTGGGGATGGTGGGGATGATGGAGATGATCGGAGTGATGGGGATGGTGGGGGTGATGATCGGGGTAATGGGGATGGTGGGGGTGATTGGGGATGATGGAGATGATCGGGGTGATGGGGATGGTGGGGGTGATGGGGATGGTGGGGGTGATGGAGATGATCGAGGTGATGGGGATGGTGGGGGTGATGGAGATCATCAGGGTGATGAGGATGGTGGGGGTGATGGAGATGATGGGAGTGATGGAGGTGATGGGGATGGTGGGGGTGATGGAGATTATCGGGGTGATGGGGATGGTGGGGGTGATGGAGATGATCGGGGTGATGGGGATGGTGGGGGTGATGATGGGAGTGATGGGGGTGATGGGGATGGTGGGGGTGATGGAGATGATGGGAGTGATGGGTGCTAGGCAATGTGCTAAGTGCTAAGCAGTATTTGTTCCTTATCTTGTCTAATCACACTGTCATTTTTCTGTCCTAACAATTAGGAACACTGTTAGGCAGCACTCTTCTTCTCCCCACCTTATAGATGAGGAATCTGAGGCTTGGAGAGATGGAGTAACTTGCCCAAGGTCACAGCACTAGGAAGAGGGAGAGCGGGTAGTGCTATTGAGGTAGAAGCAACCAGGGTCCCACTTGGGGCAACAGCATCATGAGAATTCAGATTACCCAAGGCAGGTCTGAAAGGCCTCTCCTCCGCACTAGTTTTCTAGGTACACATTAGGTGGTATCGTGGGGATTAAATGTCCTAAAGCTGGTTTAGGAGGTTGGGGAACGGGAGAAGTCCTGGATCATAATTACACTGGGGCCTCAGTAATCTTATCTTAGCAGAAGTAGGCTTCTCCGCCCATTGTTCTGCCCCAAGCGCGCAGAGCCCCTTGAGGCAGGCATCTGCCTATGGAAGGGCCCAGGAGATGCTGTTCATCAACAGTGTCCCCCCGCACCAGCGAACCCTTAACGGGAAGCCATCCCCTTAGGCCAGAGCTCGATTCCAACCTCTTGCTGAGGATCCACCCTCATCTGCAGAGAGGAAGCCGCCAGTCTGCGTTCTGCTGGGCCCTAGGACATCCCTTCTAGCCGTACTTGCTAAAGGCCTTTTACTGCCTATGAGTCACTCACTCACTCACTCTTCTCTGGGCAATGTCCCTGATCTGAGTGGGTCCCTAGGAGCCATATCCATACTGCATGTTTATCTACTCGTACTGAGTGGATAAAACAACACTTGACCCAAGCCAGGCCAATCA
Source organism: Panthera onca (assembly GCF_046562875.1). Taxonomy (NCBI): domain Eukaryota; kingdom Metazoa; phylum Chordata; class Mammalia; order Carnivora; family Felidae; genus Panthera; species Panthera onca. The sequence continues at coordinate 86,476,364 of NC_138351.1, read as the reverse complement.
GATTTTCTCTCATGACAACTCAGAACCAGATTTGAGACACGGAAAGTCAGGCTCTGTGGCTGGATGAAGGTATAACGTGTAAACCTGGGAGCTGTGAGGTGTCCGTCTTCCCCTCTGTGAGCTGAAAAGTCTAGAAATCGGTCTGCGGGGAGAGAGGGGACTGTGGCAGATGTGCACGGAGACGGATTGATACAAGACGGAGAGTCCTCCCATTTTCTAGGACCTGAGTCTGAGGGGTTGTAGGTACCGGGCAGAGAGGTCGTGGGCTGAAAGTTCTCAGCTACTTGGGAAGCCACAGCAGCTAGTGGGCACGGCCTGGCCCTCATCTGCCAGGGCCCCAGGACGAGGTCAAGCCAAAGGCCCAGGGACCACTGCCAGCTGTTCTCTCTCCAAGGGGTCTGAGCTCCTGGGTGGAGCCTCATTTTCCAGACTTCAGTGTCTGCTGCTGAAAGTGAGGCAAGAGATGTTATCTTTGGGGGGAAACCGAAATCAGAAGCTTGGGACATCGTCCCACTGGGTTGCCCCAGGAGGCAGAGCAGCGGAATGGGGGTACAGAACAAGACAGATGGGGGCTGGGGGAAGCAGACCACGGGGTGGGTGGGTGAGGGACACGGGCCTGGAGGATTCCTGGGCCTCAGCCACGGGGGTGAGAGGAAGCAGTGAGGCCCTCTGTGAAAGTCACCCTGTGAACAGCCACTCTCGTGTTGCACTTCAGTTAAAGGCACCCCTCACCTCCAGGACTGCCTCCCTGTCTCAAAACGCTGCAGTTTGGGGCTCAAGAGGCACCTCTGTACCTTGGCAAAATCTGCCAGAGCCCTTTGATCTTCTCAGGAGGGGAATGGGGTGTCTTTAAAAACTGGTTTGGGGGTGGCAGACTTAGGAATCTGCTGCCATGACCCTACTTTCCTGGGGTCTCCCTAAGGATGCTGGAAGATTCCACCAGCTAAAAAGAACAAGTAAACCTCACGCAGGGAAAAACTGCGTCACCTAACCTCTTCGACACCCTGGAGCACTTGCGGGGCCAACCGTCTGCAGCACCCTCTTAAAGGGGTCCTCCCCACAGTTCAGTGTCACCCTGGAGGCCAACCAGGGCTGGTGGACACTCGTCTTCATTGCAGTTCATCCATCCCATGATGACTGAACCGCCATTTGGGGACTCTCCTCTTCACCCGTGACATCCAGTCTTGGACCCCCGGATCACTGGCTCGCTGGCAAGAGGGACAGACTGAAGGAAACTCATAAAAGCATCCAAGTAAGTTCCCAAACATAGCAACTCCACCTGTGTGCTAAGTATTTCCTGTGAGTATCCTCGCTGTAGAGCTGAGGCTCCTCAGGCCCAGAGGTTGAGAGCCATGCCCAAGGTCACTGAGAGCAAGCAGTCCTGATCTCAGGCCCCTCCCGGCGCTGCTGGCAGTGTCTGGAAGCCAGATCATGATCTTTCAATGCAGAGGTACGCTAAGAACTTCAGAGACCAGGATGCATCACGGAGCCCACCTCTCCCGCAGTGACTCTTAAGAGCCATACCAAGCGTCCCTGGGCCACCTCCTTTCTCATCCTGGCACATGAGTCAGGCCTCGCAGCCTCCTCAGATCCCACCACCCCTCTCGAGGGCCCACTGTGGTCCTCTTCACCAAAGTTCTCGGGCTTCTGCTTAACCATCGCCTCTACCGGAAACCACCCCTGACCCCGCAGTCTGCCTTGGGTCACCCCGCTGGACTCTGAGCTCTGACTAGCTCCCCTCTATCCATCACCTCCCTGGGAAGGAGAAACAGCTCTGCCCCCGAGAGGCTGTCACACTCTCCTCTTATGACCCCCAAGGACCCCTCTGCCTCCTCGTCTTTCCACCCCCTGTGGCAAGAGGGACACACTGAGTGAAACTCATAAAAGCATCAAAGTACGGCAACTCAAACTCAAAAAACATCTGGCCCGCCTCTCACGCGAGAGCACCCTTTCCACACACTGCCAATGTGGGACTAGAGAAGACAGATGGCCGAGGGGTTCGCGATGACTTTGTGCCATACTTTTCACATGTTACCTCTTCAAAACCAATCAGTAAATGTTTCTGATTATATCTTTTTTTTTTTTTTTTTAAGTTAAATGTTAGTTTTCAGGGTGTAAAAAAGGCATGTGCCCACTGTGGCAGATCTGGAGAGGGAAAAAATGAAGGAAAGAAATTCATTCGATGACCCTAGGACTCAGAGAGAACCAAGATGAGGGACATTACGTGTTTTTGTACGTACACGTACCTCCATCACCCAATTTGTTCCTCTTTTAAAAAACTTCATCTAAAATCGTCAACTGTGAAGGGAGGACCCAGTGGGGCTGAGCACGGTGTGGGTGAAGGTTAGGAAGAAGGGAGGCCCGGTGGCAAAGTGAACTGTGGCCACTGAACTGTGTGGAAAAGAGTGGCGTTTGATGAAGATTTTCAAAGAGCGTGAGACAGACTCTCCCCTCCAGCTCTCCCATCCGGGTCTTGACCAAAGTCTAAAATGCTCGCGTGCATTTAGGGGAGCGGGTTCTTTCCGGTGGACGTGGAAAGAGGCTAGTGCAGGATGGAAAAGCAGACTGGAGGCCAGGCCACAGGAGGTGGAGGCCAGGGCGCAGCGTGGGTCTCACGCTGGAGGGCTCATCCCAGCCCCACAGGCACCTTCCAAAGCAAGTGGTCTCCTGTCTCCTCATGGGGCTAGGATCCCAGAGCTGGGTCCCCAGAGAATGAGAAACAGGACGTTCTCCCTGCGGGCTCCCAGGCCTGGGCATCTGCCTGGCTGAGCCAGCTGGGAGACCGGCGCTTGCTGGAGGTCCTGCGTCCCAAGCACCTACTACGAACATTATGATGGATGGGAAATTGAATGCCAAATTCTAAGTGAAAGAGAAAAAAGAGAAATGCTGCGCCTTACAGGGTTCGCTACTGATTAAGTACGGCATCCTCTCCCGGGGGCAGGAATTCTCTCACTGTCTTCCCTCCTGGTGGCTCCAGTCTGGGTCATGGGTGCTCCTTAGGATCCACACCTGCTGCCCTCAGTGACTAGCAGGGTGCCTGGCAGGATGCAGTGGCTTAATAAACAGCTACTCAATGAATGAATGAGTGAGTGAATGAGGGAATGAACGAACCAGTGAATAAGTTCAAGTCTGGATGATATTCAGGATCCTGGCACCATGACTGCATTCCCCACTCGGTGTCCCCTCGCTGGCCTGTGGCCAGGGGACACTGGCTTGCCTGTAAGCCCCCTTCCTCAGGGTCTCCCTAGGAGTCCCCTGACTGATGTTGACAAAAGCCAAAATTTTGCTCATCAGACGTGGAGTCTGCCCTAGACCCTGTCTGGTTCTCATCTCCACTGCTGGGCCGGCCTCAGGGCGAGGGCAGTGGGGACCATTTGCCCGAGCGACCCAAGCAAGAACAGAGCAAACATCCCTCCAGAGGTCCCGCAGCAAGGGCAGAGGGGGCAGGTTCCGAGGGCTCGTGGCCTTCCGTCCAGGGTTTCCCAAGGACGGACGGACCGACCAACCGACTGACTGACGTGGGGCCAGTGCCTGTAGCTGTCACAGTGGCCCTCTGGACCAGGCCGGGAGCATAGCAGTGAAGAGGTGGGCTCAGTGGTCAGGAGGATGCGGACCTGGGCCGGCTCTGCCCTACCAGAGGAGCGGGAAGCAGGACTAGTCACTTCACCTCCCTGAGTCTTACTGGCCACAGGTGTAAAACGGGGACACTACCGATAACCACCGTGCAGAAGTGCTTGAGGATTCGGTGGGGCCGAGACAGCGTCTGACCCACAGGGAATGCTCAACGGAAGTCACTCCTGGCTTATCACTTACGTCTCTCTGCCCTGTGAGGACTCGCTGGGTGGGTTCACCTCCTCCTCTCTGGCCGTTTTATGATTGTGGGGGCCGGTGAGACAGGAGGCGTCAGCACCCCCCGGAGGAATGAGGAATGAGGAGCGTGTGAGGTGTGTGTGTGTGTGTGTGTGTGTGTGTGTGTGAGAGCTGTGTGTGACCGTACATGTGTACGTACACCCACACATGCGAGAGCACGTGTATGGATGCACGTGTGTGCACACGCGTGTGGGAGACTGTGTGTATAAGTGTGGGCGTGTGTGTGTCCCTCTGTGCGCACGGGCCCCCGCACGCTGGTGGAGGGGCTACTGTGAAGGACGGTGCGGACCTGCCTCTCTGTAGCATTCGGTGTCAGTGGATTTCTCCCTGCCATCCCCTCAGACCTCCAGTCACCACGACGCCCCTCACTTCCGGCGGAGCCGCCGCCGTGGGAGCTCCCCGCTCAGGACCTCTGTCTTCCCGGGGCCCCCCTGGTGCCCAGCAGAGAAAGCATCAGCGTGTGGGGTGAGTGGCTTCCCGAGCAGGAGGCCCCACTCCCGGGGCAGAAGGGCTCACCACAGGGAGCCAAACCCGGGGCTGGGATCCACTCGCTGTCACCAGTGCCCAGCGGGGCGGGTGTCAGCCCAAAGCCGAGGCCTTGCGGGTGTAACACTCTCAGACCCCACCAGGCGGAGCCACGGGCCCATCTCCACACCAGGCCCATCTCAGGAGTCTGGTTTTAAGAACCCACATTTCAGACCAAATCTGCTCGCAGGTTCTCCTCTGCAGTTCGGCCTGAGGAAGAGCTACTGGCCTCAGGCGCCTGGGCTAGCTCTGGACCGGAAGATGAGTGGGGCTGCTCAGAGCATGGGGCCGGGACCCCCGCCCCCTGCCCATCCTGCTCTTCTACCCCCCACGCCGAGGGGGCCTGCCCCTGGGCCCCGAGCTGACCCGAGGAGCGGCCAGTGAGGGGCGGTGGGGGTGGGGGCCGGTCCCTGCCCAGAGCCCTGAGCGCCGCCCTGGGAGGGAGGCCGAGCTGAGGCCACACTCACCTTTCCAGCCCTGAAGACATCTCTTCACTAAACTCTGAGCTCTCACTACTGCCTGGAAAAGGAACACAGATCGATGAGCGTGGCGGCCTCGTGGAAGAGCGGCCAACCCCGGAGGAGTCTGTTCTCCTGGGTCAGCGGGCCCAGGCCCCCTGAGCTCCACAGAAGTGCCAGACGAACAGCTTTCTGACCCTGTGGGCCTCCGTATGACTTGGGGCTTTGCTGCTATTTCTGACGCCCTCTCCTGGGAGCGTCAAAGAACCAGCCCCTCCCGCCGTTCCCGGTAGGCCCTCCACTCCCTTCCCTCTGCCCCGCTGAAGGCGGCAGCTACCTGCCCACTGGCCCCCCAGGCTCTGTGTCCCTCGGCCTCTGTGTTGGCCTGGCCTGGCCCCATCACCGCCTCCCTCCTGGCCCAAGTGACACCAGTACTAGAACAAGCCTCACCTAGTGAGGACAGGGGCCAAATGAGCACCTCCTTCCTCCCAAATGGTCACAGAGAAGCTGCCTGGCATTAGACAGAAGCCTCCAGGGAGCACGCCCTCGCCTCCTGGCCAGCATACACAAGAGACGGGCTCCACCTCCCCCAGGCTGCTCCTCTGGGGTGGACCGGGACACCGGCTCTCCAAGGCCCGGCTCCAGCCACAAGGACACCTGTCACTGCACACTGCCGAGTGCCTCTGTGCACTCTCTCAGGACCCGGAGGTGCCTCGGCTCGGCTCTCTGCCTGGGCTGCCTGCTGGCACTAAGGCGGGCCAGCCGGAAAGGAGGAGGGAGAAGGTCTCGGGCCCCTTGGGAGTCACCGGGTGGAAAGGTCTCCAGACAGGGCACATGCGCACATCGCAGTTCACTCCCGGGGCTTTCGGCTCCAGACAGAAAGATATCTGAGTTTCCCAAGAAGAGGGGCTGAGGACCAACCGCCTGGTGATCTGCCTGGATACCGGACAGCACTGTGCCTGAGTCCCTTTTCTGTCTCAGGAATAGCAAGGCCTGGGGGTTACAGGCACAGCTCAGAAAGTTTTCCTGGATGGAAAACTCAGCTGCCCAGCTGAATGCTCTGGGTCTGGCACTTCCCAAAATGGTTCCTCAGAACTTCACCCCCATCGCATTCCAGGACGTTCCGAGGAAAGGGTTCCACGACCGGGCTGTGGGGACCTGCAGACTCTACTGCCTTTCTGGAGAGATCCATAATGCTCATCAGCATACTCTAGTCTCTCAGAACGGATCTGCTTACCTGGTGCAGCCCAGCCTTTCCTGAACACACTGACTCCAGAATTCTCCCCAACACACTGACACCTACGAACCACAGCCTGCACTGTCCTAAGCTGTTGTAAAGCCCTGACTGGGTCCAATTAGGATAACTTCCCCCCAGGTGAGAAGGCAGGTGCCGACTTTGGTTGTCACAGCCCTTCCGGGGGGTGGGAGATGACTGCCCCTGTAGGGACACTGCCTCAGAGACTGGGACGTGTGACAGGTGATTCCCGCCCTTCCCCTTCCTCCCCCTTCCTCCCAGTGCTCATGGGCCCCCCACCCTGTAGACCACACCGGATCAAACCCCCAGCCCGGCAACTAAGCCACCCCCAGCCCTGGGAGGGCTCCCAGACAGACACGCAGACACACAGACTACGGAAGCACAGGCACACTGAAAGGACACAGCCAGTGAGAGTACTTGTCTGATGGTAGTAATGACAGGTGACCTGGGCACCGCAGGGTGACAGGCCTGTGACCAGAGCTCAACAGTGTCCTAAGCTCTGCCTCCAACCTCTCTCCACCCCAGCCTCGGCAGTTCTGTCTCTGTTCCTTCCGCTGACATAAGTACCATTTCTGGCTGAAGCTCAGACATGCAATTTTATCCCCGAAGATCAATTTTTCATCCTCCCTAACTCTGGCTTCTCAGTGTGAAGACAAGTACACGAGTGAGAGAACCCGGTGGCCCACCCAGCTGCTGTCCCCGGCAGCTCCCCCCGCTTGGCTCTGCACGCTGGGCCTTGTGGCTCCCCCAGGACAGAAGCCCTGCTGGGGCCGCGGCCAGGCTCTCGCAGTTGCCAACCAATGACAGCGGGTCTCGGGTGTGCGTCCGGCTTCCTTCCACCTGCCTGCCGCGCTCAGGGCTACCGGCAGGACGAGGACAAACCCAGGTCACTTTGTGAAGCCCTGGAGATGGGGAAGCAAAGCCCTCCTGGCTCTGGCGACTCCTGTAGGGGAGCCCTTTCTGCAGAGGGTGAGGGGCCACCGGGCGCTGCACAGTGACAGAGACAGACACGGAGCACACACCGCACTGTCGTGTGCAGGCCAGAGACGCTTACCTAGGGAGAGTCCATTGGTGACGGCAGAGGAGGAGGTGAGGGCGAGGCCCCTGCGGGGGCTGCGAGACTCTAGGACACTGTCGTCCAGCAGGTGTCTCGCTTTCTCCGATGGGAATGTCGCACTTTTACTCTCAACTACACTCAACTGACACATCATACTGGAAAACGGAAAGGAAGAAAGAAGGCAGAGCTCCTTATCTGTGGAGTCACAGTGAGTATACCTGCCCTGGGGTCCTGAGCAGATGGTGCAGCCGGAGGAAAAAGGCGGCCACCCAGAACCACGGTGCAAGTCCAGGCTCGGCCCTATCTCATGGCGTGACCTTGGGCAAGTCACATCCTTTCTCTGAGCCTCAGTTTCTCCATCTGTCAAATGGGGACTATGGATACTTGCCCTGCCTGTTTCTCAGGACGATTATAAGGCTCATGTGAGTGGATCGTGCTTGTGAACCATGGCGCCACACGAGTGAAGGGGCAGAGTGGCCCTGTGGGCAGCATGCCTGGTTCTGGAGTCACACGTCTGGTCCAAATCCTTGTTCCAACCTTACTCACCATTGCAAGGTGCTTCGCCCCATTGAACCTCATAGGACTCATCTTACGATGTATATGATACAGCCCCTACCTCGGAGGCCTGCGGGGGCTCAGTGACATAATGCTTGGCAGGCATGTAGCAGAGTATCTAACACGGGGCAAGCGCTAAACCCTCAGACAGCAACCCTTTTCCCCTCCAGCCTATGAGTGACTCCAGGGCCAGCCTGAGCTGGCCGAGGCTTGCGTTTTGGTGGTGGAAGAAAGGAAGGAAGGGAGGGATGGAGGGAGGAAAGAACTGAGGGAGGAGGGATCCAACTGGTTCGAGGGCCTGTGCCCAATACCCTGGGGACACGGGCATGGCTGCCCCCAGCCACGCTGAGGTCCATACATGTCCCCGAGCTGTCAGTCCACAGGGCTGGGTGAACCAGTGGCAGGTTCACTGCTCTGCAGGCTTTCTGAAGCCATGGGCAAGCAGAGACTCTGAGCCCCAACACAGGCAGATGCTCTGGATGACACTGAGTGATGCTCTGGATGACAGTCACGGTCTCCACTGGGCTCTGGAGCTTTCCGCAAGGGAGGCACCAACCGAGCTTGGCAAACTTTCTGGAATCCAACCATTGCTGCCCTGCACTTCCCTGTATGCCTCCTCCATTGGCTCCTGAGCCAGTGATCCCTGTCACCAGGACACAGGCCGTGCTGCCGCAGCCGGGACCGCTCCCCCGCCCCTCCCCGGCTCTCCCCGAGCCTGTGCCAGCCTGAGGAGAGGCCGCCAGCCAGGGATACCAAGAGCACGCATCAGATGGACAAGGCGGCCCCCAGTAGCCAAGCAGTCCCAGCAGCCCTGGAGCCCACGGTGGGGGGGGCTTGCTCAGTCACCCACTTGTTTCCCAGGCTGTGGCTCTTCCGGTGTCTCGGGACAGGGGGTGTGGGGAGGCTGCCAGCAACAGACGCGTCGGGACAGGTGGGCCGCCGGCTGAACCTCGCGGAACTGGAGCCAGTGGAGGGGCCTGTGAACAGGAGAGAGAGAGAGTGATGGGGTGGGGGTGAAGCTGGGCTGGGGAAGCCCAGAGGAGGTGGCTCCGGGCAGGGTCAGGTACCTGGCCTGGCTGCTGTAGTGGGGCCAGGTTCACACAGGCCTGGTGGCTTTCTACTCGGGAGACACTGAGCCCTCACTGGCAGTATAACTGGCCTCTGAACCGACTGTTAAGGTGCCCAGCGTCCTGCTCTGCATGGTGCCCCCTGACCAGGCAGTGCCACCGACTAACACGGGGGAGGGAGAATGTGCGGATGGAGATGGGGTGGATGTGGGGACAGGCAGCCTGGCCTGGTTTCCCCGTGGCAACACGTATCCAGGGCCACCCAGTTGGGTGACGGAATTGGGACTTCACGGCCCATCTTCTGAGTCCGAGTCCAGTGACCTGGCCCTGTGTCCTTCTCTGCCTGCTCACTCAACCAAAAATGGAAGGAGGGCTTCTCAGAGGAGGCGGGGGATTTACCGAGGTAGGGCAGGGCTAGGGAGGCAGGGGTTGAGACCCCAGGCCTATCAGTTAACTGCCTGGGGACCTTGGACAGGTTACTTAACTTGTTCCCTGAGCCTCGGGTTCCTCATCTGAAAAGTGGCAGTAACTTAACTCACCTTGCAGGTGGCTGGGAGGTCACAAGGTCATGTACCTAGAATTTCACAGGTGGCACTTCTACTTGTTACATTCTGACAACTGTTACCATGTCCTTCTCAGCCCTATGCACGGGGTCACTGGAAGGTCATGAGAGCCGGGAGCCAGGGCCACCGACCACACTGAGTGCCGGATGCAGAGACTGAGGCAGAATCCTTCACGTCCGTGGCTAGATTTTGAGGGCCGTGGCCCCGACCACTATTGTACTTTGATTTCTGTGGCTTGGGAAGAGACAACTTTAAGGGAGGTGACCGCAGGTGCTAGCCTAGCCACAGCTGCCGGGGACAAACACTGGACATAGGAACCAGGGCTTCCACAAAGGAGCTCGACCATATCAAACGCACACGTGGAGACACTTTTCTGGAGAGCCTGTGAGGCCCGAGGTCCATCTGGGGCTTCAGATCTTCCACCCCAAGACGCCATAGATGCACAAGGGACCGAGGGGTTCCCTGGTTCTCCAGCATGCTTGGATCATCCTCATAAAGTCCAAACTAAGGAGCCCTGTTCCCAGCCTGTCGCCACAGGAAGTCTAGGTCCCTTCTGGCCCTCCGGAAGGTTCATGAGGCAGGAACTCACATCACCCGGAGCGCGGGCTTCTGGCTCCCAGCTGTTGGGTTCTCACCCCTGCCTCCCCTCCACACCCCCACCGTGCACACACACCTCCTCCCTCAGATCCCTGCGCCCCCCCACCAATCCCTCTCTCCTCAAGCCCCCTCCCTTTCGAGAGACACCACTCTCCACCTCCACGAGAAAACTGTGGCTGTCAGCTCCAGCCTTGCAACTGTCACATGTGCTCCATCCACACGTGCCTTCCTGTAGGGCCTGGGGCTCGGGCACTCCTCTCCTCCCCGGTCCTGCCTGTCCCCTCTGAGAATTCACACCATCACCTCCTTTCTTTCCGGCCCCTTCCACAGCCTTTAAATACATCGTCGTCTCCCGTTTTCTGTGGAATACAGGCCCTTGGCCCCGTGTTCCTCCTGGCCAGTCGCATTTCCTCAGAGGACCGTGCTCCTCGTAGCTCTGCCTCTGCCCTCACACCTTCTCCCTACAGCCTGCGGCATCCGGTGCTAGTGGCCCCTCCTCGCAACGCCTTGCGTCCCGGCTGTCTGTGCTGTCTCACTCCTGCCTCTCCCTGTGCCTCTTGGTCACTGCCACTCTGTCTCCTCTGTGGGCTCCTTATCCTCCACCTGGCTCTCGTGTTGGTGTTTTCTATGCAGACTTCCCTCTTTGGGTCTGGTTTTGGCTCTTAAATTTGTCCCACAGCCCTCTTTTCTGAACCCGAGACCAATACACCCAGGATGCTTCTGTCTGAACATTCCTAAGGTACCCTGAGTTCTGCTCCGTGAAGGTCACACCCGGAACCTCCTCCTGTATTTCCAACCATGGACACTCAGTCATCTGGCCTGGAGTGTGGGGTCATCTTGGCCTCTCCCAGACGGTGACCGGCCTCTCCTCTTCCTACCCCTCTTTACTTGCCAGACACGATCACTGAGGCCCCTAGATTCTGCACATCCCCTCCATACTCATCTCTCCGGTCACCACGTGGGCTGGGTCCCCACACGACCTTCTTCTACCTCCTGACGGATCCTCTGAAATCCAACCCCTGTACAGCTTCGTGAGTGTTTGAAAAAATGAAAAGCTGGGCACATCAATTCTGAGCTCGAAACTGCCAGCGGTGTGGTGTTCAATGCTGCCTGACCACTGCCTGGTCGCTTCAGCTGGTCTTAATGTCCTGATGGAAGACTAAAGGGAAGAAGTCTCCAGGACAGTTGTCAAGAAGGGCAGTACAGGCCTTGCCCTACCAGATATCAGAACAACACACAAAATGGTAGGACTGCACCCAGTTTGGTGTTGGGGCAGGGACGGAGAAACAGTTCGGTAAATTAGAAGGGAGAGCCCAGACTCGCTTCATGATGGTGGGTCAGTGGGGCAGGGAGGGTCTTTTCAGTACACGGCGCTAGAACCATCGGGCTCCGTGGGGAGAAAGACAAAATTGGGGTCCTCCCACCTTATGTTACACAAGCGGATTCACACCATGAATGTAAAAAAGCAAAAATGTGAAACTACTGGGGAAAAAAACATAAGAGACGATGTCGATGACCTTGGGGAAAGAAACAAAAAGCATAAGACCTAAAGTACAAAAAAAAAACAAAACAAAACTGAATTGATTGCATTAAAATTAAACATTTCTGCACCAAAACAAACAAATGAAAGTCAGCAAAATCAATGTTAAAAGGCAAGTTGTACTCTGGGAGGAGGGATCATGTCACCCACACCCCCAGCAAAGGATTCGTGTTGAGATATATAAAGGACTTCAAATATCAGTTAGAAAGAGGCAAACCACACAGAGAAAATGGGTAAAGGACACAAACGGGAAATTCACAAAAGAGGAAAACCCCACGTGACCAATAAGTACAAGGAGAGATGCTTAACCTCACTGGTGATCATGGGAATGCAAATTGTATAGTAACGGTGAGAAAAAGTGTTTTTACCTTAGTAGGTTGTCAAAAATTAATTAGCCCAACAACATCAAGTGGTGGCTAGGATGTGGGAAAATGGGCTCTTAGGGTGCCAAATATTTGGAAAGCTATTAGCCTGGCGAGTGAAGGTGAAGATGCTATGCCTTTGTGACCAGGCGATTCTGGTTCTAGGTATCCCCCAGATTTCCCCCAGGAAACCCCTGCACGTAGTATACACACAAGGAGACACATTTATGAGGATGCTCTATGTAGCATTGTGTATAACAGCAAAAAGGTGGAAACAGTCTACATGCCCCTCAGGAGGGAAATGGATAAATGAGCTGTGGTTTATTCACCCAACAAATTCTACAGAGCAGAAAACAGCGAAGAAACTGAATTTAAACTGAATTTATACGTATCCATACAGATTACGTCCTAGAAGCATAAGCTCAGTGGAAAAGTGCAAGGTGCAAAACAATGTTTACACTGAGGCATGATGCCAGTTTTGTAAACACTGTAACACATACAAAACAACAGTATAATATAAAAAGCCTACACAGGAATAACATAAATTGGTCTCCGGAGAGTAGATACCTCTATGGGGAAGAAAGAGGAAGCATAGGGTAAGAGGGATTTCTGCTCTATCTGTAGTGTTATTTTACTTAAAAAAATATAAAATATGGCTAAATGCTAATTTCTGTTAAATATGGATAGTGGGCGCAATGGGTACTCTCTACATGTTCAATATTTCATCATTTAAAATGAGAATATTTTATTTTTAAATTTTTTTTAATGTTTATTTATTTTTGAGAGATACAGAGACAGAATGCGAGTGGGTTAGGGGCAGAGAGAGAGGGAGACACAGAATCAGAAGCAGGCACCAGGCTCCGAGCCATCAGCCCAGAGCCCGACGTGGGGCTCGAACTCACGAGTTGTGAGATCATGACCTGAGCTGAAGTCGACGCTCAACCGACTGAGCCACCCAGGCGCCCCTAAAATGAGAATATTTTAAAAACACATGGATGGGGTGCCTGGGTGGCTCAGTCGGTTGAGCCTCTGACTTCAGCTCAGGTCATGATCTCACGGTTCGTGAGTTCGAGCCCCACGTCGGGCTCTGGGCTGACGGCTCAGAGCCTGGAGCCTGCTTCGGATTCTGTGTCTCCCTCTCTCTCTGACCCTCCCCATTCATGCTCTGTCTCTGTCTCAAAAATAAACATTAAAAAAATTTTAAAAATAAATAAAAACACATGGATGCCTACTATGTGCCAGGGGCTGTGCTGGAATCTTCCATTTGCCCTCCAGATTCGTCCTGCACCCTTTTCCACCCTGTGCCATTAACTGGGAGCTGGGCTTGGGGCCTCGGTCAGTGGGCTCCCTTCCCTCTGGCTCCTCGTTGGATCAGGCCTATGGGGAGCCGTGGCCAGAGACTGGGGGGAGGGAGGAGAGAGGCTAAGGCACCATTTCCTCCAGACTCCCCTTCAGGGTCACCCCTGAGAGGCGGCAGTTTCCCCAAGTCCTCTCTACTCTGGTTTTCATAACCGCTGTCTCCCTGCACTCCTGTTCTGGCGCTGGGGTGCTGTGATGTCCTTAGGGTTCCTTAAACCCGCCGGCCCCTTTCTGAAAAATTCCTCTGATCACCCCACTGGATTGTGCCATCTGTGTCCTGCTGAGGCCCTGTGGTGCTTTCACATTTAACCCACACAACAGCTCTCTGAGGTCTGTACATTAGCCTTAATTCACAAATGGGGAAGCAGCAGCTCAGGAGGTTAAGCTTCAAGGGCAGGGAGCTGGTTGGCTAGGCAATCAGGTTCAAGTCTAGGCCTTGTGAATCCATGGAGCGGACACCTGGGACCACCTGCCCGCCACCCCCTCCAGGAATCCCCCTTCCCACCACTGATAGGGTCACAGGGGAGCCAACTCCAGACCGCTGTGGCCTTGCTCCTGGATCCGGATAGGGATAGACACCTTTCCCGAGGATTTTTCAGATGTGAGCCTAGAACATGTCTGAGGACAATCACTTTTTGCGGCTGTGCAAGAGAACCTAGACGTTGCCAATGGCCATGTTTCCTGCTTGTGGAAAAGAGTCCCGTTTTAGTCGTTCCCGCAGCCCTGGGCCGCGTCCTTCCTTCCCTGGCTGCTCAGCCCTTCCTGGACCCCATAAGCCAAAGGTTCCCCTTTTGGTTGAGGCAGCCAGCGTCTGTCTCATTGTCTGCAGCCCAAGGAACCTGACCCCGAGGCCCCGCCACACCACACCGCCTCCTAGAGGGCTGCCTGGGTGGCCTAGCCTGGTAGCAGGACGCAGGGGAGGCTGCTGGAGGTCCCAACTGCAGCCCGCACAGGACATCTCAAAAACAGACTCTGGCAGACCATGATAACGAAGCCGGAGAGGCGGGGCCCGCACCTCACCGGATCCGGTCCTCGGAAGGCCCTGGAGGAGTGTGCAGAGGTACCGGACGGGTAACTACGCTTCGTGTGCGCGTGCGTTTTCCTGGCGAGGAGTTCCACTCTGCCAGCAGCTCTGTCAACCTGGGAGTGTATCTGAAGCATCTGCAGAGTGTGTGAGAAATGGGGTTTCTTGGGCCCGTCCTGGAGGTTCTCATCCCACTGGCTCTCCAGGTGACTGGCACGTGCGCCCCGGAAGACCTTCTGCTCAATCTCTGTCCTGGACGAAGCGTCTCTTGTGGCTGCTCCGGAGACGAAGGGGAAGAACGGAAGCCCTCCTGCTCTGTTTTCGTTGGGCACTATTGCTCAATGAACGAGTCCGTGCGGAGGGTGGAATTCGCCTTGTTTATCAGTGGCATGGACGTGGAATCACACCGCCTGAGTCACTCTGGCTCCCACCCTGGGTTCAGAAAGTATTTTGTAAAGGTCAGTTCGCGCACTGCTCCTCCCCTGGAGTTTTAACTGGAATTCGACTCCCAGTGTTGTTGTAGTAAATGATAACGGTGATAATTAAGGTGGAGCGTTCCACCCCCGGCACCGTGCCGCGTGGGCGTGCTGCCCTCCACGCACGGGTGGCGGGTTCATAGGTGAGAAAGCCAGGGCTTACACAGTTGCCATGGGCTGCTGGGGGGTGGGAGGCTCGCAGTTCAAAGGTCAGGTACTGGTGAAAACCTGAGGCAGAAGAAACAGTGACACATCTGAGGTGATCTGATAAGCGGGAGGCACTTCCTCCAGGAACTCTGTTGGGTAAGGTCCAATTGCTACTGTTGTAGGTGAAGGTGGAGAGGACCAACATCTATTATGCACCAGCTGTGTGCCAGGCTTGTACAAAAACTCCAACGCGGACTCCTATGCAGTTGGTAATTTTACAATTGCCGTTAAAAAAAATTTTTTTTAAAGGTTTATTCATTTTTCAGAGACAGACAGAGACAGAACATGAGGCAGGGAGGGGCAGAGAGAGAGGGAGACACAGACTCTGAAGCAGGCTCCAGGCTCTGACCTGTCAGCACAGAGCCCGACGTGGGGCTCGAACCCATGAACTGTGAGATCATGACCTGAGCTGAAGTCAGATGCCTAACCGACTGAGCCACCCAGGCGCCCCTACAATTGCCATTTTAAAGGGACGTTCCAAGGCATGTAAGGTCACACGCTGGGGGGGTGCTGGCTTTGTTCCCTCAGCTGCCCATGCGTGCTGTGCCGTGCCTAGAGAGCTGACTCTCCGAGCCTCTTCTGGGAACTTCCTTGGCTTTCCCCGCTCACTCCCTTTTTCACCTGCCTCCAGATGGTTCCTGCATCCTGGCTCTGATCTGCATGTTCCAGCTCTCCTACGCTTCCGGACTCGCCCTCGGTTTCTTCCGCTCGGCTCCGGATTCTCCCTCCAGGACGAGGCCCAGATCCGCCTCCTTCTTCTTGCTGCTTTGGACGGCCTTGGGAGGCATGCCTGGCCTCAGATGGCCCTCAGCCGGGTTGAGGAAAGGGTGGGAGGCCCAAGCAGAAGAGGCTATGATCTCCCTGGGCCCAGAGTCCAAGCTGATACTGCTCCTAATTAATGCCCTGGGTCTCAGCCACTCCCACCCCCTGGTTGTTGACCAATAGCCTGGTCTGACGCTAAAGCCGAAGAATTTCCATTCAGTTGGGACCTAGGGTTAGGGGGTGGGGGGGGGGGGCTTCTCTGCCAGTAAGTGACATTCTCTGCTACTGAAAGGCCTCACGTTCCTGTCCCACTAAGCCTGGGGTGGCCACCACGTGACAGCACCAGGGAACACGTGTCTTCCGGGACCATTTCTGAGCTGAGCAGCTGGCAAGTTTGTTTCTCCATGTCCCCTGGGGCAAGGGCAGGGGTGGGGGCAGTGATAATGAACTGGGGTTCTGGCCTCGCTGTGCGGAGCGTGGTCCCCGCTGCCCAGCCCGATATGGCACGGACAGCTGGAAAAACTGACCATGTGGCTTGACTATCTCAGAGGATTGCTCTATTTTTCCTCCGCATAATTTTTCCATGAATAATCTTTAAAGCTCTTTAAGTGGCTGTTTCTTTAGCAGTTTTATTGGAACATATGAGAACTGACAGTCTCTGTGGGGAACGAGATATCATGTTGAAAAAAAAAATCTGGTTTTCATTACATTTCTCTCAAGAAACCAACAGGCTGCCCAACAGACCACTCATTGATTGGAAGAGAAAAGAGCACAGGGCCTTCTAATAATGGCTCTGCAGAAGACAGGAGTGAGGGTGATGAATGGTCCTAGCTAAGAACTCAGAGTCTGGAGGCAGGCAGACCTGGGCTCCCGTGCTATCTGCCACTTGCAGGCTGAGTGAGCGACCTTGGGAGAGCCACCTCGCACCTCTCCACCTGATTCTACATCTGCAACACAGGAACAGTGGTCTGACCTGGCAGCCTCCCTGTAAGGGGGAAATGATCCAGCATCTGTCCCTCCTTCCTGCAGCAAACGTTTCCTGACCCTGGGCCAGCCCTGAGCCAGGGGCTGGTCAGCCACGTTGGATTAGAGGGCTGACGCTCTGCTTTCATGGGGTTTACAGTCAGGTGGGGGAGAAAGACAAGCAAGCGGAAAATTACACCCAGGAGGGACACGTGCTTCGATAGGAGAAAAAGAAATAATAATCGTGGTAATAGCAAAAACTACACCGACAGAGTAACTACCACGGCGATAATGGAGGTGGTAATGCAACACCCGACCTTCCTTGTGCATCTACAGGCGCCACACACTGTGCTAAATGCTTTGTACACAGGATCCCATTTAAAGGCCTTGCGGCAACACTGCCTCCCAGGAGCTGTTGTCAGCTCAGCGCTGTGAGGTGGGACCTGAGGTCAGAAGGGTTAGGGAGCTTGCCTGGGCAAGCAGCTGGTGACCAGTGGAGCCATCTGAGTGCTTCTGAGAACGCGGGAAGGTCGGAGAGGAGCCGAGGGTCCGACATCCAGGCTGAGCCCGAGAGATGCAGCTGAGGCCTATGCAGCAGGAGCAGCAAGAGCAAAGACCGTGGAACCTACTAGAGAAACTGCAGGGAGCCACCCTGGGGGAAGAGCTGAGGGCGGGACCGTGTATGGGGGGCGGATGGTGGCTGCGGTGGAGGGGGGGAGGCGTGGGGGTGGGGGGGCACCTGAGGAGCTTGGAGTTTAAGGAGGGGAAGGTGTCGAGATTTTTAGGAGGGGCGGTGATGTGCTCAGAATCGCACCCTAGAAAGCTCACTCTGGCTGGAGAAGCACGTGGTGGCAGCCCCAACGACAGGCCGGGAAGGAGAAAGAGGAGGAGGGGGGTCTAGGGGGTCTAGGGGGATCAGCAGGGGTGTGGTGGGAGGGGGGCTTGGGGCAGCGTAGGTGGATGCTAGTGCCGTTCACTTAGGGAGCAGGCTCGGGGGACCGACGAGAAGTTCAGGTCGGGACTGATGCGAAGGGGCCACTGGGGGAGTGTTCAGGAGACAGACCGCGCCGGGGACAGACGTGTCCAGCCAGGGGAGTGTGGAGCCCCGGGAGTGGGCGAATTATCCAGAGTTGCAAGCTCGGTGAGACGAGGGAAGGCCTGGGACAGAACCAGTGTTTGTGGGACGAGAAGAGACAACCTAAAAAGGAACTTGTGTAGAACCAGGGTCGACAGAACAACTCTTTGAGAAAAGCGTCATTTTAGATGCAGGAGGAGAGTGATCTCGGGCTTCACTTGTAATTCTAACGGAAGGCGTCAGAGGCGACGCGTGGTTTTCAGGCCAGCGGCCCTGACTTCGGCTGCCACTTCTTCCCGCTCCGAGGTGCCTGGTGCAGGCAGCACCCATCTCTGGGGCTGGAACACACAGCAGCGGCTGCCTTCCCTCGGGTGTGGGTCTCCAGGGGGAGCAAGCTGGAGGGGCCTGGCCTGCCACCTCAGTCGGCCGGCCAGCGCCAAGAGCCAGCGTCCCCCTCTGCCCACCCATGTGGACCCAGCAGACAGTCGTGACACACCTCAGAAACGGCCTTCTGCTCCGCCAGATGTTTCCCTCGGGAGAAGGGAGAGATGGAGGAAAGAGCCGCTGACCTTCTCCCTTCCTCAGGGGCTAAAGGAGCAGCAGCAAGGGGTTCCAGGAAGACGCAGGCCCAGTGCTGACGACACGCATGTCCTGCGTCCTCAGAGAGGGCAGCGACCCTGCGTCCTCAGAGAGGGCCAGGCCCTCCGGTCACTCGCTCTCCCGTGGCCTGCACTTGCCTTCAGCGCCCATCCACTTGTCACTAAGGAATGAGATGTGACTTCCTGTTGACCAGAGTCTCCCACCAGCACCAGCTCGGGGAGGCAGGGGCTGCGGGACTCGAGTGTAGCCGGTGCTCTGGCTACAGACGGGCTGGCTCTGCCGAGGGGGACGGGGAGCCTTGTTCCCGCGGCTTTCCGGCAGCAACTGGGGCCCTGGCCCGGTCGGCATTGCCCAGGTTAAGCAGCCTGGCAGCCAGGCTGCCGCTCGCGGGGTGCTTTCCGAGTCTTGCACACACTGTAAGTTAACGGGAGGCAGCTGTGGCAGAGGGGACTTGGAGTCACGAGACTCGAGTTCCAGTCCAGCCTCCGCCTGGGCTGCCGGGAGCTTGGGGTCCGGCCTCCTCGGCCCCCGAGCCTCTCCGGGTTGGAGAAGGGGAGTGACCATGGCCGGACGTGGAGCTCCCGACAGTGCCGCCGGGCCATGCGGTTCACGGGGCGGACTTGCTCCCAGCTTGAAGAGGGTTCTGCGCCTCCCGGCCTCTTTACTGTGTGTGCCGCGAGCCCTGTTCCCATAGCAGGGACTTGGGCCCTCTCCGGGGCTGCCAGAGCCCTGTGGCACCCGGGGACATGGGGGTCCTCTGCACAGAAAGCCTTCTCTGGCCAGGTTTCACGGTCAGGCCTCGGCGCTGGTCACTTTCACATTCACATTCACACACGTTCTTTGTTTCTCATACATGCAGCTCTCCCGGGTCCTTGCTGTGAGCCAAGATCTGGCTCACCGTCATTCGGAATGCCCCGGTCCATTTCTTTCTGAAAAATCGCATTGGATCCCCCTTCAGCGGTGGTGAGGCCCAAATGCTTTCTCCCTGGGGTCAGGGCAGGGAATGCAGGGGAAGCCGCCGGTGCCGTGTGCGGCGTGGTGGGGGGAGGAGGGGGGCTGGGCCACAGTGGGGCAGCAGAGTCGGACAGAAGCGGGCTTGTGTCTCTGCTCCTCTGCTTGACCTTGACATAGCAGGCCACGAGGTGAGAGACGAGGAACGGAGATGTGAACTTCCAGAGCGAAGAGGCGGGCACTGGCTTCTCAGCTCTTGAGCCCCTCGCCCATTCTGAAGATCTATGAAAGCTAACAGAGGAGGCTGTGGAAGGGAGAGTCCCCAGCCCTGCCCACGGGGTGCTCTCTTCTTCTGCTCACTACTCTACGGTGCAGGCCGACGTCCCCACAGACCGCTCGGGGAACTTGGAATACGTCCTCAGCAGTTGGGAGACCCAGGGGACTCCTAGTGCCTTGCTCAGTCATGGGAGCCAACACGGCCCCAGCCACACCAGGGTCAGCTGCATGTGCAAGTCTGTCAGGACAAGGATGGCTGTGGCCTCCCATTGCCAACCAAGGGCTCACAGGGACCCAAGCAGCAAGGAGCTGGCAGTGGACACAGACTCTGAGGGGCCATGGAAGGGGCTGCAGCGGCCCCAGAATGGATTTGCATCTGTCTAGGTCAAGGGACCTGTGGCATCCCACGGAAGTGCTCACCTGAGGAAGCATCGACGAACTGACTGTCACCTGGAGGCCCCAAGACAGCAGTGCCCGCCGCTAAGACCATGTCCTTTGTGGCAGGCCCTGAGCTTAGCAAGCCAACAGAGATAGAGAAAGGCCTGGTGGGGAGAAGGGCCAAGCACCCCCAACCCTGACCATGAGAGGTCAGGCCTCATGCCCCCAGCTAGGGGGAGCAAAGAAGATTTAATGGCAAATCAGATTTGCAGCTGTGACTCTCACACAGACCCAGCCTTCTAAGAACCAAGCAGGGAGAGTGTGTGACCCAAAAATGTCTCTAAGAAAGGCACAGATGTGCCAGGGTTGTCACCCAGGGCCGTGATGACTGCACAGACACCGGGAGACATAGGGAGAGACCTGTGCCTGAGGGGGGTGGGCCGGCTGGAGAAGGGGGCACAGCCGCACACTTTTGATTGCTGTACCGCACAGACACCGGCAGCAATGGGGACAGAGCCCAGAGCAATCCGGGACCTGCAAGCGCATCCTGGTTGTCCGATGCATGGGACATGGGACATGTCCATGTCCCATGCAGGAAGGGCATGGGCATGTCCCATGCATGGGCAATCACCAGTCCAGACCCCTGGGCTTAGCGGCTGGCTCTGCTCCTTCCTGCCCCAGCACCTCTCCCTACGGAATACGGATATCAGCCTTCACCTCACAGGGTAGGCGTGGGGGTCCTGAATGAGCACAGGCAGTGCTTACAACAGTGTCTGGCAGCGAGTACAAGCTCAGTGCGCGCTAGCTGCCGCCGCCACCACCATCATCGTCGTCGTCGTCGTCGTTGTCGTCGTCGTCATCATCGAGCCTCTGTTCCCCCACCGCGAACTAGCTGGCGTGGTGGTTTTAACATACGTCCACAAATTCTTGACGTGGTTCCTGTTGAGCGGTAGGGTCTCTGGCCCCTCTCCTTGGACCAGGGTGGACCTTGACCGACAGAGTGTAGTAGAAGCGAGGCTACGTGACTTCCGAGGCGGGTCACACGGACGCCATCATGCAGCTTCCACCCAGCTCTTGGGACGTTTGCCTTGGGGGAACACTGCCGTGTAGGAGTCTGACCACTCTGAGCCTGCCATACGCTAAGGAAGCCCAGGCCACGTGGGAGGCCACGTGTACACACGCGTTCTGTCCCGGCCGTGGCCCGTCAACAGCCAGCATCACGCACATCCAGATGATTCCAGCACCTAGCCGTTGAGTCCCTCTCAACCTTCGACTTTCTGGCAGAGGCCCCAGATATTGTGAAGCAGAGACAAGCCCTCCTGGCTGTGTCCCGTCCTATTTCCTGATCCACAATACCTGTGCATGTAACAAAATGATGGTTTTGTGACACTAGGTTCCAGGGTGGCTGGTTATACAGCAGCGGTACCCGGCACAGCTGGTGACTGGTGAGTTGGACTTGAGGTGAGGGCCCTCCGGCTCCCCGTCCCCTGCTCTGCGTCATGCTGTCCCCCCATCGGGACAGCATCGCGGCCCGCCCTATGAGGGCCAGGAGCCAGAAATCCTGAGTGGTGAGCGTGTGCCAGGCGCTGTGCTAAGGGCTCTTCTGGCACAGCCTCAGCCCCGCAAAGTAAGCCTGCGTGAAGTATTTATTCCTACCGCTGTTTCGCCAACAAGAAAACTGAGGCTCAGAGGGATTAAGCCGATCGCCCGAGGTCCCACAGCTAAGAAGTGCTGGAGCTGGGCTTTGAACTCAGGTCTGCCCGACTCCGAAGCAGGGCTTTTACCCAAGAGGCAATAAAACAAGGAAGACACGAAGGTATGTCGAGAGCAGTTCTGAAGGTGCGCGTAGAAAAGGCCGAGGCCCGCGCTCAGGTTTTCCATGGCCCTGCTTTGCTGCCAAGGACTCTTAGAAAACCTGTCAGTTGGTTCAGCCACGTGGGGGCGGGGCTAACAGAATCTGGAAATGTCTTCATCGGTTCCAAGGCACACACAAACATTACTTGCCCTCTCTGGGGGTCAACGTTCTTTATGATTTTTGCTCTCCAGGAAAATATTAGTTCATTTATATAAACGAAACATTACATATAGGGGGATGGGGATTGAAAACGTGGCATTCCTGGCCCTTTTTCCTCCCAGCCCAGAAACTGAGACGGTTTCTCCATTTCCGTTCTCACAGTCTATTTGCTGGTGTGGAGGTGCCGGCACAGTCACTGCCAGGGGTGGAGACGGGGCAGCCGTCTGTGGGGCGCAGGGGTTCTCACAGACACAGAGGGCACAGCATCAGCTCCGGGCCACGCTGGCACTAACCACGGCCTCCGAGAGACCCACGACCGGCTGTTCCCAATGCTAGAGTTAGCGGGTCTCATTGCCTGAGGGGGGTGGGCTGGCTAGAGAAGTGGGCACAGCCGCACAGAAGGGTCAGGGAGCCCACCGGCCATCTCGGTCGTGCTCACGCTGGCCTCCTCGGGCTCCTTCCTGAACCACGCCCTGTGCCCTCACGGCTTCTGCTGCTTGTCTCCTCTGCTAAAGCCTAAGCTCCATGCGGGCAGGTCTCTGCCTCGTTCCACTGGGTACCTGGCTCACTGCAAGCGTCTGGCTCACAGCAGGCCCTTGGCACGTACGTCCGGAGTGCAAAAGCCAATGAATGCATCTTGGGGCCTCTCCTTGGCAGGTGTGGGGGCGGGTGCCTGACTGCTGGAAAGGGAGCCCAGAGCTGTAGCTTGAACCCCCATCCTGAGGAGCTGAGGGAGGCAGCGTTCCTCCCATTCCTGGGACTGCAAGAGGCACATTCCTGTCCTTGGGCCTGGTCGGGCTCCTGCCACGCAGCCCGGTCTGACTGCCAGAGTGGGGACGGCATCCTGGGAGCTGCCCCTCTGGTCCCGCCCTCCACAGGACCCCTCGGCTGTCCCAGGCCACAGCAGCCTCTCTGTCCTGGGAGAGGCTTCGAGGCTGTGGGTGGGAAGCCAGGACCACTGAGTGCATCGGAAGCCTTCCAGACGCTCCCGGGCTCTCTGGTGATCAATGAAAACCTTAACATCCTGCTTCTAGGGTGGGAGCCAGGGCTTTGGAAAACTGGTGGAAAACACGCCTGTGAGCCGCTCTCGCACCACCGTGTGAAAACTGCCACGTCAGCACTTCCCTGGAAGGGAGTGCGGAGTCAGCAGTGGGCGGCCGGAGCTGCTTCCCAGAGCCCTGTGCCCGCAGGGGCCCGGCCAGCAGCTCAGAGATCCTGCCTGAAGGAGACCCGAGGGCAGGAGAGCAGCTCAGAGATCCTGCCTGAAGGAGACCCGAGGGCAGGCGAGCAGCTCAGAGATCCTGCCTGAAGGAGACCCGAGGGCAGGCGAGCAGCTCAGAGATCCTGCCTGAAGGAGACCCGAGGGCAGGCGAGCAGCTCAGAGATCCTGCCTGAAGGAGACCCGAGGGCAGGCGAGGCGCCCGGGGGCCAGGCTCCGGGGACCCTGGCCGTGGTCCCTACCTCAGGGGGCCCTCAGTGCGGTGGGGAAGGCAGATAGGGGACAAATGTGCATAGGTAACGGTGTCCTTCCCGCAGAGGGAAGAGCTGTGGAGAAGCACAGACCATCCCTGCAAGAGTGTGCAACACTGGGTTGGCAAACTTTCTGTAAAAAGCCAGATGGTGAGGGGCGCCTGGGTGGCGCAGTCGGTTAAGCATCCGACTTCAGCCAGGTCACGATCTCGCGGTCCGTGAGTTCGAGCCCCGCGTCGGGCTCTGGGCTGATGGCTCGGAGCCTGGAGCCTGTTTCCGATTCTGTGTCTCCCTCTCTCTCTGCCCCTCCCCCGTTCATGCTCTGTCTCTCTCTGTCCCAAAAATAAATAAAAAAAAAAAAAAAAACGTTGAAAAAAAAAAAAATTAAAAAAAAAAAAAAAAAAAAAAAAGCCAGATGGTGAATATTTTAGGCTTTGGAGGCCATAGGGTCTCTGTCCCAACTACTCAGCTCGGCCACTGTCAGGGAAGCAGACACAGACAATGTCAACGGATGGGTGTGGTGTGCTCACATACAAAAACGGGCGGGCTGGCCTCGGCCACCGCCTGCCAGCCCCGGTGTTAACTGTTAACAGCCCTGACCCCCAGCTTGGGAGGGCAGGAGGGCGGAGTCCGTTGGGAGAAAGTATCCCTGAGGCAGCAGTGTTTCACTAAAACCTGGAGGCTGATTCGGTGACAGAGGCACAATCATAATACCCACGACCATCACACCATCCTAAGAACACTACCCTTGATGCGAGTGCTCGGTGTGTCAGGCACTGTGTTTCACACACGGGTTCTCAACACGTTCCCACAACAACCCTGTGAGAGAGACACGACAACGCCCACTTTACAGATGGAGAAACCGAGGCTTGGCGGGTGTGCCGGCTATTCTGTGTGCCCCTCAGATGCCGAGTCCTCCTCAGCTCAGCAATCGCTGGAGTGGGTGACACTTTTGCTGTCCCAGGTCCCTCAGCCGAGGGTGCTGGGGTCTCCCCGTTCTTTTTGCAATTCCCATTTCACCTTCGCTAGAGTCTCTTCGTGTGAGCCGGGCCAGGGGGCGGGGGGGGGGGGGGGGGGCAATCTCTTCCCTGCGGGGATTCGCACTGGTGGTTGGTTGATTTGCTGGATTCTGGCCTCTACGGCTAATAAACAACAGAGCCAGAGGGAGGTGATGGTGGCTGTAACAGGAGGGTCTGGCGAACCTCGATGAAGCTGGGCCAGGGGCTGGGTCTTGGCTCCTGGGCACTTGTTTCTAAAGTTCATTTATTTATTTTGAAAGAGAGAGAGGGAGAGGGAGAGAGAGTGAAAAGGAAGGAAAGAAAGAGAAAGGGGGAGGGGCAGAGAGAGACAGAGAGAGAGAGAGAGAGAGAGAGAGAGAGAGAGAGAATCCCAAGAAGGCTCTGTCCTGTCTGCACAGAGCCCAACGCAGGGCTTGAACTCACGAACAGTGGGATCATGACCTGAGCCGAAACCAAGAGTTGGATGCTTAACCCACTGAGCTACCCAGGTGCCCCCGGCCCTCCCCACCGGCACCGGTTTTCATCATAGACAGGGGTCAAAAGTCAATGCAGCTCCTCCTTTCCTGCCTGGGGCTCAGTGAGAGGCCCAGCTCCTGAGGCCTGCAATTAGCAGTTAGTTCTCTGAGCCTGGCTCCTGGTCTACAGCCTCCGGCCTAGCAGGGGGAGCCACTGATGCTCAGTGCAGACCTGGGCAGGGGGCCGGGGCAGGGGCGGTGGGGGAGCTGGGCTCTTCTTTTGGGAGGAGGTGTGAGGCAGGTGCCCTGATAACAAGCAGCCTGCAGGCCGAGTGGCTGATGCTCAGGAGGTGAGGCTGGCAGCTAAGGCTGCCCGCGCTGCAGGTGGGTGTGTACAGGGCGCTGGGGAGGGGGAGGCTCTCTGAAGACCAGGCGTGAGGCTACGGCAACGAGACCCGCTTGTGCTCTAGGCCAGTGCTCAC
This sequence comes from Panthera onca, assembly GCF_046562875.1. Classification (NCBI taxonomy): domain Eukaryota; kingdom Metazoa; phylum Chordata; class Mammalia; order Carnivora; family Felidae; genus Panthera; species Panthera onca. The sequence goes on along the minus strand of NC_138351.1, from coordinate 86,451,004 downwards.
CAAAGGCCCACCCGGAGCCTCGGCCTGCTGCTTCCTCCCTTCCATTCATTCATCTGTGAACCCTGTGAGGGCTGAGCATCTGTGGAGCACAAGCCTTATGAGGGGAGCTGGAGACTCAACAGGAACTAAGTGAGGCCCAGTGACCAAAGAGAACAATTACAAACTAGGGTGTCCTAAAGAAACAAAGAGCTGAAATAAAGTCTCTCTGAGCTTAGAACGACGAGCAAGAGCGGACCATGGAAATATGAGGGAAAAGGCATTCCAGGCACGTGCGAGGAGCCTGGCTGGGGAACTTCCCAGAGGCCTTGCTTCTCTCAAGCAGAGATTAGACTTGAGTTTGACCTGTGGCCGGAGAGAGTCCCCGGAGAGAGGCAGAGCTGACCCCTCAAGCCAAGGCTAAGGCCCCCTCTCTGCCATCTCTCTTCCTGGGCCACGCCTTACCCCCTAGCGGCTTTTGCACCCCATCTCCCCTGCTAAAGCCTAAGCTCCGTGTGGGCAGGTCGTCACCTCGCTCCACTGGGTGCCTGGCTCACAGCAGACCCTCCCACCTCTCCCTGCTCAATGGCTCGTGCACATAGGGAGAGAAAAGGAGGCATGGGCCAGGCGCCGCAGGGGAGGAAGTAATGGAATCACACAGCAGGAAGGAGCACTAGGAGACGAATCCTCGGGCACCGTCCAGAGGGTGGAAAGATAAAGTGTGGCTGTGGGGACTTCTTGACACCTGGGGAAGGCCAGAGACTTGGCTGATCCTGTTAGGGCACGTTAACCAGAAAAGGCGGCAGAGGCCTCGTCCTCAAACTAATCTGAACAAGACTCAGGGGCAGAACGCTTTTCGATTCAAGCCCACTCTCTGCTCCGACTTTGGCATCACCTCCTGAAGACACAGTCTCAAATGGTTAGTGTTTCCTCCTGTTCCTTCTATGGCCCTAAACAATTGTTTCGAGTCCTGTTCTTATTTCCCACATCCCTCTGATGGGAACCCTGTCCCCATCCCCCTGATCACTAGGGACACTGTGTATGTCCCAGTATGTGATAAAGCTGATGCTACAGGAAGGTGAGCCCTCTGTGTCTGGTGGCACCAAATACCCAGCACCTGTGTATCCCTCCAGGGCAGTCAACCTGCACCGGGGCAGCAGGCCCGATGATAAGTGTCCAGGTGACTCAGAGAAGATCCTAGAGGTTTCCCTACCCTGTGCATGTTCCCAGCCTGGGATCCCGATCTGGCCTCTCTTGGGGCTGTTGGGTCCCAGGCTCTTCCAGGGAGCCCCAGCCCAGAGGAGTCCCACAGGGGCCCCATGGATTAGGAGCCCGGAAGGCTGATGTGCGAGGGCTACGGGACTGTGGAGTCTGCCAACCTACACCTGTGCTCTTGACCCACAGTCAGGGCCAGCCCCGGCAGCCATGCCTGGGCTACCAGCGGTGTGTCCCCACTCGAGGTGGCTACGATACCTGCAAGATCTTCCTTGGAAGAGACCAGTCTCGGAGAGCTGCTTCCTGGTTCGATTCTGAGTGACAGTCTGGAAGGGAAGATTTTTACAAGATCAGAGAGGCTCTGGGGTGTCAGAGGGGGACTGATCACATGTGTGTTTGGAGTCGGGAGACGGGACTGTTGCCAAGGGCTACAGTCTCGGAGCCCAGGAGTACTTTGGGGTCTGCTGCAGATCTCGGCCACTTCCCTGTGTGGTTCCCCAGGGCATTTCCATGACCCAGAAACAACGGTTAAGGAAGATACAGTCAAAAGAGTCATCGTGGCTCAGTATCTATTGGGCACAAATGTGTTCGTTCTCAAGACAAGCCCCTGGACTCGGTACGTTTATTGTCCCCAGCTACTAGATGAGGAAACTGAGGAACAGCAAGGCTCGGCGGCTTTCCCAAATCTGTGGGCTAGCAAGGGGTGGGCAGGCAACCAAAGCCAGGACTGTCTGACCTGAAATCAGAGTTTCTAATCATCACACTGCACCCCCTCTTGGACACCCCCAGGCAGGCACAAGGCAATGGATGCACCATGAGGACTGGCACCTCAACGTTGTTATTTTTAAAGCACTGATTAAGAACTTCTGGGTGAAGATGGCAGAGTGAAGCCAGATGCCAGACGCCATGCCCCCACCAACAAAACCAACAAATAGTTATACAGGCTTAGGGGTAGAAGAACTTACCAGATGCAACTCAACAAGAAAAGGGGCATGAACTGAAGCCATGAACTTCAGAAACTTGCAGCCAAGGAAAGAAAAAGGATTGTAGAGTTTGACCAAGAGGCGTAACGCAGCACGGCTCCTATCTTGCCCTCCGAGGCTTCTCGGTAGGTGTTGGCGAGAAGCGGATGAAATGAGTGGACGGCATGTGGATACGCTGACGGAAATGAAGGCTCCATTGAGGGGGCGATTTGACACCTGAGGGCATCCAGGACTGCCCACCTGGGTGGCTCAGTCGGTTAGGCGTCTGACTTCAGCTCAGGTCATGATCACGCGGCTCATAAGCTCGAGTCCTGCGTCAGGCTCTGTGCTGACAGCTCAGAGCCTGGACTCTGCTTCCGATTCTGTGTCTCCCTCTCTCTCTGCCCCTCCCCCACTCATGTTCTGTCTCTCTCAAAAATAAATAAACATTTGAAACCTGAGGGCATGGGATACAGTCCCCTACAAGGTGGAGGAAACCTTAATGCAGGCCTTTTAATAGAGCCCGGTATCTAAAACACACTGCATGCTCCCTGTGCCTCCTTGGAGCCTGAGCCCTGTGTTCCCCCAGGCTACCGAAGAAGAGTAAGACTTTAAGAACCTTGACCTAACAGCACAGCAGGAGGAAAAGCCAGCCCATCTCACACACATGGGAGCAGGGTCAGATGTCACCTCCCTCCATCAGAGCCATGGAATACCCAGATGGAGCTTCTCAAAATGCGAGCAAGCAAAAAGAATTGGTGTGGCAAGCTAGCAAATGTCCTCTCACACAAAAAAGGAGAGAGAATAGAGTAGAGCACTGCCCAGATTGCTTGGCCCAGGAGGCAGCCCCGAGGAACACAAGGAAATTCCCCCAAGTGCTTTGAGCAGTACAGCTTATTCAGAACATGGGATGAATAAAGCAAGACCTGAAAAATGAGATGGCACAAAGGAGTTAGATGAAAAGGGAGCCTGGGGTCCTAGGGGACCAATCAAGGACCAAATGAATAGATCATCTGGGTGTCTGTCAATGAAAAGACAGAGATTATTATAGCCACTAGAAAGAAGCTGGGGACATGGAAAGCAGACAGCACCCAACGTATGGATGCCCGGAGTCCTTGAAAGAGGAAAGCCAAGAAATGGCACAGAAGAAGTCAAAGATAACCCAAAGAATCACTCTGAATTGGAAAAAAGAGCACGCCAGGTTCCAGGGAAATTTGGTACAGAACCCTCGGAGCCATTCCTGTTGTTGTGCTTTTGAACTTCAAGGAATCCTTTACCCACCAGGCAGATAAAACAAGTCACTTGCAAGAGGAAAAGGATCAGACTGGCTCAGACTTCTCTACAGAAGAAGGGTCCACGAGTCCTGGGGGAGAGACGCAAAGGCGTGCGGCCCAGCAAGGGGAGGCCTGGTCACCTGCGGATGTTTTCACGGGGGGAAATCAGAGCATGTGGGACTTGCGAAAACCTGCTTCGTGATGAAATGCAGCTAAATAAGGGAGTCATTAAAACAAAGACTCCAGGAATGGGAAAACTGTGGAAGAACACAGGTGGTAAGAATTGAATCTGTTTAGAAACACTAACCAGTAGGAATTATGGTTCCTGAACATGATGTGTATGTTATAAACTTGGACTGTGTAGTAATAATAATACAACTAACAAAAAATTGGATGATGGTGAAGGGGAGGTGAAGGGGGGAGAGGACTGATGTTCTCATCTTTCCTAACCAGTCAACTGACCTTGTGCACGGCAGAGACCCAGTGAAAACAGAACTCACTGACTCAAGCGTCTTCATGTTTTTCCTGACCTCTCTTGTTAATTTTAGAAGACCCTTTTAGGAAATTATATCTCTTGTGCTGAAGAAATATTTATTTGAAGAGCAAGCAATTCCTTACATTTTATTTCAGTTTCTGGTTAAGTTAAAATACTTTCAATTAAAAATAGCAAGTGTAGCATGGTCCAATTTTAATAAATTCTATCATTCCATCCATCTGTCCATCCTTCTCTATGTCTATCTGCACTTCCTGTGCATAAAAAAATGTCCAAAATTTTGTTCACTTAATGCTAAAGGTCATGTTTTCTAGGTAGTAGGAATTTGGGTAAATGTTCTTAAATAAAATGAAATAGATGAAGAGTCAAGAAAAACAAAGCACTGTTTGGGCCCCTTGGCACAGTGTCTCCAAAGCAGATGGGGACAAGGTGTTAGAAATGCTTGGTCGGGGTACCTGGGTGGCTCAGTCGGTTGAGCATCTGACTCTTGATTCTGGCTCAGGTCATAATCTCACAGTTTGTGAGTTTGAGCCCTGCATTGGGCTCCGTGTAGACAGCGCGGAGCCTGCCTGGGATTCTCTCTCGGCCTCTCCCCGTGTTCTCACACTCTCTCTCAAAATAAGTAAATAAAATAAAAAATAAAATAAAATAACATAAAATAAATAAAATACAACAAAATAAAGAAATGCTTTGTCATCAGGTAATAATGAAGCCACTGCGTCCTTTCGGATGGGGAGCAAGTTTGGGACATGAGTTGGGCCATGGAGTGTGGGTTCCTCACGTAGAATCACAAGCCCTGCATGTCCTGTGTCACCCAGAGCCAGGGCCTCCCTGGGGAGGGACCCTCTCAGTGGTCTGGGCCCTGGGGGTGAGAGTGCAGGCTTCTTCCCTTGGCTTGCCCACTTGGACCACAACAAAGGGCCTTTGTAACATCCAGGCTGACTGTTGTTTAGCAGTAAGTGCTGGGGGTGTTCAATGTCCTTCAGAATGGAAGGAGTAATTACTCACAACCTACAGCTTGTCCAAGGATTATCTCATGGTCAGAAGTATTTATAGACCATTTTTCTCCTTAAAGGATATTAGTGTTAATGAAAAACTGCTGTCTCTTTAATTGTACTACCAGCACATGAATGGAAAATATTATCCCAGAACCTAAATGGGAATAATTTCACACTCCAGGGTACTCTTTTTAGGAACAGCAAATGCTTTGTAAGTAAAATGAGCTTAACTGGTGGCAAACATAATTTTAATGGTCATCTCTCGCCTTCATCTGTTGTTGTTAATGATTATGTGATAGATCAAAATTTCGTATTACACTCTGCTTTAGTAAAATATTATACCATAACAACTAAAGACATTATTATGTCTATGCTCCCAAAGATGGCTAATTATTAGAACCACCTAGGGAGCTTTGAGAAAATACAAATTTCCAGGCTCTACCACAAACATATGGTTGGTTATAAAGCTTCCCAGGTGACTCTGATTCACAGCCAGGGCTGAGAACTACTACTGTAGATGTGGCCAGATGTGGAGCTGTTTGAACAGCTGTCCCCAAGGCTCTAGTGAGCAAATCAGGAGTAACCTGGGAGTGTCCCTAGTGACCACGGTTCTCTACAGTTTTCAGTGATTTTGGTGAAGACCAAGTAACCAAACTGGCCAAATTTTCAGACATGAAACTGGAAGAGATTAAAACAAAAAACAAAAAACAAAAACGCATTGACTAACAGGATCCGAAGGAACACGGCATGCTAGAAGCAGCCAATAAGATGAGATTTGAAAGAATCCACTGGAAAGTTGACAATTCAGGGGAAATGATCAGTTACAAGATGGCTGAGCCTTGTCTTGATAGATCAGGTCGTACGAAAAGCACTGAGGCTCATAGTTGGCCTCAAGCTGAAAATGAGCCAAGAGGATGTCCAATCAATGTGGCAGACAGAGTTGATATGAAAAATCCTCCTTCTCCCTCTAAATACATAGACATGCTGGATAAGTTCCCAGGTGGCACAAATGAAGACAGAACTGAAAGCCAGAGTGGGGTGAGTGGAAGATGAGAGCAAAGGACCCACAGGGGTGTTCAGGGACCCGAGTCTACTCCAAAGGGCTGCACGGGATGGAGACGGGGCCTCGGCCAGTCCCGGATGGCGAGAGTCCTGCAGAAAGCCGGGGCCACGGGGAGCTGCCTCATCCATGAGACAGGCTCTTGGAGGACTCTGTTTGCCAGCCAGCAAACAGAGTATGTATGGCTGGATGTATGGCTAGGATGCTGTCCTTCCAGCCAGCACTGTGAAGGGGGGAGTCACTCGCGAGAATCCGGAGCACAGGGCCTGCGCCATGGAGTCTAAGTTCCCATCACCCATGCGATGTGGGTAAGCCAGGCTGAGAAGTTCACAGAACACCTTCCTCAGAACATGGAGCCTGGGTGGCTGGGGCAGAGCTAAGTGGGAGGAGATGCTCAGACCGCACCGCTTCGGCCTCTGTGGGGCCAGAGGTCACACGACGTGCCTGTGCCTGAGTGTGCGGGCGTGGTGCTGCTGGAGTGAGGTAGCGACATCACCAGCCAATCGCTGGTCCCCAAGGGCCGGGCCAGGGGGCGGGCACTTACTTGTAGTTGTCGTCCTCCACAAACTTCTGGAGCTCTTCGATGTAGCGTACAGACTTCAGGTACTTCTGCACGTGGGGCAGGGTTGTGAGGTGATCTGCAAAACACGGATGCAACCCAGAGGCTTCAGTCTCTCCCCACTTCCAGGCCCCATATGAGAAGTGGGCCACATACCCTGAAATCACCACAGGTCCTTGGCTGGGGAGAGAAAGGCCTCCAGAACAGACCAGAGCCAGGTGTTTGTGCCCTAAAACAGGTCTCTGTGGGGTAACTGGGCAGGCCTCCCACCCCCTGCATGACAAGAATGCAAGATGAATGAACAAGGCCCATCCAGCCTGGTGTGGAGGTCCAACCCAGGTCCTAGCACAGCTTGAGAGTCTGGCCCACGGGCAGGAGCTGGTCCATCCAGGTAAGGAAGGGAGGGGTCTAGACGCCTGGGCACCTGCTGTGCTGGGCTAGGTACCAGGTGATTTCCAGAAGTCATCTGCTTTAACTGTCACGTCTGCCTCACTGGGGGGAAATAACGTGCCTGTTGCACAGAGAAAGAAACTATGGCAACTGGCAAAGATCACATTACTGAGAAGTGGCAGAGCCAGGTTTCGACTCCGTCCCTGGAAGCCTTGGCCACGTCGCACAGCCTTGTTGCCAGAGTGACTGATGTCAGACGCTCCCCACAGAACTCCACGGTCACTATTCCAAGGGGGCCGAAAACTCTGTGGTCCTCTCCGCCATTCCTCACAGGGAGGGACGGGACAAGTTAAGGGAAGAAGGGGAGGCACTAAAGGGGGCTGTGAAGAGGAGAAGAAAGGGGGTGGGGAAGGGCCCTGGCTCTCAGGGACGTGCGTCCAGGTGCTGTGAGGAGCCCCTGATGGCTTCGCCCCTCAACTGTGAGATTTGGAACAGATCCTCTTGTATCTCTAGAGCCTGTGTTCTTTTTTTAAAAAAAAGTTTTTTTTAACGTTTATTCATTTTTTGATAGAGAGAGAGAGACAGAGTGTGAGCGGGGGAGGGGCAGAGAGAGAGGGAGGCACAGAATCCGAAGCAGCCTCCAGGCTCTGAGCCGCCGGCACAGAGCCCGACGCGGGGCTCGAACTCACGGACCGTGACATCACGACCTGAGCCGAAGTCGGACACCCAGCCGACCGAGCCACTCAGGCGCCCCTGTAGAGCCTGTGTTCTTGTCCGAAAGTGGGGATGATGACACCTGCTTCCCAAAGCTGATGATAGAGAAGAGGCAGGTATGAAGGTGACGGTGGTATGAGGACTTATTGAACTCTACTCAAATGTTGGAATGCGATAAGGGCTCTGCATGCACGACGTCCCCACTGCTACTGATGGGAAGACCTCAGACTTAGGAGAAAGTGACTTTTCAGGAGGCAGAGCTGAGATTTGAGCTTGAGTCTGACCCCAGAGCCGCGTGTGTCACTGCCCTGCAGCCCGGCAGGACGGTGAGGGCTGATGTACTTGCGAATGGAAAAGGGCCTGGGCGGGGGAGGACTGCACGGGGAGCCCCCAGGGCAGCTGATCTGGAAGTGCCTGTGGAGGGGGCCTTTGGCTTCAACAAGCCCACCCTGCAGAGCCCCACCCTGGCTTCCCCATGGCCTTCCCCAGTGGAGGCTGTCAGTTTTCTCATGCCCCGTGAACTGTAGGTGGGGTTGGTTTCCTTCCTGTCCCCCTTTGCTGCTTCCAGACTTTTTACTCCTCCACCCTCTTCTGAAAACCCTGCCCCACGGAGGCCCATTCCTGCAGGTCTACCACCCATCCCTCTCTTCCTTGCTGACCTCTCCCGGCTGGCACCCTGGACGTTCCCGCCCTTTCCTGGAGGACTTGGGCACCTGGCTCACAACGTAGTTGCACACGGCGGAGTCCGCCATCATCTTGGGGGAAGGCGTGACACCTGCATGGATGCCCCACCCAGCGTTCTGACTTCTCAGTTCCTCAACCTCATCTTCGACAACCATCAATCACACTTTGGATCTGGTCATGTGGAGCAGAGCCTGGCTAGTTTTCACCAAGTCATTTCCCTTTTCCTTCCAGGCTCACAGCTAGATTACATTTCCTAGCCTCCCCAGCAGAAATGATGAGCATTATGTACAAATCTGGCCCATAAAATCTACTCTTGGATGATTCTCTCTCTTCCTGCATCTGCCAGGTGGATGTGGAGTCCACTGGAGGTCTCTAAGGCCAGGGGACATGGTGGAGCCACAACGTGGAGAAATCTGGGTCCCTGAATCCTCCTGGAGGAGACCTGCCCAGGGGCTGCCCACAAAGCTCTTCGTGGATGAATGACCTGGGAGCCAGAAAGACCTGGGCGCTGCCAACCCCCAGACGCATGATCTTAGACAAGCGACTGAACGATCTTCAGCCTCAGTCTCCTTGTCTGTAACACAGAGATGGGAACATCTAGTTTTCATCATCTTTGAAGATCAAGCCTGTGGGTAAAGGGTCCTGCACATGGTGGGTGCTCAAGATATTAAAATGAAGAGCTCTGTGGGGACCACCTGGTTCCCAGAGCTTTCTCACTGATGAGGTGCCGAATCCAAATTTCAGTGATGTAAGATTTCACAATTCCAGCAACCAGGGGTACTAACCGTAGCTGCAGGAAACTTGTAAATCAGCGATTATTCGGAGAATGTTGTTCATCTGATTGGATCTTTGTTCGTTTTCCATGATGCTGCCTGAGGCAGGATATGCAGAATCAATGTAGATTAAATCCAGAAGATAGATCCCTAAAATTAAAGAAGATATATAGTAATGGTGGGCACTCGCCATGAATCAGAACAAAACAGCACAAAACAGCACCACTGTGCTAGAAGGTATAAGGGGTGGCTTATGGAAAATCGAGATATAATTCTGACTTCAATTCCAATCCCGACTGCTAATCTCTCACATAGATGGCTCAAATGTAATCAAATATCTGAGTGACAACCAAAATGAATACTGGCAAGATTTCAGCATTTCTAGTTCATACAGCCTCCAGCCACAAGGGTTTTCACCTGTAACCCAACTGGAAAATAAGATGGATACTTGCATATTTCACCAACCGATACATTTAATAGGTTCCAAGGTGTCATAACCAGGACAACGCCCATTTGGACTAAATGAATTTTTAAAAAGAATTTTAATGTTTTTATTTATTTTTGAGACAGAGAAAGAGCATGAGCAGGGAAGGGGCAAAGAGAGAGGGAGACACAGATCTGAAGCAGGCTCCAGGCTCTGAGCTCTCAGCACAGGGCCCGACGCAGGGCTTGAACCCACAGACCGCGAGACCATGAACTGAGCCGAAGTCGGACGCTCAACCAACTGAGCCACCCGGGGGGCCCTGAATTCGGTTTTTTATTTATTCACTTAGCTATGTGTCTATTTTTCTATGTACACACACACACACACACACACACACACACACACACACGCTAAAATCATAAATTAACTACCACAAAAGAAGAAATCAAAAAAGCAACAACAGTCCTTGGTACAAAGAACAAAGGCTAGACAGAGAATTCTACTGAGGGAGCTTAATAAGAAAATATTATGTGATACGAAAACATTGCTATGATAGGTCAGTGGTGAGCCTTAGCACAGCCTCCTGGCATCATCCCAGCTGGAATTTGGGACAAGCCACCTGGCCAGGGATGGGAGAGGAGAACTGGCTGTACAGCATGATCCACACTCCAGGCTCTCTGGGGTTGTGCATGGACAATGTTGGCATATCCTCCCCGCAGCCCTCCATGAGCACTACCACTACGTCTACACTACCGGTGGGCTGAGCAGGAGCAGCGATGTAAAACAGAATTCAAGGCAGGAAACACTGGAGAAGGCAAAGAGGAGTGACTGACCGATGTTAATGAAAAGTGCAGTTGATTGAGAAGATCTAATGACTACAAGTTTCTACACACAAAGCAACATTGCATCAAAATATGTAAAGCAAAAAACTGCCAGAAAGGAGGTGAATTCAACAAAGCCACAATTATAGAGAGAGCTTCGGCATGTCTCTTCCAGAATATATGTGTGTGTGTGTGTGTGTGTGTGTGTATGTGTGTGTGTGCATGTGCGTGTATGCACCTACAAGATATACACAGATATACAGATATATGTACATACCTGTGCATATATGAATACTGACTCACAAAGTTAACAAGGTTATATAAATGAAAATATCAGTCTTTTCAAATACCCATGGGATACTTACAGAAATTGGTTATATATTAGAATATAAAGAAATGCTCATTAAGTTCCAAAAAGTAAATTTAGGAATTAAACAATAAATATAGAAAAAATTCTAACTGATTAGAAAACACACACACACACACACACACACACACACACACATACTCTCTCTCTCTCTCTCTCTCTCTCTCTCTCATAAGCAACTCTTGGGTCAAAGGAAAAGCAGAAAATAGAAAACAAAAAAATCACTTGAAGATAATGTCAGTAAGAGCACTGCATATCAAAATCTGACCAAATCTGAGATCTGACCAAAGTGGTACTCAGAGGAAAATTTATAGCCTTAAAAGTTTACTATTAACTACTGAGACTTACTATAGATGTAGTTAACCAGGTATTTATTGTAAAAGTTGTGAGTATTTTGCATGGATGGACAATGTATAATGACTTATACATTCATTACCTTATTAATCCTTACAACAACCCATTTTACAGAGGAGGAAAAGGAAATGCAGAGGGGAAGCATAACTTGCTCCGGGCCACACAGCTGGTAAGTGATGGAGGTGGGGGTCGCACCCAAGCCCGCCTCCCCACAGCACAGGCTTCCTGCCACCACAGTGGACTGCTGGTGCTGGATACCATGAGTCATTCGTCTGCTTTAAAAATAGCTACGCATTGTTATGGGAAACCATTAAATCACAGAAACATATGCTAGCACTTCTAATAGGAGCCATTTCCACTTCCTTTCTTTCTAGTGGCACCATGTTCCCAAAATTTTAATAATTAGAAATAATTTCCCTTGTATGGAAGCTCCAAGCTTGGTACGTTGAAATCCACACATGTATTCTTTCTTTGGATCTTGTCTTTCCTCTCCCTTCTTAAAAATGTAATTCAGCTACCTCCCCAGGGATTCAGCAGTGGCAATCCTGAGAATCCCATTACTGCTTCAACCACAACACAAAGTACCCTCTGGTGCTGAGCATGACGCGGCGGGATAGGGGACCCGTGGCACCTTTGTTCCAGTTGCAGATTCTGGGCAGATCTGAACCCAGCCGACTGAGTGGCAGAATGAACACTTGGCCAGGAGCAGAGACACTGGGGAGCAGGAAAAGGGAGAAAACTGAGGCTTCTGGAGGCTCTGCTACAAGCTGGGAACTTATTTCCTTACTCACGTGACCCTGCCATCAACCCCTGAGGGTTGAGGAGAAAACTAAAGCTCGGAGAGATTAAGAAACCTGTCTGGACCTCACAGCGGGTGCGTGGGATTGCAGCCCAGGTCTGTCTGGCTCCCGCCCCTGTGTTCCGACCCACTCACTGGCCCTCAGACACACATGGGGAATCGGCTCTTCTGAAATAACACCCTCAGCATGGAAGGCTTGCTTTGTGTCATCCTGTGAGGACTGCTTCTCAGGTCCCTGGGTGTGCAAACAGAGGCCAGGAGAAGCTCTCCTTCGAAGGAGTGGCACCCCATTTCTACCCCCCAGCTCCCGCTTGCACCCTGGGGACACGGGGAGCTCACTACTTCATCAGAGATCATTTCACTGTGCAGACTCCAATGCTACCCCCTGTCTACCCCCCAGGACGTGGGAGTACGGGCCGATGCCGTGACACGCTGAGGACTGGGGGATGCGCGAAGCGGGGTGTCTCCCCCCAAAGGCCTGTCCCCAGCGACCAGGGCAGACCCTGAGCCCCGGCAATGCCTGGACAGAAACTCCATCTCAACAAGCCTTTTGGTTCCCAAGACAAAAGCTACTCCAAAGGCAGCAAATCTTTTACAGTTAATACTGTGCAAATCCAGAGAAATCTTTTCAGCATTGTTATTAGCCCCTAGCTGGAAATATTTAAAAGCCTAAATCATAATGAAATCATAGGCACAGCCACCTCCCACTTGTACTATGCCAGTGCTGTGCTAAGCCCCACATACAGTTAGCACTCACCACAACTGCAATATGATACTTATTTGTATCGTTCATGTATTTAATGTCTGATTCTCCCCATCAGACTTAAAACTCATCAGAGCCAGGAAGTGGGTCTCGCTCCAGAGCTCAATCCCCAGCAGCTGGAACAGAGCACACAGGGGCTGCGTGGTAAACATTAGTTGAATGAAGGAATGCATGAATAAAGGCATATTTTATGTAAGCCGCACAATCACATCATGAAATACATTATGCCCTCATTTTACAGCTGAGGGAAGAGACACTGAGAGTCAAGTGATAACAATAATAAAATAAATGTCATGAATGTATTTAAAAGTTGGCATTTATTTTTTTTAATTACTTTTTTTCATTTGAAAAGTTTCAGGTGTAAAACACAGTGACTTGATAAGTTTATACACTGTGCTGTGTTCACAAGCATGAGCCGCCATCTGTTACCACACGATGCTACTACAATACCATCAACTACAATCATGCTGTGTCTTCCGTCCCCGTGACTTACTCATTCCACAACTGGACGCCTGTATCTCCCACCCACCTTCACCCTAAAATATACTAAAATTAATTTAATGTTTAAATAAACAATAATAGTAAAACTGAACACTTACTATGTGCCGGGTCTTAAACTAAGAGCTTATGTTGCCCATATTATGCGTTCGTGACAATAACACAGCTGTCAGGGAGGTTTTAGCTTGATTTTTACAGAAGAAACCGAAGCTAAGAGAGTTGCGTGGCCTGTCTGAGGCCACCCAGCTGGGAAATGGCCGAGGCAGCATTCACACACACGTTTGTCCATCCAGGCTGCCATACTGTCAGGCCTTCCTTTACCCCAGACAGATCTCCTGGTGCCTGGCAGACGCCGAGGCAAGAAAGGGGCATAGCGGAGGTCCCCAGGCTATGTCTCTCCCTGCCCACTTTCCCCTGTGGGGTTAACACTCTCCAAGAGGGCTCACGACTGTATTGTGGCCACCTCTCCTGGCTACACCTTCCATCTCCTCCCCACTGGCACCCTGGCACTCATCGTGGCATATCTGTCCCAGGTCTCATCGTCACTGGGCCCACCCAGGCCTGGCGGCCCTGCCAGCTGTGCCACATGACAGGCAGCAGTGGCATTAAGTGGGACAGTGTGGGGCTTGGAGCCAGGAGACTTGGAACCCTGGCTTTGCCACTTACCAGCTGGGTGGCCTTAGGCAAGCCTTTCACCTCCCAGGACCTCAGTTTCTTGAAGGTGATCCTGAGAGGCCTCCTGGCCCGGGGCCTGGACCACTGAGGTGCCCAAGAAGCTGAGTTGACCCTGAGCCTGCCTCCATGGCCGGGCCCCACTTGGAAGAACGTCGGGACGCCCATGGGAGGGATGCACCCAGCTGGGTTTGCCATAACCGTGGATGGCGCCCAGATGCCGACCACGTGGTGGCCACCCACCTCAGACGGGCCAGTGCTGGGAGATTCCGTCTGGATTGGGACGGCACAGCTGGGATGTCTCAGCTCCCGTCCTATTTATTACAGAGTTCCTGCAGCAGATGATGCTGTGTTAATGGCCTTGTTAAGATGGACAGTAATTGGGCCAGCCACCGGCCCTGGCTGCCACAGGGTTGAGCAACGCCAGAGCCCAGGGCTAGACTGGGAGGTGCAGACGCGTTGCGGGAAACATCTGTAATAGTAACAGCCATGGTCTGCGACAGGAGAGGGTGGCCTTACCTGTACCACCTTGCTCTCACAGCAACCAGCACAGAACGTACTCTCACTCTCCCATTTTACACATTAGGAAATGGAAGCTCAGAGAGGTGAAGTGGCTTGTTAAAGATCACACAGCTCGCAAGTGAGGGGATCAGGATTTGAATTCAGTCTTGCCTAACTCAAAAAATTTGGAACAGAGAGCCATGCCGAGGGCTGGGGGCTGGGAGTCCCTGGCTGGCACAGGGGTGAGAGGGTCCCAGCCACCCGCGCTGTGGCCTGTCCCACTCCCAGAGGATGCTTCTGGCAGCTGCCATCTGCCCCATGGCTTGCCCACTTGCAGACTGGACCTCCTCGGAGATGGACAGCCACCCAGAACATCCTTCTGTTCTCCCTCCTTCCACGCCCCACACAGGGCCTGGTGACGCTCTGCGGCTGCGGATATGAGTGCCAACCAGACTGTCACAGTGGGGCAGAGAGCCCCAGGGCCAGTGGTGAGCAGCCCTCTGCTGGCTCTGCTGTGGACGCCCTCCACAGCTGGGCTGGTCCCAAGCCTGGGGGCGTGTGGCCAAACCTTCCTGCCCGTGAATGCAGGCCCCCCACCAGGGGTGTCCACAGGACGCCCCGGCCCTGAGCAGGGAGTGCCAGGCTGACAAAGGAAGTGCTCTCCTGAACAGACACTTTCTCTTAAGGTGAGAGACACCCATGGCCCGTGGCGCAGAGCCCGCTAGAAGCCGGGCGCCCTCAGCCTCCCAGGGCCAGAACCCGCGGCTGGCACCAGGGCTCTGCCGCAGCCCAGAAACTCACTGCTCTCTTGTTTCTCCCATCGCCACCCGCCTCACTGCCATCCCGAGGCGGGTTTTGGTTTTTCTCACACAGCTATCTATTTAATAAGGAAAATTCTGCTATGTTGAGGGGAAAAAAGAAAAAACCTCCACAGCATAAAAATATGCCACATTTCCATCGTACACTTTGCATTTTCTCTCTCCTTCTCCTTTAAGGTTTGAGATGAAAGACTTTTTTCCATGTTCTCCTGCTCTGCCTTGAAAAGATCACTTTCCAACTTCAGACATGAGGAACACTGGCACCCAGAACTATACTTGTGTGGTTTGATCACATACGCTGTCTTGATAAATTCCGAATGAAGTTACAAAGCAGCCCCTCATTAGGGTTTCTTTCTTTCTTTCTTTTTTTTTTTTTAAGAGAGCACAAAGCAATTCCGTCTGCTGCAGAGGAGATGTCAGCAGGCAGATCACGCTCCCCATCAGATGCAGAAAACTACGGGTATTAATTAGTGCCCACTCATTAGTATCAATCATGCAAAACACGGACTTCAGAACAAATCCTCACTTAAAGAAGTTTCCTTATATGAAACGTGTTGGAAGCTCACCAACGTCGAGACAAATATTTCCTAGGTCTGCAGAAAGGGGGCGGGCCTAGGGAAGTCACACGTCAGGTGGTCAGAGACCATGTTTCTTGGATGAGCACATGGCCTTGTTTATTTCTTGGTGTTGAGGCTAATGCATCACAAAGGCACGTGGGCAGTCTTGCAGCCCGCACAGAATCCTGGGGTCCTAGGGCAGCCAAATGTCCTCCCAGCTCCCTGAGGTGAAATGAGGAGAAAATCACAGATCCTCTCATGCCACAGGGATTACCTAGTAATCTACAGATGTAGTGGGATAACCTACTGTTTGCTCGTGTTCTCTAGGGAGCCATGGGACCGTATCGCACGTGCCAGTATTCTGATCAGCAGTAAGAAAGGGCGTGAGGAGAAGGTATTAATCTGGTTAGTATTATTTGGCTTGTTTTGTGCTGGACACGGTACAAACTAAACTACATGTATTATCTCATCAAATCCTTCAAAAATTCTATTGGCGGCAGCAAAGAAACTGGCACCTGTGTCTGCCTAATATCCACTCCCAGTGCTTTTGGAAAAGGCCCTGAATTTTCCTCTGGGGGAAACTATACCTCCCATACTCATAATCCATGTGGTTTTGGTAACCCTGGAACGATCCCATTCCCTCCCTGCCCCACGGGTAAAATTGTAAAAATGAACCATTTGGGTACGAAAAAATACTCCAAGTAATTCAGAGATGAAGGAAGAAATTAAAATTAAAATCACAAACTACCTACATAGAGGGTGTAGCCAAAGCTACCAAATTCTACTCAGAGAAAAATCTATAGCCACAAATGTGTACACTGATAATTAAGAGAGGTAAAAAAGAAATGAACTTAGTGTTTATTACAGAGGACTAGAAAAAGAACAAAACAAAGCAAAAGAAAGTGAGAGAAAGTAATAAAAATACAAAAGCAGAAATAACAAGTTAGAAAAAAGTAAGGCCTCTAGGGTAATAAATAAAACTCAAAGTTGGTTCTTTGAAAAAGTCAAAGTAGACAATTCTTGGTATGTATGATGAAAGGGAAAAAAAAAGAAAGAAAACGCAGATGTATAATGTTAGGGATGAGAGAGAAAAAGTATGATTCCAAATATGGAGGGGATGTTAAAATAGCAGTATGTGTCATTTTTATGCCAACGTATTTGAAAATCTGGATGAAATGGGTGCTTACTAGGAAAATCTGCCTTCCCAAAATTGTTTTGAGAAGAGGCAAACACCTTCAATTGTCAGTACAGAAAAACTATTAGTAATATTGAGAAAATACTAGAATTACAAAGCACAATATCCAAATGGCTTTATGGAACCCATCTATAAAACATTAAAAGAGGGGCACCTGAGTTCGGCTCAGGTTATGATCTCATGATTCATGAGTTCGAGCCCTGTGTCAGGCTTTGTGCTAACAGCTCAGACCCTGGAGCCTGTTTCGGATTCTGTGTCTCCCTTTCTTTCTGCCCCTCCCCTGCTCATGCTGACTCTCTCTCTCTCTCTCTCTCTCTCTCTCTAATAAATAAACATTTAACAAAATTGAAAAGAAAGATTGATCTTATTTAAACTGTTGCAGAAAACAGAAGAAGTCAGAACTATTTGTAGTTCTTTTCATGACTCTAGCATAATGATTACGCCAAGACCTGAGAGAAATGGCATAAAAAAGAGACAAATCTCATTAATCAATAAAGATCCACAGATTGTAAATAAAACATTAGCAAATAAAATTCACCAGGATTTTAAAATAATATTAGCAAATCAAATTAGCAGTATATTAAGGAATAATACAGGAAATAGGCTTATTATAAGAGTGCAATGGTATTTCGTATCTTGGCAGATACTAAAAAGTCACTGATAGCTTTCATATCCATCCCTGGTGAAGTGCTGAGCTAGGAGCAGACTTCCTTAATGTGATAAAGAATGCATGTTAGAAAAATTAAAACAATGTTCTTGATGCGAATGAGTTAAGAATACCTACCATCCTGCTGTCGTTTAAATACTATCCCGGAGACACAATCCAACGACATAACACAAGACAAAGGAATGTGTCAGGGGCGCCTGGGTGGCTCAGTCGGTTCAGCGTCCGACTTCGGCTCAGGTCATGATCTTACGGTTTCTGGGTTCGAGCCCCACATCAGGCTCTGTGCCGATGGCTCGGAGCCTGCAGCCTGCTTCAGATTCTGTGTCTCCCTCTCTCTCTCTGCCCCTCCCCGGCTCATGCTCTGTCTCTGTCTCTCAAAAATAAATAAATGTTAGAAAAAAAATTTTTTTTAAAGAAATGTGTTATAAATATTAAAGACACCTATAATATTGCCATTATTTGAAGGTGATATATAATTAGTTATCATATTAGTTATATAATTTGATAATCTAGGACACTAAACTAAAAACTCTTTTTTTTTTTTTTTCAACGTTTTTTTTTTTTTTTTATTTTTGGGACAGAGAGAGACAGAGCATGAACGGGGGAGGGGCAGAGAGAGAGGGAGACACAGAATCGGAAACAGGCTCCAGGCTCCGAGCCATCAGCCCAGAGCCTGACGCGGGGCTCGAACTCACGGACCGCGAGATCGTGACCTGGCTGAAGTCGGACGCTTAACCAACTGCGCCACCCAGGCGCCCCTAAACTAAAAACTCTTGGTGGTAAATAACAGAATTAAGTTCAAAGAAAATATACATAAGTCAATAGCATTCTTATATACTGGAAATCATCAGTCAGAATATGGAAAAAAAGAAAAAAAAAGAATGGCCATGTGCAGTAAAAACAGAACTATAAAACCCTGGGTGTAAACTTAAAAAGAAAGGTGTAAGATCTATATGAATAAAACATTTGATAGAAAAATTACATAGCACTTATTAAAATTAAATGTTCACATATCCTGGGCTTATTAATCTTTCTTTGAAAATCTACTTCACTGCAATAAAAACACAATTCACACAAATATGAACTTGTCTCTCCAACTCTATTTTATTTGTCACAATGAGAATGTAACGCTTCGGTAATGAAGGTTAAAACTAACGAACTACATCTTAAGGATATGGAAGAAGACGCAAATAATGAAGACAGCTCTAATATGCTTCAATGGGAGGACTCAACATTGTGAGAATGTCATTTATTGCCTAATTAATACATTAACTTCACATGATCCCAAAACTGATTCCAAAGTTCAGCTGGAAGAGGTGAGTACATGAAACTAGAACATTTTTGAAGAGAAGAATGAGTCTACGGCCATACCACCCTGAACGCGCCCGATCTCGTCTGATCTTGGAAGCTAAGCAGGGTCGGGCCTGGTTAGTACTCGGATGGGAGAAAAGAAGAATGAGAAGAGAGGCTTGTTATCAAACGTGCTATGAATCCACACTCATCATGCAGTAGAGCCCTCCTCCAGAATGAGACAAACCAAAGGTGGAGAGTAGGAAGCAACAGATGGACACAGACACAGAAATCGAGTGAAGGACACAGGTACATTTTTAGTCAATGGCGTCTGTCAATAAATGGCCTGGGGACAAATGATTATCCGTTTAGGAGAATATGCTGCTAGACGTCTACTTCATTCCTTACAACAGAATAAATTCCAGTTGATTTAGGGATTGAAATCTAAATGGGAAGAAGAATAAACTAGAATAAACTGGAAGAGAATCTTTTTATAATCTTGGGGTATACAAAGACTTAAGTGTGACACAAAACTCAAGCCATGACAGGAAAGGATGACCCACTGGATTCCATCTGAACAGAAATACTTATGCATCATCAGAGAAAGTACCCAGAAGTGCTCAAAGGGGAAAGACAAACGTTCAAGTGGGAAAAATGTCTGCAGTGTATTAGACAATCACTAGTTCTGACATATAAAGACCTCCTATTATAAAGGGAAATAACATTATAATAATTTACTATATATTTTTTTAAACTTTCACTTATTATTAAGAGACAGAGAGAGAGCATGAGCAGGGGAGGGGCAGACACACACACACACAAACACACACACACACACACACACAGAATCTGAAGCAGGCTCCAGGCTCCGAGCTGTCAGCACAGAGCCCGACGCGGGGCTCGAACTCACAAACCGTGAGATCATGACCTGAGCCGAAGTTGGGTGCTCAACCAACTGAGCCACCCAGGCGCCCCAAGGGAAATAACATTATAGAAGATGGTCAGTAAAGGCACCAAAGATGTCCAAGCCTCATTACTAATCAAGGAAGCGCAAATTAAAACAAGATTTCCTTTTTCTGGCTATTTATACCGGCAAAGGTCGAAAAGGTTGATAATACTTGGTGTTGACAAGAGTGTATGGAAACAGTCACTTATAAAAGGCTGACAATAGTATAAGGTGACAGAAACTTTTAGAAGGAGGGTTTGGCAGTATCCATCAAAAACCTCAAAGATGTGTTTTCCAGGATCCAGCAATTCTGCTTCTAGAAACCTATTCTACAGCAATATCCTTACAAATGAGTAAAATAAACAGAGATTATTCATTACGCCATTGTTGTCATTTATCATTGTGAAAAACCGCATGGTTCAGAGAAATGATTTTTTATACAAGCAGTGGAATATGACACCGCTAATTAGAAGGATAAAACATATGTGTTTCCAAGAACTGAGATGGAAAGATACCCACAATGTGTTTTTAAGTGAAAACAATCAGGTATGATTTTGTATACCTGTATTGATTCACATACGCAGGTGCATACACACAAAGAGGGGAAAGGATGGAGGGAGAGAGGATTATTGCCCAATCTGTTAAAGGTGGCAATCTTTAGGGATGGAATTTTAGGGTTATTTCCTACTTTATAGAATTTTATATTTTTGAAGACTTTAGCTATGAATACGCACTACTTTTAGAAATATAAAAGAGCAAGGTCAGGGGACGCCTGGGTGGATCAGTTGGTTGAGCATCTGACTCTTGATTTCAGCTCAGATCATGGTCTTTTGTTCGTGAGTTTGAGCCCTGCATCTGGCTCTACTGACAGTGTGGAGCCTGCTTGGGATTCTCTTTCTCTCCCTCTTTCTCCCCTCCCCTGCTCATGTTCTTTCTCTCTAAATAAATAAATAAACTTAAAATAAAAAGAAATATAAAAGAGAGCAAGGTCTATCTTCCTTCTTTCTTTTCAACTATTAGAGAAACAAACACTTTCGGGGCAGGGAGGATGGAGATAGTATTTTACACAAGATTTCCCCAGCATTCTTAGCTCCTGGCAAAGACTTGGTCTTTAGGTTTTGATTTAAAGGCCACCAACCTTTACAGACTGCCTCTGATCTTGTCTCCAGGCCACCATTAACACTTCCTCACCTCCTGACTCCTCTCTCTGCTTTTGGTCTCCACCTCTGATCCATTCTGCATCCAGTGATCTTTCTAAAACCTAATCAGACCATGCCTTTCCCCAACTTAAAATTCACCCAATGACTTTCCATCCCCACTGGGCAAGTGTTTGTGGTTTTGTGGGTTCTGCGCCCTGCCTGCACCTCCGGTCTCTTCTCCTGCTCTCTCCTCATGTGATGCTCCAGCCGAGTGGGCTTCCTGTGGTTCCCTGGATCGGCAGAGGCATGTCGTCCCCTGGCCCACTCAGCCTTCTCCTCCGGCTGTTAGCTGACTCCTTGAAGCGCACTGTCCTCCCCTCGATTACAGTATATATCACACATTCTGTGACAAGGACCTTGTCTTATCCAGCTCTGCAATCTCAAGGGGCCAGAGTGGGTGGCTAGCCCAGCACAGAGTGGGTGGCTCAGAAGATGTTTGCGGACGACCGGACGGGATGTTGGTCTTTACCTGTACATACCTGACTCTCTGGTCTGGCACTGAAAGTCCATTGCTCAGTGGAAGGGCGTGGCCTCGGCTGCAGGGCACCCCACTCCACGGCCACCCGTTAGGGTCAACCCTGTGTTCTGGCACCTCCAAGCTCAACACCCACATTTCTCTGAGTGCTACAATGGGCTTCCAGAGTAGTTGACGTCACCAAAAGGAAACGTAAGATGATTCCCCCAGTGAAAGCCTCAGAAACCTGCCTCATATTGGGTAGAATCGAGGCTACCCACGTGCCAAGGAAAACACTCTCGAGCTTGTCTTTCCAACGCTGGCTCAGAGATTTGCTACTGTGCACAGAAAGGCTTCCTGGACGTCCGAGGCCACCAGGATCTCAGCCAGAGAGTGAGCTCACACAGACGGCTGCTTCATCCACCAAAGTATTTTCCACTTCCTCTAATGTGCTCACGTATCTGTGACCACACTTCACCTAGTCTTTAAGTGTAACAGAAAATAACTAGGCAAAGGTAAAACTGTCAGATTTATTCATTACTCAATGGAAACTGTGTAACAAAACACGACATTCTAAACCTCAATCACCAATCTCTGCATTCTCTGGAAAACAAGCAACAGATTTTTCAGAGGGTTAGCTAGATCCAAACCAATTTTCACTTTCATAAAGCAAATTCTTTTCTGATTTTGCTTAAATGAAATACTGAAAGACTCCCTGGGCCCCTCTGGAAGAAAAAAGGTATCTGACTACTCATTTATGTGTGGTTTTCAAGCTCAGGTGTTTTCATCACTTTTTTGCTAGAGATAAGACCATGTGAGTCCCCATACGACTGTGCTAGAAAACCCACTTTCAGGGAGCAAGGGCTTCTCCTGCTCCACAGTGGGGGCCTTCTCCCTGGTCACGCTGCATAACTGAGGTGCCCGGCCCAGCCAGATCCCACCATCCTGGCACCAGCCCGGCCTTTTCCAGCCCTACTCAGGGGTCTGGGTCTGCAGGTTGGGTCGCACCAAGCCGAAGTCAACGCCACCGGGGCAAGAGAAAATTGGCCCCACCAGCAGGGGGCACTAGAAGTGCTCAGGCCAGTGCTGGCCCTGGCCTGAGATTGTGTGTTTCGGGTGGGAAGGGAGGGGAGACACTGGGGTCCTGCTCCAGACTGGCCCACCCACACTCACTCTCCTTGTGCTGTCTCTCCCCTGCCCACCAGACCCCATTCCCTTAGGAAATGGCTCAAGAAACCTGGTCCCCTTAACTCTGGGCTCCTGGTCACCTTCTTGAGACCCTGACTTCTGCTCTGGTTGGTTCTCCCCACCTCACTCAGTCCTGGCCTCCCCTCTTCTTCACAGCTCACTGCTGTTCCCGCAGGCTTTTGGCCAATGCTACTCTATTAGGCCACTCCTGGCTATGCCATCAGAGGATGCTTTGCAGGGAAGAGAGAGGCCCAGGGAAAGGGAGGAATGTCTGCTGACCAATCAGAAGCAGTGGGGGGCAGGAAGGTGGTAGGTCACTATGGGGAGAGGAAGCTCCAACAGCACAGGGTGGTATGCTTAGGGGCCAGCCCACTCAGTGATGTCCACCTCCTCGTGAAAGGGCATTAGTGCTCCAAATATTTGCTGAGTGGCTCCCCCATTCTAGACACAGGGGTATAGAAGAGAACCAGACAGGCGTGGTCCCTGACCCCATGAAGTATACAGGCCAGCAGAGGCATTCAACAGTGGCATTAATTACACAGATAATTAAGGATGTGGAACTGCTTAAAAAATAATACTTAGTATAGATTTACTTTGGGGAATTATCCTCAGATGCCAATGAGAAGTCCCAGAGGAAATCGTGGTATAAGTAAGACAGAAATGGGTTGATCATGTCTTTAATACTCACGGAATTCGCTCTAACTTCCCCAGCCTCGGCCACTCTCCTCAACTCCAGAGATGTTAAGTAACCTGTCCTAGGTCACTGAGCACATAGATGGCAGAGGTGGGATCTGAGCCCAGGTCACTGGGCTCTAGTGCCCACACCCTTCCTGATATGTTATATGTATGGCATACTTAGAGCTCAATGCATACACCAGACAAGTGATATTAAAACTTGAGACACTGGTGTTCAAATCCTGATGTTGCCACTGATTTGTCCATTGTGATCCTGGGTGAGTTCCTCAACTGCTTTCTTCCCCTGGGAAATGGAGATAGTACCTGTAACCTTCTCACAGAGCTGTGGTGAACTCTAAAGGAATTAATGCACATGAAACGGGGCCAGCACAGCAGCTGAAGTTACTTGCAAAAAATCCCAACAACTGGAAGAGTGGATGGGGGAAAACAAACCTGTTTCTGGAAACTTCTAGAAGAAACTAGACAGCCTCTCCCAGAGACTCCCCTGCTTAACACCAACATTTTTGTGAATAGAGAAAAAGATGGGGGTGCCTGGGCTGGCTCAGTCGGTGGAACGTGAGACTCTTGATCTCGGGGTTGTGAGTTTGAACCTCACGTGGGGTGTAGAGATTACTTAAAAATAAAGCCTTCGGAAAAAAAAAAAATGAAAACCACCTCACCACGACTGATAGACAGCCTTATTGCTAGGACCCAGGAAGATGCTAAATATACTCTAGGAAGATGAAGAGGATAGAAATTGAGCAATGTAGACCATGTCAACTTGTACCTCTCAGGACCTACCCCCAGACTCACAGACCCAGGGATCTAAAAACTAGAGAACTCAGGTCAATGACTAAGACGCTGTCCAGGAGGAGCTGATCTGGGGGCTCTGGAATGCGCCGGCGGCCTCCTTCCCCTCCATGTACTCACCTCCATTTACAGATCGCTGGAGTGTGTTCAGAAGGAACCCCAAATGCCCTGAAGATGGACCGATTTCACCTTATTCAAGGATACAGAGGAAAGAAAATCCACCAAGGGAGCACATGGAAAAACACTGCCAAACTCTGGAGCCTGAGCTGCATGAAGGGGCTGAGCCATGAGAACACGTGTCCTCAAATGGTCCTTTCCAGTAGCCAAAAGAAATTTCAAGACATTTTTTCTTCTCAATATGGTACAAGAAGACAAAGCTTTGGAGACAGGAGAGAACTGTCAGAGGCGAACCTGCACAAGAATGAGTTAGAGACGCCTGAGATAAGAAAAGAAGAAAAGGAAACTAAAAGACACAATAGAAGAATAAAAAAAAAAAATTTAACATCAGAAGCAGCGAGGAGCAAAATGGACCCTCGGGAAACTTGCATCACTGATGTGGAGGCCACTTTGGCAAGATCAGATGCCAAAGGAAAGGACAGAGGAAGAAAGACTGTAAGGGGATGTGGGGGCCTGAGAACAGAAAGCTGACCCAGGACAGGGGTCTTCCCAAGGAGAGTGTGCCAGGGCCCAGGAAAGAGAGCCAACCCCACACACATCCAGGATGAATGTTTGGATTAAAAAAAAAAAAAATCTTGGGGCACCTGGGTGGCTCAACCAGTTAAGCATCTGACTCTTGATTTTGGCTCAGGTCATGATCTCACGGCTTGTGAGTTCGAGCCCTGCATTGGGCTCCACACTGGCAGTGCAGAGCCTACTTGGGATTCTCTCTCTCTTCCTCTCTGCCCTTCCCTCACTTGCACACACACTCTCTCTCAAAATAAATAAACTTGAAAAAAAAAAAAATCTTGTAACGATCCAGGCAAAAAGCACAGGAAAAGCAGCAACAACAGCAAACCCAGAAAAGTGGCCCCAACCCTCTGAGTGAGTTGTCGGAGCCCCTTTTGCCCTGCGCGGGGAGGAACCCGACGCTCCCCCAAATGCCTCCAGTGACGTAAGCTACCTGCTTCCCTGTGGGAGGGGAGCTCTCCGAGGAGAAGGGCTGTTTCTTCATGAAATGTTAGTGGACATCTGGTGATTTGCCGATTGTTTTGATTTTTTAAGATGAAAAATATTTCCCCCTGGTAATTATGGTGCTTAAGTATAAAGACCCAAAGAAATGACGTATGATTTTGGATGGCGTAAAAATTGGTCCATGCACATTTTTTCCACAAGTTTATGGGCACGTTTCACCATCACAGACTGAGGGCAGCAGCGGATTCAGCTTTTGGACGCCCTGCGAACAGATCACACGTGTTCTTGCCACACTTCCTCATCAGCAGCATGAGAAGCCCAGAAACCTCTCCTGCAGATGCCCCGCCCTCTCCAATGGGTGTATCAGATGTGGATGAAGCAGGGGCACCCCGAGGATGAACACCTTCCTGCGGGCCCAGTGGAGAAGCCTCAATAATCGACTGTACAGACAGGGGCATTTCTGTCAAGTTCAGTGTGGGGTGCGGGGAAGGGCATCTCTTGTCGACTCCCTGAGCACTGAACACTGAGCACCCAGAAAGCAGGAGCCTGCACTTGGCCGCGGGCAGTGGGCTGCCCCGAGTACAACTGACAATGGTATGGGTGGGTTGGGAGGGGGAGGTAACCCCCGGGGACACAGATAGAAGGTCTCTCTGGAAACTGAAAAACCTCATCTCAGCTAAAGAGGAAGGGCATCACCTCAGGGCACTGGTGAAGGAAAATACTTTGCAAATGTCCCATTTCCTGCGTTGCAGTGGGCACTGCTCTGGGCGAAGGCCTCCTCTTCTCCTTTGGTTAGAGCTTCCTGATGGTGATCTGGCCTGGGTCTTGCTCTCAGCAAGATCCTCTGGTGACCCAGAGTCCATACACAGGGACCCCGGAGGAGGGGCTCAGACAGGTCCCCGGACAAGACAGTCATCTCGGAGCCAGGGGTGGGCGAGTGGGAGCCCAGGGCTAGCGGATGCCCGGCACGACGACCACGGTCATTGAGTTCCTACTGTGTGCCAGGCTCTGGGCTGACAGCTACATCTGCACAGTCTCTTGGAATCCTCAATTTACAGAAGGGGCAACGAGGCTCAGAGAGGCTAAGCTGTTTGTCCAAGGCCAAACAGTGAGTGTGCGGCAGAGCCAAGATTGCACCCCAGGTCACCTTGGGAATCTGGGCTCTGACCAGAAGTGTGGCCTTGCCTTGCCCTTCCTCGTCCTGGCCCCGCAGGACAGCATGGGAATACATGGAGCCTGCAGAGCTCGGGTGGGGAACGCAGCCACTTATGGGCGGAGCCTGAGCCAAGCCTTATGCTCTGGACGTTAGACACCCCCCCCACCCCCCCGCCCCCCCCATCCCCCCCCCCCCCCCCCCCGTCAGCTCGCTTGCCAACAGGGCTCCAAGGGAAGTACCACCCCCATCATCCAGATGGGGAGATGGAGACTCGGAAAGAAAGGGTGACTTTCCAAAGGTCTCTTGGCCAGCGGCTGGAGAAGCCAAGATTTGAACCCAGGTCTGGCTGGCCCCAATCCGTGCTCCATTCAACACAAGGACTGTAGGGACTGCCTTTCAGTCTCTCGGTTTTGTTTCACGCCAGGAACTGAGTCCTGTGGTCCTTGCCTGGAAGTCTGAGTCATAGACCCTGACCTCAGACGGGACAGATGTCCTTCTGGGGAGTGGAAACATCTCTGGGCCAGAACAGGACATAGTTCCAAGTGGATTACCAAGAGCTCAGGGAGGAAATCTGATTTACGGCCCACCACACCTCACTCCAACTGGCCCATGGGCCCCGGCTCAGCCATGGTGCTGGGCTGAGGCATCCAAAGCCAACACTTCTTCGGTTGGAGGTGCCCACTCCGGGGTCGGCACCTCCCCTGCCATGGGGCTCAGGACACACAGTGCCTGAGATTTCTCAGCTTTGACGCTGGCGGACGGGCTGGGCTTGGGCGCCGGACAGCAGCTGCTCTGGGGATTAAGCGGTCCTCTGGAGGCCAGCCTGGGAAGCCAGTCCCATTGGTGCCATTTAGGTGGGAGCTCTGGAGCCGGGCAGTCTCAGGGGAGGGCCAACTCTGCCACCGACTTGCTCCCAGCGGCCTCAGAATGTCCCTCGGCAATCTGATCCTGTTTCAGCCTCTGTGGCAGGGGGCAGGCAATGGTGTGCCCCCCACCACGCAGAGGTGAGCTGGCAGGAGCGGAGGTGAGCACAGCTCTCTGCATAACGTCACTGCTCAGTAAAGGTTAGGGTGATGGCAATGACACTAGTAGAGAAAACGGTCTCTGGAAGGCCCAATCCTCTGAGAAACAAGGATCCAGGTGGCACCTCCCACTCCACCCCACCGTCCCCTCCCTCTTCCAGCTCCCCACATCCCATTACACCCATAGCAAGGGCTGAACGTGGAAAGGAATACCTTGAGAGCAACTCATTCCCTGCTCCTGTCTGCTCTCTGGCCTCTCCCACAGCCAGAGCCAAGGGGCACTCCTGTTTGGAGATGGGGAATCCCAGCGGCCAGGCGAAGCCTCTCGACTTTCCGAGTAGCACACTGGGTTCGGAGACCCAAGCGTGAACGCCCACTCCAGCGGGTGACCCTGGGGAACCAACCTCGCCCCTCCAGGCCTCATCTCCTCATTTGTTCCCACCTCATATGTCCATTCAGAGCAGTAAATGAGGTACTATAAGCAAGCCGACACAATGCCTGGAAGACAGTAGGTTCGTTCGTTCATTCGTTCGTTCATTCATTCATTCATTCATTCGATCAGTCGTGCACATAGCTGTTCATCTGCCAAATGGCTGCTGAGCACTGCCTCTGCCAACTCTGTGCTGAGCTCTGAGGGTGCAGCCATGAGAAAAACCAGACGTGCTCCCTGCCTGCCCTCATGGGCCTAACGATCAAGCACTGAACAGATGCCAGTCCTTGCAGGTTCTCCCTCTCTATTCCTTTACTACTTGGGTGGACACAGAGAGCCCCAGGTGCACAGCTGGGAGGCCTGCCGCACTCAGAAGGCAGCAGCCTCAGAAAGCTGCTTATCTTTGGGGGCGACCAGAACTTCTCATGCTCCAAACCTGTGAGCACTGGACCGCCCCTCCCGACTGTGCTTTCTTTCTATGACATGTGTGTTCCAAAACATCGAATTTTATATTATATACACTGTCCTCAGTTGTCTGAAGGGACTCAGGGCTTTGCAGCTACTGGCGAGTAATTGAGGGCAGTGGCAGGTTGTGAGCTTTGCTGTCAGCAATTCCATGGGACTTGGGCAAATTATTTAATTTACCCGAGCCTCAATTTCCATTTTTGTAAGATGAGCGCTATTCCAACCTTGCAAGGCTGTTCTGAGAATCAGAGCTATTGTGTGAAAGCCTTTAATACATTACCTAGAGCAATAATAATGATAATGAAAACACTCATGACAAGAGCTAACATCTACTAGCATTTACCGGGTACCAAGCATTGGGCTTCAGGCATTAACTTATTCCCCATTCAACAAATACATATGGAGACGGTAGATGCTAGAGACCACGAGGAACACGACCAATACAGCCTCTGCTTTCGAGGAGCTTGCTGCCCAGAGGAGGTCTCGGACAGCGAACAAGTAGCTGCACCAACAATTATGTAATTAAAATTATCATGATAAGAACCACACTGGGAAATACAGTCCTCCATTTGAGTAAATGCCTTTACGTATATATTCTAGATGAGGAAATTAAGGGACAGAGAGGTGAGGCAACTTGCCTAAGTTTGCACATGTGGTAAGAGGCAGAGCTGGGCCCCAAATCTCATCGCATGGGGCTTATTTTGCCTCTAATAGCACTGGCAGTTCCAAATCGTGTGCTGAGGGCCCCAAGGCCTCAGGGCTCCTCCTCTGGTCTAAGAGCCGCTCTCAGAGTGAAGGTGGGAGCAGCAGAGAGCAAAACAGCTTACTGACCCTCCATGCACCACTGATCACCAGCAGCCTAGCTAGCCTGGCTCTGCCGTTGACTGCTTCTGTGGCCTTGGGTACCCCGGCTGTAAAATGGAGAGAATAAGGAGCGCCTGGGTGGCTCAATCGGATAAGCATCCGACTTCGGCTCAGGTCATGATCTTGAGGTTCGTGAGTTCGAGCCCCGCATCGGCTGACAGCTCAGAGCCTGGAGCCTGCTTCGGATTCTGTGTCTCCCTCTCTCTCTGCCCCTTCCCTGCTCACACTCTGTCTCTCTCAAAAATCAACATTAAAAAAAATTTTTTTTAAATGGAGAGAATAAGAGTAACTCCTGCCAGGCTGCCTTGAGATCCAGCAGGCAAAGTGGCTGTCTGAATGTGGACACTGAAGGTCACACTGGTCTGCCTTCCAGCAAAGGATATTTCGGGATGATACAGTATCCCTGGAGTGTCAAGGCTCAAAGCTCTCTTTCTGTCTGTCTCTCTCTCTTCCTTCTTTTCTAAATTGAGATATAATGGACATATCCATAGCTCTACTTCTTAGCTTGCTTTATTTATTGCAATGTTATTTTATTGATTTATTATTACATTTATTCATTTTTAAGAGACAGAGACAGAGCACAAGCGGGGGAGGGGCAGAGAGAGAGGAAGACCCAGAATCCGAAGCAGGGTCCAGGCTCTGAGCTGTCGGCACAGAGCCCGACACGGGGCTTGAACCCACAAACTGTGAGATCATGACCTGAACCGAAGTCAGACGCTTAACCAACTGAGCCACCCAGGAGCCCCTATTGTAATGTTATTTTAACTTCACCCATTTACATATCACCTTCATGATTTCTGCCAACATAGCACCCATGTATTTTTTTTTTTTTACGTAACATAAAATTTACCATTACTGACATTTAGTATGTTCATGATCACGTGCAACCATCACTGCTCTCTTTCACCAACCCGAAAGCCAATCCTGTGTGCATTTACCCCCTGCTTCCCCCTCCTGCCAGCCTAGGCAACCACCGATCTAGTCTTTGTCTTTATGGATTTCCTGGCTCTGGGTATTTCAGGTAAATGGGATCATACAACATGTGGCCTTTGGTGACTGGCTTCAAGCAGTAGCATAGTGTTTCCCAAGGGCCATCTGTGTTATAGCATGTGTATTTCATTCCTTTTTATGGATGAATAATAGTCTAACGTACACATGTACCATTTTTTGCTTTATCTGTTCATCAGCTGGTGGACACGTGCGTTGTTTCCACCCGCTGGCTGGTGCGATTGTGCTGCTATGAACATGCACATGTAAGTTTTTGTTTGTACGCAACACCTATTGTCAATTCTTTGGGGCATATATACCCAGGAGTAGAATTGCTGGGTCACTATGTTATTTTTAACTTGAATTTTAAATGTAATCATGGATTTAATGTGCTAATGATATTAAGAGAAATACTTAACTTTTCTTAAGGTGAGAGCCGGTTCTCTATGCGCCATCTCAAGTCACGAGGCCCACAGATAGCGCGTGTCCACACTCTAGGAAACTCAGAGCTCGTGTATTCCTGCGTTCACTGTTCGGGAGGCTGCCAGTACCGGGCCGCTGTGGGGTGGGGTCCTAGGAGCTGAGGCCGGGTTAGATCTAGGGTTACCTGATGGGTGGAAAGCAGTGCTGGGAGGAGGCCGGCCAAGGTCAGAGGCAGAGAGGCAGCATCAGTTATCAGGGTCAGCTTTCAGCCCACATCGTCACGGGAACATGGAGCACGGAAGAGGGAAGGAGGCGGCACAGAGACAATGAGGTGGAGGACCCAGGGCTTTGGCCACCAACAAGGATGACTTCAGAGCACAGGCACCAGGTGCGGGGGGAGGGCGTCTGGGGCTAGTCCCAGGCTGTCCCACCCTTCTTCTGAGGCCAACTCTCCAGGTACCGGGAGGGAGGGCAAGGCAAGAACCAAGGGGCTGGCCTTCAGGCTTCCCTCAGACATTCTCCAACTGGGAATCCTGCCCCTGCGTGGAGACCACTGCCTTGGTAATTATGGGACGCCTAGAGAGAAGGGGTTGTTTTTGATGGAGACTCTTTCATCTCTGACTTAAATTATACATCACGCACTAACGTTTTAACTCTGATGTCTTCTAGAATTCAAATGAGACATAAACATACTCCCAGAAGCACAGAGTCTGCATTCATTACTGGGACCACCTTGACCAAATAAGAGGTGTCACCACATCTATTTATAGTTTAAACATCTTTCCACTGTCTTTCCCTGAAAATCTATTGAGGCAGCTCCCACACAAACAAGGAAGAACCCGACCCCAACAATCATTCATTCATTCGCGTTCATGTCTGGAGGGTGGACAGCGGTCAAGTCGTGGCACAGGGACAGGGAGAGAAAGTGAGCTCTGAGCACAGAAGTGGAGTGGACAGAGACACATAAATTCATAAATAAAAGCCACCATTTAGAACCCATTACATCAAGAACTTTAAAATGTGGCCAGCGCTGAAAGCCAGCAAGGCTGCACTGAGACGGGAAGACCCATGGGCCGCTGGCAGCAGGGTGAGTTGGTACAACTTTTTTGGGAAGCATTAGAGATTTCAAAGCCAGAAAAATACTGGTATCCTTTGACTCAGTAATCCCACTCTTAGGAACCTATTCTGAGAAAATAATTGTAAAAGGAGAGAAAAATTCTGTACGTACAAAGGTGTCATGGCAGGGAGATCCAGTGGTTAGACACAAAACAAAACAGCAAAAACTGGAAACACTGTATTGTCAAACTAAATAGAGGAACAGCTAACAATATTAAAATGAACGGCCTGACAAAAATATGGAGGCGTTACATGCCAGAGTGGTGGGATTTTAAATGCTTAAAAAACAAAAACAAAAACAAAAAAACTTTACGCGGGGCGCCCGGGTGGCTCAGTCCTTTAAGCCTCCGACTTTGGCTCATGTCGTGATCTCTCAGCTCGTGAGTTTAAGCCCTGTATCGGGCTCTCTGCTATCAGATCCTCTCTCTCCCTCTCTCTCTACTCCTCCCTCACTCATTCTGTCTCTTCCCCTCTCGCTCTCAAAAATAAATAAACATGAAAAAAACACACGACTTTACAGCACTTACACAGTCTGTGCCTTGTAAAAAAGAATGTATCAGTCCTTAGTTAAGATAAAAACGTTCTTCTAATTATTGATACTTACTGGCAGACTTAAGTTTGATTCTCCCCAAAGTAGCAGCAAATATATTTCAATCACGTATGTGAATATAAATAAAGCTTTCAACAAGTTCCCAAAGAAGAGTGATTCCTCCCCAAATACCAGGAAACCTCATCACCTTCCTCTTCCCAGTTATTTAACCAGCTAACCATCGTGTGCAGAACACGGAATGCCAGTGGCCCTCCCCTTGGAGAGGGTCCCGTGGGCCTGCTGACCTCACCTGACCCACCAGGATGGCTCCCTGGTGCTCTTGGAGCTGCCTGGCCCCTGCTTCCCTCTGGACATGCCCGACCCACCGGCTTTCACCCACACAATTAGGTTGGACCATTCAGCCCGGCATTCTAGGCCTTCCGTGGTGCGGCGCGTCTCACATACCGCTCCAGTACAGGGTGGCGTTTCCCGGTGAATGTGCCACTGATTGGACGCTCTACCTCTATTCTTGGAAGCTGAGACCAGGGCTTCCCTTAACCTGCACATGGGCTGGGCTGTGAGGACAGTGGATGCATCGGCCCCCAGGAACTCCTTAGATGCCATCCCCTGCTCCCTGTGAGGTGACCAGGCAGGCCTTCAGCGCTCAGCCCTGGGCATTCGTTGTTGCTGTACAGGAGAGCCCACAGCCTTCGCTAGCCTGCAACCTAGACTGCTACGCTGACTTACTTCCCGGCCCCTGGGGAGAAGGCAGGAGGAAAGGCATGAGGCCTGTCTTCTTCCAGAATGTTCCAAACAGAGCAGCCAGCGTTTACAGTGCTGCTCCTCTTTTTATCCACAGACCTATGTGAGGCTGGATTTTCACAAGCAAGTGTGAAAACACGAAGTGCTGGGATGAGCTGTTGAATACATACTCCAAAATGACACATTCATACCAAAGACGCATTTACATATAAGGTAAAAACACGCCATAAAATTTAGTTGTAATTTTCTATGTTCAAAACATTTAGAATAATGAATACATTTTCAAAATTTTCAAAAACTGTTAGCAAAAGGCTGGCAACTGGTCCTTACTTAGGAAAAAAAAACATCCTTCAATTCTCAGATTATACCCAGCTTAGGTTGTTGGTGTTAAAAATGTCCTCTCCCCTAGGAAATAATGATGATAGTTTATATTTTCTTTAGTTGCCATTAAAAAAAAAAAAAAAGTTGGCAGCCTCCTGAGTCTCCAAACTTTCCTTCTATCTGAAGTTTCCCTTGCTGGTGACACCCAAAGTCTGGGACCCGCAAGCCTGAGATCACATGCAGTTCTCAGGCAGTGATCGGGCTGCAGGCTGGCCCCGAGCGTTCCACAGCTGGAAACCCCCAGGGTGGCTTCTGAGCAAGCCGAGTGAGATGGCTTAGCAGGGAGGCGGCTTTGCATTGCTTCGGGCTAGAGGATCTCTAAAACTCAAAAAATAGCTGAAGGTTGAGTAAGTAGGAATTTCAGTTTGGCACAAAAATCTAGCTTGAGTTCATCTCTTTCCTCTTTTTTTCTGTCAGAGTTTTTAAGGTAGGGTTGCTCACCTGAAGCCCAATCTCACTCCCACCCGAACCCCCAGGCACCTCTGCTCGGCCAGGTGCAGGCCGACAAAGCCCCAACCCAGGAGGCATCTGCCAGGTACTGCTGAAGGAAGATCACCCGACGCTGCAGAACGTCCACCCCTCCGAACGCCCAGTCTCCAACCTCAGCAGGAACCTCAGCCCACTCCACAGTCTTGCCCTCCCTGGCCCCTCTCCCATTCCCCTCGGTGGCTGGTTTTCCCCAACAGCTGCCTACCACTCCCACCCCAGCTGTCCCTCCCTGCGGGCACCCTGCCTCCTGAATGAATGACCTCAGCTTCCTGCTCTGCCCCCTCATCTATCTGGACCCGCTCTCCACCCTCCTTTCCCTCCAGGGCACTATCCTCGCCCCCATCTCCTCCAGCCTGGAACCCCTGGCCGACCTCATGCTCAGCTGGCCATCTTTAACGTCTCCCTGTCTGCACTTACTTTTTCTTTAAGGTTTAAGAGAATATTGCTTTTCCGATTAAAAGCGGTATTTACGTTCATCTGAGGAAATACAGAAAAGCATGAAAAAGGTAACTGCCTGTAAACCCACCATTGTGGGGATTCTGAATTTGGGTGTGTCGTTCACATAAACACACGCATCCGTGTGTGTAAAGTTGACCACATGTTGCTGTTTGGCCCTGGGGGACTGTTGCTGGTAGAAGACCCCAGAGGGCTCCTCTGTCAGTGAAAGTGGAAAGGTCCCAACCTGAGTAGGCAATGAAGTATCACTGTGAGTCCCGGATGCCCCAGATGCTTTTTGGGAAAGCCCAGAGGTGGGCAGAGGCAGATCCTGCTGCCCGCCCGGGGTACGTCCTGTCTGAGGCCTTCCCGACAGCACACTGTCAGCTATCACTTCACAGAGGCGCCGGAGAGTTCCGGGGCCTGGGACCGGACGGCAGCCGCGTGCATGCCTGACGCCGTCAGTCAGACACCCCCTGCCTCTCCACCTTCCGGGGTCCCCCAAAGCTAACTCTCAAGGTGGGAGGAAAAGGAAAAGGACGTGATGCGGAGAAGAGGGCTTGGCCACAATGAGAGAGCCCAAGCTCCCCACGCCTCTCCCCCCACAGGCTCACTGCTGTGACAATGGCAGCCATCACGATCTTAACGGCATAAGAGCTCACCACGTGCCAAGCATCAAGACATACGATTAACAAGTGTCATCTCTGTTCCCCAAAGAGTGGACACACTCCACGGGAGAAGATCGTGGTGGTCTGGGGAGGGATATTTGTTATCTATTTGACCAAGTATTAGAAATAAGCAATTGCACATCAAACCCTTGATAGCACGAAGAGAACAGAATGAAAGAGGAAAACTGAGTAAGACGGTGAATATTCAGGAATTGGTGAAGACGGTTACAGATGCCACAAGTCTGGGCAAACACCGTCTTACTAGATCCTCAGATCCTGACAGCAGCTGTGGTACATCTGACAAGGCGTGGGGAGGTTACGAGGCACTCTGGGGAGCGGGGACCGGGGTCAGGACCTGCGCCTGTCTGAACCCACGGCCTTGGCCTTCCCCGCCCCGGGCCCTGCTGAGGCAGGCTCTACTTTTCCTCCTCTTTGCCTTCACTCTGCTGACCCGCAGGGCCCAGGACAGAGTCTCTGTGCTCTGGCTCCCAGATGGGTCATGCCACTGGCTATATGGTACCCATCTCCCTACAGGTCTCTAACTGGTCCTGTCCCCGTGAGCACCCGTGGCCAGCACAGCCGGGCGCACACAGCAGGTGGGTTCTGGAACATCTGCGCAGCTGCTGGCCAGGCTGCCCCTTCTGGAGAAGGACAAGAGTGAATGGCGGGTGTTGGGGGCTGGGGGGGGGGGTGAATCTGTTGTGGCTCTGGTGGTTGCATTTCCTTGGGGCCTCCGTAGTCAGAATGACCCAGCAATAGCGGGTCTGGAAATTTCTCCCCGCCATAGCCTCCTGGCAACAGGGGCATGAGATGGCCTGCTGACTCTTGCCTCGCCAGACCTGCCACATGTCAGCACAGGACAGCGTGACCCAGCTTCTGGCCAAACCTTCGTCTGAGGCAGGGGGAGCCCAGACAACACACTGTTGGCCCAAGGTCTAGACGCATCTCTCCGAGGCTCATGTTCCATCCCTTGTGAGGACAGGAAGATGGGTTCAGAGGTCGAGCCATAGGAGCAGATTCAAGGGAGAGACAGAGATCCTGTGGGATTCTAGGGAGCCCAAACCAGGGATCCTCATCTCTCAGGGCCAGAACAAGAATGTGAAGAATCCAGAGTAGAATTGGGCTGAAACTTACAGCCAGAGTGCTGCCTTCCCGCCAGTGCCCATGACCTGCGCGTATTAATAATAAATCCTAGTAAGTGCCACTGGCTGAGCACCTAGTGGGTGTCAGGCATTGAGCTTTCCCTACATCGGTGAGCTCCGTGCTGTCCTCATGCAAACTCTGAGGCAGCTAACGTTATTAAAGCCCACTTCACAGACGGGGACACTGAGGCCTTGAGGTACCTGAGTCATATGGTTAGGGAGGGGCGTGTGGTGATGTGGACCCAGACTCTGTCCTTCAGTGGTGGACCTCCATGGGACACACAGCTCTGCAGACTGACAGCTGGCACAAAGGCTCTTTCTTTCTGGGAGTTTCTTTGACAACAGGGTACCTGCAGCAATTTGTGAGTCTGTCACACACCCACTCCCTGCAGCCAGGACAGTTCTGGTTCCGGCCCCCCTGCACTGGCTCCATGACCACTGACACCTGTTCACCCTCTCTCTTCGGGACCCCTGCCTCCCTCGGCGGCGCACTCCCCGTTCTCGCTGGCCGGTGGCACTCGGTGAGCACCTCTGAGGGGAGGACGATTTGGGGCTCCGGGCTCTCGTTTCAGCTCTGCCCCTGACTAGCAATACAACCATGGACAAGTCGCTGCTCTTCTCTGAGGCTCTGTTTCCCCACTGGTGAAGTGGGGGGAGGGGGGGGGCGGAACTTAACGGCTTTGACGTTCAAGAACGGGCGGACTCTAGAGATTAGTATGTTACACCACGTAATACAGCAGAAGTCCGTCGGCTCCAGCGAGTTCCAATGGCTGGGCGAGGCCTGCTCGCCCTGCAGGTCGGGGCGCCCACTCTCACGGAGCCCTCCTGCCTGCCCCCGCCTCCTCCTCTGCAGCACTCAGTTACTCGGCACTGAAAGGAGTCTAGTCCTAAGGACAGCAGTGGCTCCCATTCTCCGAGGGCCGCACGCCAACTCCATATCATCTGTCGCCGAACACTTAGGGCCCCACTTACAGGTGAGGGGTCTGGGGCCAGAGGAATCAAGCGAGCTTATGCAGGTCATCTGGCCAGCACGCGGTGGGGTGGGGCTCAAGGCCAGGTCTGCCTGACCCCTTAACCTCTACTTGTGGATCATTCAACACCTGCCCCCCAGGAGGTCATGAGCCCCCAGGGTCAAGGACCAAGTCTGCACTGCTGACAGCTGTCTCTCCGGGGCTAACAGTTATCTGCAACAGCACACGTTCTCCCTAAATATTTTGTAAATTAAAACAAAAGGGAAAAAACGTGTTTAGGTCTGAATCCTTCTGGCCCCAAGTGACAGAGACCAGCGTCAAATGCGGGAAAGACTGCAAGAATCCTAGAACGGCCACACCACAAGATCCAGGCAGCCCAAGGACAGCCCCAGGGCCTGAGGGGGTTGGGGTGGGGACCAGAGCTGGTGGCTTGCTGCCTACAGGCCCGCTCTCTCCACCCTTTACTGTTGCCCCTCTCTGGGCTGGGCTCTGTGCCACATTCACTCAGGCTCTCCATGTGCAGAGGCCAGGGCCACCGGCTGCTGTGGTGTCAGGATTCGACAGCTCTGTGACCAAGGAAGAGATCTCTCTCTCTCCCTGGCTTCAGAAAACAAAACAAAACAAAACAAAACCAAACAAAACAAAACAAAACAAAACACTCCAACCGGCCTAGTGTGAGCCACCACTCTGACTGGAGATGAGGTACCGTGACTGGACCAGATGGGTCAGGTAACCCTCTGAGGTCAGGTGCTGGGTGGGAGTGAGTGCTGGGCGGACAGAGAGAACAGCCCTATCAAACTGGAAGTTATCTGTTACCCAGGTTGTGATTTAAGCTTTTTGTCAAACTCAACTAATTATAGGACAGTTAAAAATACAACTCTGCTGTTGAAATCCAACCCCCAGGGCAATGGTATTAGGAGGCGGGGCCTTCGGGAGTGATTAGGTCATGAGGGTGGAACCTTCACGGATGGGATGTGTGCCCAGAGAGATCCCTCACCCCCTTCCCCATGTTTGGACACAGCGAGAAGACGGTCATCTTTGAACCAGGAAGCGGGCTCTCACCAGACGGTGAATCTGCCAGTGCCTTGATCTTGGACTTCCCAGCCTCCAAGACTTGGTGTTTGTTGTTTATAAGCCACTCACTTTATGGTATTTTATTACAGCAGCCAGATCTAAGACAAACCACCTCCCAAGGCTGAGACAGAAACCCCCAGGCCGTGGGCCATTCCTGTGACCATGTGTCTCCTCTACACCGTGGAGTCTATGGGTTTCAACTTCTGAAAGATCTTGCTTCTCGAACCCTGACAGGAGGCTGGCAACGGGGACAGAAGCTCTGTGGTGGTCAAAGGCCAGTGGCAGTGTTGACGTGTGCTGACTCCATCTGGAAGCGATGGAGAAGAGCATGGCTGTGGAGCCAGGCAACCTGACCCTGACCCTTGACCACAAGGATGAAGGCCTCGCCTCTAACACTGGGGATGCGCACGCCCTCCCACAGAGGTGAAGGTGATAATGGTGACAGCTCACAGGGGTGCGCGCTTCTGGGGACCAGCTTCTGGGGACCACACATGACTGAGCTCCACATTCCATCTGCTTCCTCCCCACCACGTCCTGATGACCGCCCTACTGTGGGAGCACTGCTGGGTCACTGTTCCAGGGGGAGGACAGTGAGGCTCAGAGAGGAACACACTTTATATGCAGTGAGCTGGGACGCAGACTCCAAATTCTTCTGGACACCTGGGTCAGGCTTTAACCCTGCTGCTGTTAGCTGCACGGTGGTGAAGAGGCCTGCGAAGGGGGCGTTGCTCAGTGATGTTCCAGAGTCTTCCCTCGTCCTATTTTCTTTCTTCTCCTTCTCCCACTTCCCCAATCATGTCCACCCACCACCAGGGCTCCAATGGCTGCAGGGCCACCACAGCTAAGGCTGTGCTTCTGTCCCCCCTCCCCCAGCTGGTGGGTGGGGCCTTCTGAGCATCTATGAGAAGTGCAGGTGGCCAGACCAGTGACCCCCACGCTGGGGCCTCTGGATGATTAAGGCCACTACCAGCTGACTGAGGAATCTGAGTCCACTGGGGGCACAAATGTGAAATGCCTTATTCTCGCCAACATACACTCTCTTAATGTACTGCACTGACTTCTCTTTCCATTGTGGGCAGTGGGTCCCCAAATGATATCTAGGCCAGATTCTGTGACTTTGCAGTCGCT
Source organism: Panthera onca (assembly GCF_046562875.1). NCBI lineage: Eukaryota > Metazoa > Chordata > Mammalia > Carnivora > Felidae > Panthera > Panthera onca. Next base: position 86,411,735 of record NC_138351.1, on the reverse strand, counting down.
TCATTTTTGGCATGGTTGGATTAGAAGATTTCAGACTTGGTTCTGTTTATATGAAGACTCCATCCACATGGAATTCAAAGCTCATCTCTGTTCTCTTTTCTCCCCTACCTCTCCCTGGGGGCTGCTATTTTCCAAGCCCCCTTCTTTACCTGTTTGAACTTCCCCCCCTAAGCCTTCCAGACTCTAGCAGTCCTCACGGCCCACGCTCTGCAGGGAAGTGTGATCTGCTCATGCCGGGATCACCTGTCAAGAGTGGTGAACCTGGACTGGCCTGGTTCCCTCTGACGCAGATGGCCCTGGCCATGGCCAGACCATGGCGGTCTCCATGCAGGTGGAGCTCTGGGTCCCCTAGGGATGCACTTAGCTTCGTCCTGGCCCGTCCACCACTGAAGAGCAGCCAGGCCTCCTGTCCCTGCCACCAGGAGTACATGTCCTCCTACCCCTTCTCTAGGAAGGGTATCCCACCACATGGTCGGTGGCCACCTTGGTAGTATGGCTCCTGCCTTGCTGCCGGCCTCTGTCTCCTTCGCATGGGACCTAGTAACATCTGGTATAGTTTCTGGCATCCCACAAGGGCCACAGAGAACTGGAACGCAGGGCAAGACCCAACTCTTCTCCGTACCCAAGTCCTTTCAAGGCCTGGCGACTCCACAGAATCCCCCCTTTACAAATCTCTGCAAGGAAACAGGCATGAGTTTCCATGTTCAATGTGACCCAAACTTCGGAGGCTGTATGTCAACCGCCATCCCCCGCCCGCTTCCTCTTCCTCTTCCCCAGAGAGGGAGAGAGGACTGGAGAGGGGTGGCCCCTCTGCTCGCAGCTCAGGCGGGGCTCTCCCACACTCCTGGTGGGCCTGAGGGCTCTGTAGCTCCTCACACGCCCAGCCCCTCCCCCAGAGGCAGAGACAGCCCAATCTTCTCAAAGGACTCTCTCCCAGAGAGAGAGAGCCTCCTTACTTGGCTTCGGGGAGGAAAGACACCTGTCTCAGCTCAGAAGGACACCTGTTGTGAGTGCAGGACGTCTCTCTTGCTCAGAGCACCCGTCTGGGATTCACAGGAGTGCGTGTGGGGAAGGGGCCTGGGCCCAGGAACCTGGGGAAGGGGGCAGGAAACCATCACCCGCGTTTTGTTCCAGCGGTCACTAGGGAGGTACTCTCAGCTGTTCGGAAGCTCGGGGCGGCTATACGGCTGTTAATCATAAAGGCGTAAGGCATTTATTTTCACTTAATACAAGCAGCATGTTTCACAGAGACAGTTTCTATTACGACAGCAGAGAAATAAAGATCTGAGTCAGGTCTCAAACTTCGCTCTGAGTGACACTGGGCAAGACTTCCAACTCTTCTAGGACTCATTTCCTCATCGACACGACGGAGCTTAGAATCACCTAATCTTGGCCCCACGAGGAGCGGTGGGCTCCCTCAGATCATAAAGAGCTTCATACCGCACCCTGCAAACTTCACGGTGGACGTGGTGGCTGCTGTTATTGACAGGCGTTTTCAGGACCCAGAGTCGGCAAGAAACACAAAAGGGGTCTTAGGTGGGCAAAGGACCGCAGCCCACTAAGCCGGTGTCCCTAAGGCTGCTCCAGCTCAGGCAGAGCTCCAACACATTTGGTTGAATGGGGGGTGTTCTCCCAATTCCGGGAGACTATTAACCTGCGACTTGTTAATGAGGGATTCCGAACACAGATTTAAACTGCATCTGGTCCAGCAACCAAAGGAGACTGTGGGTCTCAAAAAAAAAAAAAAAAAAAAGAAGGAAAGAAAGATGCAGGAGAGACCCCTCTGTGTGGAGGGTTTGCGGCCCTGCTAGTCCGGTCGGGCAGGAACGGGCAGCTGTCTCCCCGCGCCTGCCCGAGCTGGATGGCGGCCTTGAATACTTTCTTTCTTAAGTGAAGCTCCTCTCTGTGTGTGCTGAATCACAGCATTCACGGGGGGAGTGGGGACAAGAGCATTTACTAAGCGGATACCAGGCATCAGTGGGCGCAGCCCAGGGGCAGGGCCAGGAGCGCAGGCAGGCCCAATGCTCCAGCAGGAAAGGAACGTGAAACTGGTTCCCCTGGCCCTTCAACCCCCATGGTGGGTACTTGGGGGTGGGGGTGGGGGGGGGATGCAGATGAACACTCTGACCACAGACCTCGGCAGGGGAGAGACTGGGCCCAAAATAGGCTGAGCGTCTGGGGCGTCAGCTGGGATTCGCCCCTTCCAGCAAGTCAGGGCTCAAGCATTCTGTTTACCAAACGCTCTGCACACATAGAAACCAGGACCGTCTGGGTTCCACGTTAAAGGGGACGGGGAGGGTCCTCCCTCCCCCGGGGTGGATTTCGAGGTGTTGGAAGCTTCTCTGACAATGCCCGGGAGGAGGGCCAAGGCCCGGGGCTGCCCAGAGTGAGCCTGGCAGAGGAAGAAAGACGATGGCAGGCCTGCGGACGGGCGGGCGGGGGCTCGTCCCTGCCGGGGGGCACCCCACCCCACGCAGCCCCAGCCTGGCAGGTAGCAGGGAGGGGGTGACGTCTGCAGGCCAAGGCGGCTCTGCGGAGGGGGACGCCACCGCAGCACGCTCTCGAGCTCGTGAGAGTAATCAAAAGCAGCTGAAGACTGAACCGCCTTCTAGAGGGCTGCCAGAGAGAGGGGCTTTCCAGCGCAGAAGCTGGGCACGGCTCTTTTCAGGGAGCGCTCCCCTGCCATGCTGCTCTCCTCTTTCCCGGGGTGCTGGGGGTGGGCATCGCAAGAAGGGCAGCCCCCTGGGGCTACTGTGCCCCTCCTCCTGTGTCCTCCTCCTGTGGCCAAGCTGCCTCCCCACAGGCTCCCGCCCCTCTGCAGATGTGGAAGGGGAAAAGTCAGCGCGGACCGCGGACCAGCCCCACAGCTCAGCCCTACATACGTGCACAAGTGCTTACTAGTCACAACACTGTGCCATTGGTGCCTTTTCACCCCCTGCTTTACGGATGAGGACACTGAAGCAGAGAGAGGACGTGAATCACTGCTCAAGGCCACACAGCCAGTGAGCAGTGGAGCCGGGATTTGAACCTGTGGTTCCAGAGCCCACAGTCACACCAGTGCACCAGCCTGCCTGGCAGGGATGATGACCAAGGGAAAATAAAGCAGTACGTGGCAGGCACTGTGGATACTTTATGCCATTTAATTCTCATAACAGTCCCACGAAACACAGGTATTATTTTTACCATCTCCTATTTAGAAAGGGGGAAACAAAGGCCCGCGTAAGTTACTTGCCCAAGGCCATTCAATGAGGAAGGGCAGGCCTCGGGCTCAAACCAGTTCCCCCTGACTCCAGCACCTGCCACTGTGCCAACAGTCTCTCCAACAACCTCAATGGAGCACCCCTTGCTGTGTGCCAGGCACCGTGCTGGGCACTAGGGAGCCAGAAGTGACGAAGGGGCCCGCCCCGCCCTTACAGTCTGCTGGGGAGGGGGCACACCAGTCACAACATCATACAAATAAACCTAAAATCCCAATTGTGAAGGAAAATATGCCCGGCCTCATCGATGCTTTCGGGGGGCGGGGGTGAGAGAAGGAGAGTTTATAGAAGTAATTTCTGCAAGATGATTTATTATCTTTTTCGTGTGCCTTTTACCTCCTATCCTGTACCAGGAAAGCAACTGGAAATCATGTTAATGAAATCGGTCGAATGAAGCTCGTTTCACAGTCCAGACATCACCATGCTGCTTAAACACTCCATACTCCCAGGTCTTGACACACAGGCGTGTGGTGTAGGGGAGGGAAAGGGTAAGACCAACAATATAGAGCCAGCTCCCAGGAAACGCCTGCGAAAAGCCAAACCACATTTTCTCTGCTCCACACATATCCAGCATCTGCTCACATGAAACAGCCACCCAAAGTATGTGATGGTCACTGCTGGGCCACCCCAGACTCACCTTCTTGGAAAACTCCTCTATCTTGAGCAACGGTTCCTACAACACGGTCCTCGCGGTTACTCATTAGAAATACAAATTCTCTGGCCTCACCCTAGACCTACAGAATCAGGAAGTATGAGGTGAGGCCTGGCGAACTGCGTTTCAAGAAGCCCTCAGGTGATTCTGAGGGCCCTAAAGCTTGAGGACCACTGATCTGAGATGTGCTACAGTCACGAGTACGGGGAACACAACACAGAATGCACACTAGGCGACAAGCACACCATAGTTGTCTCAATTAACCTTCAGCCGAATTCTGGGAATAAACAGCACTGACGTGAAAGAATGAGGGTCAGGTGTCTCCCTGAGTTGCTCAACCTCACACCGCAGGGAAGTCAGAGAACTCAAAGCTTATGATGATTGTGGACTCTGGATTCAGACCAGCCCAGATACAAATCCTGGCTTTGCCACTTACTGGCTGTGTAGCTGTGAGTAGACTCCCTAACCTCTCTGAGCTTGAGCTACCTCATCACTTAAAATGGAAGACAGAATCAAACCTCCTGGAAGGATCTGTTTGAGGATTTGATGAAATAATCCGTGAAAAAACCCGTCCCCACGTCAGGCACACACTGGGTGTGTAACAGATGGTAGGTATTTTGTAAGGCCACAGCTCTCGCGCACCCAAAACTGATGCGATCAAGTTCGGGCATCGAGTATCATGGACGTGACCCACAGCAGAGCCCTTGAGACAAGTGTGGTGCCCAGCTCCTCTTGTTTAGAAATACTTCTGCTGGATTCCTGGGATTTCGGCTGGCAAGAAGCGACAAACCAGGAGAGGAATGGGGAGGCCAAGAAGGGAGGGTGACTGCTGCCACGGACGGAAGAGCTAGGAAAGTAACAACAAACACAGCTGCCTGGTGCTCCCAGGGCTGACTGCGCCTGTAGTAAAGTTAGTCCACTGGAGACGACTGAGTCACCGAGGAGAGGTCAGTATCGTGATTCATCAGGATTTATGGAGGCTAGCACGCCCGTGTGTATCTGTACGAGTCGGTGTGAAAAACTTAATGAGAACGGATAAAAAAATTTTTAAACATCAGATGATTAAGGAAAACAGCCTCATGGCTTTCCAGTCGACTTGATTATCTGAAATGACTTGGTCCCTGGGGTCCGGGGAGCTCCAGTTTCCCTGCGACAGAGACAGATAATCCAGGGGCTGAGAGGGCAGGTGCCTAGTGCCGGACTTACTCAGGGTGGGACTGTGGGCAAGTCAAGCAACTTCCTAAGCCTCAGTTTCTGGATCTGAAAATGGCAAAATAATAAAAGAACCTGCCTCCCAGGGTTGTGGGGAAGATCAGTTAGTGCTCAACAAACATTCTGAATTATCGTTGGTTGTGTACACGTGCATCTTCTATAAGCCTGCTTTCCACCATGCTGAAATGATGATCTTTTGCGGTTAAGCCAGCTTCATATTCAGGCTGCACACAAAGCCTGGGGCAGGGAAGCACTTCTTTGGCTACAGGCCTGTGGTGAAGCTCTGCAGGGGCTGCTGTGGGGACAGTGACAGGCAAACCAAAAAGAAGAGCTAAAGGACACCGTCTGGAGAGATATAAAATAAATCAGTGATCTTCAGAAGACCCCAATGTGTTGGAAGTCCAAGATAACGGGGGCCCAGCTTACTAAAAGAAGACGGCCAGCATCTGTGGACTACTGTGTACTAGGTACTGCACTAGGGTATCTGCACTCACATTAATTCACTTACTCCTCCCGGCTATCCTGGGCAGGTGGTATGGCTATCCCAGTCTTTATTTTTTAAAAATGTTTATTTATTTTTGAGACAGATTGAGAGAGAGAGCACCCATGCAAGCTGGGGAGGGGCAGAGAGAAAGGGTGACAGAGGACTGGGAGCAGGCTCTCTCTGTGTTGACAGAAGAGAGCCTGACGCGGAGCTCGAACTTGCAAACTGCCAGATCATGACCTGAGCCGAAGTCAGACGTCTAACCGACTGAGCCACCCAGGCACCCGCTATCCCACTTGTTAGATGAGGAAACAGAGGCAGAGGATAGGTAAATTTCAGAAGTCACGTGCTTAATAAGAGGGAAAGGCAGAACCCAAACCCGGGCCTAGCTGACTCCCTTTGCACCAAGACAGCCGTGGTCCTGCAGGGAGGGAGGTGGCAATACACCTGTCCTTGCATTCTTCCCACCCCTTCCTCTCCTGCAGGTACCTGCCACTGGCAAACCCAATCCAGAGCCAGAAGGCAAGGGAGCCCACTGGGGGAATCCATGCAGGTCAGCTGCTGGGCACGAGGCAGGGTGCCAAAGAGCAGATGTGGGGCAGCAACTGGAACATACCAGGGCAGTGTCAAGGAGACAGTGGCCAGTGGTCAGGCAAACCCGCCCTGCCCTCCAGGGTTTCAGCCTCAGAGCTGGAATCCATCTGGCCCGGCCCAGGGAGGATGAGAAGGAGGCCAGTGGATGGTGCGGAGGCCGGCGGGACTGAAGGAAGCCTTGCGCACCCACTGCCTTTACTCCCTGCAGGGCCTTGGGTGGGTGTCCCTGAGATGCCCCACCCCCAACCTACTAGTTGGAGAACGCAGGACAGGTCTGGGAGTCTTTAATCAGGGAAGATGCAGGAACAATCTCTTCTGATTTTCCGGGGCCACGGTTACAAAGTTCTTGCTGCAATGCTCCCCCTTCCAGGCTTAGGGCAGCAGAGCCATGGATCTCTGCTGAAAGCAATTTCTGGCAAGCCCAAGGAGACCCTGAGCTCTCTGTGTGTCCCCGAGTATTGACATCCACGTCAGGAGCTACCTCAAGGATGAGAACAAACTCGTTCAAGAAGTGGGGTAAGTCACAGGACTCTTCCAGTCCACTCCAGCATGTGAGAACATTAACAGCAATTCAAGCATGTTCTATAGATTCTCCCAGCACAACTGCAATCCCTCACCCTCATTCCCAACTCCCAAAGTATTTCTGGGAGTATCTGGGGTGGCACCTCTTTGCTCCAACTCCCTGCTGCCACCTGTTTCCTCCACACTCCTGGAGGACTCCAGTGCCCAACTGTCAGTGCCGGCTGTGGTCAGGGCTGCCATGTACAGCTGTGTAGGGTGTGCACTGCTCAACACGACACAAAAGTCCCAGCTGTGGGTCCCTACTCTGCTCTCAGAATTCTGTTTCTCAGGTGCCCAAGTGGCAAATCTTCAAGGTGCTAAACAGTGCAGCTTGATTCTCACCATATTAGAGTCATGCTGGGTTCCTGGCAACTCTTCCTCCAAAATCTATTCTGACTCTGACCACTGGTCACTGTCTCCTCGACACTGCCCTGGTGCCCATTGCCTGGTCTCTCACCTGGACAGCCCCCTCCAGTTTCCTAATGGTCTTCTCAGTTCCATTCCTTCCCCCCTTGGACCATTCTCCACCCAACACCAAGAGGGACACTGAGAGAACACAAAACGAAGCATAATGTCTTCCTGCTTGCAACCCACCGGGAGCCTGTGCTGCACTCTGGATAAAAGCCCAAGGCCTCACCTGGCCTAGGGGGCCTTACAGGACCTGCCCCAGCCAGCCCCTCTCACTCCGCCTGCCCCTCAACGCGCACACTCTCGCTTGTCTCTGCTGCTTGGTCACACCGGCCTTTCCATCCCTCAAATAGGCCAAGTTCGTTCTCATCCCATGGACTTTGCATGTGCTGTTCCCTTTGCGTGGCTCCTTCCTTCCAGTCACCGGGGCCTTGGCTCACATGACCCTCCCTCTCAGAAACTTCCCTCAGCACCCTGTGGCGCAGACATTGATCTGCTCCCACCCACTCCATCTCTCCCTATTCCATTAACTGGTCTCATCAGTCTTTCAAATGCTCTCACCCCTGGCACCCTGTAGATACTCCACAAACCTCTGTGGGATACTTGGATGGGTGTCCCACACAGGAATGGTGGGCAGGCCTTTGGCTGTGCTCTGTGGCACCTGATCCGGCCCCATGTCTCCTGCCTCAGCACTGCATGAACCTCAGTGTCCCCCGAATGTCATGAAAAAAGCTCCCCCAGCCTTTGGGGAGAGCCCTCGCTGACTGGGGCTCAGAGCTGCTCTCCGGGAGCCGGGCTGCATTCAGGCACCACCCTGGTGACACCAGATGTGACCACAGCCTGAGGTCCATGTGCCCAGGGCCGCGCCTTTGCTCTTTCCCTCTCTGCGTGCCCTCTGGCAGGCTACTTGGGCTCTCTAACCTAATTTTCTTCAGCCCTAAAAAGAGGGCAGTGAAGGTTCTTACCACGAGGAATGGTTGTGGGGATCAATAAATTGGTGTGAACGGTTAGCACAGAGCCTGCGACCCATGAGTGGGTGACCAGCGCTGTCTCTATTCCTTCCCCTGAACTTGTCTCCCACCCCTTCCTCCAGGGACCCATGTGCACATCCCCCTCACATCTTCTTCCAGGGAGCAGCTCCAGAGACCCACCCGCCAGGGACTGGATCATCCTAATCACACGCTCACAACAGGTTTGGACCCCAGCTATAAACTTGTGAGCGGCTGCTCCCTGTGGGCTCTTTAAGAAAAGGGAATTAATTGATGGATTTATGGAGAAATGATCAATACCTACATTCATGAGCCGAACTTAACATGGCCTTGTCCTTGAGGGACTTAGGACCCAGGAGAGGAGAGCAGGGGGCGGGCAAAGGGATTCTCTGGGGGGCGGGGGAGGGGACAGACAATATCAGCATGTGATGTGGTACAGAGGCCACCTGTGGGGGTCTTCTGACCCCACCACAGAGTCATGGTGGGGGGGTGCTCCCTAAACATGTGGGTGGGGATATTAAGCGGTTCATGGACTACACAGAACCTCACGTCAATTCAAGTCAGATTTTGCCTCCAAATGAATTTGAGCTGAACTGTTGATAAAAGGCTTGCTATTTTTCTAGAGCTTTTGGATTCTGGGTTGGTGGGTGAAGAAGTTGGGACTCACGGTCAGGGCCAAGTTATCCATTAGGCTCAGCAGGCACAGTGCGAGGGGCTCATGATACTTTCGGGGGCTCACAGAAATGTTGCAACTTCTTTTAGAATGAGAATAAAAAGTGAAATTTTTAGGTCAGCAAACGCTTTAATATTCCCTATCAGCGTATTTGTCTTTACACCAGTGTGGTCACAGAAGATGAGTTTTCGTATTTTTTAGTACAGGAAGGAGCTCCGGAGGGCCAAGCACCCGAGGCGGATTGAAGTCATCCTCCAGCCAGGCTTGCAGCCCTGCCCTCCACGGGTGCCAGGGACATTCGGCAAGATCAGGCAAGTGACCAGCACAATGTCTGGTACCCAGGAAACAATAAATGAGGACAGTCCTAGAGACCATAATACTGTCACACTCCCATCTTCCTTATCTGTAAGAGGAAATAATCGCTGACTTCCCAGCTCCCAGGCCTGCTGTGAGGCTCAAGGGAGATAATACCAAATACCAAAGCATTTTGGGACCTGGCCCTGCCATGAGGAGGAGAGGGGCAAATGCCGGGAACACGACCATCATCCACCTGCAGGGGCCAGGAATCTGAGCACACGTCCCTCTGCGGCCCCAGCTACACATGGCAGGACGGCCCCAGATGCCCGGCACAGGTACTGCCTTCCTTCCTGCACCTCCCTCGCAGACGGAGTGGTGGGAAGGGGAGAGGGCAGGGCTGAGGCGGGGACAGCTGGGAGCCAGATCAGTGGAGTAGGAGTTATAACCCCCCCCCACCGAGCCAGCTTGGAGTAGGCCTGGAGTAGCTCCTGAGAGGCCTGGGCACGGCCTCACGATGGCAGGGAGGCTGTCTTTCTTACCCTGGGTCTCCTCTCCCTTCTCCTTCGAGCCAGACTCCCAAATAGCACTCTTGCTGCCCTCAGCCCCAAGACTCTGAGTCAGAAACCCTGGATGTGACACAAAGAGAGCGAGCGGGTTTCGAAGGCTAGCATTCCCACGTAGGCGTTCAACAGACATTTATCACATGCTCTATGTGCTAGTCCTCTAACGAGAGGCCCTTTCTACAGAGTCCAGGGCAAGACAATCCCAGGCTTTGCCCTTGGGCTTTCTGCTGACACATGTCACCAGCCTGGTGCCCCCACCCTGGTCTCAGGCCTGGGAAGCTCACCTCATCAGTCTCTTGCCAGAAGCCCTCAGTTATCTGCTCAGTCACCTCTTTGGGGCTCAGGAAAGATAAGCAAGTTCAGCAATAGCTCAGCTGCTCCTTGGGAGGAGAATTCCAGCAGGGGGTCTGCAAGGGGGGTGTGGTCTTCCCCCACTGACCAGAAAACCACCCGCAGTCCCTCCGTCATCTCCTTTTGGGGACGAAGATCCTGTCCGACACAGCATTCCAAAAAGCGACAGTTTTTTAAATTTTTATATAGGGTAAGACAATTTTAAACAGCTTTGGAAAATTTCTGTGAAGTTTTTGTTATGACGATACAAAGAAAACCAGCAAACTAAAATGAAATCTCTCTTCCCTCTGCCTCTCAGTCTCCCCTCTTGGGGACAGGCCCCCGCATCAGCTGCAGTAAGAAGAGGGCAGATGAGGCCAATCGAACATTCCTTAAAATACTGTTAAAAAGACAAAATGAAAACCAGTCAACTAAACATCTCAGCAAATTGGCTTTGGGCAAATTGACCTGGAGCCCAAACTCTGGTGCTCAGATGGAGCTTAATAAATATTTGTTGACTGAACAGCAAAAGTGTTCGACCGTTAGGTGATGTCTGCGCTTGAGAAGAGCGGTCCTGAGTCTGTTCCTGGCAGGTGGGGTGCGAAGCGGGAATGAAATGGGTCGTGCACGAGCCAACGATAGGCTCTCAAAGCTACTTTGTAACCGAGCGTGCATCCCGTGCTGACATTTTGGATACACTTGTTTGGCAAGCATTTAACAGACACGGTGTCCTCAGAGGGCTTTCCACGTGTGGGGACACCCTCTGTGACACCAGGCAGTACAGCATAAACAGTAGGGCTGCCTTAGAATCTCCCCATAAACCCAAGTCTCCGAACTTCTCACCCGGGCCAGGGAACACGTGGCTCCCCTGCCAGACATGGGGCGGGCAAGTCACAGGACCTGGCCACGGCATCTCCGGGAGGGGAGGGGACCGGCTGGCTCTGTCTCAGCTTAGAGGCAGCTGTTGAATTAAATCTGGACGGAGGGAGGCTTCTGGCAGTTCCGCAGGCTTCCTGATGACACTCCCCTGGACCTTTCCAAGACTGGATAACCAGGAGAGGAGGGGACTTGCTTCTTTGTCCCTCAATCACCGGTCAACCTCACTGGAGCCCCATCACTAACACCGCCACACTTCCTTGACCGTCATTCTGAGAAGTCATCCACTGTTGACAGCATCCCGTTCTTGTAAAAAAAGAAAAAGTGCTACCAATTAGCCCTGACATGCTGTTAACTTTAGCAGGCCTCCTGATTTCAGAGACCTTAAAACAAGAAAAAGTAAGTTTGAATGAAAGAAATGCTATTTGTTTTCAGGACAACTGTGTGCGTGCTAGCTTTGACGTGGGTCTTGATCCCAGTCGCGTTACCGTCTAGCTGTGTGGCCTGGCGCGAGGAACGTTGCTTCGCCGAGCTGCGGTCTTCCTATTAGTAGAACAGGATGGGGACACTTCCCTCACGGGTCACGAGAGGAGAAACAACGATGTCCAGCAAACGTGGAGCTTGGCGTCCAGCATATCACAAGCAGCCACCTAAGGTGCTCTAACAAGGCTTGTGAGAACAACACTTTCTTCTAGTGCCCGGGTGGGTATGCTGAGCTGAATGAATCTAGGAATTATGGGGGCTGGTATTTCCCAACAGACTACGACCAAGAGGAGAGAGGGCAGAGAACTGAATTAAGGAGCACCAACCAGCTGGATAGGGTTACCGAGGGCACCGACGGCAGCAGGAGTACAAGAGGTTTGGGGTAGAAGACAGATCCAGTTGGGATGTGGGGAGTTCCAGTTACCAAAATGGAAGGAGTAGACGGCATTGAACTAACTCTCCGGTCAATAACAATGATAAAATCTGAACAGTACACGAGACTGCTTGAAAGGACTTGAGAACAACGCAGAACAGAAACTAGAGGACACGGGGTCTCTGAAAGACAGGAAGCACCCTAGGGCACCTCTGTTCGTGGTGCTACACGGGGGGAGGGGGCTGATACAGAATGCAGCAGAGTTACTGCCTGGGAAGAAGACAAAGAAGTTGGACATCGAGGGTGGAAACTGAAGGGCAAAATGCCAGAAGGGAGATAGCTAAGGAAGGGGGAGCTCCAAAATTACTGTACAAATTCTCCTCAAATCCTTAGTTAATCCCTAAATTGTATACACATAGAGAGAGACTCCAAGGAGCCCAGAAGAAAGCAGTAGCTGGGAAGCGGGGGGTTCGGCAGCTGCCTCAAAGATCGCATTTGGAGTTCAAGTCCTGCCAAGCTGAAAGGACTTAGTGAACGTTTAAGGTTTTTTGATTTATTTATATTTTTAGAGAGAGAGAGAGAGGGAGAGAGAGAGAGCACGAGAGAGTGAGTGCATGTCCGGCGGAGGGGCAGAGGGAGAGAGAGAGAAAAAGAGAGAGAGAGGGAGAGAGAATCTCAAGCAGGTTCCAGGCTCAGCATGGAGCCCCACTCAGGGTCAATCCCAGTGACCCTGCGATCACGACCTGAGCTGAAATCGAGAGTCAGATGTTCAACTGACTGAGCCACCCGGGGGCCCCTGTTGTTGTTGTTGCTGTTGTTGTTGTTGTTGTTGTTGTTTTAATGAGGCAACAAAGTTTGCAAGAGAATAAGAACGTTGCCCAGGCTGCTGGCAGAGGTGGGGTCTGAGCCCAGGCCTGTTAGATTCTGAGCCACAGCCCCTCATCCTCCACAGCCAGTCACTCATTTATTCACTCCTCTATACTGGGCTGTACGGAAGGAGAGCTTGGTATGGCCCGGCCCACACCTGCCCTGGTGCTCAGGGAACTCACGGCCCTGGGGAAGGAGTCGCTGGCAATTACCACAGCCACCCCTGAGTATGTACTGTGTACCACACTTAATGTGTCACGTCATGTTGAATTCTCTCAACAGCCCCAGGAGGCCAATCCTTATAACATCTCCATTTTACAGATGAGGACAGTGAGGCATGGGGTGGGACCTGAGTGGAAGAACCAGAATTTGACTCCACAACTCAAGCTCTCCAGCAGCATCCTCGACTGCCCACGGCCACCACAGGGGCAAGGGATGTGCAAACATGGACAGGGCAAGGCCATCCTGGTGTTCCTCTCCCACGTGATGGGGTCCTAGGGACTGTGAATTGTGAAAGCAAATTTTCTCTGGTCATCGGGGACTTGGGCTGCACCGGTCCCCACGGGAGGGTGGGTCCTGGGAATTCCCCCCTGACCCCGTGAGTCCCATCACCTCCAACTGCCTCTCTCACCAGGGGGCTGCAACCACTGCCCACGAGCTCCAGAGGCCGTATCTACAGTTCCCACCAACCCAGTCTCTACTCAGTGACTAACGGGGCCTTTCAGAAATAAAAAAAAGTTGCTCAAAGCCTTTCAGTGGCTTCCCGCCGTCCTTGGATAAAGTCCCACCTCTAACAAGGCCTCATCTTCTGCCACACTCCCCCTCTCTCCTCAGCCAAATGCACTCGTCTTGGCCCCTGGGAAGAACTCCCTGTAATTGCTCTAGTCATTACCGCTGTGTAACAAATTACCTTCAAAACGTAGCAGCCTAGAACAGCCATTCTCTTCCCCTCGTGGATTCTGTGGGTCAGTGATTCAGCTACGGGATGGGACGGTGGCTCAACTCAGGTCCCGGTGTCCGGGGCCTCAGCAGGAAGGTTCTAGTTGGGGGTGACTCGTGGCTGGAATCACCGAGAGGCAGCTTTCCTCACATATCTGGGGGTTGATGCTGGCTGTCGGCTGGGACCCATGCTGCACATGGCCCCCGCGTGGTGGCTTGCGAGTCGCGGGATTTCTCAGGGTCTAGCTTGGCTCAGGGCTCCAAGAGACAGTGTCCCAGTGAACGAGGCAGAAGATGCACTGCCTGTTCTCGCCCAGCCTTGGATACCAGGTAGTGTCACTTCCGCTGCATTCTATTGGTCATAAGTAGGTCACAAACCCACCCAGATGCAAAGGGAGGGGACAGAGGCCCTACCTCTCAATGGGAGGAGTGTCAAGGTCTCAGAGTGTCAGGTCTTGGACCAGGAGATATTGTTGACTGTTGGGGCCATCTGCAAAAAAGCCCATCTGCCACCCAGTCCTTACACAGTATCGTCTCTGCTCAGAACCATCGTCTCTCCAACTCACACCCGCTAATTCCTACCTACCCCTCAGGTTCCAGCTCAAACACCACCTCCTCGGGGAGGCTGCCCTGACTGCCCTGCCAGGCTTCATCTGGCCTCCTGCCTAGATACCTGCTTAGTACCCAGCACTTCTCCTGTGTCTGTCTGTCTGTCTCCCCTCCTGACCGCAGGCTCTGTGAGGACGGCTCAGAGCTACTTCCCAACAAACACAACCCGGAGAGGAGGAAGGGGAAGAGAAGGGAATAGGCCAGGCTCCAGGCCGACAAGGGTGCTGCTCAAGGAGAAGGAATCAGCTCCATCCTCTGTGCTTCTGCTGATCTTGAACCCCCTGCCCCCCGCCTCCCACGGCTCCTGTGCCGACCATGCACGGGGACCCCCCCATGGTAGTTGTGGGGGGTGTTTCTGTCCATTGCAACCATCTGGCTAATGCTGCAGCCTCTACAGGCTTACGATATCTTACGATACTGCGGTCTTCTGGCGAGGACTCACCTTCTAAAAAGAAATGGGACTGACAGATGGAAAAGGGAGGGAGTCTGAGCGGGCTGGAAAAAGCTGAGGCAAGAAACAGAGTTTGCTCCCTGCAAAGACGGGCGTGGAAGACCACAGCGGAACTGCTTGCCCAGGGCCCAGCTACATCTGAGGGCAAGGAGAACCCGGGTGAAGTCTCCCTCCCCATTTGTACCCAAACGTCATCACCACCACCACCATCACTCAACATTTAAAAAAAAAAATTTTATTGTTTATTCTTTTTTGAGAGAGAGTGAGAGCGAGCATGAGCAGGGGGAGGGGGGACGGGGGAGGCGGGCACAGAGAGAGAGGGAGACACAGAATCCGAAGGAGGCTCCAGGCTCTGAGCTGTCGGCACAGAGCCCGACGAGGGGCTCAAACCATGAACCGTGAGATGACAATCTGAGTCGAAGTAGGACGCTTAACCACCCAGATGCCCCATCACTCAACTTTTTTAAAGAGGAGAGAAGAGTCACCACCAGTATCTCCCACAGCTGTCGCCCAGGCAAAGACACAAACCTGCTCCCGGCTGCTCCCTTCCCAGCACTCCTCTGCCTGTGGTGCTGACAAGACTGTAGAATCGCTCACTTCATGGGGGTCCAGGGCTGTCTCCTTTCTGCTCTAACTCTACGAACATTCACAGACTCTGTGCTGGGGACTCCCCTTATGTGCTTCTAGAAGAGCCCGATGTGAGGTCACCACAGGGGTTCTGGGAGCGCGACCCCTGGCTCGCCCAAGTCCAGAGCGCTGAGTCCAGCCCACTGAGGTGCCCTTGCCCCGCGCCAGCCCTTTCCCGCATGATCCCACGGAATCCGTGGAGGTAGATTACATGAGAGGGATGCCAGATGGGTGACGTGACTTAATCAGGTCCTCTAGGTGGGAAGTGATAGGGCATTTCTCCTGTGCATACCCCCAGCTGGTGGTGTTTCCAGGGTCCTCGGCCCCTGCCTCCCGCTAGCTGTCAGCACAGATCCTGCTGGCTTCTGTGCAGACAGCCTTGGGCTCCCTCCCCAGGGTTTAGAGGTGAGAGCAAGGCCTCTGCACACGGCCGCACAGAGGCCATCTGTGCGGGGCTGCCCTGCCTGCCCACCCGGGGGTTCCGCAGGGGCAGTGCAGGGGTGAGGGAGCCATCCAGGGGGAGGACCTGTTCCCTGCTGCCTGCGCGGCTGGCACAGATCTAAGCCCATTACCTGAGTCAGAGGGGAAGCTCTCTGCCTCGGCAGGGCGCACTAGGGGCGGGCGGGCGGGCCAGGCTGCTCTGCCAGGGAAGGAGGGAAGGAGGCCGCCAAAGCGGGCTGGGGCGGGAGGGGCCGGGCCAGCTGGGGCCGGAGCTAGTGTGACATCACCGGGCGGCCCGCCTCTGTCTGGGGCTGAGGGGAGGCCCGGAGCCTTTCTGGGGCCTGGGGGATCCTCTTGCACTGGTGGGTGGAGAGAAGTGCCTGCAGCCAACCAGGGTCAGGCTGTGCTCACAGTTTCCTCCGGCAGCATGTAAAGGCTCCACAAAGGAGTGGGGAGTTCAAATGAGGCTGCTGCAGACGGCCTGAGGATGGACCCCGAGCCCTGAGCCGCCCTGCCCGAGCCCCGGATCTGCAGAGCATGGCACTGAGGCAGCCGCTGGCCCCCGCCGTGAAAGGAGGCAGGTTGTAAGTGGCCCCCCGCAGGACCCCCGCCCCCGGCCAGCCCCCGCCCCATCATCCCTGGCCCAAGCCCGGCCGCGGAGCAGAGCAGAGCAAGCAGAGGCCAGTGAGGCAGGGCTGCTCGGCGGCCAGTCCGGCCTGCGACTCGGGGACCCCTCCTGGAGGCCATGGACAGGCTGCCCTTCTGACGGCTGGGGTAAAGCATGTGAGGAGCTGCCCCGGGGAGCCAAGCAGGAGTGAAGAGGTAAGGGGCCAGCACTGTGGCACCAAGGGACAGGGGGCAAGAGGCAGCAGCTGACCCCATGTCTGGGGGTTCAAGAACCCTGACCCCTTCAGCTGGGGGTGTGTGCAGCTGGACCCCGGAGGGGGGTCACTCCTGCTTTCGCTTGGAGTCAAACACGGCATCTCCCGGGGTGGGACTCGTGGACACCTGGGCAGAGGGTGGGCTCTGGGGGCGTGAGACCACGGGCTGTTCATCTGCAAGCCCTGCTCTGCCTCAGACAAAGAGCCTTTGGGGTGAAGGCAGGCGGCTCCCGGGCACGGCCCGGCAGCCGGGATGTGTGCGTGAGCGTGTGCCTGTGTGTAGGTGTGTGCTTAGGGGAGCAGGGGTAGCCCAAGGACGTGGGAAGTCATTTCTAAGTTTTGGGTTCCTAGGCACCCTGGTTAGAGACTATGCTGAGGCAAAAGCAAAAGTAAATGCTCTCCGGCCAGAGCCGGGAACCCTTGTTCCGAAAGTTCCCTGGAGCCCAGCAGCCTCTGCTCGCCCCTCAGCTGGGCAGGACAGGACCAAAGGGGTCCAGAGCTAGAAGGGACACATTAGCTAGAGATTTCCGTTGCTGGGGCTCGGGGCAGAGAGCTGCCCCGACTTTCCCTGCGTGTCCACGGACGACTGATCCCGCCTAGCACCGGACGGTAGCCCAGGTCTCCAGCAGGCTGTATGTGGCAGGGAAATAGGGGAGGATCAGGCTTCCCCGGTACCCTGGCAGGGGGTACAGCGCGGGCTCCACATTCCGAGTCCCTTGAAAGCACTCAGCATTAGATAACATTTCCAAACAAATTCTTCACTGATCCCTCCCTTCTCCTTCTGTGATATGTGTGTCACGGGTCAGCTATTGCCTCGGCTGTGGGATTATGAGAGCTCCCAGGGGCCAGTTCGGTTACTTAGAAAAGGATCTCCTTTCACCAGGGCTCTGAGGAAAGCTGAGAATACCACTTCCGAAGCCGGCCAAATGCTCCGCACATGCCCACATGCATTTTTACAATTTGAGGCAGAGTAACACCCTAGTCATGCCCCAGGTTCAAATCCTACCTCTTCTACTTAGGAGTCACGGGACTCTGGCTAAGAACACTTAGCCTCTCTAAGCCTGTTTCCTCTTCTGCAAAATGGGATAATAATGCTACCCTTCTCTTAGTAACTGCTTACACTTATGTTGCACTTATCCTGAGCCAGATGCTTATGACATCCACCCTATGACACAGGTACCGCTGTTCATCACCATTTTATAGGTGAGGAAACTGAGGCACTGAGGTTAAATGATGTGCCCAAGGCCCCGTGGTTAGTAAGTGCCATCACCAGGATTTGAATCCAGCACTCGGAACCACACTCCACTGCTTTCTAGGAGGAGCACGTGGGATCATGTCCAGGAAGGCCTTTGCGCAGTGCCTGCTGCATGGCAAACCCTCAGAAAGTGTTAGTCACTGAGTGTCGTGAACCACGACGATCAGAATGGCAGATATGGAAGAGCAGAGACCCAGACTCTCTTGACCCTGGACGTCCTGCTAGGGCTGTGGGAAAACCCCACGAGGCCGAGCCAGGGTGGCGGTCACTACTGCCACCCACGCGGGGCTCCCCCCGGGAGGCCGAGGGGGCTTTATGTCTGGACTGAACGGCAGCATGTCCATTTGGGTCACTGCGTCCACACTAAGGGGGGCGGGGGGACCTTGGGGCCATCTGACGCCAACCTTACAGTAAGAGCATCCTCCCACCCACACGGGCACCACTCATCTGCCTGCTGGTCTCCTGCCAGAACCATGGTAGGTGAGGAAACGAGCTACCTCCATGCTGGAGGGGGTCTACAGAGCAGGGAGACCAGTGCCAGGCCTGTCCTGGGGTTGCAGGGGGAGGGGTAAGGACCCCTCCCCCTAACTCCATCTCCATCACCAAGTCTGACCGAATGGGGGCCAAGGCTGGTGGGTCCTACACCAGCTGACGCTGGTGCGTCTTCCCTCCTGTGGCCCCAGAGGTCTCGGCGGGTTCCCCAAACTCTTGGAAGCGTTTTGAAAAGCCGACATTAAACGTGTGCTTCTCTAACACAGGCCTCTGGGGCTGCAGAAGCTGCACGTTTCCCTGCTCTGGCCTGGAACGGTGGCGGCCCACTGTGCTCTCCGGGTAGCCCAGGCCGGGCAGAGGCGCTGACTGACTTCACAGGCCTGGCTAACAGAAATTAGATTAATTATCACTCAATACAGGCAATCGTGGTGGAACAGACAAAATGTGTGAAGCATAAGGCCCAGGAGGGGACTGCATGGTACCACTGTCAGCTCAAGGGCAGAGCAATAAAGCCATTTCTCCATCCACCCCTCCATCCCGCAATGATTTACTAAGCACCTGCTGAGCTAAGTAAGGCAATGCGTTATATCATTTCATCCTCAAGACAACGCTCAATAAACCCTGGGTTTAGCATCCCATTTTTCAGCTGAGAAAGCTAAGGCTCAGAGATGTTAAGTAACTTGTCCAAGGTCACGCAGTTGCTGATTGTGTGGGTGTAGCTCCAAAGTCTACGTCTTTCCCCAACTCATTCCACTGCTCTGTTCAAGGTGTCCCGACTGCTCTTTTCCTGACCCCGTCACCGAGTCCCCCAGCAGCCAAGTCTGTTCTGGTTGCCGTCCTACAGAATGTTTACACCACTCCCTCGGAAAACCATGTGCCTCCCCGATTTCGATGCATCACTTGCTTGTCAAAGGAGCCTGCCTCTGAGACAGAACAGGCATTATCACCACCCCTCTTACACATGAGCCTCAGCACAGCTACGCGGCTCCGTGGGACTCTGGCGCCAGCTCAGTGGGGCGGAGCCTCAGGCAAACATTCGTCTGTGTGCCTGAGAGACCATTCGTGGGTTGCCTACGTCCCTACGTGGAGACCCCACGGCCAGTGGAATCAGAGCGCAGGTCCTCATGGTCTGCACTGGGCCACACTTGAGCAATCTTGACAAGACATCAGGGAGACAACAGCCGGCAGCCACATGAGAACAAACAGCAGCAGCCGGCCCTAGGCAGGTCCACCCAGCTTCCGGCCTCTCTGAATCACAGTCCATTTTGTCGGAAATGGTCTCAACTGACAGCAGATGAGGAGGGGCTCTGTTCACAGGGCCCGCAGCCCAGTGGAAGGAGCCACAAAGTGAATCTAACAATCACACAAATGTACAACAGGGACAGACCTGCAAAGAGGGGGGCATGTCCCCATTTTACAGAGGAGGAAACTGAGGCTCAGAGGCCACAGCACCTCTGCCAATGTCCCCCCACTAGTGGGCCAAAAAGCAAGGATTCAAACCTAGATCTAGACTCCCTCTACCCCAGCCCGCTGCCATCCTGGATAGACGCACACTGGGGAAATCTCAAGAATGAAGCAAGTCAATGAATAGCATTCTTTTCTGTGAATTTATATAAAACACCCCAAATAGAAGGGTTATTCAGCCACTGGTGACTTGGAGTTTGTGGTGATAGACAGGTCACATCAGAACCTCATGCCAAGGGTAGTTTCAATGACAAAACCATATTCTCTCATATTGACTGTAAACCATATGACTGATTTAATAACAGCCGGGGTGGGGGGGGGGCAGTGACAGTTAAAACGTTACAATGTCCTGCTACGTGTGTACATCAATGGCAAGACACATTCTGATCACAGAAATGTTCACATGTCGGGTGGGGGAAGCCAGGCGGCTCACAATCGAGCTATTGTGTTAGGTCTACTCTCGGGTGAAACCGACCAGCCTCTCCTGGGCCCAGGAGCCCCAGAGCCTCAGCCTCTCCCTGCTGCCCAGTCCTCCAGAAAGGCAGGGCCCAGACCATCCAAGTAAAGCCCAGAAGGGAAGTCTATCGTTATGGCCGAGAGGTGCCCGAGACCCCGCTCAGCTCCAGGAACGGGCCAAGTCCTGCCTGAGGCGGCCCCAGTCCAACCTCCACGAGGGAAAGGTTGTGTCTCTTAGTCACTGCTGGACCTCCAATACTCAGGGCCAGGCAGAGAAGGGATGTGTGGAATGAATGAATGAATGAATGAATGAATAAACGAACAAATGAAGCAAGCCAGCCAGCCTCAGACCAACAAGCCTCTCAGCCCCATGGTGCCACACAATTCCCGTCTGTGTCGTGCAGCCAAGGCCCCTTTGGAGACCCCTCTACTCCCACCTTGTGTGCCCCCAATCCTCACCCCCCCCCAGCTAGATTGATCCCCCCTCCAGCCCCCTGAGCCACTCCATCAGGGTACTGATCACCACTGCACCTGCTCTCTGTCCCACCTACTACTCTGGGTGCTTTAGAACAGGGACCGACCTCGCTCCCACTCTATCTCCAGCCCCATTACAGTGACTGGAACAGGGAAATGCTCAACAAATGAATGAAATCCTTGAAGTCCTATTTAGGAACCCAAATGCCATGCTGGCTATTGGGTATTCAGTGGACAACCAGATGAGCTGTGTCTTAGGTGCTGTGATGGATGCAGGAAGCAGCCACAGCGGCCCCTGGAGGCTGGGCGAGGAGGGGCCCTTGCTGTGGACAGTGGCTTCACAGGGAGGTAGACTTGTGAGGTCACCTGAGAGAGGGAGACAGGAATGCTTCGGGCAAGACACAGGGGAAGGTGCTGAGGCAAAAAAGAACAGTATGTGCAGAGGCAGGGAGCATGACCACAGAGGCTGTTTTTCAGCAGGACACTGACATGACCAGATGTGAGGTTTAGAAAGACAGGCCTGGGGCCGCCTGCAATGGAGAGTGCAGGGGAGAAGGGAACCAAAGGCAGGGAGGCCTGTTAGGATTGTGTGGGGAAGCAACCGGGCTCTGGGGTAGACAAGCCTGGTTCTGAGCCCAGCCTTACCACTTGGCAGCTCTGTGGCCCCGGGCAAGTGACTTTGTCCTTTACCTTTGTCTCTCTGTCTGTGACATGAGAATAAACGTAGGCCCTAACTTACAGAGTCACTGGGATCTGTGAGACAGGCACAAAATGTGCTTGTCCCAGGTCTCAAGGGATGAGCCCATGCCAACAGGCCAAGGCGGCCTTAGGTGCCAACCACTCAGCCTGGCCTAGAAGAGTAGCTCCAGGCAAGGCCCAAAGTTCCCAGGAAGCCACCCCGGGGGCAGCACCGTCTGCCCCAGTCCCTGGCTTCTTCCTTTCGTCTGACGTTCCCCCGGTTCCAAGGCTCCAGAGCACACGCCGGAAATGCAGCAGCCAACTCAGAAGCTGGGCTCTGAGATGGCTTCTGCAGACCTTCCCCGCCTCTGCTCCGTTGGCTGGGGCTCCTGGCACAAAGGGCTTGGTGCGCGGGCTTTGGGGGAATCTCAAAATGGCTCCCAAATAATGCACCATGAAAAAGTAACAGCAGCATCCTTGTCCCCCCGGCAAAGGCAACCAGCTCCCCGCAGCCTAAACCACTTCCCCTCCTGCCCTATGATCTCATGGCATGACCACAACCCGCCTCTCCATGAACTCAGCCCTTCCCTGGAGCCAGCAGCTCACCAGTGACAGGAGCATGAGAGCCCCCCACTGCTCTCTTCCGGGAAAATCTCTCCGATCTGACACTCTCTGCTTCTCTGGCTCATGCCTGTGTTCCCGCCACCCAAGACAGGGCTGGACCCAGGCTGCAGCAGCACATGATGACTGGCTGGCGGGGAAGGCTCAAGGACAGAAGGATGGATGGGTGAACAAATGGCTCATTTGAAGGTCTTATGAGAGCTGAGCTGGCAGGGTCTGGGAACTGGCTCCAGACTCCTTGGGTGCCCACATGGGCTTCTGGTGGGAAATGAATCACAGGATCCTGGGCTGGGAGGAGACGGCAGTTGGAGATGTGGCTGTTCCCTCCCTGGCCCCCAGGGCTGGCAGTGAATCACCTAGGACAAGTGACGCACAGTCCCTTCAGGTTTCCTAAGGTGAGGACACCACTGCTCATCCCTAGATGCCCGTTTGGGGGCCTCGCCACTTGAATAGTCAGGAAGCAGTTTCTAACATCCAACAAAACTCCCCCTTGTACTGACCTGAAAGCCATTTTCTACTGATTCAGTCCAGTGACTAAGAAGCAATCTGCATCCTGGCCATGAAGCAGACAGGCACCTTTTGTTCATACTGGCTGGGGAAACAATCTTGATGGAAGTGGGGGTGTGGATATTGCAGCTGACAGCTGAATCCCAGTCGTGGTATTGATTTCAAGGGACCTTAGACAGGTGACCTGACCTTTCTAGATCTGGATTTACTCTACTGCAAAATGCAGATGTTGATTCTTTTCTTCTGGGTGTAAGGGGACCATATAGTTTGGTACCCAATTAGGACACTTTTGAAAGTAAAAGGGGGTGCTATCAATAATTCCGTAAGATAACAGGCCTCAAGTGGGGCCAACCTTATGCATAGGGCTGTAAGCGCCAATGAGAAAGGGCACACTGGGCACCTGGTGAGTTTACCACAAACAAACAAGGGGTGTTATTATCTACGCCTTTGGTCAGGTGGTCAGCAGGACCCTCTGGGGTCCTTTCTTCTGGAATTTTCCTTTATCTGGATCCCTCCCACATCCTGGGTTACCAGTTGGTTTGGGTACCACCCCACCGGCACACCACACATCTCAACGAGCTTTCGTAGGAAAAACTGTCAACTCTGAAGTTTTGATTTTTTCCTCTCTGTCCTGATGTTGCGTTAACAATCACAATTCGTGCTCAGGTCCATCAGACTCACTCGAGCAAAGCTCAGGTTCCCAGCTTCCCCAAAGCCAGGCGTCAGGGGCCAGCCGGGCACACTAGGGGCCAGGCGGCAACTCCAGACTCCTATACTGCCTTGGCAGAGGCCCACTTCTCAGGCCTCCTGCAGGGCCTCTGGCCTGGACTATTTGGCCCTCCGTGATCACAGAACGAGGGGTCAGGGTTGGCGACAGAGGGAGAGGTAGGTTCTGTGACCCCTTCACACAGCACTACAGCCTGGACTGGTCATGAGGCACCACCCTGAGAGCCGGCTTGAATCTGGAGGTTTCCCTGGGGCTGGCAGTCCTGGGGATCCCAAGAGCTCTCCTGTTCTCCCCTTGCCTGCAGGGGTCAGAGAGCAATTCTTTTCAGTGTCCTGTCACTCCAGCACTTTTCTTTCCACATATTCAGCATGGCATATTTTAGGGTTCTGTTACTGGCTCTGCTACTTAGTAATTCTGTGACTATAGGCAAAATGACTCATGGGCTTAGACTCTCAATAGTTTTCCTCACCTGCAAATGGGGATAACTGTCAGCTCTGCCGTTAGTCTTAAAAGCATCTTTGTGGGAATTAGAAAATGGCTGTAATATAAATATCCAAAACGACAAAGACCGTGAATGTAAGCTGTGCTCCCTAGAGTTGCATAGCGCACAACCTGGGCCACCAGGCATGGCAGCCCTGAAATAACAGGCCTTCCCTCCTGAGGTTGTTGGGAGGATTAAGTAAGATCATGTATATAAAACGCTTGAGTCATAGTGACAACTGACTGTAGTTATTATCCTTAGCGTTTGAACTTTTCTCATTCCTAACCCCCGGGCCACCAGCTTCTGCTGCAGGGAAGGACACAGAGCTCCATCTTTCAAAAATGATTCTTCCCACAAAGTGGCCCCATGCCTGGGCTGCAGTGCCGCGGTGCCGAGTGGGATGTGGACACACAGTGTGTGGCCCCACCGCACCAGGCTAAGCAGGGATGCTCGGGGCTGCCCACTGGAGGCTGGGTGGGACCCAAGCCTTGGGGAGGCTGCCTCCCCGTGTGCAGGGGCCGTCACGTGGCTCAGTCACACCAGCTCCACTTGTGGGGAGGGAAACCCGTACATAATGGAAACTCCTCACAATACAATGTGGAAAAGCAATTTTAAGAATCGTTTTTATTTTCATTTCGAAGCCAAGGAAAATAGTTGGGAGTTGCTTTTCTTTGTTGGTCATAGGAAGAAAGTGAGGAGCACCACTTTGATTGGAACAGAGTCCTTCTCCCGGCCGAAGATGGCTGGAATGCTGGGGAGGCTTATTTCTCTTGGGGTGCAATTAGTTGAATAAATATCAGGAAAGCAAAAGTAAACACACTCATTACTGCCCATTAAGAACTGCCAAAGCAACAGAAACACTGGAGAGGGGCGTTAGAATCTTAAGGGAAAACAAATGACTCCAAAGCCAAGGGCAGTGCAAAGAGTACAGCCCTCAGTGTCAGGCTGACCCGAGCTCTCAGCTGGGTCAGTTCCGGCTCTTATCTGCCCTATGCTCCTGGGAAAGTCACTTAGCCTGTCTGGGATTCAGGGTCCCCATTTACAAAAGGGAAGTGGGGGGGACAACCACCTCAGTAGATCGTCCGTGGCAGCGTATGTCAGGGACACAGCCCGGCACCCTGTTCCTTCTCTAACCCACTGGGGCCAGGCCACTCACGCCAAACCCAGACCCCATGGAAAAGTGACAGGAACCCCCAGAATCGTGAACTTCATCCGTGGTGGCACCCCTGGCAGTGCCATCTTGAGAAAGATACCAGACAGCTTCTCGAGCTGTAATTTCCTCACCCTCAAAATGGTCTGACCCAAGTCACTAGCTCTGAATGTTGGGATGACTGAATGGGAACAATGTGTATGGAAAGGGCCTTGTGAACCTGAAAACCTGTGTGAGTGTTAATGATCAAATGTGGTGCTCTTTTCAACCGAACAAGCGCAAGAAATGCTGTGTAAAGGCAGCACGGTCCTGCGTGGTGCTTTTGCCCGTCTCTTGTCTCTTGCTTCTCCACTCCTGCCCAGCACCTCGTGAGATCCTGGGACAGATAGCAAGACAGCCAGGACCCAGTCTGGCCGGAGGGCGGCTTCGGGGCTGAGAGGGGAGGCCAGACATGCCTCCTGCTCAGGGCCCAGCTCCTGTGACAGGTACAAGTTCCTCCTCTGAGAAGCGGAGTAATCAACGGTGCTATCTCCTGGGCGGGGGATGGTCGGCGCTCCTCACTGAGTCCGGCCCTGCTGTCCGCCCCACTATCGTGTTATTCCCATCTCTAGTTGAGGTAGCGTTTCTACGTCCCTTATGTAGTGTGCAAGGTGGGCTGGATCACCCCCATTTCGTAGAAAAGGCTCAGCCTTTAGGATCTCAAGCCCAAGGGCACAGGTTTTGCTGGAGAAGCTCTGAGAGCCCACATGTGGGAGGGGACAGGCCTCAGTGATAAACAGTGACACCCTGCCAGGTCCTGAGGCCTGGGAAGGTTGGGAAGCCAACCCTTTACTGGAGCCAGGTTGCCTCCCCGTGTCCCTGGAGGTTTCCCGGCCAAGGCGGAGGCCCTCACCAGCATCAGCACCGGCACTAGCAGCTGCCTCAGGTGAGCGGCCCGTGGGAAGGCAGTCCCGGCCTGCCAGCCCCAGCCTGTGGTGCAGCTCCTCGCCATTGTTCCGGGCCGGGAGTGGCCGTGGGCTGGTGCAGGAGCAGCCGGAGCGCTTTGGAAACCAGGCAAACACTCACAAACTTACCCTGGTTTCCACTAACGTCACTGCAGCCCTACCTTATGTAGCCCAACCCCCAGCAGAGGCTGCCGAACACCTTTCTCTGCCTGGTCCAAAGGCCCGAACTGGCCCCGGAACCATGCTTAGACTTTCTCATTCAAGCAGAAAATAGTTCCAAGTGGCTCTGGGGAGCTCAGCGTCTGTTTTGTAACTGCGCACCAGCTGGCACAAGGTGGACCCTGAACTTGGGCTGCTCACCAGAGAAGCCCCAGAAGGGCCAGGGGAAGACAAAACCTTCAGGTTCTGTGTCATGCTGGTTTTAGCATAAACTAATGTGAAGTCAGAAAGTGGTGATGCTAACACTTTGTTTGTTTGTTTTGTCTTTTACTACTAAAGACTGGATTAAGTACGTTTCTGTGCACTCAGGGAGAGTTTGAAGGCTTGAATACATGAGATCACATCAGGGAAGCTTTCCTGACCCCTCCAATTATCCCCGGTTCTGCCCCCTTCCAGCTGTGTGCTCCTAGGGAAGTCACTTAGCCTCTCTGAGTCTCAGTTTCCTCATCTATAAAATGGAAATAACAACAGAATCTTAACAGTATCTACCTTGCAAGAATTCATTAAAGTAGAAAATGCTTGTAAATGCTTTGAGCAGGAGCGGGTACACAGCAAGCACTCAGTAAACAGATCCTATGGGTGTTATCGATAAATATGAACGGCCTCCTCCTGTGCGGGTGGTGTCCCCTCTGGCAGCCACCTGCATGGGCTCCCCTGGCTCCGCCTCCCCATCGCCCTCCTCACTATGTGGCAACTGCTGGCAGGTGTGCCTTTTCATTCAGTCCACAAATATTTATCGAGTGCCTACATATTCCAGGTCAGGTGTTTGGCACTGCAAGTGAAGCACACAACACCCTGCCCTCGTGACGGCTCCGTTCACGGGGTGCGGTAGGGAAATGTTCTATGTCTACTGGTGATGAGGACTCTGGAGGGGAAGGTGGTGAAGTCACAGTGCTAAATAAGCAGGGAAGGCCTCCCTGGGAAGGTGACATCTCAGCAAAGACCTGAAAGAGGTGAGGGAATGAGCAATGAGGAAAGAGGGGTAAGAGTGTTCCACACAGGGAACAGTGTACAAAGATCCTGAGTCACAAGTGTGCTTGGAGAGCATAAGGACCGCCGAGGAGGCTGAGGTAGCTACAGTGGCATGACCAAGGATGAGGGGAGTCAGAGATGAGGTCAGGGAGGGAGGGGGGCCAGGTTGGGAGAGCCTGAGACACTAAGCTTTTTTCCAAGATGAGGGTCTCCCAGAGGATTCTGAGTAGAAGATCGGACTTTTTTTTTTAAGTTTATTTATTTATTTTGAGAGAGAGAGAGCACAAGCGTGAGCGGGGTAGGGGCAGAGAGAGAAGGAGAGAGAGAATCCCAAGCAGGCTCTGTGCTGTCAGCACGGAATCCGACACAGCACTCAATCCCATGAACCGTGAGATCGTGACCTGAACTGAAATCAAGAGCTGGACACTTACCCAACTGAGCCAGCTAGGTGCCCCAAGATCAGACTTTTCTTTCTTCCTTCCTTTCCTTTTTTTTTTTTTTAAAGGATCACTCTGGCTGCTGGGTTGAAGATAAACTGCAAGAAGCAAGGGCAGGGGCAGGTCCAGCAGCAGACCAGCTCGGCGCAGGTGAGAGGTGAAGGTGGGTTGTGCCCGGGTATAGGGGAGGCGGGGGGCAGCAGCAGGATACTGAGAATATGCCCTGGATATTGCTATTACAAGCTGGTGGTGATTAGATGTAGGTGGAGTATGAAAGAAGGAAAGGAGTCAAGGATGACTTCAAGGTTGTTGGGATGAGCAACCAGGAGAATGGAGTTGCCATTTACCAACACCGGAGAACATGGCAGGTGAACACGCCAGATGGAGGTATGGGGATGCCAGTTCACTTCAGGACAAGTTAAGTTTGAGAGGCCTAGTAGACAGTCAAGTGGAAATGTCAAAGGAGCAGTTGGATGGATGCGTCTGGAGTCAAAGGGGGAGGTCTGGGCTGAAGAAATAAATGTGGGAGTTAGCAGTGCCTGGAAGCCACAAGACCGGATGAGATCACCGAGGTAAACAAGAGGTCTGAGGCCTGAGCTCTGAGTCCCCCAGGACAGGAACAAGAGGATGAAGAAGCAAAAGAGACAGAAGGGGCAGCCAGTGAAAGAGGAGGAAAGGGTGACCATTGGGAAAGGAGTCTAAAAAGGGAGCGACCGACCACATCACCCAGTGCGGAGAGGCAAGTCATAATGAGCACCAACACCTGGTCACCGGGCTTGGCAATTGAGGACGCTGGTGATCCTGTCCAGAGCACGTAGAGTGGAGGGGAGGGGCCGGGCCCGATGGGAGTGGGCTCAAGAGAGAAAGAGAAGACAGGGACTTTCTGCAAACTGGGTACAGACAACTCCTTAGAGGGTTTTGCTTTTTACAAGGGGAGCAGAGAAATGGAACTGGAGCCGGAGAGGGGATGTGAGGTCAAGAGAGGACGGGTTTTCTTTAAGTTGAGAGAAACAAGAGCATGATTATAGGAAAAATGCGATCATGCAGGAGAGGTGGGGGATTGCTGCTGGAGCGCTGTCCTTGAGCAGGCGAGGGGAGGGATCTTTGCACGTCCGTCCCCTCCCTCTCGGCCTGGCCAAATCCTGCTCATCCCCCGAGGGTCAGCGTAAAGGTCACTTTCTCAGGGAAGCTTTCTTGAATCCTCCGATTAGGTCAGTTCCCTGCTCTACCCTTTCACAGCGGATGCTATGCTGCTCCGCGGCTCTCCAGGGACTGTGCCACGGGGCATAAGCCCTGTGAGGGCAGGGCTGCCTCTGGCCTGTTTGTGGCCGTCCGTCCAGCAGCTAGCATGCTGCCTGGCACCCCAGAGATGTCTGATGGCTATCTAGTGAAGGGACGAATGGTCCAAGAGCAGAACTGAAACAAATCTGGACACACACGTCCGTTCTCCGCTTCCGCCTGCTTTAATCACGTCGCAGTGGCCAGGACCTTGCCGTTACTGGCTATCACAAATATTTGGATTTAGAAGAGCTCAGTTGTTTGTTCCTGTTTGGACTCGGTAGCTTGGCTAACACACAGACCCAAGCCATGCGGCTGGACACATCCTTCCATTGACACTGTCCACTATCAACTGAACACATTCCATACCGCGTCCAGTGATTCGTTCATTTAACAAATATTTGCTGAAAGCCTGCTTAGTGCAGCATCCTGGGGACACAGGATGGAATCAGACCCAGCACCTGCCCTCATGGAGTGTGGAGTCCGGCAGAGGAGATCACACAGAACTCCTATTCACCACGACTGTGACGCGTGCTACCCAGGGAAAGCCCAGGGGTTAGGAACACGTAGAACGGGGAGATGTGATGGCCTGGGTAGCGTGGGGCAGAGAAGGGAGATCGGACAAGCTTTCCTCTGCCTCCCTGCCCCAGCTGGGAGCTGCCTTCAGGTGGTGTTCAGGCTCGGGTCAGGAGCTCAGCGACGGGGCTGGGCTTGGGGGCTGGCTCTGGGAGTGGCGGGGCTGTGGCCTCCTGCCTCCAGATGCCCTGGTCCCCTCCCATTTCCCCTCGACCTCTGCTGAGACCTGCCTGTCTCCTTCTGCTGCTTCCAGAAGGGCTGCCTCCTGAAGCTACATTTTTGGAAAGATCTGCCTGGCGAGAAGGCTGAGCTCATTTATGGCACAGGCCGCTGGCAGTGACAGCACCGTTACTGAATCTCCCTTCTGTTTACTTTCAGGTTTTCACAGGCTCCGTTCGCCAAGGGGAACCACCATTTTGCAAGGACCATGAGGCCGCTGTGCATGACATACTGGTGGCTGGGACTGCTGGCTGCCGTGGGAGCAGCGGCAGGCCAGAAGGAAGGCTTGGAGGGCGCCGAGGAGGGCTCGCCCGGCGAGTTCATTTACCTGAACAGGTACAAGCGGGCCGGCGAGTCTTCGGACAAGTGCACCTACACGTTCATCGTGCCCCAGCAGCGGGTCACGGGCGCCATCTGCGTCAACTCCAAGGAGCCCGAGGTGCTCCTGGAGAACCGGGTGCACAAGCAGGAGCTGGAGCTGCTCAACAGCGAGCTGCTCAAGCAGAAGCGGCAGATTGAGACGCTGCAGCAGCTGGTGGAGGTGGACGGCGGCATCGTGAGCGAGGTGAAGCTGCTGCGCAAGGAGAGCCGCAACATGAACTCGCGGGTCACGCAGCTCTACATGCAGCTCCTGCACGAGATCATCCGCAAGCGGGACAACGCGCTGGAGCTCTCCCAGCTGGAGAACAGGATCCTCAACCAGACGGCCGACATGCTGCAGCTGGCCAGCAAGTACAAGGACCTGGAGCACAAGTACCAGCACCTGGCCACGCTGGCCCACAACCAGTCCGAGATCATCGCGCAGCTCGAGGAGCACTGCCAGCGGGTGCCCGCGGCCAGGCCCATGCCCCAGCCACCCCCCGTCACCCCACCCCGGGTCTACCAGCCGTCCCCCTATAATCGCATCATCAACCAGATCTCTACCAACGAGATCCAGAGCGACCAGAACCTGAAGGTGCTGCCTCCCCCCCTGCCCACCATGCCTACCCTCACCAGCCTCCCGTCCTCCACAGACAAGCCGTCGGGTAAGTCCTTCCGTGAGGGAGCCCGCACCATCTGGGCCTCAGAGCCAGGCGCCAGGCTTCCCTTGGCCGAGACCACAAGTGGGGGAAAAGCCACGGCAAGTTGAAGCCGGGCCAACAGACTTGCGCAATCCCCCAGCGATCCCTCGGGCCAAGCCGTGGCAGCCTGGGGGGGTGGGGGGGGGTGGGGGCAGCGTGCCTTAGACGGATGCTCCAAGGTAGAACCAGGAAACCGGGAGAGTCTCAGAAGAGAACAAACGTTCTCTGGCTTCTGACGGGCAAGAGCCCCAGGCCCGTAGTTTTCGGGGCTCTGTGTTAGATGCTCTGTGTTGGCAACAGGATGTCTCTCCTGTAAGCTCTTGAGCTGTGCCTGGCACAGAACTGGCAGCTGATAAATGCTCACCAAAGAAACCAGCAGTCAAAGGAAAAGAACGTGTTATCACGGCAAAGGTATGATAAACACGTCGTAGGGGCTAGGGGATGGGAAGGAGTACTTTCCATACACTTCCTAGAGTCTGCTGCTGTCTAGGGTTTTCAGTGACGATTCCGTATACTCTTAAATACATGTTTCATCTTAAATACGGTAATTTTCAGAATATGGTGATGGGGACGAACGTGGTGACTTGGTACGTTTGCAAGCTTGAAAGCCTGACCGAGGTACCGGAGTTGGGTACTTCCATGGATCTTGATTGTATCACTAACCCCTGAAGCTCCTTGTGGAAGGTTAACTGAAAAGATAAGTAACTTGCTCACAGGCTTAGCCTGCTCAGGCTGGATTGGAATTCAGGCCTTGTCACTTTAAATCTAGGGCTGACTCCTCTGTGCTCGGAGAGTCTGGGGGGAGCACAAGCCCAGCCCCCTAAAGCTCAGCCTCACATCCATCCAGGACTGTATGAGCCTTCCAGATCGGCTGTCAGATGAGAACTGGATTCATCTTTGCCAAAACGAACCACTTATCTGCTCCAAGTCAGTGATTTTGGTACCACTTCATTATACAAGCAGGGAGATATTTTTACTGAAAGTATCCTGTTTTACACTTATTTCACACTTCTGAAAATAACCACCAGTACTGGGAAGAGCAGCTTCTTGCTAATTCCAGAAGGGGGTGGCCCATGCAAAAGACAAGGGCAACACTGTGCAGGCCCGTGGCCGGGAGCACCTGCCTGCAGCACTGCGCAAGAAAGCCCTCTGCTGGGTTTGCAGGTTGAGAACGTAAGTTCTGAAGAGACTGACCTAGATTTAAATTCTGACTCCCCCACTGGTTAGCTCTGGGACATCAGACTAGTCACCTTGCCCCTCAGAGCCTCCGTTTCCTCTGTTTCAATCTGTCAATTAGGGATAGATTAAAATAATGCCTACCCAAAGATTAGATGAAATACTGGGGAAAAAAATGTGTCTGGCATGGTGCTGGGCCCATGGAAAGTCTCAGTACTTGGTAGCTCTGGGTTTCCTTCCGTTTTGGTCTCTTTATCTTAAAGCAAGGAGATTGAAATAAACAAACAGTCCCTTTTTAGCACTGGCTTTCTACAGCAGATGACTGGTTCCTCTGTACACATGTCTGTTTTAAATCAGAAGCTCTGAAAGAGCGGGCAGAGTGTGCTAATATGTCTTGATAGAACGCCCAGAGGGTAAAACGTGCCTTTGGGCACCAAATGAAGGCTCAGTTGAATGTTACACTCGTGAAGTGAGCCTGGCTGACCTCAATGGTTACCCAACAGACCTCTTCTTGCCTAAGCATCTCTGGTGTCTGAATCCATGATTTCAGGACATTCCTGAGCTTGAACTGAGCTGAGAGGGATAGAGTGTAGAAAGAAAGACCTAGCTTTGCATCCACCTCTTATTAGTGGTCTGCTTGTGAGAAAATTACTTCACTCTCCCGAGCTGTAATTTTCTCCTCTGGAAAATGGGGGCAGGAGTTATGACACTGCAGGGTTGTTGGGGAAACTCAATGCAATCAGGCATGTGATATTATGTCACCTGGGGCAGCCAAAAAGTGGAGGTGCCCCTACTCTGTGCTGGTCACAGCACCGGGCTTCGGGGAGTTGGTAAAAGCTACAGTGCCAACCTCCAGGAACTCAGTCTGGAGGAGGTGGAAGATGTGTGAATGCACTGGGGTGTATCCAGTCCCTCTCAGTTCCTCCGTCCTCTCAGTTCCATCCCCCCGAGATGGGCACATCAGATCCGACAAAGGATTTCTCTGGGGGGAGCATCTATCGAGGCCAAAATTACCAGAACGTTGTAAGAACTGA
This sequence comes from Panthera onca, assembly GCF_046562875.1. Lineage (NCBI taxonomy): Eukaryota > Metazoa > Chordata > Mammalia > Carnivora > Felidae > Panthera > Panthera onca. The sequence goes on along the minus strand of NC_138351.1, from coordinate 86,378,947 downwards.
TGGGACCGACACAATGAGGTACCTGAAATCAGGAATGCAGCGAAAATCATGGGCTATGCAGTCACTGTGGTGATACCATGGTGTGCTAAGTGCCCTGCAGAGTGGTGAAGGAGGGGCTATGGGGACACTAAGGTGGCACGCGAGACTGAGTCTGCCTGGAGTAGAAGGGAAAAGGTGGACAGAGGTGGGACTTCCGTGAATGATCTGGAAGAGTCTACCAGGTGGACCGAGGAGTTGGACAATGGAGTTACTAGTCAGTCCCTGATGGAGATGAGTCTGTGCAAAGTCCTGGGACCATGCATGGCCCTACTCTGGGCACCTCAAATGGTCTGGACCCCCTGCTTCTTCACATTCACAGTCCATCACGGTCTGTGTGCATTCCAAGGCCCCTGCACACACCCCAAAACCCACTTTCTCTCCCACTTAAGGAAGCACACCTTCATGGGAGGGAATGGCAGTGACTTCATGTGGACACAATTTATCTTTAAAAAAAAAAAAAAGCCCTCCCAAATGTTGGTAGTGATTGTTGGTAACAGATTCCCTGTGACCCACCTCCCCACTCCAGATGTCATCAGCCAGACCTGTGGAAGCTGAATGGGCAGGGAGGGCCCAGTAGTTTCCTGGGGCTGGATGACAACCGGAGGAAAAGGCAATGGCCTCTCAGCCAATCAGCAGGGAGCTCTTATCAGTACTGTTCTGAGAGCTCCAGGGCAGGTTCTGCGCCTGGAAGACAAAACCTTCTTCTGTGCTCTCACCCATAAGGTCCTTTGTTCCCAAGGATAGCACTGGGCCAGAAACACCTTTGCGTGCAAGACTTGGCAGCTTCTGAACCTTTCATCCCATAACCTCAGAGCCATCTGCTCTTCTCCTCATTGTCTGGGTCACTCAGCCCACAGCTCACCCTTCCCCCGGGGACTGAGGGAGCCACGGCCGCTTATCTGGAGCCAGCTTGTTCCCAGCCAGACAGTAACAGCCTGGCCCCGGGCCAGGCCCAGGCCACGGAGAGCCTGAGGCAGGGAGGCCCAGGCAGCTCCTGGCTTCCCTGGTGTCTCACTGGGGTTCTGTCCTGCCTCCCTCAGGTCTGGCCAGACCTGGGGCGTCTCAGTAAGGATGAGGCTTTGACGAGGCCTATGCCAAACGGCCCTCCCTGTGGCCCTGTCTCCTGGTGGGCCGGCTGTTGCTGTCCACCCTTCCTCTTGTCCTCTCCACTTTCTAACACTCACACATCCCCTGACCTCCTTCTCCACGTGTGTGCCCTGGACACGTAAACACACGTACACGCACACGCTCATCACTCGGGTCCGCCATAGAGGAATACTGCCGGGGTCATGAAAAGGCACGGGAACAGACAGGATGGAGCCTCAGTGCTGGCCTTCTCCCCAAATGGTCCAGGAGGCCTGGGACACTGTCCCTCGGCTCTGTGCGGGCACAGCCGGGCACATGCCAGTCCTCCTGCCACGGCACCCGCCCTCGAGACTGGTCACAGGAGGACAGGCAGTGTTAGCACCAGCTGCCACAGCAAGGCCCTGCCTGAAACAAATCCTTAAAAACCAAAAGGTGTAGGCATTTCTAGCTGCTTTCTCTCCTGAGAACATCATCAGCTCAGGTTGCTTCTCAAGGGATCAAGAGGAGACCACAAAATCAGAAAAGATTAGAGCTCATTAGGGGCCTCATCAACCCAGAACCTTTCACTGGCAGAATCAAGATCGGTCTCTGGACGCATAGCTTCCAGGATGTTGAGGTTCAGAGAGAGTAAGTAGCTCGGCCAAGACTACACCGCTAGGGAGTGGCTCAGCCAAGACTCAAACCTGAGTCTGTCTTAAGCATTCTGGGATACCGCACGTTTCCGCGGAAAGGCTGGAGGGGAACTGGTGTGAAAATCACTGTATAAACGCTTAAGTTGGCCCCAAGTGCCTGCTGCCTGGGATGTGACCCTCCATCACTATTCTATGTACTAGGTTCCAAGCACCTCCTTCTAAAAGAGCCCTGGGAACAGAGTTGGTGGATTTGCTATAAGGACTCTTATGGTTCTAGCAACACAAGACAGCGTCACTGCAAACCCATCACTATCATGCCGTCCCCTTATTCAGGTATAGGAGAGACCAACCCAACCAATCATGTGTGGCTAGCTCCCCAGTCATACAAATGGACTGTTGTGGGTGAATTTAGGTAGTAGACTGTATCATAACCCTGAGATGCAAAAAAAAAAAAAAAAAAGATAAAGCAGAACTGAGTTAGCATCACACTGCAGAATGTCTAAAACAACTGAGCTCTCCCACAGAAAACATAATATGTGCCTGACTTCCAGTAAACGGACCCAACTGAAGCTGCAGATAAATCTGATTTAATTTGTACTGAATCTGGACACATTTTCTGGGTTTATTTCTACTCAGCATTTCAACGTACAGCAAAATCAGAAGTCCTGATTTCTTTAAATACGTTAAATACATAAAAATCAGCAGAGGTGATCTGTTCTTGGGGCCAAATTAGGTGGCAACCACATTGTTTCACTGCTAACACAGAGACCACCCGTTCCCCCCACCAGATGCTCTATGGCCGGGTAGGCACAGACAACTCGAACAAGTGTTTTCCCAGGTGGATTTTCCCTCCTATATTTTACTTCCCCCTGTGAGGTAGGAAATACGTATGTTATCGATTGTGGATTTAAAATAGAGAACAAGATAGATTGCACTGTAGCTTCCATTCTTTCTGGAGGTCAAGCAATTGTCATTCCAGGTGAAAAGCCGTTGGCCCCATGTGCAGACCAGCTCCAGCGACTGGGCTTCCAAGCCTGAAGCTCTGTAGGGACTCGGAGAGGCACCTGGGAATTGTGAGGACGGGAGGGTGACCGTAGCCACCACCAGCTCTGCCTTTCAGTTTTCCAAAGCTGATGGAAAACCCAACCCAGGTCTCTCGCCGCCAGGGCTTGTGCTGTTTTCACTGCACTATGCTGTCTTGTTCCTGAAATGTTATTGCTGAACAAAGTAAGATTCTCAAATTCATTACAAACTACGTAATCCAGTGATATTTCAAAGAGCATTCTTTGCTAGCTTCTTCATAAACAAAAGCCACTGGAGTTCAAGGTGGGTCATCTTCCTTCTGGCTCTGCTTTCTCTTCTCTCCTCGGATACCTCGGGGAACGGATCACAGAGAGCCTCGAGTGTGATGGCAAGCTCTCCCTGCCTTACTCAGGCGTTTTCCAAGGAAGACATTCAGCTACATACAGGCTCGGTCTCTTTACAGCCCCACGGGATGAACTATCAACTTGTTACTATTAAAAGCGGTGATCTGGCATCTGTGGCCTAGAAATCCCAACAGTTTGGCACTTGGCAGGCTAAAAGCCATCTGGAAAATCCTGGCGCTTGGGTATCTGCAGCCAGCTCCGAGCCACAGAGATGGATCGCTGGGGTGAATGTGTGCAGTGGACTGTATCATTACCCTGAGATGCTCCCCCAGGAAAAAAGAGATCGATAAAGCAGAATTACGTTAGCATCGTACTCAATGGTGTCTAAAACGAAGGTGGTTAGGCGTGTTGAGCGTGTGCTGTAAAAGTAATGTCTCAACTTCAGCTACCCCTGGGATGACTCTTGAGGAGGAGCGCCTTAAAAAAAGAAGCCTGACGATCCTGGCTTTGTACCTCAAGATGAGCCAGTGGAACCACAGGACCTGGAATGCTTTTATGTAATGCTTTTTTTTTTTTTTTTTTTTTCAAATATAAGTGATTTTCCTTTAGCAGATTTTTAATACAGTAATTTAAGTTAGAATTACAGTGTATACAGAGAAATTTTGCTAAGAAAAAGAAAATTTTAGTTTAAATGACTAATGTTTTTTTAAAAAAACAAACCAGAAAAACCCCCTCTAACTGTTGAAATTAAGATGTCTTAGGGGGTCTGTCCACAGTAACCTCCAAAAGAGCAGAAATCCAATCGTCTGGCAGTATCCCAGATACAACGGGCAGACTTCCTACGACAGACCGTCCACACGTTCCCAGGTTTTGGTTTGGATCCTGATGACCCTCTGCTGTGGGGCTCCTGTTCCCAGATGTTCCCAGACTGATCACTGATTCTCAAAGTGGGAAGAACAGGAGGAAGATGACAAAGAGAACGTGGCTCACGGTGGTGAGGAAAGGAGAAGAGATGGGGGAAGGCACGCGGGGCACTAAGGGACCCTTAAGTGCTGGCAAGATGGACACTCAATCACGCCCCTGATGAGGCTCCCACCCGGAAGGATCCCAGAGACCGATGAGATGATGGGACCCTAAGCAATCCTAGCACGGTGACACAGACTCAGCACGCTGCAGCAGGGAGAAACAGGCCCAGAAGGCAGACGTGAGTTCTAACCCTCGAGCCTCCTCTTTCCAGACGTGCAGTCTCCCTGGGACTTAGTTCCCTCCCTGTTGGAGAGGCTTGTGAGGAGGAAATGAAAGCCCGGGTAAAGCACCTGGCCGGCAAAAGGCTCCAGGTACATGGTAGTCATCATTCTTATTCTCCTCCAGTAGATAGATAGATAGATAGATAGATAGATAGACAGACAAATAGATATATCATAAGGCATCATGGGAACCCCGAGGAGGATTAAGTAGCTCTTCTGGGGCTGGGGAGGACTTCCTGGAGGAGGAGATGAGGAGGCTGAGGGCACAGCAGATAAGCACTCAGAATCACTGCCCCCAATCATCCAGAAATCACGAAGAACAGGCTTGGTGCTGGGCAAATGCCCTCTTTTCAGAAAGAGAAAGGATGAAATACTAGAAAATCTGGAACAATTAGCTTAAACCCCAGTAAAATTATAAAAAAGATCAGAGAGAGGGGTTCGTGAGCATTTGGAAAATTAAAAGGTGATCAGTGAAGGCCAACACAGGTTCTGTAAGCACAAGCCCATAAGCTGATTCCCTGTCTTGGAAAGGGTTAATAGGTTGGCAGACCGCTTGAACACCACCGGCCCGGTACCTGTGGGTTGCCGTCACGGGTCTGATCAGCTCTTCCACGATGTGCCTGCAGAACAGCACCGTCGACCTCTGGACTGAGAGACGCTTGCTCACCCTCATCGCTATATCCAGGGAGGCTCAGAGTGCTGCCCGCCTCTGCGTCCAGTGACATCCCTGCCCCGGGGCAGCCTTGGGTGCCACTGACCACTGAACCCAAGGAACTCCGGGCTTCACCCCGACCAGTCTTGGGAGCCACAGTGTGTGGCTCAGTTCTGCACACAGTGAGCCCACCACAGCCCCTCCAGGGCGAACCTCTTTTCCCTTTTAAATTGCTTTAAAGCCCATCCTTCTCCTCCTGCCCAAGGGTACTGATGGAAACCCAGGAGTGGGCACAATGCTTTTGAAAGGGTCCTTTGGGAAGGAATGCTGCCAAGTCTGTTTACCCTGAGGTCAGACAGGCAGAAACAGGACCCCTTTATACTCTTCGAGGGCTCCGGGAGCTCTTACATGGGAAGTCTCCCCGTGTATCACATCCGCTGAAACATGCCCACCTCCCACATCTAATAGAACTTTCACTGTAAAAATTTTGAACGGATTTTTTAAATTTTGCTCTTTGAAATTATTTGGCCAAGAGTAACACAATTAATTTATGGCTGGCTCTGATTTCTCGGCAAACATCAGGCATGTTCAGGAATTCTTGGGAAGTGAGGAAAATCTAACCTACAAATTGTTTTCAAAAGTAATAACATTTTTATGAAGACTAAATTTAACAATTAATGAACTTGACAAGATGTCCCACTTCGTAGAAATTTAATTACATACTTATAAACTTTGATTTTGCAGTTTTCGTATTTTAGAGCCAATAAATTTTTTTTAGGCCTCAAATACTTTCATAAACTCCTGAAAAGCTCGTCAGCCCCAGGCACCGTGCCCGTCGTCTGCGGACTACAGCGGCCTCCACGGCGGGCACGCGCGTTTGGACCCTTTCCCCGGCAGCACCAGCAATGACACCCGTGACGTCAGCTCTGAGGCCCTACAGGAACTTCAGGTGCCTTTGGGAACACACCAGCTGTTCCTGTGTTTAGGTTATTGTTTCGTACTCTGGTTCAGTGAAAAAGTGGTGACTGACATGGAATACATATGTTCACGACCAAAATATTATCTATCCAAGCCTTCTGGATAAATAAGGCTCAAGCAGCCCATGTAATTCTTCCTCACCGACCCCCTCTCCGGGTGTCTGCTCTCCTGCCCTTCACCCAGGATGCCTGGCGAGTCCTGACGCTGGCCAGGGCAAGACTCACACCTAAGCAGTCCACGTGCCTTGGCTCTCGGATGAATTAATTTGGATAGGAAATTCCAGATCCAATTTCAACAACTAGTCAGTTCTCCTGTTAGAAAAATGTTTCAGGGAGTGGCACAAAGACTTTTTGGAGACAGATCATCGGTGAGAATAATTGAAAACAGCATACTGTTCTCACGAAAAAAAAAACCGCGTCTCGGTACTATCACAGAAGCCTCTCCCCGGTGCCTTCCTACGAACTAAAACATTCCTAGAACGTTTCCCACAGGCCACAGGATCTCTGCACAGCCTCAGGTGGTCAAGTCCTGAGACTTGGGCTTATGGGTCAAAGAGGTCAGTCAGGCCGCTGGCCAGCCACGTGGTCTGGTCCAGCTGATGGCCAGGAGGGACTCTGCTCCTCTCTGCAGGCCTCCGGAGCAGCCAGGGAGAAGAGGCATCATCACTGTCTACCCACTTCTTAGCTCCAGGCCTCCAACGTGCTGCCAGTGGGCTTGGTCAGATATTCACGGGGCCACGTTTCCCTAGCAGGAGGGGTGACTGCACTGACAGCTGATGCAGTTGGTAACCCATTTCTCCAAAGGGACATGAGTGGGCAGGTCAGGCTGAGCTGGTCTGCCCCCAACCCAGAGAGGAAACTGGGGTTAGGCAGTTACACTTAGGTCTGGCCAGGCTGCAGGCTCTAGCCCAGCTTTACCAGAAAGGCGCTTCATTGGGCATACTGAGCATGGGATCAGCTATCAAGAGGTGGTTCCTGGTTTCCTAGGAGGCTATGCTTCTGATGTGTAAGAACCCCGGACAGGAAGAAGGAAGCAGTGAGGGGACTCAAACCTGATCACCTCCAACCCTCACCGGGTTTGACACTGAGGTTTGGGGGCCCAAGACCTGTATACTTTGTGTTCCCATCGCCAATATCCCTTCTTCCTGAGGCCTCCCGATTCCAGGCCCTGTGTGCTTTCCACACCCTGTGTTGCTTCTCTAAGGAACCACGCAGGCTCGGCTTGGCCATGGTGACTGCACTTCCCTTCACGTGGAACGTTCTGGCTACAGCTCTGCCGAGAGTGTAAATATGGTCTTTATAGAGATGAGGTCGGGCGCTACTCCGATCGGAGCCGTGGTGCTGCTGAGTTAGTGTTGGCCTGACGCTCTGGGCAACGCTGCCCTTTCAGAAGAGGAGCCAAGCGAAATACCGCCTGGGCACTTTGCACTGTTCCAGGGGGAGAGCCCTGCCCACTGCACACTGAAAACGCAGTTTCATTGACAAAAAGGATTTCCATTCTTCATTTCGGTATATCTTTGGGGGCTTCTCCACTGAAGCTGTGACTTCTAAAATGTGCTCTGTAGAAAACATCTACCAGTAAATCGCTGTACATTTTAGTCTTGGAAATTCAAAAGCGAATACAGTTACTTGTTTGTGTGTATGTGGCTGTGGGGAGGTAGGGAGCGGACAATTTCAAAACCATCAGCTTTCATCCAGCAGAGGAAAGAAGGAGAGAGGACCCCGAGCGGCACGTGCCCTGGCTGGCCTCACGCTGGGTGCTCTTGTGTTTGCGAGGCCCCCAGAACAGGTGGCTTCGTTACCCGTTTACAGAAGTAGAAACTGAGGCTCAAGGAACTTTCCGAGGACACGATGCGAGGCAATGGAGTCACCAAGATTTGAGCTGAGGGCTCCTGACTCCTGTATTTGTATCCGTTACAGGTTTCCCATTTGAATTGGCCATTTTAACAGAGCCACATGATAGTCCTGCTGCCATTTTCTGCTCCCTGATCATATTACTGCTGCCAGTTTTCCAATGCTGAGTATTTTTTCTGACTCCTTTTCATCCATCATTTAGGTTTCTGACCTCTGCCACTGGTGCCTTCCATGGGAGAAAAGGGAGCGTGTTTCAGTGCAGGCGGTTTGCTAGGGCTCTGTGAGGGTTTTGGAGGGAAACTGGTCTGGAAATGTGGTTGCTGATGGAAGCTGACGGGTCCTGAGACTCAGGCCAAGTGCAGTGCGCAGGAGACACGCAGATTTTTTTTTTTTTTTTTTTTTTTTTTAACAGCAGAAAATACGAAACACCTCTTTACTAGTTTATTCCTACTCCATGATTCTGGAAAGGCTTAAAGGAAAAAACTGCCAGATTTGCCTTAAAAAAAAAAAAAAAAGGAAATTCTACATCATGAAAGATACTAAAATAGATGAAAATAGGCGAAGGACACTAAAAGGTAAGCAAAGAAGAAAAACAAATCTTCAATAAAAACTTTGAAAAGGTATTAATACCTTGACAAAGAAGAAGTGTAAATGTTTATTTTTTAAACCTGGCTGACTGGCAAAGATTCGTAACAGTCCTAGGGACACAGATATGTCAGCCTGGGCCCCCCACCCTGGAGTTCACTCTGGTTGGGGAAAAAGAAAAGAGCTTTAGACTTGGGCTCTGGACCACCCAGGCCACTTGGGCTCAGACACTGGATCTGCCATATAAGCCACCAACCTCAGGGGTGGCACCTAATGACCCCATGTTCCAATCTCCTCATCTGTCCAGTGGGTGACGACAAGTTACCTCACACTTTAAAACACTTGCCTTTTAAAAAGAGCCCTCTGTAGCAATGTCAAAGGTGAAGCTGAAAGCATGGGCAGCACCCACAAAAGCAGCTCAGGCTGGGAGCTGGGAGACCCACCTGCCACTCTCCCAGTGGCCTTCGAAGCCTCTCCTGACGGAGTGCCTCCCGTAAACCAAGACTGTCCCTCTGAGAGCCCCACCGGAGCCCCGGGGAGGCCCTGCAGTAACAGGGCTGGCTGCTTGTTTTGGGGGGTGTTTTCCAGGCCTCTGCTGGACCTCTGTCACCAGCATTCCCATTAGACATTCCCAGAGCCTCTCCTGTGCTTCTGACCTGGGAAAGCGCTGGGGGCCCTCCCACGGCCACTGTGCGCTCTGAGGTCGGGGGCAGCCTCCTTATTCTCTGCCCTGGTCCCAGGGGCTGGGAGCTGAACACAAGCCAAACCTTTTTATTTTTCCTGAATGCTCTTTCTGGAGGTCTGGCCTCCCCTTCTCCAAGACAGAAGACGCACAAGGCAAAGAGGGAAGCATCTGCCTGGCCAGTGCTTAGGGTCCCACCCCGTCCGTTGGGGCGGAGAAGGTTGGTGAACAGGTAAATGGTGAGAAGCTCTCCCTGGAGGATTACCTGTCAGCGGGAAGCACCAAGAGCGACCCCCCTCTTTGAGGCGCGAGATCAGGCACTGGGGGTGGGGAGGGGTGAGCAAGACCGCCCCTTCCCTTCCCCGTCAGGCTCCGGGTGGGGAGGCTCGAACACAGTACAAGGACTCAGGAAAAGCCCAAATGAACCGTCCAGAAAAACAACAACAACAACAACAACAAACCCGCCAAATTTTTCTCATTTAACTATCACATGTGGACTAACCAAGCCCAAGTCTAATCAGGAAGGAATCTTGAGAAGTTAGATCTATGCAGGAAAAGCCGAGTACACCTTCCGCCGATGCCCCTCCCTGACACGCAGAAGGGAAAGGACAGGAATGCACAGGAATTCAAGTTGAGAGAGGCTGGTGAGGTCAGCTCTCCCCTTGCTGGGTATCAGAGCCGCCCTGAACCCTGCCCTAGGCTTCCACTACCCGGCACAGCACCTGCGGGGGTGGGAGCTCAGCAAATAGTTGTTAGAATAAACACACACATTCAGAGAATGAGAGGAAATTTCCTTAGAACTTTTGGTCTTAACAATTCTTGGTTTGAGGACTATTTTGAAGAGAAGCTGAAGCAAACTGTGGCAATTTTGTTTACTTTAAAATCTGTAGTTCAATGGTTAGGTCTTGAAACAAACTTCTGAAGGTTCCTGAGATCAACAAGGAAGAACCCAGCTTCTTTGGACCTTGGTGACCCCAGTTTCAACCTTCTTGCTGATGTGACCGACATCCAGGAGACCACTAGGGGAGGTGGGGGTGGGGTGGTGAAAAGCCTATGGTGGCTCCTCAGACCCCTCATGGCACCTGTTCCTTCTGACTGGGCTGTCCAAGCTCAGTGAAGTCCCAGAAAAACACAAAACTCATCTGGTCTCAGTTCCAGAAGAAAGCCATGGACCGGAAGGTATCCTGGACACCATCCTTTAAGTCTGTGGACCTGCTTAAATGACCAGCACAGTGACCTCAGAATGCTCTGAGCATCTGGCCCTAAATGAGCTTCCTTTGGAAAATACGCATATTGGGCTGAATGGGACTGGTCCCCCCCCAAAAAAAGCTGTTTGGAGGCTAGTGTCTGAATCTCAGAAATATCCTGACACCTCTGGCCACGTGGCCAAATTCTGGACACTGCTTGGGCACTGTGACCCCACAGAAGTTCCTCACTAAAGACTGAAACTGTCCCTGAGCACTCTCACAGAAAAGGCAAGCGTGGAGTCGGGACTGAGGTGACGTGGGCCAACCTCAGCCCACGGGACTCAGGAGGGCAGTCACCCGTCTCTCTGCCTGGGGTGAGGCCGACCGAGCCCGAGCAGTGCTCCACACTGCTGCATTTTGGTAGGCACATCTCTCTTTTCACAATACCACCAGCTAAAAGATAAAGCACTCCAGGAACTCCACACAAAGGATCTCAGCAATCCTCACAACCTTGATAGAGGTAAATATGATCTCCTTTCTACAAACCAGGGAAACTGAGGGTTTGCAGAAGTAAGGATGCTTGCCCAAATCACCACGTGAGGGAGTCAGAGCTAAAAGTGGTCTGGGAATCCAGGCACCCTGACCCCTAGCCCCAGCCTCTTGCCTTTACATCACGTTATTTCCTGAACTTACAAAAAACTAAAATCAGTCCCCTCTCACTGCTGGCCTGCGGCTCCCAGCTGGAGGCCTGCCTGAGGTTGTGCTTGCTTTGGAGTGCGGCCTGGGGTGAGAGGCACGTGAAAATGTGACTCCGTGGCCAGGCAACAGGGAGGTCTCTGACGTGCACACATCTGTATCCCCAGGCCCGTGGAGAGACTGTTTGCAGGCCTTGGAGGATGGCCACGACACCAGCTCCATCTACCTGGTGAAGCCAGAGAACACCAACCGCCTCATGCAGGTGTGGTGTGACCAGAGGCACGACCCTGGGGGCTGGACCGTCATCCAGAGGCGCCTGGACGGCTCTGTCAACTTCTTCAGGAACTGGGAGACATACAAGGTGAGAGCCCCGGGCCCTGTCTGTGCTGTCGGTGAGAGCAACCGGGCCACCCCAAGAGGCCTGACCAGCCGGTGAGAGGGCCACTTGGAGGGAAGGTGCATGCTGACCTGTCAAGGCCTTGGTGGCCCCGTGCGATACACACGTGTGGTGAGGAAGACACTGACGAGGTCATTTTTGCAAACCCACCTGCCGCTGGCAACTGCTACGAGATACGAGTTAGGGACAGACCACAAAAGGCCCGTGGACATGGTGGGACTTTAGAAATGCTGCTAGGGGGTGGCCCCTCATCCCCGTCTGGGTATAGGGAGCATCCTTTTCCCAGCTGGGGCTTCCTTGCGGGAAGACCTGGTCTCGCAGCCCAGAAGGGGCAGGTCCCCAGGGCCTGCTACTGGGAAACACGGGAACACTAGGTCCGAATTCCCAGGAAGCTGAATGCCCACCCAGTGGTAGGAAAGGCCACTGGGCTCAGCCATACGTCTGGCAGATGACAGGGGTGGTGCCGAAGGTGGCAAAAGGAGCTCAGTTCACCAAATGCCACCGCCACGTGCCAGGCACCATGCCAAGTGCTTCCATCTGTTACCTGCTTTAGTCTCACACGAGCCCCGGGAGGAAGATCCTGGTGTGGCCCCGGTTTACAGATGAAAAGGTGAAACAACCTGCTCGGGGCTGCACACAGCAGCGAGTCCAGGCCTCTGACACCAAAGCTTACGAACGACCCTGGCCATGACGCCTGTGCGTGGCTTCGCGTGGCCCCTTCCTGTCCTGGTTACTCCCAGCCCACCTCCTGCCCGGCCCGTGTCGCTGTTTTCTTCTCTTTCTCCTCTGCTTTCTGAAGATCCACTCCTTCACCCCTTCCTCCTCCTGCCCATATTCTTTTTCTCAGGGGTGGGAGAACACAGTCGTTAAGACTGGGTGCCTGCTTCAGATCCCGAGTCACCCTCAGGCTCTCTCTGACCCTGGGCCTCTGTGGACCTAGCTCTTAGAGTTGGCACAAGGATTCATAACATAACCTACGTAAAGTCCTGAGAACGGTGCCGATACACTGGAAGGCTCACTGAATACTATTAGTATCATTAGCGAGCCCATCTATTCTGAAGACTTTGAGTGGCCACTACCTGGCTGATGACTCCTTAAACTCAGCGTGAACACAATAATAAAACCGCTGATTTTAAACCCAGAAGGGAGCCCGGGCAGATGTAGCATGTGTCTGTCACAGCTCATACCGGTCTGGTGCATTAGAGTTTACACGAGACCCTCACACACATCCCATTCCCAGAGAGGGACGGTGAAGCTCAGAGGTGGTCAGGATCCGTCCAAGGAACTCCTGTCGCCTGCCTACTGTGTGTTAGGCTCTCGGTTTACCACATTAGGTGTGTTCCTACAACAACCCTAGTAAAGGTAACACAGTGTCCCCCACGTTCACACAATGCCTAGCACACAGTAGGCACTCTTTCAGTAGTCTTGAATGATGCGTGATTGAGGCTCAGACAGGAAAAGCGGTTCATCAAGTCACAGCCAAGTGCAGAGGTGGGGATTTGAACCCAGGCCTGCCTTATGCTCTGCCCATTTCTGATCTCCTCTGCCCAGGGCTGAGCATCCAAGAGTGGGGCCCTGCTGGCTGAGGACACTACGTATCCCTCACTGATGCTCTCCTCCGTTTTCCCCAGCAAGGGTTTGGGAACATCGATGGCGAGTACTGGCTAGGCCTGGAGAACATCTACTGGCTGACGAACCAAGGCAACTACAAACTGCTGGTGACCATGGAGGACTGGTCTGGCCGCAAAGTCTTTGCAGAATATGCCAGCTTCCGCCTGGAGCCCGAGAGCGAGTATTACAAGCTGAGGCTGGGGCGCTACCATGGCAATGCTGGTGACTCCTTTACTTGGCATAACGGCAAGCAGTTCACCACCCTGGACAGAGACCATGACGTCTACACAGGTAGGACCCATACAGTCAAACCCAGGTGCAGGCCAGGGCAAAGAGGCCGGTCAAAGCCAGAGCTTCTGAGTCACAGCCTGAGAAGAGGAAGGTCCCAGAGCCCAGAAGGCCGACCCTGTTGCTACTCCCTGAAAACCCACTCCTCTACCCACTGCCCACAGACCCCCTTCACAAAGGTGGGTCAGAGGGGCATTAACAAAAAGGGAACGGCAAAGAGGTGTACAAATTACACATTTGTGGGCCACTCAGGGCCAAGCCTTCACATCACCTCTCTGCCCGAGGCACCAGGTGTTCAGGCCACACTCTCCATGGACTCTGGGCCACACACCTGGGTAATAATGCTGGCCCTGCCTCCTACCAGTCATGTGTCTTTGGGCATGCTGCTTACTAATCTCTCCGGGCCTCGCTTCCACATCGGGAAATAAGGACAATGCCTGCCTTGCAGGGTGGAGAGAAGGTTAGAGGATGTACCTCGAGTGCTTTGTCTCAGACGTGGCAAAGAGGGCTCAATACAAGTGGGCGGTCTTTGTGGTTACTATTATTAGCATGTATTATTAACACAGTGTAGTAAGGGAGCTATTAAGAGGAAACCAGGTAGGAGACATGAAGTGATTTGTCCAGGGTCATATGCCTCAAAGCCAGGTCTTTACTAGGAAGCCTTTATTAAATAAAAAACAAGGGGGAAAAAAAACCCAGAATATTCTAAGAGACACACATACATACAATCCAGCCCTGAGTCCAGATGTCAACCTCCCACAGTTAAGCCTCTCCAGGCCCCACACCCAGTTTCCTGAGATGAGGGCCTCTGCACCCCAGCTGCTTGGCAAAGCCAGCAAGGCACTGCTCCTGTCTGAGGGACCAACCCTACCTCCAGGCCAAGGATGTCTGTTCTCATTGGGCAAATCTGGCCCCCTCCCTGCCCCCTGGTCTGCAGGCCACTTCCCTCCTCTTTAAGGTCCCAGGAACCGCTTGCATCTTTCAGGCAAGCTCTGTACCTACATATTGAGGAGGGAGGTCCTCACTCTAGGTCCCCATGGCAGCCACACTCCAGCAGGCTGTTCTCACAACACTGGGGGACATGCAGTTACCTCCACCTGCTGGCTGGCACTGAAGGGGCCCCTGACGAGACAGTACACCTTCTTAGGCAGGGTTACACAGAGGCTTCTAGAAGAGCAGAGCAGGAAGAGGACCCTTGGAGCTAGTCAGATTCTGGGGACATTGGGACTGCTACAACATCTCGAGGGCCATCGTGGATAGGAGGGAGAAGACTGTTCTATGACCCAAACCGTCAGGCCTGTGCAACAGCACCGTCAGTGGCTGGCAAGGAAGTGAGCTCCTTGTCCCTGGAGGCATGCAGGTCAAGCTCAGGAGGGGCCTCCACTCACACGGGAGGCTGGCCATGGCATGCCAAGGGCTCTCTCTGCTCTCCAAACCCAAGCACTGCCATTTGGTCCCTAGCCTCAAGTGACGGCCTAAAAGAGCCCAAGGAAAACTCTGGGCTGGGCTGCAGGGGCTGCGCGTGCCTGAGCCCATTCTCCCCTGAGCTTTCTGCCTCGGCCAGCCTGCAGCCTCCTTACCACATCCCAAGGCCTCAGCGGGAGCAGGGCCACCGGCCCCATTGGGCGCCAGCCCACAAACCTGACCGAGGCAGCCCTTCCTCTGAGTGGGGGTCCACTTCTCAGGCCTGCTCAGGAAAGCGGGGACCCTCTCTTTTAACTAAGAGCAGCCCAAGCAGCTGGCAGCTCCTCTTCCGCTTCCTCCCTGAGAAGGCCGATGCCCCTGCACGCCTGCTTGCACCTTGCCCACACTTTCACTGTTGTTCCGAACTGCTTGTCCTTGGCAGCAAAATCCAGCATGATATGATAGTGCCAGAAGTTTTATGAAAATATCTTTCTTTTGTGAAATCATAAAAAAATACTTGGCTGGAATACAGCCTGGGAGGAACAGAGGAGCATTTCATCTTAAACACTTCCTTTGTCATTCTATAAAAATCTTGATCCAACAGTTGCAACTCTTAAAAAATTCCTCAGAACACTTTGGCCGCTCCCCCGCCCACCCCAGGTCATTTCTGCTTCCTATTCAAACCTCCCTGGGGCACTTCCTCCGCACAAGCCCCGGGCTAACTGCTTAACTGTGCGCCCTCCTTCGATCACCACACAGTCCTGTGCGGGAGGCACCACGCTTACCCTCATTTCACAAGGACAATTCGGTGGCTCGGTGAGTTCGCTGGTCACAAGGCTGAGCCTCAAAGGTTGGAGCAAATCTGAGACCTGGCCCACCCCTCAAGCATTCCTGCTCCAAATGCCCTCTCCCCCACCTTCCCAGAGGGCCCTGCTAAAGGCCCTAAACAAATGGCAGCCTTGGATACAACTGCCTCCTCCCCGTGACCTCCTCCCTTGTCTCCTGCAGGAAACTGTGCCCACTACCAGAAGGGAGGCTGGTGGTATAATGCCTGTGCCCACTCCAACCTCAACGGGGTCTGGTACCGTGGGGGCCATTACCGGAGCCGCTACCAGGATGGAGTCTACTGGGCTGAGTTCCGAGGAGGGTCCTACTCGCTCAAGAAAGTGGTGATGATGATCCGGCCCAACCCCAACACCTTCCACTAAGCCAGCTCCCTCCTGACCTCTCACGGCCATTGCCAGGAGCCTGACCCGGCCATGCTGGCCCCGGCACCAGGAACAACTCCCCGCCAGTTCACCTTGGGGCCGGGAGGATGGGGCCGCCGGATTCTGTTTACCCGATCGCTGCGGCAGATGATGGAATGGAATCAACACAGTATTCTCTGTCCCTACTGCTTTTCTTCACATCAGACAGACCCTCGTGTTTCCACACAGGACAGAACTACAGACAAGTCCTTCTTTAAATACATTAAATCCCTACAATAAAAACCCAACTGCAAAATACCTTCGTAATATACATACGCATGAGCTGAGCTTATGCACATGTGTGTACACCACACATATATGCATTTAGATATATGCCACGTGTACTATATCTAGACACGTATATAGGTTTGGTTATATACCTAAATGCACAGACATTCAATTCTCAGATGTTGAAGTTGTTACCAACAGCTTTGCTCTTCGGCGAAAAGCACTGCATTCACATGGTGTTACTCGAATCTGAGAGCAGATCACAGACTATGTAGCTCTAATTCAAAGAATAACCCTTGGTGTCCACGTGCCTGAATTTTTCCAGGAGTGTCTACATGCGATTCACTCACATAGGGGTTCCCTACTTCCTCGCTAAAGAACCCTTTGGGCACCTGATCAAATTTCAACATCCCCTTCCCTCTCCATTTCTATACCTTCCCCCATTCTCAGGACTTTTTCTCCATCCATCCATCCATCCATCCAACCATCCATCCATCCACTTATTCATCCAACACCATTCAGGAAGTACCTTCTGTACCAGTCGTTGGCCACTCACTGAGGTTCCAGGCACCTTCTCTGCTCTTCTCTACCCTTCATACCCACTCCTTACCTTTTCTGTCATATCATCCTTTCTTTCCAGGCAAGCCTCTGAGTAGGAGACAGTTTGGGCTCCAGGTTTCTGGTCAGGAAAGGGAAGGCCAGGCCCCAAAGCTAACTCCCGGCCACGTAGATGATGTACTCGCAGTTTTGTATGTTCCGTTCACACTTTAGCCTACATGTCATTTTAACCATCACAGAAATAATAACCTACCTTGCCCAGGAGATACTCAAGTGAAGAGAAGTCATCCCCCGATCATTGGGGCCCCCGAATGGCTACAGACCAAAGGTCCCGTGCTCTCAGGCTGACTAGAGTCCGCATCTCGTCCCCAAACTACACTTCTCTGGAGTACAGGTGCCACAAAAATGACAACTGGCCGCTTCTCGTGAGCTCCTGAATAACCAGGAGCCACCGGACCCCTTGGCTGGTGCGTTGCAGCGTGGTGGCTTTCTGAGTCCTGTTGGCCGCGAAGTGTCAGACTCAGTACTACCGGGACTCTTGCCAAGCAGGGAGCAAGAGAGGAGTCAGGAAGGTGAGACCGTCCCCGGTGGGCGTGTGAATGGGGGTGTGTGAGATGTTGGAACGTTTGGTACTGTCCATGTCTGGGTGTGTGCCTATTACCTCAGCATTCCCACAAAGTGTACCATGTAGCATGTTTTGTGTATATAAAAGGGAGGGTTTTTTTTAATATATTCCCAGATTATCCTTGTAATGACACAAACCTGCAATAAAAGCCATCAGTGCTATTTGGACGTATCTACACTGTGTGTTACTGTTTTGGAATGCCTTCCTGGGGCCTCTGCTATCAGAGTCTCTTTGAGTAAGACTAGATACAGATTCAGCACCAAGGACATACACCAAAATCTTTTAAATCACACTCTCCCTATCTTTGGTTTCCACGTACCCCATCAGGAGGCCCAAGACAGCGCCCCAGGCCATGAAGGCTCTCTGGGGCTTCACTTCCTTACAGCCATGTCCTGGATATCTTCACTGAACGTCCCAGAAGCACCTCCTAGACAGTGCAACCAACCCCTGAAACACCTTCCCTCAGGTCTGGGCCCATTTCACCAAAAGGCACCATTTATCAATTACTCAGGTCAAAAACAAGAATTTCTCCCCTTACCACACCAACGCCAATCCATCCATCCACGAAAGCCCTTTTCTCTGCCTTCGTGTCTCCTCTCCCCTCAACTACTACAACAGGCTTCCCACCGGATCGGGAGCCCTCTGCCTCCCTCCCTCATTCCAATCTGACTTTCACATTAGCTGCCAGAAAAACAAAACTGTGGGCTGGGAAGTCATCTCTAGGCATGGCAGGAAACCCCAAAGCCAAAAAGGAAAAGATTAAGGGATATGACTAAAGAAAACCCCAAATTTTCTGCCCTCTGAAAAATAACAGATGACCAAGGCTGAAGGCAAATATCAAATAAGAAAAGTAAAGGATCAATATTCACGCTATCTCAAGAACTCTCTTAAATCAAGAAGAAAAATACAGACACCATGACAGAAAACTTCGTTAGGCACACGAACACATTAGAACACAAATGGCCAATAAGGAAGAAAAGGTGCCAGCCTCAGTAATAACCAGAGAGGGAGGGATACCAAATCAAGCACAAACCATCACAAGGTGCCTATCGGATTTGTAAAGATGAAAAAAATCTCCATGTTGACAAGGGAATGGAGAAATACGTACTTTCTGTACTATGGATGGAAGTATAAATTGATTCAACATGTTTCAAGGGCAACTTAGCAACGTGTATGTCAAACATGGATATACATATGCGTCAAAATTTTTAAAATGCTTATACCTTCGGACCCAGCAATCCCTCTTCCCAATGACTTAGCAATACTGCCACACGAGAGCTGCTTCTAGCAAAGATGTAGTTGGGTAGAGACAGATATTTACTACACCCTACTATGTGCTTGGAATTGGACTTCCGTTTTCTTATGTAACGCTCACAGCACCCAGGTGAAGAAGGGATTGTTCTCACCTCACAGGAGAGGAGGAAATGAGGCTCACAGTCAGACAGCTGGGAAAAATGCCCTAGCAGCAGTTAATCCGGAAGGTGCTGGATGTCAGGCACTAGCTAAGAGTTCTCAGCTCCCTTCTCCCAAACCTCTAGTCAGCTGTCGAGGTCAACAGTTGTTGTACCCTATTTGGTGTGTTTGGTGAGAATACCTCAACTTTGGCCCAGGCCTCCCCACACACCTGGACTGGTGTGTCCAGGATGGAAGGATTGATGGTTAAGGAAAACAGGGTCCATCCAGCCTTACTGGTCACTGGTCGTGGGTCCAAACCCCAAAGCGAAGAGTTCTGGAAAGCCATGCTGGGCAACGTGGAATAACCCTTTTCCTAGACTAGCTGTGACCCAGACAAAAGCAGGCCGAGACACCAGCTATTTCTCCCAACCCCCACCCCAAACCCAAACCTGAGTCAAACCACACCCTGGCTATATGGAAGGAGAGGTAGGAATAAACCCATCAGACATGTGGAACTGGCTCTCCTTGGTGTACAATGGGGGTGTGGCCAACAGCATGGAAGAAGAGAATGGGGGTCGGGGTGGGGGGGGGGGGGCGGAAGAGCTGTGCTCAAGTGCATGGTGCCGTAGCGCCTGGTGCGTGGCTCCACCGGCCAGCAAACACAGCCAGGTCCCTGAGGTCTGCCCAACTCAGATCAGCACCTGTCCTTCCTCTCCCATCCCAGCCAGTGGCCTTTTAAGGCCTGCAGGCGTAGGAGCCCTACTGTCACTAAGGTCTCCGTGGTGAGTGTACCTGCAGACCCAGACTTTCTCCGATCCCAGCCAAGCCCCCACACTCCGGTTTGCACCGATACCTTGGTCGCTGGGGGGCACCGACCTGCTGGGCTTATGTGGGAACACGGCAGGAAGACAGTGATGTTCTTCAAGCAAGTGACACTGAGCAGGATCCCCTCCCCCAAATCTTGCAAAATCTTGCCAATTGGAGCAAGACTGAAAGAGAAGCCTTTGGACTACCGAAAACAACAGTATTGGGAGTCTAGGATGCTCACAGTTTACAGATGGTCCTTGGGAGCTCAAGGGGGTCCTCTCTGATCTGAGACCACCTCATCTGTTATATGCAGGCTTGCAAAGACTCTAGGCTATAGTAAGACAAAGCCAGGCAACTGGATTAAACAGAAAGGGGACGTTTCAAGGTAACAAAATGTTAAAAAGGCACTCTTTCGGCCTTAGTTTTATGTGAGACTCCAGAGGCTAAGGGCAAAATAATAGCTTCCAAGTGTCCCACATCCTAGAGCAAGGTGTAGGACCATCACTATAGGGGGTGACTCCAAAAGGATTCTACAACATTAGCAGATTGCCCTTCTGCAGCCTGTGTGAGAGGTGCAGGAAAAATATCCTGGGGTGGGGGGAATGAGTTGTCCTTGTGATATGCTCCCTGGCCACCACCACCACACGGAGGGTGGGTGTTCCCCCGACCCTAAATCAAGTGAGAGGGCCTTCGAGGGACCATTCCAAAGGTTTGGCATAAGCACTACTACCAGACTCGTGCCTCAAGTCTCCAGACCTGCGGCAGAGAGAAATGAGACCACACTGGAGCAAATGGCAAGCCCATCAGGGGCTGCGGGGGAGGCAAGGATATGGTTTCCTAGGAACCAGAGGGCAGCCAGGGGGGTGTGGTGGGGGGAGACAGTGCAGGAGGCCCAGGAGCCAAGGAAGGAGCCATAAGTGTTGAGGTGGAAAAGATGTATCACAGGTCACGGCAACTGAGCCAGAAGTGCCCAGAAGGGAAATTCTGCAGCAGCAGCAGCAGCAATGGGGGGTAAAGAGTGTGGGTGCTTGGGCTTCTGGTGTAAGCTCTGAATCACGACTGAACTGGCCACGTAAGATGGGCCCCGACCCCTCAATTTTCCCCTCTCCCCTGTTCCAACCCCGAGGCTCACAAATCTCAGTGGGCAAGCGGGAGGCAGGAGGGTTGTGGGGGCCAGTGACAGTGCTGACCGTGGGCCCTCCCCCACCCCAGGCTTCCAGGCCTCTGGTCCAGGCGTTAGGGAGTCCAGACCTCTGGTTACTGCACCACACTGTGTGCAGTGACCAGATGGTTAAAGCAGACTCGGCTTCTTCATGCCGAACGCCAGAAAGACGAAGGGGAAGAAGGGGCTTGCTAAGTCTCCAGCGTCGACCGGGAAAAGAGCTAGTCCACAGGGTAAGTTGGAAAGGACACGGGGGAAAAAATTAAGTTGGTTTCTTCTTACACCTGACTGAGTCCAGCTCATTTAATAAGCTGGTTACATAAGGACACGAGGTATCTCCCAGAGTCCATGAGCAGGGACGCAGCTGGGCCTCACGAGGGCCAGGAACCAGAAATGGCCTGGAAAGCCTTCAAGAGGCAAGGCAGCAGCTCTCCCAGCCTCCCCCACCCCCCCTTCTTTTCCCTTTCCCTTGTGCGCAGGTCTCTCTGTTTCTCATTGTGCGTCCATCTGCTTTTCCCAGCACGGAATTCCTGAGCTCACATGTCCTGCTGGTCTCGGTGCCAGCAAAGACTGACGAGCACCCTCCCTTCCAGTGCAGACTCCCAGCCCGCTGGGGCCGGGTGTCCACCTCAATCCGATCAGCTCTGGCTGGAACAAACACTGCCGCTGGAGTTCAATGCTGTGGGGGCAGTTGGGGGGGGGGGGGTGGTTCTCAGGTTCCCAGAGAAGGAGGGATCTCAGCCTGGATCTATATCCAAAAAGGTGTCTACACTGTACTTCAGCTGCTGTTAATTCCCCTCCCCTCCAGAGACTGTATTTTGCCAGCTAGGTGGATTCTGTCCCACTAGCCATTAGATGGTGTCTGCTCCTCAGTCCCTCCCCCTGCCCACTCCTGCTCTACCTCACAAAGCATATGCAAACCTTCCAGGCACTGCTGGGTCACTAAATGTGACACCTGGCTGTGCCCAGATGTAGCTCTTCCTGCCCTTCCTGGGTTTGCTGAGTTTCTCAACAGTCTCTGTGGATACAGGAGGCAAGGAGGTCCCCACTGCTGGAGTCTTCCTGCAGGGTTTTGCTCTGGATTACACTCGTGCCATCTGCCATCTACGGGGTGCTTTCTATGTACCAGGCACCACGTGTGTCTCTTTAAATCTCATAACAGGGGACACCTGGGTGGCTCAGTCGGTTAAGCATCCAACTCTTGACCTTGGTTCAGGGCACGATCTCACGTTTTCGTGGGTTCAAGCCCTACGTTGGGCTCTGTGCTGAGCCTGCTTGGGATTCTCTCTCTCTCTCTCTCTCTCTCTCTCTCTCTCTCTCTCTCAAAATAAATAAATGAACTTTAAAAAATAAATAAATAAATCTCATAACACACTTATGAGGTGGCTCCTCTAATTGCACTCCCTTTATCTAACAGACATCAAGGCTCAGAGATGCGAGTGACCCACCCAACAACATGCAGCCTGAGCCTCTCAGGATTTGCACTCCTGCTTCTGCAGCATTACATCACAACCCACAAGGGCAAAATGAAACAACCAATGCCCTTGTCTCATCCCGTCATCGCCCCCCCAAACACCTGAGAATCCTGGCGGCCTCCTGCCCACAGCAGCAGTTATGTGAGCCAGCCAGCCAGCCTGTCTGTGCAGAAGTAACTGGATGGACAACAGGTCCCCAGATGTCAGGAAGCCAGTCCAGCGCTCTTTGCCTGATTTATCTCAGAGCAGTGGGCCCAGCGTCTTGGGGCTTGCGACCCTGTGCCAGGGCTGAAGGCTGCGCCCGCCCTTCTCACTTCCACTTGTCCTCCAACCGACAGACTCAGCCCCAACCTCTGGCAGTCACGCTGTTAACTTGTGGCTGCTCTGGCTGTCACTTGTGCACAAATTCTACCTGGTCCAAGCCCTGGGCCACACCATCTGGTAGCTGGGTCCCCAGCTCATCTCCCTGGTGGGCTCATCTCCCATGTGCATGCCTTCAGGCCTGGGGCTTCCTTACCCAGTCTCTCTCAGATCCAGAGTCAAGCTCGACCCAGGCCTATCTGAGATTCTGCCATTGTGGACACAAGGCCTTGGTACCAACCATCACCCGACATTCAAGTACCCCCATCTCTCCTGACGTAGGGCCGGCTGGGTCAGCTCAGCCCACACATGAGAACCCAGACACAGATAATCACTCCCATCTGTGCAGCTTTCCCAAAGCACTTCCACATGTGGTAGCTCCCAGGTGGGCGGGCCATCGGCTGTCCCATCCCCTGCTCACCCCTGGTCATGATAAACCTGGCTCTATGGGCTGGCCAAGGGGTGCTCCCTTCCCCTGTTTCAGCATGTGCACCCTCCTCAAGCTGAGGGACATCTCCTAAGAGAAAGAGAGAGGTCCTTGGGCAGGGTGGACAGGTCACGTTTGCCCTGACCGTTAGAGAGCGAGCAGTGGTCCAGAGCCTGGAAGGGTAGCTAATGTAAAAGGCATGGAATCAGGTCTCTCTGGAGCCGTGTGTTGACAGAGGCCAACACCCTGGTCACCTCAAAAAGGGAAAAGAATAAGAAGCAGCGCAAAGCCTCGGAGCCCAGAATGCCGACCAAGCCCCAAGCAAGTGTATGGGCAAGGATTTCTGTCAGCCTCCTCTCCGCGGGGACCCAACAGCCAGGCAGTCTTTCTTCACTGATCAGGGCAATGCAGGGCCATGCTGGGGACACAGGAGAAGGATTAAGGACAGACATAGATGTTCGAGGATGCAGAGGCAGGAGCAGAGGGCAGCTGAGCTGCTGGGTGGGAGGCAAGGCCTGGCTGCCTAACTGCGGGCCCAGGAGAGCCCAAGGAGCATGTGTTTGAAGCAGGAAGGCAGCTTCTCTGCCAAGAGCACAAAGGATTGGCAGGTAGAGAAACGTGTATTAAACCAAGATGCCAGGGGCGCGTGGGTGGCTCAGTTGGTTGAGTGTCCAACTTCAGCTCAGGTCATGATCTCATGGTCCGTGAATTTGAGCCCCGCATTGGGCTCTGTGCTGATGGCTCAGAGCCTGGAGCCTGCTTCGGATTCTGTGTCTCCCTTTCTCTCTGTCCTTCCCCGGCTCACACTCTGTCTCTCTCAAAAATTAATTAATTAATTAATTAAATTAAAACAACAAAAAACAAAATGCCATCTCTTACCCGACAGTCTCTCATAAATAAAAAGGGGTCGGTAGGACCTAGTGGTTGGTGGTGAGCGTGGGGTCGACCGTAACCGCCACCTTTCAAGGGCGTTCCCAAAGTAGCTACTGGAGATAAAGTCACAAATAGTTTGTCCAGCAATCCCTCTCCTGGCACTCACTGTTCCAGAAATCCCCCATAAGTGAGGAAAGCCACAACGCACTTTCCATCGAAGGGAGAGAACAGAAGCCATCCACCTGCTCCTCAGCAGGCACACGGCTGCACAAACCAGCAGGCGGCCAGGCACTACTCAGCAAACCACCCAAGTGCCCACCACGGGCGCCAAACAAAATGTCTAAAATGTCCCCATTTTGGTTAAAAGGCATACTATTCCTTGCATCCCCTGCGCCCCACACACATGCACATACATCAGTGTGTGGAGAACAAAACCTCCGGAAGGATACGCACCGACTGTTAATTGTGGCTACTTCTGGAAAGTAGGCGAGGAAGAAGGGGATTTTCGCTTCTTACTTCACAGACTTCTTTTTAGTGTTCATTTCATGAGTTTTACAACAAACAGGGTGTTGCTTTTGTAATCAAAACAGTTTTTAAGAGAATGGGTGGACACTGAATTCACCCTGGAGCACAGCTTTCTGGGGGGCACACAGAATGGAAATCTTCCAGTTTCCTAAGCAGGCATTCGTGGGCCTCCGAAAGCCTGGACATGTTACCTTCTAACGCCCAACATACACTTGATTAGGGAACCACAGCCTTTCTGAGGGTAACTTCTGAGGCCCTTCTCAGGCACCCTCTTCCTTACAGGGCTGTAAGAATTCATTACCTCTTAAAGTGGCAACCACCACCCCCGCCTTGTCCTATAGGATTTCCTCCCGTGAATATTAGCTTCTGAGAGGGACCCAGCACTTCCTGCTGCCCTGGAGATCGATCTTACTGTCTATTGTGTGCTCAGCTTTACAGCTGAAGCAATAAAGTAATAAACGTGGGGTAGTGATCAAGTTTGTGTGATGTGCTAGCTATCCACTGCTGTGTGATAGATTTTGCCCCAAAACACAGCAGCTTACTTACTTATTACTTTGCAGTTTCTGTGGGTCAGGAATTTGAGTGTATCTCAGCTGGGTGCCTCTGGCTCAAGGAGTCTCAAGTGATGCAGTCAAGCCACAGGCGGAGGCGGTGGTCTCATCTGAAAGCTCCACTGAGGTGGCCTCTGTTTCCAAACTCATTCATGCGGTGGCCAGCAGGCCTCAATCCCTTGGCTCGGGGGACTCTCCACAGGACTGCCAAATACAGCTGGATTCCCTCAGAATCCAAGAGCCAGGAAGAGAGAACAAGCCTCCCACAAAGAAGGCTTAGTCCTTGAATAATCTGATCTCAGAATGGATGTCCCATTAGTTCTGTCATATTCTGTTTGTCAGGAACAAGTCAGTGCGTTCTGCCCGTGCTCAAGGGGAAGGGATGGCACAAGAACAGGAATACTGGGGAGCAGGGAGCACTGGGGCCATCTTACAAGCCACCAACCACTCAGAATCCTTCAGATTCTCCATTCCAATTATCTTAACTCTCCCTTTCCAAACCAGTGCAAGGAGGACATCCACGGTGCCAGATTAGTCCTGAGGATGGGGAAACTCACTAGCCCTTCCTCCAACCCAAGCCCCCAACCTTTGTCCTCCTCGGGGCTAGCTGGCCCGGGGCGGGGGGGGCCCCTCAGTCCCCCATCTCAAGCCCTCGCTACACAAAGGAGAGTCCCCAGAGACATTCTTTCTCAGTCCACTGTCCAGGTTTCCCCAGAAGGTAAAGACCTTTTACAGGGAAATATGGCATATTCTGAGGTTCGTGGTTGGGCACTGGGTCAGACGTGGCTTGGGCACTGCTATCACCAGTCCGAGGTGGCACCCCTAAGTGGTGAGACCTTTCACATGAGTCCTGTTCGGCTTCTGCAGCTGTGAAATAAGTTAAAAATAGTGCCTCTCTCAGAGGAAAGAGCGTCACGTCAGGAGGATGAAGTGAGATCATGCTCATAAAGTAAAGTGCTCAGTGCAGTGCCAGTCACATGTGAGAGAATAACCAAGAGTTGTCGTGATCACAACCATGAGCTTCAAATTAGAAACCCAGAGACCAAAAGGCAAAGCAGAACAGCCATCCTGAGGAGTACGCAGATTCCTGCTATGAAAACACACTTTCTCTGGCACAAAATGGGCTCTGCCCTTACCTCCTCCTTTTGGGGATCAGACAAAACTTCCTGACGCAGAGAAATGCTGACTCCAAGTACTCCCTGTGCCCCAGAAGGGACAAAGGTGACAAGGTGCTTAGCTGTGGGCAGCAGAGCAAATGCCACCCCCACCCCCCACCCCCACACGTGTTTTCCTCCCACACCGCTTCTCTCCAGGGAGACAGAGGTGTAAGACAGAGGGTGCGTGAGTTCGGGCTGAGTGGAACCCCAGCCAGAGCGTGCGATGTTGAGTCGCACTGGGTCTCCGCCTGGCATATGACATTGGCTAAGTCATAGGTCAAACTGTGGCTTTCCTCACTCACAAAATGGGTGTTTTAATAACATCCACTGGCTTTTTGTAAAAATGGAACCCGACTGTGAAGTCCCAGAGAAATGTGAATTTTAAGGTAACAAATTCATAGACTGCAAAAGTAAAGGCAAATTTCTCTTCTGGAAGGGAGAGATTTAAGACAATGTGCAGCTGACCACTCTACAAAATAACGGAAAAGGTTTCCTTCGTTTGGGATGGAGTTACCTTTGTGATTATTCTGTTGACTGAGAAGCCTGTTGGAGACGGGTCAGAGGGCAGCAGCTTATCCCCACTCGCTGGGCCCCCCAGGGGGTGGATGCCTCCATCTGAGGAAGGGGAAACTTGATCAAAGGCTCTCCTCCGCTAGCAATGGGAGGGCAACGGGTCGGCCCTGCCGCGTGTGGCTGTCTAAGAGGAGAAAGGGCATGGTCCAGGGGCTCCGGGAGCAGGCATTTCAGAATGCAGGCTCAAGCTTTCCTCTGTGGCACTGGCATCCCCGGATCCGTCCCGAACTGTGCTCCCTGGGGGAGGAAGGAGGAGCCTGGCTCCACACAGGTCCAGCTGCAGGGACTGGGTAGGAAAGGCAGAGATGCCGGAGGGAGGGATCAGGGGTTTGGAGCCAAGCAGCCAGCTGAGGCACCATGCAACAACCAGGATGGACCTGTGGAACAAGTGAGTATTCCTTGGGGATCCTTGGAAACACGTGGGGTGGGGAACTGAAAACAAAAAAGTCTGGATTTCCTGCCTGCGGAATGGAAATTTTTCAGTTGGGCATTAAAGGAAAGGACTACCCTTAGTGCTGGCAAACCTGGGGACAGCCGGATAAAAATGTGGCCACCCTGAACTGGGAGCTGGCAGACTCGGTCCTGGGGTGGCGGTGGCCACTGTGACCCATGTTCGAGGAAGCAGAAGTGCCAGTGACATCAGTCGGCCCAAATCCACCTGCCCTGTGTGGGTAGACTGAGAGAGCATGGCGCTGGCCCTTCCGTCTCTGCTGTAAGGGGAACACAACTCAAATGTTCACGCTGATTCGCAACGCCAAAGCACAGGGAAATGCCATGTGTCTCCATCGGGTGTAAGGGACAGGCTCACTGACAACTGTCTCATGTCTTTCCAAGGCTCTGCTCTAAAAGGAACTGTTTTTAAAAGGCCTTCCCTCCCCCTCTAGCAATTTCTCACATACAGTGATGTACCATGGGCTTCTTCATGCTCCCCTCTCTGGTCTTCCTTCCTCTAGCCTGGCCTCCTCGAAGCTACTCACACGCTGTAGGCAAGGCGGAGTGTGTCCAGTGCCAATCCAATCTGGCCAGGCCCTTGCCTCAAGCCCTCCGTGGCTCCCTACTGCTCTTAGGGGGATCGGGGCCTGAGCTCCCCACTCACGGTGTCTGGGCCCCAGGCCATCTCACCCCTCCCTTCCACTCCAGCTGCTTCTCACAACACCCTCCACCTCATTCTCTACTCTCCAGCCAGTTTTTTCCAACAAACATGTTTTTCCCCACTCCAGGGCTCTTGCACAAGCTGTTGTCTTTGTCTGGCATGCTCACCTCCCACCTCTTCACTTAGCTTATTCATTCTTTAGGGCTTCCCTCCAGAAAGCCCTCCCTGGCCCCCCACACTGGGGTGGGGCCCCCTCTATAGATGCTCCTTTGCCTTTCCCTTCATGGTGCTCAGCTCACTTTCAGTTTCCGGTTCACTCCTGCCGGTCAGGTCTGGGCTGTGGGTGCCACCAGAGCAGAAAGGGTATCTGTCTCATCCACCACCACCCATCATTCGCTGGTGGGCACCGAGAACACACCATCTAGCGGAGGGCTGGCACATGCTGCCCTCAGGCTCCAAGTGCAAGCCCCTCACTCCCTGTGCTGTTCTGGGGGCTTTGGGACACAGCATAAGTGCTTCTTTCTGAGAGTCCTTTTAGATACCCCACAGGTTAGGTCTCTTTTACGCTTGGAAACAACTTGCCTTTATTTTAAACTTCAGAGTCCATATTTGAAAACAAAGCCTTGCTTTATTTATGGAAGGGTTTGCTTGTCTGAAGGAATTCCTTAGGTTCTAGAAATTCCCTTCACATATCAGAGGCCAAAATCCATCTCCTATTTTCAGATAAAAACTGGGTAAATTTACCAAGAATGTCTAAATGTTCTCTCACAATTCAGAACTGTCAGAGTGCCTAATTTTTGTTCCTTGAGAGATCACGGTCTTCCAGACTGCCTATGGTTACCTTTGGAATCAGTTCTAAACCTTTGAAAATCCACTGCACTCTTAATTTCATGTAGCTATTTCCTGGAGGGAATTATAGGTAGTGAAAACCAAACACCCTCTGAGTCAGTAGAGCTGTTTAGAAATAAACGGTGCAGGCCATTCTTTAGTCTGACCTGGGTGTTAACAAGGAGTTGCTATCAGACAAATTTAAGCTGCAAATAATTGACCTAATTCTCACCACTCTTTTTTTTTTTTTTTTAATGTTTATTTTTGAGACAGAGGGAGACAGAGTGTGAGTGGGGGAGGGTCAGAGAGAGAGGGAGACACAGAATCCGAAGCAGGCTCCAGGCTCTGAGCTGTCAGCCCAGAGCCTGACTCAGGGCTTGAACCCACCAACCGCGAGATCATGACCTGAGCCGAAGTCGGACGCTTAACCGACTGAGCCACCCAGGCGCCCCTCACCATTCTTTTTACGCTTTGAAGTAACTGGGAGGAAACTTTTTGAGACAG
Source organism: Panthera onca (assembly GCF_046562875.1). Classification (NCBI taxonomy): domain Eukaryota; kingdom Metazoa; phylum Chordata; class Mammalia; order Carnivora; family Felidae; genus Panthera; species Panthera onca. Next base: position 86,349,855 of record NC_138351.1, on the reverse strand, counting down.
TCTTACTTTTAAAATGTAGCAAGTTTTTCCCTCAGTGTTTTTTAAATTATGCTTCACAAGATACAGTGAGCCAAAGTGCGGCCAACTGGCCCTAAAATTTGCATGAGAAGGAGCTGGAATACACACGCACACAGTAGCAACTGCTACGTGCGGGTACAAGCAGACGGTCCCGAATAATCCCTGGAAACCAGTTGCCATAGAACCTTCCACACAGGTTCAAAAGAATTGTTATAAAAATAAACCCCATACCTGCCATTAGAGGCAAATATCTGCCGAAGCAGCATTCGAGGTCTCCAGCAATGCAGGCAACAAAGCAGCAGGAAATATCCGGGGCTGACCTGAAGTCCCTCCCAGAGAATAACTCCCTCCCCCCAAGGGAAAGACCTACAGTGAGGACTTTGCCAAGGGAAAAAGAAATGGTTTCAGACATTTTTTCCTATATTGTACTTTCCAGGAATTATGTAACTATTCCTCCTTCGATAAACAAATCCAGCCCCGGGACAGGTTGGGTTTCCAAGAGGGACGAGCACTGAAACCACAACCTGGCTGTGGGCAGGGTCTGTCCACGGTGACCAGATGGGCAGGTAGGGCCCAACTGCCCTTAGGGCGACGAGCCCACTGAGCCTCAGAAGGGGAATCTTGCTTCATTCTCTTCAACGGAACCGTGGTGTCCCCCCGTGGTAAGCCCGCGCGTGCCATCCTGAGAACAGAAAGCACATTGGTGTCGCCTCCTGGTCTCTCCCTCTTCGCTCGTATATATGTCAGGAGTCATTCTGATAGAGCAGGAGAAATGCAGCCCGACTGGCTGCGGGGAGAGGGAAGCGGCCATCAGGCAGGAAGGGCAGGAAGGGCAGGAGCGCAGAGGCTGGGCTCTCGGGGGCAGAGGCAGGAGGGTGGTGCAGCACCAAGGCCTCTCTCCAGAAAGGCACTCACCTCCAGAGAGGCACTCACCTCACTCCACAAGAGGCAGCTGAGATGAGGCCATCCAGGACAAGGAGGGCCGCGGCTCCAGAAACTGAGGGCCGACACAGGCAGTGTGTCCACCGCAAGGGCGGACCTGTCCTGCAGCCTGACAAGAGACATCGGGTGGCACACGAGGGACCTCTGGCCACTGGCCTGAGGAGGTGACTCATACGCTCAGTCTGATTATAAAGGACAGGGGATCAGAAAGGGGAGACGGTATCGGTGCGGTTTGCCCTCAGAAGCCCAAGACAGCACCACTGTGAGGTCCAAGAACAGAGAGTGCCGCAAGAAAGATTCAAGATAATTCATCCTACTTCATACGGTGTCTGATGGAGGCCACCCACAAGTCATAAATAGCAGAGGACACGCATGTGGCAACTGTAAGGGTAGAGTAGGAAAACAGTGACCTGGACAGTGGACGTGGGGAGTCAGGAGAGGGCAGTGTCAGAGCCTAGGGCTTGCGGCCAGACCACGGGGGCCAAGTCCTGGCTCTGCCACTCTCTAGTTATGTGACCCTAGGCGACCTCTCAGTGCCTGCTTATTCACCGGGCCATTGCGAGTGTTCACTGAGATCAGGCCATCAGCAAAACGCCTAGCAGAGTGCCAGACACACAGACAGCAGACAACAAGCAGCAGCTCTCATGACCACTCTCCGGAGTAGACAAGAAGCCGTCCTTAACAATCCAGGAGCATCTCTGCTAGTTGAACCAGTGGGCCTGCGCTAGACAACCCCCACCCTCAGACTATCAATTTCATCCCTCCATTGATCAGCCTCGGGCAAAGCGAGAACAGGTTTGTGAGCTGCGCATATCCACACACCCTCCTCCCTCTGAGATAGTGACTGGCAAGTCAAGTGGAAAGACACTGTGGTTTACAGTAAGCCGTAAGAGGAGAGCAAGGAAAGAATGAGAAAGCACGGAATGATGTTCAGTTCAATAATATGGCATGAAGACTAAACAAATGTCAGTGAGTGAAAGGCAAGGTCTCTCATCCTGGGTCCAACTAAGTGCAGTTCTCAAGGAACACACCTAGAACAAAGCAATCTAAAATATTCACACCCAAAATACGGTCACAGGTTTATAAAATGAACGCAAATAAAAAATAAAACAGATTTCACAGAATTAATGTCAGACAAAGAAGTAAAAGCAAATAACAAACAGAATGAAGATCACTTTGTATGGGACGCTTCACCATGAATTTGTAACTGTTACAAACTTCTATATACTAAATAATGTAAGGCAGAAGCTATTAGAAATGCAAGGGGAGTCCCACATATATTTCTGTCCTTGATAGACCAAGTTCTCACAAATTAGTAATTTAAATAATATAACGTAATAATGGGAGTAATTTGAGAGATTACACCTTCTTTTCTAGCAGTCGTGAAAGATTTACAAAAACCGATCTTATATTAAGCCACAAGACAAATATCAAACATTTTTTAAAACCTAGGAAGCATATCTGCCACATAGTCTAAACCAACGTAAAATAATTAGGGAGAAGACTTGTGGGGCGCCTGGGTGGCTCAGTCGGTTAAGCATCCAACTTCGGCTCAGGTCAAGGTTCCGTAAGTTCAAGCCCTGCATTGTGCTCTCTGCTGTTAGCTAGCACACAGCCCACTTTGGACCCTGTCTCCCTCTCTCTCTGCCCCTCCTCGACTTGTGTGCACGTGCACATTCTCTCTCTCAAAAATATTTTACAAAATGGTAATATTAAAGGGAAGACTTGTGATTTTAAAATCCAAAGCTGTTCACAGCAGTACAATACATGATGGCCCAAAAGTGAAACAACTCAAATGCCCATCAAATAAAAAAATAAAATGTGGCATATCCATACAGTGGAATATCATTCGACAACACGAAGGAATGAGACACCATCAATTGTGCTCCAACATGAATGAACCTTGAAAACCGGATACTAAAGAGAAAAACTCCAGTCATAAAAGACCACATACTGTACAATTAAATTTCTATGAAATGTGCAGAATAAGCAAATCTGTGGAGACGGAAAGTAGATTGATGGCTGCCAAGGGCTGGGGGGGGTGAGGCCAGAAGAGAGTTGGCCAGAAGGAAAAGGAGGTGACCACTAACAGTGCAAGGTTTCTCTTTAGGGTGATGAAAATGTTTCAAAATTGTGTTGATGGCCGCACAACTCTGTAAATAGACTACAAACCACTGACCTGCACATTTTAAATGGGTGGGACATAAATTACATCTCAATAAAGCCATTTGAAAACAAAAACAGAAAACTCAAGTCCTTAAAAATTAAAAAACCACTACTTTAATACTTGGATAAAAGAAAAACTGAAACTATAATCAGATTTTTTTAAAAAAAAAAATCACTGAGAACCCTATAACAAAGCAGGTAACAGCAATCAGAGCAAACTGTTTTCTATTTTAATTGTTTTCCTTAACTGTTTCCTTAAAATTGTCTTCCAAATTAAAGTGCTGAGAACAGTATTTATACAAATGAGCTACTAATTCGACCAAAGTAGTTAAAAGAAATAACAAAACAACGTAAGGAAAACAGGAGAAACGAACTATCAGAGACTAAAGCAGAAATTCCACATTTCATCAAATTTAGGACGTCATTATAACTGTTTACCAATAAACGATATTGCAATGCTTTGTTTGCCGTCACTTGAAAGATGCATCCCCACTTCGGAGTTGTTAAGATGTGGAGAGAAAGATCACATCCTAGACTGACAGCAGATAGTAAACTAGGAAGCAGAAAGATAATGCGGCCGATACATACAAAGTCGAATTCTGTGGACAGACCAACAGACATACCTCTGGCACAGCAAATTAAAAAAAGAAAGAGAAAACAAAAATGCAAACTGTCAGGAATGCAAAGCAAATACAAGCATTCATATACTGAAGGCTCAAAGTTACAGGAGAATATTGCATAAAACTATGTGGTCAAAGAAAATTAAATGAGGAGAAAAAACTCTATGCAAATAATTTTGAAAACTTGGGTCAAGTGGACAATTTTCTACTAAAATTAAATTTCCCAACTTGGCTTGAAAAGAATTAGAAAACAATGATCATGGAAGACACTTACAAGGTGTCAGAAATGTATCTCCAGAAAATTACACTAGAGCTCTGAAAATATTAGAGAGACAATTCTATGAAATCTTAAATTTCCTTGTTGATAATACTATTTTTAGGTTATAAAAAGATAGAAGTGGGTTTTTTTCCAGAAAATTAGCATAACCATGAAACCCAAACTGTAAAAAGTACTTTTTACCTATCAAATTGGCAAAGATAAAAAACTGAGAGAGAAAGGAAAAGAAAAAACCCGTGCACATGAAAATACACATTATTTGTGCATATGGGAAAACAGAAAATTTTATCTCCTTGCCATGAAAGTATAAGTTGCCACAGCCTCTGTGGAGAGCGTTTCAAAAACATACATAAAAAGGCAAATTTCTGCATACATTTTGACCCAATAATCGCACTTATAAGAATTCATTGTAAGGTAATAATCACAACTATATATGAGGTTTTTGCAACAAGGGTGTTCACTGCAACATTTTAATAACAAAATGGAGGAGCAGTCTAAATGTCCATGTCAGAAAGCAAATTCGAGCCCGACAAACCCATCCGACAGGACTGAGACACAATATAGAAATGCAAGTAATAACATTAAATGTTCACTGTAAACATGGATTTTTATACGCACCCAAACAAATGAAAGGGTATGATGGAAAACAGTGATCACATCTACATGGGATAACAAATGATATTAATTTTCTTCTCCTCCTGATTCTTTACAATGAGCATTTGCTATTTTCTAATCAGAGAAATCCATAATCATTATAATTTTGTTGATACAAATCTTATAAAATACGTTAATAATGCCCAGAAAAACCGGAACAGAGGAGTTTTGGCCTGAGCTCCCCTAGTTCAAGAGAATATGGATGAACCTGAAAGTCTCATGACCCTTCTGGGCTGGAGGCTGGGGAGGCTTGTGATTCACAGGTTACTTTATGTAAGAAGCAGAATATCCCTTGTTTCAAGGCTCTCAGCGAGGTTCCCATCCTTGGGAAGTATCAACACCCTGTTCCAATCTGAGGAGCTAACCAATTACCTCTTTATCCATGGCCCACACTTCTTCTGGAAATTTATCAACTAGAAACTGTAAAAACATCTTACTTGGCACTGAACAGATTTCTTAATAAATAATAAAGCCAATTCAGACTCCTACCTAGATAGGGAATACTTGGAACCATCTTCAGGCTTCGAATATATTCCCGGGTCCGCTTGTAATTATCTTCTTTAGACATCAGGTAGTCCAGTTTCTCAAAGGTTGTCTTGTCTTTTCGATTCAAAAGCTGGAGTGGAAAGAAAATAGAGAGTCTGAGACAGAAGAGAAATAAACCAGAAGAAGCTAAGGAAAAAGGGTAACTGTGCACAAAGACTGAAGGAAACGTCCTTCTGCAGTATGCCAAATCCTGGACACCACTGAAGATTTCAAGAAGCTGTCGCGTGCAGAGATGGGAAGTTTCATGGCTTCAATTTTGTCATTTTTCACCAAATCTCACACTTGGAAGATATCCTCCAAAGCTACCCAGTCCACTGTTCTAAATGATGCCAGAGTACCCTGCACAGTACCTGCCTCCAAGGGTGCACAGACCCTATGACAGAAGGAGCTCACAAAGTAAAGCAGATTAGAGACAAAAAGTCACTTAGAGTTACTGCACCGCTATATCAGGTCTCCCCCTGGGTCCACAGCCTTCTGCTCCTTCCTCAACATCGTCACCACTGCTGAAGGTCCCAGGAAATTTGACATGGTCCACTCGTATGCTGTGCCCACAGCCAGGCTGCCTCTCTAATCGGGCTATCCCTGATTCCCTGGAGTTTATGGTTGTGCTATATTTATACTGGGTACAGTATTTTAATCAAAAGAAGCCAAACTCCTCTTCCATATGCAGTCATCTTAGCAAAGACAGGATGAGAAGGTAGCCACAGGGACATAAAGATCCTTTATGACTGAGATCTCTGGTATGTAAAGTTTGGTCACCAGGTGACCAAGGATGGTCATTGGGTGTAAGGAGCCTTCTTAGAAGGAAGGAATAGAAATCTGAACCCCTGGTTTTCCAGACTTGATACTAAGGACTCATATTGCCGTTGTCTTGCAAATCCCAGGTTAAGACTCAGTGCCAGAAAATGGCAATAAGGCTCCTTAAAAAGGCTTTGAGGAAAGGAGTCTAGGCTGGGAGACCTGGCTTCGCAGGAGGATTCAGGGGGACAGTCACTCAGAGAGTACTGGCTTTGGCACAGCATATGGCTGTAGAAGCATGTTGGGAGCTCTCCCAAGTTTGGCTTCCAGAAGCCAGGGCCTCCGGGATTGGAGATCAGTGGCTGAGCTCAGGAGTATAAATGGGGCATCTCTGGTCCAGCTTGGTTCTGAGACCCCGATGGTCTGTGCAAGAACGTGGACCGGCAGCCCAGCCATATCCACCACACTAAGAAGGGCAATGTCGAGCTGCCCCGTCACGCAGCATGGAGAAGTGGAACAGTAGCTGTCTAGCACCAGGGGAAGCAGGCCTCTTGTACCAAAGTAACCCCTTTGGGTTACTGCACAAATACAGCAAAGTTCCCAGCACCTGGGTCTGCAAATCCCCGACTCAGGCCATGACTGATGCGTCAGAGAGCCCGAGTTGCCCTGGGCAGGCTTCGCCCACCTCCTTGATCCTTGGCCTCCAGAGTCCCAGAGGATGCAGCCGTACGATAGCCCAGCTAAGCAGCGACAGCTTAAGGACATTAGGGAAGAGAGGCAAAAGAATAAGCTGGAAAAAAGGTCCCAGTGTTGAAGAAGCTGGAGAATAAATAGCAAGCTTTTTTTTTTCCCCACTGAGAAATTCAGGACACATCAAGGTAGAGATGCTACACAGATACTAGGAACAACAGCTGCTTAACCAGCTTGCGAATTCGAGGCTGCTACTCAATATCAGATTAACAAATGGACAGGAAACAACACTCTCTCCCATTTGCTTTTTTGTACAACACCATGATATACAACTCATCTGATCTTTACAAAGCCCAATGACAAAGATGGAGCCAGAACCAGCAGGTTCAACATCACAAAGATGAAGTGACTTATCTGAGAATCTATGGGGAACGCGATTCAATAGAGGAGAGGGTGCAACGTGTTAAGTGAATAGAGACCAAGAACCCAGACAAATAATAAATAATGGGCAAGGGAAGTGTTAAGGAAAGCTCGGCGTAGAGAGGAGCATTTGAAATGAACATTTAAGGAGGAGAAATCACTACAGAACAATATACACCCAGATGAGAACAGATCCTTTAGTTGTGAACTGCCCCACTGTAAAGTTGAGCCGATTCCGTACTCCGCTGGCCAGAAGGTCATTTCTTTACTAATGCAACCTAGGACCTCACTGAGTGCTTTGCAATCACCCGTGTCCATCGAGCAGTCCAACAAATCCCTGTTATCCTCACACACTGCAGCCGAGCCGTGCTGGCATTCGATGCTCACACCGCTGGTTCTCTGGTCCCAGCTGGGGAACTGCCCACATCCCCTGCCACGTCCAGTCTACCCGCCTAGCCTGTCAAGTGCCTCGATGCAAGATACAGACTGTCATCTGTGCCTTGGGCAATGGATGTGACCATGCCAATATGAGGTTAGAGGCCTGGGAGATGTGCCTAAAAATCACCCTGCACGTTCACTTCAAACCAACAGCTGGGGTTCTTTAGCAGAGTGAGACAACCAAAGGCAGCCACGTTTGCATGCTCCCGAAATTTAAAACCAGGCTCCTCCAGGTCACACTTCCCTCTGTTAACCTTGTCTCTATACACATACTTCCCATCTACACCCTCACTGCCCCCCCCCCCCCACATACACATACTCACATACACATTCAGAAGGGCTGGATCTGGTTAACTTCACTCATCTGCTCCACTCTGTGCCTACATAGTAAATTCAAGATGGCATCAGACTTCTGAATAGTATTGTACAGGATTCCAGAAGACTCCAAACATCTATTTCCCATGCATGTATTTGAAAACTACTCGAGAACTTCCTCTAGCAAAATAAAGGAATAAACCAAGTACAAGAAGATAATGGGATACAAGAAACAGCGGATCCCATCCAGGAGCAGTAAACGGAGGTTCTGGGATGACAGATGGTCAGCTAAGCCTTAAGAATGACTGGTCCGCATTATCTCAGCCCTGGAAGAGAGGTCTCCAGAGAAGAAGAAGGCTCGACAGAAAACTGGACAGGATAGCATGTTTGTTTGGGGAGGAGAAAGATCTATTTATTACACATAATAAAAAATTAAAATAAAAAAATTTTAAGATTTTGTATATTATATAAAAGTCTGGTGATATATTATATGTTTGTTATATATAATAAAATAATCTAAAAATTATATTTTACATATATATGTGTATATATGCACATATATACACATGTATGTAGTTGAATCTCAAACAGTGCAGGAGTTAGGGAGCTGACCACCCACATGGTCAAAAATCCACGTATAGGGGCACCTGGATGGCTCCATCGGTAAAGTGTCCGACTTTGGCTCAGGTCATGATCTCACAATCCATGAGTTCGAGCCCTGCGTCGGTCTCTGTGCTGACAGCTCAGAGCCTGGAGCCTGCTTCGGATTCTGTGGCTCCCTCTCTCTGCCTCTCTCTCTCTCAAAAATAAATAAAACATTAAAAGAAATTTTAAAAAAACCCACATATAACTTTGACTCCCCCAAAACTTAACTACTCATATCCTATTGCTGACCGACAACATAGTTAATTAACACATATTTTGTATATGTATTATATACTGTATTCCTACTATAAAGTAAGCTAGAGAAAGGAAAATGTTGTTAAGAAAATCATGAAGAAAATACATAAAAAACATCGTACTGGATTTATTGAAACAAAAATCTGTGTATAAGTGGACACGCACAGTTCAAACCCATGTTGTTTAAGAGTCCACTGTATTATATAAAATTATGGTAAAATATGCATAATAATAGTTTATATATATGTATAGGTGTATGTGTCTAGTAAATATACTAGCTATCTACCAGATATTATACATGTTATATAACTTTAAATATTCACTATTATATATATTACAATACATATTCTATACTATAGTACTATACCATAATTATATAACACTAAATACTGTATTATTATAGCATTGTACATATTATCTGGAAGATAGATGGTAGTTAGAGTAAGAATTTTTTTTTAAGGGAATTAGAAATGCCAGGGAAACAAAATGGTATTCCAGGAAGGCCATGTTATTCATAATTTACTACTTGAATATACAAAGAACTGTATTTACACATTCTTAATAACTAAAACACTCAATACTCCTTTAACAAAAGAAATTTAACTATAGTAACATGAGTGTTTTTGAAGAAAGAGAGAAGGTGGTTCAATAAAACTAAACCAATATCCATCATACAAAGAAGTCACCGTTATGTAAAGTAAATGGATCAAGAAACTGTAGCAAAAGTACATTGGTGGAAGTGTGACAGAAACTACCAGAAGAAACCACTCAATAACCAGAAGTGATTGCCTCTGGGGGATGAATCAAGTATGGAAGGAGCAATGAGTCCTAGCTGTTTCACTAAGCCTTTTGCAACTTAGTGATTTTTTAAAATTAATTTGTGTTTAATATGCTGAGAAAATTCTTTTAAGGCTTGAATTTTTTAAATATAGGGTTTATTTAAAAAATAACAGCATTTACTCATGTATGTTTTAAACTTTTATTACAACTAGCGTATAAACTAAAAACCTCATACGGACTGAGGGTCCTTGAGATTTCAGACTTTATGGCAAGCCTCAGGAAGAAACCATCAAAAAAAACATACAAGAAAATAAGGTACTTGCCTGCCTGAATCAAACATATCCTGAAAGCATTCGTGCTCAGGAAAAGGGATAAGGAAATAAGAGTTCACTAAATACAACAGGCAACTTCACTTCTAGAAAAACTGAGAAGTCGTGAGCCACCCTCAGATTTCTCCCACAATATTTATAATGCTTGGGATTCACTGCGCAATTACACGTGTCTCACTCAGCAAACAGTGAGTCCCATGAAGGCAGCAGCCACGCTGGTTGTGTTCACGCCACCATTCCCATACCATCTGGTATGGCTGCGAACACAGAAAGCATGTTGCCTACGTATCTGTTGAATAAGAGAATGGAAAAACTAACGATGATAACTTAAAAATCCAAATCCTTGGAAAAATTTGAAAACTCCCATAACTCTTGGGTCAAAGAAAAAAAAATAAAAGCCAGGATTATGGACTATTAACAAACCACAAACAGTGAGAAACACCATATGTTAAGCTATGTGATGAGGCCAAAACTGTACTGAGAGGAAAATGCATGGTTTTAAATTCTTCAAATTATGCAAGTGACAATATAAATGAATTAAACACTCAACTCAAGAAGCTATGTAAATGGGGCGGGGGGAGTAAGGGAAATTGATTCACAGATAAAATTAGGAATTGATAGGTTACAAAACAAAACTAAATACCAGACCTATAGAAATGATAACTAAACCCAGGTAAACCCTCTACAAATAGGGAAAAATGAGAGAATATACAACATTAGGATTGAGAAAGGGTCTGTGACTATAGATGCAAACTATACTAAAATTACAAGGTAAAAATCAAGTCCCTGAATTTGATATTAAATAAAGTGTCAGCTGCATGGGATAAATGGGACTCGTAAGCTACAGGGTCAAAAGCCAGGAAGACCACAAATCTTGGTCAAATACCTGAAGAAATAGATTGCTTTGGGAAATCTCCCTTATCACACCCTGGGAACCTATATGTGGCACTTGTATTTGACTAATGAAGAAAACCTCCCTCTTCTGGTAAATTGTTCAAATCTGGAAGCTGTCTCCGTGAAGGGAAAAAGAAAAAGTCCCTCCAAATCCTCTTTATGAGGACACTGGTATCTTGTTCCCTTGCCTTGAGAAAATACCATTTCTTGATACGTGGAAATGTTTTCCAACAGAATAACATTTCTTGATACGTGGAAATGCTTTTCGACAAAGAGTCTGTTGCTCCAAATATGTTCAAACTGGCTCAGAGTTCTACTTCGATTCCAGTGTCTACTGCTGGTATGGAAAGAATTTTTAGTGCCGTGGACAATCTATGGACCGATGGATTGAACAGACTGAGTATGGAATGAGTAAGGAGTGAAACGAGGACACTCAGAAGAAGTAATTTTTACCTCTTTCGATACAAACTATCAGTTTCTGAAAAATAAGCTCCAAAGTCACGTGTCTAATGTAGGCTATTAGCAATGGAGATGCATAAGTAACGTAAGGGAAAACTTGTGACTCTGGAATTTAGGACGTGCCTGGGCTAGCTGTCTGTCCCCGATTTGTCTTTGACTAAGGCCACTGAAAACTCTGTAAAGATAGAAATTAACTTGTGGAAAACATAGTCATGCCAACAATTCCTGTCCATAGAAAGACAAATTAGGTCTTGAGAAATGTCACTGATTATCACCCTGGGAATACGAATTTTGTATCCATTTAAAAATTATTTGGGGGCGCCTGGGCGGCTCAGTCAGTTAAGCATCCAACTCCTGATTTTGGCTCAGGTCATCATCTCATGTTTGTGGGGTCAAGCCCCATGTCAGGCTCTATGCTGACAGCACAGAGCCTGCTTGGGATTCTCTCTCCCTGTCTCTCTCTCTCTCCCCCTCCCCTGCTCACACGTGGTCATTCTCCTTCTCTCTCAAAAATAAATAAAATAAACTTTAAAAAATTACTTTGGTATTCCTTAACCTAACTATGAAAGTGTAGTACTCCGGATTCTCTTTTGATAATATCTTACTGGTTGCACTATCTTGCTGGTTCTGTCACCAATTAATGAGTTAAATAAAATCTTTGGCAAGTATTCATTTTCTATCTATGTGAGTCAAGAGTTTATCTCTTAAAAAATTAGCCTTTCACGGTTTACATGCACAGTTACATGCACAGTTTACATGCACAAATATATATATACATACACCACATGCATACATACATAATGTATAATCATAGAGGACAATTTTTATCATGTGTCTCCAATAATTTTGCTAATATTTTTTAATTCTGCTCATGGCAACACCAGGCAGACCTTCCCACAAAGCCCCAAGAGTAGAGCCAGAAGGTCGAGATTGGTCCCCGAATGGAAGTTTGCCAAGGGCCCATCCAGGCTGCAGAGCTGCTGTGGGTGGGTGAGGAGTCAGGCATTGAACGTGCACCCCCTTTGTCCAACCTGGTGGAGTAATGAAAAAGCCTAGCTAAAACGGGAAGGGTCAGAGACTCTATGAGAGGGCTCTACAGAGAACAAACTCCAACATGCAAAGGAGGAACTTCAGGAAGAGGCAGTCTTAGAAGTGGATCTCTAAGAATTTCAACCAGTAGAGACAGGGCTGGAGAGGTTCCAGAGGCCAAAAAAAAAAAAAAAAAAAAAAAAAAGCATGAACAGTGGCCTGGGGGTAGAAACACACAGGGATGCTCAAGGGAGCAGTAGTTTGGCAAAAACGTGTCAAGTGGTCAAGTGTTGCTTTGGACAAGACTGGAAAGGTCTCCTATGTCTACCGCAGCATTATTCACAAAAGCCAAAATATGGGAGCAACCTAGAAGTCCATCAACAGATAAATGGATAAGGAGGATGAGGTATTTACATACAAAGGAATATTACGCGGGAACATGGATGGACCTACAGGGTGTTATCCCAAGTGAAATAAATCAGACTGAGAAAGACAAATACCGTATGATTTTACTCAGAAACCAAGTGAATAAACAAAGAAACAAAAAGCTGAATCCAACCTGTAAATACAGAGAACAAATGAATGGTTGCCAGAGGGGCAGGGGTGGGGGGATGGGCAAAAGAGGTGAAGAGGAGTAGGAGATACAGGCTTCCAGTTATGGAATGAATAAGTCACAGGAATAAAAGGCACAGCATGAGGAATATAGTCAATGATACTGTAACAGCATTGTACAGTGACAGATGGTCACATAATACAAACTTGTTGCAACACTATGGTGTACCACCTGAAACTAATGTAACATTTTGTGTCAACTATACTCAAATAAAAAAAATCAGTAATAATTTTAAAAAGATTGGAAAGGTAGTAGAGAGATGGCAGCTTGCCATTTGGCAAAGTATGTTTTTGACGTTTGGATGCGGTATCCATTTGGACCCCATGGACACACGACACTACTCTTCTGATACTTCACCTCAACTTGCAAACAGGGGACCAGTCACAAGCAGCTAAGCATGAACGGCAAATACTAATCAAAGGGGAAAGAATGAGTTGACTGTGGCTGCATACGAACAGGAAATTCCTCTGGCCAACTCTTGCGTCTCTTCCTCACGTGACTGGGGGCACGGAGTCGCGATGTTGCTGGCGGGAGATGCTCCACTGGCCACCGCTGAAAGGTTTATGGTTTGTTTTCTGAGGTCAGGAAGTAGGTGTGAAGTAGGTATGAAACCTTTTGGTATCTGCTGTCGTTGCCAAAATGTCTCTACCATGTCCCCTGCACTCTGGAATATGCTCACCACCTGTGAGCGTTCTTCAAGCACCACACTCCCAAACGTGAGTTTCCCCCTAAAATACCTGTCAAGATATCCCAATCCTCTCATCCCTGCCATGCATCTCCCCTCACTCTCAGGGCTCGCTGGAGTCCAGGGTCAGGAATCCAAACGATGGTTAAAAATTGCCTAACATGGGGCGCACCTGGGTGGCTCAGTCGGTTAAGCATTGACTTTGGCTCAGGTCATGGTCTCACAGTTCATGAGTTCGAGCCCCACATCGGGCTCTCTGCTGTCAGCACAGAGCCTGCTTTGGATCCTCTGTCCTCCCCTCTCTCTGCCCCTCCCCTACTTGTGCTCTCGTGTGCTCTCTCTCAAAAATAAAACATTAAGAAAACTGGCTGACAAAGTATGCGTTCTTATAAAACTGGGGGTGGTGAGTGAATGTCCAAACGACCGATTAAAAAGAACGGCATCAAAACGGTTATATCAGAACTTCCCGCTTTGGAGGAGTGCTGGGTGCAGAGCCCCCAACCAAGCAAGGGGTGGGGGAGTGCTAAAAACGGGCTGTCACCAGGAAAGCGAAGACACTGGTGATGTTTTGGGGCAATCACTCCAGCAGCGGTGTGAGCGGCCAGAGACACCGGAAGCAAGGAGGGCAGCCCAAAGATGGTGGTGATCTCAGGCCAGAGATAACGAGGACTGGCTCATTTGAGAACAGTCAAAATGAGTAAGTAACAACAACCACAACCAAACAGTTTTTCGTCTATGTCTCACTGAATCCTTACCACAGAGGCAGGTCCAAGCCTCAGCCTGGGGATCCGGTTCAGGAGTCTATACTCAATCTGCACGGGACACTGCCCCTCACGTCTTGGCCCGGGGTCCCCACACCAGTGCAGGTCATGTGTCCTCGGACCCCAGGGCTGCCTGAGGTAGAGGCTGGGGTGACAGTTTCCCAGAGGTGACCTTTTTCACTCGTGCTTTCTCGGGGCTCCCCCAGGCCGAACAGAGATTTTCTGATGGGTGACACTCGAGGGTTCTCGGACTCCTACAGGTAGCTGAGTTCCAGCCCCCCGCGTGCACGGGGCCTGCAAGCTGGCCTCTGCTCCCAGGCACACGTGAGCTACCCTGGCGCCAGCTGCGAGGCCTACACACGGCAGTTTCCCTTCGCCGCGCTCGCTGTGCTGACTCGGAGAGCATGCTTTATCTCCAGCACATGGTGACTTCCCTTTCTTGGCTTCTAGTTCAGCTTTGCATCTTGGGTTTTAATTTGGTTGTATTTTATCCAGCATTTATTTGTGTTTGTGTGTTTGGAGCGGGCGATCGGGAGGGCGGGGCTGATCCCCGTCAGCTCAGTCTACCATACTGCCTCGAAGTCCAAAACACAATCTGCTAAGAGAGTCTTCTGGCACTCCCTATCACTCCCGGAAACCAAAGTTTGATTTCAGACACGCCAAGTGTGAGCTGTGAAAGGAACATGAGAGCAGAGGGCTGCATGGAGCAGGCGTGGGAACACGGGGCTAGGGCCGCAGAAGGAGGCTGCGCCTGAGTAGAGGAGACCGCCTGCACTGAGCACAGAAGTGACGGTGGTGTCCTCCGTGCCCTGAGATCCCAAGGGAGACAGAGTTGATGGGAGGGCGGGAATCAGAGCTGGAGCCTCACAGAACACTTCCACCCAGAGGGTGAGAGGAACAAAAGCGGTCAGGGAGGAGCCAGCCATCAGAAATGGAAGAAGAGGCCTCAGCCGGTGGAAGGAGATTTTTCAAGAAGGGGGTGACGAAACAGCCGAAGTTGTGGCAACGTAAGGAAGGTGAGGGTGAAAATGTCAGCACGGTTCATGACTGGGACCTTCTGGGAAGCAATGCAGGCACGGCTCTGAGGAAGGACAGAGGAACGAGTGATCGGAGGCACAAACCTTGGTTTCCTCTGCCCTCCATCTCCTCACCCCCTCACCCATCTTGCCAAGGCTCAGGGAAGCGTAAAACAGGCAGCCTATGCTTATGGCCATCTTCTTAACAACATCAGGGTGGGGGGTGTCCCTGGGGCACGACATCAGACAGAGGCAGAAGAGAAGCCTCCAAACCCCGAAATATGTGAATGCCACACATGTGCCTCCTCAGGACATCTGCAAAGTGGCTGTTCTCCAAACTGCAGAGCTTGATGACCCCGTGCCTCCCCCCACAGGTGTCTGGAGTGAGAGCCCCACTCCCCGGAGGTTCCCTTCCCGGGTCCCCATCCTGCAGACCAGGCCGCCTGGCCCACTGGCGATCGTTCCCCCCTGTTGCTGGAGCTGAGTCAAACTGCCTGGATCGATTCAGTAGGAAAGAGCAAATCACGACAGGAACGTGCAGAGAGTCAGCAGAGCGTGTGTGTGCGAGAGAGTGTGTGTGTGTGTGTGTGTGTGTGTGATGTGTAGCACATGACTATAATTACCGTAGAGAGTGACTCACCCAAACTCCAGGAACTCCATACCCCCAGGTCACTCGTCAATAAGTCGGTCTCCTCCCGGGACCACTCTGACCGGAGAAAAGGTTTCACCATCGTCCCTACTGCTCAGGCCCCAAACCTAGAAATCATTTTCATTCCTCTCCTTTCCTCCTCTCTGACATCCCATCCCACGAACCTGCCAGGTCTGCCTTCAGAGCACCTCCCCCATCGGTCTCCTCCTCCCCTGTCTGCTGCTGCCTCCCCACCCCGACCAACATCACCTCACTCCTGGATGCTGCCTGCACCTCCTGAGCAGGCCCCGTTTCCCATCGTGGCCCCTGCACGTCCACCCAGCTTGTTTCCACAAAGTAGCAACGGTAATTTAAAAAATAAAAAAACGAAGAGCAGCTGTAAACCAGACCGTGTCCGGCTCCTGTTTAAAACCCTTCCCCGCACTTGGACGAGAACCTGACTCCTGTCCCGGGCTCTAAGCCCTTCCCGATGGGCCCCTCCACAGCATCTTGCCTCTATCTCCTCCCGGCCCACAGTGCCCCTACCATGCTGACTCTGAGCTTCCTGATGGCACCAAGTTTCTTCCCACTGAGGGTCTTTGCACCGGCTGTGCCCTCATGCCGGCCCGGCCACCCCCTAGTGTCACTCGGGTGGTGACGTAGCGCACTCTTCCTTCTCAGAGAGGCCTGCCCTGAAGCCCCGCGTTCCCGCCGCCCCCGTCACCCTCTCTCCCACCCTCCTGCTTTGCTCTCCTGTGTCACTCTCACACCAGCTGACAGTACTCCACACACCCAGCAAACATTCATCCGTCTCTTCTAATACCAGCGAGACGGGGCTTGTGTTCACCCTCCTCAACAATGTGTCTGTCTCCTCTGAACAACACAAGAGCCCACGAAGGCAGAGCCCTTGCCCAGAGCCTCAGGGTCCGGCATGGAGAAAGCATTTGATAAATGTTTGATTTGCAGAATGAGTAAGAGCCGCAGGGTAGTGCGTACTCGGGAAATCAGAATTGACCATTGCTTAGGTCGCATGGCCTTGAGGCGGCCAGTGTTCCAAAGAGGCCCCAGTGCTGGGATGAATCAGACCCTGTCTGTGTTTTCCAGGCCAACAGAAGGTGACTCCCTCCCCATTTGCGCAGCAGCAGCATTTATTAGCGCCTGCTGTGTGGGAGCCTGTGCTCAGTGTCAGTCTCTGATCCATCCCAATTCCCTCAGCTACCGGCACCCCGCAGCCAGCCACGGACGGGTCAACAGGCTGCCCTGCCCTACAGCTAACAACCACCTGGCCCTCACTGGAGGTCATCCGTGGTGCAACCAAGGGGCACACCCATAAGTCCCTTCCGGCCAGGGTTCTCATTTATCCAGGGTTTCGTGCCACCCCAGGGACGGCACTCAGGGAGCTGGTCACACCCTGTCCCTGAGGGCCCGTGTGCCAGCCTCACCTCCCAAGAAACACGTGTGCCAATTTCTCCGTGCCCTGTGCCCAGCCTGATTCCGACATCACGTTCCGTCACTGACAAGCCACCCAGCACACTGGCCAAGAACGCGGACCATGCGGCCCAGCAGGGCGTCATACCAGCTCTGGTCCTCGCCAGTTCTGCGATCTTGGTCAGGCCACCACACCTCTTGGCACCTCAGTTTCTTTCTCTGAATAAATGGAGGCCATAAAAGCACTGACCTTCTTGTGCTGCTGTGGCGGTGGCTCCTGTGCTCCTGCCCTGCTCGGTGGGCCCACGGGGTCTCCCCAGTACCGCGTCAAGGGAAAAGTGGGGAGAGGGGAAACAACTCCTTTTTGGCAATATTTCTGCGGCTAATCTCATTACCAGAATTAACAGCAAGTGGAGGCTAAGACTCAGCACATTGAACAAATGCAGGACACACAACACGGGGACACTCAGCTGGGCCCCGGAGACCCAAGGAAAATCCGACCTTGTCATGTGAAAGAAGGCAGCTGAAAGGCAGAGGCAGACTGTAGATAAAACCACAGAGCAGACATGCTACGTGCTTGTGACGGCAGGTGTGGAAACAGAATCAGGAAGAAATGCAGCCACCGATTCCACTGCGCTGCGGTGATGTGGACGAAGGGGAAAGAGGATGAATGTGGCCCCCTGCATTTCCCAAACACTCCGTGCCAACCACTGGGCTGGGACCAACAGGGCAGGTGGGCGAGAGGTGGCCTGCAAGGCTCCCCTACTGGCCTCACCGACTACACAGCTCATGGGGGTCACTGGGATCACAATTGCACAGCCAGTAAGGTCTGTGCACCCCGAGCTCCGTAATTCATCTCTCTGAGTCCGCACATAGCTCCCAGCAGCCCGACAACCAACAACAGCATCTAAATAATGGAAAATTCATTTGAAAAAGAATCTCTAGGCAACTTTTGAAAAAAGCCTCATGGCTCAGATGGACTCGGGGACTCACAGGGCTGGCAACAACGGGAGAGACCAACGGCTTCCAAGCTTGCTCTCAATCTCCCAAGCCATTGCTCAACCGAAATTCACCCAGAAGCCCAGTACGTAAAACTGATGCGAACAGAGCGGCTCTGGCAGAAACAGTGCCAAGGTGTCTGCTTGGCACCCTCCTCCTCTCCCCCAGCCCTTGGTGGCCCCCAAGGCAGCTCCACGGAACCCCTGGGACTCCACGAAGCACTGACGTCAAACCACTAATCTAGGCCAACCTCTGAGTAGATACAGGGAATTGAGTCCCACAGAAGTCATGCTCTGAACGGTGTCTCAACACAAACCCGGTGTCTGACTCCAGGCTGAGACTGCTCGCTCCGCTTTGCTAGGGCTAGGTCTATGGAAAATTGCAATTTAAAAAAACAGGGCTCATTTCTGATCACCTACAACATAATCCTTAAGTGTTTTAAAGGCCCCAGAATTAGCCAAGTATGAAACAGAGCCCAGCCCCACAGACTGGCAGAAAGAAGTTCGGAAATGAGTTGCAGAAACACAGCTGACAAGTCCATATAGTTTCCTTCAGTTCCGCGGGACATAAACAGGTCTTGAAAGGCTTGGGCTGTGTGGCTGTGGGAGACCCTGGACCAGGCGGGCCAGGAGGTGAATACTAATGAGCTATGGAAATAGCAATTACTTCCCCCATGTCAGGCACTGTGCCAAGCTAAGGAGGATAAAGAGGTCTGAGATATTTTTAAAGTATTTTTACAGCAGAAAAACTTTCCTACAGACTCAATTATATAACTATCAGACTCCACCTCTGAGCTGAAATTATCCATGGCCTTCAGGAAAAAAAAAAAAAATCACTTCTCCCTACATGAGGGCCTCAGGTTTCTCCAGAGAATCTCTTAGCTGTACAGCCAGCAGCCCAGGGCAGCCGTGAACCATCAGCCCAGAGACCTTCCCGAGAGCAGTTCGGAGCCTGTCACAAGAATGCCAGCCAAGTGGAGGGCAGAAGTCATGTCGCCGACCCAGCCAGCACACATGAAGTCATAGGGTCCAGGAAGGTCCACTCGAGGGCGCTTCCGGCCCCAGCCATGATGGCGTCCTCACAACTTCCTTGTCCCGAAATGGGGCTGAAGTCCCTGAAGGACAGAAGATGCCTCTCTCGTGGGCAAAGGGCAGGCAGTCAGAGAAAGCCTTTGGAGGCTCAAGGAATGAAGAGCTTCAACCCAGTGAAATGAGAGCCAAAACTCAAAGGAATTAACTTACAGCCCAGGTTTTTGTCAGCCTGAAGATGGGTGCACTCTGTAATGCTGATACCACAGACATGAGAGAATGAAGGTTGTTGAGTTCTAGAAGTTTCTGAAAAAAGATATGGAATAGATTATTTTGCTGCTATAAACAACAGAACAAAAACACGCTCAAGTGTTACCAAATGTTGTCATATTTATGAAATTCAATTATACTTAAAAATATCTCATGTCGAAAATATAGTTCTAGGGAGTTCATAGAAACCATATGCTTTTTTTTTCCTTCAAACTGTCAAAAGGTGAGTCTACATCTAAAACACAAAATTTTACAAGCTGACTAGTCTGGTTGCTGGACAGAAACATGGCTCGGGAGAAGGCTTGATAATGTCATTTATGTCCTTTTTTTAGACGAACTGGAACTGTCCCAGCAGGCTTTTGTATACTGAGGCCTCGGCTGTGCCAACAATACCCACGTGGGTCCTCTGCAACTACCTTCCACCAGGCAGGAGAGGGGCTGAGGGAAGCTGTTACCGATCTGCACGGTCCCGCTCAGCTAGGGAGACGGAGCTCTGGCTTCTCGGTCACTTGACTGTGCTCCTTTGAACCAGACCCCAAGCTAGGGAGAACATTTGGATTCAATTCAGTCTCACACAAGTTCCTTACCATGGAAGACAAGAGAAGGGGACACAGCCGGGAGTAAGTACACAGAGATGTAACTGCTCCGTTCTCGGTTTCCCTCGGCGCGGAGGGAAACCTAACAGGACTGGGGCTCCGCGTCTCATCCTCGGGAGCCGGTGCAGCCTGGGCTAGTGAGCGGGTTTGAGGAAACCAAGAGATCTGGCTCCAATCCCAGCTCCCACCACTTGTGTGTCCTGCAGCGAGTCACCTGAGCCTCATACTTAACAAGGAAGGTAACCACGGCACCCACCCTACCCAGGATGGTGCATGCAACATGCCAGACCAGTGCCCGGCACCGGGGTGAGAGCTCTAGGAAGGCTGGGGAACCCGCCTGTGTGTTCCCAGAGCAGTGTGCACACCTCCTTAGCACACTGGACCATGTGGACCCTTGCTTCTACCTGTCTCTGCCATCGTATCCCTAGTACGTCGTACAGCACACAGTAGGGCTTATGGAATGAACAAATAAACGACAAGCCCTTATGCCTAGTCCTCACGGCCCTGTCCCTACTGAGATTTCTCCCTTACCACACAAGTTAATACTTCATTTCATACATCTTGTAACAATCTCTAATTGTTCCCTGTGTGTATTAATAGGTTCTCCGAGAGAAGTGAATTTCATCCTACATATCTGAATTGCCATGCCTGTCACACAGTTTCTTTTAGAGCTGAAGGCCCTCTGGGAGATCACCTAATCCACCCCTTTCATTTTGTAGATGGGATGGCAAGGTCCAGAGGAAGGGGAGCCTAGACAAGAACACAGCCAGGGCACAAGGCCAGGATGACGAGCCACCGCTGGAAGACGGCAGAGGTTAAGGAGGGATAGTCTGGGCACCGTCAGCTCGTTTCTTGAAAGCACCAGGTGGGCTGGAACTTTATCCGCTTTCTCCCGTGGCCCAGCGTAAGCTCACTGCCAGCAGCAAGCATCGCAAAGCCCAGCACAGTTCCAAATTCTTCAGAACACACAGGGCGTGCTAGTGTCTGCTGCCCCGGGCATACTCATAGATCGATGCCCTTGCCCTTCCCACGAGGGGTGGGAGAGCCGCTCCCCTGAAAGCAGAGACAAGCCCCAGTTCACTGGCTGCAGGGCCCCGGGCATGGACGCCCACCTCCCTACACCCCTCCTCCCCGCTCTGGAAGTGGCCTTCTAACAAAGTGAACCTCAAACGTGACCATTTCAGGAAGGTGGCTGCTGAGGTGCCTGGCTCGTGAAGGGCAATCAGTAAAGGCCAGCTGGCCCGGGGACTGGGTGGGGATGCAACACGCACACACACCCCACAGCGAACCAGACAGCACAGCAGTGCGCCGCCCAGACGTGGGTAAGCCCGGCGGTCAGGAGCTGCGTACGGCGAGGAGCTGGCAGGGCCGTGGAAGTGATGACAGTGGTCAGGGGAAGCCCATGCTGTCACTGCCTGGGCTGGCAGGCGTCAGGGAAGAGGAGGGGAAAGGCGGGGTGCAGACGTAAGCCCGGTGCTCAACAACCTGCAAGGACAGAACCTATTTGGGCAGGGGCAGAGGTGGGGGTGAGAGCCAGCAGGGTCACGGGGCCCAGGCCTTAAACTCAGGATGCGGTGGGATGAGCTCTGCTGACTAGGGACAAAACTGTGCAGGGTGTGATGGTATCACATAACCCGTCACCCCCCCAGGAAGGGCTAAATCTGAAACAGAGGATGGAGGGACCCCAGAGGGAGCCCCCAGGGCCCCACAGAATGGCCAGCTAAAGAGAATAGCTGGCTGCCATGGTAACGGGTAGCAGGCCACAGTGCGATGCGTGCACGGGGGCAGGGAGGCTGAGTGGGCACCTAGGCCCATCTTACAGCCTGGAGAGGTCAGGTCACAGCCTTCTGTTTGAACCCTGGGCCCAGCAGGCCCAGAGCAAAGCAGCTCCCAAAGTACTGAGGAAACACACTCTGAAACAAACAGGAAGGAAGGAAGGAAGGAAGGAAGGAAGGAAGGAAGGAAGGAAGGAAGGAAGGAAAAAAATAAAACATCTTACCTTGGCTATTTTCACAAAATGGCTCAGGATTTCTGCCCTTATTTTTAAAGTCTGTGCTGTTAGAATTTCTCGTACAACCCAAAAACTGACCTGTAAAGTCAAATACAGCGGTTAAATGCCGGACCACCCACGTTGCCCTCGCCCACCACAAACGGGGATTTCCCAGAGGCCGGGAAACTGGAAGAGCCCAGCCTTCCAGCCTGGGGGTGCATGTGGTTGAGGGTCCCTTTACGTACAACATCTAGCCTACAAATGGCTCCCTCCTTCAGCACCTCCTCTCCAACATGCACAGCGGTGCTGAGAGAGACAAGTACTTTCCTCATCGTCCAGGGGAGTTACTGGGCCTCCGTGACATAGTAATCTCTCTGAAGTCGCTGCAGGGAATTCTGAGATGCACCAGACAGATTTCTGCTCAGAAGGACCCCAGTTGTGGGAAGACCACGGATGGATGGTTGGATGGATGGAAGGACCAGTGGCCAGACTAAGGGATATGTACATGGGCAGTACCACCCATGAGATCTATATCCCCAGGCAGACCCAAGACGAGAAGGATTCACCAGTATTTGCACAACTGTAAGAAATTTAATTTTCTAGGAGAGGGTTCGCCCAGTAAGTTAAATGATACAAAAGCATCTTTCAAAGTTCTATAAAGCAATGCAGGTGAAGAGACAGGTTTTTCTGAAGACTACACATGCCAGAAGGACACAATGGCACTTTGGGCTCAGAACACTGTTTATGCCTGACCTCTCACAGAAATCAACATCCCCAAGCCCCTTGAATCTTTCTGGGAACAAGCACATTCTCTACCAGGGTATCGTTGACTCACGTGACACCTCAGGGCAACACAAAAGGGGCTTCGTGCCAAGAACCTCTAGGAAGTGTCCCACTACTGTAACAACAGTGCTGTGTGACACATAGACACCCAAGGGTGGATTGACAGCATGACTAAGAGAAAGAGAGAGAGAGGGCTGAGCAGGGTACGGGGTTGGTTGTGTGGAGTTGAAAGGAACTTAAGGCATGTAAAACCTCTAAATTTTACAAAGAAAAACGGGGATATTCCAGACTTAACAAGGCACATTTACTGCTGCAACCAAATTTACTCTCTTCCCTGAAATAGTCACTTTTCAATGCGAAAACAAGAGAAGAGTAACCAAGAATAAAAAATTTGCTTTTTATGTTAAGCAGGAATATTATAGAAAAGTTTTTTTTCTGCGTAATTATCTGTGGTCGCCTCCAGGACATGCCTGGTTTTCCATAGAATCATTTTTTCCAAGGAATTGCCTAAAATTAAGTTCAGACTCCAAAGTTTTACTAGCCAGTTATGGAAGAAAGACTTTCTGAACACCAAGTGACATGCCCATAAACCTTATATTTTAATACACGCACATTTTTATGCCACATAGCCTCAAGTGTGATAGTTTATATGTATAATTTAATAGATTCCTGCATGCCCCAAAATCACACAGATTTAAGGCATAATTATGGAACATGGCAGAGTTGACTCTGATCTGCAGCACACGGTAAGCAGAAGCAACTCTGAGTCAATTCAATTCGACAGATTTTCATGAAGCCTGTACTGTGTGCAGACTTGACACTATGAGTCCAGACCCTATCAGTCCTTGCCTGGTATGGAAGGCACCAAAGGAAGAGGCAGGACCGTCCCCAAATCACCTGGCGATCATGGACACGGAAGAATTTCAACCTAAGTGGACTAGAACATGGGGGAGGTAATGATAGGGGAAGGCTTGCTGGAAGAGGCAGGGCTTGAAAGATGGGTAGACTTCAAACAGGTAGAGACGGGATTAAGGTACGGCTGTATACACCATGACCAGGGAGAGCTGAGCGGACCGACTGGTCTGGTGTTGTGGGTGCTCTGTGGGGTCAAGGTAGATGGGGGAAATTAACGCTAGAAAGGGCATCGAAGGCCAGAATGTGGGGGTCTGGTGCAACAAGATGGCAAGAAGGACCTTAGGTGCTATTCTACATGGGGAGACTTCCATAGGTTTCCAAGCCAAGGAAGAGAGTCTTCTGTAGGGGCAGGGACACCCATCAGGAACCTGATGCAATGGTCTAAGTGACAGGCAGGAGGCTTCCGCTAGGCCCATGTTGAAGGAGATGGGAGAGAAGGGGCAGGTAGGAAAGACATTACAAAAGTAGAATCAAGAAAGTTTCAAACATTTTTTATTCTCTTCTCTACCTACAAAATTGAAGAGAAGTTTAAGGCAGAAAACAAAGGACACAGAGATAGGCACAAAAGGCAGAAATCATTCGCGACCTCATTCTCATACACAGACCATGATGATGGACATCGTGGTTTGTGTCCTTCTTCTCTCTTTTCCATATGTCTGTCTTTTTCAGTTAAATTGGTATATATTATTCCACCTGAATAATATTCCACCTTAGGGAAATATCATCATTAAGTCACCTCCTCTTGTTGGGTAGGCTACTTCTAATTATTTTGTTGTACTGAACAATGCTGTGGTAAGCATATTTACACATAAATCTTTATACATTTTTAATTATGGTCTTAGGGTAAATTCTAGTAAGGTGGAGTGAATAAAAGTATGTGTACCTTTTTTCAAAAGCACATATAAAAACTTGGCCTCCAAAAGGTCTATTTGCTTATCCATCAACAAGTTTGAGCTGATCCACAGCCCCCTGCACAAAGAGGTTATTGCAATTTTTTTTTTTTTACTAACCGAACAGGCAAAATAATATCTCATTGTTTCTATTTTGCATTTCTTCCATTACTATTCAATTAACATATCTTTTGTACTTTTTTTTTTTCAGTTTTTTGTTACAAATATTTATAGGCCATTTGTACTATCTGCCCTGTGAATTACCTGCTCGGAAACTTACCCATCTTTCTATTGGGACAGCTGTCCTCTTACTACTGATTTAGTAAAGTTCTTTGTGTATTAAGGAAAATACATTAACCCCTTGTGGGTCATGTATTGTGCCAAGAACGTAGAGAAACTGGTACTATTTTACACTGTTTTGGGGAGTATAAATTTATAGGACCATTTTGGAGAGCAACTTAAATATAACTTGAAAGATGTTAAACTTCCATTCTCCCTAGAATTTTTGTTTTATGAAAACACAGAAATTTAGAGGAACTAATGTAAAAGAATTCACCAAAGTACTGTTCATAAAGTAAAAGAACAGAAAAGAAATGGCCATTAATAGGAAACTTTTACGTAAATAATAGTATCACCTCAGACTCTGGAAAGAAGTCACTATAGAAGGAAGTGAGCTATTGGAATTATTCTGCATAGGAAATTTGTCTATTCTTCCCCGTTTATTTATGCAATCACTTATTTATATCAGAAAAGACTCATGGATACCTACTTTACACTTGGGATGATAACCCAATACTATGTTATTTATTTTCTTGCTCAAATTATTCCAGCTTTGGTCATTGAAAGCTCTTTCAGTTGGCTCCTATGTTCCTTTGACCTACCCAGCATTGTTTTAGTGGGTTGGCTGGTTGGTTGGTTTGAGCACTTCCTTATTTTCTGGAACTACATGATGCTATAGGCTCATCGAGATGCTATTGCCCCAGGATTAAACCAGCCATTTCTCCAAGGAGCCTTGGTTCCTTTTGTTAGAGAATGGTATGAGGAAACAAGATCTGGGTGCTGGGTGTACTTGTTGCTACTGGGCATCAATGTTTCTAGGTTCTCTCAGCTGGGAGAGCAAGTGAATATATGCATACGTGTGTGTGTGTGCGTGTGTGCGTGAATACTAACATGTACATATACACACCTATAAATATTTCCATATGCAACCATCTGTATCTATATTAAAATAAATGAGTTTATATTGATGTCTCCCCCTTGCTCATCTGTAACTTTCCACTCCCAACAGTGAAAAACCTGGGTCCTACCATCTGCCATCCATTTCCTTAATCGTTCAATTCCAGTATTCACGTAAAAGAGCTTCCGAATTGTTACCCAATGCACTCGGGGAGCAGCTATATTAACTAGAGTATAGAGCTTATATACAGTTCCTTTCGTCTTCAGTGTTACAGTCTCCCCTCATTTCCAAAGTTACTTAATTCAGCACCTTTCACCTCACCCTCCTCAGTGATGTTGTTTCATACGTTTATAATATGGTTAGATTTTATGTTACGTATTCCATTCTAGATTTCGTTAATTTCCACAATAAATTTTTCAAATTTGCATACACTAAAGTTTACTCTTGGTGATGGAAAGTTCTAGGAGTTTCCACAAACGCATAGTGTCGTGTGTCCAAATGACACTATGTATCATACAGCATCACACAGAATAGTTTCACCACCCTAAAAAACCCTCTGTGCTTCACCTACTCAGTGCTCTCCCCGTCTCAAACCTCTGGCAACCCACTGATCAATCTGTTTATCATCCTTAGTTTTACCTTTTTGAAAAACGTTTTACATTTCCCAGAATGTTTTTAAAAAGCTGGGAGCGGGGAGGTGGAAGTAATCATACATATGTCAGACTGGTTTCTTTCACTTAGTAATATGCATTTAAGATTCATCCATGTCTTTATATGGCTTGAGGGCTGATTCCTTTATTTATTTATTTTTTTTGGTGAATACTCTTCCATTGTATGGATTTACCAGTTTGTCTATCCATTCACCTATTGAAGGATATCTTAGTTCTTTTCAGTTATTGACAATGATGAATAAAGCTGCTATCAAGATATTTGTGTGTATGTGTATACAGCAGATTTCAAAGAAGCTGGATAATTATCTAGGAGTGTAATTGCTGGACGTACCGTTTTGCATTTCCACCAGCAATGAATGAGAGTTTGTACTGCTCCAGATACTTGCCAGCAACTGGTATTGTCACTGTTTTATTCTAGCTCTTCTAAAAGGTGCATAGTGTTGTGGCATTGCCCCAGTGACAAATGACGTTGAGCATCTTTTTATATGTTTGTTTGCTATCTGTACTTCTTTGGTGAGGTGTCCAGATCTTCTGCCCATTTCTTAATTGGGTTGTTTTCTTAATGTTGAGTTTTAAGAGTATATTTTGGATACAATTCTTTTACCAGATATGTGTTTTGTGAGTATTTCCCCAGGCTGTGCTTTGTTTTTTAATTATCTTACCAGTGTCTTTTGCAGAGCAGAAATTTCTAATTTTAATGAAGCCCAACTTAATCAGTTTTTTCTTTCATGGATTGTACTTTTGGTGTTACATTTAATAACTCATCACCAAAGGTCATATAGATTTTCTTCTATGTTTTCTCCTAAAAGTTTTATAGTTTTATCTTTCACATTTAGGTTTATGCTCCATTTTGAGTTTTTTGGGTTTTTTTTTTTTTGTTTTTTTTTTTTTAGAGAGAGAGAGTGTGTGAGCAGGGAAGAGGGGCAGAGGCAGGGAGAGGGAGGGAGAGAGGGGGGCGAGAGAGAGAGAGAGAGAGAGAGAGAGAGAGAGAGAGAGAATATGAATTTTCAGCAGGCTCCATGCTCAGCGTGAAGCCTGACATGGGACTCAATTTCACAACTGTGAGATCATGACCTGAGCTGAAATCAAGAATCAGACCCTCAACTGACTGAGCCACCCAGGCACCCTATTTTGAGTTAATTTTTATGAAAGATCTATACAGTCTGTGTCTAGGTCCGTTATTTTACATACATGAAAAAAATGTTCCAATTGTTCCAATACCATTTTGTTGAAGAGATTACCCTTCCTCCATTGGAAGGCTCATGCATCTGTCAAAGATCAGACGACTATATGTCTGTTCTGTTCCATTACTAGGTGTCTTTTCTTTTGTCAGGACCATGCTGCCTTGATTACTGTAGCTTTACAGTTAGTCCTGAAATCAGGTAGAGCGAGGCCTCCAACTTTGCTCTTTTTCAGCATTGCGCTGGTTATTCTGTCTTTAGTCTTCCCATATATATTTTAGAATCAGTTTTTTCGACCTACAAAATAGCTTGATAGGATTTTGATTGGGATTTGCTTCACTCTATAGATCAAGTTGGGAGTCTTCCAGACCATGAAGATGGAATATTTATCTATTCCAATATACTGTGATTTCTTTCATCAGCGTTTTGCAGCTTTCCACATACAAAACGTTTATGTGCTTTGTTAGATTTATACCTAAGCATTGTGTGTGTGTGTGTGTGTGTGTGTGTGTGTGTGTGTGTGTGTGTGTATTGTAAGTGGCGTGGGGGTTTTCTATTTCAAATTCTAATTCTTTACTGCTTATATATAGGACAGCTTTTGTATATTGATCTTGTGTTCTGCAGCCTTGCTATATTCACTTACTAGTTACAGTAAATTTTTTTACAGATTTCTTTGAGAATTTCTATATACACAATCATGTCATATGTGAGTAAAGTCAGTTTCATTTCTTCCTTTTCAATCTGTATATCGTCATATCTTTTTTTTTCTTATTGCACTACTGAATGGAAGTATTGAAAGAGCACATCTTAGCCAATCTTAGGGGGAAATCATCCAATGTTTTACTATTAAGTATGATGTTGGCTGCAGGGTTTTTGTAAGCGTCCTTTATCAAGGTGAGGAAGTTCCCCTCTATTCCTAATTGGCTGACATCTTAGTTTCTTGAGGAACTATCACTTCTCCATTCTTGGCTCATGTGGCCTAGGCCCCCTGCCCCTAGCTCCATGGGCAGGCTTATTTCTAAGACCTGGCCAACCAGAGCCTCATGTCTTCATGGTCAGAGTGACTGATCAGGATGAACAGGATGGGACACAAGCCAAAGCAGCTAAACATCAGATGACAGAGCTACTGAAAAGGAGGCAAGATTTTTCTGCTGGGGGTTGCCCTCACAACAGGATGTGAGCCAGGATCTGTTGGCAGCCATCTTGCAGCCACAGAGGAGGAAGCTGCCAGAGAAGGGACCCAGCTTCCTGGAACCAGGAACCTTTGGCCCTGCCCAATAAGGATCCTGAGACCCAGAGAGAGGAAGTGACTTGCCCGAGGCCTGAAACAGGTTAGCAGTAGAATCTAGACCAGAACCAAGTTCTCCCAATTCCCTCCTCATCTTTCCCGAATTCTTCAGCATCTTCAGGACACAATTCCAACTCTGCTGCCAGCAACCAGTCCCAGGCCTCACTGTCCTTCAGTTCAGAGCTCCCACTACTCTACACCCTTTTTACAGCTAATGCTAATTGTTTACTATGTGTCAAGTACGGGGCCAAACCCTTTACATCCACAATTCTCATTTAATCTTCAAAACCACTTGAAATGATTCTTCCCACTTTATAAATAAGGAAGGTGAAAGGTCAAAAGACAACCCAAGATGGGAAAGCAAGTAGGTTGTAGGGCTAGGATGCAAACCCGTAGGGGTTTGATTCTCTGTGACCACAGCTTCTTAGGCTGTTGCTCACAGACCCCTAAAGTGTTCGTGCACACATTTTGAGGGGGCAAGCACTGAACTCACTAAAATTAAATGCAAATTTATACATCTCTGCATTTATCTGGAAACGGGTTCACATATGCATATATATTTTTCAAATTCTCAAAAGAACACATGATTCAAAAAAGGTGGAGCACTTCTGTGGTCTGTGGTGAACTCCTTGGGGCCGAGATAGGAGCCTGGCCCAGAGCAGACAGCTCAGTGAACTCAGCTGGGTGCTGCCATCCCTCCATGAGCTCTAGGAACAAATTCCAAGGGACTCAGGTCCCACAGAGAAAGCAGGCAAGCCCACAGGGTCTGGCCACTGGGTTTCTGGTTTGGCCACAAGAAGCCTCATATCTGCGGGCAACCTCCTTCCAATCAGCTGATCTTCCTGTTCTCTCTTACTTTCCCCGAAAACATTTGGACGCTTACTACATGCCAGACACCGTGCTGAGAGCTCTTCGTGTGCCATTTCATTTAATCTCCACAGCAACTGTGCAAGGTGAGTCATACTGTTATTCTCATTTACAGATAAGGAAACTGAGGCTCACAAAGGCAACTGACCTGCTTTCCTTTATCTGGAGTCTGATGGGGAGCCTTGTTCTCACATATAAAAGTCTGCCAGGAAGGGATGCCAATCGGTTCATCTCAGAGAAAGCAGCCCCAGTGGCTGACCGGGCCTGGCTGTTGGCCAGTTTTGAAGCCAAATGGCCGTGTCCAGGAGCTGCTCGCTCTGAGTAGCTGACAGGCTGGCAGCAAGACCATTTCTCAGAGCGTCCTGTTTGGGAAAACGCGACTTCGCTTCTGGCTCGCTTCACCCGCTTGGTCTGATCTGGACACGATGCAACTGTTTGCGGAACGAGCCGCACCACCCTCTGCCAGGCTGACCTGGCCTCCGCGTGCAAAGCAGATTACATCAGAGCCCCCAGCGGCCCTCCTCCGGGAGCACTGTGGCTGGCCAGAGGTGGGACTGAGCTGGCTTCCAGTCAAATAGTTTTGTGAAGGAAACTATGAATCCTCTGACAGTGTGTGCACATCTGTTTTATTTTTTAAAGCCTAAGCTCAGTTGAAAAGGAAAAGATTTTGAAAAGAAAGAGCAAAAAAACAAAGGCCTTCAGAACTTCTCTGTTCAAAACAAACAGTGCATACAGCCCCACTGCAGATGCCTAGGTCCTTCTTAGTTCCTAGTATAACAACAATAATGCAAACTTCAGTCTTGATCTCCAGACGAAAAGCTGGTGCCTCTCGGAGGCTCTCCCCGTCCTCCGGTGGTAGCCGAGGCTGGGGAAGCCTGGGGAGGGCTGGGCAGCGGGGATGCACAGGGCCCAGCATTTCTGAGTGGGAAGGCCCAAAGGAAACCCAGGCCCATCACCCCGAGGTCCAGTCACGCACACTATGCAATTTCTAAACCACTGTCCTCATTTGAAACCAGAAAAACAAGAAGAAGGAAGAAAAACTGTCAACAGCACCATTTGGGGGTTTGGTCCGTCCAAGGGAGGTCTTAGAGGGTGCTTTCTACCGGAGATCTCATTCTGGTAGATCTGGCTGAGAAGCCAGAAGCCCACTGCCCTCAGCCGGTCCAAGTCTTCGTCGTCGTTCCCTTCAGTGGGGGTGCAGATCTTCATACTGGCGCAAAGGTGCTGGCTGGGCCAAGTCAGTTTGCAGTAGTATGTACGGGGCCGGTGACCAGGGCATCGGGCACTCAAAAGTTCCGAGCACCTCATTCATCCACTCCACATGTATGTACTGAGGGTCTATCATATGCCTGACATTAGGCCAGGTGGCGGGAGGTGCGCTGGTGAACAAGATGGATATGGCTCCTGCCTTCGCGGAGCCCACAGACTGGCAAGGAAGACGGAGGCGAAGGAGCTGCACACAGTGAGGACAGATGAGCAAAGGGCCAGATGGAAAAAGCAGCACAGGGGCCAGTGAGAGAATGTCTGACAGCAAGACCTCGCACGGGCTAGGGGTTCACAGAAAGCTCCCCACAGAAGTGACGCTCAGGCTAAGATCAGACTGGGGGGCTAAACAGAGAGGAAGAATTCTGAACTGAGAGGACAGCACATCTGGGGCCTGATGGGGCAGAGAGGGTGCATCAGGGAAGAGAAGGAGGCCAGGATGGCTGAAGCCTGCGGAGCAGGGAAAGGGACAAGAGAGGAGACTGGAGGGGTGGACAGAAACCAGACCCACCGTGCAGGACCCTGCAGGGAAATTAAGGTGCTTGAGCCTTAGCTTAGGTGGAACTGGAAGCCAGTGAGGCAATTTAAACCCAGGAAAAGATGTATTTGGTTCCACCTGCTGTGAAGAAGGACCGTGCAGGCAAAAGGATTGATGGGCGGGATGGTTCGGGAAGAGGGGTTTGGACCTGGGGCCAGGTGCCTGGGATTGAACCCTGGCAGGGCTCCCAGCCCAAGGGGACAACAGGTCGCTATCCGGCCACGCACAGGCAAGGGGTACTGCTTACCTGGTTAAACCTCCGGGTAAAGGCCACAACGTTGGGGGCGAGACTATGTTTCTCCTTCTTACTCCATCCACAGCTGGCTAGTTCCTAGGAAGCACAGAGTCAATTTCAACAGCGATTCTAACACACAAGGGACATCTAACTGGAATGTGGACACAAAGGTGGGGAAGGGCCAAAGCCCTGGCCATCCATATCTTCACCAGGGTGGGTCAGTCTTCTCCCCGTCCTCTGGAGAGGAGGGCTGGGTCTGTAGACGGAGGTGTACCCCGGGACCCCCAGGAGTGAGGATGGAAAGTAGGACACTTTGGCCCATAACCCTGTGGCCACATTTCCCAGGACTTCTGTGCCAAAATATTCTTAACCACAAACTGCCTCCTCTGCCAGTTCCCCTGGGACCAGAAGTCCCTTCTGAAGGTAAACTGTCTGCGAGAGGGCATAATGTGTTAGCTAGAAAGACCCATCCTCCCAGGTGAACTTAAAAATTTTAAAGTGAAATATGGATAAACGAGTTCATTGGCCACGTGATACCCTCCACTCCTGGCATGAGGGAACCTCCTTGCCCCAGCCCACTGGAATCAGAGAAGATTCTGGGACCACCTCACACCCCTTCCTGAAGTCAGCCCCTCCCCTATCTCGTACAACCAACAGGGGGCTAGAAGGAGAGGTTGCCTTTAACAACTTCTTCAAGGGCCTCGTCTCTTTTCCAACAGGTTTAATGTTATAATTTGAATAATCAACTTATCTAAATTTTACCCATCTGTGAAGCTGGTTCCTACCCAAGGGAGTTAACAGGAACACTGTAATAGGATGACTTGGGTGCATAAGAGGACCAGAGAAAACCCATTATCCAAGGGCCAGCATTCTCAGCTTGTGGCTTGGGAGCGCTGGCGAAGAACAGAATAAAGGAGGCAGACGAAAGTTCTCTATCCCTAAGTTACAAGACCTTCTTTAAATTCGTATCAGGCCTTGCTATTATTAACAACATTTTTTTTTGCCACACATCTGGAACTTTAATAAGATCTTTAGGGAGAGCCAGCTGCCTGGCAGCGGGAATAGGGGTCTACTAGGAAGTCAGGGAGGGCAGTGGGAATGGCCAGAGACAAAACCTGTTGGCCGAGCAGCTCTGTCTGAAGTGCTGTGCCCTTCAAATGCATCTCGGGACCCAACTCTATGCCACAGGTGCTGTGTGAAGCCTGGCTGGAGGCAGTGGACAGCTCGGGATATAAGATCAATGGCCTGGACTTGAAAGCACTCAGGCACCAAGCGGGGGCTATGCACTCTGCTCCTCTCCCGGCTGTCTCACTTCTGTAAATGCGCCATTCTCCTCCTGGTCACCCACACGGGAAAACACGACCATCTTTGACCTTGCCAGTCCTTTACACCCTCACAATGCAGACCCCAAAGAATAGTAATGACAAGGACGTTAACGAACGCCACCCATTTATCAAGAGTCCCCCGCACGTCAGGGGCTGGCCAAGGCACTTCACCTGTTACCTCATGTAATTCACACCACATCCATTTAGCAAAGAGGAAGGGGCTCAGGATCCATCCTCTTGAATGAATACCTTGACTCATTTCTTTTCACGAGCAGACATGAACCTCTTTGAGATGTAGCATTCACCTCTGTTTACCATGATTCTCCTTGTTCTAAAAATATGTATTCAACCTGCCTCAGTTACATTGACTTCTCCTCCCCTTCAGAACAGATACTTTAATTATTTTGCAAATGTATATCATTGCCCTTTCAAAGTTTAATTGTGAGAACAAGAACCTCCCTCCTCTGTGGATCCCAGAACCAGTCCTGGAAAGCAATGGATTATAATCAGATATAAAAGAGGTGTTTCAAGGACTGAGGCATGGTTGTCGCCCAATTTCTCGTTAATAGTCACCCCTTCGTTTTTTCCTGAATTCTTTAATAAACAGCAAAAGCTTTACACATATACATGTGTATGTATGCACGCACAAGTATGTGTTTATGTGCACACATTAAATTAAGAGTCTGTAATCTTATTTACAATTAGACAGACCCAGTCATATCCTGGCCTCCACACACCAGCTGCATGATCTCAGAAGACAACCTTCTCAGAAGCTCAGTTTTCACATATTAAAATGGGTATCATATTGTATTTATCTGTGAAGCTCATTAAATAACAACTAAGTGAGATCCAGACATGCAGGGCACGGAGCACATAACAAGTAGCTGGTGAACGTTATCTACCTTCCCCTTCCCAGGGTCGCATTGCTGTCAGACTCAGCGCAAGCTCCAAACACCCTCCACTTCCTCCCACACCGTGCTCCTGTTGCAATCTCAAATTATTAACAAAATCTATGACGATTTCTCTCTCGCTTTGCTGATGTCATGCAGGCAGGAACCAAAGCAAGTACTTAATAAATCTGCCCTAAATTTATTTGATTGGAACATTTCTAAGACCCTGGTTCAAAAACTATACTTCTCAGGGTTTTGACAATTCCCTAAAGAACCTTTCACGCTGAGAGACGCGTAACATTTAAAATGAAAACCTCAACAGAGTGAAACATTGTGTTTGAGGGGTTCCTTGATGACATGGAAGGAGCAAAGGACTTAAGAACCAAAAGACCTTGCCCTGAATCCCGCCCGGCCACTTACTTCCGAGGCGACCTCAGGCAAGTTAACCTCTGTCGGCACTGTTTTCATCGCTGATGAAACAGGGACACCGAAATTAACTCCACAGAATTGTGGCAGAGACTGAAAGAAGTAACGCCTGGCAAAGGAGGTTACATGCAGGGCACAGGTCTGGCTCACAGCGGATGCCAAGCCTCGTCTGTTGAATGAATGGAGTATGAGTGTTCCTCGGGGTTGAAATCTCCCAAATTCAGGGCAGAAAGATTTATCAGGACGTCAAAAGAAATAAGACCGTTCTATCTGCACTAAAACAAGTCCTGCGCCCAACCTCCTTGGCACTGTTTCTTCTGTGTTTGGCCTTATAGGATTACAAGAGATTCCATCTGTGTGAAGTGGGTTTGGAAAATGTGAAGTAATAGAACAAAACTCTTCCAGTCACTAATGCCTAAAAAAGGTCTATGCTATGGAACTGATCTGCGTGTAATTAAGTTAAAATTGACCAGAGGAGACAGGGCTGGTTCTAGAAGGAGACAAGGGGTTGGGCTGAGGCTGGTGGCCTTGCATCCTGGGTGAGCCACCCGGCTGTCCCTGGGCCACCACACAGCCCCCTCCCAAGGGCACTGGGGCCCTGATCGCACCCTGTCTGTCCTTGGCTCTGAGTTCTCTGCTGAGGTCAACTGGATGTGAAAGGAGAGTATGAGCCTGTACAGTCCTTTGCCAGCTTCCTCCGGGGCCTCTCTTCTGTCATGTGGATGCTCCCTGGCTTCATCAGGGAGAAAACAGGAGCTGTGAGAAGAAACCTTTCTGCCACCAAATGTGCAAATTCACTTGCGTCCTCTCCCTTCCTTGGCTTCAATGGAAGAGCAAACCTATCCTCCCGGGGACCCGCTCTCCTCCTGGGCACTGGACCCCGTTCCCTCCCCTGCTCAGCCTTGCCCTCCAGCCCTCTCTCTTCCCTGCACCCTCACCTCCTTCCTCTCCGCGAACAATAATAATAACAAGGAGAGTCCTGCTGAAAGACAGCTTTTCCAGGCTGTCAGTGCCGCCTCCCTCCCCACCTCCTTCCCAGCCCCCTGCTCCACTGACCCTGCTCTGTCCCTTACTGGTGACAGCTTCCCAGCAGGGCAGCAGCCCCACCTGTTCCCGCTGCCTGTACCAGCCCTTCAGCACCATGCTCTCCGCTCTCTGTTCTCCGGCTGTCGTCTCACAACCCCTAGCCTCAGTCTTCTTTTCTGGCTGCTTTTTTCTTTTCTGGTACTTCCCACCCCCCAACCCATATCCACCTAAATCTGTCCATGGTCTTCTTCTGTATTCTTCTCCGTCCACAGTCCTCCCTGGAAGACCACATCCACCTCCGTGGCTTGCCCCGCACATCTGTGCCCAGCCCGGTTTCTCTCCTGAGCTCCAGACCAGGATATGCAGCCACCTCTGGCCACACCTTCCCCAGTGTCCCACAGGGACCTCAACGTCAGCGTCAGTGGGCCTGGAACCAAAAAGGAGTCTGACCAGCTGCCTTAAATGAAAAACCTAGCAGCATGAGATTCATTTAGACACCCATTCTGACAGTCAAAGGAGAGTGTTTATTACAAAGAAACCGGGGAAACATCACTAACCAATATAGAAACAACTTTTACCTCACGCAATCGTTCCTACGTGACACCAAGAGTCACCACTGCACGCAGCTCTCCCTGTGAAGCCACTTGGGGCCACACTGCCAGGAAAGCCACCAGCTGCCAGCCTTGCGTGTAGGGGTCCGGGAGTCAGATGCCTGAGGTGGCCTGAGAAAGGCCCGACCCAGACCGTGTCCGGGGCCAGTGAGGTAAGGCTCTAGAACCTGGGGAGTGGGACAAGTCCTCCCCGGAGACCCTTGCAGGATCTAGGCCACAGAAGTCGGTGCCAACACATGGGCCTTCCACACACGTGCTTGATCCGGACTGCAATCTTTTCCAAATCACGCTCCTAAAACATGTCCACGTGGAACACGCACCGCGTGAAGGAAAGGTCACGAAGTCTGACTCCATGGGCTACCACCAGGCTGCCACTGGCCACAGGCACCGCATTACCAGTTTTGCTCAGTGGCGACCCTTCTCCGTCCTCCCCCCTCCTCCCATTCTACAGTCTAGAACGATCTTCAGAAGAACCTGTGGGACAATCACACTTAGTCAAACTAGTTCTAAAAACACCCCAGGGAGTAGACGACCCACTGAGGCAGTCGGGGGAGACAGTGCCAGTTTGGGGGCTGGGAGTGGGGTCTGACTAAGGGGTAAGGCATTTTAGGGCCTAGACTCTGGTGACATGGTTAAGAACAGGCAAATGACGGAGTGGCTGCTGTGTCCTTCGAGGACCTTCAGACCTTGTCACCCTCGCGGAAATCACAGTAGCAAAGGTGCATGGCATCCTCTTGTCCTGGTGTGGAAGTAGGGGTCCTGGGGCTGGAGGAAGGAATGAGAGATGCTCCATGGGGGCCTTCCACTTGGAACCCAGGAGCGGGGCTGGCTCTGGTCTTAGGAGTGAACGGGGAGGGCACGAGGGCTGAGAAAAGAGAGACCCTGGAGTACAGCAGTTAAGGACTCAGATGGACTGGGGCTGACTCACAACCAGCTGGCTGTGTGATCCTGGCCAAGCCATTGCCACCCCCAGGGCCCGACCCTGCTCATCTGAAAACTGGCAGGGACAGCACCTCCCTCACGCAGTAGTTATAAGAAGTAACATATAACTCGCTGGCTCAGTCAGAAGAGCATGTGACTCTTGATCTTGGGGTTGTGAGTTCGAGCCCCACATTGGGTGTAGAAATTACTAAATAAATAAATCGTTAAAAAAGAAGTAAATAAGGTGATATTTGTCAATTGCTTAGAATAATGTCTGATACATTATAAGTACTTTCAATGGGTGTCTTAAATGAGGGAAAAGGCAGCACAGGGCAGGTGGGAGCAGGGGCAGATGATCCAGATCAGGAGAGACCCTGGAGTCTGATGGGGATAAGGTGCCCAGAAGAGCAGTCCCTGGGCAGCAGGACTCCAACTATGCCTGGGACAAGGACCAAGGCCCAGCCAGTAAGCTTTACTGACTACCGACTTTGTGCCAGGAACCGTGCTAACACCTGGCACGTGCTGAGGGTCTCATCTCACCCTCACAGGACCCTCAGAGTGGGCACGGTTGCCATCACCTTCCATTTCTAAGTGAAAAATGACACAGTAAGCAGGTGACTGAATGTGCCCCGGCCACACATGCAGGCGATGAAGAGGGTGAGGCTGTCCTCACCAAAGCCAGGACAGAGCTGCGGGCCTCACGTGGGACTCCAGCAGGCTCCCAGCTGAGAGAAGGGGTGAATGATATGAAGGAACAGATCAAAGCAGGGGCTGGGCTGAGGACAGCAGCGGAGCCAATGTGGTTGGAGCAGAGCAGTGGGAGGAGAGGTGGTAAGAAAGGAAGCAGATGGGAGGCCAGGTCATAGCCCAGCCTGGAGGGCAAATAAGGACTGGATTTTATTTTATTGAGTGGGATGGGAAGGCAAGGGAGCGACTGAAGACGTAGGCTTCCAAAAGCCTCCCGCATGTGTTAGGCAGGTTTTATTGCCCTGATAACACGAGCAAGAGAGTGGCAGAGTGGATGTAAACCCATCAAGTGATCTTCAGCTGGACTGCAGTCTAGTTTGTACTATAATCGCATACATGGGGTGTAATGTTCTCACAGGAGGGCAGTTCACTTTAGTAATGTGAAATAAACACCCGCCAGGGGCTGTGTGCGGAGAAAGGGAGGAGGCAGGGCCCAGGGAGAAATGAACATGAGGGCCTCCAGAAGGCCTTGGAACCCTGGCCAGACAAACCACAAGAGGGGACAGAATCACTGGGGACAAATGGGTGCCTTCCTCGGCGTCAGGGTGTATGTCTGGGGGACAGAGGTCAAGGAATGAGTACAGTAATTCATCTTTCTCAGCTTTCAGTCATACTAATTTCTACAGAATAACAACTCACAGCCACCACCTCTTCATCAAATCCTCAAACTACCGTGCTTAGGACACATGTAGATTTAGGGTCATGAAGACGATGCAAATTTCCCAAACACTCCCTTTCCAGCCCTAGTCCTGTGCAGCTCTGCACAATTAGAAGCAGCTGTCAACGCGGCACAGCGGCCAAGTGCAGCCCTGTGAACGGTCTCCCGTCCATGTGACAGAGAAAGGGCCCCAGTGGACAGAACGGCCAGCAGCCCCCGGCAGCTCAGCTCGCCGGATTCCCAAGCCGAATATGAGGCCCACGGGGCCACCCGTTCCTTTTCCACTCTAACGCTGGGGACTGTGTTCAATTCCCTTTCTCCATATTCTTGGGAAATGCTTTTTCCAAGTAATAGCATTCAGATGTTCGCTTTTAGAAAACACTACACTTTGGGTTTTTTTGACTAGGGACCTAGTAAATGTTCATGACAGAAAACCTGAACAACACAGAAAGCCTGTAAAATAAAATGTAAGCCATGCATTAGCCTAAAACCCAGAGAAACCCACGTTTGGTTAATAATAATGGCAAGAGTAACAATAGCTAACATTTTACTGAGCACTTACTAAGTGCTCATCATTTCACAACTGTTTATCCCGTTGCTCAGTGAATTCTCACAACAACCCTAGGAGATAAGTACTGTCACTGCCCCATTCTGCAGATGAGGAAAGGGAAGCTTCGTTGGAAACGTCAAGCAGTTGGCTCAAATCCTTACACGGGGTCAGGGTGAGAGCCGAGACTCACACCCGGGTCTGCCGGTCTCAGAGGCCTGGACCCTTAGGCACAGGGCACCTCCATCTCCAGGGCGGTAGCCGCTCCCCACCCACGGGCACAGGGGCACACACACGTGCACACACGCTCACTCGCTCCCTCGAAAACCGAGCTTATGCCGTACCCACGGTTCCACACCTGTTCTTGTCCACACTACACACACCACCTCACATCACCCCAGCCCTCCTTTCACAGAGCTCCTGTGACCGCACCACACCCCCTAGAGATGATCTATCCTCCTGGTCCCCTCCAGGTTTCCCTCCGAGTTCTAGGAGGAAATTTTAGCTTACCCTTTCTCTCTGCTTTGGTTTTCCACAATATCTCATCTGCTGCTATTTCCACAGTGGTTTAAATTCAGTAATCACAGTTTTTGACACAATCAAATCCTTTTTTATTTTAAATGTTTTATTTATTTTTGAGACAGGAGGGAGGGGCAGAGAGAGACGGGGACAGAGAATCTCAAGCAGGCTCCGCGCTGGCAGCAAAGAACCCAACAGGGGGCTTGAACCCACGAACCACGAGATCATGACCTGGGCCGAAGGTGGACACTTAACCAACTGAGCTATTCAGGCACTCCACAATCGAATCCTTCCTAATCTTGACCTTCACATGCTGCAGAGGCACCGTGAACACTGCTGGAAACACAAAGTGAAATTTCTGGAAGTACCTGCTTCATGCGAAGACACAGGCTCGGACCCGGTCTTCACACTGCCTTCCATTTTTTGGCCAACGAAAACTTCTCTGCGTCTGGTGAGCGTGCTAAACACCACGTCGGAAACTGGAAAAGTTAACTCAGAGGTTCCAGGGCCACATAATTTTACCAGTGAGCCCTCACAGACTTTTAAAGAACACCTAATTCTTATGCTAAATAATTTATTCCAGAGCACAAAAAGTAACGGAAAAAAGCCCCAAACCCTGACACCTAACAAATACAGAACAAGGAGGAGAAGCATGACCCTGTACGACCTAGCAGATTTGTCTTAGAAACACAAGAATAAGCTAATGTTTCGAAGACTGTTAACATAACGGCACATCAATAAATCAGAGAAGAAAAATGTGATATGATCCTCTCAGACACTGAAAGGTAATTAGCAAAATGCAACACTGATTTGCGATTTTAAAAAGAAAAAAATAAACTTTTTGGAAGCTTAGTAACATGTATCTCAAACCAACTGCCATCATCATACAAGGCAGAGAACAAAGACTGCCAGAATTTGAATTAGGGTGAGAAAAAACGGGTGGTGCGTCGAAGTTCCTTGTCTGAACCACAGAACGTGGAAAATGCCTTGAGTGACTTTCTTAATTCTCCTCAGAATGGTGCGTTCATTACATCCGATGGACCTTCAGGCAGCAAGCTTGACTTTCTCGTGGATCCCTGGCTGAGGAAGGCCTACCAGCTATCACCCAGCACTGGCCAAGAGAAATATAATGCAGGAAGGGAAGAAAAAATAATACACAAACAGGGAGTGGGACAAAACATAACAGACTCTTAAATACAGAGAACAAACTGAGGGTTGCTGGAGGGGTGGGCTAAGTGGGCAAGGGGCAATGAGGAGGACATTTGTTGGGATAAGCATTGGGTTTTATGTGTAGGGGGTGAATCCCTGGATTCTACTCCTGAAATCATTATTGCGCTATGTGCTAACTAACTTGGATGTAAATTAAAAGAAAGAAGGAAAGAAAAGAAAAGAAAAGAAAAGAAGGAAGGAAGGAAGGAAGGAAGGAAGGAAGGAAGGAAGAGAAATATAATGCAATCCATGTATTTTAAATGTTCTAATAGCCATATTTAAAAAGCGGGGGGAAAGGGCCCCTGGGTGGCTTGGTCAGCTGAGCGTCCGACTTCGGCTTAGGTCATGATCTCACAGTTCATGGGTTCGAGCCCCATGTTGGGCTCTGTGCTGACAGCTCAGAGCCTGGAGCTACTTTGGATTCTGTGTCTCCCTCTCTCTCTGCCCCTCCCCTGCTTGCACTCTGTCTCTCAACAATAAATAAATTGTAAAAAAATAAAAAGGGGAAAAAAACAGGTGAAATTAATTTAGTAATTTATTTTCCTTAATTCAATATATCCAAAATATTTATCTTTTTGACCTGCAATCAGTATAAAATATAACAAACTACTGATGAGATCAGCATGCATTCTTTTTTTGGACTAAGTCTTTGAAATCTGGTCTGTTGTTTACACTTACAGCACACTTTAGTTTGGACGAGCCACATTTCAAGTGCCCAGTAGCCACATGCAGCCACCATTTTGGACAACACAGTTCTTACCAATATACAAAGGCGTGACATTAAAATCAAAGGAGGGGTCAGGGCAGAAGAACAGAAGACAAGCCAAGAAGCCCCATCCGCAGGGCCGGTGTGAGGTGGGAAGCCAAGTCAGACAGCTCAGAACCAGAGAGCAGGGTCAGCCCAGGACAAGCAGGAAGACCGAATGGTGATAAACCCACACATGACTGGCCTAGGTTCTTTATGTCCCCATTACATAAGGTCTGCCCCCACCTCCACTCCCCTGTCCCCCCAAAGGGAGCTGGCGCTTGTCACTAAGAGGTTAGGTAGACCAGCTGCAGCTGTTAGAAGGACTTGGGTTACAGATGGAATGACATAAATTCAGAGAAGTGGAGAAAGACACGTGCAGTTCACACGGGTGATGTCAGGCTTTTATGGGGACTTCTTAAGTCAGGAGTGCTGGGTTCTAATCTCAGCTGTGCCTAAACCCCCTTTGAGACTTTGGACCAGTCCTATCCTCCGTGGGGGCTCAGTTTCCTGCCTGTAAAATCCAGTGGCACCGGATGGTAAGTTCCTCCCAGTTTTCCCATCCTGTGAGCAAAGAGAAGTAGAGACCACATGTCTGGCTTTATA
This sequence comes from Panthera onca, assembly GCF_046562875.1. Classification (NCBI taxonomy): domain Eukaryota; kingdom Metazoa; phylum Chordata; class Mammalia; order Carnivora; family Felidae; genus Panthera; species Panthera onca. Next base: position 86,307,588 of record NC_138351.1, on the reverse strand, counting down.
TAAAAACACTATTAAGTAAGACCTGCCTCTGGAGACTACGTGACTGCAGTGGTTTTCTTTCTCCAAGTGTTCTGAGGGGGTGTGAAGAGGATGAGTCTGAGAGGCAGTCACGAAGGGGTAAGAGGCTCTAGGCACCACGCTGTCCCACAGGGATGGAGTGGACATGACAATGTGGTGAGGCAGAAGACAGGAAACAGCTGTGGGGGAGGCGGGCTGGGGGCAGATGGGGACCCATGACCAGAAAAACACACAAATGACCAGTGCAGACTCAGGTTCCAGAAAGAGAGAAGGGGAGGGAGCAAGAGAAAGGGGAGAGGACAAAGGGAGGGGAGGGAAGAAGAGGAAGAAGGAAAGAGAGAGAGAGAAGACAGAAAAAGGCGTTCAGAAGCAGAAGGGTTCAACTGCGGGTGTGGAGGGACCGTGGCCATGAGAGGTACCTCCAGCTGGAGCAGGGAGGAAGAGAGAGATGGCGAGCCGTGCAGGGCAGGAGAGGGACTCAGGAGAGAGAGGGACAAATGGAGCGACCCGCATGTTTTCCACGCTCTGGAAGGCGGTCTCGGAAGGCCCACACGCCAGGAGCCCTCACAACCGGCTGCTCAGACACCAAGGAGGCAGCTCTGGCCACCGAACACCTGGGACCCATCTGGGGAGGCTGAGACCCAAATCGCTGGCCCCAACCCTCCTCGGATGGGAAGAGAACACAGCGGGAAACACAGAGATGACCAACCACTGGCCCCACGGCTCTTCCTCATCTTGCGAGGCAAGCAGGGTCCTTTCAGAAAAAGCTCAGTCCTGTTCCCAGCCTCAGAAGAAGAAGAATAAAACAACAGCAGCAGCAGCTAACAGCCTGCTTACTATGCGCCAGGCATGAGGCTAAGTACTTTTCTTATAGTATGTCCCGAAATCTTTAACAATGGCGCCCATCAGAAAGAGCTGTCATTTTTCAAGTAATCTCTACACCCAACATGGGCCTCGAACTCACGCCCCGGAGATCAAGAGTCGCGTGCTCTTCCGACTGAGCCAGCCAGGAGCCCTGGGAAGGGCTATTATTGCCCCCCAGTTTACACATAAGGAAAACTGAGATTCAGAGAGGATGACTAACTCGTCCAAGGTCACACAGTAAATAAATGACAAAACTGGGATCCATACCAGGTCTGCATGGCCCCAAAGCTCGGACTCCTAACCACTGTGCTGTCAGCCTGGCCGAGCACTGTTACCACGATTTGCCACCCACACTTTGAATAATACTGACCACCTACAAAGGGGAGAGCACCACAGGGGTTACGGAACGAAAAAGAAGAGAACTGCAATGAACTGCGTGTTTCCGACATCCTAGGCGCCATGCAATGTACTTTTATCTACTGTATTTGGTCGGGGTCTCAAAGTGGAACCATGAAGTAAAATGCTGTATGTTCCCCAGACAGTGTTTAATTAGGTATACTTGAACACAAGGGAAATTTCTTTGCAAAACAAAACGTCTTTATACACTTAGACTTTTCTAGGCCCCCTTTTTCAGGAGGCAATAGAAGAAACTATTAGCCTCCTACAGAGAAGATAGTATATTGAGCCCTGCAGAAACGCGCAATCTTTCTGTCATTACTAAAATAATTCCGTGTATATTTTTTCTTTGTTACTGAAGTATAGCTGACATACAACGTCCCATTAGTGATGTATACAGTGGTACAATCTATACATGCTACACGTTACTCAAGTGTACAATACTCACCATGATGAGTGTACTTGCCTTCTGTCACCATACAATGTTCTTACAGTATTACTGACTCTACTCCCTGTGCTATACTTGTAGATTTTACTATCCCACTTTACAGATAAGACATCGGAGGCTCACGGAGATGAAATAATTTATGGGAGTTCATCTAGAGAGCAAATGGCAGACACCAGAGCCTGAGCTTTTAATACAAGAAAGTCCCAGAGGGACACTGAGGTATGAGCTAAGACAACCAGACGGGGCCAGGGGTTGGACAGACTTCCCTCCAAAAAGACGGATGGAGGTGGAGAGGGTACTATAGAAAATCACGAGCCTGGAGGTTGCACGGGAGCTCAAGGCCGTCCCGGCCCTAAGGACACCCTCTGCCCAGCTCCCTGGAGCGTCAGGCTGACTGCAGTACAGAGCAAGGCAGAGCTGCAGAAGGGGCCACGGGCTAAGTGTCCACTCATCTGAACAGTCTCACTCAACCCATGACACTGAAAGAGTCTTCCCCTCACCCCCAGAACTTGCTTTTTGACGACAAACAGCCTGAAGCCCCTGGCCAGAGCAGGATTTGGAGAAACAAACCACGACTTTGATAGATTCCAGCAAGGCTGCACAGTGGGATATATTACAGGGGTGCCGGGCTGTTCTGACATTCCTGCTGCCTGACGATGACCACAGATGGCTAGTGCACAAGGAGACCGGGAGGAACAGCTTTCAGAAAAGCTATTTCCTCTCCTGAAAGGCTAAAAGGAAAAACCAACCTTTCAAATATTTGATCTATACAGGGATACTTATTTAAATTAAGTGTGAGGAAACCTTTCAGACACTGAAGCCACAAGCAAGCCTCTGATGGTGTGAAACCACCTTTTATAAGACGGAGGGAGACCGTGGCTTGGGTCCCCCACCCTGGGGCCTGGCCAGCTTCTCAACGCTGTCCCCAGCCCCCATCTAATCGGTAATACACAGCCAGTCTCACGCAGTGCCTCCTCTGTGCCATGCACTGTGCGAGGCTTGGGGACAGAGCATTGGACAAGGCATTTGCCTTCTAGTAGAGAAGACAGGCATTAATTATGAACGTGCTACTTGGCACCTAAGGACAAGGACAGAGTGTGATGACAGTGTAACAGGAGCCGGCCTGGTGAGGAGCAGGGACTCACCCTGAGCCAGGTAATAGACGGGATATCATGGAAGGCAAGCACACCCGGTAGAGAAAAGCAGGTGCACAGGCCTGGAGGTAAATCTGAGGAATTTAAATCTGAGGGAGGAAGCCAAAGCAGGTAAAGCAGAGGAATGGGGAGGGCCAGGAGGAGGGCTGGAGAGGGATAAGCCAGATCTCACATGACCTGCACTCCCACCTTGAAGTTTTGGGACTGATCCTAAGGGGAAACCAGTGGAAGTTTTGAAGGAGCTCAGTGATGTGGACAGAGATTTGAAAACTGCAGGGTGTGCAACAGAGTAGGAGGGAACAGATGTGGGTACAGAGATGTCCGCTGGGAAATAAGCATGTAAACTGGAGAGGAGGCGAGGAGGCGAGAAGGCAGCCTGAACTGCGAGGTGGCACTGGGGACAGAGAGAGGTGGAAGGTGGGCAGACGGGGTTCAGGGACTGACTAGGAGCAGAGAATGTGGGAGAGAGGAGCCACCAGTAAGAGGCGCCACGTTTCTGGCCCGACCAGGTCAAGACACGGCAGGATTCCGGGGAAAGAATCAAAGGTCTGGCTTGGGGTGTGCTGTGGCTCTAGGGCCTACAGGACTGTGGCTGCTGTTTATTCAGCTTCTTGAAGGAAGCACCAAGTCCTAAGAGTCCTGGGTGTGGCATTCGAAGCCTCCACACTGGGGCCCCCTATCGCTAGTCTAACTTTCCACATGCCTTTCACCTCTCCTTTGCTCTAGCCGAACCAACCTGTTCACCAGTCTCTGCACGTGGCCACTTTCTCCCCAGTGGCCTTACCTGTTCAAGCTGCTCCTTCTCCTTGGAATGCCCTTTCTCCTGATCTTACATCCAAATTATACCAAGCCCTGCAGGCCACAAACAAACAGGACTCCCTCCAGAATGCTCTGCTCCCTGCCCCAGCTAGAAGTATTGGCTCCCCTCCCAGACAGCACTTAGTCTGTCCCCTTTAATGTGGCCCTTATAATTACTTATACATATTTCCCACCTTTCCCACTGGACCAAGGACTCCTCATCTGTTCTGCAGTCCCCGGGAACACCAGGCATGTGCTAAGTGCGGGACAAATGAATAAGCACCATTCCAAGCAGGCCCCAGGGATGCCTAAGGCAGCCATAGGAAGGCTGTGTGGAAGAACGTCTCTTCCGATTACATTCAAACCTACAACTCCACTCAGAGACCTCAGACATCTGGCTCCCTTGTACGGCAGCCTTTCCTCCAGACGCCACACACACTCAGGCTGCCTAAACCCTGACTTCAGCACATGCGCAGCTGGGACCGCCCAGTGCTGCTCTGGCCACCTCCACGTCAGAGGACTTGGCACCTCCCACAGCCTCATCATCACCTCCAGGGGTCACCTGGGGTCTGAAATGGACCGTAGGGGAGCTGCAGGCAGACGCTGGCCAAGAGGAGGGAAGGGCAGCCGGGTAGGGCTGTGCCCTGCAAAGCAGGGCAGGGTTGGGGAGGGACCGTGCAAATTCTGTGGCACAGGGAAGGGCCTGGGCATAACAGTTTGAGAGGCCTGCCTTCTCCAGAAAGTTTATCCACAATGCAGAGGGGAGGGGGGAAAGGGAAAAAAACAAGAGATCACAACTCATTTTACGAGTAGGTTTTATCCACGAACCTCACATTTTCCACTGAAGGAAAAGCCGATCTGCATCTAAACTTTCAAGACCTACGCTCAAGAGAAAGAAACAATCTCCAGCCATAAATTAAAAGTTTGCTTTAAACTCTCATGTCCCAAGAGAGTCAGGGCTTCGGAGCCCTCCGTGCCCTAGCATTTGGGCCCTGCCTGTCTGCCCGTCTAGTCAGAAGGCAAACAACACCGGCTATTTGTAATGACGGGCAAACACTAATGAATTTCGGAGCACGTCTGGTGCTTGCATTTATGGATCATAAAATCATCTGGCTTCTTCTCCCCCCGTGCTGACATGCCAATGAGGCAACCCCAAGTATTTATAGGCAGGAAGGGGCTGCCAGGACCACTCTGTGAGAGGGAGGCTGGGGGGTGAGGGGGGATGGCTTGTTAGCCTTCCCATTACATGCAAACCCATTCTTATGCTCTTACATTCAGCCTAAACCTTGGCATGCAAAATCCCATTAAACAGTTATTTATTTTTTTAAACATCTTGGGGTGGGAAAGAGTCAACCTAACTGTCTCGATTGCCTACAGGTATGAACCTAGTCAGAAGTCACCAAAATGGTTTTTTAAATATCAGCCAGATATAAAGAAAGGATTTAAAATGCAGTTAGAGGGGCGCCTGGGTGGCGCAGTCGGTTAAGCCTCCGACTTCAGCCAGGTCACGATCTCGCGGTCCGTGAGTTCGAGCCCCGCGTCAGGCTCTGGGCCGATGGCTCGGAGCCTGGAGCCTGTTTCCGATTCTGTGTCTCCCTCTCTCTCTGCCCCTCCCCCGTTCATGCTCTGTCTCTCTCTGTCCCAAAAATAAATAAAAAACGTTGAAAAAAAAAAATTAAAAAAAAAAATGCAGTTAGATTTTTCCAGTTAAACATATAATTTCCTTAATACACCCTACTAAATTCTAAGTGTCTAGAGGAAAGGTACTTCCATAAAACGTAGGCTTTTGGTCTGGGAACACCACACACACGCTCAGCCCCCCGGGGCAGAGCCCAGCCAAGGCGGAGACCTGGATCCAGCCACCCTGCCATGACCACCCGGGAGGAAGGGACCATGGTAGCTCTGGGACTCCTCCCACCCAGTGGAGGTCTGGGGGCACCTCTACAGAACCCAAACGGCCCAGACTGACCACAGGCTATCTGGGGCCCTCCAGAGGCCAACCCTCATTTCTTAAGGAGGCACACATCAGGGACCACAGGAAGAGTTCTAAAATGCAGAATGAGCTCCCGTGTTAGGGGATCTTTCTTGACCCCAAATAGCAGGGTGAAGTTCACTTCCTAATGGCCAGGTGTCCCCACATCTGTCCTAAGTTTGTGTACAAGCAAAGTCCATCTAAACGTGGACAATTCGGGGCCATTAATTTGCAGGAGCCGTCACTCATTCAGGCAGCAGGCATCACTCCAGCAGGCACTGAGTCACTAACTGTTGACTGAATGAGAGGTATCCTCTATCAACTGTCAGGAAGCAAAGTGATTTGAAAAACTGAGTTCTCCAGATAGTGGAGGACCAACTCTTCAAGCACAGCAACTTTTTATTCAGTACATCTGTGAAAATTTACCGAGCAAACACTATGTGCCCAGCACTGTGCCCAGCATTTGAGAGACAGAGACACTAAATATGGTCCTGCCCTGGAGTTTTAGGATCTAATGAAAGCTAAGGGTTCCCTACCCAGTAAAATGTGAGCAAACAATCATGTGACAAGTTGCACAGAATTTATCTTAACATTAAATCTAAATGAAAATCTTTTCGGAGATTATTTCTCTCCGATTTTTTTCAAGCAAAAATAAAAAATTAGTACCAATGTCCTGAAAAGAATCAAAAGAAATCCAACTGTGCCAAAAGGGCGAACAGGAGCCATAATGTGGCTCCTGTTGCAGCCAGGCACCAGAGAGGCAGTTACCGGGAGTTGACACATGGAACCTCGCACAGGCCGTCGGGCTCTACCCCTGACCCCTGACATCGATTCACCTCTGTGGCCTCAGTCTTCCCATTTGAAAATGTAGATAATAACAGCGTCTACCTTATAAAATCATTGTGAATATTCAATGGTTCAATCTGTATAAAATTATTAGAATGCTGACTGACACATAGTAATAAGCACTCAGTAAATACAGGTATAATTAATACTACTAAATGCAAAGTGACTACTGTGAAGCCTTGACGTTCAACATACACAGTGCTGCTTGACACATGACACCTCGACATTCAGTCAACCTGACTTTTTTGTTTACCAACAGCTGCGGAAAACCTGACTCCCAAAGGAAGGCAGCGGCCCGTCAGACCATCGCTCCAAAGCCCACTGATGAGAGTCAGCGAGTGTCAGATGTCAAGGACCAGCACCATCCTCCACGAGTTTTCCAGCTGAATCGATGCCACATCATTTTCCCTTCTCTGAAGCCACTAGGGAAAGGACTACAAAGGTCTCCTTCACTGATGGGTTGTCCCCAATGAAGGACTGTGAATCCAAAATCCCTCTTTGCGTTTGACTGAGTAGCGCCAGCCTTCCGAAGAGAAGGGTACCGCTCCCAGGGGTCTCCAGATTTCTGCTGCTAACGGCTTAGCAGGACTCTGCCACGCCCAGGCTGCACAAATATTTCTTCCAGCAGCAGAAAGTTTACAGACTTGTCCAGCCCAGTCTCCTCTTCTAGAGGGTAGCATGGCCAAAACCACCCATTTTTCAGAAACAACTATAGTGGTGAATTGATTTACCTCATTCACATGGCCAAAAATATCTAGAAAGCAAGCCAAGTCATGAATGAATTCCTCTTTCTCTGTTTTGTGTATTTTCCTTTACTTTCAAAGAAAAAAAAAGTAGACTTTCAGTTTGAAGTTCAGTCAAGTACTTCAAGACTTGTCCTTTGGAGAGCCAGCGAACTCCTGGGTACTCGAAGCAGCTTTCTGTTCTGCTCCATTTCACAGCAAAGCCTCCCGAGAAGGCTGGAACTCAAGGCCCCAGCACTGACAGCATCGCAGGCTTTCAAAGCAGGCTTTCAGGACCACCGCAGTCTTTGACATCAGCGCTGGCACAGAAAGTCCCAGCCACAGTGGCAGGTGGGCCTCCCGGCCTCATCAAAGCTGCAAAACCAGATGTGTCGCCAGACAAAGCAGAAGCTTCATCCACGCACAGATAGCCTTGACGTGCCTTTCGGTCAAAATTTAGCTTGGCAAAGAAACTGTTTGCCATGTTGAAGACTTGGAAGTTCCCCAAAGAGGTTCACAATGTAAGAATTCTTCTCGGATGTTGACGACTTGCAGGTAACAGATACCAACGGGAGCTGGATGCGCCGACGCTATCATTAATAGTTTGTGCAACGCATTTCAAAAGGAACGGAGCAGCTGCTGACTCTTTCCATGACCTACTTCCAAATGCCAGAAGACAGGTCAGTTCTTCTAGAAATGATATCGTTTGACACAGGAACTGCTTTAATCTCCTTCCTGTTCGGAGCCACAGCTCAGCCCCAGTCAGGTCCAAGTTCTGTGGTTTCACCAAGTTCTCTCCTGTCAGGAGCGACTTCTCTGGCAAGTTTGAAGGCTTTTGTGTTGGGGCAAGACCAAGTGTGGAGAAATGGCAGGCCTTTCCGGGTCAAGGCTTCTTCCCCGCAAAGGTTTCCTCCCCGCCACGCATCTTTGGGAGGTGGGTGCTCTTTCCCCTTTCCAGGCGTCACGTGATCACTGCCAAGGGTCCTATTGCTGCCGCCTGAATTTGGGTTATGAAAGTTAGCCCAAAGATTATGTGAGCTTCACTGCACTCTCTTCATTTGATGCTTCCCAACTTAAGCCGGGTTTGATGTAAATGCAAACAGATGCACAGAGTCATAAAGGTAAGGTACGATGTTATAAATTCTTTTCTCGGGGAAAATAGTAGACAACAGAACACAGTGACAATGAAAACTCATCATCCAGATGACGTTATGCCACCCTACACACTTTCAGAGTAGAATGATACCTGCATATAATTTGAGAAAAATAATGTATTTTCCCACAGAAGATAGTTTTCAAAATAAAGGAGGCTTTTGCTTCTGTTTATGATAAAGTAACTAATATCGGATTATCTATAACAACTGGATAAAGCCGGGTGCCTGGGTGACTCAGTCAGTTAAGCGTCCAACTCTTGATCTCGGCGCAGGTCATGATCTTGCAGTTTGTGAGTTCAAGCCCTGGGTTGGCCGGGCTCTGTGCTGACAGGTGGAGCCTGCTTGGGATTCTCTCTCTCCTCTCTCTCTCTCTGTCCCTCTCCCGCTTGTGCGCTCTCTGTCTCTCACAAACAAATAAATAAAGACTTTTTAAAAAATGAGGATGAAATAACAACAAAAGCCTGGCTATTTAAAGATGGACAGCCACCATAGCCACCAGGATTTGAGGGCCCAAGACCCAAGAAGGAAGGGAAACACACGGAGGTGAACTCTACACTCACTTTTAATCCATCCTCTGATGAGACCTGTGTCGACAAAGGTGCAGACAGAACAACCGAAACCCTCACAACCCGCTGGTGAGAATGCAAGTGGGGGTGACCACTTCTGAAAACAGTGTAGCAGTATCTATTAAGCCAAACACACACATTCCTTACGACCAAGAAGTTGCACTCCTGGATATTACACTCATGAGAAATACACTCATGAGAGTTTAACAAGCTGTGTTCACATTTGTTTGCAGCAATATGACTCATAAGAGCCCCAAACTGGAAACAGTCAGATATGCCTCAACATTGGAAAAGGTAAATAAAATACGGTCTACTCACATAATGAATGGAATACTATACAGAAATGCAAAAGGATACAACTCCTGCTAACGCAAAAACATGACAAATCTCATGCACGTAATGTTAAGTAAAAATGGGTAAAAAGTATGTGCAACAGGATTCCGTTTATATAAAGTTCAAAAACAGACTGGACTACTGACAGTAGTTAGGGTAGAGGTTATACTTGGAGGTCATTAATGAGTTGGGAGGGAATGAGGCAGGCTTCCAGGGCGTTGGTACATTCTATATCTTCATCCAGTGGTGGCAGCTATATGGTTTGTTTACTTTGTAAAAATGCACTGAGTTGCAACCTTAAGATTTATGTACTTTATGTATGTACTTTAAAAATCTCTTTAAAAGATAATAAAAATGTGTGGGATGAAGCTAAAGAAATGCTTGGAAGGAAACTTACGGCACTATACACCTACACTAGAAATGAACAAGGGGCACCTGGGTGGCTCAGGCAGTTAAGCATCCGAGTCTTGATTTTGCCTCAGATCATGATCTCACGGTCTGTGAGTTCAAGTCCTACATCAGCCTCCATGGTGACAGGCAGAGGCTGCTTGGGATTCTCTCCGTCTCTCTCTGCCCCTCCCCCTGCTCGCTTGCGCGCTCTCTCTCTCTCTCTCTCTCTCTCAAAATAAATAAATAAACTTTAAAAAATGAAATCAATAAGATAAAAATAGACTTCCTTCTATAAAAAAAAAAAAAAAAAGGAAATGAAGAAAAGTCTCAATCATTGACCTAGCTTCCACTTTAAAAAACGAGAGGAGCAAATTAAACCCAAAGTAAGCAGAAGTAAATAACGAAAAATATGAACAGAAATCAATGGACAAGAAAACCGAAAAGCAAGAGAAAAATATTAATGGAACCAAAAGCTCTTTTTTGAGATCAATAAAATCAATAAACTTAGCCAGACTGATAGGAAAAAGGAAAGTAGACATAAACCATCCACACCAGGAATGAGAAAGAGGAAATCATTACAGATCCTACAGATAATTAAAAGAATAAGGGAGGGTTGCCTGGCTGGCTTAGTTGGCAGAACATGTGACTCGATCTAGGGGTCATGAGTTCAAAACCCACATTGGGCGTGGAGCCTACTAAAAAAACAAACAAACAAAAAAGGTAGAGGAATATTATGAAAAACTTCATGTGAAAAACATTTAACAACTTATATAAAACAAACTCATTTAAAAAAACACAGCCACAGCTTACTAAAAACAAAAAATAGATTACCTAAATAGCTCCGTATCTATGAGAGAAATTGAATTCATAGTTAAAAACCTTTCCACAACATGGGGCGCCTGGGTGGCGCAGTCGGTTAAGCGTCCGACTTCAGCCAGGTCACGATCTCGCGGTCCGTGAGTTCGAGCCCCGCGTCGGGCTCTGGGCTGATGGCTCGGAGCCTGGAGCCTGTTTCCAATTCTGTGTCTCCCTCTCTCTCTGCCCTTCCCCCGTTCATGCTCTGTCTCTCTCTCTGTCCCAAAAATAAATAAAAAACGTTGAAAAAAAAACCCAAAAAAAACCTTTCCACAACAATCTAGCAATTGCACTCCTTGCCCAAAGGAGTTGAAAATGTATATTCACACAAGCCGAGATATTCCTCACTAGGACAGGTAAATGCATAAACTGTGGCAATTCCCAATAATGGAATATTACTCAGCGATGAAACAAAATGAGCCATCAAAACATGAAGAGACGTGGAAGAACCTTGCAGGTATAGTACCAACTGAAAGAAAGCTATCTCACTGATTCCAACTCTGCGACATGCTGGAAAAGGCAAAGCTATAGAGACACTTAAAAAAAGTCAGCAATTGCAGAGGCTGGGGAGAGAGAGGTATGAACAAGAAGAGCACAGAGCATTTTCAGGGCAGTGAAACAAGTGTGTATGATACTATCATGGTGGATATGTGTCATTGTGTCATATGTGTCAAAACCCCCATAATGTACAACTCCAAGAATGAACCCTGATGTAAACTATGGGCTTTAGGTAAAAATGATATATCTTTTCTTTTTTACATTTTTTACATTTTTTTACATTTTTACAACCATCATTTGCAAGAAGCGTACCACTCTGATGGGGATGTTGACAGTAGGGGAGGCTGTGCATGTGGTGGGGGAGGGGCAGGGGCAGGGAATATATGGGAACTCTTTCTTTGTATTTTCTTCCCAGTCTTACTATGAACCTAAAACTGCTCTATAAAACAGTCTATTTAAAAGGAAAAAAACAAAAACCTTTCTGAAAAGAAAACTGCAGGTCCGTGTGGCTCTGCTAGTGAAATCTACCAAATATTTACGAAAAACAAGCATACCAATTCTACATAAACTCCTTTGGTAAACTGAAAAGGAAGGAATGCTTCCCAACTTATTTTGAAGTCAGCATTACGTTGATACCAAAACCAGAAAAAGACATTTTACAAGAAAAGAAAAATATAGACCAATATTCCTCATGAACGCATGCCAAAATTCTTAACAGAATTTTAGCAAATCAAATCCAACAATATACAAAAAGGATTCTACATCATGACCAAGTGGGGTTTATCACAGGAATGCAAGGTTGGCTTTAACATTCAAAAATCAATCATGCAACTCTCTACAGTAACAGACTAAAAAAGAAAAATCATATGATTATATGAATAGATACAGAAGAAACATGTGATAAAACCCTATCTATATCCATTCCAGATAATTCCCAATTCTCAGCAAATGAGGATCAAAAGGGAATAGCCTCAACCTGATAAAGGGCAAATGAAAAACCTACAGCCAACATCTAACATCATCCTTAACCATGAAAGACTACTTTTCCATCCAGACCAGAAACAAGCCAAAGATATCTGCTCCCACCACTTCTACTCAACACAGTAGTAGAGGTTATGGCCAGTGAATAAAGCAAGTCAAAGAAATAAAAGCATCCAGTTTAGAAACAAAGAAGACTGTTGTTATTCACAGAATTCATCATCTGTATAGAAAGCTCCTGAGAACCTACAAAAGAGCTAGTAAAATAAGTGAGTTTAGCAAAGTTGTAAGACATAAGGTCAGTTTTTAAAATGTCTGTAGGGGTGCCTGGGTGGCTCAGTCAGTTGAGCGTCCAACTCTTGATTTTGGCTCAGGTCATGATCTCACAGTTCAGGTCATGATCTCATAGTTCATGGGACCAAGCCCCACATCGGGCTCTGTGCTAACAGTGCAGAGCCTGCTTGGGATTCTCTCTCTCCCTCTCTCTGCTCCTCACCCACGCACGCTCATGTGCTTTCTCTCTCTCTCTCTCTCTCTCTCTCTCTCTCAAAATAAATAAACTTAAAAAACTTTTTTTAAATGTCTATATTTCTATAAACTAGTAACGTGCAATTGGAATTTAATTTAAATAAAATACCACTTATAGCAGCACAGAAAATACAACATTTAGGAACAAATCTGACAAAAAACATGTAGGATCTGCACACTGAAAACTATAACATTACTTAAATATTTAAATTAAAGAAGACCTGGGGTGCCTGGATAGCTCAGTCGGTTAAGCATCTGACTTTGGCTCAGGTCATGATCTTGCAGTTTGTGAGTTCCAGCCCCACGTCGGGCTCTGTGCTGACAGCTCGGAGCCTGGAGCCTGCTTCGGACTCTGTGTCTCCCTCTCTCTCTGCCCCTCCCCTGCTCATGCTCTATCTCTCTCAGTCTCAAAAATAAATAGACATTAAAAAAAATTTTTTTAATTAAAGAAGACCTAAATATGTGGATACACATAGTGTGTTCATAGTTCGGGTGACCCCGTATTGTTAAGACGTTAACTGCCCCCAGATTGATCTACAGATTCTGTGTGATCATAATCAACATCCTAGCAGGCATTTTTGTAAAACTAACAAGCTGATTTTGAAATTCATATGGAAATGCAAAGGACTAGAATAGCCAAGACAATTTGAAATACAAAAACACATTTTAAGAACTGATTCTCCCTAAATTTCAAGAAGACCATAGCGGGAGTAGGAAAGGAGGGAGGGATTTCAAGGAGTGAGAGGAAACTTTTTGGGTGATGGGTATGTTTATTGTTTTGATTCGATGATGGCTTCACAAATGCTGTGAAGCCTTCATCAAATTGTTGGCTTTATTTACGCATGGTTTGCTACATACCTATCACACCTCAAGCCGAAAAAAATCTCATTCAGTTCTCATGTCCAATTTTTTGAAGTAGTACTATTATCAACTCCATTTTACAGAAATGGAAACTGAGACTCAGAGACAGTAAGCGACTTGAGCACGGCCACACAGATACATACCGAATCCTCTCACTCCAAAGCCCAAGCTCTTAATTAAGCTTTGGGGAATACAGAAACAAATGCTTTTCTACCTGCCTCTCATTCATTCAACAAGTATTGACAAGTACTGATCCTGTAATGTGCCACCATGGCTGGAGTAAGGGACCCCAGCGGTGACAGAGAAAGTCCTTTCCTCGGACAGCTTGACACATTGCTGGCCCAGGGTCCCTCTAAGCTTGACGTAATAGCACTGTTGTTCGTTTTCTCTTTGTCACATCCCTGACTTCTCTCAAAAGAGAAGAAATACCTTGTGAGTTTCTGCCATGTGCCAGGCCATCTGCCTGGGACAGACATCATTTCTACTTAAGGATAAGGAAATGGAGACACAGGGAGGTGCAGGGGCCTGCCACAATCACACAGCTAGAGAGTAGCAGAGCTGGGTTGCAAATGCAGACCTTCCTGCCTCTGAAGCTTAGGGTCCTCCCATCACATCAAACTGGAATCATGCAGCTGCTCTTAACACAGAGTCCTCACAAACCTTGTTTTCCTTGCAGACAAAATCACAACCAGGAGCCAAGTCCCCATGGATAAAAACAGCTGTTCACCAAAGGTTCTGTTTTATGTTATTAATTCATTTAAAAGGAAATCTGGTCTCTAACCAGCACTATTGTCATATCCACACCCAAGAAGAGGGAAAAAAATGAGTCTGGAAGGTGCAAAGTGGTGGCTTCATTGGATCAAATGCGCTGCTGGCCCATGTCTGCAGGCAGACCTGATTCCTGCCCCCGCGGCTCTCCCTTCCCACGAGGCCAAGTGTTTCTCTGGCGCCCAGGGAGGGACTCCAACCTCTGCCCACATCTTGAATGGAGTTTGGGGGAAGCCTTTTCCACTTTGCTTCTGTTGTGACAAGAAGTCGTTACGGTGGGTAGAGCAACTACCAAGAAATGAGAAGCAAATAACAAATGCAAACTCAGAGCAATTAACAGATGAGAGGCTGTGGCTCAGACTTCCGGTGCCGACATCAGCGCTGACGGGCCTCGCGCTGGAGCCATCCACCCCGTGTCTTGGCCCCAAGTGGAGGGCCCCTGGACCACCCCCCTACTACCGAATTCAGTTTTTTGAACCAAGGGAGGCACTACAGCACAGAAGAGGATGCAATGAGATATACCATCATTATCACTACCGCACCCTCAATGCATTCAACAAGTGACATCAGGATCGGGCACTGGGCTGGGTCACAGGATATGGGGGGAATAGTATTGGCATGCTGAAAAGTGCTATGCACGGGAAGCAGGAGACGGTGTGTCGAAAGGGAGCATGAGGGGAACCTGCATGATTCCCAGTCTGGGGCTCCCACCTGCTCATTCCATCTCTGGGACCGGGAGTGGCGGGGGTGGGGGCGGGGAGGGACCAGGGAGGCTGTGGGCAGCACAGCGCAGCGGGCTCGGGCTTGCTGAGGCCGAGAGGTCTGCTACTGGCCCCTCACGAGGCCTGACCAGCAAGGGTGAAGGAGGTGTGCATCCAAGGAGCAGTGGGGAGCCTCTCAGAGGGTTCTAGGCATGAAAGGGTCAGACTGTGGCTTTAGAAAGACGTCTCTGGATACAGAAAGGAGGTTGGGAGGCAGGATTAAATATGGAGAGATGTGACCGAAGGAAAGGTGGCAGAGATCAGGCTAGGCTGGGACAGTGGAGGGAAATAAATGGTCTGAGAAAACTGCCCAGCATGTGACCTGAGAGAGGGGTTTTAATGATGTCATCGAAACTGATCTCCTCTTTACAAATAACTGCCTGCTGGCGACGTGCTTCCCTTCTCCTAGGGCCAAACGCTGTGACTCCAAGGAGCAGCAAAGACACACAGGGTTTGTCTGACATCCAACACTGACCTCGGCTTTCTGGAATGCCCGCTTCTTCAGAGCAGGCAACCCGGCATCCAGACAAAAGGCCAGAGGGTCAGGTTCCTGAACCCACAGGCAGTGTTTTCCTGCACTGCAACGTGTCATGTGGCCCAGAGGAAATGGTGTACTTCAGCAGGGAGTCTCCCATTCCTGCTGACCAGCCCTTCCACAGACCAGCAGATGCAGGTCAAGGCGCTCAGACGCCACGAGCCCTGAGGCAGGAAGGGTGAAGCCAAACTTCTCTAGAGTAAGTGCCCCACAGGGATGCAAGCTCTCTCTGGATAAAGCCTCTTGTCCCCGAATATCCATTAATGTTGCTCTCTTCCTCATTCTAACCCATTTGCCTTTCTCTCTAAGCCCCAGCTTCCCCCCAGGGCCCCAGTGAGCACAGCCAGGATCCCAAGCCCATCCAGACCAGCCCTTGCTTGCCTTCCGCTACCCCTGAGCTCCTGGCCTGTGCCCTGAAGCCTAGTGGCAGGTGCTGGTGACACACTGGTCCCTTACCTCATGCGGCTCCCACTCTAGGCCCACAGCCGTCCTCTGGGGGAAGTCCAGGCTACCCCCGGCACCTCCAACTCCCTTCCACATTGCTGTCAGTGCCCTGGCCTTTGGCTCTGGCCCACAGTCTCCTCCTACCCTCTCCTGCCTTCATCTCCAGAGACGTCACTACACTGGGTGGTGTACCTTCTCACCCCCGGGTCATACCATACCCCCCTTCTCCGGGAGAGACCTTCACCGCCCCCCCCACGGCAGCCCCCCGAAGGCACAGCCACATCCCATCAAGCAGTCTCCAGAGCGACCCCACCTCGCAGACCCCGCACTCTGCCATCACTCTCCCTCTGTGACCTCCTGGCCTCCAGCTCATTCCCCAACTCCAAACCAAATCTGTGCTTTGCCCCCTGCCTGACCTCTGGTTCCCCAGCCCTCCTTGAGTCTTCCAGGCACATCCCTCTCCAGCCCTTCCAGCCTCCCTCTCCCAGGCTAAACACTTGGCTTCCAGGCTCTCTTCCTCCCCCTCTGCCCTCTGCTCTTCCTTCCACTCCCCGAACGCACAGTCCACTCCTCTCTTGCCTGTTTCTTCTCGTCTTTGGCCTCACAGTAGCTTCATAACTGGCCTAATACCAGGCCCTCTCCTCTCTGGTGCTACCACCCCGGCCTCAGACACACTCTGGCAAAGCTCCTGACCAGTCTCCTGACTCCAGTCGGTTCTGTCTCAGGCAGTGAGAATGAACTTCCTAAAATACACACCAGTCCATGTTACTCCCTTTGTGAAATCCCTCCATGAATCCCCAAGCCTAACAACATAGAGCTCTGCCTCCCGCCCATCCCTACCCCACATTCTTCTCGATGCCTCTACATCCTGACAATACTTGTCTCTTGTATGCTCAAGTATCTGTCCCTCCTTCTCACTGGATTATGCCCGCGTCCCCTCCATCTTTGTCTCTCCAGCATGCAGCACAGCACACCGATAAATGAATGAATGAATGAAAGTCAGTAAATGGGCGAAGGTCAGTCAGACTACTGGGGACTCTGACAGCGGGGACAGAGCAATGTCCACAGGGGCAGCAAAAAGACTGGGAAAAACTCAGGCACCCACTAAGGCTCGTTTCCTTCATACTCAGGCCTGCCGGACACCCATGACCCTGCATGCCCCCAGCTGCAAGAGAATGACACGCTGCCTTCTGGTAAGCGCCTGTCGTGCCGACATCCCTGGCAATGGTGCCCTTGAGGAGCACAGAACCGAGAGAATAGCAGGCCTGCCTTTTCTCCTCCCCAGCCATCCGGCACCAAATGTAGTGTTAAATTTCACTAAATATATGATTTGCCTTTTCAATGCGTTATCCACTCTGCCTGAAATGCCCTTCCCAACTCCCATCCCATTGCCCAAACCACCCCTTCAGCCGTCAAGGCTCAGGGCCAATGTGCCAACTCCAAGGCAGAGTGACTCTCCCCACTGATGTCTCCAGGGCCTTCAGGCACCAGGGTGTAAGTCATCTAGACCTCAGCCTCCCTGCCATCTGGGGACCAGGATGTGAACGCAGACCTCAAGGACTCCAGAACAGTGTTTTGACCCACTCCACTATTCAAAGCATCACCTCCTTGGAGCCAGTCGCTCCCACACGGGCGTCGCCGAATGTTCTGCTGGCACAACCTCGCATCGGTGACACACGCAGCCTGTTCCAACTGCTCACCAGTGACAGGAAACGGCCACAAGTCATTGGGAACTTATTGCGTGCGGGCACTGTACTAAGTTCTTACTCACCCACTGTAAGGTAAAAAGTGTGATTTCCCCCATTTTACATGTGAGAAAACAAGCATAAAGAGAATGAGTAACTTGTCCAAAGTCTGAGCTCCTCAGGGTGAAGCCGGGACTCAAGCCCGGCTTTGTCGGATGAGTCCCTGCTCTCAAGCACCGTGCAGGTGAGTGGACCCAGTGGCCCAGTGTGGAAAGACCCCTAGGCTGAGTGACGCACAGGTCGTGCCCATTTCCAGCACATTCTAAGAACAGTCGCTTCCCCTTGATGCGCTTCACATCGGAACCAATGACAAAACCAGTTCTGACAGCTCCACTGGCCTCTGAGAAACTGCTGGGCCTTCACTTTCCTAGGCTGGGAGTTGGGCACAATGACCGCGATATTTGGAGGGAATACTGGTGGGGACAAAATGCCACCCCGAAAATGTACCACACGAGACTACCGCCACCAGGACGCTTCAGAAAGATCTTCTTCACAATGCAGCCTTCAGTCTGAGCCCCGCCAGCTGGGAATCCACCTATCCCCTGCGACCCAATCCACCACGGGGGTGATGGGGCTCTGGGCCACAGCATAGAGGTTAAACCCAGCTGTGAGCCATTATGCTGCAAAGTTCTATCTGCATTCACTCACCAGTGTTTGATAAAATTGGTCACTTGATAGAGTCACCAGGGAACAGGGCAGTTATGGCTCCATACTCGCTAACTTCCATTTTCCTTGCTCTCTGCCAATCCTTAACTCACTGTCTGCCAAGCTTCCTCCAAGCCCTGGGCCGATGCTCTTGCGGTCTCCTTTGCAGAAACAGGCAGAAGCCACAGTTCTACCCTCAGTTATCAACAGCATTTGGAAATTTGAATCTTCAAAGGCTGAGCTCACCAGGCAAAACCCTTGTTTTGGGGGAAGTGGTTCCACCACAAAACAGGCACCCTGGTCATAATGTTCCCTTAATTGGTACGTGCCCGCCTTGGCAATGTGCCAGACACAGCCAGATAACATTCTGCTCCCTACTTTTCTCATTCATTCATTCTCCACTCATTCAGCAAACAGTTATTGAGTATCTACTGTGTTCCAGGCACTGGGATCCAACAGGGTCTCTCAGGAGGCAGACTCCAGAACCTGGAGGCAGACTCCAGGAGCATAACCCTCCTCCTTCTGCCCTGGTGCTTCCCAAAGCCTTTTGGAGGAATCAAGGAACGGGCCCCACTTGGGTGTAGAAGTGGTACAAGGAAGGGAAGACAAGAAGAAAAGGTACCAAAGACAAAGAGAACTGCAAAGAAATGTTAAACTGCAATCAGGAGTCTGCTGGGTAATAGTAACACCAATATTATCCTTTTAAAATTATTGTGTGTATATATATGATGGGATAATACAAAAATGTAATCATTTAATGTTGTTAGGAACCCAAACTGTCAGTGTAAAAGAAATCATGGGGGAAGGGAAAGGGAAAAAAAATAGTTACAAACAGGGAGGGAGGGAGGCAATCCATAAGAGACTCTTAAATACAGAGAACAAACTGAGGGTTGACAGGGGGAGGGGGGAGATGGGTAATGGGCACTGAGGAGGGCACTTGTTGGGATGAGCACTGGGTGTTATATATAAGCGATGAATCACGGGAATCTACCCCCAAAACCAAGAGCCCACTGTATACACTGTATGTTAGCCAACTGACAATAAATTATATTTAAAAAAAATCCCATGAAAATCAAGGGAATTAAGCTCGAAACACTGTAATGTTAGATGTGAACTGGAAAGACCAACATTATATTGGTCACATGCCTACAAATGACCCTCAAATCTCAGAGGCTTACACCAGCAATATTAATTTCACACTCCGAGGTCGGCAGAATGGCTGCGGGTCAGCCAACCTCCCCTGGGCTCACTGGGGCGGGGCCAGGTTAGGCTGGAGTGCAGGCTTTGGGTTAGGTCGGGTCATCCATGACATCCTCATTTTTGGACTCGGGCTGAACGAGCAACAGCTACCCGTACATCACGGAGAGTGGAAGTTCCAAGAGGGCTGGCCATGCCTCTCACTCGCCACGTGCATGCTGTCACTTGTGCCCAAGGCACAGGGCCAAGCCCAAAGTCAATGGGATGAGAAACACACACCACCCACAGGGAAGTCATGCCAAGGGTTAGGAGGGAAGGAAGAGCTATGGAGAAAGAACACCACCTACCCTAATTATGAACTCGTGACTTTTCCTTTCAAAAATAAATATTTCCTAACCCTGTCCACCAAAAGGGCCTAAAAGCAACTGCAACCTCCTCTCATAAGCATCCTTTCACCCAGACTGTGGTTTCTGAATATTATTCACCAGTAAAAGAAACCAGCACCCTGAGGGACATCTGATTCCAGGTCTTCAGCAGGAAATGTACAACATAACACTGACATAGCTCATTGCACCAAAGTGCAAGGAAGCTATCAAAACCAAGAGGATCATGTTAAAAGGATACAGGAGCTGCACCAAGGGCTCCCATTGGTTAAAGAAAGGACAATTCACCTATCAAATAGAATAGTGACTACAATTCACTGAAACACAGATCCTCAACCCCACTCTAACCCTATGGAATCAGAATCTCTAAGGATGGACTTAGGTATCTGTATTTTTTTTTTAACAGAGCTCCCCAACTGATTCTGAGGCATAAGCAGGTCTGAGAGGCACCAGGCCAAAGGCTTCCTCATCTTCTGGGAGGGCAGATCACTCAGAGTGCCCATCTTGCTCTCAGATGCTGGCCTCTGCTTCCTCGGAGCCTTGTCAAACTGCTAACTGTCCTTCATTCTTGTCCTTCCAGCTCTGGGGTGGTCCAGCCACAATGTGGCAGACATCATCAAGAAGAAAAATCCCAGTTTTCAGTCTACTAACAACAATAACAACAGCAAAACAGCTGGGACGGCTCCCAGGGTCCTCCTTTTAACCACAGTTTTGACAATGAGTATGAGCAACAAACTCTCCCATTTTTAGCTAACATAGATCAAAGACATTCAAGTTTGGGGTTTCTCCATATATCTCAAAGTAATTAGTTCTTAATCCTCGCTCTTTATCAGAAGCACCTGGTAACCTCCACAAAACAGGGCTGACTGGGCTCCAGGCTCTGACCCAGAGATCCAGATCCAATGGCCGAGAGTGGAATCTGGGCACCCCATGTTTCAGAGGCTGCCCACGTGATTCTGACGTGCAGCCATGGTAGACAACCACCGCTCCAAGCTAAAATCTTGAAAGCTAAACATCACCACCTTTATGTCTTATCACAATGTGAATCAAGATAGGTCTTGGACGAGGCACCTTCCAAACCTCAGTGCCCCGGGGGAAAGTCTTGGTCTGCCCCTAATTGTGCCTCTAAAGAACTTCCCACCATTTTCCCTCCAACAATCAAGCCTGAGCAGCCGCCCCAGCCCTGGGCACAGGTAGGTTCAGGATTCAGGGCTCATGGCAAGCTGGGCTCCTCTCCCAGATGCTCAGGACAAAGAATAAAGACTGTAATGTTTAAACTGCTCCAGATCAAAGCCAAGCAGACAACATGATCACAAACAGCTTCAAGCTGAGAACTAAGGCAACCATCATACAAATACTCCTCCAGAAGTCTCCAAAAGGTAGACTCGTTTTTTGTTTTTTTTTTTTTTTTTTTATTTAAAAAGAATGGGGATAATTCCATGTTAGAAGAAAACAGTAAAAGATTGGAAGTCAGCCAATTCAAACAAGCAAACATAGTTCTGCTCCCCAAACCTGATAAACATAGTGCACACGCACACACACAGGTGCACGTGCATGCGTGCACGCACACACACACACACACACACTAATTCAAATCATTGCCACGCCCTCACATAGATAATGAGAGCAGCTAGTGGCACTAGTTTCCTCCTAATTTGCAGTAGGTCAGATGCCAGCTCTCAGAAGGCCTAAATCCTTTGTCTGGCTTCATATTAAAATATGCTGCTTTTCTCGAAGACTTAACAGCTACCATACTATAAGAAGAAGGGTTGTATGTCAAGATAGTTCTGGAATTCACACCATGGTTGCAGCAGACACTTTCTGACCTATCTCCCCATCTACACCCCTCTTCTCTAAAATGTGCACCCCATTCACCAGGCTGGGTCCCCTCAGCTGTGCCTGCCTGTTCGGTCACATACCCCTGGCGTAGATTATGAACCAGCACTAGATATGTGGCTCAGCCGGGCTGGGTTGAGAGCTACTCATTTCAGTCTGGAAGGTGGATTAAAGGAGGATCACATAAATGTGAGCCCTTCGGGGAGGCCAGCTTGGACCACGTGAGCAGACAGGAAAGAAGGCAGGAGAGCAAAAAAGAGGAAACAGCAGAGGCAAGAGGCAGAGATGGCTTGAGTCTTGGTTGGCACTCTAGCTGCCTGAACTCCATGCCTGTGGATTCCACCAAGTGCCCTTTTGTCCTCGTATTAAACTCCTCTTCTGCCTATTCAGCTACTTTGAAATGGATGCCTATCACTTGCCAACAAAAAAAGATCGCTGACTAAAACAACTATAAAGCCTTGTTATCAACTACTAAACACTTCCAGGATATTTTTAAAGACCAAGACCAACTTTTTTCTCTTTATTGGATACGCTGTTTCTAAAAATGTACATATGCTTTTAATGTACATATGTACGTGTTTTGCTGTGGCAACTGGTTTTGAAATCAGAAACAAGGCAACCACCAGAATTTGGGATCAACAAAAAGAAAGCTCTCTAGAAAAAACGTTCCCTCACAGGAGGAGGGAGGGGAAAAGGAATCAGTGTGGGAAGGCCTGGCTCGGTCATGGAGGCCGTGGGCACCGAGTGCCCCCAGCCTCACCCGAGTGGGCCCAACTCAGTGAAATTCTCCACAGAATTCAAACAGCTGGCTCACAGAACGAGCACCATCAAGAATGAGAAGCTCCTGGATGCTCTCTCTAACAGGGGCTTAAGTCAGTAATGCATTTATAGAGACTTCAAGAAAGAAACCTGACTAACTCCCCTCTTCCCAGCTACAGTGTTTAGAGCAATTTAAAGGACAGAGTACAGACCTCCGGCTGGATGGCTTTAAACACAGGTATGTCCATTAACGTGATCTGGCTCTGTAACAAAAGAGAATCAGTATTAGAATAAACCGTAAACCAAAGACAGCTGTCATGTTACTTTAAATCTATACAGGGTAAGAACACATTCTCCCATGAGACACAAATTAAGAAAGAACAGAATAAAAAATTTCTAAAATGCCTCTCCTATCCTTCCCCTTTCGTAAATCTTGTCCCCACATCCTTCTTTCTTTAATGTGAGACAAACTCCCAATTTAAGAATTGATAATAGTCATTTGGAGGATGGAACTGAGATGAAGGGGAACATTTTCAGTTTGGATATTTTTGTACTTTGTGAGTTGTTGCTTCAAGCATGAATTACTTTTGGCATTTAAAAAAGTTGTAGACACAATATTAAAAATTAGAATGCTAAAGAGACACTATCTATTACTCTAAATTTAAATTTTTTTAAAAAAACTGTGGCTTATAGAAATTGTACATTTCTTCTGAAGTCTCAGCCTCCTCTAAATTATACAGTAGAGTGCTACTCAAGACGCGAGGACCATGCTGGACCGCAAACTATTCATTCCACCAGCCCACAATGAGAGAACTTCAGAATTTGAGAGCAAGCATTTGGGAACTTTTATAGCAAATTGCCACATTTTTATTGTATTTTTTTAAAGTATCAGTCCTCAACAGATAGGCAATGAAAAAAAATGGCCCTTTACCACAGCTAGCTTGAGAAGCATTAATGCTGTAGATACAGAAAACACATATAATTAAAAGGCTGTTCTAGGGGGCGCATGGGTGGTTCAGTGAGTAGAGCGTCTGACTCTGGATTTCAGGTCTGGTCATGATCTCTTGGTTCAGGGGTTAGAGCCCCACGTCAGGCTCTATGCTGATAGTGTGGAGCCTGCTTGGGATTTTCTCTCTCTGTCTCTCTCTCTCTCTCAAAATAGATAAATAAACTTAAAAATAAAATAAAATAAAATTAAATTAAATTAAAAATAAAATAAAATAATATAAAATAATAAAAGGCTGGTCCCATCGTTAGCTGCTCATCGGGCAGCAATAAGAGAAAGCATCCTTGCTGATCTTTCCAGGCCAAGGCAGAGACTGAGCTGACTTCACATGACCTGCCCATCTCCACATGTCACCTGGGATGCCAGATGTCAGTTAACAGACACCTCTGTGACAGGCCAGGGAAGGAGAGCCAAGGGCATTTGGCTGCCTCCTAATGCAAGAAGATACCCTGCCCCTGGCACACAGGTCAAAGAGGAGGATGTGATGCAGGGGAAGGAACTTGGGCTCTGGAACCAGCAGGACTTGGGTGTATGTCTGGGTAACACTGCTTGACGGCAATATTCTCTTTGACGCATGATTTAACCTCTCTCCCAATCTCAGGCGCCACATCTAGGAAATGATGACAATAATCCCTATCTTATAGGATCCTTGGGAATATGTAAGACAAGAAGTGCAGAATGTCTGGCATATGACAGGTGCTCTCTCTAGATACAGATATGCACATGTGTATACACATACATATATACATGCAAATAGAGAGAGCGCATCTGTATATGGTGTAGAGAGAGAAACACATACACAGAGACTGAGAACGTCTGTCAGGTGCCAGGCATTCTGCACCTCCTATTTTGAATTTTCACAAAGATTATATATACCACAGACCCATGAACAACACAGGGGTTACGGATGCCAACCTTCCACAGTTGAAAATCTGCATATAACTTTTGACTCTCCAAAAGTTAACTACTGACAGCCTACTATTGACCAGAAGCCTTACTGATAACATCAACGGCTGATTAACACATTGTATGAATTATATGCTGTATTCTTACAGTAAGGTAAGCTAGAGAAAAGCAAATGTTATTAAGAAAATCATAAGGAAGAGAAAATACATTTACAGTACTGTATTTATTTAAAAACATCTTTATATAAGCGGATGCACACAGTTCAAACCTGTGTGCTCAAGGGTAAACTGTACCCACATGTGTGTTCGTACATTTATACTTCCATATCGTATGTATGCGAAGTCACACAGATGGGCTCATGTACTGGATGTGAATTTATGGCTCCTGACCAATACATGAGCTAAGAAATAAGGGACTAGTGATGCATTTGAATATTCATGTATCAAAGTTGCTCTAGAGAACACTTAAAGGAGGCTGTTACATTGAGTCAACAAATACTGTCATGAAAAAAAGCCTCATGTCCAAAATACATGAGAAAAATGACAACAACGCAGTATGTCAGGTGTAACCACAATCCGGGGCTAAGGTGCAGAACTGTGGTTGCCTCTCGGCATAATTTAAAGGTGGTCCAAAAGCACTGGGTTCCTGAGAAGCACAGGATGCAGGCCAAAGCGTACCATCCTCAGGGCTGAGCGGGAGAGGGAAGTCAGCAGGTGGCCTCCGTGAAGAGCCTCTCTGTCCCCTCCAAGGGGCTAGTGCTGCCACTAACGGAAGCTCAGGAGAGGGACAGCAAAGGCGCTGGGAATGAAGAAGCACTTGGGAATCGAGTCCTTCCACCTCTGGGTCTACCCACCAGCAGTAAGGGGGCACTGGACGTCCACACAAGGTGGGTCTGGCCCTTGTAACCCGGGTGTCAAGGGACGACTGAGGCCTGGAGGCCTAAAGGTCTGCATGTCTGGCCCAGAGCTATGTCCCGGGCAGTGCAAACAGACTGGCGATCCTCCTGCCAGACCTGTGGAGACTGCTAGCCAAGTCCCCTCACATTTGGATTAATTCTGTCATCCTGGGGAAGAGGACGGCCTTATGGAAACAGGAGATTCATGCTGAAAGCTCAGAGGGCCTTGGAAATCCGTCCTGTGGCTCAAGTTAACTCCCTACCTGGGAGAACCAGCAGGATGTTTGCTATGTCATTTAGGAAGAGAACCAAAAGTCCACTAATGAGAAAATAAGAAAACTTCCTCTCCATCCTGCCATCACTTCTAGGGCTTGCTACCGAATTTCTAAATGATTTATGCAAATAGTGGCTTTACGTCTCACACGGTTTTGGAAGTTCCAAATATTGTGATCCCTGCTCAGACCCTACGTCAGAAAGTGTATTCAGGTTTTTTATTCAAAACAAACAACAACAGAGGTCACCAAACTTAAAACAGACTGGCTGGTCCCAAACACACAATCTGAGGGTTTTCCGAAGTCTCTCGTGCATTTTTATCCTCACAATTCTGACCAAAAAAGAAGCCGAGTCCAGAACAAGAATATGTCAATACACAGGTAAAATCTTCAGATTACAAATGTGTCATTTTAGAACAAAGCCATACACGCACGGAAAGGGTGCTGACCAGCCGTCCTTCCCAGGAAGTGTGGGGGCTCCAACACAGGCAGTTTTACCAGAAAGGGAGGGTGTGGGTAGGGATGGAGGCTTGAGGGCGGCCAGTCCCGTCCCCCTTCACAGTGGCCCTCAGCCTCAGAAGACCTTGCCCCTCCCTCAGGGGAGAGGCCCGGGCTTCGTGGAGAGAAGGAGCATTTCCGGGGATGTGATGCGGCCTCTGTAAAAACGCCCGGCAATAGGGCCCTCGGGTCCACAAGCAGCACTTGTCGTGAGGAGCAGGCATGGTATGGAAGTGTTGAATCACTACACTGTGCACCTGAAGCTAATATTAGATTGCACGGGAACGGACTGGGAAACATAAGCACAGTGAATGAATGAATGGACAAATGAATGAATGCAGCACAGCCTCCACAGTGGAGCACACATGCCTGGACGGAGGTGCACACTCATGAACAAGTCTCTCCACGGCTTCTCCTTATCTTTGGAAATAAAGCCTTCAACAGATGTCCAATGAAGCTAGCCACCTGGCAATGCCTTTCTTAATCCTTTTTTTTTTTTTTTTTTTTTTTTTTGAGAGAGGGTAACAGAACACCAGCAGGGGTGGGGCGGGGGGAGGGGGAGCGACACAGGAACCAAAGCAGGCTCCAGGCTCTGAGCTATCAGGGTTCAAACCCACAAACTGCGAGATCATGACCTGAGCCGAAGTCAGACACTCAACCTACTGAGCCACCCAGGAGCCCATGCCTTCCTTAATCCTAACTCCTCCAACCCCCTCCTTCACCCTAGTCAAGGACTCCCTAAAAACCCAGGCTTTTTAGGGAAACGGCCAATCTCCACATATTACAAAACATTTCTGTTGAGGTGACCCCTTCAGAATGGAGAGACCTACTGGAGTACTTCACAATATGGCCCTAAAGAAAGAGGGTTACTGGGTGGATAAATGAAAGCTACTTAGCTAAAAAGGAAAGCAAAACACACACACACACACACACACACACACACACACACACACACACACAACAAAACCACAAAAAAAACAAAAAACAAAAAAAACCCAACTGTTCTCTACATATGCTGAATGTAGTGTTTCCCCCTCTGACACTGGTGACTAAATCCCCTCTTCCCAGCCACAACCTTAGTATAAAGGCTCTCTCAACCCCCAAATAAACAAACAAAAGAAGTTGTTGGCAAATGAGTAGCACATTTTGTAACAGAAGATACCTTTAAATTTGCATTTAGATCACTCCACCAGCTCATGACCGGGAAGGCTCACAGAACAAAAGGGCAATCAGCTCCACAGATACATTCCTACTTGTACTCCTAGAGCCACAGAAACATGTGTGGGGCAAATTCAGAATGACAGTCAAGGAAATGCAAATTAAACAGGAAGATGCCATTTGTTGTCCATCAGTGCCACCAGGAGCGACAGGACTTTACAGACTGCTCTGTTCTTTTTGAAAAGCAATCTGGCAGCAACCCATTACAAAAGTTCTTTAACTCTTGCTTTTTCTGAAAAGTCAAACTTCTAAAAAAAAAGTTGCAAGAATAGTATGATGAACTCGATAACCTTTCACCTGGCTTCACTAATTATTAACATCTTGCCTCATTTGCTTTTTCTCCATGTATATAATTATATATACACCATTTTCTCCTGAGCCACTCGAGAATAAAATGCAGATATCATGACTCTTCACCCCTAAATCCTTCAACATGTTCTTTCCCAAGAACAAGACCATGCTCTTACATAATGATAAAATTATTACACTCAGGAAACTTATCATTGCTACAACAGTATTATCTAATATTACATACAGTCCACATTCAAAATTTGCTAAAATATCCCAATGGTTTTTACAGCAATTTTTTCACAATCCAAGATCAGGCATTGCAGTTAGATACTATCTCCTAAAAAGTGAAATGAGCATATGGCTGACACAGCAATCCGTATACCTACAGAAAGACAAGCGCTAGAAACAAAAAAGGCCACAAAAAGGGACTTGTTGGGAGAAAAAAATTATGGTACATTCAGACTCTGGAGTTTCATGCAGCTATTAAAAATAGAGAATTAGGGGTACGTGGGTGGCTCAGTCACTTAAGCCTCCGAATTCAGCTCAGGTCATGGTCTTGCAGTTCACAAGTTCGAGCCCTGCATCAGGCTCTGTGCTGACAGCTCAGAACCTGGAGCCTGCTTCTGATTCTGTGTCTCCCTCTCTCTCTGTCCCTCTCCCACTTGCACTCTGCTTCTCTCTCTCTCAAAAATAAATAAACATTAATTTTTTTTAAAAAAAAATAGAGAATTAAATCTATACATATTGACCTAGAAGGATGTCCATGAACTATTGATGACAAAGTTCCAGCTTTGCTCTTTACTCTTTCAGCCTGCTGAGGAGGAGGATGGAAATCTAGCTGTCGAGCACCCCTGCTGAGAAACTGAGGACCTTTTAAATGATTTGAAACCTTTTTATTACAAAATAACACACATTCACATAAACCACATCAAGCAATTACACGGTTTGATGACTTATTATAAGATGAATACCTTGTAATTACCACCTCAGTCAAGAAATAGCTACCTCAATCAACACACGAACGGACCCCGAAAATGGGGTATATACACACACTAGGGAGTATTATTCAGCCTGAAAAAGCAAGGAAATGCTGACATATGTCACAATATGGACAAACCTTCAGGACATGATGCTAAGTGGCAAAAGCCAGACACACAAAAAATACTGTCTCGGTGGTTGAGGGTAGGGGTGATGGAGAGTTGTTTAATGGGTATGGCGTTTCGGGTGTGCAGGATGAAACAGCTCTGGAGATCAGGTGCACGACAATGTGAATGTACTTAACACTACTCACCTGTACACTTAGACACGGTTACAGTGATAAATTTTATGTTGCATATAGTTTACTACAATTCAGAAAAGTCACCCCAGAGTTCTTCCCTGTGCCTCATCCCAATCACAAGGCCTCCCTCCGGCCATGAGAAACAGAGGTCCTGACTTTCCTCAAGTTTCTTTACGATTTGATCACCCAAGTGTGTGCACCAGGGCATCATGGTGGCATCTTGCCCGTTTCTTTTTTTAATGTTTATTTGTTTTTGAGAGAGAGAAAGCGCAAGCAGGGGAGGGGCACAGAGAGAGGGGGATAGATAGATAGTCCAAAGTGGGCTCTATGCTGACAGCACAGAGCCCAATGTGGGGCTCGAACTCACAAACCGTGAGATCATGACCTGAGGCGAAGTTGGATGCTTAACTGACTGAGCCACCCAGGCACTCCTTGCCCACTCTTGAAAGTTTAACGTGCGGCACCTGACTGGCTCAGTTGGTAGAGCACGTGACTCTTGATCTCGGGGTTGTGAGTTCAAGCCCCACGCTGAGGGTAGAGATTACATAAAAAAATAAATAAAAATAATATAAATAAAATAAAAGGTTGATGTGTATTTGGAAGTTTCTTTTAATCTACAAGTATTCTCTCCATCTCTTGTTTTCCTCACAATGTATCTGCTGGAGAATCCAGGCCATTTGATCTACACAGTTCCCCACATTCAGAGTTCAGGTCAACATGTTCCTCTGTCCTTGGCATTTCCTGCAAATTGTCAGCTGCACCCGGAGACTTGAGCAGACACAGGTTTGATCCCTTTGGCAGGAATGGAGGTGGTGCTGTGCTGTTCCATCAGGAAGCACATAATGTCTCTCCTTTTGTGTCAGTAGCTATTGATGCTCAATGCTTAGATCTATTAACTCACTCGGGTTATAAAATGATGATACTGTATTCCAATTCTATCATTCCTTTTCCACTTATTAACTGAAATTATCCTTACCCACTATTTGGTTACCCAGTACAGTTCAAAAGTTCAAAAGTGAAAGGTAAGACAAATACTGGATTCTTTCTTTCTATTTCTTAGGTTTTAAGGTAATAAATTTGTTCCCTATTGTCAGCCAGTGATGACCCATTGTTTGATGGGTTTCAATCAATTCCAAATATTATTCTTTTGAAGCTCAAAGGATCCCATCACTGGACAATGGCAGCTTCTTCCTCTAGGTGGCTCCTGAGTCCTTTTGACATGACCCTCTTGGTCCTCGATAGCTTCCTCGCTGGTATTGGAAAGATGTACAGGCTCATCTTGAACATTTCCTGTCCTAGACCTAGAATCAAGCAATTCTCTGGGAAGCCCCGGTCTCTTTCAGTGGTAAATGGTATTTCACGACCACAGTCTGGAATTCATACTGATATTTCCAATTCAAATTCAGGACACTTTTCTCCCCCTAACTTACTTACCTTCTTCTGTATTACATCTCTTATCTCCTTTCTTCCATATTGAAAATCCTGGTCTCAAGGACACAGGGTATACAGGATTGCATTATCCCATAATTATTCATTTCCTTTATCCTACTTTATTCGCACAACAGTCTTAGAATAACAATATTAATGCTACCACCATCAGTGTAATTACTGAGAAAAGTTATGAAAGTTTTGTATATGTTCTCTCCATCCTCCCACATTTTTGACAGTCTACACTGTAAGAGTCACACTGCATCTATTACATGGGCAACACGGCCATTACACACCATACCTTCTCCTTCCCTTAGTCATTCGGTCTTAACTCTACAGTAACTGAGTGTTCACTGCTCTCCATCAGTCTTTATAGTGATGTTTCTCTAATCATTTTCACGGCCTGAAGCTTGTTCTCTGGTAAATTCCTCAGAAAGGGTTCACAGGAATAACATTCTCTGAAGAATAATCTTCTTGCATGTTCATAATAGTCCGTGCCCTTAATACCTGAAAGTCAGTGTTACTGGATATAAAATCTTTGGCTCACATTTTTTTTCCTTGACTTACTTGATTACATTATTTTGCTTTCTTTTGGCAAAAAGTGTTTGGGTCAAAAATATTGATGGTAATCTAATTTCACTTCTCTCAATAATTTCATGTTGCTTACATGTTGAAATGATACTATTTTAGATATACCAAGTAAAGTAAAATATATTTTTAAAGTAATCTCAGGGGCACCGAGGTGGCTCAGTCAGTTAAGTGTTTGACTCTTGATTTCAGCCCAGGTCATGATCTCACGGTTTGTAGGTTCAAGCCCCGTGTAGGCTCTGCACTGGCAGTGCAGAGCCTGCTTGGGATTCTCTCTCTCTCTCTCTCTCTCTCTCTGCCCCTCCCCTGTTCATGTTCTCTCTCAAAATAAATAAACTTTAAAAATAATAATAAACATTAAAAATAAAAATATAATTTCAACTCCTTTCTTTAATGTGGCTACAAGCAAATTTAAAATTGCATATGTGATATAGAAAACCCTAAAATCTCCACCAAGAAGCTACTAAAATTGAGAAATGAATTCAGTAAGGTTGCAGGATACAAAATCAATGTACAATAATCCATTGCATTTCTATACACAAATAATAAATCAGCAAAAAGAAATTAAGAAACAATCCCATTTACAATTGCACCAAAAAATGATAAAATACCCATGAACAAACTTAACCAAGGAGGTAAAAGACCTGTACACTGAAAACTATAAAACACCAATGAAAGAAATTAAAGACAACACTAGCCCATGAATTGGAAGAACAAGTATTGTTAAAACGTCCATACTACCCAGAGCAATCTACGGATTTAATGCAATCCCTATCAAAATACAAACAGCATTTTTTATAGAACTAGAACAAGCAATCCTAAAATTTCTATGAAACCACAAAAAAACTCCCAAATAGCCAAGGCAATCTTAAAACAGGAAAACAAAGGTGGAGGTATCACAATTCCAGATTTCAAGTTATACTACAAAGCTGTAATGATCAAAACCGTGTGGTACTGGTACAAAAACAGATACACAGATCAATAGAACACAATAGAAAGCACAGAAATAAACCCATAATTATATGCTCAATTAATCTTTGACAAAAGAGGCAAGAACATGCAGTAGGAAAAAGGCAGTCATGGAGCCTAGGTGGCTCAGTCTGTTAAGCATACCACTTCGGATTCAGTCATGATCTCATGGTTTGTGATTTTGAGCCCTGCCTCACTCTCCCTCAAAAATAAATAAACATTAAAAAAAAATCAGGGTCCCTTCAACAAATAATGTTGGGAAAACTGGACAGCCATATGCAAAAGAATGAAACTGGACAACTTTCTTACACCATACATACATAAAAATAAACTCAAAATGGATTAAAGTCCTGAATGTGAGAACTGAAACCATAAAAACCCTAGAAGAGAGCACAGGCAATAATTTATCTGACATCAGCCATAACAACATTTTTCTAGGCATGTCTTGTGAGGCAAGGAAAACAAAAGCAAGAATAAACTTTTGGGACTCCAACAAAATAAAATCCTTCTGCACAGCAAAGAAAACAATCAATAAAACTAAAAGACAACATATCGAATGGGGGAAAGATATTTGCAAATGATATATCCAATAAAGGTTTAGTATCCAAAACATATAAAGAACTTATACAACTCAACACCAAAAACCCAAATAATTCCAATTAAGAAATGGGCAGGAGACATGAACAGGCACTTCTCCAAAGAAGACATCCAGATGGCCAACAGACATATGAAAAGATGTTCAACATCACTCATCATCAGGAAAATGCAAATCAAAACCACAATGAGGTATCACCTCATACCAGTCAGAATGGCTAAAATCAAAAACATGAGAAAACGACAAATGTTGGCAAGGATACGGAGAAAAAGGACCCTTTGTGCTCTGTTGGTGGGAATGCAAACTGTTGCAGCCACTGTAGAAAACAGTACAGAGGTTCCTCAAAAAATTAAAAATAGAACTACCCTATGATCCAGTAACCACACAACTGAGTATTTACCCAAAGAATATGAAAACACTGGGGCACCTGGGCGGCTCAGTTGGTTAAGCATCTGACTTCAGCTCAGGTCATGCTCTCAGTTTATGAGTTTGAGCCCTGCATCGAGCTGTCAGTGAACAGCCTGCTTCGGATCTTCTCTCTCCCTCTCTCTGCTCTTCCCCCCCCTCTCTCGCTCTCAAAAAATAAACATTAAAAAAAATATATGAGAAAACTAATTTCAAAGGATATGTGCACCCCTGTGTTTATTGAAGCATTATTTACAATAGCCAAAATTAAAGAAACAGCCCAACTGTCCATCAACAGATGAATGGATAGAGAACACATGGTATAAATACACAAAAGAATACTATTCAGCCATAAAAAAAGAATAAAATCTTGCCATTTGAAACAATATGGATGGATCTGAAGAGTATAATGCTAAACAAAGTAAGTCAGTCAGAGATTTCATTCATATGTGGAATTAAAGAAACAAAACAAATGAATAAAGGGGAAAAAAAGACAAAGCAAAAACAGACTCAACTATAGAGAACAAACAGACGGTTTGCTGGGGGGCGGGGAGGGGGGGGGATGGGTGAAGTAGGGGAAGGACACTTATCATGAGGAGTACTGAGTAATACATTGAACTGTTGGATCACTATATTGTACACCTGAAACTAATATAACACTGTATGCTAACTATACTGGAATTAAAGTGTTTTAAACATATATATAAATAAATTAAATAAAATTGCACGTGTGGTTCAGATTATATTTCTGTTGGATAGTGCTGGTCAAGAATGCCAGTCCTAGTTTTAAATCCCAGATAGACAGTGACACTTACCATCTGCGTGAAGAGGTGACTTTTCTCTTTAAGAACTGACTTCCTCATCAGTATACTGGGAATAACAAATACACCTAATGTATAAGGCTGATGTGAGAAGTCGATTAGATAATACACGTAAAACACTTAGTGTTACAACCTAGACATGGTAGGTGTTCAAAAATAGGAGTTGCCCTTATTATCACGGTCCAGCATTAGCTGAATAGTCAGCAGATGAAGGTTTTAGACCTGGCTCTGCCCACACCTGGCTATGTGATCCAGGCAAAAAAAAAAAAAAAAAAAAAATCATCTCTTAGATCCTTCATTTCTTCATTAGGAAATCAGGAGCTAACAGGTCATGATTTCACGGTCCATGGAATCGAGCCCCACATCAGGCTCCATGCTGACATCACGAAGCCTGCTTGGGATTCTGTCTCCATTCTCTCTGCCCCTCCCCCTGCTCATGCTTTCTCTCTCCCCCCCTCTCTCTCTCTAAATAAATAAATAAACATTAAAAAAAAAAAAAAGAAAAATGGGGCGCCTGGGTGGCTCAGTCGGTTAAGCATTCTACTTCAGCTCGGGTCATGATCTCACAGTCTCTGAGTTTGAGCCCCGCGTTGGGCTCTGTGCTGACAGCTCAGAGCCTGGAGCCTGCTTCAAATTCTGTGTCTCCCTCTCTCTCTGGCCCTCCCATGCTCAGGCTCTGTCTCTCTCTGTCTCAAAACTAAAAAAATAAAATAAAATAAATTTTTTTAAAACATTAAAAAAAAGAAAGAAAATCAGGAGCTAATAATTCTGTTTCATTGGGTTACTCTGAAGACTGAATTCTTTTAGTCAACATGTATTCACTGACTACCTACTATGAGCTAGGCACTCTTCTGGGCACCTTGGAAAGAGCAATGAACAAGTCACAATAAGTTCCTGTCCTTAAAGAGTTTCTATTCTGGTGGAGGAGACAGAGCACAACTGTTATTCTATGGTGTGAAATGTTGGGTAGTAATGAGAAATTGAAGAAGCTGGAGCAGGGTAAGGGAAAAGAGAGTGATGGAGAGAGGCCACTTCAGTCCAAGGACAGAGACAGAGACAGGTAGAGAAGAGCCAGTAGGAGGGAAGGAAAGGACGTGCAGGGCCCTGCAGCAGGGAGATGCCAGGTGAGTCTGGGTTAGAAAGAAGGAGCAGAGGTCTAGCTGGGGAGCGGAGATGGGGGCAGGAGAGGAGGCTTGGCCAGACCCCAGGGGGCACTGGAGGCCTCCTGAGGAACACAGGGTCTCATTCTCCTACAAGGCAGCTGCTAGAGTTTTACACAGGTTTTTATATGATCCCTTGGCTACGCTGAAGGAGGTGACCCACGTGCCAGGCTCAGCAAGGCACAAAATAAACGCGGAGGCCGACAATGGCAGAATGATGAGATGCGGCCCAGTGCGCTCCCACAGCACCCTGGAGGGCACAAAGCCTGGTCCGGCAAGGGGGACAGGGAGGAGTGGGCGTGGCGGGAGACACTTCTAGGGTTGCCCTGGGACAGTACCTGCAATGAGGCCCAACGTCACCCCAGGGACAATATACTGTTCACCCTCAAAGTACAAAAGGAAGAAACCAAGTCCTGGCGAAACAAGGAGCCAACTCTGCCCCTCAGAGCAGCACAAACACACTTGTTGGAGAAGAAACAATTTTTAAAAACTTTATTATTACAAAATATTATTTTCTACCATTGTAGAAAACAGTCACTGTAAAAATGTACAATTTACAAATAAAGAAAAAGAAGATAAACTAAATTCCAATTAACCAGAACCCTACAACCAGAAACTACAGTAAATAACGTTTGGCTATTTATATCCAGATATTTAGGACTATGTAAACATCAGATCTAGACCTCTTCCTACACAAATATAAATCGTGTGTGTGCTGTACATGCTTTTTAAAAACGGCACCGTTCTCTATTAATCGTGCCATAACTTGCTCCTTTCACTTACTTTCCATATATACTGCGCATGACTTCCAAGGTGGTTCATTTCTAGATTGATGGCATCCTTTTTAATGCTGCTTGGCATTTCAAAAAGAATATTCTATCCCATGGTCCCTATTATGGGGCATTTGGCTTGTTTCCAACCGGAGGAACTTTTCGCTGCCCCCCACCCCCATCACACTGTTTTGGTGTCCACACACCCACAGCTGTCGTATTACTTACAGCAAACTCCTCGGGACTCACTTTCAAGACATCGAAGACAACGGCATCGTAGCTCTTGCTGGCATAGTCGCAGCCCTGGCCCTCCAGAGAGTCTGAGCTGCTGCTGCCCTGTGGAGGACAGGGAGAGAGGGTACCACCTGAGCAGTCGGGCTGACCCCAGAATCACTGGCCCCCACACCCAGAACCGAGGACACGAGAGTGACAGAACCATGCAGGGACAAAAGCTGCTACTGCTCGCTGCTTTGCCCTGTTCCATACAAATACTCTTGTTTAATTCTCTTGAGAACTCTTTGAGCACACACTATTTTTATTCCCATTTTGCAGATTAGGAAGCAGAGGCCATGCCACCTCCCCAAAGTATCGCAGCTAGGAAACTGAAGAGCCAGGAGATGAATCTAGTTTTGCATCTATGTGAGGCCAGACGCATCCCCCCTCAATCACTACCCCAGACTGCCTCCAGCCCGCTGTGTAGCTGGTGGGGTAAAAAGATTCAGCCCACTCTTCCTTCAGAGAGAAGCAGGCCTTCACACCTCAGGAGGCCTGAGGCAATCGTCTGTTCTATGACGTCTTTCAAACATCACCTGGTTTCACCTTTGTTTTTTTTCTTGAAGTCACTGCAGGAAATTCTTACACAAAGTATTAAACTGGCCCTCAAGGCTTATTTCATGTAGGGGACACTTGAAATTCAAAGCCTGCTAGCTGATGAGGTGAGACGTAACCAACTGGCTTTGGAGACAGGCCCGAAAGTTCTATTTGGTAGAGCCCCTCGTTAAGAACACCCTGGGCCCTGCATGTAGAGAAAGTGTCTCCCATAAAAGAGCAAGTTAAAACTCCCCAAATGTGGCCAGTTTCATGAAACCCAACACTGCGGGGATCCCAGAATGTTGAACGTACCTTCTCTTAGATTTTATTTAATTTCATCAAATTCTACTTTGGGGAACCAATCAAACTTACCACCCAAAAACTGTGCCCATTCGTAAATGGTTTTATTCGTCTCAACCCATGAAGAGGGACTTTGTGGTTTCCATTAACCTCAATATCTTGGACCGGGATTTAGAGAACATGCTTTTATTAATTCTTCTTTATTTCACTCTTTCCAAAATGGCTATATCTGGAAAAACCTTGCAATCTTACTGGAAACTGGAGTGTTTTTAGGCCAGTGAGGGAAACCACCAGTCAACAACTGAAAATGTGAGGTTAAAAGGAAGCGCAGAAACTCCAACCTGTAGGTTCCAACAGGCCTGTGTCATCTGAACGTTCTACAAACGAGGTTACAGTACCCAGAAGCCTGAGGTGACCTGAAGTAGCACATCGTAGGGTTAAGAGCTCTCACGTCAGGCCTGGTTGGGATGCCAGCCCCGCACTAGCCGCTGCCTGACCTCCCCGTCTCTGTAAAACAGAGCTGCTGGACCTACTCCCCAGGACTGTGGGACGGGTTATATAAAATGAAGCTTACAAAGCAGCTGGCAGAATCCCCCTCCCCCGGAGACGCCGATTCAAGGGGCGTGGGTGGGGTGGACATGGCTACTTTAAAAGTGCCATGAATGGGGCGCCTGGGTGGCTCAGTCGGTTAAGCGTCTGACTTCAGCTCGGGTCCTGATCTCACAGTCGTGGGTTCAAGCCCCCTGTCGGGCTCTGTGCTGACGGCTCAGAGCATGGAGCCTGCTTCGGATTCTGTGTCTCCCTCTCTCTCTGTTCCTCCCCTGTTCACACTCTGTCTCTCTCTCTCTCTCTGTCTCTCTCTCTCTCTCTCTCTCTCAAAAATATGAACGAAGATTAAAATAAAAATTTAATTAAAACAAAAAGTTCCACGAATTGATGGGACATTCTCCCCTGAGGAGAATCTGTGCTTAACTTCTGAAAAGTAACAAACACTAATCCCAAGTGCCTCTGGAATTGGCAGTCTGTCCCGCCCCTCAGTCTTAGGCACAGACCCTGCCTGAGCAGGTGATTACTGGTAAATCACTCTGCACTTCCTCAACCACCTTCCAGAAAGCAGGCTAAGTGATTTTCCTCAGTGTAGTGTCATTGTGGTTAAGAGCACTGGCTTGAGTCACGGAAGCCTGGCTCCGAATCCCCACCCACTGCTGACCAGCTGTGTGATTTGAGCCAGTGTAGTCCTCCCCTCCTGCCTTGGTTTCCCCATCTAGAAACTGGGGGTGAAGGTGAGTGTGAGGATTAGTGTGATAATGCCTGTGGAACATGCAAGGCAAGGGCCTGGTGTGGAATACACGCTGAATTATGGGGTGTATGTGTGTGGGGTCATTCAGTCACCAAAACCAATTGAGTACATGTGTTCTTTCACTCGCTAACTATGGAGTACTTGCCATGTTCCAGATACACATATACACACACGTGCACATATACACACGGAAGTACCTACACATAGTATATACGTACACGGGTATATGTAGGTGTATATATATGCACACACACACAGAGATCAGAAAAGAAAGAAACTCTACTCGAGATGGAACGTAAACTGTGAATGCAAACAGAAGTCTGATTCCTCCAGTTACCGAACACAGTCCACTCCTGGGACCTCAGGTGTTGTAACTTCCCTGTAACACCCCGTTACATCTGCCCCAGACACACACACTCACACAGGGGGCCTTACTTAACCCAGTGCTGCTCCAAATACATCAGTGCTGGTGCTGATGACAATGCAGGGACTTTATTCAAATCTATACCGGCACCATCAGGGAATTTGAAAAGGTACTCACAAGTGTGTTTTCAGAGGCAGAGATCAAAATAGAGACTTTTTTAAAGGTTTCTAAGCTACGAATTGGTTCCTGTGAAGTTCTAGCTGATCACACAGGATCGTTTCAAAAGCCCAGCTCAACCGTGAGGGACTTACAAGCTCACCACGCTGAGTGTTCCCTTGCCAGCTTGTCACAGGAGCCACGCGTTACACGTTCGGCAAGGTGGCATCCCTGGGCCTGACACCCGCTCCTCCTAGCATGCCTCTCTCCCGTCACGCACTTGGAAAACAAGCTCCCAAACCCCCAGGGCAGGACCCCCCGCCCAGGCCACTCTCAGACCACCAGTCCTTGCAGCCATTTCCTACTGAATAAGGCAAATGAGAACACTGAGCCAGTTGGAAGCACTTCTGTCTGACTTCATTCTGGAATGTGTGACTTATTTATAATCGGCAGCAGCTTTTCTTGGGAAAGATCTGATCCCATCTTGCCACCAAAATGGAATGTGGCACTTGCTATGACCGGACCGGGCAGGTGACAGTTTATCTTTGAAGAGAACCACCACAGAAAACACACTGATCCTCAGGGCTGACCGGCTCCCACATCTCACGCCTGGTGTGGCCAGGGGCCACGGGAGCGCTAAAAATGGTGGTATTCACGGAGCCCTGCTGCCCTGCTGTCCACGACTTAGCTGGGGACTAGGTCAGCTGAAAGGATTCCCCCTGCCCCCCAAATGCCCCAGTTCTCACAGCCCCTGTACCTGTGGAGTGGCGGAGGTGACCAACACACTAGCCATCAGACCATTCCTCTTGTACATAGTCTCCGGGCCACAGGGAGCTTCAGGGCAGCCTCCGTCGGTGACATAACCTGTCTGGAGAAGTCCTACAAGGAAAAAGGGGCTCATAAAAACCAGCTTCAAACCCAACTTCAACCCACCCTGGAGGGGGAGCTGTGCTAGACCCCGGGGGAGACCTTCATAAACAAAGCTTATAAGCCAGCAGCCTACAGGCTAAGTATGACCCACAGACATAGTTTCTTGGGCTTGTACAGGTTTTAGTATTTTTAAAATTCATCAACAACATTTAATTAGAAAGCTTCACATGGAATTATGGATTTCCAGCCTTTCTTGAAAATGAGAATACCTGGCAGTACTGGGCCCACGTTGCTACTTGATGAGCATCAGCGGAGCTGAGCGACAGCTGCCCCCACACCGGAGCAAGTGCCTTCCGGACGGCACCTGGGCTGTGCAACCATTTGGGTGCATGCCTGACCCTCTCAGGCACTAGAGTTTGTGACCTTTGTTTTCAAAGAAAGCAGGGAAAGAGTACAAACCGCTCCTACCGTGCTTCCCTGTGCACAAGACCGTTTCATCAGTAATAATGTGATCACAGCTAATATTCGCATACCGCTCACCCCATGCCGCGCACTTTGCGTACATGACCTAACCCTCACAACCGCCTCAGGTAGGTGCTATCGCTCCCACATTAGGTGTGAGGAGTTTGAGGCACAGAGAGGTTAAGTAACTCATGCTTTGGGGCCTCTAGTCACGCAGCCCCACCATCCCATCATCATTCAAGACCCTGCTCAAATGTCATTTCCTCGGGTTACCGAGCCTGGACCACTGGAACCAGAACCAGATGCTCTCGTGCCAACGCGTACATGCCTCTAGGAGGGCATTTATCACATCACTCAACGACACGGAGCTGCAGCCACCACCTGCTCTTTAGAAGGAAAGTGACCAGGAGAGTAGGGAGGGTGCAAGAAGGGAAGGAAAGGAGAAGGTCAGGTACCAGCCGGCAGCCAACTGCATTTATTCAGGCCAGAGATGAAGGTCCCCTGAGCTAAGCGAGGTTGTTGCAGTGGAGTCAGAGAGGAGACAGACTGGGAGACAACAGAGACAGAAAATCAACAGAAACTGATGGGGAAGGGCGATCGGGGTAGATGAGCTGAGGGTGAACGGTGTCTGGCTTGAGGTGCCAGAAGGACGGCGTGTCCCCCATCGAGGGCAGGAACAGAGGTGGTGCAGCAGATCTGTGAAGAAGATGATGAATTTAATCTGGGATATATGCCGAGTCTGCGGTGCCCGTGAGAAAACCCACCCTGGAGAGCAAGGTCTCGCCTGAAGCTCGCTGGGGAAGATCGTCTGGAGATGGGTGGAAAAGATCTCGACCCTGCCTGTGACCTGCTGGAGCCTCAGCCCCAGGGCTCATCACAGAGCAGCGCTTCGGAACAGAACAGAGTCGCACGCCCGACAAGGTCCGTGCGCCCAAGGGTGCTGCAGGCTCCGTCCACCCCCATCTCCAAAGCCACGATGGCCACTCCCTCACAACCTCTCCGCCATCTTCCTCGCCAGCCATCTCCTCCTGAGTAACAGCCTGTGAGCCGTCCGCCTTCCCGCCTTTCCTCCCCCAAACGCTGAGAAGAACCAGTCTGAGCTATAAATGACATTTGGGAGTCAGCCAGGGACAGCTGAATACGGATATTTTAGATGATATCGAACTACCATTAATTTTCTGGGGCGTGATAGTATCAGTGGGGAGATTAAGTAGGAGAAAGTCTGTCCGGGCGATGCGCTGTGGCAGAATTCAGGGCTAAAATGAGTTTACAATTTAGTTTCCGATCAGTCT
The DNA here is from genome assembly GCF_046562875.1 of Panthera onca. Taxonomy (NCBI): domain Eukaryota; kingdom Metazoa; phylum Chordata; class Mammalia; order Carnivora; family Felidae; genus Panthera; species Panthera onca. The sequence continues at coordinate 86,266,479 of NC_138351.1, read as the reverse complement.
GCAAAATACGCTGAAGTAGAGATAAAGCAACTATGGCAAAATGCTAACGCCTGACATCTATTGACAGGCGTTCACTGCACTAGTCTCTCAACTTTTCTGAATGCTTGATAATTTTTATACCAAAAGAGAAGGGGGGGAAAGCACAGGTCGGCAAAGTTTTTCCTCAGAGGAAAACCCGAGCAGCAGAGGCCAAACTCCTCTTTCACCAGCAGGGAAAGGGGACGGGCTGAGAACCGCCATTTGTCAATCCCTCTGTCCTCGGAAGAGCCGTGCTTGCGGTCACCCAGGACCCTGAGCCGTGGCTGGGGCAGGTTTGGAAGGCAGCTGCGTGAGAGATGCCAAGAGACCTTTAGCAAAAGAAGGCATACAGATGTCAAAGGAGGGGAATGCCATGGGGAAAGGCGAAGCAAAACCACAATGAGACAGCGCTTCAGACCCACCAGGACGGCTATAATGAAAAAGACAAAACCAAGCGCTGGCAAGGACGCGGAGAAATGGAGCCCTTAAACCTTGCTGGTAGGAGGTAAAAGGTACAACTCCTTTGGAAAACAGCTTGGTAGTTTCTTAAAAAGTTGAACAGACGCTTATCAAATGACCAGCAATTCTACTCCTAGGTAGCTACCTTTTAAAAAAATGAAAGCATATGTCCGCACAAAGACATGTACATGGATTATTCACCAGAGCCAAAAGTTGGAAACAATCTAAACGCTCCTTGCTCCTCCAGTGGTGAGTGGATAAACAATGAGATATTTCCCTACCGTGGACTACTACTCAGTAATAAAGAAACGAAATACTGATGCAAACTGTAACATGAATAAACCTCAGAAACATTATGCTAAGTCAAAGAGGTCAGACCCAAAAGACTGTACTGTAGGATGCCATTTTTATGAAGTGCCAAAACAAGGCAAACTCATAGAGACAGGAGCACATCAGCGGTGGGCTGGGGTGGAGGCAGGACTGACTGCAGACGGGCACAGGGATCTTTCTGAGGTGACGGAAATGTTCTAAAACAGGATCATCACGACTGTTAAACGCAGCTCCGTAAATTCACTCAAAATCACAGAATCACACACTTGGAGTGGGTGAATTTTACGGTATGTAAATTACACTACAATGAAAGTAGCAGCCACCAGCGTTGTTTCACGATGGCACCCTGAACTCACATGTTTAACTGCTCCCTTCCACGTCCCTTTGAAATAATCAAAGAAATATGAAAAGAGCAAAAACAAACCACGTTGGCCCATGACAAGAGAAGAGTTACTTTCTTAAGTTTATTTATTTATTTTGAGAGAGTGAGACAGACAGCGTGTGTACACAAGCAAGGGTGGGGAAAAGAGAGAGGGAGAATGAGAATTTCAAGCTTACAGGGCAGAGCCCGACGTGGGGTTTGAATTCACAAACCGGAGACAAGATCAAGATTCAGACACTTAACCGACTAAGGCACACAGGTGCCCCGAGAGAAGGGTTATTAATAAGCAAAAAGACGTTGAGGAATTTCCAGTGCAGAAGAGACAGGACTGAGAGAAGGGGAACCCACGTCTGGAGCAAAGGGAAGGCCTCCCAGGAGTCAGGCAGACGAGACCTTCCCACAGACACCCCATGAGAACCTAGAGACTTCAAAGTGGGAAATCCAGAAACTGAGGCTGAGAGTAAGGCTCAAGAGCTCAAAGAGGCAGCATGAGACTGACTCAAGCTGCAGGGCTGTCTCAGACCGGACAAACCAACTCATGCGGACTGGGAGTCGGGGCCAACCCAGCCAGGCTCTCTATGCCAGAAGCAACCAGCCTGTTGGATGGCCTCTGTTCAGATCAGCTCGGGCCAGACTGAAGTGACTCAACCCAAGCCTGACAGAGTCACAAGGGGAAGAGGGCACGGGAGACAGCCAGCCTGATGCTGTGTGATGATGTTGTGGATCCAACCTGCATCAGTTCCGGGCTGATGTGAGCTTCGGTCCTTTCACAGTATGCCTGGTACTCTGCGGGTCTGCCCCGGGGGGGCCCAACATGGAGCCCAAACCAGAGACCTTGGCTCTCCCCACTCACCCAACACCAGAAGCCCTCAAGTCACATAGCCCTTCAACACAGAGGCCACGTTTGGTTCTCACGCCCTCTTCCATGACAGTTCATTCGCCCACCCCCTGCATCCCGTCCGAAGGACGCTACCACCTCTGCCCGTTTCTCCATCATCGCTGGGGGGGGGCGCACTCAGGTGCCCCCGTCCAACACCGACAGCAGCACACGCAGGGAGCGGCAGCTGCGCGAAGCTGGGCTAAGTGCTACATTTTTAGTTCATTTTGTCTTCACGACAACCCCAGGCAGGGGAGACTCTTCTGGGAAACTGAGGCACCAAGAGGTGATGCAACTGCTAGTTGAGCAGTGGGACTGGGGTGTTCAAACCCTGGTCCGTCGACACCAGCGCCTGGGCCTCCTCCAAGAGCCCATGAGGACCCTGTGAGAAAAATGCATGTGAAACACTCGGCCCGGGCTAGCCACAGACCAAGCACTCAATCCCAGTTACTGGTTACTGTGAGTGTTAATCTAATCCTACAGTTCTGTTCATTTATGCCTATTGTTTTTTCCTAAAATAAACAAATAAAATATTAGCTTAAAGAAAGCACGGCATCACGCTCTGTGAAACCACAGGCCTCCACTGCGGGAAAGGGGTTCCCAGCTGTGGATGCCAGGCCACCGGACAGCGGAGGCTGAGTCCAGGTGTCTGAGTGCAGCTCCTCCTCCCGGAGGCCTGACCTGCCTACCGCACGCCCCTCGGGCCCACCTGGACACAGAGCACGGCAGCCACAGCGTGTTAGCCCTGCGCTCCCCACGGGCAGCCTGGGCTGGAAAGAAAGACAGAGCGCTTGTTTCAGATCTGACTCCTGCAAGTCTCGCCATGGACAAAAATAGCCTAACTCGTGGGCAGCATGTCTCAGACAAGTGATATTTCACATACTAAGAAATAACAGAACCAAGCAGAACAGAACATCTTTCCAGGGCCCAGGGACACCCCCACCCATCCACTTTCAGTCCCTGAGACCTGGCCAGGCCCCAACTCCTCATCGGGGACCAGACTCCCATCAAGGGAGTCAGCCTGGCCTAGGCCCCTCCCGGAGAACCGCTTCTCCACCCCTTGGGAGGGGCCCTGAGGACGGCGACCGTGCCTCCCAGGCCAGACTGACTGCACCAGAGTGGCCACCTGATTCTCCTGGGAACTCGGGACGCTAAGATGCCAGTCTCTGCTGGTCAACCAAACTGAGACACTCTGCCCTCACTTGTAGGGGGGTGGCATCTGCCCGGTTGCAGGGACAGTCGGCCGGAGTGTGAAGGCAGCAGAAGCACGAAAAGGCTGAAGGCAGAGGCTGTGTCTGAAAGAAAAGGACAGCAGCGGGCCTGGCTCCCAACCCCGGCTCCGTAGTGTCAGGTAGTGAGAGGGGCTTTCCAAAAGACCCTGATCAGGGCTACTTCCGAAACACCACATCCATGCCACGCCACCACAAACCCGACCATGAAAACACAAGGGTCTCATCTGAATGGGGAAAGAGAAGCACCATTCATTCGTCGAGCTTCTACTTCACATAGGTATTGTTCCAGCCACGGCTTCTAACCGTGTTTATGCCTTGGACCCTTCTGGCAGCCTAGTGAAGGCTCTGGGTCCCTTTTCATAGAAGTATTTTTAAACGCATAAAATCACATAGGAAACCAACTACATAGGATTACCCAGGAAAACAATTATATTAAACTATAGCTATTTTAAAATAATTTATAATACAATAACATATTTCTCCATGTAAGGGAATATATATATTTCTTTATTATTGCATGATATAACAAGATACGTTGGGAGGTTGAATAACTACCATAATTTAAAAGTAGTTATGAGTATAGATATTCTAAGACGTCAATAATTATTATGTGATATGAAAATACCTGTGATTTTTATTGGTGACAAAGTCCCAAGTGCTACTATTACTGTGACTCATTGTCTGTGTTAGTAACTGAGAGAAATGCTAAACTTCAGTGAGAAGTTGGTGAAAATAAAGATGTCATATTTTTCCCATTCGAATTCACAGATGCCTGGTTCAGAACCCCTGTTCCAGGCACTAAGGGACACAAAACCAGCAGGCCCTGCTCCCAGAGAACTTATATTCCAGTGTAGAAGTCAGAAAATACACACATGGGTCGGGGCGCCTGGGTGGCTCAGTCAGTTAAGCTTCCGACTTCTCCTCGGGTCATGATCTCATGGTTCTTGAGTTTGAGCCCCGTGTCAGGCTCTGTGCTGACAGCTCAGAGCCCGGAGCCTGCTTCAGATTCTGTGTGTCCCTCTCTCTCTGCCCTCCCCCCACTCATGCTCTGTCTCTCTCTCAAAAATAAATACACATCAAAAAAAAAATTTAAAAAGAAAGAAAATACACACGTGGAAACAAAGGAGATAATTTCAGATACTGAGAAGTGTCTCCCAAAACTAAAAGATGGTGGAGGACGGTATTTGCCAGGTGGTCAAGGAAAGACGCTCTGAGGATGTGAAATTTGACTGAAACCTCAGGAAGCAGTCAGCCCATAAAAACCAGCATGTGTTCTTTGCAGAGGGCGCAGCAAGTGCAAAGGCCCTGAGATGCACATGAGCTTAGCAGGCTTGTGATGGAGGCAGATGGACCAGGGTGGGCAGAAGGCAATGGACAGACAGGCTGGGGCCAGAGCATGAAGGGCCTTGATGCCACGGCGGGAGTGTGGGTTTTATCCGGAGTGCAGTGGGAACCCTCTGGTGTACTAGAGGGCTGTGAGCAGGGGAGTGACAGGATCTGATCTTACTGTTTGTGAGATCACTTTGGCTACTCGGCATAGAACTGAATGAAAAGAGACAAAGCCGGAGCCTCGGAGCCAGCTGGGGTAGGAGAGGATGACGGCATAGACTGCTAGCCACAGGGGTTGGGGATGGACATGGCGGGGTAGGTTCCAGAGGGAAAGATACAAGACTTGCTGATGGACCACACGGGAGGGGAGAAGAAAAGAGAGGAACCAAGGATGACCTCTAAGCTTGGGGCTGTCACGAGTGGGTAACAGCTACACACGCTGCTCAGCTGTTCATTCATTCACTCGTCACCCATCCAGCCCGCTGGAGGACCAGTTCTGCTCTCCAGGGCCCCGCAGCGTAGTGGGAAGAACTCCCCAAAGTAGCTGCTCACGGGGACACATGCTGTAACGGATCACAGGCTCACCCTGGGGGTCAAAGAAGACATCACTGACAAGCACCCTTGAGCTGGGTCTCGAAGGACCAGTGGGAGCGCTTCAAGGAAAGGGCGGCCGAGGGCAAGGAGGATGCCCTCAGCAAGTGAGGCAGATTGGGGCGTGAAAGCACCCTGAGGTGCTGGTGTGCCAGGAGCACAAGGGGGCAGGTCCCCCTCCTCACCTGACCCCAGCCCGTGTGCATCCTAACACACAGCAGCCAATAAGCTAGGCAGGGACCCCCACAGAGTTTGTCTTCCCGGATGGCCCTGAGGCTACAGCCACAGCCACGATGTCTTGTGCCCTGGTCACTCCCTCATCAGTTCAGCAAACTTGGTGAAACTGCCCAAACCCTGCTCGTGCAGAGGAATCAGACCAGCCCTTGGCCTCAAGGGACTCCCACACCACTATCTATCACTTTGTTTCAGGCTCTAAGGATTTCCATGCATTAACAAACTTTTTTTCACAGGTGAGGAAATGGAGGTACCAAGAGATTAATGAAACTAACTCAGGGGTGCACTTTTACCTGCCTGTACTGGCTGTGGCCCCTGCTGATCAGGGGCAGGCTGGCAGGATGGGGAGAGCTCCAGCTTTTTGAGCCTGGCTTTTTAATCCGAATCACACCAAAACCCCATCTTTCCATCCTCCAACTCTCTCACCACACACACACACACACACACACACACACACACACACACACACTGCTAATGCCTCCTTGGAAACCAAAACACCGCAGAAGAAAAAGCAATTCTCATGACGTAACTTCGCAAGAACGTGGCAATTGTATCAGAACCACAGAACAATCCCTCATCTCTTGTTTCTGTATGACAGAATCTGCTCTTGTGTGTGGGCTCCCGGAGAGAGAAGGAAAATCCCATATGCCATGTTGGTTTCCTTCCAAACTTTCAGAATTCTCCTTCAATGTTTCAGGTTCAGGAAACCAAGAAAATAACACGAGACAGTCTGGTGCAGACCACTGTTGAAAAGGCAGAATAACCACTTTTTCCTAAGCGTATGGAGGCTGTTTCAAAGAAAATACACATATCCAGGAATGTTCAATTACAAGAGAGTGATCTCTTCCAAATGTTGCAGACAAGCATGGAAACGGACCCGGAGCTCCGCTTCAGAGGACGGTGCTGCTCTCCACCTTCCTCCGTCCTGAACAGAAGCTGTGACAAGACGAACAGGAAGGAAGCAAAGAGGGTTCTGCCCACAACCCCTCCATCACTTCAGGAGCAGTAAGTGTATGTACGTACATGTGTACACACACACACACACACACACAAACACACACCGCCACAGCATGCACATTTCCTATTGCCAGAGGGCTTCCCCCAAGGTAACCATCACTGTGGTGCCGGACCACGGGCCGGCAGCTCAAGAAAGTCCCCCTAAGAAAGTCCCCCTTGTGCGGGCTGGCAGGGTGGTTATCTCCACCTCTTCCTGACCCTCTCCAAACCGGCCAGACCTCTTTTCCTGGCAAGCAGGAGCGTCTGGCGGCTTTCAAAGGGAGGCCCGGCCACGGCCACGTAAGCACATGTCAGACTTGAATGCCATCACTCACTGCGGCGTTCACCGCCCCCCAACCCCCACCCCCGGCCCTTCCAAACCACCCGCCAGATGTTCAGCCTCCGACATCCCACCTTCTCGCTGACGGAGACAGAGTGGGCCGGGGAGGCGCCACCACGGCTGTGCCCCCGTGGAGGAGAGAAAGCGGCAGGGTGTGGGAAAGCGGGCTGGATTTAGGGGTGGAGGGTCTGCAGACCTCACAAAAAGGGACAAACCCGTGAAACAGCACACCAGAGAAAAGGAGCACGAGGGCATCTTCCTGGGGAAGGGAAGCACCTGTGTTCACTGAGCTAAGGTAGGGCCCCCCGCAAACAGGCGGCGATCCGCTAATGCAGGTGGTAGGTGCGGAATGAGTGTCCCCACAGCCCACGCACCACAGCCAGGGAGGCAGAAGGGGACACGGCCCATCCTTGTCCTCAGAAACCATAGTCTGGCCCAGGGGCGCCTAACCTTTTCCAACAGGAGGACTTCCTGAATTTCTTATGTAAAAGTAATACACGTGCATGCCGAAATTATAAAAACTGAATAAAAGGGCATAAAATAAAAAAGGCAAGTCCCTGTCTCCCACAAACCCTAGTCCCTGTGCCCCAGGTCACACAGTTCCCTTAGGGGAGGGCAGCATTTATGCACACATCCGCACACACAGAGATACAAGTAAATGTACAAATACACACATAAATGTACTTAAGAAACTATCCGTTTTAACACCAAAAAGAAATAGTTCTATTTTTGGCATCTGTTGACTAAGAAAAACCCTTAGTAACAAAAAGCTGTTATAAATCACTAACACATTTAAACTAATCTGCGGTCTACGAATCACAGCAATGTCTACATCCACTTGGAGTGCAGTGAGATGTATTTACAGCACTCATTCTTCAGCCTGACAGAGCTGGGAGCACACATGGATTTGGGGAGGCCTTATAGCAGCCCCAAGTTCGACACCCTCACCCCCCACAGCCTCACAGCTGCAGGTGAAGCCAAGTACTTCCGTGGCTTAGGGAACGGACAAATCAGGATTTGAATTCTCACCCATCACTTACTCTGAGCCCTGAGCAAGCTGCCTGACCTGACCCAGCTCCACCTTCCTTCCCTCCCCCACCTGGCAGATGGCAGATGGCAGATGGTTGAAGGGGTCGCCAGGTCGGTGTAGGCTGGAAGCGGCTGGTAAACGTCAGCTACGTCTGTGCTGGCACCCCTCACCACACGCTCACCCTCCCCAGGGACGGGCAGACGCGGGCAGGGCTCCCTTGGCATGAGACCACAAGACATCGCGCTGAAGTTGAGGCACCAAAAGAAATGTGAGTAAAGAATCTGCACTTCTCATAAAACCAGGAACGGTTCTCAAAAGGAAACTAATCCAGGGCACCTGGGTGGCTCAGTTGGTTGAGCGTCCGACTTCGGCTCAGGTCATGATCTTGCAGTTTGTGAGTTCGAGCCCCGCATCGGGCTCTGTGCTGACAGCTCAGAGCATGGAGCCTGCCTCGGAGTCAGTGTCTCCCTCTCTCTCTGCTCCTCCCCTGCTCATGCTCTGTCTCTGTCTCTCGAAAATAAACAAATGTTTAAAAAAAATTTAAGATCACGCAGAACCATTCAGGACAGAGCTGAGGACAGCCTGGGGTCTGACGCCAGGAGGGCCCTGGGCCCCAGTCAGGGAAAGCCCGGCTCGCAAAGGGACTTAAGAAGTGCCTGAGTCTCCTGGAGCCTGCTGGGGAGGAAACCGGGAAAGCAGGAGATGGAGACTGGGGTTTTCTGGGAACTCAAAGTGACTCCTGAGCATATTCTCAGGTTCAAAGTAAGGAGTCCGTGGAGGGCAAAATATGAAAAATCCAAGAGACAGAGGGCACACCTGACAGAGCACGTCTCAGAGAAGATGGCAAGGGTGGGACTGTGGTGGCTGCTTCCCCTGCCCCCGGAAGACAGGGACAAGGGCGGCTGCCACCCAGACCTTAGCTGGAGGAGGGTGGCCCTGGGGAGACAGGAGAGCCTGGTTGGCACGGGGGGCGCCAGTACACGGGGGTTTGGTGACGTCTCTCAGGACGAGACGCTTTTACCCTAGAGGTACCTGCAGCGGTAGTACAAGAACTAGACCACACGTTTCCTCCCGCGAGGACCTGACGTGACCCTCCGGACAGGGAGCTATCACAGCCCAGAGGACACTAATGAAGCCTCACAGCTAGATGCAGGGAGGATCCTGGACTGAGACAGGAACGGAAAAAGAACATTAGGGGGGAAACATCAGGGAGGAAACTGGTGGCATCTGAAAAAGGTCGCAAGTCTTAGTTCATAGCATGGTACCTATGTTAACTCATCACCTAAGTCAGTCTGCTAACTGTGTTAAGCCCGTGTAAGCTGTTCACATATAAGCTGGGGGAGGGATGCACATAAATGCTGTGTACTGTTCTGCAACTTGTCTGTAAGTCTAAAGTGATTTCAAAACAAAAAGCTGAATTTATTTTTTAAATATGTATTTATTTGAGAGAGAGCGAGTGTGTGCACGTGCACATGAGCAGGGGAGGGGCAGAGAGAGCATCCCAAGCAGGCTCCTCACTGTCAGCGCAGAGCCCGATGCTGGGCTCGAGCTCACGCACCGTGAGATCATGACCTGAGCCGAAATCAAGGATCAGATGCTCAACTGAATGAGCCACTCAGGCACCCCTAAAAAGTTAAATTTAAAAAGCAACTCTGCACCCTCATATCCCACCCCACTCACCACCCCCTACACACACACAAGCTCCACGATCAGGCCTAACACCAGGGGCTTGTCATTTCCCGTGCCAAACCATCAATCGAGAGTTGCAGCTCTGGGATGCTGAGGTTAAGGCATTTCACACCCGTTACATGTGGGCCAAACATACATTATCTACAGTAGACAGACGATGGGGCAGGCTTGAAGACAGTTTACTGTGAGGAGCAGGGGGTCCCTCTCTCCTTCTTAGTCCCTGCCAAGGGCAGAGGAATTACTGGTTTGACAGGTAACAGTCCAGCTCATTGACTGGGCCACATCCATTCGGACCATCCCTAAGAGCCAAAAAGTCACACACCTGTTGAAGGCCCCTCTCTTCCCCACTGCTGCTGTGAGACCTGTGGGACTCCCACACACGCCCCTAAGTACACCTGCCCGGCCTGGACCCCAGGTACAGGTCAAGTTTAGGGAGCATGGGAAGCCCCAGTGGGCAAAGAGCTCATCACTTGCTTCAGCCAGCTTTGACTGGAGAGCCCTGTGCCAGAGACTGGCTGGTTCATGAGGGTCATTTAATTCAAATTCCCCTTTGCTGTTTTTCCTTGTCATCAGGATGAACTTTAGAAATATCAAGGTGAGGAACAGGTTGACAGAACAGGACACCCACACTCTTGGGCCTTCCTGACAGACACCACTGAGCCCTGGCTCATGATGCACAGCCTGGCATTTCCCACTGAAACAGGAAGGAAGTCAGCTAAGAGTGAGGCGGGGTGGGCGAGGTCTGGCTGGAGAAGGAGAGTGAAAAACATCTGGGCAGCGGCACAACAAAGCCCATTAGGAATAAAGGGTGTGCCCCACGAGGTAGGAGCCAGAAGTTGAGGAAGAATACCCTGGTCCTAGACCGTCTTCAAGTACCATCCCACACCCCCACGGAGCACACAGCAGTGGGTGACAGGGGCAGGGGTCAGGGCACCAGAGCACACAGAGAAAGTCACATGTTCACAACAAACCACAGAAACAGATCTTAGTTCCAAGACAATGTACTGGGTCCACACATCTGCGTTCCCCTCACCAAATCTTATTAAATGAAAAACAAAAACAAAAGAACAAGAAATCTGTTGCAGTGTTGAAATACAGGGAAGAATGACATCACCAAACCAGAAGTTAAGAATTCCTAGAAGATTTGCAGCGAATGGAAGTGGACAGAGGAGAAGCTATGAGAGTCAGACATCTGGCCACAAAATCAACGGTCTCTCTGGTCTCAACAGCCAGCTAGAAAAGGCAATGGCCTGGGAGTCTACCGAGCAAATGATACCTACAAATAAACTTCAAAAGAAATGTACAGAAATCATTTGAAGCAAATTATGAAGTTTTCCTAACAAAAAAGAAGACAAATTAAAGGAGAGAGATTTCACTCCTCTGAATAAAGAGACAATATTGCAAAAGCATCAACTCTCCCCAACTGATCTATAAATAAAATACAAGGTCATTCTAAATTCTAAGGGGATTCATTTTGGAATTCAACAAATTGATTTGAAATTTCATCTGGAAGAATAATTTTTAAAAGCTAAGAAGTTTTCAAAAAAAGGACATGTGATGAGAAGTGATTTGTCCTGCCAGGAAGCCATGGTCGAGGATAAAGAGCACTGAGAGATGAATGAATGAGCAGGACAGAATGCAGCCCAGAGCACAGGGTCAAATACATGTGAGAATTAACATCTGGTCACAATGTCATTGCAAACAGCATGCAGGGATGGATCACTTAATAGATGTTGACAAAACAATTTACTATTCTCTTAAGGGGGAGGGGATTTGTTTAAAATCTTACCCAACATCATATATAAGAATAAAATTTTGATAGATTAGAGACTTAACCAAACATAAAATCCCCATAAAAATACCAGAGGAAACGCTAACCATTATTTTTTTTTAATAACCTTGGGGTGAAGAAGTTCTCTCTAGGGTGATACAAAAGCCAGAAAAACAAAGGAAACCATCAGCAGATTTAACTACAATAAAAAAAATTAGAACTCTGTATAAGAAAAGACATCATTGGGGCACCGGACCGGGGTGGCTCAGTAGGTTAAGCAGCCAACTGTGGCTCAGGTCATGATCTTACTGCTCGTGGGTTCAAGCCCCACATTGGGCTCTGTGCTGACAGCTCAGAGCCTGGAGCCTGCTTCGGATTCTGCCTCTCCCTCTCTCTGCCCCCTCTCCACTTGCTCTCTGACTCAAAAATAAAAGTGTTAAAAAAAAATTTTTTTTAAGACATAATGGGGGCACCTGGGTGGCTCAGTCAGTTAAGCATCCAACTCTTGATTTCAGCTCAGGCCACGATCTCATAGTTAGTGAGATCAAGCCCCATGTCAGGCTCTGAGCCAACAGTGTAGAGTCTGCTTGGGATCCTCCCTCTCCCTCTCTCTCTGTCCCTTCCCTACTTGTTCTCCCCCTCTCCAAAATAAATAAACATTTTTAAAAAGACATAAAAGATGTAAAACAAACAAACAAAAAAAGAAACTGGGGAAATGTGTGTCTGAAATGTCATGAGAGAGGATGTAGTAAGATCCTTAATATGGAAGGAATTCCCCAAGAGCCTGGCTCAGCTCTCAGCAGACATGTGGCCCAGGCCAGGAGCCTGTTCTCTAAGCCCCAACTTCCCACCTGCAAAGACAGAAGCTACCAGCAGCACCTTTCTCATAGGTGTGAGGACTGCACAAGATGCTATTTGGGAAGCACTTAGCCCAGAGTCTGAGCAAAGCTAGGAAATCATCAGACGGGCAACCGACCAGAGAGTGTGTTCCAGCAAGTCACTGACCATACCACCACCTGCAAAAAAGAGAAGAAAACACTGGAAAGCCTCATTGGCATGTTTCAGTACAGGTAGGTGGACCGCATCCACTGAAGGGGATGAAAAGGATGGTTGAGAAGGATGCGACAGATAAATAGTTATGGACAGAGAAAGATGGCCACAAATTCAGGACATAGCCACCCTTATTATTTCATTCAGCAAGTATTTCCTGAAAGTCTAGTCTGGATCAGGTACTGTTCCAGGTGCTGGGCACAGAGCAGTGAAGGAAAAGCCAGAAATCCCCCAGTACCTGCTGGTGGAGGAGGCAGACAATACAGCACGCAGGGAAAAGCGTATGGAGAGTCAGCTGTGGTAAGAGAGGGAAAAGGTAAAGCAGGGCGGGGGCGGCTAGGCAGAGGGGAAGGAGGGGTTGCAATCTTCAGTGGCGAGGGCTGAGAAGTGCTCTCACTGAGAAAGGGACATCTGGACATGCTTTCCAATACGTATGCACACATGTGGGCACACACACGTAAAGACACAACTGTTACTACCATCACCTGCGAAAGGTGTCCGTGCATAGCACTTTTACTTTCTACTTTTTGTACTTTCAGTACTTCTGTACTTTCGGTATTGCTCCATTTCTTTCCAAGTAGGTGATAAAACAAGGCTGTGAGCAACACGGCATCTGGGGAGAAACCCGAAAGTGAACTTCCACAGACGTGCCCTTGGAGCACGGCTCACGGCCAGGTAGTCCCGACGCGGGAGGGTGGGGTCGGGCGCCTGGTGCTCTGGCACCACCTGGTGGCCACTTCCAGCCGAGCAATGTCCTCCACAGCCCGTCAAGGAAGTCCGTCCGCAAGGCGCACAATTGTAGCAACCCCACCTGCCCCGTGGACGGGGACTGGAGAGAAAATGGGCGGCACAGATGCAGTCTGGTTTGTGGGGTGGCAGGGTCAAGGCAGGATTTATTCAGCTTGGATTTTCAGAGTTTTTACAACATTCCATTATAACTACAAGGGCGCAGTCCTTTACGAATGTACTCGAGGGCAGAAGTGGAGAGAGGTGGGTTGGGGGGCACAGATCCATAAAACCGGGCCCCCTGCGTATGTGTCCCCAAAAAGGTTGGGGAATTTGTAGTGACAAACTCAGGTCACACAGCCTGTGGAAGAGGACGGGTCTTCCCCAGTGAGAATGCCTAAGGGCCAAGGTCCTACAAGTCTGGCTGGGCTCAGGGGCCACGTAGCTGCTCTCCGTGATTAATCACTAACTAACTGAGCATGGGCACAGGGCACTAAGCCAGCACCTCCTCACCAAAGCCCAGAGGAGACTGAGGTACAAGCCCCAGGGTGACAGGGCAGTGATGCTGATCACACCAAGGACTCTTCCTGGGACACTCGTCCCTTCTCCGTCCTCTGGTCCTCGGTCTGGGTCGAGGGCCCCTCCTCTGTGCGCCCTCCACTAACCCGCCACAGCACCTGTCACCCTGACGGGGAACTGCCGTCATCCCTGAGCATGTGCCTGCTGGGCCACGAGCTCTGTACCCATCTCGTTCGCCACCAGGGACGGCACCTACAAGCGCGACATCCTGCGTCTGAATGCAGCTCTCCGCCTACCACCAGCATGGCAGGGGGCAAGGGCCTCTCTAAGCTCCACTTCCCCCCCGTGCCCCACCTTGTACAGCACTCGCCTGAGTGCTCCGTGTACATGAGGTCCCGGAGCTGAGGCCGCCTCTGTGGGTAAGTGCTGACGGCAGGGCCCGGCACAGGCAGATTCTCCAACGGTTATTTTAGCCTCAGTCCCCAGCACAGAACCCAGCAGTCGGCTGTGTTCTCAATAAAAATGGATGAATTACTCCCCCAGCCTACTGTGGAAGGGAAGGGGCAAGGTCAGAGCAAGGCTGTGATGCTTGAGCCACCCCAACAGCACCCCCAAGCCATGTGGTTCTGCTGCCCCCCAAAAAGGCTCAAGGACTGCACAAAAGGACTTGAAGGAGACAAGGCCCTCCCGCAGGTACAAACAGCCCTGCAGGGTGGGGCGGGGAGAAGTGGTGCAAATACCGGGGCTAATGCCTGAGGCAGGAGGGGCCGGGGGAGCACAGCAACATTCGGGGCTCAGGCAGGACCCAGGTGGAATTTACCTCCCAGCAGCCGCCTCAACTAAGAACAGGTGAAACTTGCCTTAACAATCCCTCCAGCCCAGATCCCTCCCAGGCTCCCTACAGACTGATCTTCAAAGCCCAGCCAGCCCATGTGAACATCACATCCTAGCCCAACGGCCCATGTGACCATCACATCCTAGCCTTGCTGTCCTTGCTTCCTGTGGACTCCTTCCCCCACCCCACCCACCGATTCCTTGCATTCAAACCCACTCCCAAGTGGTCAGGGCTGTGGTCCTCACAGGGGAAGGAAAGAGGGGGCTTAGAGGTACCACAGGCCCCACCTATGGGGAAGCATGTTCTGTGCTGGGAGGTGCAGTCCCTCTGCCAGCCCTGTGGAGGCGGCTTCCAGCCAAGGAAGGAGAGTTGCGCAAACAGGTGCCAAAATGCTGCCAGAGGTCGCCGGCGGCCACGCCTGCCCTGCTGTCTCTCACAGGGGCCGTGAGACCATCCTCCCTCCTCTCCTCTCCAGTCTTAATCTAGATGTTACTTCCTCCAGGAACCCTTCTGGGACCCCCTCTGTTATGTCCTTCTCCCACTGGCTTTTAGAGCACCCAGCCTTCTCCTCCATGGCACCTGCCACAGTTGTCCTGCATCTGGGTTCGTCTTCCTCCCCGGACCGCCACAGCTCTGGCACACAGCACTCGGCTGCCTCTCCAAGACATCCAGTAAGAGGGTCACGCGAGCCGTGTCAGGAGCTGGCCCAAGGCTTCCACGGCTCACAAACCCTTTCCTGAGCAACCTTTGTGCTGCTGTCAACGTAAGTTTAGGTTCCGGAACTAGATGCTCGAAAGTCACAAAGTGTCACATGTTCCAACGGATGGCCTTCATCTTACAGAAAGGAAAACTCAAGTCTCCTTGCTTAAACAGTCACATTTATAAAGACAATCTCAAAGGAAATGACAGAAAGGAAGGTTCAGTTACAGTTACTGGGATGTTTCTTGATATTTAATTATTTATAGATTCTACCTCATTGGACTTCCAGTTTAAACTGCAAAAGCAACAGGTCCCTGTTGCTCTAAGGCAAATCCAGTAAGATGTACAAATAAACTCATCAACCCACCCTTCCCCCGCCGCCCTCCCCCTTCCACACTCCAGAGGTAATCACAGCAAGCAGCAAGGTGTATTCCTCCAAGCATTTCCGCTAAGCCGCATAAATACACATAACCAAGCGGGACTCATACCAGAAACCAAGGTCATACCCTCAAGCGCCTGCAGGGCCCAGGCAGATGAGGTCACTGGTGAAGACGCAGGTATAACAGGAGCAGGACACACGGGGCCTGTTGCTAACTACACCACTTAGAGCTTTCCATTTGGAACATTTGTAAAGCTCTGAACTGGCCACACAAAGCAACCAAGGGGGAGATTAGACAGTGCTCTTTGGGCTGGGTAGCAGAGTGGATAGAAGTTCAGATTTTGGAGCCCTGGTCACAGCCTGGGCCTAGCATCTATTGGTTGGGTGACCTTAAGAAAGATATTTAGTCTCAGGGCACCTGGGTGGCTCAGTCGGTTAAGCGTCTGACTTCGGCTCAGGTCATGATCTCACAGTCCGTGGGTTCGAGCCCCACATCAGGCTCTGTGCTGACAGCTCAGAGCCTGGACCCTGCTTCGGATTCTGTGTCTCCCTCTCTCTCTGCCCCTCCCCTGCTCACATGCTGTCTCTTGTCTCTCTCTGTCTCTCAGAAGTATTTTAAAAAATAATCTTAAAAAAAAAGATACTTAGTCTTTCTCTGCTTCAATTTCCTCCTCTAAATATAGGTGATCTAATACTGCCCATCTTGTGAGTTCACTGTGAGATGAGAGTAAGTTCACTGTGGAAAGCACTTAACACAGTGCCCAGCACAGGGTTATCTGCCACCACAGGCCACCAGTTTGCAACCCCTACTGGAGACGTTATTATGCAATTTATCTTTTAAACCCACCAGACTGTGGCCTTGTCCCATGTCGGAACAGAGAAAGCTGGCTCCTTTGTAATAAACGCCTAATCCATCGCTGCCTTTCTGCCACTCCAAAAATGAGAAACTATCTAATACACTTTAACGTGTAAAGTTAACGTGTAATACACACATTAAAGTGTATTAGATACTTTCAGAGTATGTTCCCCACAGAGTTAGAACAGTTCATACTCCCTACCAGCGATGTCATAGAGGACCCACTTCCCCACTCACTTGCTAACACTGGTTTCATTGTAACTTTTTTTGCTAATTAAAAAGGCAAAAAAAGAAAACTATTGTTTTAATTTGTATTCATTCTGCTACTGATTATCGTTTGAGGCAGAGATCTCAACTTCTTTTTTCCTCCCTTTCTTCTTTAGAATGAGAACTCCTGTTTTTACCTAAGCCCACCCTGTGCTCCCTTGTAGCTCAATGTGGCTAAGCTCTACTCATTGAGGTATAAATGTTAGTGCTGTGTGAGACCTTTAAGAAAGGTCTGAAAGGGTCACTATGAAATTGTGACTTATAATAAGAAATATGTATTTGGTCTTTATCCCCCTTGCTCGTACAGAGCTCCTAAAATGCTTGGAATTTTCTAGGTGATGAGAGCAATAAAAAAAAAAAAAAAAAAAAAGTATCTTATGTTAAAAAAAAAGAAATGTCTGAAAGTGCACGGGCACACCCTTCTTCCCCTTGTCTCCTTCAGGCTTTTGGAATGCAGATGTAATGACTGGAGCTCAAGCAGCCATCTTGAATCAGGAGGCAATCTGCTATAGATGGAAGAGCTGCAAGACCTAAGGAACCTGGGTCTGGGATGACACTGATTCCACCATACCAACCATACACTGCCTACCTCTTCACTTTTTCATGAGATGAAAACATATAAACCCTTATCGTTCAAGCCATTTTATGCAGGGGTTATCTATTGTATGCAACCAAATCTAGCCCTAATACACCCTCTCATCCCCAAAAGTCAAAACTGAACCTGTATTTCTCCTTCTTTAAGACAGATAAATAACAAAGCCTCTATGTTTCATTTCCTCTGTGTTTATTTAAGTGTCCTAAACATGGAACACTTATTTCTTCACTCTCTCATCCCTCCTCCCAACCTTAGGTTTTGCAAAGGTGGTTTAGAATTTTTGTTTTCAGCCTATTATGTTTTGTCATACAGCAGTTCTCCTCTATCTTAAAACCTGTTAATAAGTTAACACAATAAAAACTCCGATGCACAGCAGCAGTAGTCACTGAGATAAACCACAGGCACTGACAGGTGCCCTGCTCTGCTCTGTTCCCTGCATTCTTCCTCTATCCCATCATCTCTGCCCTGCTTTCACTGTCCTTCCACTGGACAGTTTACAAGGCATTTTCTCAGCTGCACTTCACAGATACTGTATGTTTTATGCCCTCACATGTTTGAATCGCCTTTCTTTTGCAATAAGCCGTGAGTGGCATTGTGGCTGGGCACACAGAGGACTGCAGCCCCTCTCCCTTGAACAGTCTGCAGACAAGTCCATTGCCTTCCAGCCTCCAGCACTGTATATGGGAAGCCTAATGAGAGTCTAATTCTCTTTCCTTTAAAATCCTGCTCCTTCTTCTTACAAGAGATTTTTCTCTTTCTTCTTGGAGTTTAAGAATTTTACTACAAAATAGGTTAAGTGTTAGCCTTAGTATGAACTGAATCCACTGAATCTGAAGAATCACATCTTTCTTCAGTTCACCGCTATTTCCCTCTACTGCTTTTCTATTACTCCTCCATCTATTCCTTTTTCTCCTTCTGGAACTTCTATTACCCCCATGCCAGGTCTCCTGGATAAGGCCTCTAAGTGTCTCACATTTTAATTCATGATTTCCATTTCTTTTTATTATTGTTCCGGGTTGTGAGGCATTTCTTCTGTGTGACTTTCCAAACCACTAATCTCAACTCTTCTATTGATCTTTGAATTCAAAATACATGTTTTTTAGTTCCAGAAAGCCTCTGGTACACTCCAATCTCACCCCTTTGGGAGTTCATTCCTTGTGAATTGAAGTTCTTAAGCGTCCTCTCCATTCATTCTGCCTCAAAGGAGCCACTGCTCCAAGTGTGAAGCTTGGCCTTCCCTCCTTTCTATGGCCAAGTCTCCAAAAATGTGCTGTCACTTGCCATTGCCTGTTGAAGGATACGGGTTCTCACACTCCCCGTTCATGGCAGACTGCTTGAGCCTCTGCGGCAGCAGAAGCCCGAAGCCCTGGGCGACCTGACAGCCTCTGTTCAAGAGGGCTCAAGGGAAATGAGCTGGTGAAGTGTGACCTTCCTGCTGAGAGGTGGGGGGGCAGATGTTCTGCCCTTCGGTCCCCACCCTGGTGATGACAGGAGAGAGGAGTCCTCGCACCTGCACAGACTGGGGGCAATTCTGCCCAGATTCTCCGCGGACAGCAGGTGGGCAACCACCATCCCTCTCCAGGAATCCAGTTCTGTTTTCTTTTTTAAGTCTTTTTTTATTTTTTTCAAAAAAATTTTTTTAACGTTTATTTATTTTTGAGACAGAGAGAGACAGAGCATGAACGGGGGAGAGTCAGAGAGAGGGAGACACAGAATCCGAAACAGGCTCCAGGCTCTGAGCTGTCAGCACAGAGCCCGACGCGGGGCTCGAACTCACGGACCGCAAGATCATGACCTGAGCTGAAGTCGGAGGCCTAACCGACTGAGCCACCCAGGCGCCCCTAAGTCTTTTTTTCAAAAATTTTTTTTTAACGTTTATTTATTTTTGAGAGAGAGAGAGACAGAGCATGAACGGGGGAGGGTCAGAGAGAGGGAGACACAGAATCCGAAACAGGCTCCAGGCTCTGAGCTGTCAGCACAGAGCCCGACGCGGGGCTCGAACTCACGGACCGCGAGATCATGACCTGGGCTGAAGTCGGAGGCCTAACCGACTGAGCCACCCAGGAGCCCCTAAGTCTTTTTTTAAAAATTTTAAAAAGTTTATTTCTTTTTCAGTAATTTCTACACCCACCATGGGGCTCGAACTCACAACCCTGAGATCAAGAGTTGCATGCTCTTCCAACTTGAGCCAGCCAGGTGCCTCATCCTGGAATCCAGGTCTAATCAGACCCAAAAGCACAGACCGTGGAGACAGGTTCCATTTCTAGAACAAGACTGACCTAGAGTCCAATCTCAACCCTGCCACTAACTTGCTTTGCGACCTCAGGGAGATTACTTCCCTCTGAGTCTGTTTTGTCTTGTGCTCCTGCCCATCCTCCAGCAGTTGTCTCCAGCATCCTCCTCGGGGAACCAATCCCACCAGTAGGTAAGTTTCAGGGAAAGAGCTTCTTCTAAGCACTATATGAATTACTTGTATTGTAGTTAATCATGGAACATGAAGGAAGACTGAAGCCCTGGTAGGAAAACATCAGAAACTTCGCCTTCTGCCTCTTTTGTGATAACGGGTTGACAGAAGGGTAAGGCTACTAGAAGAATCTGAAAAATATTGTAATCTTTCAGCTTTTAACATTTTTGTGATTTCTCCCACCTGTACAGAATCTCTTAACATTCTTTTAGGCAAACACTCTCTGCTTTTCCCCCTTTTATTCTTTTATGTTGTCTCAAGACCCGAGAACCATGGCCACAAAGCAGATGGGTATGGAGAGCCATAAGAGAGTCCAAGTTGGTTTCAGTCTGGTAATATTCACTGAGCACCTACTGTATATAAGGCACTGCATGGGATACAATAATGGGCAAGACACAACCCCTGCCTTAAAAGAGCTTAAAGTCTAGAGGCGCCTGGGTGGTTCAGCCTGTTAAGTGTCCAGCTTTGGCTCAGGTCATCATCTCAAGGTTTGTGGGTTCAAGCCCCTTGTGAGGCTCTCTGCTGTCAGCATGGAACCTGCTTTGGATCCTCTGTCTCCCTCTCTCTCTGCCCCCCCCCCCACCCCCTGCTCTTGTGTGTGCACACACTCCCTCTCTTTCTCTCTCAAAAATAAATAAATACTTCTTAAAAAAAGAGTTTAAAGTCTGGTAAAGGAGGTAAGGTAGGAGGTACAGGTACATCAAAAAAAGCATGACGTGATGCAGAATGTAGGCAGGGCCACGAGGAAGTTAAAATATGTGCCATGAGGGTTTAAAAGGAAGGAGAGCCCCCAGCAGCTGGGGGCACACAGATAGGGCTCACAGACTCTTAGGGAGCAAGAAGGGGGGCGGGGAGGGGAAGAGGGTGGCAGGGCACTGACCACCAGAGTGCGGTCTCTTGAAGACAATGACCACGTCTTATTTGTCTTCATATGCCTTCACCCTTCCTCCCACGGCCAAGCAACTCACACAAGAGCTGGCCTTTCTGATGAAGGGTCTGGGGCAAGGGTAGCTGAACTGGAAAGAGAGAGGAGAAGGGTCTGTGCGGAAGTACAGGGACAGACTGAGGCTGAGAGAAAGGAAGTCATCCCAGGTACTGGGGAGTCAGACACAGAACATCCAGCTTCTCACCACTGGAAGCAAAAAGGCAACAGCATAACAAGGGAGCAACGAGAGGTTCTGCACAAGGAGGTGGAGAAAAGAAAAGCCCTTGATGTAAGATCCAACAGAGAAAACCTCTGAGTTTAACCTGGAGAGAAGGAACCTCTGCATGCATGGCTCACGGGGGATGTCTGATGTCCCAAAAGCCACCCTGCAGCTCCTCAGCCCCACAGACCCCACTTGGCATGAGGTTCCTCTGACCGCACCACCACCCAGATCACCTGCACCAGCGTGCACCTTTCTGTGCCTGTATATTATGGCCCTGCTCAAGAGAGCACATCTGACTACGGTCCATAAGCCAACTTACCAGGAATACATGTGGGGCTTCATAATCCCAGGCCAACAGGATATACCATCCCAGCACGTCTCTTTCCAAACAGTAGCCGCTGTAAAAGTAGGAGGAATAACTACATTTACAACCATGTTCCATACGGTAAGACTTGTTTTTCAAAGCTCAGCAAGGTCAGACCAACTATAGTGCTGTAAGATACGATTTCAGCCTGTTCTTTGAAATGTCAGTTTTTCCCGCAGGTCAATATTTTATATCACCATTAGCCTACCAGGTAGCAAAGCCTGTCCCTTATTCATCAAAATCAACTTAAACTTCTTAAACTTCTCCTTTCCTGTCATGCTTTGGATACATGCTGTGTTAAGCATGCAAGGGTTTGCCCTGGGGAATCACCCCCAAAGAAAAGCATGACTCTATGGGAATGTGCATTCTGGCAGGCCCAAAGCACCAGCCATGGCCTCGGGCACTACCCAGCAGGAAGGGGACTCAGGAGTACCCAGACACAAACACCCCTGCCCTCTGAGCACCCTGCTGTTGAAAAGAGTGTTCATACAAGGGAGGGAGCGGCCGGCATGTCCCGACACAGAGACGGCCTCTTGGCAGCCTGCTGGTACAGACAAGTATCCTGCATAGGGTGCCTGCAAAGGCCCCCGTCACTGGTTTCTGTCCTCCACAGCACCCCCCCCCCCACCTCACTCCACACCCAGGAGGGCAACCGTACCACCTCCTTCACTGAGGAGAGTTGACTTCAGCTCCCTTGGGTCCCTCCCTTAGCCTAAATGTTTCCGTATCTTCTCCTGGTCCTCTGCTCCCACCTCTGAGAAAGAGGCAATTGCCAGAGATCCAGGGCCAACCACTGGCCTGGGCTCGGGGCTAAGACACCTCTCCCTGGCAACCCCAATCTCTTCCACTCTCTTGGTCTTACCCTCTACCTGAGAACACCTACAGTCCTCCCCAGTCTTCAAAAGAGCTCTGACCCTTGAACTCCAGGCTGCTTCCCATCAGACACCCCAACTTCCTTAGTACCGCACCCTCTCACTACCACCCGCCTGGAAACACTCTACCTGACGAGTGGGGCTGCTCCCTCCCGGGCCACCAAGACCTCCCAACTGCAGAGACTAGTGACCTCAGGTTCTCCCACCTCTTGGTTCACTAGTCCCTCTTTCTGGAAACTCAGCTATCGGCCCCTAATAACGACTTTGTGGCTCTGTCTCCGCCCATCCCGTTAGCCTCTCTAGCCTCCTCTGCTGGCTCCTTTCTTCTGCTGACCCCTTCCTTTTGTCCTCTCACCTTTCAGAGCTTCCCCTCAGCCCCTCCCCCCGGAGATCTGGCGTCTGCCTCCCTCTCCAGCCCACCACCGCCCTGCTATGTCTCACGCTTCATGCTCCAGCAACAGGGAAACCAACCCAAACACAGACACCCACTGAACTGCTGGAGGCTCACCCACTGGCCCACCTGCTTCCCACCTGCTTCCAGCAGCCAGGCTGCGCTCAGGCGGCCCCCTTGCTACCACCCTGAGCCACACGGCTCACCAAACCTTCTGATCCTTCACTACCGACAGCTGAGAAATATTAAGCGAACACCTCTAACGTACGTATATTTATCTGTACGTTAACTACACATTCTAATGTACCGATGTGTTATACATATTATAAAACAAATACAATGATCAAAGCAATAAAGATGAAATAAATAGGCTAAGCCAATGACTTTATTTTACTCATCAACAATACAAAAAACTTTCATTCTCATGATTAATAATAGCTTTAATAAGAGCAATGTGACTGATATGCTTCCCTTTTCTCAGTGTTTTAAGTACACTTTTTACAGATGTGCAACATACACACAGAAAAGAGCACAATTATAAGTGCACAGGTTAAAGAATTCTCACGAAGTGGGTATATCCATGTAGCCAGCACCCAGAAGGAGAGACCAAACATCACCAGCACCCCCAGAAACCCACTGCACCCCCTTCTATCACTACCTACCGCCCAAGGGTAGCCATCCTCGTGGACAAGATGTCACAAAGTAAGTATCGCAATTCCTTTTAAAGATGAGAGTGAGGGGCACCTGGGGGCTCAGGTGATTGAGTGTCTGACTTGACTTTGGCTCAGGTCATGATCTCATGGTTCTTGAGATCGAGCCCTGTGTCAGGCTCCATGCTCGGTGTGGAGCCTGCTTAAGATTCTTTCTCTCCCTCTGCCCCTCTCCCCCACTCACACTCTCTCTCTTTCTCTCACAGGAAAAAAAAAAAAAAAAAAAAAAAAAAAAACCTCAAAAGATGAGGATGAGGAGACTGAAATTAAGCACCTCTCTCAAGCTCGCAAACCTAAGGTGAGTCAGAGCAGGACCCCAGGTCTTTGGACTTCAGTGTTTCAGTGTTCTGTTTCTATTTGCAGAGAAATACTGTTTCCAACATAAACACCCTCACAAGAGGCTAAAACACTTAATAAAAGAACATGCTTGTGGACTCTGCCCATCCCAAAACACAACTCATGACAGAAGAGAAGAATAAAATGGTCTATTGATCCAACTTTGAGACAGACACATAGAAAGTCTGGACAAATGTACCCCAAGTGTTAAGAATAAGATAATGGCTGATAAAATCTTTCCATTTGTAACAACATGGATGGACCTAGAGGGTGAAATAAGTCAGACAGAGAACAAAAATACAGTATGATTTTATATATGGAACCTTAAAACAAAACCAAAACAAAACAAAAAACAGATTCTTAAATACAAAGAACAAACTGGTGGTTGCTAGAGCAGAGATGGGTGGGGAGATGGTGAAACAGGTGAAGGGATTAAGAGGAACAAACTTCTAATTATAAAATAAATAAGTCTGGGGCGCCTGGGTGGCTTAGTCAGTTAAGCATCCGACTTCAGCTCAGGTCACAATCCCACAGTTTGTGAATTCGAGCCCCTCATCGGGCTCTGTGCTGACAGCTCAAAGCCTGGAGCCTGCTTTGGATTCTGTGTCTCCTTCTCTCTCTGCCCCTCCCCAACCTGTGCTCTGTCTCCCTCTCTCGCTCTCTCTCTTTCTCTCTCTCTCTCTCTCTCTCAAAAATAAATGTGAAACAAATGTTTTTAATAAAAAATAAAATAAATAAAAATAAATAAGTCAACACCAAAAATTAAAAGCATTTGTACAGGGGCGCCTAGATGGCTCAGTTGGTTAAGTGTCTGACTCTTGGTTTCAGCTCAGGTCATGATCTCACGTTTTGTGAGTTCGAGCCCCACATTGGGCTCTATGCTGACAGCGTGGAGCCTGCTTGGGATTCTCTCTCTCCCTCCTGTCTGCCCCTCCCCCACTTGCTCATGCTCTTTCTGTCTCTCTCTCTCTCCCTCAAAATTAATAAGCAGACTTTAAAAATAAATAAATAAATAAAAGCATTTGTACAGCAAAGGAAACCATCAAAAAACAAAAAGGCAACCTAGTGAATGGGAGAAGATATTTGCAAATGACATATCCAATAAGAGGTTAATATGCAAAATATATAAATAATTTACACAACTCAACACCAAAAAGATGCCAAATAATCTGACTTTTAAATGGGCAAGGGCTCTGAATATTTTTCTAAAGAAAATATGCAGGGGCGCCTGGGTGGCTCAGTCGGTTGGGCGACCGACTTCGGCTCAGGTCATGATCTCACAGTCCGTGAGTTCGAGTCCCGCATCGGGCTCTGTGCTGACAGCTCAGAGCCTGGAGCCTGTTTCAGATTCTGTGTCTCCCTCTCTCTCTGACCCTCCCCCGTTCATGCTCTGTCTCTCTCTGTCTCAAAAATAAACATGTAAAAAAATAATAATAATAAAGAAAATATGCAAATGGCTTACAGACACGTAAAAGATGCTCAACATCACTCATCATCAGGGAAACGCAAATCAAACCACAATGAGGTATCACCTCACACCAGTCAGAATGGCTAGCATCAAGAAGACAGGAAACAACAAGTGTTAGTGAGGATGAGGAGAAAAGGAAACCTTCGTGCACTGTTGATATGAGTATAAATTGGCGCAACCCCTGAGGAAAATAGTATGGACGTTCCTCAAACAATTAAAAATAGAACTACCCTATGATCCAGTAATTCCAGTACTGGGTAACTGCCCAAGAAAACAAAAACACTAATTGGAAAAGATACATGCACCTGTATGTTTATTGCAGCATTATTTACAACAGCCAAGATATGGAAGCAGCCCAAGTGTCCACTGACAGAGGAGTGGATAAAGAAGATATGGTAGGCATATATACACAATGGAATATTATTCATCCATAAAAAAGAATGGGATCTTACTATCCGTGACAATATGGATGGTCCTAGAGGCTATTATGCTAAGTGAAATTAGACAGAGAAAGACAAATACCATATAATTTCGCTTCCATGAAGAACCTAAAAAACAAAACAAAAAGCTAGATTCTTAAATACAGAAAACTGGTGGTTGCCAGAGGGGAAGAGGATGGGTGATGAGCAAAAGGGGATTAAGAGGTACAAAGTATTGTACCAGTATTAAGTCGCGGAGACGAAAAGTACAGCATAGGGAATACAGTCAATAACATTGTCATGGTAGTGTATTGTGACAGATGGCAATTACATTTATCGTGATGAGCACTGAATAATGCATAGAATTGTCCAGCCACAAATCACTATGTTGTACACCTGAAGCTCATATAACACTGTATGGCAACTATACTTCAACAATAAAAAAAAAAGGAAAACGATAAAAAGAGATGATGGCTTTTTTTTGGGGTGGGGGGGACATCTATCTTTATTTTCTTACTTTTCCATAATTAGCATTTAATAATCAGGAAAAGAACTACTTTTTAATTGAGATATAATTTACATACCATAAAATGGACCCTTTTACACTAGAACTCAGCAGGTTTTAGCATATTCACTAAGTTGCACAGTCATCTCCACTAATTCCAGAGCATTTTCATCAGCCCCAAAAGAAACCCTGTCCCATTAGCACGCACTCCTGTACCCCATCTCCCTGGCGGCCACCAATCTACTTTCTGTGTCTATGGGTTTGCTTCTTCTAGACATTTCATAAAAACAGAATCATGCAGTATGTGGCCTTTGGTGTCTGGTTTCTCTCACTTAGACTGTTTTCAAGGTTCATCCATGTTGTACTAAGAATCAGTACTTCATTCTTCTTTATAGCTAAGTAATACTCCATTATATGGATGTACCACATTTTGTTTATCCATTCATCACCTGATGGATATTTGGGTTGTTTCCATTTGGGGCTATTATGAGTAACACTTCTACTGCTATGAACATGCATGTACAACTTCTGGTGTAAGCATTTGCTTTCAATTCTCCCAGGTATATACCTAGGAAAGGAATTAAGTCATGTGGTAATTTGGTATTTCATTTTTTGAGACACTGACATATTGTTTTCCAAAGAGTATACACCATTTTACATTCCCACCAGCAATATGCCCTCCTGCAGAATGAAGGTACCAAGCAAATCTCTCCAGGGTGGTTCGAAAAGATGATGTCCAGAGGAATCACCAAAAAAGTGGCCCCAGGTACACTGCACACCTGCACAGCATTTTATTAGCTAGAAAACACATGTTCAGGCAGACTGGATGGCATGGAGCTTGCTTTCAAATCTTTTACCCCTCATATGTGTACAGTTCTTTAGAGTGGAGAGTGTGTTCACATGCATGATCCCTAGTTTAACCAGGAACTCCTGCTTTCTCTGTTAATTATGGTTTCATGTTCTGTCTTCTCTCCATCATTTCATTTGTATTATATTTTATGTCATAATCAGAACAACTACTTTGAAATCATCTGATACTTGAATGGTCCCACTCCCACTGCCAACCCCTTCCTATGACTTGCCCATGGATGGTCTTTTATTCTAACTCATCTCTCAGTGATGGGAGCATGCCTTCCAATGATTTCCCCCTGCCCCCGGAGTGGTGCATGGTTGTAGCAAAAGCTACAAACAAGGTGTGTCCTTATACAACTGGAAAGAATTTCCGTTACCACCAAATGTGAACTAAAACTGGGCTGAGAATTCTTTTTTTTTTTTTTTTTTTTTGGTCACAACCTTTTCCCTCAAAACTTGACAGGTACTGTCCCATTGCCCCCTGGCACCTATGCTGTAGGTAAGCCTGAGCCTCGCTAATTTTTTTTTCTTTGATTTAAAGGTTCCTTCTGCCAGGATGGTAATGGTATCCTCTCCTAATTTTGGCTAATTTTGCCTGGCTCATGATGAGCCCTTCTAATCTACAGATTCAGGTCCCTCTTCAGAAAAATTGAGGCTTCCTTCTATGCTGTTTGTTCTGGTCTCCAGGCTGGTTCGTTATCCACACCTTGGGGTCTCCTCTGTGGCTTTCTTGTCCCTTCTGAGCACGGCAATGTGTCTCCTCCTGACCCCTTGACATACCGCGGTGCCACAGTCTCAAATGCTGGCATCATGCGCTTCATTTCCTTCTGTACCTTAAGTCCACAAGCTGCTTTCTCATCTCTGTCTGTTGACTCATCATCTCACTTTTCACAGCATCTCTAACTTCTCAGGGAGGACAAAGACAACCTCTGAAGCTGGGAAACCTTCTGTCCAAAGCTTGCTCCTCCTCTGTTTCTTGCACACCTTACTGACTTCCCTTGGCACCACTGATCTTCTCAGTGCATCCCCTCCAGTGTTCCTTCTTCCATTTGTTCATCCTTAAATGAGGACACGTGAGACCTGGTCTGGTATTTACCCAAAATTTGCACACATATTCCCTTTGGTCTCCTCTCTACTCACCCTAACGGATTCAAGGTTCCTTGGGCAGGGTTGTGGGTGAAGGCCCAGCACTGCATCTGGCACTCATCAACTGGGACCACTCTTTAGTAACTGTCTTCTCTTGCCTCAGTTTCCTCTTCTATAAAACTGGATAGTAGTTGAGCTCATCTTTCAACACCCTTTAGCTCTACATTTTTATGGTACTCATAACACATCATACAGATTTAAAAGTTTCATTAGTTTGGAACCAATTATCAAGGACTTTGCTCAACATATGCAAGAACAAGTAATAACGTATTTCTTAAGAAAAACTCACTGTACTTTATTTCAAGTTAAGCAAACCACAAATATTAAGTTCAGAGAAATAGGCTTCATTTGATTATATATAAGAAAAAGGAGAATTATAAATATTTACCAAAAGCTAGCAGAGTACATGGCCCAGGGATGTACTGGGTATGAGATGCATACAAGAAAAAATAAAACAGGAAATGTATACAAGAAGGCAGAAGTTTGGTGCCTGGGTGGCTCAGTTGGTTAAGCAACTGACTTCAGCTCAGGTCATGATCTCACAGTTTGTGAGTTTAAGCCCCACACTGGGCTTCCTGTTGTCAGTGCAGAGCCTGCTTCGGATTCTCTGTCTCCCTCTGTCTGTCTGTCTGTCTGTCTCTCTCTCTCTCTCTCAAATTAATTAATTAATTAATTAAACATTAAAAAACTTTAAAAAGAAGGCAAGAGCTACACACAAGCAATTGAGAATCAGCCTTTCTCTTCCTGTCAGGCTGCCCAGCCCCCCACCAATTCCATAACCTTCAGTCTTGTCTAAACACTGGAAACCAGGTGGGAACGCTGTAACAATCATGTCATCGCTGGACCTGTCTTTTCAGAGACATAAGGGATAATGACACCGATCGAGAGCTTCCTATTGGCACACACATTATCCCAATTAATCCTGGCAAGCACCTGTTAGGGCACTCACTCCTCCATGGTCTCTGGCACTCCAACATGTCCCGTTGGGCAGGCCAAGAATGCAACCTCTGACCAGCCTTTACCCAGGCCACTTTTCAAGGTTGTGCTTGCAGTGGGCAGCTTTGAGGGATGAGACAATGTCTCCCTCAGGGCTGAAAAGCAAGCTTGCTTACTGCCTGCTATAAAGCACCCGGTGCCCCCAGCACAGTGTTTCTCGGCCCTGACACAGAAGCACAGCCTCCATCTGGGCCCATGGCATCACCCCCATGGAATGTGGGAGAAGGGAAATGGACACACACGCTAATGTTTATGCTAGCAATAAAGTCCTTTGCCTCTGACTCAGGCATTACACATACAAAAAGTTAGGAAAAAAGAAAGAAAGAAAGAAAGAAAGAAAGAAAGAAAGAAAGAAAGAAAGAAAGAAAGAAGACAGGGGAAGTTCTCCCTCCTAACTCACCACAACCTGAATCCTGTAACCCACCTCTCCTAGATCCCATAACAGAGCTCAGTATACATCCTCCCATCTTTAACTCCAGGTTTTGTTCTTGAACTCAAACTCATCTGGAGTCTCCACTGCTGTTTGGGGTCAAGCTTAGCAATTCCTTCTGGCATTGAAAGCCAAATGTCCCAACAATGTAATAACCATTCCTTCCCTTGCTATTGTGTAACCCTGATGGCTCATGAATTAAGGTCCTGTGCATGTTAGCAAAGAAATCATTTCTTTTCCAGGAATCTGTTTTCCTGCTCTTACCCAAGAGCCATATGGAATTAATAAATTACTGCTTTATAATAAGTTATGAAGGTTTAATCATTCATAGGCCATATATATGAGGCTGATCTCAACTACTCTGAGACTCCACATATTTTAAATGGGGCCAATAATGGTGACGCTGGCCCCCAATAACCATCCTCCTCTCCTTCTTTAGTAACAGAAATTCTGGTTTGTAGGTGGACACATGGCTTCCCTGAATAGAGATTACATTTCCCAACCTCCCTTACTGCTAGGAGTGGCCATATGACCAAGATCAGGCCAATGAGATGCAAGAAATGTCATGCACAAATTCTGGGAAGTGGCCCTCAAAGGCTGGAATGCAGATGCAAAAGCTAGAGCTCCAGCAGCCATTTCAGGCCTTGAAGTGACCTCAGACTTGGAAGTCATTCCCAAGATAGCCTCATGATGGAACAACAAGATAGAAGGAACCTGAGTCTCTGACCATGTAGGCTCTATACCTACCCTGAGCTGATTATCTCTTGACTTCTCACACATGAGAAGTTTCTATCTTATTTATGTCTTTGTTATTTTAGTTTTGTCACTTATACTCCAAACTACAAAAATGGCTCCCTCATAAGGAGAGAGATAAATGTTATATGAGAATATGTATCACAAAAGATATCCAATAGATGTCAATTTTTATATTCCCCCAACTAAGGGTCTAGCACTATTTTTACACATAGCAGACAAACTCAAACATTTGTTGAAATGAACAGGAATCTAGAAGAATGACGGCCATTTCTGTGCCCTAAAATTTTTTTGTTTTTACCAATTTCTTTTTCCAGATAAATATCACTATTTTACCAAGTTTTGTAGACTATCTCATTGGAATTGCCAACATTTGGAGATGTGGCATTGTCACTATTACTATGTGTAGACTTCCCTGGAAAGAGCCAGAAGTTGATTGCTTGATCAACTGATTGATTTTCATCTTATCCATTCAAGAAACATTTTCCCCCCACGCCCTCAAAAAAACATTTAATAAGAGGCTACTCAGTAACAAGCCTCATCATAAAAATGAGACTTTGGCATTAACAACCAAACACTAGGTAAATAATCCGTAATGCCACCTCCCCCAATACCCACCAAAATACTCAGAAAGATAGAAGAGGTGATACACATCTATACCATCACTAAAGACTAAGGCTAATGTGCTATTTGGTCCTTATCACCTCTAATTATCGATCCAGGATCAACAGCTGAGCCTATTATTGCTGAAGTCCTTTACGTCATACGTGTGCTACATTGGTGGGGTTTAGTCCAGTGGAGAAATCAGCAGAGGTATTCATGCAAGGATCATATTATCATCAGCAGCATTACTACTGTTATTTACTGAACCATTACTCTGTGATAGACACTTTGTCAAGCACCTTCTCTGTACTAATATACCACTGAGTTCTTATAAAAATTCTCTAAGATGGGTATTGCTATCACACCCACTTAACGTGAGAAAACTCACCCTAGCAAGTGAGGTCCCAGGAGGTCAGGTGACCTACCCAAGGACACTGTCAATAAAAGTATCTTCACTGGCTGTGGTAGTGAGTCCTTAGGCAAAGGCAGGATTTGAACCCAGTTCAGCCAGCCCCATTTTCGGAACCACTTCTCTGTGTTCCATCCCACAAGAGCTGAACAGCGTTTTATGTTCTGTACTGGTACACGTACTCCCATCCACTCATCTGCTCCCTTCTCTTTGCTAAACATTGAGGTTTTTCAACCAATGAACATTAATCCTTTTTCTTTCTCCTTTTGTGAGAGGCAAATGGCTTCATATCAGGGTGGTGGGCCCTGATATCAAGGACAGCTACTCACCTCCAATTATCCCTGATCCTTTCTCACCGCTCTTCAGCTGTGGTTTTCAGCACCAGGGCCAGTGCCAACTAGGTCTCCGCCTCTGCCCTACACTCCCAGGTTTTGGGGTCAGGGTATTACTTAAAGATGCATGTGGCATCACACATCAGATTCTCGTTGGCTCCTCACTGGGTTCTGTAAGCTGATCTCTGTCAGGCATTTAGGCCTACCAGGGGGGTGGACTTCCACTTTTGTCAATTTAGGACACCCTTCATGAGCAGTCTGGGTAAATCTCATGTACACTAACTCTAAGACCCATCTGTAAGTTCTGGAAGTTGTACACCAGGCTCTGACCTGCTGCCCAAGCTCAGGACACACAGGAGACCGAGAATGCACAACCCCAGTCACAGGGCTCCCACATCACTTTAGTCCAGTCTGCACGGTTTTGTCATCTTCCTGGACTTCCTCGCACAGCTCTGACAGCTCCCGATCCTGGGATCTAGACACACACCCTTCCCACTGAGGCTGCAGACCTGTCCTGAACCTCAGAACACTGGATGGGGCCCCGACTTTCCTGCTTCAGGAACCAGAGATGTCAAACCAAAAGAGCAGCAGTAGCAGGCATGGTGCACTGCCTGAGGAGGTCTCAGGGAAGATGAAGGGTTGAGACACTGGCCGCGGCCAAGAGCCTCTCTCGGTCTTTTGCACACAGAAGCAAAAGGAACTAATGTTGGACTGTCTCCAACATTAGTGAAAATAAAAGTGTCAGCAGGAAGCCTGGGGCACCCAGCTTCAGGGGCAGGGGCAGAGGCCCTGCAGACAGCGAGCTGGAGGGGATGCCCCAGCCACCAGCCTCCACACCATTATCTTCCTAGGTTACTACTTTCTCACTGACCCTCCTCCAGCTCCTTCTCTGACTCTTCTATGTGCTCCATCCCTCGCACTGGTGCTCCCCAGCACTCCAGCCAGGATCCCGTGCCCACTATGCAGAAACTTCCTGGGTGACCCACCCCTCTCCTATCACTTTGGGCCAGCTATACAAGGATGACCCCAAGTCTCTCTCTTTTAGCCAGCAGGGTATTGGAGCCACCTGTGAAGGCTCCACAACATACAGATGACCAGTCTCTCTCCCCCAAACACCACTGAGGATCCTGATGCTCCAAAGACCGAGGACCACTGCTCTGGCCCAGAACTTTGTCTGAGCTCCAGGCAAGCAGGCCAGCTGCCAAAACGCTGTCCCACAGGCCTCCCAAACTCAGCTTGGCTGTTGCCAACACTGAATTCACTACTTCCTCCTCCTCAACCCAATACCCCTGTCTTGTTCCTTATCTCTGCGACTGGCCCAGCCCTTAATATCACTAAAGTGAGAAACCCTGATACTGCCCTCCCATCCACTAAATCTGCAAGAAAGGAGGCCTCTTCCTCAGCTTCTCCCAAACCTGCCTCCTCCTCTCCATCCCCATGGCCAAGTTCAGGGGCAAGAGCCCTGCACTCATCTCCCCCACACCATCCTCTGCACCAGGGTCACAACCAGCAGTGTTTTCCTCCTCCCGTAACTCTGGAACGGAACTCCACTGGCCACAGGACACCATCTGAACTCCCAAGCACTGCCTTCGAGTCCCTCTGAGAACTGACCCTGAACCACACCTCTGACCTCATCTCCTGCCAGCGTCTCCTCCCTGTGTTCATGAGCTTCACCCTCCAGCAATGCCAGGCAGCTCACCACTCCTGACACACAGTATGTTCTTTCCTGCTTCTGTTACTCTGCAGTCTGTGTCCTCTGCCCGTGTCCCTTTTTGCCTGGGAAACTGAAAATCCATCTTTAAGATCCTGTGAGTCTGGTTCCATCCCACAAGCTCCCATTTCTACTGCTTGCCATCCCTGACCCAGCATCACCACTCTCATCTATTTACTCCTGTGTGTCAGGTCCGTGGGCTCCTGAGGGCAAAGCCTGCGGTGCCAAACCCAGGTGCGAGCTCAGGAAATGTGGAATGAAAACCACTAATGAGATCAAAAAGCAAAGAAAGCAACCAATCTTGAAGGCAATAAAAATAAACCCAACTGCTATCTTGGAAACCATGGCAGGTATTGTTTCGGTAATAGACGCTTTCGGTGATAGATGGGAATTATGTAAAACAAGAGTCAGCAAGAGCCTGTCGGGGATGCCTGCACAGGTCAAGAAAACAGCACCGAGACCACCAACCACCAGGGTGTGAACACTACAGAGTTTCCCTCGCAACTCAGTACTCCAGCCACACTGGCTCTCTGTTAACGTCTGGAATTCGCCATGCCCTTGTCCCAACTGGAACCATGACCATGCAGCTGCCACCTGTTCACCTGGTCAAGTCCAACTCATCTTTTCTGTGGAAAGTTGCTCTGGCCTTCCCAGCAGGTAGAGCTGCCCTGTTTACAGTCAGCAGGCACCTTGTACTCCTCCTCTGTAGCCATCTTCAGTGCTTCAGTTAATGTTTTCTATGCTCGTTATTGTTTTTGTACTTATTTTTATACTTCTTTAACTTTGCTGCTAGATTATGAGTTAAAAGACAGCAAGGACCAGATTCATCTTTTTTTCTGTACTGTGGCCCCACACTCAGCAGGCCCTGAACAGAACTGGATGGATTATGGATGGATGGATGGATGGATGGATGGACGGACGGACGGACAGATGGACTGACAGGCAGGTAGGTCTAAAAGACAGGCAAGAACAAGGAATAAGGCTGCCTTTCATTGCTGGTACAATAGTTCCACATCATCCAGCTCTCTTTACTCTGACTCGACCCTCACAAAGCAATCTCAGATTTTAAAACTGGGGCTTTTTGAGGTGCCTGGGCAACTCAGTCGGTTGAGCACCCGATTGCGGCTCAAGTCATGATCTCACAGTTCGTGAGTTCAAGCCCTGCGTCAGGCTCTCTGCTGTCAATGCAAAGCCCGCTTCGTATCCTCTGTCCCTCCCTCTCTCTGCCCCTCCCCTGCTCGCTCGCTCGCTCGCTCTCTCTCCCAAAAATAAACGTTTAATATAAATAAAATAAGATAAGATAAAAATAAATCTGGGGCTTTCCTAGTGAAGAAAGGACACATACACACCAGGGATATTCCTGTTTATTTGGAAAGCAGGTGTCAGAACAAACTGACACACTTGCATTCTGGCTGCATATCCGGTGATTTTTCTGTAATTCCAGGCTGCTGTCTCTGTTCCAAAAGGATATTGGCTATATTTATAAAACTAGGTTCCAAGAATCTCTCAGCCTTTAAGAAGCCCCCTAAGATCATGATGAAGCTCCCTAAGATCAATATGCATATTGCCACCAGACCCCAGAGATGCACACGAAGTCAGTCAGGACTTAGTTCCTCTGACTCAACAAAGGACCTCAATGAAGAGGTTTTCATCAGAGGTAAATGCTTCTTCATGAACATGGTCTATG
This sequence comes from Panthera onca, assembly GCF_046562875.1. Taxonomy (NCBI): domain Eukaryota; kingdom Metazoa; phylum Chordata; class Mammalia; order Carnivora; family Felidae; genus Panthera; species Panthera onca. The sequence continues at coordinate 86,231,679 of NC_138351.1, read as the reverse complement.
TGCAACGTTTTATGTCCTGCAGGAAGTTGTTACGAAATGCAATGTACAAATGGATGTGCTAAAGTCCATAGGATTTGCTGGGTGGAGAATCAGGACACGGAGTATGAAACCCTGGCAAAGTCCCACCCTCAGCAGTGGGAAGAGTGGACTCCGTGCCCTTTAACTTTCAGGACGGACTGACACCACATCTGATGAGTGCAAAGTTCACAACAGTGCTCATTGCAAAAGAGCCCTGTAGCAGGTATGCCCAGAGAGAAAGTAGAGAAATAAGCTAACTAGAGCAACCTGGCAGGTTTGAAAACAGCAAGAGAATGCTGTCTATCAATCATCAAAATCTTATCTAAAAGATTCTAATCTTCTAATCTTATCAAAAAGCTTCCCAACAAGAACAAATTCTAATCTTAGTTGTCAACCCATCAGCACATGCATTAGTAATTACTGTACTTTACAAGGAAGATCAGGGTTTCCTAGTCCCTAGAATGAAAACAGTCCTTAAAACCCTCACTGCAAATTGCACTCCTTAAGTTCCATTATCAGGAAATTAAAATAACTAAAACTAAGAGAAACTATCACAAGTACCTTTTTCAATGAACACGTTTCCTTATCTCACCTATGACTCTTCCAATGTCAGAAACCACACCTTGAGGCAGCACAGGGTGCAAGAAAAGACAATGGAGGAGCCCTCGGTTTCTCCCACAGCTACATCTTGGGCAACTTGCTTGGCCTCTCTGAGCTTCCATTTTCTCCCATGCACCTCAAAGATTGCCTTGTAAGAACCAAGACGACCCTGAAAAAACAGGTGTCAAGAGACTTTGTAAAGTGTTGAGATATTTCATAATGAAGGGACCTCAGATCCAACGTTCTCATTTCATAGATTCAAATCAGTTGACACTCACCATTTACTTCATGTATTCATTCAACAAACACTTATGGGGTACCTGCTATGTGCCAGATGCTATGACAGGCCCTAAAGACCCAATGGTGAGCAAAACAGCCCTAGTCCAGGATCTGAAAGCACTAAGGGAGACAGACATCAGCAACAACTGCACGACAAGGCATATTGTTACACCCCGCAGGCCATGCTTGGGATCTGGTCTTTTTTCTAAGGGAGGTCAGAAGCCACTGAAGGGTTTTAAGCAGAGAACCACACACAACTCATTCTGGCTGCCTTGTACGAGCCCTGGGCTAGGCCCAGGATACGGCAAGAACAAATGCAGGCTCTTACTCTACAAAATCGGCTGGCAGGGAGGGGGGCGGGGGTGGTGTTCACCAGGAAGTCCTCATTAGTCAGAGTGCTATGACACACTACAGGAGGGTGTTGTGGGAGCGTGTGGGGGGAACAGTCTAGAAATGCTAGTGGGCCGAAAGTGTTGGGAGATATGGTGCCCAGAGGAAAAACAAATCAAAACACAGCTACAGAAAGGACACGCAACAAAAAATACCTCAAAATGGTCAAAGTCACCGATTCCACGTAACAAACTTCAGTGCCACAAAAAGAGACACAGCATATTCTCCTGAATTTCTTAACTTGTTTTCCATAAATATTTAATTACTGAGAAATGTATCAAAAGCACAGATTTCTCTTGACCTAATTATCAAGCTTATACAAGAGTGGGTGAGAATTATTATAGCCAATAAACACGAATTTAATTATACTCATCAGTCTTTCTTTCATCTCTACGAAGAGAAGATGATTTTCAAAGACATCTTTGACTGTTGAGGCCAAATATTTAAATTTCTTGATTAGTCAAGTAATTGTCTTCACCTTAAAATAAAACCTTATAATAAAAATATTTAAATCTTAATCTTATTTTTTTTTAATTTTTTTGTTCAATGTTTGTTTATTGTCATAGGAGAGAGAGACAGAGCGTGAGTGAGATAGGGGCAGAGAGTGGGGGAGACACAGAATCCAAAGCAGGTTCCAGGCTCTAAGCTGTCAGCACAGAGTCCGACGCCGGGCTTGAACTCACAAGCCATGAGATCGCGACCTAAGCCGAAGGCTGACGCTTAACCCACTGGGCCACCCAGGAGCCCCTAAAAATATTTAAATCTTAAAGAGGAAAAATATAATGTTGCATCCGTTCATATTAAAGACCCTCCATTTAACGTGGAGTCACAGAACAAGGAGACAGAAACAACTTGGGAAACAAGCCTTCGTTTCCTGGACCAGCCTGAGACAAGCCCCCCTTCACAGTGACCCATCCTCTCCCTTACCAACAGCCAACTGCTTTTGTGGGTGTGCACACTTGCATCTGCAGTCCCAACACAAGCTGAGTTCCTCCTGCCACCCTGGGTGACCCTACTAGCCCCTGCCACCGAGGACATCTGAGTTTTAACATATTCCTTGTGCGATAACTCAAGTAACTTCCATAGGCAGTAAATTAACATCCCCTAAAAAAGCATTCTGCAAGCACGCTAACAATGGATGGAGAGAACATTATTCCAGCTCACATCTACTGGGTGCTCATGATGTGTGAACTCTATGCTGAGCCCCATTCCACATGATCACCTTGAAGCCTTTTAGGAACCATATGGAGGTAAGTACCATTGTGAAAAGTACGGGAGATGATTCATTTTCAGAAACATCAAATAAAAGCTGTGCTACTTAACAGCAGGGTTACATTACAACCTACTGGACGTACGTATGAACCCCACCCCACCCGGCCCACAGTGGAGTCCCAAACCCTTAGATACTTCATTTCCTGGTTCTTCTTCCCCTCTCCGTTTCACGAACTTACCTTCACGGGCTTTGCAATGAGCATGCGCCAAAGAACAAAGGAGGGACTGAGAGTCTCCGCATCCCTCAGGAAATGTACATTTGTTCCAATTAGACTACTTTTTGCTTACACGGGCATAGGCGATGTCTGGGTAAGGCTGTAACCTCTGTAGTATTCAGCCAATGAGGAATCAGGGGAGGAACTTGCATACTAGGAGATAAATTGTCTGCTGTAACTGCCCCAAGTGTGCCGGTCTGTCAGACACCCGCTCTGACAAGAACATTCATTGAAACCTTGCTTCACTGCATCCCTCCTTTGATTGGGTCAAGTGGGCTTATTTCCCACATCATCACACTTCCTGTATCAATGAGGAAACAGAGGAGTGGTCACTTGACCAAAGCCACCAGGGTTTTGAGTGGTAGAGTTAGGACCCATAACCACATTGGCCTGACTCTAGAGTCTGCACTTTAAGCTCTGATGTCAGGAGATAAATCTCCTACAGAGAACATAATGGAGTCAAAAGCTCTGCAGAAAAACTGTGGGACAATTTGTCATTCTGGGTCTTCATTGCCTCTGCTCTCCTCCATAAGTGCATGTGAAACAAGCCTGGCTTATGCCTCCCCTTGGGGAAAAGATGTGGAATTGATCAGTGCAGGTGATCCAATGAAGAAAAGGTGCTCACAACGGTGCTGGGCTGGAAACTACCTTTGAGAAGGGCTTGTGTAAAAAAAAAGGGGGGGGGGGAGGAAACACTTGTGGACAAACCCATAACTCGGGGTTAACGGGGCCCATGAGGAGTATCCCTAGAACTCCTCGAGTTCTTTGTGACTTCAGAGCTGGTTTCTCAGACACCATGGCCGTCACCTTTACCACCCCACTGGCACCATTACCACTATACTAGAAACCAGAGAAAACAACTGAAGAGGTGCTCCTCAGTGCTCCAAAAGAACCACGAATAACATGTGAGCAGTCTGCAGGAACAGCTTTCTATCAGGCACCAGGCTAAACGTGCCACTGCATTATTTCACTGAATCTTCAACAAGAGTCCTAAGTTAGATAACACTGCTATCCCCATTTAACAAATCAGTAAACAAGACACAAACAGGAAGACATTTGCCCAAGGCCTTATGTGTGGAAGAGCCAGAATTTGAACCCAGGTCTGCCTGGCTCCAGAGCATGAATCTGCTTGGCCCCTTGACTTGAGGTCTTCTGTCACAGTCAGTTGCCTTCTGATCACCTTCTGTTTGCATGTGGCTCCTCCCCCGACCTTGAGCTCCTCAAAGGCAGGGACAGGACTCCTTCATCTCCACACATTCCCAGCATTCAGCAAAGGGTTTAGCCCAAAGCAGGAACCCAGCAAGGCTGGTGAGTGAATCCCCGCATAAAGGAAGTAAGGTCACCTCTCTTTTTAAGAAAATTGCCCTAAAAATGCCCCCAGGATGCCCCTCACAGACGCCAACCTGACCAACTGTCCACTTCCCCTGGTCAAAATCTATGCACCACTACTCTGCTCCCTTGAGCCTGCTCCTCCACAGCCTCACCACAAGAGAAAGATGAGCAGCCATGCTCTGAGGAAAGTCAAGGTGGGCTTAACAAATATGAGCAGTTCATGTTTAGAGCTGTCCTTTTTTCTGCTTCCCTATCTTGTCCTGGAGCATCTGGAGCAAATAGTTCTTTCCTCTCCCATCCCTAAGACTCTTTGGACAAGTACCACCAGCCACACCCAAAGCCTACAGCTAGTATATGGCACAACACATGCCTGTCAGAGTCAGCACTCAAGTAGTTGGAAAGTGAAGGAACAGAGCCCAGAAACCGGGATTCACCAGAGAAATAATGACTTATCAATAAGAGCTTGCCAACATTCAGTTGGTCCAGAGGTACGTCCCAATGCCCACCAAGAGCCTACCCTGAAGACTCAGCAGCAAAGACAGCAGGAGGGTTTTCCTGTGCAGGGAGGAGCCACAGACATAAACCGATGCACGCTATAACACAGTGCGTGTTCTGATCAAGGCAGACACACAATGAAAGTCAAGGGAGTACAAACAGGAGCGGTCACTTGTGCCTAGAACAGAGTAGGTCTCACAAAGGTAGGGATATTTGACCTGGGAAGCCATTCCCAAATCACCCAGGGAGAAGTCACTATTTCCTGACTCCATGACCCCTCTACTGCTCGCCACCCCAACATTGGGCCCACCATAACTGTTGGGTAATCAGTGACTTAGGTGTCTGTCTCCCTGCACAGTGTGTGAGCATCCCAAGGGCAAGGACTCTGGGCACTGTCCACGGCTCAGTCTCAACTGCCCGGGAAATATCTGCTGACAAAAAACAAAAGAGGTTACTTCAGGTTATTAATAACATGGCAGCTACCCCTCCTTGAGCATCTACTAAGACCTGCTATCGCTGCAAGTACTTTGTATGCATGATCTCATGTCCTCCGCACAAAAACCTCAAAAGGCAGATTTTATTATCATTATCCATTTACAGATAGGAAGACTGAAATTCAGAAAGATTAGGTAAATTGTCCCAAGTCATACAGCCAGTGAGTGGCAGCTCAACTTTGAATCAAGGGCTGAATGGAAAGTCAGTTTTCATTCACTGACAAACAGATCCCTTTTCCTTTCTCTTTCTGCCGTCCACCTTGCATCCAGATATACGGACTGCCTGTAGTCTATTGTTCAATGGGACCAAAGCCATTTGTTTCCTAGAAAAGAACAAGGGATGTCTCTTGTTATTCTTCTAAACAATGACTGCTAACCATTACTGAGTAAACATCATGGGGAGGGCGGGGAGACATGGATAAAATTGTGCTTACAACATCAGTTGAAAACATTTATTAAGAAGGAACTGTGTGTACCAACTGGAACACAGTCCAATGTTGGAACAATTTCCAAAACAGATCAAGTGAATAAATGAAGGAGAAAGAGGATGTACAGACACCATTCTTTCTGTAAGAGAAAGGATATACAATAAACAAGAAAATGGTAATGGTGGTTGCCCCTAGGGAGAAGGACTGGCAGCTGGAGGCAAGAAAGACCCTTTATAATTTGTTCCCCTTTGAATGACTTGCCTTTTTTTTAAAGTTGATTCATTTATTTTGAGAGCAAGAGAGATGGGGGGGGGGGCGGTTGAGAGTGAGTGAGAAAGTGAGGGGGAGAGGGAGAGGGAGAGAAAGAGAGAGAGAGAGAGAAAGAGAGGAGAGAGAGAGAGAGAGAGAGAGAGAGAGTCACAAGCAGACTCCACACTGTCAGTGCAAAGCCTGATGTGGGTCTTGAACTCACGAGTTCCGTGAGATCATGACCTGAGCTGAAACCAAGAGTTGAACACTTTTTTTTTTTTTGGGGGGGACAGAGAGAGACAGAGCATGAACGGGGGAGGGGCAGAGAGAGAGGGAGACACAGAATCGGAAACAGGCTCCAGGCTCCAAGCCATCAGCCCAGAGCCTGACGCGGGGCTCGAACTCACGGACCGCGAGATCGTGACCTGGCTGAAGTTGGACGCTTAACCGACTGCGCCACCCAGGCGCCCCTGAACACTTTTTTTTTTAATGTTTATTTATTTTTGAGACAGAGAGAGACAGAGCATGAACGGGGGAAGGTCAGAGAGAGAGGGGGACACAGAATCCGCAGCAGGCTCCAGGCTCTGAGCTGTCAGCACAGAGCCCAACGCGGGGCTCAAACTTACAGACCATGAGATCATGACCTGAGCTGAAGTTGGACACATAATCGACAGAGCCACCCAGGTGCCCCCCAAGAGTTGAACACTTAACAGACTGAATCACCCAGGCGCCCCATGAACTACCTGCCTTTAAAAAGAGAAGCCATGTGTGATATTTTTTTTCTACTTCTTAAAAAAATAAGATTAAAAACACCATTTAAAAAAAACACTTTTTGCCAGGCTTCTTCCAAATGCTCGCGTACATATAACTGCAACTGCGAAGAAGTATGTATGCTTATGAACAAAAGCTGGGTGGACTTCATTTATGGTAAAACAGAACTGTGAAACAGCTTTGGTCTTTCATGCTGAGGTTCACCAATTTCACTAATGTTGCAATAGGTTTTTGCAAATAAATCAATAGCATTTTGAAGACAGAGATACAACATACATATAAGCAGCAGGGACAACGTGCCACACCTTCTTCTTAAATCCCTTCATCTGTTCCTTCAACAAGTATTTAATAAGCACCTACTACGCACTAGGCAAAGTGTCAGACAGATTTTTTTTTTTTTTTTAAACAGCAGGTCATTAGTTTCTTCCCCCCTGCCTTTCAGGAAAATATGACAGCATGCTGATGAGAATGCCAGAGCAAGCACAACGCTTGATGTTCTCAGTCTCACACCATCCTCACTCAGCCTAGAAAATGGAGGTCTGGCAAAGAGATTTGTTCAAGGTTATACAAGAAGTGAAGGCCTCAGAATTACCAGTCCTGCTCTCTTTACATGCCTCATGCTATTCTGTTGTGTTGAAAGATGAGTAGGCAGGGAAGGGAGAAATGGACCCTAACATTGAATGCCTAATATATCAGGTGCTTTCACATACCTTGTCTCATTTATTCTTCATAACAACCTCTCAATGTGGACACGATTATCCTTGTTTCACAAATAAGGCAAACAAAGCTCTGAGAAGTTGAGAAACTGTTGTATAAGACTTCCAACCTGACCCACCTGACTTCCAAGCCAGAGCTTTCACCCTCCATACTGAAGAGGAAAATCAATTTAAAAAGGTAGACTGGGGCCATATCGCAAAGAGCTTTGGGTTCAATATTTTCTATTGATGAAGTTTCTCTCAACCCTGGGTATTGTCACTCCAATAATAACAAGCAAAGAGACGATCCCCTCATTATGCAATGCATGTTCTAACTTTTGTGTGCCACCAAGTTTGGGCTTTCCTTTTAACCCACAGAGCATGATGGTTATCCAGAGGGCAGCAATCTCTGAGAACCATTTACACAGTTTCTGCCAGGACAGAAAGGGAAAACTCACACATGCAAACTGCTAGGCCCTCTGGGTGCCCGCCACACAAGCCCAGGCCCCAGTAAGGACCCATCCCTGAGACGCCATTCCCATGATGCCACTGGGCCACCACCACCCAGCTGAGAGGTAGCGAAATAGGCCAGCGCCACAGTGGTTGGCCTCCAAAAGTTCCATACCTCTTAAAGTAAAGAAAAATGCAGGCCAGTGCAGGAGAAGCCTCTTTCTCCTGCAATGCAGGTAGGAGAAATGACAGTGTGTTCAAACTGCTAGTGAGTAGAGGTACTGTGCACCAAAAAGTCACACACATGGGTTCCCTGCTATCTTCTGGATAGGAGGGAGCCCTCTCATCTTGATTTCTTCTCTCTGCCCCTGTAGGAAGCTAATGAAATTCTCACATTCCTTTCTTTTTAGTGTCTTCCTTCTGGAACGTGGTAAAATCAGAGTTCCTACTTGGATGGGAAGGAAGAATTCCATAAGGCTCAAGCCTAAGCCTCATGACCCAGCTCAGAGTCCTCGCTGGGGTTGGGGTCTAAAGGTCAGCAAACAATTAAATGTTCCTCGGTTTCCACCTGCCATCGCTCCCTGCCACAGCTCCCTCAGTGGCCTTGATCCAAGACAGGACTGAGTCTTTTGGGCACTCTCTGCGATAAACCTCATCCCAAACTCAAACAAGAAAATGGTCTATTAGAAATACCTTTCTCTTTAAACCCCTAGTCCGTGAATCCAACCTCCCTATCGGCGAAGACGAAGGAGACTCATAACTTTAGCCCATAATTTGCTCAATAAGCATTTTTCCATCCTAGCCTCACAAGTCCCCTGGGAGGCACACAAGGCAGGTTGCGCGCTGCTACGGATGCTCGTTTTGCAGAGGAAGACACAAAGCTCAGAGAGGTGAAAGACTCTCCGGGGGTTACACAGAGGCAAACGCTTCTGAACCCTCATTCCTGTTCTCCCCCCTCACCAGGCTGCCATGTCAGTCTTTTGGAGACTGCCATTGGGAAGATCTGCAGCAGCATCTGGTACCAGGACCCTTCAAGCTTCACACTAACTACTCTTCCAGCAAGCAACATTTCTCAAACACATTTCTGATCATCGAATGAATGCCAACCGCCGGCCCCAATCGAGGCAGGCCCCCCTGCAACAGTACAGGGAAAGCCCCTGAGATCGTGAAAAACGACGCGCCCCACTTACCGCACAGCGTGTCATAGCCTAATAAACGGGGCGAGCTAAGATCCAAGTCGGCCTCAAGAGAAGCACAGGCAGGCCCGGCCAACCCCTCTGGCCCAGCGGCAACCCTCGAAGCCTCCAGAATATTCAGAAAGCCCAAAGCTCGCGCGCCCACCCAAACCCCACTACAACGGAGAGAGCTGCATTCCCTGCTCCGGAGACCACTCACCCTCTGCCAGCTCGTCACCTGAGGCACCGCTTCCGGACCTGCAACCGCTCGGTGCCCCGCCCCCCGCCCCTGCAGGTCTCCCTGGCCCCGCCCTTTGCACCTGTGGTTTTTTTCAGGCCCGGGCTCTCCAGCAGCTCAGACCTCACCTCGCAGCCCCCTCCCACTGCCTAATCTGTGGTCCCACCTTGCCCCGCCCCCACACCTGCAGCCCCCTCTTCCCCGCCCAACTGCCTCCACCAGCCCCGCCCCCAACACCTGCGGCCTGTCCCCACCTCCACCCCCACACCCACTGCCCTTCACACCAACCCCTCGCAGGACGAGCGCGCCTAAGGCCCCCCGCGCCCCTGAACCCTCCCAACACCACCCCTGCCCCCCGGCCCCGCCTCCCTCCCCGAGGCCCCTCCCCGGCCCAGCGGCCCCTCTGGGTCCCGCCCCCCGCACCTGCAGCTCCCTGCGGCCCGGCCCTCAGGGCCCCGCCCCGCCCCGCCCCGCGGGCCGCTCCTCTCACCGCCCGCTCTCGCCGCCGCCGCTGCAGTCCCGGCCGGTCACCTTGACGCGGGCCGCAGTGGCTGCCGCCGCCTCCTCATGGCCCTGGGAGCGGCCCAGGCGGCAGCGGCGCCTTCGCTCGCAGGCCGGGGCCGGGCCGAGCCAGGCCGGGGCCGGGCCGGGCGCAGCTGGAGCGCGGGCCGACGCGGGAGCGGAGCCGGTGCCCAGCCGCAGTAGGAACCGTCCGCTCCTGGGCCTGAGCGGCGGGCCGTCCAACCAATCGGCGCGCGGCGCCCGACCAGCCCACCCAACCAGTTCGAGGCAGAGGCGGGGACACGCAAATCGGCCGGCTAGGAGCGCCAGTGCGCAGCCGCTGCAGCTTCGGTCCTCGCTGGCCTCGGCCTCAGTTCCAGCCTGAGGACGCCCTCTCAGCCTGTAAGGATGCTTTCCGCGGTCTGCACACCCCTCTCAGCGCCCTGCCACGCCCATTTTCTTCCTAGAAATAGCAGTGCATCTTATTCCCCGTACATCCTTCCAGGCCTCCTCCAATCTCCCCTTGAAGTCCCTACCTAGGATTTATCGTTTTGAACAACAACAACAAAAAAAAATGGTTTTGTGAGAGACATCACCTCAATGCTCATTCTATTCAACTCAGAGGTAGGCAGAGAACACAGAACGCCAGAGCCGGAGGAAACCTCAGAGAGCGGGGGGTCCAACGCATTTACTTTACAGCTGGGAAAATTAGGCCCCAAGAGGTGAAGGGACTTGCCCAAGACCACACAATTGCAAAGCGGGGAAATGAGCCTGCCCCTTGTCTCCCTGCTCCCACATCCTTTACTCTGTGCCAGACACGAAGAGGTAGGCAGGGAGGTCAAGTCATTTGATTACAGTCGCAGAGGTAACAAGTTGCAAACACAGTCGAAGTCAGGTCTGTGACCCCCTGGAAGTCCAGAACCACAGTAAGGAGCCCCGACATCCTCCCTTACTCCCATTGATTCTCGGGCACAAAGACATGTAGAACGTCATTTTGACAATTTTCAAATTCATTTAGAAGTTACGTCCGAGTATGGAAAGATTTGGTTCTTGTGTTTCCCAAAACTTACAGAGGAAAAAAAGAAATGATCAAACAGAAAGAAAGTCAGTAGAAATTAAACCAGTTCTAAGTTTTCAGGGACCTCAGAGGGAAGTTTCAGCCATTTTGCATTAAGAAAATCATCATCATCAAAGAAAATACCTTATTTTACTTAAGGAGAGCAAAAGACAATGTAATGCAATAGTTCTGCTCAAAGCCCCTGGATTCAGAAATGCACAGGGTTGTGGTTGAGTACAAAAGCTGGAGAGACAGATTGCCTGAGTCCAAACTCAGCAAGCTGTGTGCAGGTAAGCAAGTTACTTATCGTCACTGTAGCTCAGTTTCTTTGTTGAAAAATGAGTATGCTGAAAACAGCAGCCTGTTCAGAAAGACTGTTGGGAGGATTAAATGAGATGATATGTGTAAGAGAGCCTAGTACCTAACAGGAGCTCAGTAAACATTAGCTATTGTTATTGCTACCTGTGTGGTGTAGGGCAAACATGGAAAGAGTTTGGGACAGTGCTTGCAATATATGCTTGCCAAATGGCATCTATTAATTTCTTTTTATGTCTATTATTTTTGAGAGAGAGAGACCATGCAAGCAGGGAGGGGTAGGGAGAGAGGGAGACACAGAATCAGAAGCAGGCTCCGGGCCCTGAGCTGTCAGCACAGAGCCCGATGTGGGGCTGGAACTCAACAAGCCGTGAGATCATGACCTGAGCCGAAGCCGGATGCCCAACCAACTGAGCCACGCACATGCCCCGTAAACCCAATTTTGAAATGAGAAAGGATCTCAAGAGATAGTTCTCCAAATAAGGTATACAAATGGCTAATGAGTACATGAAAAGATGTTCAATATCATCAGCCATCGGAGAAATGCAAATCAAAACCACCATGAGATACCACCTCACACTCATTAGGCTAGCTATAACACATACAATGGACAATTACGAAAGTTGGTGAGGAGATGGAGAAATTGGAACCCTTGTACACTGCTGGTAGGCATGTAAAGTGGTGCAGCTACTTTGGAAAACAGTCTGGCAGCACCTTAAAAGGCTAACCTTGGAGTTACCGTATGACCCAGCAATTCCATGCTTAGACACATACCCAAATGAAAACATACATCCATACAAAAACTTGTACATAGATGTTCATAACAATATTATTCATAATGTCCAAGAAGTGGAAATACCCCAATGTGCATCAACTGATGAATGGGTAAATAAGATGTGGCATATCCATACAAAGGGCTATAAAGAGAAACAAAGTACTGATTCATGCCACAACATGGATGAACCTTGACAACATGGCAAGTGAAAGAAGGCAGATCACATATGATTCCATTTATATGAAATGTCCAGCACAGGCAAATCTATAGAGACAGAGTAGATTAGTGGTTGTCTAGGGCTGGAGGGATGGAAGAGTTGGGGGGTACTGGCTAAGGCATGTGGAGTTTCCCTTTAAGATGATGAAAATGTTCTAAAACTGATTGTGGGGATGGTTGCACAACTCTGTGAATATGCCACAAGCCGTTGCATTGTACATTTTTAATTATATAGTGTATGGATCGCATCTCAATAAAGCTGTTTTAAAAAGTTGTCGTAACGTCAGATCAGTCATGTCACGCCCATGCTCAAACACCGTGTAACAGGATATGGAGAGGATCTCAGCTGCATTCACTGGCGTCTGCATTGCCTACTGTCTCATGTGTGATGCACTGGTGGAGTGCTTGCAGCATTTCATGTGTTTGAGTCACTCAATGAAGGGAAGGAACTTTTGAACCACAGGAGGAAAGGAGGGTTGGAGAAGTCACCAAGGGGCAATCTCCCAGGCCAGCTGCCTCTCTGGGTAGACTTGTACTTCATGGAGAGCCAAGCTTTGAAACAGTCCAAGGAGCTGCTTTCATTAAAAATGCTGATCAACAGGGAAGCTGTGATAAATAGACTCTAGGGTGGCCCCCACAACCTGCACCTCCTGATGCCCTTGGCCTATGTGATCCCCTTCCCTGAGTGTAGGCAGGACTGACTTGCTTCTGACCAGAAGAAGGCAAAGGTTTTAGGATGGATGTTATTATGTTGCATAAGATTATAACCCATCTTGCTAAGAGACTCTCTCCTGCTGCCCTTGAAGACACAAACTGTTGTAAGTTGCTCTATGGAGAAAACCACGTAGCAAGGAACTGAGGGCAACCTCCACCCAGCAGCCAGCAAGAAACTGGGACCCTCAGTCCAGCAACCTGCAAGGAACTGAATGATACTGATAATCACATGAGCTCGAAAGCACACCCTTCCCTTATCAAGCCTCAGATGAGAGTGCAGCCTGGCCAACACCTTGATTACAGCCTTGTGAGACCCTGATGCAAGGGGTCCAGCTAAGCTGAGCCTGATTCCTGACCCACAGAAACTCTGAGATAATAAATGAGTGTTGTTTTAAGCTGTTCCATTTGTGATAAAATTGCTATGCAGGAATGTATAACTAATACAGCGGCTCAGCCCACCCTGTCCCGGTGCCCAAGAGGCAGCTTCTGTGCAGAAGCCATCAGTGTGCCCCAGTACAAGAAGGATTCTGGAATGCAGAACTCCTCCAGATGCTGGGGGCTTATGTCTTTGGGGGTATCAGGAGGCAGAGGATAGGATCTGGAAAAGAGCACCATCCTTGGGGTACAGATAGCAGTGGCAATGGTGAGATGCCCCCAAGGGGAAGCAGCCATCAACATGGGCAGTAGAGGGAGACTGGAAGAACGGGAGTTGAGAATAAAGTTTTCATTTTGGTCAGTTCTAGAAAATAATGACTGCTTTGCCACTTCACAGCTATGTGGCCTTAGACAAGTTTTCTCATGTATGAGAAGGTAATAATATTTAGAGTACCTACCTTGTAGGGTTCTCCTGAGGAAAAGTGGTTTAATCCTCTAGTGGCCACGAGAATGCAGACCTCTGACTATCAGGAGCTTATGTAATGAAGGGCCCAGCTGCTGCGTTATGAAACCCAACAAAGCATTTGCACTAAGGCAACACTATGTATGGGCTGCACCCAATGACGGACCATTGCAGGGATTCTAATGCATGCCTGCCCCTGGGTGACAATGATAGTCCTCTGATGGTCATCTTTGGCTCAAGGACTCCTCAGCAGCCTTGCTGAACCTCCTTTAGATTGCATGGTAGTACAGGATGCTTCCACACACTTCCTTCCCTTTCTCCTTCCCTTGGGTCAGGTTTGCATCACAGTCTCATGGCTCTCTCAGCCTTCCTGAGCTCCTTACTAAAATCACTGCATGCTGGATCCTGTATGGCATCTGCTTCCCAATGAATCCGGACTGGCACAAGAAGTACCAGGAGTGGTCAGGGAAGACAGGTGGTAAGATGCAGATTTAGGATGGGCTTACCCACTGCCTAGCAGGCAGAGGATGCCCTCCTGAGGAAACACAGATGGTCCTTGGAACGAGATGATGGCTCAAATGCTGAAGATTTCATTGTTGGTGACCTGGGAAGATATCTCTGTGGAGGAGATTACTGTGGTAGGTGCTGTGATGCCAGCATGTAAAATATATGGTGCCTACCTGACTTAGTCGGTAAAGCATGCAACTCTTGATCTAGGGGTCATAAGTTCAAGCCCCATATTCATTAAGAGTCCGATTTTGGCTCAGATCATGATCTCACGGTTTGTGAGTTCAAGCCCTGCATCAGGCACTGTACTGACAGCTCGGAGCCTGGAGCCTACTTCAGGTTCTGTGCCTCCTTCTCTGCCCTTACCCCCACTTGTGCTCTCTTTCTCAAAAATAAACATTAAAAATTTTTTCAAATAAAGATTTTAAAAAAATAAAAAAGTTTTTTTAGGGGTGCCTGGGTGACTCCATCGGTTGTGTCCAACTCTTGATCTTGGCTCAGGTCATGATCTCAGGGTCATGAGTTCAAGCCCTGCATTGGGCTCCGCACTACGCATGGAGCCTACTTAAAATAAATAAATAAACAAACAAATAAAGTGGTTTTTAAAATAAAATATATGGGGAGAACAATGTCTACAAAGACAGGAAGTTAGTTGGTTACACCTAAGCTGTATTACAGAAGGATAATGAGAGACTGAGTGCTATTAAGGAGCAGTTAATGGCTAAGAAGAGCTGAGGAACTCTGGAAGCAGCTTACAAAGAGACCCTCATCACATATGGTAGTGGAAAACAGACACTTTAATGGCAGGCTGAAGATCTAATTGTTAGAGTCTAGAGCTCCAGAGATGTTTGTAGTTCTTGGTTCCCACAGCCAAGGTGAGTGTTGGACGAAGGTCAGGGCCCCCCGGTAGGGAAAACCTAGGATCCTAAAAGGTGGGACAGGGATATCTGGATGTATGTCCCTGAGGATATTGACTCTGCAACGTGCATCCCAGGGCCTTCTGAGCTTGCCAAGCTAGAACACCTTTCCTTAGTGAGAGCAAGAGCCACCACTGTGCTATCAGGTGCTACAGAAGCCCTTCCCCACAGACGACAGGTGCCCCCACCTCCTCTCCAGGCTGCCAGGCTGGGCAGTTAGGGTTAAATCCCAGCATAATATGGCTCAGGAATGCACCAGACCTGATAAGGGGAAAAATAGACTATATACTTAAAGAATGCAAGAATTAGCCATCATGTGCTGAAAGACAGGGGAGTTCCCCTCAGGTTGGATTTTGTGGGTGCTTGATCAAGGAAGCTGGAATGCAAGTCTAGACAGGCAAGAATTCATCAACTCAGGAACATGTTCTTAGGACACTTTCTTTAACATCCTAGCAAGGACCCCAGCTACTGGAGTGGCTCTTAGAAGCCTGAGGAAAACAATGGCCAATTCTCAGTGACATAGAAATATCTGAATTGCCCCAGTGGATGGTAGAAGGGGGCATGGTGACATGGACATAGAGTTACCCTATTAAATGGTTTCTGTATTTGGAAATTAGCCTCTTGCTAAAATTTATTTGTAATCCCAAAATAAATACAGCACTTTCGAGATCACTCACAGACACATACAAAATTTTAGTCACCTGATGTGCACGTTCCCAACAGAGGTCAAAGCAAGCAGACTTTCTACCTTCATGTTCAATGCTCCCACGGTACACAAGTGTCCTTCCTGAAGCCTATCTAGCACCCTGTTTTTCATTTTTGTGCGTCTTTTGGTGATTTAACTGTTTAAAATTATCCCTGGGCATAATGCTGAAGTGCTGGATAGTGTTCCTAAGCACAAGAAGGCTGTGATGGGACTGAATGAGAAAGTGCATGTGTTAAATAAACATTTCAGGCATGAGTTATAGTGCTGTTGGTCATGAGTTCAATGTTCACTAATCAACAATACAGTTGATCCTTGAACTAATGTTCAATGTTCAACTAATCAACAATACAGTTGATCCTTGTAAAACATGCATTTGCACTGTACACATCGACTTATACATGGGGAAGGGCAGAGAGAGAGGGAGAGAGAGAATCCTAAGCAGGCTCTGCTTTATCAGCGCAGAGCCTGATGCAGGGCTTGAAATCACAAACTGTGAGATCATGACCTGAGCAAAATCAAGAGTTAGATGCTTCATCAGCTGAGCCACCCGGGCACCCCAATATGGCAGCATTCTAATTCTATACTTTAGTTTTTACATTTAGCAACCATAAGTCAGTAGATTCAGCCCCACTTTCCCTGTGTTCCAAAGTCAGGTTTTTAGTTGGTCAAGGCTGAGGGCTGGCTCCAGACCCGGTGAAGTCACCAGGGCAATCTATCCTGAGAGCCAACTGGTTGACCTTCCCCTGATACAAGCCTCACTCTCTGCAGTGATATTCTTTATGAAAAAGCCATTTCAACGTTGGCATTTTCTTTTTTTTTTTTTTTAATTTTTTTTTTTTTAACGTTTATTTATTTTTGAGACAGAGAGAGACAGAGCATGAACGGGGGAGGGTCAGAGAGAGAGGGAGACACAGAATCTGAAACAGGCTCCAGGCTCTGAGCCGTCAGCACAGAGCCCGATGCGGGGCTTGAACTCACGGACAGTGAGATCATGACCTGAGCTGAAGTCGGCCGCTTAACCGACTGAGCCACCCAGGCGCCCTCAACGTTGGCATTTTCTATAGTAGACACTCCATAAATATTCATTGAATTGAGTTCTACTGCCTCCCCATGGACACAGGGGAAAATCTGAATTTCTTAATAAGAAATAAAATATACCTCAACATCTGTCTCCAGTCACCCTATCCACCCTCATCTCCTATTTACTAGGATTTACAAAGCATTTACTATGTTTCATCTCATGAAATACATGATTGCATTCAATAAATACAGATGTGCATAGGTGTCATAGAGGCCATTATGTATAAATTATTATACAATGTGACATCTATCATATGTTGTATGTACATGCATACAATTTAACCTAAATAGTCTCACACAACCTATGTCCTCTGTAAGTTGTTTTTCCACACTCAACAATATGTCATGGACATGTCTCCATGACATAAAGGTTTATTTACACATTTATATCACCATTTTAAATGATTCCCTACCATAGCATTGTAGGAATGTACCAGATTTACCAATGAACATTAAAGTGGCTTCCAATTTTTCAATATTATAACCAGCACTAGAATGAGTAAATTTATACATCTTGTTAGATCATTACTTATTATATTGTCTTATTAAGTTAAATTCTTAAAAGTGGTATTGCTGTATCAAAGGGAATGCATATTTAAAAATTTTGAAACATGGTACCAATCTACCTTCCAGAGATGCTACATGGACTTATATTTCCAACATCAGGGTATGTCTTCTCATTTCCCACCCCCACCCCCAATCAATGCTGGGTATTACCCCTGAATAAGTAGGAAAATGGTCCCTCATTATTGTTTTGATTGCTTTCTACAGAGGTAAAACATCTTTACTATGAACTTACTAGCCTTGAGTATATATTCTTCTGTGGACTGTTTCTTTAGGTCATTTCCCTTTCTAAAATTGGACTCTTCAGGGCTCCTGGGTGGCTCAGTCAGTTGAGTGTCCAAGCCTTGATGTCAGGTCAGGTCATGATCTCATGGTTTGTGAGTTCAAGCCCCTCACTGGGCTCTGTGCTCACAGCGCAGAGCCTGCTTGGGATTCTCTCTCTCTCTCCCCTTCTCTGTCCCTTCCCCACTCGTGCTGTCTGTCTCTCTCAAAATAAATGAGTAAAACTTTAAAATTAAAATATAAAATAAAATTGGACTCTTTGTCCTTTTTCAATAAATTTTAATGTTTGTTTTTGAGAGAGAGACACACACAGAATGTGAACGATGGAGGGGCAAGGATAGAGGGAGACACAGAATCCAAAGCAGGCTCCAGGTTCCAAGCTATCACCACAGAGCCCGATGCGGTGCTCAAACGCATGAACTTTGAGATCATGACCTGAGTTGAAGTTGGATGTTCAACAGACTGAACCACCCAGGCACCCCTAAATTAATTTTAAAAGTTCTTGCTCTATAGGGGAGCCTGGGTGGCTCAGTCAGCTGAGCATCCAACTCTTGATTTAGGCTTGGGTCATTATCTCATGGTTCATGAGACTGAATCCCACGTAGGGCTATGCTGACAATGCAGACTCTGCTTAGGATTCTCTCTCCCTCTCTCTCTCGCTGCCCCTCCCATGCCTGTGTGCTCTCTCTCCCTCTCTTAAAGTAAATAAACTTTAAAAAATAAATTCTTGCTCAATATATTGCCAAGGTTTACTTCTAAACTTGTAGCAGTTTTGGTGGTGTTCTTGTTGCTTTCAGTAAACATGTTTTACATCATGTATAGTCAAATCTATTGTTTCCATTTCTTATCCTTAAAAAGATCTTCCCCAGTGCAAAAGCAAATAAGTCATCACCTCCTTTTTAAAAAGACTAGTTCCTTCATGGTTTCATTTTTCTACTATTAACTATTTCATTCTCCTGAATTTTGTTTCTGGTCTGGCCTCTTCTTCACTTAGCTGGGCCTCCTCCCTCAGATTGGGTCTCTGTTGGTCTCTCCTCCCTTCAGCAGGATATAGATTCTTAAGGGATCTCAAAATGAGTGTCAGGCAATATTAGCCCTAAGCCTGAGGTCTCCACTTGCAGGATGTCCACTGGTTCCAGCCAAGGAAATGGAATTTATACCCAGTGGAGGACTAGTAGCCCTTCTTTTGTTTCATCTTTTTTTAGTGTAGGGGCGCCTGGGTGGCTCAGTTGGTTAAGCCATCTGACTTCAGCTCAGGTCATGATCTCATGGTTCATGGGTTTGAGCCCCACATCAGGCTCTGTGCTGACAGCTTGGAGACTGGCACCTGGTGCAGATTCTGTGTCTCCCTCTCTCTCTCAAGCAGGGGGAGGGGCAGAGAGAGAGGGAGACAGAGAATCTGAAGCAGGCCTAGCATTGTCAGTGCAGAGCCTGACATCGGGCGCAAACCATGAGATCATGACCTGAGCCAAAGTCAGTTGCTCAACCGACTGAGCCACCCAGGTGCTCCAGACTAGTAGCACTGCAATGCTTTTCCACGGTGCACCAGGGCTGGCAAAGGCTCATAATAATGTAATTCCTTCAGGAGACAGCAGGAGGGAGTGGTGTCCTGGGATCACGGTCAGACCATCTGAAGTTTGCCATTCAGAACCTGCCAGAATGGCTGTCTTAGTGCCCAGGACAAATCCCAGGTGTAGAATACCCTGTCTCTGGGTCCTCTATCCTCAGAGAGCACTCAGGGTTACCAGGCCATGTCATTGGCTCTTTAGGGGGAATCAATGAGGCTACAAGCCTCAGTTACCCACACAGAGCCCAATTCTTTCCATCTGAGCTTAGACCATCATACCCAGATAGCACCTGACACTTTATAAAGGGGAATATTTCCACAAGTAACATTGTAGGCAGAGAGGTGCTGGGTTGACCTTCAGGTGGAAGAAGTCGCCAGTACTCACAGGGTCTGCAGCTGCTCATCCCGAAAGTGGGGCCTTTCAACCAGAGCCTGGTGGCAGGAGGTTCCTACAGGCCACCCTGGGGAAAGGGGGACCAAGCAGCGGAAGAAAAGGACGGACTAGTAGTTTAGTGATCGAACTCCAGATGTCATTCCCATCTCACCACCAGCTTGGCCAGGGGCTGGCAGGCAAGTAGGGGTGAGCAAGGCCGGAGCATGGGGAGGCAGTTGTGTTGAAAAAGGCAAAGAGGAAGTGAGATGAAACCAGCAAACGCCCCCACTGCCTTCCCTCTACAATACACGCAAGGCGGGCATCCCTTTGCTCAATGGAGTCAGTGCCAGCGGCCCGTGAGGTCAAGAAAGCCAGAGCACCCTGGAGAGCAGGACAAGAGAGAATCGGGGGCCACTGGGAGAAAAGCTCTCCAAGGGAATGTTCCAGGAAGCCTCAGGAAATCCAGATGCAAGAATCCATTCTCAGAGCCCAGATTTCCCAAACTGAAGGTGGCTTTTGACGCTCACATTAGTATTTGGAGAAGTGGAAAGAGTGAAGCTTCGGAGGGGGTAAAAAAATAACAACAAAATCCGCTGAAAACAGCTCCAGGGATCCGGATGTGCAATGAATAGAATGCCTGGCAGAGACAGGCTAGTTAGAAGAAGTCACACGAAAGTAACGTGTTTGCCAAAGAAGTGTTCTTCCAAGTTGTGGATTCCACCACCTCAGTTCCAACAAAATTCTGTAAGAAACACGTCTCATGATAATATTTGTGAAAGCTCTGAAGTGGAGGGAGGTGGGCAGGCAGAAAAGGGAAGAATGTTCCCTTGGCCTAGACTTCAGATGATATGAAACGTTAGGGTTCGGGAGTGAACGGTCAAGAAAGAATTTTTGAGACACCTTCGGTGGAAGAAGGGTGGTTTTATTAAAGCACAGGGACAGGACCCATGAGCAGAAAGAGCTGCACTGGGGTTGTAAGAAGCGACTGATTATATACGTCTAAGTTGGGGAAGGGGTTAGGCTAGCGTAAGTCCCTAAGGAATTTGGAAGCAATGTTTCCAGGACCTTGAGGGGCTAGCTGTTGTTAGGGTAAGGTCATTTACTACTGTCTAGTAAAACCTTACCCATGAGACCCTTCAGATGTGTATCAGTGGGCCCTATGTTTGGAGGATGATTGCTAACATATATCTTGGCGGGGGTGGGGGGGGGGTGTGTAGAGATAAAGGAAGTTTCCAAAGGGATTTTCATATGTTAAAATAGACTTACAGGATCCTGAAGATCAGGCTAATGCCAAGTTAAGGCTGCCTTTTGCCTTAAGCAAAGTATTAACATTTGAGGTGGCTAAGCTCCTTGAGCAAGGTCACTCTGCCCTCCCAAGTACAGGTCAAGAGGCTGTAGTTCAATTTCTTTCTAAATTTCTTTTGCCTTCATTCTCCACATCATAGAGAACATAGCCCATGACATATTTAGCCTAGAGAAGCCCAGAGATGGCTGGGAGACCGTAATGTTCTCACTGAATATTTCAAGCATGTGTGGTCCTGGGGAGTGGAAGGAGGGCCAAGGGTCCAACTCCAAGGAGGCAAACTTTATGCTCAGGATAAGGACGTTATCATGGAAAGCTATCAAAGATGCAGAGTCTCCGGAGAGGTAGCCAATTTCCACAAGCAAGTAGCAACTGGAGATTACTTAGATGGACGACTACTACTGTAGGACTTCCGGTATTGGGAGATGGGGAGCAAGCAGTCTGGGCGGAGCCTTCCCACTTATGAGAGTGTAAGGGTCGTTCCCTGCCAAGTTGAGCAGTTCGGGGAAGGAGGCGGAATTCAAAAAATGAGTTCCCCTCTGATTTGCACATTTCAAAGAAACACACACACACACACACACACACACACACACACACACACACACACGGCACCTGAAGGTGGTATGAGCCAATTGGCAGGATCCATTCTAGCTTGGAGGCTTGGGCCATACACAGCCACTACTGGGGCCCAGAGGAGTGCAGGGAAGAACAGGGCAAATCTTGTGTTGGGACACAAAGAAGTGCCCAAGGGCTGATCAGAGTGCCAAGACCAAGGCCAAAAGGGATGAAGAAATGTTCCGAGTGCCAGGACCTCACTGCCCTGGCAGCAAAGCTTGAGGTGGGCTTGTGACATAGTCATGGGGGTGGGGGGATGGAGCGGAGGCACCACAACCGCCAGCAACACCTAGCCAGCCAGGACAGATGGGAATGTCACTGTCCCCTAGAGGCTCCGTCAGACTGATTAGGTCCAAGCTCCATTAGGTCAGATGCAGGAACAAAAGAAAGCCCTAGCAAGCAACCTCTTTTGAAGATGAAGGGCAGGGGACCTATTTGTTGTCTCAGATGGGACAGGAACGGGATGCAGCTCTGCCCAAGTCGGCCGTGTAGGTGAGTGCATTATAATCCACCATTAATGTAGACGATTCTCCTCCCACCCCCTCTAGAGTGATAGTACGTTCTCGACCACCGACAGCTAGGTCAGCAGGCTTCACGATACACCTTCCGCCAAGCAGTGGACAGCAATCCCCCAGTGAGGGCTCCCGGTGAGGGTTCCAGGGCATGACCCCAAGTTGATGTGTTCTGCACGTTTCCTTCCAGGTGGCCTCTTTCTGCTATTTGTGTTCTGAAAAGTTTTGAGCTGTATTTGCTGACAAAAGGTATGCAAGTTAGGTCTGTTGTGAAAAACAAAAGGAAAACATCACAGGACGTTAAACATAAAAGTCATTGAGGCATGAGGGGCTTTCAAGGAAATGGCCCAGGAAACAGGGATGAAAATCAGCCAAGCAATTAGGGATTGTTGGTTGTCCTTTGACATTATAAAGGACATCATAAACTTTATAATGAAGCCAGAAGGGTTCAGCCAGTTGTATGAATTACAATAGGAAGAAACCAAAGGATCGTGCCTTCAGGACAAATGAAAAGAGCCAGCTGCTGGCGGTGGCCTTTGTCAGCAAAGCAGCTCAACACAGTCTACACACCCCTGCTCCAACTCAGTGGATCTGCTTCAAATGGTGCTCCCATTTCAAGAACCACATCCCCTCGGGATATTCCTCTAGCCCTGTCAGAGAGGCTGGCCCCAGACTCTGGACTTGGGCTGCCTTTCCAGCCTTAAAGAGAAAGCAAATCTATCGGAAGCCATTGCCTCACAAATTATCTGAGCCACGAGAGTCCAGCTCCATCTTATGGATAAACCGGGACGAAAGAGGGTGAGGCACCTGCTTACCGTCATGGTCAGGCACAGGCATGGCTAGAAGTCAGACCTGAAGTCGATGCACTTTCCCCATTGAGCCCTCGATTGCCTCGGGAGTCCCCCCCCCCCCCCCCCAGCTGGCACGTGAAGCTAGTCCCTAGTCCCTACGCAGAGCTCTCACACCGGGGTCCATCTCGTTGCCCTCCATCTCATTGCCCACTTCGCTGAACAGGAGCCCTGTTGAGAGGGGAGGCCCTGTTTTACAGCGAGGAGCAAGGAACGAGTCAGCTCCAGCAGACTAGGAGCCAAGTTTAATCCCTGCCTGTTTCCCAACCGTGCTGCCCTCCCTGCTAGAACCTCCCAGAACACAGGCACTTATTTGCTCACTCGTTCAACCCTTATTGCTGCAGTGCCAGGTCCTGGATCCCCGCTGTCATGAAGCTGACATCATAGGCCAGAGGGAGAGACATTAAGTGAACACATCAGTATATAATTATCAGTTAAAATACGCGCTGATGATGTAAGTGATGAATCACTCCTAGAACCAGTATTATACTATATGCTAACTAACTAGAATGTAAATAAACGATGGACACGCGCGCGCACGAGAAATACATACTCTGAAGGGCAGGAGGAAGTGGGAAGGGGCCTGACCGTAGGAAGGGTTCCCTGACGGAAGGAGGCCTGAGCTGCAATCTGAGGACGAGTTAACTGGCTGGCAGGGAGAAGACGACTGGAGGCAGCGGAAACCACGCGTACGGCTCCACGCTCTGCGGCGGGAGCGAACACGGCACATCCCGGGGAGCCGAAGGGGTGCTTCCGCAGGCACGTGGGCACAGGAGTCACCAGCGATTCGTTCTAGGGGAGACCGGGCGCACACAGCGGCCCCCGACAATCAGTCTTCACCACACGGGAGAGAGGGATATAGAAATACACCTACTTCTTTCTCCTCTTCGCAGCACCGCGGTGGCACAAGAGCTTCTTGTGAAATCCCAACCTCTCAAAAGCAGCGGTTACAGAAATTATGCCACGGCAGACGTCGGCAGAGCCAGCGGGACTCTCGGAGGCCGGAGGGGCAAATGCAGAGGGAGGCCACAGCACATTTGCTCTAGCAGCATTTTTATTTACAAACAGCAATTTCCATTGACTTTATACCATAAAAAAGCCATTTACAAGCAAGAAACGAGAATTCAGAACAAAATTAAGCAGCACTGAAATATTCATGTCACAAATCTAAAACAAAATGAATACAAGAGTAAAATATCATTTGAATAAATAGTCTTAAATTCATGCTATAAAATAATCCTTAATGGCAAGTTACTAGTTGATACAGCATCCGCTTAGCTAGCTTCATTTACTTCATATGGCGATGAAGTGTGGACTTGTGAGGTTACCAGTTTATATTGCAAGATAATGACACTGTGTTAAGTCATTCAAATTGCTCAACCATTTATAACGGAAAAAAATGTTAGCCCTACTAATAAAAGTGGTGAGAGAGAGATGGTTTTCACATTAGGAAAATGATCATTCTCAAAGAAACCAGGTAAGTTTACCTCTTACTATAGTCAGGGCAGCAACCAAGGGCTTGGGCGGCAAGTCCAAAGGTTGAATTCACAGCATACTCGTCACCGAGGGGCAGCAAGAGGTCTGGTTACTGAATCTGCTGCAAGGCTTACTCCAGGGCTGGAGCCAGAACTAGGGCAGCCCTGTCTGTGCCAGCCCCAGAGGGGAACCGGGGGAAACAAGGTCCTCTTCCGGGCAGAGAAGTCGGGCACTGGGCAGAAACAGTGGGAACGCTCTGGCACTTACTGAAGAAGACGTGTGTGGCGTGTGACAACCATTACAAATTTGGAACAATGTGAATGACTCTTCTGAACGTTCAGTTCAGTTGCACTGAGTAATATGAAATCTATGATTTATGAACTAGATAGTTCCATATAAAGAATTTACATAATTCCCCAATACTTTCATATATAAAATTTAATAAATAACCCTGACCAGTCTAGAAGCACCATTCAAGGGGCATGTGCCCTTGGAAAATAGTTTAGGTGTTGCATATTTGAGTCCCTTTCAGTGGAGGCTTCACAGGAAACCATTACAGAATTTAACAATAACAAAGACAACAACAAAAATCACAGTAACTAATAGAAAAAGTTGTTAAAATAAAATACATTGATTTCTTGAAAGTAAAGCTCATTCACAGAGATGATTCCCACCCCCACCCCCACCCCCAGCCCTTGTTTTGTGTTCCTGCAAATTCTTCCTAGAGTCTAGGCCGTCAAAATAAAAGTAAAAATAAAACCGCACACGAACATATGCAGGCCTATGGTCTGGGCTAAGGGAAAAACAAAGACTTGGTTATAACTGCTGTCATGAGAAAAGACATCTACTCATGCTCTGGAAGATTGAAAAATTTTCAATTTAGTTCTACAGTATATTCTGCTTAACAGTGAACCGACAGTATCCTTTCTGCTGTATTAAAAAAACACACACACACACACACAAACACACACACAACAAAACCAACCATACACACACGCGCGCACGCGCGCGCGCACACACACACACACACACACACACACACACACACACACACGAGAAACCAAAACTGCCAAAGCAGAGCCAATTGGGAGGCTTTCCGCTAACCAAAAAATGAACTTGTCTTCGTGTGCTGTATTTACAAATATAATTTCTAAATGTATTTACAGCTTTAGTAGAAATTAGAGGGGAAAGAACTGATCAGAACGAAAGGAACTGTTTAAAACCCACAAACGTTAGTAAAGTATAAAATTCTTTGTTTTCACAGTTTGTAATAGCAGGTTAAACACCTATAGAAAAGGACGCTGTCACTGTCTTCACATTGTCTACGTATTTGAAAAGGTAGCTCAAGGAGAGACTCAATTATGAACAGACCTGTATGAATTCAGGATATGTTTTGCTGTAAAAGATTTCTTCACAGATCGCTTTTATCTGAATTGGTTTTTGCATCTGTTAGAAACGAAACATCTAACCTAAACCTGTACAGAGATAGGGACTTTGCTTTCCAAAAAAAGAGTTGCTCTAAGGAGTTACACAGCGTACTTCGTCTGCGGAGACGTGGAGGGAACTTCGGGGAGAGAACGTTTCTGTTCTGTGGCCATGTTAATCCTCCTGGCACATCCTCCTGTGACAAGGCACAATTGATTGCTGCTGCCCGATCTGAATGGAGTTAACCTTCCACCCGCCACGCACGCCGAGAAACACGACAGCGTGCTCGCTCAGAGAGGCTACCCAGCTCGGTGCTGGCCTACGCGCTGCCTCCTCGAAGCCCTGTGGAACCTTACAGTACTGGGTTATGGCTTGAGAATTCATTCTTAACACTGCTAGCAGTGGAAAGGGTAAAGTGTTAGCAACATGAATGGGAGCAAGTGGAACTTGCAAAATGCGGAATCATGGTTCTTAGAGAGAAACTCAATCAATTTTCTGCCCCTTAACAGTCCCATTACAATGGTTGAACCTGAACTGTACAATCAAAGCAATGTATAGTTTTGTCAAAGACAATTTTGGATAAGTCACTCTTTGGTAAACTCAAACCAGTGAAACAAATTGACAAATACACAGAACTCCGTGTAAATAAGGTTAAGACTGACAACGGTGACAAGAAGCAGGATATTCGAGGTACCTGCCCCAAGTGCTCTCCCCTCCTGACTTGTCTCATCTATCGCGGAATGCTCTGGAAACCTCTCAGAAGGCCCCAAGCCTGAGTGAAAAGGAGGTGTTCCTTCCCTGAGCCTGACCTCTCATGTCCTCCATTTGGGCGTTTCTTGTCACGAACTTAACTTGTTACCACCACACAAATTTTTTGCATTTAATTCTTAAAAGAAAAATCAAAACCCAACGTATTCGTGTAAGGAAAAAAAAAAAAAATCACAAACGTTTACCTGAAACCCCAGAACATATTTAAGTGGGTAAACACTGGGGGTCCGGCCTCCCCTTGAGGCACGCAGCTTTGACAGGAGTTGAGCGAGTGCTTCAGGGAGAGCGCGCACCCCTTACTTAGGCAGTTTGACAGGAAAAGGCATACTATATACCCGATTTAGCAAACGCTGCTCCTCGGGAGCAGCAGGACTAGAGTGTCATCTGTACGTAGTAACACTGATGTGTGGCGCAGCCGTTCACGCGGGAACAGACAGATCCTGTGTGCTAGAGACGAGCTACCGCACAGCGACCACCCCCGGGGGCTTAGCACACACAAGGGCCCGAATGATTTTCTTTTCTCAACAAAACAAAACAGAACAAAACAACGAAAACAAAACAACAAAAACAAAAACCCCCAAAACCTCCCCCGGACACCCCCTACCTCCCACCATTCTTGGTATCTTAAGAGCCAAAAAAGCATGGAAAACCAGCAAACGTCCATTTCTGTACTCCCTCAACTCCTAAGCCTCTCGAGTTGTGTCTTTTTATGTCTATTTTTCTTTTGGGTGGTTTGCGCCGTTCTCCTGGGGAGACGTACTGGCTGCGGGCTTCAGAGCCAAGGTTCTCCAGCAGGGAGTCTGGAGCGCTGACATCCTACGGGCAGGGCGGCCCGCAGCACAAACTCACCGTCAAATTGCTTCCGAAAGTACTCTGTCAGGGTGCACAGTACCAAAGCGAACTCGTAGAGCCTGTTTTGTTTACTAGAAGCAGACGGGTAAACAAAGTACAGAGCTGAAGACACTTCGAAAGTACTGACAAGACATTTTTCAAATAGGACTCAGGTGTGTTTTGATACAGTAATGCGTTTGCCAGCAAGCACATGCTTTTGAGGTCTCTTTTCAAGCTATAAACTCAGGAGAGGGAAAAAAAAATTGTAATTCACTATCACCGTTAGATTTCACATTTTCTACAACTATACTGACCTAAAAGATACAGAACATAAAAATAGCACCACGTGACCCAAAAAATGGTGACACACACAGATTTGGTGACACACAGAGTATCTTAGAGGGCTTTTTGACTGTTGGTTTCTTTAAGCAGGAAACACTGAGAGTGGGGGAGCCACTGAGGCTCTCGTTAGCACACACAATACTAAGATAGATATATTGCTTGCAATTCCCATAGAGTATATCTTTACAAAAAGTACAAATTCCAAGTTCTGCAGTTTCCCTGGGAACTGCATGTAGAAAAAGTTGCTGTGCACCTGAACTAGCTGTTTGAAAAGAGGGAAAAAAAAAAAAAACCCACAACACTGCTTGGAGAATTTTGTAGACAGAACTACAAATCCCTTTCCTTTAGTGTGAGTACTAACTCATGGTAGAGTGATTCGATTTAGTTACCTGGTGTGTTTCTACAGTACGGAATGAAGGTAGATTCGTAGGCCAGTAAAAACATTGAAAACCACTGCTCCTTTGGGGCTGGCTAATATAACACTACAATATGTAAAAAGGTCAGCACCACGGGTCATCCAGCTTACCTACTGGACAACGAACAAAAATTCCAAACGGTTTCCAACTAGAGTTGAATACATTTTATGGCATTTGGTTTATGTACTTGTTAGGAAGCAGAGCTATGAACACTGTGATTTGCTTTGCTTGCTTTTGGACACAATGATTAATATATATGAAAACCTATCAACATTCTTTTGTAAGGGAAATAAAGGGGCAAAACCCTAACATTGGGTGGGGACGAGACAGAGTCAAAAGCCCTGTTCACATTGTATTAAATTATATATTCCTCTTACATTCACCTCAACCAGAATAAAATCAAATTTGAGAATGTATATATACTATATATATAATAATCGCTTTATTATATATATATATAAATTGTCTAACTACCCCTTAAAAGTAATTTTAAATTAGAAAAGGTTACCCATTTGTATCAGCTGACGGCATCCTAGTCTCTCTCCGTGGAAACGCACTGGTGCCAGTGCACACAACGAGAGAGTATGCCTCTTGGCAGAGAATGTAGGGTCAACCAGTTGGCATAGCTAAATCACTGGCAGATTTGGGATTAAGAGTTCAGCCAAAGAGGAATACTGTCAGCCTGTGTTTTCCCTGGATACGTTGCCCTTCATGCTTTGAGCTCCTTGGGAGAGGGAGGGCGGGGGAAAGGATAAACACAATGAAGTGTTCCTTCCAGAAACCTTAGAAGAACTGCCAAGAGACGGAGAGATTTCCAGATGGTTGGGAAAACCAAAGATTACAACAAAGCAAATCACAAATATGCATTGATTAATGTGCTTTGTTTGGGTGCACTTCGTTACCATCTTAATCAGGAGCATCAGACACTGTGTGAATTTCCATCCGGGAATCTAGGCCCATCTCTGAGGCCGACGCATCGTTTTCTAGTTTCTGTTCCACATACACGTCTGTTCTCTCGGGGGACTCGATGCGACTCCTGACTTCGGCTACACCAGGGTGGTTCTTCCGCAGGTGCTGGTTGAGGGTACCTTGGAATGGAAAGCACTTGCCGCAGATCTCACAGCGGAATGGTTTGTCATCAGTATGGCCCCGGATGTGGTACTCCAGTTGGTCCTTACGTGTGTACTTCTTCCCGCAGAACTTGCACACAAAGGGGGTGATTCCCATATGGAGCCTCATGTGCCTGTCGAGGCTTCCCTTCTGGTTGAAGGACTTTCCACAGTAAATGCAGATCAGCCTCTCGTTGTACGGGTACCAGTGCCCTCTTGCACTCCTCTCCCGGGGGCTGCTCTCATACCCGGGGTTATTCATCATCGCTTCACTGTCAGAACCCTGCACCAAGCCCTGCAGATCACTGTGCAGATGGACAGACAAAGCCCGCTTTTGGCGAGCACGCCCTCCTCGGAAACAGCTCAGCATGGATCTGGACGGGCTGGAATTACTCAAACTTCCAAAAGCTTCGGATACGCTGGCTGGCTGTGAGGCCGCTTGGGAGTAGGAATATGCGTGCTGCAGCACGGAACCGTAGGACCCCACGTTCACTGCCACAACTTGTTCCCCATCCACCATCTCTGTGTGGTACCCGTCGTCCCCCAGGGAGGAGCTGTCGGAACAGCTGGGCCGGTCAGACTTCTCCATCTTCACTTTCACCTCAGTGATCTGGCTCTCCCTCACCAACAGGTCCCCTTGCTCGTGGTCCCCCTCTATCTGAATCTCGTACTCGGAAACGCTCCCGCTGCTCCCTCGGTCCGAGTGCCCTTCCTCCTGTAAGCGGCTGCGCAAAGCTTTGCTGGGCGTCGTCTCCATCCGAAGATCGCCGCTCGTGGTGGGCTGCCGTACCTGAGAGCAATACGGAGGGGAGATCTCAACCGGGTTGGCAAAGAAGCTGCTGTCCTTAACTCCATTACGACTCTCTGATGTCTCCTCCGCACCAACAGTAACAGAGTCAACATCTCCGACGCTGATTTTTGAATGGATGCTCTCCAGGATCTGCGTGCACTTGTCAATGACACACTGCATCTGAAGAAAGCTGGCTGCAGTCAGAAAACTGACAACATCCTTCAGCTGCAAGGACATTCTTCCAGTGTAACAAAATGAAAGCAACTGTTCAAACACATTGGGATTTTTAATCACAGATATTGACAAGCCACTCATGGTACTTAATGCTGAATGGTCCCGGAAATAGGGGGAGCTGGCAGCGAGGACTGCTTTGTGGGCTCGGAATGGCTGACCCTGAATGTGGACAATGATGTCACATAGTTTCCCTTGCAGGCGGAGTTCGTTTAGCTGGCTCAGAACAGTGCTGCTGTACTCGGGCACATCAAACTGAATAAAACTGCTGCTGTCCATTTCTACTGACATGAAGCGTAATCTGCAGAAAGAGAGAGTTTCATAATTCACCAGTGACTCCTCACTAAGTACAAGCGGCATAAACACAAGCTTGCAAACATAACACCACCACCACCACCACTGCAGCTACCATGCCGCCTGAGGGTCAGCCTTAGCATTCTTCCTCTTACTTATTTTCAGTCTTTCATGTCTTGGTTAATTCACCGAAAGTCAGATAACCTAAAGATCAATCCGCCTAGTGCCCCAACTGCCTACCATTCATCTTCATCAAAATTATCACATGGTATATATGTCAAGTCCTCTCAGCTCAAGAAAAAATATTTCCCTGTTTCACTTCCTTCTGAGGATTTGGAATACTTTGTAAAAAATAAGCAAACTCATGTAAAGAATGTTCTGCCTCATTTGTATGTTTCCAATTGGTGTTTTTCAAGAAGATGGCACACTGGATACACCGAATGGAGCTAAACCTTTTTCAGTTTAGAATTTGAGTTGTTGTCTTGATGTGCCTTTTTTCCCCTTCAGGTCTGCACACCTTTATATCCTTTTGGATTGGTAACGGACAGAACAATGCTCAATCCCTTTCAGTGAAGAGTTTTAGACAGGAGGAGTAACAAGAGTGATGGACACACCGCGAGCATATTGCTGTCCAACAGTGCTCCCAACTGCAGGTGGGCACACCTTGGGACAGGCTGGCTACCCTTGCCAAGAATCCACAGCACTAAATCTCTCACAAACATGTAAGTGTCTATAGCCCAGGCTGCACACTCTAACCAAAATACGACAAAATCAGATCTAACAATTATATTTTAGTGCTTAAAAAACCCCACCAACTGAAATGTAAGTACCTCCTGAATAAGCACCGAATCAAAGAGAAAATCAGAAAGGAATAGAACTATTCAGAAAAAAAAGAAAACTCACATAAAATCTGCAGCAAGAAGCGTTTAGGAGTAAAATTTACCTATGTCTTCAGCTTGCTTGAAAATGTATCCAAAAAAAGAGATGGATAGATAGGCGATAAAGCAAACAGAGTAATATGTTAACAAGCGTATAGATGGTGAGTGTATACAGGTGTTTATTGCAAAATCCAACTTCTCTGTATATTTGAAATTTCTCAGAAAAAATGTTGAGGATCTTGAAACAACAAATTTTAACAGGCAAAGTCAGTGCCTTAAAAGTATTTAGCGTTTTTGTTTCCAAATTTATTTATTTACTTCTTTAATGTTTATTTATTTTTGAGAGAGAAAGAGAGACAGAGAGGCAGAGCACAAGCAGAGGAGGGGTAGAGAGAGAAGGAAACACAGAAATCAAAGCAGGCTCCAAGCTGCCAGCAGAGTCCAACACGGGGCTCAAACTCACGAACCATGAGATCATGACCTGAGATGCAGTTGGACACTCAACTGACTGAGCCACCCAGGCACCCCTTAAAAGTATTTATCATTAAGCAACAAATAATAAATATACATGAAATCACTGAAGAGGTCAGAAAAGGAACAAGTTAAACCCAAAGAAAGCAAAAAAGTAAGAACACTGAACAGCATATTATCATAGAGAAAGTTTTTTAAATTTTCAAAATTATAAGGACATCCTCGGAAACATAACTCATTAAAAGAGTAATATATTGTGACCAAATGTAAGGATGGCTACCTGCTAGGAAATATATAAATACAATCTGCCACATCAATAAGTCAAAGGAGAAAAACCACATAGCCATAACAAGACACGACAACGTGCAATTTAATTTGACTCTCGCAGGAAAGGATCAACCAGTTAGTTTGACTAGATCACACTAGATTTTTTTTTTTTTTTATCATGTCAGAATTTGAGTTAAAACATTTTAGTTAAGGAGGAATACCGTGCCCTTATTTATCCTAGAGTTATGACTGAAATCAATTTGAAATCTGTACGGAAAGGACATATTTTTAGAGTAACATAAATTGGCAGAATTAAACAAAAAGAAACAGAAGTGCCAAAGCATAAATGATCTTCAGGCCGTTCACACTGTTTTAGATGCATGTTAAAACACTTAAGGCATCTCAAAAAAAAAAAAAAAGAAAGAAAGAAAATGAAAGCATCTCCATTTATATGGCATAAATCTGATACCAGAAGATGGTGAACAGGATAAAGAAGACAAGCGTCAACCCTACCTAAGTAAACAGATTTTAAAGTCCTCGAGGAAATCCTCGCAAATATAACCTATTAAAAGAATAATATATTGTGACCAAATGTAAGGATAGCTACATGTTAGGAAATATATAAATATAATCTGCCACATCAGTAAGTCAAAGGGGGAAAAACCACACAACCAAATCAAAACTATGCCAAACATGGATTTTAGAAAGTTAAATGCCTTTTCAAAGTAAGGAAAAAATACGAAGAGAGTATTTTCTTAATATACTTTCTTAACATAATAAACAGTACCTACTGCCAATCAACAGCACCATCATCCTTAGAAGGAAAACATTATACCTGCATTTCCCAAAATATATTTAATAGAACACAAGCCCATGAGTTGGTGTCAATATCCCTACCTCCTAGGAAGTAAAAAATATATTAGCATAATAACCCACCTGAAAAGTCCTGCAGACAAGAATTCTATTTAACTCAGTGGTTTGCACACTCATTTTAGCGTGTAACTCTTCTCCCAAGGTACACATGTAAATATTCCCAAGAATTAGTGTTCCCTGGTGCACACTCTGGTAAACACTTTCATAAGGCATTCCCATTAGTGCCTGGGAGGATACAAGGTTGTCTGCCCATCACTTCTCTTACTTTTAACATTGTTCTGGAAGTTCTAGCCAAAGCAACAGACAAGAAAAAATTAAGGCCCGAAGCTATTAGAAAAGAGGAGGTGAAATTACTATTCAAGGCAGACAGGACTATTTACACAGAAAACACGTGAACCACTGGAACAAATCTGGTAGAGGCAGGATCTAGTAAATGGAGCGTTTCATAAATTATTGTGCATAAAACACAAGTTAAGTAAGATAATGACAAGTTGCAACCAACAATAGTGACAGAAACCATAATATACCTGGGGGCTAAACAAAAAATAGTCAGGATCTGCAAGAAGAAACTAACATTTTGGTAAAGACAAAAATATGTATGTGTAAATGAAGATACATATCACGCTTCTGAAAAATGCAATACTATAGGCACTTTCCCACCAAATTAATTTATAAATATAATGCAGCGCAATGAAGAACATTCTCGGTAACTTCACAAAATGATTTTACAATTCATCTAGAACATTGCTGTCCAACAGAAATAGAAGGTTAGCCACATGCGTAGTGTTTTCTAGCAGTTAACACTGTCTAAAAATAAACATTATTAAATTTTATACATTTTTACTTAACCTAACATTTAAAACATTCTCAACATAGAAGAAATATTAGAAAGTTATTAATGAGACATTTTACATTCTTTTTTTCCATACTAACTCTTTGAAATCTATGTGTATTTTACACTTGCAGCACATCTCAATTTGGAATGATCACGTTTTAAGGGCTCAATAGCCACACGTGGCCAGTGGCTACCACACTGGACTGTGCAGATCTAGAATAAACACTGAAGAAATTTTAGAAAACAACAAAAAACCCAGCTAAACATCTAGATGTCAAAATGTATGATTAGGCTACAATTCATTCACTCTAAGTATGTACTGCCTTCTATGTGCCAGGCACTAGGGGTCCCGGGGAGCTGTAATTCTCTTGTTATAAATTGTGACAAGAGCTACGAGATCTTTCACATTGGGCAGGGGCGTTGCTGCAGGGAAATGGTCCAGTCTTCCAGACATAAGGAATGACGCACACAAAGAGACTCGTCCTTCCTGAGCGGGAAGGAAAGAAGCCTTAGAGAATGTGGGACAACTGGGACAACGAGCAAGGGGGAGGACTGAGGCCACATGAGGCTGTCAAGGTGGGGGGAAGTTAGACTAGGATGGGCCCTGTGGGCCATTTCCAATCAACGAAAAAGGAAGAATTTTTGAAATAGATGCTGCTTGGATAATATGTATATAGAATAATAAAGTTAGATCGTCCTCACCACATACCCAAAAATAACTTCTAGAGAAGGTCTTACATACAAAGACAGATACCAGAGGAAGAAACACAGATTTAACTACAGAAGAATTTTTGTACATCTAAAAAATACCTTCTGAGGGTGCCTGGGTGGCTCAGTCAGTTGAGTGTCTGACTCTTGATTTTGGCCCAGGTCATGATCTCACAGTTTGTGAGTTCAAGCCCCGTGTTGGGCTCTGTGTTGACAGTGCAGAGCCTGCTTGAGATTCTCTCTTCTCTCTCTGCCCTTCCCTCTCTACCCCACCCTCTCAAAATAAATTTTAAACATTAAAAAAACTTTTGACCAAAACCAAATGAACAAAAGACCAATTATGAAAAATACAACATACACAGCCAAGAAGTATAACACTCTTACAAATCAGTAAAAGCAAATATAACAATTGAAAAATGAGCAAAGACTATGAACAGATGCTTTTAAAAAAATTAAAATAGCCTTCAAATACAGATACGGCGATTGACAACTTCATTGATAAACAAAGATTAACATGAGACACAACTTTCTCAATTGGCAAGATTTAAAAATGACCCAGCTGGCGGTGCTACAAGGGCTCAGTGCCCTCATATACTACATGTAACAAAAGCTTTACAACGGGCATTCCTTTGGACTCAGCGCTCTGTTGTAACAAAAATCACAGATACAGGCACAAGAATTTATCCATAAGTCTGTTCAATTACAATAGCAAAATGATGAAAACCACCTAAATGTCCGACTTCTTGGGAATTGTTAAAGTATAGCACACCTATGTACTGAATACTATGTCGTGATGAAACTGATGGGAAGGAAGAATACAAAGGTAGCTCTACAAAATGTGAGCTCCACCAGGGCAAAGATCTTTCTCTCTTTTATTAACTGTCACCCAGATTACTGCCTGGCACATAGCAGACACTCAACACTCAATAAATATCTGCTGAATGAACATTTAATGATACAGCAAAAAATCAGGTAACAAATCGACTGCAAGTGAGCAGGAGGGATCTTCACGGGTGGTGGAAATGGTCTACAACTGGGTTATGGTAATAGCTGTACAATGTCATAAATTTATTAAAAATCACTGAATTGTACACTGAAGACGACCAAATTCTAGGATATGTAACCTACACCTCAATAAAGCTGTTGAAATACAGGTAACAACAAAAGTAGGAGATTTCTAAAATTATGTATGTATATGCAGATATTAAATATACATAGAAATAATACTGAGATATATACAAAATGCATACATTAATGTAAGATTCAAAATGGCTTATTTAGTTAGGTTTTTAAATGCTTATTTGCTTTTGAGAGACAGAGCACATGAGTGGGGGACAGGCAGAGAGA
Source organism: Panthera onca (assembly GCF_046562875.1). Classification (NCBI taxonomy): domain Eukaryota; kingdom Metazoa; phylum Chordata; class Mammalia; order Carnivora; family Felidae; genus Panthera; species Panthera onca. Next base: position 86,195,827 of record NC_138351.1, on the reverse strand, counting down.
GAGAGGGGGACAGAGGACCTGAAGCAGGCTCTGCACTGACAGCAGCAAGCCCTATGCGGGGCTTGATCTCATGAACAGTCACCTCATGACCCAAGCAGAAGTCACTTAACGGACTGAGCCACCCAGACGCCCCAGATTCAAAATGTTTTTACTTTCTTCTTTGCATTTTTCTGTGTTTTCCAAACTTCTAACAGTGAACATTTATTACTTGGAATGACAAAAAAAAGTAAAATAAAAAATATTTCCAAATCCCTGCCAGATGATAATTTGACAGATGCTGGTGGTAGAGTGTAAAATGAGCAAATACTCTGGAGACATTTTAGTGACGTCCAACGAAATTACAAATGCACGTTCCCCATGTGCCCTAGGAACCGACTACAGCACCGGACAGAATGACAAAAGATTAGAAACAGACTACCTGCCCATGAAGAGGAGCGTGGTTAATAACTTACGGGACATCCACACTTAAAACTACTTACTATACAGCCAGAAAATAACAAACAAGGAAGCTCTTTTCATTCAGACATGAAATAATCACCATGGTGTACTGCTCAAGCAAAAGGGTGACGTGTGGAAGAGTATACGTGTTGTCTGAACAAAGCGCTGTGAAAAGACACACACCACTGTGTAAATATACACACTTTGTACATATGCACAGACTACTTCTGGAAGGATGCACCACAACAATAACCTCTACCGCCTCCTGGGGGGGGCGGGGGACAGGGCAGCTGGGAGCCCTGCCAGCTCTCAATGAATCTTTTTAGACACATTTCTAAACTATCTGAATATGTCGTTAAAAACCAGTAACATTTTTTCAAAAACTTACGATGCCTCATCCAGTTTTTAAGGTAGGAAAAGATCGTAACAGAACTGTCAGGGGCACGAATCGGAAGTGAGATCTGGGTTCAAACGATACCTGCTTTCCACCTATAAAACTCTGGGCAAGGAGCTTTAGAATCTTTTCAAGCGTCAGTTCTCTTGTCTTGAAAATGGGAATGATGATGACAGTCCTTGCCTCACGGTTCGGCTCGTGGTGACAACTACAAGTATGTAGAAGCAGGAAGCACTCAGCACAGCGGCTGCCTGGTCCATAGTGATCATGGTTTGCTCTAAAAGACTTTTTCTAGGGGGACAGGAGCAACAAAGAGAACTGACTTTAAAGGTAGCCTTGGATATGAATCCCGCCTCGGCCACTTTCTAATAAAAATAATAACAATGAACATTTAAACAGTTATGTGACCTTGGACAAGTCAGTTAACTTTGATTTCCTATTGAGAAAAGGTCTCAGAATAACTACTACCCAACAGGAGTGCTGTAATGATTAAATGAGGGAAATTTATGCACTGAACGTGTATAAAAGCTTACACATGAGTACTCACCTTGTGCTAAATACCATATATATATATATATATATATATTTTTTTTTTTTTTTTTTAAGTTTATATATTTTGAGAGAAAGAGAGAGAGACAGAGCAGAGGAGGAGCAGAGGAGGAACAGAGAGAGGGAGAGAGAGAGGATCCCAAACAGATTCTGTACTGGCAGCACAGAGCCTGACATGGGGCTTGAACTCATGAACTGTGAGATCATGACCTGAGCTGAAATCAAGAGTCAGATGCTTGACTGAGCCACCCAGGCACCCCAACACCTTATATATATTAATTTGATCCTTTTATCAACTCTGTGAGGAAATACTATGATTGTTTCTATCTCATAGATGAAGAAATTGAGGGAAAGCGGTTAAGATACTGCCAAGATAAGGTAACTGACAGTTAAGATACTGTCTCACAGTTAAAAGATGAACTTAGTCTGACTCCAGAAGTCGTGACCCTGACTATCACAGACTGCCTTCTAGAAATGCAGATACTGCCTGGCACCTATCAAGTGGTCAAATGTTACCTACGCATTATAGCATGGTTGCGACACAAGGGTATGTAAATAGTGACGCTGGGAATTCAAGGGCAAAAGGGAGGTGGGCTCAGGCTTTTTTTTTTTTTTAATTTTTTTTAATGTTTATTTATTTTTGAGAGAGAGACAGAGTGTGAGTGGGGGAGGAGGAGAGAGAGAGAGAGAGGGAGAGAGGGAGAGAGGGAGAGAGGGAGAGGGGGAGAGAGGGAGGGAGAGAGGGAGGGAGAGAGAGAGAGGGAGGGAGGGAGGGAGGGAGGGAGGGAGGGAGAGAGAGGGAGAGAGAGAGACAGAGACAGAGACAGAGACAGAGACAGAGACAGAATCTGAAGCAGGCTCCAGGCTCTGAGCTGTCAGCACAGAGTCTGATGCGGGGCTCGCTCGAACTCAGGAACCGGGAGATCAAGACCTGAGCTGAAGTCCGGACTGAGCCACCCAGGCGCCCCAAGGGCTCAGGCTTTTTAAAGGTAGAGTCCTAGGCTAAAACCAGTAGAAAACGGAAAACAAGCATTTCCGAAATAGTCTAAAACTGAAAATAGCTTCACAGTAAGGCTTCGCTTGAAAGAAAATCTTACACTTGAAAGAAAATCACTGGAGAGAAAAACCAAAGACCATGATTAACACCTAAGAGAGGGATTCCATTTTTCTGCAAATGAGAAAGGAAGTGCATCACTCTTCTCTCCTTTACATTAACGCCTCCTTCTGGCCACGACAATGAGATCCAAAGCCCTCTGCCTAAAGCTGCTAACAAGTAACACTCCAGAGAAAGAGGCTTCTAAAACTCTGACACACGGGGGAATTTGCAGGTAATTTCAGTCCTAAGCACGTCACCAAGCTAAAAGGAGTAAAAAACATAACTGATCACCAGTTCTACAACCAATGACCCAATTTGTCAGGTCTGGTGGTCCTGAGGTAAAGCAAGTCAGAACCTCTTGATGAGATGATCAAGTTCAACTATGATCCTCGGCTCCTCTATATCAGCAGTTTCCCAGCGTTGTTTCTTGTAGGTCTTGATTCCTTCCCCGCAGAGAGTGCCAGTGGGCCTACACCTAACTTAGGTCAACGCTTCAGTAATTTCATCTTTAAAAAATAAAATATATGCACATGGTCAAACTTCAAATCCTAGTACAGAAAAATATAAAATGAATAGCAAAACTCTTCCCCTGTTCCTCTTCACAAAGATAATCACTGCTAAGAGTTCTTACTGTTCTTTCAGAGAAAATTATAAACACATATCAGCGTAAGCTGTTCTGTACCCTGCTTTATTTGTTTTTTAATTTATTTGAGACAGAGAGAGCATGCATGCAAGTGGGAGGGAGGGGGGAGGGAGGGAGGGAGGGGGAGAGAGAGAGAGAGAGAGGGAGAGAGGGAGGGAGGGAGGGAGGGAGGGAGAGAGAGAATATGAATATATCCCAAGCAGGCTCTGTACTGTCAGAGCCCCACGTGGGGCTCAAACTCACAAAACCGTGAGATCATGACCTGAGTCGAAATCAAGAGTCAGACACTTAACCAACTGAGCCACCCAGTTGCCCCTGCACCCTGCTTTAAAAAAAAAAAAGAAGTATTTAATATACCTTAAAATCTTTCCATAGAAGCACAAACTCATCTACTTCATTATCTTTTCTGACTTCTGACATGGAAGGCTGTGTCACAATGCACTCAGCCAGGCCTCAAAAGATATCCTAAACAGGAAAAAATTGACATAGCCACGATATTTCCTCCAAGCAGAGGACTTTGCTAGGATCATGGTTTCATTTCAACTGATCATGCCAAATTATGTCCCAAAGGCCGCAGCAGCTTTGCTCACCAATGGCACACGAAGTGCCTGTTCCCCCCGCCCCCCACCACCTACCAATAATGAGCATTCAACTTTTTCACTTTTGCCAGACTGATGAGTTTAAGATGGCATCTCATGCTTCTGAAGTGCCTTTATTTAATTATAAATAAGGTTGATCATCTATTTTCACGTTTAATGGCAATTTGTCTAAGTTTGTCTTCCAACTGCCTGTTCATATCCGTTGCCTGTATTTGCATTTTTTACTGAATTGTCAGAGCTCTTTGTAAATTAGGGAAATTAGCCTTTTGTCTTATGTGCTACAAGTATTACATTTAATTGCAATCACTAAATCGCATACTGACTGGGAATTTAAATTACTTTTCTACATTTATAGGAAATATTCATTCACTCTCGATCTTCCGCACACACAAAACCAAAGGGAATTCAAAGACGAATAAGACTCCCAGTCTTGCAATTGGAAACAGGCTTAACACGGATTCCTCCCAACTCAGAGAGATGTGGGAATGAAATTCATTTCTGATAATGCAGAGATGTGATTTATATATTAGTTTTTCATGGACTAAGTTTGCAGCTGCTTCAGAAGACAATAATGAATTTGATTATTCCTCTCACTAAACACATCAGAATCAGTATTCTTTAATTCAGAAGATTAATCACAGATCTGTCATATTATATTAAGCAAAAAGCCATCCCCAAACTAGACATTTGCATTGCTATTTTAAATTAAAAAAAAACACAAGCATATATCAGCTGGACATTTTTTTTTTTTTAATTTTTGAACGTTTTTATTTTTGAGAGAAGAGAGAGAGTGAGTGGGGGAGGGGCAGAGAGAGAGGGAGACACAGAATCCGAAGCAGACTCCAGGTTCTGAGCTGTCGGCACAGAGCCCGAGGTGAGGCTTGAACTGACGAGCCGTGAGATCACGACCTGAGCCGAAGTCAGATGCTTAACCGACTGAGCCACACAGGCACCCCCGGCTGGACATTTTCATCAATACTTTTTTTTTTGAAGGCCACTGATTTTATTGATTTAAAAACCTTTGCAACAGTGACTATTTTGCCAAAAAAAGAGCCAAATAGCATAAAACAGGCCAGAGGTGGGGGTGGGAGTGGGGTCAGGGCTGGGAATCCACTCAGAGAAGCATCTGACATGACGCTTGACATGAAACTGACAGGGAAGGAGAAGGGAGATGCATGCAAGAGCGAGAATTCCAAAAAAGTTGAAACGGTGAGGGAAGAGAACCCCCAAAAGACCTTGGAGTACATTGCACGTGGAGTACAACAGCAATCTCTTCCTTGGTAGAGGACAGGGGAGGAGTCCCCACGCGGCTGCAAACTCTGGAGACTCCACGCTGGGGCCAGGGGCTGGGGACTCCCCGGAGAGCCTCATAAGAAGGCGTGGCACCTCTCCTGGCATTGGCCCCGCATGTGTCCTTCGGCCGTTCCGGAAGAGAGCTTCATCTTTCTTTAGCACCAGGAACTGGCCAAGGACCACATAGGCCTTGTCAAAGCCCCTGTCCTCCAGCTTCTTGCCCGAGACTTCACCAATCCCGGCCAGGCTCCCCACTGGCTTTTCCCCCATGGGCTCTGCCACAGGTCCCGGTGCTTTTGGGAGGTTGTCACCTCGATCAGCTTCATCGGCAGCTCCGGCTCCCGTAACAGCTCCTCCCACCACACAGTTGCTCACAGCCGACACCTTTAGTATTTATTTTAACAATAGTTTTGTTCACTTGTTTGTAACGGATAAGAACGTGAAACACCTCTTTTAAAAACCACATGTGATGAGGACTTAGTTGAAGCGGGCCGCTGGGAAGTTCAAGTTGTCAGCTTCTCAACCTGTTCAGTCCTCTTCTGCTCATTCAACCAGTAGACACACACACCTCCTGCTCGGCCAATTTCTTTAATGAGACAATACATTCACACCCTGGAAGCAGCTTTCACCTCCTACACAGCCTCTGCCATGGTCAGCCGGTGACATTTCGCCACCGCCACTGGTCTCAACAGCGTCTGGGAAGGACTACCTGAGGTGGATGGTCCTGACACCCACCCCCACACTAACCTCAGCAACTGTAAAAGGGGGTCACTGGCCACCTCCCACACCCTTAGCCTTCTTCCTTCCTTGGGAGAGCCCATCATCATCATCGATAACTAACACTGAATGCTTGACAAAGACGAGGCATGTCACAAAGGACTTCTCTGCATGATTTCCTAGAATCCTCTTGCCCTCCCCGCAGAGGGCAGTACTATTACCCCTATTTTATTTCATTTTATTTTAAGTTTATTTATTTTGAGAGAAACAGCAGAGAAGGGGCAGAGAGACAGGGAGAGAGAGAACCCCAAGCAGGCTCCAGCGGAGCCCGACACAGACTCGATCTCACCACCCTGGGATCGTGACCTGAGCTGAAATCAAGAGTCGGATGCTCAGTCCACCGAGCACCCAGGCGCCCCGCCTCTATTTTAGAGATGAGGAAACTGAGACTCCAAGAGGCTAACTGTCCCAGGACGGTCCAAAGTCTGCCCATCTAGACTTCCTACACAGTAATTCCTAATCCGTGTTTCATTTGCTGGAGGGGAACAGCAGGACCAGCAGAAGTCAGGAAGAGCTGAGGAAAAGGCAGGCGAAGAAGAAAGCTTGCGTCAAGTTACATTCCTGCCCTGGCATGGTGGCCGGCCAGGGAAAGGGACAGGGACTAGTGGCAAGCATCCCCCTCTTGCTGCCAAGGGCTGCTACTCCTTCTGTGAGGAAGGGAATGGAGGCGGCCAAGTAGGGGAATTTTATTAATATCCACCAAAGTTACAAATGCACGTCCCCTGTGACCAATTTCAGCTCTAGCAATTTACTACAGCACCCTCCTCCTAGAGCAGAATCTCCAATAGAGATTAGAGATTAAGGGCTTTGGGGGAAAGGAGGGGGGGGTGGGGGGAGGTCCCAGGCATCCCGGCGGCTAAAGTATATTATGCTTTCCATCTTCACAGCTTTTCCTGGTCAGAGCCCCTTACCCTTTAAATAAACACTTGTCTTCATGCTAACGCCTGAATTAATTAGAAACCACTGGTCTGAGGCTCAAGTAACTGGCCCTTTTGGTGTTTACAGGTGAAAGTCACAGAGCAGACACTGCCGAGACACAGGTTCAGCCCAAGTTCAATAGCATTCTAAGCAGCACTGGGACTGGTGTTCAAAGAGCCAGAGCAGCCGGCGTGAGGGGCTATCCAGGGATGACCAAGCACCGAGGACAGCAGTGAGGCCAGCGAGGCCAGGGGCAGGCCAGAACCATGAGGAGCAGAGAAGGAGCAGGTTCGGGAAAAGGGACCCACGCCAGGGAGTGAAGGCAGACTGCGCAACCAGAGAAGGGAGGACATTTACACAGCAAGGCACTGTGGGCACAAGCCACGGGGGACACCCACACTGTGCACCATACAAAGTCAGCCTGGGAAGCCCCTCCCACAGACTGGAGGGAAAAAGCAAAGGAGAGGGGTCCTACAGATAGACATGCACGCATGGTCTGAAAAGAAAACTAAGATCCGATGCAAGACCACAGACAACGAGGCTTAGTTAGTGACGCTGCTGGAAATCTCTAAAGATCCCACCCAAAAAAGCTACAGAACCGTCTAGTCTTGCCACACCCATGCGTCAGGACAAGGCACTGTTCTGAAATCCAACAAACGAGGGAATCTTCTCCCTAATCCCGGTTCCAAAGCTCACTAAGAACCAACACATTTTACCCGAAGGAGCTTTAGAAAAAAAAAGCCACTTCGCAAAGACGGCAAAGCCACAGTCTAGCAGACAGGACTGATCCTGACAGGGGTGAACGATACTGGCGATAATCGATACTCTGTTCTTCTCTCACCCCGCTCCTCCCACCGACTTTGAGCAAAAGGGGGAAAAGGCAGTGACAGTCCTCAGATACGGCAACACTAGAGGTTCACGTGGAAGGAAACATGGCTAAGGGAGGCAGCGCGAGTTTTCAAAGGTGTTGCACGTTTACCAATCCTATAAAGCACCAGGGGATGGAAAAAGGGTCCCATTATTTTCCATTTAATGGAATTAATTCTTACGTTCTATGGCAATATTTTTATAAGGCTTGATTATCACCAAAAAATTAACTGAGAAAAGCATGGATGAATTTATTTATAATAACGACTTAAAGGCCTTTCCAAGCACGACAGAAATCCCAGAAGCCACAAAGGCAAAGATGAATACATCTGCCAACATGTGACAAAAAAATACCCTCGGCAAAAACCAAAAGTAAATGACATACTGAGGAAAAATACATGCACATTTGACAAAGGGCTACTTTCCAAATTCCCTAATTTATATTGTCTGTCAGTCAGTCAGATTGGGACGACACAGAAAACCCTACGGAAGAAGGGGCAAAGGAATTAACATTGCACAGAAAAAGAAAAGACAAATGACCAAAGAACACATGAAAAAATGTTCAGCTTTATTCATGACTAAACAAGGAAAAATGAGAAACCAGTTGTAACCCATCAGACCTGCACACATTTAAGAACTGGCAAGTGTAATCCTGAGAGAGAACCTGGTAAGATCCAGAAGAATGTAAAAGGAATTCACCATTTGGTCCACCATTAACTGCTATGAATTGAGCCTACAAAAGTCATACAAAAGTATGTTAGGATATATGTTAACAAGGATGGGCACTAAGCATTTTTATTTGCTGTAGCAAAAAAGAAAAAGAAAAAAAAAAAAGGCAAAGAAAAAAGAAAGAGAAAGGAAACAACTTCAAAATCCATCAAGAGGAGACTGGTTAAAAAAAAAAATCAACAATGAAACACTACACAACTATTAAAAAGGGTAACCGATATGCTTTGATATAAAAAGAACTTTATTATTTACCCCGAACCAGCATGCTATGGAACAGTATGTATGCATCCATGCAATTCTTTTCGTGTACTTTTTTTTTTAAGTTTTTATTTACTTTTCAAGAGAGAGAAAGAGAGCACGAGGGGGGGAGGGGCAGAGAGAAGGAGAGAGAGAGAATCCCAAGCAAGTTCTGCACTGTCAGCACAGAACCCAATGTGGGGCTCGAACTCAGGAACCATGAGGTCATGACCTGAACCAAAATCAAGAGTCAGCCGCTTAACCAACTGAGTAAACCCAGGCGCCCCTTCGTGTACTTTTCTTAAAAGAATAAATATACACTGCTGTATCTGCTCTGGAAGGAAATCACGTGAAACTTGGCGTCGGTGACTTTGGGAATGAGGACTAAGGAGTGGGGAAAGGGAAGGGAAACAGGCTTCAGTTTATACTTCTCGAATGTTTTATCACATAGCTGTATTATTCTCACTAAAAGTTTTTTTTAAGACATGTGTAAGAGTCTACCTAAAAATATATAATTTTGTAAACCAAAGAATCTAGAGAAAGAGAAAGATAGGCTGCAAGTGGATAATTAGTGTATCAAGAAGACAATTATAGAGGCAGAACCCGAGAGCTATGAGGAATAATGACAAGCTGATTACTTCTGACCAAAAAGACTTTACAAAAAATCAAAACGGAACAAAGGAAAGCTTCCTGGTATTTGTAATATGTGAACAGGGCTTTGTATTTCAAATAGAAACAGAAAGAACACTTCAAACAGAAGGGATGGCAGGAGCGGGGAACATAGGAGTGAAATGTGGGGTGTCTGGGGTAGTGGCCAGGACCCGGGTTTGAGGGGTGACACAGCACAGACGACAACCACTGTTGGAAGGTGAAGGGCCTGAACACTAGAGAACCCAAACTGAATTCTGGCAGCAGCCAACTCGAACATGAGTCCAAAGAAGGACTCAACAGGACTTGGAGACTGACGGACGCCAACTGTCCTAGGAGGCAAGTGGGTCCAGCCCCAAACAAGGAGTTCGGGCTGCCCTCTGGGCATCTGCATAGAGCTGTCTGACAGGTAGTGGGAAGTAGGGGTGTGCAGCTGCACAGAAACATCAGATACCGATCTGGAAGGAACCAAAAATTGTACCGAGGCCTGACGTGGTAAGAGGAGGTTACTGAGGGAGAGAAAACAGAAAAAAGTTTAGCTGAGAGCAGAAACGTTTTGCTGTTTGCTCCTATGAAAGGGGTGCCGTAACATGGTCTGGAGAACGAGGTACCCCACACACTCAGCCCTCTCCTCAGCACATCACTTCATTAATGAAATTCTGCATCATGCCTTTTGTCAAGCTGTGAGGAAACTGCACAATGAAAACCGGGACCTAGACTAGTGTCATCTTCCGGCACGGCTAACCCGTTCAGAAGAGAGCCTAGAGAGGAGACAGGATGCTTAGATGCCATCTGGGCAAACACCCACATGGGCCTCCCGATCTCCTCTACAACATTCGTGGGTAAAGCTCTCGAAGTGTTTCCCCATAATGGCAACTGGAACAAAAGCGCATGAGCAACTGGGAATGTGCCACTGAGCTCACATTCGCGGCGGTGACCAGAGGGCAGGGACTATGTGAGCCCAGCACAGTGTGTGGCAGAGAGAGGCTCTCGGCACACGTCAGCTGACTCAACCTGAACCAAACTGGTGGCGCAAAATCCCCGGCTGCCGCCATCACTACACCCCCAGCCCTCAACTCTTCCTGCTGAAGACCCAAGAGGTACAGGTGAAATCTACCAAGGTGGCATCTACCAAGGTGGCTCATTCCCATCTAACCCACAAACTCTCTCATTTAAAAATACCCAGTGACGCTGCTAAGGAAAGAAGGCAAGGTTACAAATCTGGAAGTTATTTAAGGCACCAGGAGATACCATTATTCTCAATCGAGATGCTCACAATTCCAAACCCAGATCTGCACCTGCGGGATTCAGTCACTTGCTGGAATCGGAGCCACAAACCAATCTAGGCTTCCTCTACCAGGCACTGAAGACCTAAGATCCCTAATTTCCATTCCATACAAAAAGTCACGAAAAAGACCACAGATGGAAGCACTAGGGACAGCAGGCATGGTAACAGCAGTAACAACTATATAAAAATAACTTTTCTAGGTATTTCTGCCTGGGTCTAGATCAAAACTAAACTTGAGCTGTCATGAATTACAATCTAATCCTTTAGAAAGCACCAGCCGAATAACACCAGGGCTGCATAAAACATTCTGGTGCTGCTGAAACCCAATGCACGAAAAAAATAAATAAAATGGCATTCCGTGATGGATATTCATGAAGCACTCATCCTAATTTAAAAGAAAACAAGTCTAGAGTTCTTACTGCATTAATTCATGTGAGCCTGAAAGAACATTTTTATCCAAACTGTTAGATTTCCTACCAAGGCGTTAACATTCTCCAAGTCTGCTCAGTTACACTAATTCTGAGAGTACGGCTTGGTTTGACAGTGGGGTTTGTCTTGCAGTCAAGGCAAAACATCAGAAGCTTCTTCTGAGCTGTCCGAGCAGGGGAGGGATGGCCTCTTTAACCTCACCTGCAATGAATGTCAAGGATGAACAGTCATACTCCTACTGCGGGGAAGGCTTCGTAAGCCCGTACCTCCTCACTGAACATTCCTGACACCTTTCTGAGAGATAGTGCGGCCCACCCCATCCTCCAGGGAAGGGAACAAACTCAGAGGGACCAAGAACCTTTCCCAAGGTCACTAAGGACTGCTGAGCCAGGATTTGAACCTGAATTGTCAGTCTCCCGAGGGGGAAACCTTATCTCCTGTAAGAGTATGGCTTTAATCCAGGCACGCTGGTGAGATACAGGGTTTGTAGCGGTACTGGACCCTTACGGATCAACTTTGAGTGGAACGGGAATTCTCATTTAAAGATGTATCGTTACACTGGCATAACGATAATTAAGGGTTTACAGCGTTGTACTTTGAGTAGTCTGCAGCCATTTCTCTGCGTCATGTCCACTATATCCAACAACATCTTTCTACTTCTATGAAGTAGGCAAATAGATGTTTAATTAATTCATCACAAATGAGAAAGACGTGTTTCACGTACAGCAATGAGTAAGCTTTCTTAAGGCCAAGAGCTCAAAAGTGGCATCTTATCTGCTTACTGCTGGCATTTCCCAGGACACTGGACCTAGGAAACACAGGAAGACCCGCCTCTGAGGACAGAAGTGTTAGAAAAGCTCACCTTGAATCGCTTTCTTCCGTGAGGTTTTCCATGCCATCAATATCAACCAGAAAATAACCATTAGAAATTAAACTGCATTCAGTTGATGGCCTTCACTAAGCTAAATTCAGCAGTCAGCTATAAAACATTAAATGGGTACAATGAAGAAGTCTGAAAAACATGAAGCAGGATTTAAACCAAAGTAACATGAAAAGTAATGGGAATAAAACATAATGATAGCATTCTAGATTCAGGATACTGACATCAACGAGTGCTTCGACGGAGAGGGTCCAGAAACATGCAAAAATTCACAGCTCAGAGCAGCTGAGGTTCAGCAGCCTATCATTTCTCCACCTTGATAGATTTACGCGTAATGATGATGACAGTGATGGTGGCGGTAATGAAAATGTATTAAACAGTTAATAGGAGCCACAAACTCTACCTCCTTCATTTTTATTTTATCCATTTTAAAACTCATAGCAACTCTATCAGATGGATTTTATTATCCCCACACTAGAGATGAGAAGACAGAGAGGCTCAGAGACATTATACAAATTACCCAAGTTCACAGAGATGGTAAGTAGCCTTGTTGGGATTCAAATCCAGGCCTATCTTGTTTCAAAGCTTACGTTCTTTCCCAACAGTCTCCAACAGAAGAATTACATGGCTTTTTTCTTTCCTATAATCAAGAGTAAACTTTTTAATCTTTCAAAGATTCGTTTCACGCTATCTGCACTCTCAGAATGAAAACCCGGGTCACCTGGGTGGCTCAGTCGGTTAAGCGTCAGACTCCTGGTTTCCGCTCAGGTCATGATTTCATGGTTTCACTGCGTGGGGCTCTGCGCTGGAGGCTTGGAGTTTGCTTGGGATTCTCTCTCTCCCTCTCTCTCTGCCCCTCCCCGCTCCCTTGAGCTCTCTCTCTAAGTATATAAATACACTTAAAAAAAAAAAAAGAACGAAAGCCAAAAACATCCGAATGGCAGCATTACACATAAGTTAATATACAACAGAGAAAGCTAATAACTAATAACAGATTCCCCTTTAAAAAGGAGGGGAATCACAATGTTTTTAAAGAGTCGTTTACCAACAAGAATCAGGAAATGTTTGAGCACCTATTATAAAAGTCTGGCCACAGCATTAGATACCACCAGGGCTCCGCGTCAAGTATGAAGACACAATGCCCTCACAAGAACTCCCACTCCAGCTGGTACAAGCACAAGTTCAAAAACCAAGGAACAAATGCAGAATCCTGCGATTTAGATTCTGAGTGCCACAAAGGCATGGGGGTAGGGCAGTCAGGAACACCCTCTGGAGGAAGTAGATCTTCAGCAGGGCTTGAAGGAAGTGAAATGGAGAATTTACACAGAGAAGAAAAAGGAGGCCAGGACTTCAGAAGGGGGAAACAACAGGAGCAAAGCCCTAGAGGCAGTCATAAACTTGGTTCTGCAGAGCACAGACGGAGAAGGAGAAGCAAGGAATAAGGTGCCATAAGGTGCCGGGAGGTGAGGGGGAGCCAAACCAAGTAGAGTCCTGAAAAGACAGGGTGGGCAATGGCTGGACACAATGTGGCAGACAAGAGGACACTACTCAATGCCGTGGCCCCTTAGCTGTTCTGGCCCCTAGCGTCTCCTTTCCCCTCCTGCAAATCATCACAAACCACCCGAGTCTCCTGCTGCTCACCACTGCCTTTCAAATAGCTTCAATGTGGGCCTAGTGTTCAAGTTCTTTCAGGAACAAGCCTCAACCAATCTTTCCTCCTATTGCCTTCCTAGATGAACACTTATCTACAAGGAGACTCGTCTATTCACTAACTCCATCAGATCACTGGGCCCAACTCCTCTTTTCCTAGCTGAATCCTACTCATCCTTTAACAGCCAGCTCAAATCCTGCCTCCTCGCTAAGCCTTCCCTGACCACTCAGCCTCTAGTGACCTCCATCTCTCCTTCCTCTTAATTCTATGGCATACAGCCCTGTCTCATCAATTACCTTTTCACAGGTAAAGTGTCAGCACCTAGGGTAAAGCTGCTTGGAGGCTGTGGGTCTTCCACTACTTTCCCCCACCATATGGAACAGCATCTTGACATTTAATAATCAAGCAAGCACTCAACTCTCTGACTTCCTATATTAAGTTTGGCATTAGCATAAAGGAAGGAGGGGGGAGGCGGGGGACTTCTGAAGTCACAGACCAACTAAGAAGCTGTTGCAATAATCCAGATGTGAAGCAAAGAGGGCCTGGACTAAGGAACAAAGAGAAAATGGGCAAATATAAACAACAAAAAAAATTTTGCATGCAAAAACTCAGCGGGATGTGACTGACTACTCCTAGGGACAAAAGCAAGGGATGAAATATTAAGGTAAGGTTTCCAAACGCGTCTTGGAATCATTTTAAAGCCTGTCCGAAACCAAGTGCATTAAGTGGCTAAAAAGTCCACATTTGCAAAAAGTCTTCAGTGAAACTGCCCAGTATCTTGAACCAGGGACAACCCTTCCAATTTCAGACACAGACAGAACGGTAAAGCTACAGGGGTCTTTAGAGAGCTAATCTAAAACCCTCACTGATCAGATGGGGAAACTGAGGCCCAGCGCGGAAATGGCTTGCTGAAAGCCTCAAGACAACTCCCAGACTAGTGCCGCCTAAAGCACAGCCGCCTAACCGAGAAGGGCAGTGTTTACAGCCCGAGGCCAACCCCAGCCCGGCCCTCCTTAATGTGAAGACCGACTGAGGGCGAGAGTGACCATGGAGACGTCTAGGGCCAAGCAGGACGCGCCGCCGCCTGTTTACCTGAAGAAAGGCGGTGGCGTGGGGCAGGGGCTCCGCTACAGCCGCCAGCAGGGCCGACCCCGCGGCCCGGCCAGGCCCTTCAGGGCACTCAACCATCCGGCCTCCCGGTACAAAAGGGGAGCGCCCCTGAGAGCGAGGGGCCCGGAAGCAGGGGATCCCGAGACGCCCGGGGCGGAGGCTGGGGAGCCCGGGTCAGCTGGCCGAGCGCGACCCTCGGCCCCGCCGGAGGCGCCCGGACTCCAGGGCCGAGCACGACTGGCCCCTCCGGGGCGCGCGCCTGGCCGGAGCAGGTGCCCGGGCCTCCCGACCCCGCCCGGCCTCGGCTCCAGCCCGCGCCACCCGCCCACCCGCCGGACTGACCAGGCGCGGACGCTCCCGCCCCGCCGCGCCCAGAGGGAGCCGGACAGCGGCCGAGGGCTGCTGCCCCCCACCCCGCCGGCTCCGCCCGCGCCTCGGCCGCCGCCCGCCACCCGCCGCCCCCGGCCGCCGCGCCTCACCTGCCGAGAGCGCCGCGCTCACATCGCCCGCCCGCGGCGCCCCCTCCGCCGCCGCCGGCGCCAGGCCCGTCCCCGCCGCTCCGGCTGCCGCCCCAGCCCGCGCCCCCCGCCCCCGGAAGCGCTTCCCGGCCCCGCCCCCTCGGCGCCAGCGCTTCCGGGCAGCCTTGGACGGGGGTGGTGGCGCGGTGGGACTGGCCTCTGCCGGGGAGCTCCGGGGCCCGGATCCCGTCTCGGCCGCGTCCCGGAGCCTCGCCGCGGGCGCGCGGGCGAGCGGCGGCCTTGATGTCAACTCCGAAAGGGAGCGGCGGCGGTTCTGCGCCCCACGACCTCCCGCCCGCATGCTCCTCGGCGCCCCCTGCTGGTGGGAGGAGGACTCTGCAGTGGGGCGCGCCCCGGGGCTCCCGGAGAGGAACGGGTAGGCCAGGACCCTCGACCTGCCACCACAGGGAGCCTGCGACCACCCTCAGCTCAGCTCTCCCTTTCCGAGACCCTCGATCCCGCAGCCCTTCGGGTGCCTTCCCGTCCCCCGAGCCGCGCTCGGCAGGACAGCTGAAGGCAGTAAGGTGCAGTGGTTACCAGCACCAGCCTGGGGACCAGTCATACCGGGTCACTTAACGTGTGACCTTGGGCAGATTACCTACTCTCCCCCCCCCCCGCCCCCACCAAAGCGGGAGATAAAAACTTCGAACTTGGGTTTATAAAACCCGTGTCGCAGAGCAGGCCTCAAAAAATGTGCATTTCCAAATCCTTGGAGACACCCCAGGGTTGACCCCACTCTGCTTCAAGTGCGAGCCCGGCCGGCATTTTCCTCTGCTTCAGGCGAATTTACCCCCGTGTGAAGAGGTCTACCCCCTTTGCATTTTGGTGGACTCCTGAGTAGTAGTGGCAGAGGTTTATTTTCCCTTTTCTGACTTCGTGAAAAAACAAACAAACCAGAAGTCCAGATGCCAGCTCTTAAAGATACAAAGCTGAGACTTCCTGATGCCACTTCATCCCTTGCAAACAGGACCTCTTTCTCTGAGATCGACCAAGCAGTCACCTTCCAGTAACAACAGCTGCCCTTTGTTAAGCGGTCTGTGCAGGGCACTGTGTTGACACTTTATAGACACTATCTCCTTTAATACACAACCCCAAGGGGTAGCAATCTGTTTTTATCCCCGTGTTATCCAGGAGGGAACGGAGGCTCAGAGAGGTTGAGTGACATATCTAAAGTCACACAGCTAAGTGGCAGATTTGGGATGAGCTCCCCTCTCTCTCTGACTCCAGACAGGAACTTCTTATGGCAACAGAATATTCCAAACACAGAATTTTAGGTAACCAGTTCCTAACTGCAGGCACCTGGGCAGACAGTCATGCTCTCTAATTACTATTCCTCTTGAGCTATTTCCTTGAGATCTGTCCCCAAGAGTGAGATCAGTGAACGCCAGGGCACAGGAATGCATCATCTTGTCAGGGCCAGGTTTCCTCAGGACCACTGGGCTGACTCACAAAGCCCACATGAGTGAGTTCCTGTTTCCCGTCACACCAGCTGTAGGCCTCATCATTTTAACTGATTTTTGCCCACTTTATTGGTAAGAGTTGGGGTCGTCTTCTTGGCTATAATACAGTATTTGCACGCCATTAAGGACCATAAAGACTAAAATGTTCCTAAGTGTTTAACCTTTTTGCCATGTGTCTCAAAGTTACTGGCCATCTGTCCAGTGGACACTGGGTATTCCCCTCACACATTTATTTTTATGCCCCCACCTACTTGGGCCACTAAACTCATATATTTTTCCAGTGCCCTGCTTTTATTTTTGTCATTTGGCTGATTATGTGTCATAACCCTTACTAATTTATTTTAGTTAGAAAATTGTCACTCCTCCACAATTGGAGTGTATGCGTTTCGACTTTCACATAATCTTGGTGGCATTTTAAAAATGATTTTTTAGCCCATTTGAAATAAAAAGAGTCTAGAGGGTTATGTATGGGCTTCATATTAAAATGAAGTACATTAAAGCACTCCACAGTTTCCCAGTTTTGCCGGCAGTGTTTATGAAGCGATCAAATTCACGTCTCATCAAAGTCTGGCGTTAACCTTCCATCCGGTCAGAGTGGTTCTGCCATCATGGGGGTCAGCATTTGTGACAGTGACAGCTGGTGTTTGCTAATATCTGTGTTCTGCCTTCCCCTCTTCTGAGGCACATGGCTGAAACACATCTCCCAGCCTCCCCCTCCATGTCACATGTCAGTGGAAATGGTGTGTGAAGTACTTGTAAATGAAGTCCCTTCCCCTTCTTTCCTCTTCTCCCTTCCTAGGACAGATGCTCCTGGACCTCCACTTCTCACCTATTCCAGATTCCTGAGCACTTGATGAGTCAAGATAGCCAAGTTATCAGATCCCAGCCTCTCCCTCTTCTGTTTCCTACAAGGAGACCCTTTCTGTCAGAAATCAGGCTATGCTATGTGGCTCTGGCCCACTTCAAAATCCCCAGAGTTTGGGGGCACCTGGCTGGCTCCATTGGTGGAACATGTGACTCTTGATCTTGGGGGTGTGAGTTCAAGCCCCATGCTGGGTATAGAGATTACTTAAAAATAAAATCTTAAAATAAAATAAAATAAAACCTCCAGGGTCCCTGGGTGGCTCAGTCAGTTGAGCGTCCAACTCTTGATTTCGGCTTAGGTCATGATCCCAGGATCGTGGGAGCCCTGAATCAGGCTCCATGCTGAGTGTGGAAACTGCTTAAGATATTCTCCCTCTCTCTCTCTCAAATTTAAAAAAGGGGGAACCTGGGTGGTTTACTCGGTTAAGCATCCTACTTCAGTTCAAGTCTTGATCTCACAGTGTGATTTGGAGCCCAGCATCAGGCTTCACAGACTAAGGGTGCAGAGCCTCCTTAGGATTATCTCTCCCCCTTCCCTCTCTCTCGCTCTCAAAATAAATAAACTTTAAAAAATATATTAAAAATAAATAAAACAAAAAAACTGTATGAATTATTTGGAGTTACCTCATTCTTGCTCCCCTCACCAGGACCCATTGGTACGTCCCTTCCAAATGCCTCACTACCTAAGTCGTTTTGGGCCAGCAGGGGGCATCTGTCTCTCCAAATAGTCCCAAGATGTCCACTGACTTCTTAGAACATCTCAGAGGATCAGGGTTCCTTCCACCTGGCCACCTCTGCAGAGTAGTGTCAGTATTCCACCCAGTCCAGGAAGAGCACTCTTCCTTAGAGACTCCTCTCATCTTCCCTGCCTGTGTGATAGGGGCCAGGTAGTTGGTTCACCCCTCTGAATCTCTCTTCTTCATCTATTCAGTGGTGACTGGCCCGTGGGCTACGATTCATACTCCCTTCCCACAGCCAAGACTAGGCAGAAGAATGCTGTCACTAAGCAGTGAGACAGATCCAGGTCTCAGGTCCCTCTCAGCCACAGAGCTCCATGACCTATCCGATCCAGGGGAAGACACTCATCCTGCTCAGCACTGGCCTCTGTGTCTGTGTACAGGATTTTGGGACCCACCTCTTCCGTGGGTAAATAAGATAATGATATAACGCGGGGCGCCTGGATGGCTCAGTCAGTTGAGTGTCCGACTCTTGATTTCGGCTCAGGTCATGGTCCCAGGGCTATGGGATCAAGCCCTGCGTTGGGCTCCGTGCTGAGCATGAAGCCTGCTTAAGATTCTCTCTCCTTCTACCCCTCTCCCCTGATTGAGCTTTCTCGTTCTCTCTAAAATTAAACACACACACACACACGCACACACGCACACAGGCTATGCTATGTGTGCATAAGATAATGACACGGGGTACCCACACGGCTCAGTAGGTTAAGAGTCCAACTCTTGATTTCAGCTCAGATCATGATCTCACAGTTTGTGAGTTCGAGCCCCGCCTTGGGGTCTGTGCTGACAGCTCGGAGCCTGGAGCCTGTTTCAGATTCTGTGTCTCCCTCTCACTCTGCTCCTCCTCCCCTTTCAAAAATAAATATAAAAAGTTTTAAAAAAAGAAAGAAAGAGAAAGAGAATGATATAATGCTTCCAGCATGGCACACTCAATAATTATTTTGGTCAACAAGAAAGCAAGGGAGAAAGGCTGGCTTCAAGAGCCCTCACCCATTTCTATGAAGCCTTTTCTCACTTCCTGAAGAGATGGCTTGCTGTCTCCTCTTCTCCTAGCTCACCTATCCAGCTGCTGAGTGGGCTTGGCTTCCCTTAGACCTGAGCCCTGCTGACACCCACCGGGCACAGGTGCCACCTCTAGAGTCTTGCCTCACTGTCTTTTTTTTTTTCTTGGTCTGGTCTCTCTTGGTTTCCGGCTGATTCTCCAGGACCGCCCCTTTAATTGATTTTGCTGGCATTCTGTACTTCTCCTTTGTAGTAACCACAGTGGTAATTAATTAATTACCTGTACAATTATGAGTTTAATATATGTCCCCCACCACTAGCCTATAAACTCCATGAGGATGAGACCTTTCCTGACTTCTTTCCTGCTGTATCTCCTGTGCTTGGCACTCAATAAATATCCATTGCATTAATAGATAATGGTTGGTTACCTGTTTTTGCATCTAGGTCTTTGTTCCTTGAGGTCAGGGGTTGTTTAACTGATCCATTTCCTCTGCACCCTGCAGAGAACCTGGTGCTAAATGATCAGTAATAAATATTTGCTGAGTGAGACAAAGAATGAATGAGTGGATGAATGAGTGAATGAATGAAGAGAATGAACCCCTATTTCTTCTCTTCTTTTACCTGCATCACACCTCACAACTGAGTCTCCCCATCTGCGTAAATAGTCTTTGGTCCTGACCAGCCCCTGTTTTGTAGCTTGGCTCCTCTCTGCCCTACTTCCTGCGTAGGACACAGCTACCTGGGCAAAAAGGGTAGCTGCTCTTCAAAAGAGGGTACACGAACACATACAGGACCACGTTTGGCCCAGTGCCTTTGCCTCCTAGTTTTCATCAAAGCTATTAACTGCAAAGTTTCATACTTACACTCATACATACTGTGGTAGGGCAGTGTTGGATTCTGGTTAAGAAAATGGGGGAGTGGGGGGTGCGTGGGTGGCTCAGTTGGTTGAGCATCTGACTTAGGCTCAAGTTGTAATCTTGCAGTTTGTGGGTTCCAGCCCTGCATTGGGCTCTGTGCTGACAGCTCAGTGCTGGGAGCTTGCTTCGGATTCTGGGTCTCTCTCTGTCTCTCTCTGTCTCTCTCTGTCTCTCTCTCTCTCTGCCCTCCCTGGCTCGAGCTCTGTCTGTCTCTCAAAAATAAATAAACATTAAAAAAAAAGAAAGAAAGAAAAAAAAGAAAATGGGGATATCTTTTTTTATTTTAAGTAAGCTCTATACCCAACATGGGGCTTGAACCCACAATCTGAGTGAGATCAAGAGTCCCATGCTCTACCAACTGAGTCAGCCAGGCACCCCAAGAATGGGGGAGTCTTTAGAGTTGCGTTAGTCACTAGACTCACAAATTTCCTCTTTTGACACATTGAAACATTCTTGAAATCAGAAGACACCTTACAATCAATGAGTATATTTAATCTGGTTGTGTTTTTGTTTTTGTCCCAAATGCAGATCAATAAATCCAGAGTATATCTCAGAATCAATAGCATTCTTAAGAGCTATGTCAAGGGGGACTGTTGTAACTCACATCGCTTTTTCTCAAAGGCATATGTCTGACTAAAGTCAGTACAGTGGAGACATCTGCAAAGATCTAGCCTGGTTTAAAAGGTGACTTTGTGCTCTAAGTGTTATAAACCAGGCATAAACCCGCTGGGCACGCCTTGGATTTCAATGAACTGAGCAAACCGCACGTGAAGAGCATTCACGCCACCACATGTGTTTAATGTCAAGCCAACATCCTGTCCATCAAACGCTAGACTAGAAACTTTGCTTGCTGTCGCTCAGAAGTCAGAGGGCTTTGCAGGAGGACTTTGATGACCAAGACTCTTTAAAAAGATACCTGGGGAGGCGGATCTTTTCCTCCCTAAGTAAATTTCCCTAGAGCAAATAGTTCCACTGACCTTAGACATGACTTCAGTGCTTTTCTGAGTTGAGAGCTATTTAAAAATAAAAGTCATGACATCTGATTGTTTGAAGGCCTCACTAACGATTTCAAATATGAGGATCTGACGAGGGGGTGTTTCTTTTTATCTCTTTTTTCCTTCTTGCTAGTCCTTTAGTCCTTTCCTCCTTACAACAGAATCAGAATAAAGGGGAGCCCTTTGGGAATAGAGTCCCTATTCTGTGGGTCTGTGGGATGGTCCCAGGCATTGTGGAGGGAGGAGAGTCCATCTTTCTTTTTCTCTTAATCAGCTTTAGTGAGGTCTAATGAGTTTTGGCCAATGTAGACATTTGTCAACTGCCACCCCGACCTTTGCTTTTTTGGCTCTTGCTGAGCAGGAGTAAGGTGCTGCCTCCTAGAGCCCGTGCGCATCCTCACCGTGCTCCTGCAAGCTGCAGAAATCAGTGGCTGAGGGAGTCCCAACAGGAGAGGTGAGATCACCGTGCTCAAAGCAGATCAGCTGGGCAGTGGAGGCAACTGAGGCCTAAGAAACCCTGGCGTGATATTATTGTCCTATATTTATTCATCCAACAAATAATTATTGAGGGCTAGCTGAGTGCCAAACATTGCTCTACATCCTGGGGATATCGTAGTGGATGGGGTGCGGGGTGGGGGAATCTCCACCTTTCAGGAATGGTCAGGGAAAGAGAGGCAAAACATATAGCCTGTTAGATGGGGAGAAGGGCTGTGGAAAAAGTGAACAGGGAAGGAAAAGGGGGAAAAGACACTACATCACGCAGTGAGAGAGTCTGATACTAGTTTGAAATTCTCACCCTCTATGTCAAACAAGAGGATGGTCCCACCTACAGTGTGAACAGGGGCCCATGGCACCATTCCCTGCCTTCCTGACCTTAATCTCCTTCCTCCCTGCTGATGTTGACCTGGGGTTTGCCTCAACCCTGTGTACCTACCCTGCTCTGATCAGTCCTCTTCATCTGGGCTCCTCCAGGATCTGCTCCTCACTAGCTCCTATGTCCCTTCTGTCCCCTGGTCTCAGCTCTGTCCATCCCTGGCCCTGAACTGGGTTGACTTTGTTTTCAGATTCAGTGCTTCTTTCATTGTATTTCCAAGATTGGTCCCATGGTAAAAAACAAAACTAAAACAAAAAAATAAAAAACATGAGACCCTGGGCAAGTTCATCAGACTTCTGAACCTCAGTTTTCTCATCTGTAAAATGGGGATGGTAATAGTAATTGCTCCAGATGGTTGTTATGAGAATCCCATGAGATAGGAGAGGCAAAATGGTTTTTAGAGCCTTGTGCTTGGTGGGTGCTGAATCAGTAGGAGCTGTTAACATATGAGGGACTGAACCAATGGCAGCAATGCAAGGGGCAACACAGTATGGAGGTGCACCCTAGCTTCTTCTCCCCACCCCTCCTCCAAATGTCCCCTCCCCTCCCCTCCACTGGACACTGTCATTCTCCTTTCATCATTGAAATGATCCCCTTTCATCATTGGAGCTTAGCTCCTGGAATCTTTGCCTCTGGCCACTTAAAGAGAAAAACTCTTCAACTCATCTGCTCCCTCCCTCCCTCCTACTCTCATCCCCCAACCCCCCAAAGAACAGTCTCTGTTCAAAGGCCTTGATGCCTTCCCTGTCAGTCAAGACTCAAGAAGATGGTGGTATCTTGGCCTTTTCTTCATTCCTAAAGACCTGGTTTGTAAGACATGATTTCTCTCCTCTCTGAAAATAAGTAGTCTTTCAGCAACCTTGGCATTCATTGCCAAACTAATCAGTGGGTTCAATTTGTCCAGGATAATCCTTTGCTCAGAGAGAATCTCAACATCTCTGCATTGGTTCCTTCTCCTGGTCAGAACCAAGGCACCTTTGCTATTTCCCAACATAGAAGCCAGGCTTAGCTGACAATTTACACTGCAACACTTCCTGTTCTTTTAAGTTTGTTTATTTTGAGATGGAGAGAGAGAGAGATAATCCCAAGCAGGCTCTACACTGTCAGTACAGAGCCTGACGTGGGGCTCAAACTCACGAACTGTGAGATCACGACCTGAGCCAAAATCAAGAGTCGGAGGCTTCAACAACTGAGCCACCCAGGTGTCCCAACACTTCTTATTTTTTAACCTGCCCCCGGGAACTCACAAGACACTCAGATAAGTGAGTAACCTTCTACCCATTCTCCTCTTCATTTAAGCTTCTTATTTCTTTCTCCTTGAGCTCCTTGAAGTTTCAACGAAGTTGGACGTGCTCATCTACTTTGGATTATTAGGCAGGCCTTTTAAGCCTGAAGTCTTATGAGGGGTGGTTCAGCTTCTGGTCATGCAATAAATTAAGGACTATGGTTAAAACTCACTGAGCGGGGTGCCTGGGTGGCTCAGTCGGTTGGGCGTCCGACTTCAGCTCAGGTCACGATCTCGCGGTCCGTGAGTTCGAGCCCCGCGTCGGGCTCTGGGCTGATGGCTCAGAGCCTGGAGCCTGTTTCCGATTCTGTGTCTCCCTCTCTCTCTGCCCCTCCCCCGTTCATGCTCTGTCTCTCTCTGTCCCCAAAATAAATAAACGTTAAAAAAAAAACAAAAAAAACTCACTGAGCAAAGTGAAGATCCGTAACCCCTCTGAGCTTGTCTCCTCATCGGTAAAATGGAGCTAACAAGTGTTCTGACTCCAGATGCTTGTCAGTAGTGGTATAATGAGACCGCAGTTGTAACACTCTTGCAAAGTGCCTCATGAGTATATGATAAACACACAAAAACTAGTAGCTCATATGTCCATATTGGGGTTTGTTAGGATGAATCTTCTTTTCCTGCTGAGGCTTCTCTAGTATGTCCAACGACCTGGGAGCTATCACACTGGGCTCCCGGGCATCTGCTACCTTGTCTGTCAGGCATAAGCAGCTGTCCTGCTCTCTTGCAATTCTTAGAAGTTACCAGCATTTCCTGTTGTCAGGGGCTTCCTGTGACTTGAGAGCAGGGACGATGTCTCGTTTCTCACTGTGGTTCCTGTGCCCAGCACCAAGCTGGGCACAAGGCAAGGGCTCAATAAATGTTTTAAAGCCAGGAACAAAAGAAGGACAAAAAGAGGTCGGGCTCCAGCTGGCTCCCACTAGGATGAGATGGCTCCGAACCAGGAAATACAGATTCACAGAGCCCTCCTGAGCGGGCAGCAGTCTAGCCGCCCTGCTGGAGGCGGACCGCCCCCTGCCACGCCAGCCCTCCTGAGTCCTCATTCCAACCTTCTCTTGGAACTGCTGCTCACCCTGCCTTTCCACAGAACTGAAAAACAGGCCACTTTAGCTCTAGCAAGTGAGCAACAGCAAGCAATACCCCAGGTGCCAAGAGTAGCATGTACCTGACGTTGTTCCCTCTCCCAGTGGGAGAGTCCATGGTCTCCTAAAACAATCTCTCTTCCGTCAACACATCAACGATCTTGTACCGATGATGTGTTCTAGAAACGTACTCATGGGACAGCCATTTGTTTCAATCAATTGTGCGGAGCTCTTAAGTTTTACTGCTGCTTCAGCTTCTAGGTGCCTCTCCTGGTTAAACTTCCTTGGCAGAAAGGCCCTTTTGAATTCTCAGACACACCCTAAAAAGACTGACCGTGGCCCTTTATGTTGAGAGACCTAGAAACTCAGGGGAAAGAGTTGGAGGTAAAAGTGTAAGCAGGGCCCTTTTTTGAAAGCTCAGCAGGGTTCAAGCCGTACTGTTGACCCAGGAATCTCTCCAAATACCCTCATTTCCCTTGTCTGCATCACATTCCTGTAGTTGGGAATGCTGTTTCTAGCAGATGAGAGTTATGTCTGACAATCTCACTCAAAACTGAAATGGCCTGCTGCAGAGTATGGTACGCTGATGCAGTCTGAGCTGACCTTTTTTTTTTTTTTTCAATAAAAAAAAATTTTTTTTAATGTCTATTTTTGAGAGAGAGATCCAGAATCTGAGCAGCGGAGGGACAGAGAGCGAGGGAGACACAGAATCCGAAGCAGGCTCCAGGCTCCGAGCTGGCAGCACAGAGCCGGAAGTGGGGCTCGAACTCAGGAGCTGCAAGATCATGACCTGAGCTGAAGTTGGACGCTGAACCGACTGAGCCACCCAGTCGCCCCTGTTTTTTTATTTCATTTTTTAAATGTTTGCTTATTTTTGAAAGAGAGAGAAAGAGAGCACGTGCACAAGTGGGGAGGTGGGGGGCAGAGAGAGAGAGGGAGACACAGAATCCAAAGTAGGTTCCAGGCTCTGAGCTGTCAGCACAGTGCCAACATGGGGCTCGAACCCACGAACAGTGAGATCATGACTGGAGCCGAAGTCAGAAGCTTAACTGTTTGAGCTACCCAGGCGCCCCTGTATGATCCCATTTGTATAAAGTCCAAAGACAGCCAAAACTAATGGTGCCACTACTAGTCAGGATAGGTTACTCCTGGAAAGAAGAATGAGGGGAATTTTGAGCCCCGGGTGTTTTGATCCGGGTACGGGCAACACGGATACATTCATTTTGTGAAAATTCATTGAGCTGTGCATTATGATTTGTGCTCTTTTATGCTTGATCATACTTCAGTTACACAAAAAAAGTGCATGTGGCCTGCAGGAAATCCTGAGGTCCAGGACTGAATCACACAATGATAATGCAAATATTTGTGTAAGTTTCTGTATGTTTAAACACATTCACAGAACTATGAAAAGACTAGCATGCCCAGCCTAGTTCGCTTATGTCCATAGGGATCATTAAAATCTACTAAGGGAAGATGTTCTTTTGCTAGCGCAGGAGAGGAACTTGTCCAGAGTCTCTTCCTTGATCACTGTCTGCACAAGTTCTATATCATGACCCCTAATGGGGGCCAGGGGTCAGTAGCTGCTAGAAAGTGCAGCTCTTGTCTGGAGAAAACATTTAACAGTTTCGCCTGGAGCTGACAGGGTCGTATCTGGGGAGAGGCTCCCAAGCAGAGATCCTGAGGCTGCCCGTGCACAGCACAGAATCTCCCCCCAAATACCCTCTGATCACAGGACAAGCTGCCTCCCAGGCATTCTATCGAATAGCAAGTTGACTTTGATCCTACTCAAGGCAGCGGGTGGTGGGGGGTGTTTCTTTGGGGTCGGCTTTCTGAAAGCAGTGGTTTGTGACTGTGATAAGATTACTCAAAGAACAAGGAAGACACTGTGTTTTTAAAGTTAGCCAAGCTAGGCATTTTTCTAAGTTCAAAAAGAAAATGCAGCTGAGTTATCATCAGCCTCCATTTGCAGAGGTTGGAGAGATCGGGAGGTGCAGAAGCAGCTTGGCTGTGGGTGTGACTGTTGTACGTGACCTGGTTTGAGACCAGCATTCGGTCCCTGATCCCAGGCACCAGGCAGTGACAGCTGCTTAGGGGCTGGTGGAGGTGTAGCAATGACTGTACATTGTGAGTCAGTACAATTCAGTCTTGAAGAATGGACTAACTTGAATGCGACATGGCTGACCTTCAATACCCAGTCATTTCTGAAACAGTTCTTGGCCTTGGGGTGGCTGGTTATAAAAACATCTGCATTTGCTGGCTGATTGGGTATACAAGAGGGAACACAGCCAATAATGGTACAGTGTCATACATTTTCAGCTCTCAACGAAACAAGACTTTGAGGTCTTTTTATTTTAGCGAGTATTTGGTCTCCCCATCTTGCAATTGTCCTACTCAAGCCTTCCTACAGACACAGGGGACGGTTCTGACTTCAACCGAACAAACATGTTGGGCACCAGGCCCCGTGCTGGAAGGGACACAGAAATGGAATGGATGCAGGCACAAGGTGTTGACACCTGCTGGTCCTCACAAAGCTTAGCAAGGTGCGTGCAAATGATGCCTGAGTGAGGGACACAACCTAAGCGTTATGGGGCCCTAAGGAAGGACAGAGGAAACTGAACTGGGCAGGACAGTGAAAGCTACTCAGAGGAGGTGGTGTTGGAAATGGCCCTTATTCTGGGCAGGAGAGGGAGCATTAGTGATGCCCTTGGTTGCAGGGAATTTGAGGGCAAGCTCAAAGAAAATGGGGTTTGGCTGGAAAGAATAGGTAGGATGGAGAAACAGTGGAAGCAAACCAGAAAGGAAGTCTAAGCCTACAGTTCGGAGAGTGGGGGCCTACTTTGGTGGGATTTAGGGCCTTGGGAACAGCTTGGGGACACAACAAAAGAGTGAGGCTGACAGGTGTGGGTAGGATACAGAGCAGGGAGACTAGACTGGTGCAATAACGTAGGTGAGAGATAATGAGGACAGGGGTGGTGACAGCTTCCTTTTAATCATCAAAGAATTGGATTTCATTGACTGTGTGTGGGGTTAGGGTTCTTGAGATTCCTCTCATGACCTTCGTGTAGAGAAGAGGGTGAGTGCTACCCATTCTTGAAGACATTTCTCAATTACATTAAAGGTGTTTGGCTGGCATGCAGGCCTGGAGAGTACATGACCAGTGCCGGTGGCCAAAACCCCGTGGAAGAAAACCAAGTGTAGAAGGAGCCTCCACAGTTCTTGTTCTGATGGCCCTATCTAGGTTAACAACAGTCCTCCATTAGGCTACTAGTACAGCTTGCCCCATTCCATTACTGACACTGAACTTGGCTTACCTAGCATGTGATGGTTCCTCCCTCCAGGCCTATCATCTGTCACTCAGCCCATGTAGGGAACGCAGCACAAACAACACGTCCTAGGTCATTTCTCATTCCATTGGGTTAATCTCTGTGACAGCTCTGATCATTGCCTACGAAATCAAATCCACACTCCTTAGCCTGGGATCAGAGGCCCTCCATGACCTTGGGCACCAACATGGTGTAATCGCTACGATCTTGGGCTCCAGAGTCAGGTGACCTAGTCTAGAATTCTGGCTGGGCTGCTTACTTAACCACTCTGAGCCTCGGTTTTCCCTTACCTTGCAATCTGGGTTACAGTAAAGATCTAAAGAGATATCATATGTGAAGACTGTAGCACAGAGCCCGGCATACAGTAAATGAGTAGTATTACCATAGTAAGAACTTGGCTGCCCAAGCTACCTTTCCTACTGTATTTCCACGGTTCCTTTCATACTTCCTCATCTCTGTGCTCTTCTTCATACTTTTCTCTCGGGGGGGGGGGGGGGGGGTTGGGAGGGGTTGGCCTCCTCTTCACTCCAAACCACAGTTTGGTTGGTCAGAATTCCACCCATCTCTGCTCAGAGGATGCCAGCATGAGGAAGGCTTCCTGCGTACCCCTAGTCATTCTGTCCCTGTGTGAGTCTGGGCTTCTTTTTTTTTTAAATGTTTATTTTTTAGACAAAGAGAGAGAGAGAGAGTGCCTGTGAGCAGGGGAGGGAGGGAGGGAGGGAGGGAGGGAGGGAGAGAGAGAGAGTGAGAGAGAGAGAGAATCACTGGCAGCACAGAGCCCAAGGTAGGGCTCAGGTTCATGAACTGTGTGAGATCATGACCTGAGCCAAACTTGGATACTTAACCAACTGAGAGCCACCCAAGCACCCCACGTGCTACTTCTCCAAGGCAACTTCTTAGCCTTAGAGAGGTACCAGTCTTACCTGCCTCCAGAATGGGAACTCCAGAAGAAATTTTGTTTTATTTATTGCTATATCCCCAGCAGTTAGAATAGCACATAATAGTAGCCTCTTAACTTTTTTTTGAAAGCATGATTCTTGTCTACTAGATAGTGTACTCTTTGAGGACCTGTTACTGATTTATTCTATAGCTTCTATATTGCCCTTGTGAATTCAATGGGATGAACTATGGTGGACAAATTATGATCAAAGGATTCTGCTCAAGAAAGGGGAATTAAAAAATGCTGGGAGGCAGAAATGAGTTGGTGATGGGGAAGTTTTTCTCCATTTCACCCTTGAGATGACTGTGATGAGTTAACTCAAAACCCAGAAAAGCAGGTGAGACTGAGGGAAGCTATACAGCTATCACAGGAAATGGCTGTCACTTGGGTTTGGGCCTGTAGATGAATTAAGTTCGGTGGCTTACACCACACCCAAGAGTGACCCGGTTACCACCCACTATCAGGTTTGTTTGAGAAATGTTGTCTTGAAGTTGATGATTCATATTATTTTCAGGTGGATTCATAAGGTTGAGTCAATTATGTGACACAGACAGCAAAGGACCTATTCTGAAATGTCCATTTTTTTTTTTTGTCTCCTGGAGTGCTTTTCACAACCTCTGGAGACCAGAGAATCAGCTTCTGAAGGCCCAGCCTCGGGCCAACACAGATGGTCCATAAATATTTGGTAAATAAATACCAAATGAGTGAATGAATGAACCAAAGAATAGATTGGAAGGATACAAAGCTCCTTTTGTGGTCTTCCACATTTGCACTGGTACCTTTCAACTATGCTTTTTAAAGAATAAATACAGATGCATTGAAGCGTTATGGAAGTCATACTAGTGTTCTGAGATTTTGAATTTTTCTTTATCAACTATTTGTGGGGGTGGGGTGGGGGGGAGGTTTCTGCAAAATTTTCTGATATTCAGAAATGACTCTTCTACTTGAAAAGATTAGGGGTGCCTGGGTGGCTCGGGCGGTTAAGCGTTTGACTTTGGCTCAGGTCATAATCTCGTGGTTTGTGAGTTCAAACCCCATGTCAGGCTCAGTGCTGACAGCTCAGCGCCTGGAGCTTGCTTCAGATTCTGTGTCTCCCTCTCTCTGCCCCTGCCCAGCTCATGCTCTGTATGTCTCTCTCTCAAAAATAAACATTTAAAAATTAAAAAAAAAAAAGAAAGAAAAGAAAAAGAAAAGATTAGAGGCATTTGGCCTAAGACGCTTTTGAAACCACTTCCAACAGAACTGTTTGACACCTTCTCGGGAGAGCTCCTTGTGAGAGTCACAAGCTCACTGCTGCCCTTTCTACTTTCAGATGGCCAAGAGAGTCTCCTGCCATGCTCTCTCGGAGCCAGTCACACAAAACAAATAGTCTTTATTGCATATACTCCCCCCAGTTGTCTAGCCCAGATTGTGTTTCCTGATTACAACATTCTACTGTTACTTAAAGCTCAGGTCGGCACAATCACAATTTGACTGTTGTCCAAAAGCAACTTTTTTTTTTTTTAAGGAGGCTCCACACCCAGCATGGATCCCAATATGTGGCTTGAACTCACAACACTGAGATCAAGACCTGAGCTGAGATCAAGAGTTGGACGCTTAACTGTCTAAGCCACCCTTTTAGGGTGCCCCTAAAAGCAATTTTGGTCCTTAATCAATTGCCATAAATTTTACTATTAGATGAAGCACCAAATAACAAGTAACATGTGTTTTAACTATGCCAAAATCTCATTGAAAATATGCCCTCTTCTAAAATACATTTCTCTGCAGAAATTAAGAACAACAACAACAAAAATTAGTCCCTTTTCTTCACCATAGGGCTGATATATTTCACAGGGAGTGGGACAATTCAGCTTATTCTGCTTCCAAAGCAAGTTGTCAACTGTAAGTTACTCTACTAACCATTTGGTTTGAGCCGGACACTGACTTTTCTCCACCAGAAATCACTGTTTGATAAATCTCAACACCCTCTTCTGCCTGACCTGGCTTACATAAACCAGTGTCCAGCACCATAGCTAAGTGCCTTCCCCGATAAAAAATCTTTCCTTTGGGTTAAGCAAGAGGACCTATACTTATCTCAGAATTCTCAGCCAACAGGCAATTTCTGTGACATTTGGGTGACATTCTGTTGGAAGAGGTCACTTCAGGACTGTTGGGTGCCTATACTTCTTGAGAGAGGTCTCTGACAAAGCAAAAAGTCCATGGCTGTAACGTGGATAAAGACTGACCAGCAAATCTGCATCTATTATTATTTTTTAAATTCAGCAGTATTTCTTGACTGTGCCAGGAACAGGATGGTGCCAGAAACATCCACTCAGAGATAATTAAAACATAGTTCCTTTTTCTGAGGAGCCCATTGTCTAGCAGGGGACGTGAGTATGTGTAAAGAATGGATGGTACATAGGAGATTACAATACAGGGACAACGCTTCAGCAGGACTAAGTTCAAAATGACATGGAATCACTGAGTGGTGTGAATAATTTCCAGGGGTGCTCGGGGAAGATACCACAGAGATTATTTTTGCAGAGCCTCGAACACGCAAAAGGAGTTTTCCAGGAGGACAAAGGTTAGCGAGTTGTGGATGACAAGGAGAAGATGAGTATTCAAGGACAAAGAGAAGGCAAGGACAAAGACAAGCCTACGGAGAGCAGCCAGAGCCCAAGTGGGGATTGGCAGGTAAGAATGGACAAGTAGGCTACTGTCAGACTGGAGCCTTGGATGTCAAGCTAAGATCCCCATCAGATGGATCATGGAGGGTGACAGGATTAGGTCTGCTTAGGGAGGAAGAAGCCTTGGGGCAGTCAAATGGGAGGAGAATATGTCAGGAGTGGAGATCATTGTGAGGGAGTGGCTGTCCCAGAGGCTGATGGGAACAGGGTGGGCCAACCTGGGGCCCAGAGACCCAGAGATAAGCAGGTGCTACTTGTGCTGAAACCCAAAATCTCCTGGAGATTAACACCAGGGCGGTGGTCAGGGGGCCCAGATAAGCCCTTGGCCTTTGGAACCCCTCTCTAGGTTATTTTCGTTCAGAATTAAACACGTGGGGCACCAGCCGGTAGAGTGGGGTTTCCTCTTGGGCAGTCACCGGACAGCAACAGAGCACAAGTAAGCCCAGTGGAGCCCAGGACTCAGGCTGCCTGGGTTGGAATCCTGGCTCTGCTGTCAGCATCCTGCTAGATGGGGATCTACCTTGCAGGGTTAGTGTCAGAGTGAAAAGCTAATCCATGGGAAGTGCTTAGAATAGTGTGGAACACAGTGGGCTCTGGGCAAATGAATGCTCTATGGAATGAGCAGTTGGTCGATCGCACCACGTGAAATCAAAATTGCTCTGGTCAGAAGGGTGCTCCCTTTCTCTGTCCATTCCTTGGAGGAAGGCCTGATAGAACTTTTCTACCAGCCTGAAAATTCGTGGACTCTCTCTATTCCTGGATTTAATTTCTACCTGTAATTCCTGAACCCAGGGAGTTCACGTAGGGTTAGCTGCCACCACCAGACCTGGCAGTCTCTGCGTAGGGTCTCTATTTCTCCAAAGACAGCAAAGTGCAAAAAAACCGAGGGGTACTCGGTGAGTCACCCACCACCTAAAGGCACTGGAAGGATAATCCAGCCCAGGGGCAAGCTCCCCAGCATCAGAAGCCGTGCTCAGTGTCCTGCAGATAGAGAGGGACAACTCTCAGAGATTCTCTGAATCTCACCTTCAGACACAGGCAGCCTGCTGTCCCAGGAGTAAAGGTTTAGAAAGAGAGGTTTCCCTAAGGGGGAAAAATACCCATCTGTCCAACGGAATAGGAAGCTGTCATCCTTTTCTGCCACGTGGAGTGGCCTGGAATAAAATTTGACCTCAATGGGACTGTTAGGAGGAATAAATGAGTTCATGCAAGTGAAGTACTTAGCACATATTAAGCATGCAATGAACCTTCACTTAGAGCTGTTATTTTTAGGCTGTAATCCCAATTCTTCTTATACCTATTAAAGTAGGTATGGTGTTCAGCGGGTTGAGTGTGTGCTCAGAACCTAATAAATCTACAGAACCGCAATAAAAAAAAATTCTCTCCGAGAAAATTCTCTGTATGTTCACATTTTCAGTAGACAAAAGATACTTCACACATTAGGACACACTATATAAATTATGTAAAAATTAATCCTTTCGAGTTTGGTTCAAGGTCACTGCTGTCATTTTAAAGCCTTACAATTTCTACTCAGCCAGATCCTGCAGGAATTCTAGCAGCGTTTGCTGATTTGGCATCCATCCATCATTGAGTGAAGTGTCGTGCGGTTGGGGATCTTTTCAGAGAAACCTAACAAGTGGGATTTTATCACAGCATTACTGGCCCCCCAAATTAACAAGACAGGGGCAGTTCTAGAAGCACTCTTTGACCTCCATTAATAAAGGTTAGCTGTTACATTAGGCAGACCAGTATACTCTGGGGAGTAACTAGTATCTTATTAAGTTATAAATACATTTAATGGCTTCAGTACTGGTTTCTTATTTTGGAATAGGAAGAAGAAAAAAATAGAACTCAAAATCATTAGAGTCTAAGGATCATGCCACTATTTTTTAGAGTGTAGATTTACCTACAATACTGCTTATGAATTACCTTGTTTTTATAGAGCCCGCATACTCCCTCAGAGGCCACGGGGACTCTCCTGTCATTGCAGCAACCCACAAGAAAGTGGTAGCTTATAAAATCCCATTACTTGGTTTTGACTCAAACTAGTCAGACCAGCTCAGAAGACAAACTTCCTTCCTCACTCTCAGTGCCCTTCTGGTTTCTCGTTAAGGGGGAAAAAAAAAAAAATGCCGTCTGCGCCCATCTTCCTTCACTGAACTCTAAACAGAACACGGACCGAGTTTTCTTATGAACACAAGACAGAGTTGGAAGGGCACAGGGCTCCCATCTTTCGCTTTCTGCACCGAGGACATCTCTAAAATCATTCGCCAAGTCATAGATGACTGCTACGTCAGGCTCGCGCTTACCTCATTTCCTGCGGCCGACCTGCTGGCTGGTCCACTGACTGCGGGCAAGTTCTAGAGCGGCGTACCCTCCGAGATGCCTGGGCATGGAGACCGTCTCCAGGAGTGCGCCGGTGGTCTGGTGGGAAGCAGTCTCTGAATTGGCTGTGAGGAAATCTAAATAAACCGCACAGGTGTGACATGCTCCATCTGGGTTACACCCTCACACCCCACCCCCCTTCTGTTCCCAAATACAAACGAGCCACATCCCATCTTTTCCTTTCTCCCGACAAGGCGCGCGGTGCTTCTCATCTTCACAGCCCAGAGGCCTCCGCCCCTGTGGCAGCTGGTGTGGGGAAGCCTGCTTCCCAGGTGGGCCGGCCTGCGGGGGTCAGAGGGGTCACCAGGCCCCGGGGCCCGACCGTCTGCCCTCGGTCAGCACGGACCCACCGGGCCCACCTCAAAAAGGGCTAGCGATGGTTCTTCTGGACTTCTTCCCACACAGAGAATGGCTAAGCTAGCTGAGGCAATCTGTAGTTGGCTTTAAAATCAGCAATGGGGAGGGGAAAAAAAATCCCTCACAACAAACAGTGGTAACAGAAGGTTTGTGTGGGAAGACGGTTAAGTTTGGTCTAAAACAAGCAGTGTCTCTGGTAATGAGCTGTTGTTAGGAAATACGTGGGGCCCTCGGTGCCTGCAGCACTTTTAAAGAGCACTGTTGCTGTTTCTTGAGGCTTTTCTTAGGGAGGGGGGATGAGGGGGGAAAGGCCCGGCGAGGTGAGGGAGAGACCCAACTGCAGAGCATGGGGACATCTCAGAGCAGCGGAAAGAAGCATCTCCGAGTGTTGCAGCCGTGAAGTCCTCCATTTGAATCCGAGCTCCACTCTGCAGTCACTGTTCCACGTTTGGTAACAAATCTACCTTCTCTCAATCACAACAGGCTCACAGTGAAATGAGTGTGTCTAAGGCATCAGCCAGAGGCCTGGTGTGAAACAGCGGGCACACTCGGCTGGGGTGCCTGAGTTTCATAAGGGGACTATTTACAAAGGGCGTGGGCAGGTTAAGGAACTCGTATGAGGACAGCGAAGCTCCCGAGGGCTGGCAAAACAGGGAGTCAGGACCAGTCCTCGGCTTGCAAGGGACAAGGAGAGGATGTGGTTACCAAACCCTGAAGCTGCTAGACTGGAGCTACGGCCCTAGGCAGAGGAGCCCAGCCACTGTCAACCCACACCTGGCAGGAAGGAGCCAGGGGAGGGAATTCCCAGACTTCTCTCTCTGATCCGCCAGCCTCCTCCCAGAGTAGCCCTGGCGTACCCTGACCAGAAGACAGGACGGGTCTGCAGAGGCCAGCCTCCAGAACGAGGCACACAGTAGGGAGGGGATCTGGAGAAGCCAACAGAATATCTAGCACATCTAAATTCCTGACAGAGCTGGGGGGGGGGGGGGGTGGTTAAGATGAGATCAGCATCATAAATGCCTGGCACAGCAAATGCTCACTCACTACCCATTTGATCAGATTGTGCATTTGGCATTTACTTATCAAAAGGCCACAAAATAACTTTTATTCTCAGGTGGCAAAAGCCAGGATGAAAACAAAGACATGTGGTCATATAACCAGAGTGAAAAACAAAACTTTTACAAAGTTGACGGATAACATTTATTAAAACATGTCATACAAAAGGGCATGGTCTCTTCTATAAGAAGAAAATATTAAACAGTAACATTCAATTAAGTAAAACCATGCTGTACACTGAAGACAGCAATATATAAAGACAAAACTATTCAACTTTTGCAACACAGGCATAACATTTCACAAAATATCAATAAGATATGCACCTAATGATAATCTGTTTATCATCAAATGGTTTTGTGGTCTAAGAGTCACCTGACTTGCATAAATAAAGTAATTTTCTGGAAGAAACATTGGGAACCTCATAAAAGGAAAGAAGGCAGCAGCAACTGACATTATGACACAGGCTTCAAGCAACACTAAAACAAAAACAAACAAACAAAAAAAAAATGTCACATTTGCAAAATGTGTTCCAGCATCTTCCCATTGGGCACTATCAGTAGAGATTTGAAATAAGAAACAAGAAACATGTACCTTTAAATATGTAAGTAGCAAAGAAAAAACCCAAACAAACCCTGGTTTTACTGAACAAAGTTAGTCACCCATGAAAGCAATTAAATCACAAAATTAGTGTGGCACAGATGGGGGCTGGGGAAGGGGGTAAGTATGTTGCTTGTTTTCCAGCATTCCTAAATTATCAGAGACCTTTACAAACACAGACCCCTGGATTTGGTGTGGCGGAGTCCTCTCCACCCACCCAGAGGGCTGTGGCCAATCCTCCCCCCCCCACCCACCCGCCCCGCTCCAGGGCAAACACGACTGGGCTGCTTTTGCTCTGCCCCCCACATCACTTCCCCAGCAGCTTGGGGATGTGCGTGCCTCTGCAGGAAGGGGCCACTGAGACCAAGCAGCTTTCCTAAACAGCTAGAAGTCAACATAGGGTCAGTTTCGTTCAGCAGATGACCATGAGAATGGAGAAGACCCTTTTGGGCAGACTCTTTGAAAGCAGTGGCATAAAGAAGGGATTAGAGGAAGGTGAGATCTAGAAATGAGAATCAACAGGCCGGGGCCCAGGAGCGCCTGGGGGTAACCCTCAACACTTGAGGGAAGGCTACCGCAGTCCTTCCTTAGACGGTGATCCCTACTTTACCAAGTGGATTGTTGTAATGTGTACACCTAAAATTAAAGGCATGGTATAAATACTAATATTAGATACCACTGGTGGTGCCTTGAAGCCCTTTCCCGCTGGGACTGGAGAAGAACCACAGTTAAGACTCAAAGTAGGGGACAAATACCTTGGTACATTGTAGGCCATTAACACGATCCCTGAAAGACTGTTTGGAAAATGTTACCCACAACTATCCAAACTCATTTGGAAGGATAAAGATTTTCTAAAGCTGTACTGAGGCTAAGGAGAGAGACTATCCAACCCAGAGTGGGCAGGAGAAAAAAGGTAGTAATACAGTATGATCTCCTAATCCTAAAAAGCAAAGTTTATAAAAATTCACTTTCACTATCCAAACTAAGGCAATCTCTTTTCCCCGCCTCTCTGAACATGGCCAGCATTTCCGATGCCCAACCATCTCACAGGGTCTGGCTGACCCGATTAGCAACCCTAATTTTAAAGGAAACCCCAACTACCATAAAAAACTTAAAACAGCAGGTGTGAGGAACTTACACTTTAAATTCTATACTTAGTTGATGTACATATAAGGATTTCAATAAAGGACACCTTTCTTCACAACACATTAAATAAGTCCCGGCACAACTGACTACTTGCAAAACTACCACCCAAGGGCTGCCCACCACTCCTGGCTAAACAAGAATTCTTCATCATTACTCATAACAAAGGTGCCGTGCTAATTTCAGCATAACTGAAGAACCATGACTTTTCTAGAACGTTTTTATTCTATCTCTCAGACTCTTCTCCCAAAACGTCCCAATGCTCATTTGAATACAATCTTTAATGGGAAACAGCACATCAAACCTTCCAAACAGGCAGAAAATGATTGGTTAATACCATGGGAGAGGGTGATGGGCTTTTGGCAGAACTAAACGGCTTCAATGCCTTAGTACTGAAATTAGTAGGAATAATAAAACAATTTCTCCTCACACACAATGGCCAGGATCATACCTAAAATCCATTGGCTTCTAACATGAAAAAATGAGAAGGAAAAATTGAACTTTGATTGTACAGTCTCCTCTATACACATCTGTCATGTATGCAGAGAAAGGACTGTTAACCGGTGAAGCTTCAACACCAAGAGAATATTAATGTGGCAAACAACCAAGAGGTAATATCTAGTTTCTAGATTAAAAAAATCAATATATATATATATATTTATAATAAAGTTTTAAATACAAAGTGCTTTTTATATATCGAGAATGATACAGTGTTAATGAATAGATCCCTGTTTTGTAATGTTGATTACAAGAATTGACTGGTAAATAAGTACTTTCTTTCCCCTTTCCACATACTGTTCAACAAGTAAATGCCTTCCTTCGTGGTTGGAGCTTAAGGACCAGAGGCCATTGCCAGCAATCTCTATCGCATTAGAGCAAAGCCAAACTTCTGAAAAAAAATTTCACCTCAAATCCAGGAAAAGTTATTTTTTATTTTAAGGGAAAAAAAGTTTCCACTTGGAAGTAAAAGACCAGTAATTTATGGAAAAGTTGACATAATAGTAGCACCCTGTCCTACCCTGGTGAGAACTTCAGGTATATTACACAGCTTAAAAGCATCCTGAATATATGCTTCCTTTTTAACCTAAAACATCTGACTGAGCTGCAGAAAAGGTCTCAAGAATAGCTGCTTTTCTCGATGTCTTTTGGTACATACAGCTGTGTGGACTTGGAAATTTATGCAGCTTTATCTAGAATCCGGGAGCATGAATCTGTAGACTACTTTCTAAAATTAGGACTCCCTCTTTCCCCCTTTTAAAACACACTCCAGCACTCCTAAAGAACTGGCAGCATTAGCTCTATGTACCCCTCTGGGACTACCTCCCCTACCAGTGTATCTTCAAGACTCCTCTTTTCTTGGGCAGTTGTTTTTCCTGCCACTCAACATTCTGATACTCAGCAACTCTCGCTGACAGTTGGGGAGTTTCACTGGAGCACTCCATAAACTCCCTACGCTCACAGGTAACTCTCAGCAGTGACTCTTGGCTCCCTCCCACCAACTGTGGTCATGGACTGAACTCTTCAGGAAGCATCATAACCTAAGAGAGAAATGGCTGGAGCAGCCAGTATGGTACCATGGTCAGGGTCAAAGCAGGCTAGACGCCTACTAGCCACAGAGCAGATCCCACTGTGTGGATGCTATAATTACACAGGATTTGGGACAGCAAACCAATTAGAAATACCTATCTCTGGCACCCTAGAGAATTACAATTAGATACAATTGTCCAAACTAAACGTTAGTACTAAAATACAAAACTTTTTTGCCTTATCAAGAGTCTGAAACACATCGTGACAGTGGCGTCTTACAGAAACTGAAGCTTGTACCATAAGTTATTTGTTTCCTACTTAGAATGTCACCCTTTTAGCGTCTCCATCGTTTTTCATTAAAATACCCTCTAGAAAGAATAAAACCAGACAAGAGAGCTCTGTTAATCAATTTCGCATCCTAGGAATCACATTGTCTGTTAGCTTTTACAGAAGTAGCCTTTCATTCAGTGAAGCAGCTACTAAAACAAACCCACATTACCTAAGTATCTATAGTGAGAGCTAAGTAAAATGCCAACGTGACCTTGTAACGAGCGATCAAAATGTGCTGCCACCTGAAACAGAACTGGTGGGCTGGAGTCCAGTTCCAAGTGCAGATGTCTGTATCACCAAGTCCACCTGCCTCAATCACAACGGGCCTGAAGATTTACCTTGCCAGCTGGGAAGTGGGTTAACTTATCCCCATTACCCACTCCAGGCCTGGACAGGAACATACAAATTTGAGGAATTAGATTTTTAAATTGGCCTACTTAGAGCTGGTCTTTCAGAAATATCTCCCATTTTTTTTTAAGCTTCTCTCATAATAGCAAGCAGCACGCATCATCTGTGCCCAGATTTGCATAATTACCATAGTTTATTTTTGTGCCTGCCACTCAAGGGCCAGATCCTATTTTTAGTTAGCCTCAGTCGTATTCTGCTCAGCCTTTGCAGCTTCGTAGGACTTGGTACAAGAAGTCACATGCCTGTGGAAACTGTCCCTCCACATAAATCTCTTTGCGCAGATATTACACTCATAGGGCTTTATGCCCGTATGAATTTTCATGTGCCCCACGAGATGATGCTTCATTTTGAATTTCTTACCACAGACACCACAGCCATAAGGCCGAAGACCGAGGTGCATGCTCATGTGTCGATCTCTCTGACTCTTGTGAGTGAAACTCTTCCCACACTGACAAGGATACAGCTTGTCGGTGGCTGAGAATCCTAAATGGGAAGCTTCTTCTTTAATCCCTGTTACCATTTCAATATTCTCACTGTAGCCCGATGCCAGGGCAGCCTCCTGTCTGTGCCCGATGAGATTACCGTCTGACCTCTCTCCAGAAAACTCTTCCATGGAAGAGCCGTAGAAATCCACCTGCTCATCATAATTGCTTTCATCGGCCTGTTCGTCAAACTCCGCTTCTACTTTTTTCTCCCCGATGTGAAAGTCTTCCTCCACTCCCGAAGGCTGGACCGAGTGCTCCGTCTGCATGGTGTTGACAGACTCAGTGACCTGGTGCTCATCGTAGGGCGCGTGCACATCCATGCCCTCACATGCCTGGTCAAAGCGCTCGGGCTTCACGTGGATCCAGCGCTTGTGCGCCATTATGCTGGGCTTGCTATACATGGGCCGGGTGTAGTGGAACTCGGCGCTGTCGCTGGCCCCCTCCTCCCCGTCCTGGCTCGCCATTTCCGTGCTCAGCCGGTCATGCTCTGTGGACGAGTTGCTGGGAAGGTATTCGTGCTCAGTGAGTTGAGATGACAGCTCGTCTTTGGTGCTCTCCTCTTCATTCTCTCCGTCCCTCAGTTCTTGGGCTTTGGGGAAATCAGCGTGGCCCCCAGAGCCCAGCTCAAAGCTCTCGACCAGGCCATTATAATTACTGCTGCTAGGAGACTGGTGGTCACTGCCATGGTTTAGCTTCTGACAAAGAACCGTAGGGTTTCCCTCTAAAACCTCAGTGCATTTGTCTACCACATGCCACATCTGGAGGAAGCTTGCTGCTGTTAAGTAACTAACAATTTCTGGAGCAGGCATGACTAGACGTCCCGTATAACTAGATAGGAGAATGTTCTCAAACACTCTTGGGTTCATCACATCAGGTAAAACAATCCTCCTGCTATTTTTCAGGAGTACCTGGTCACAGAAGTAGGGTGAACTGGCAGCAAGAACAGCTTTGTGTGCCCGGAAAATGTGGCCTTGGACAACAATGGAGACATCACATAATTGTCCTTGCTGGCGCTGCTGGTTCAGTTTCTGCAGAATGGTGCTGGAAAAATCAGGAAATTCTACTCGAAAAGAGTTTGTTCCAGGCTCCATTTCATCACAAATCTTGTTCAGTGCTACAAGAGAAAGAAAAACGAGTGCTAATTCCAGCCCAAAGAGACGCTTATTGATCACTAAGAAAACTAAGACAAGTTCCACAGTTCCATAGAGTCCCCTTGCTTGTGGGCATTAGTGGGTGGAGCATTCATCCCCCAGAGCAAAGCCTGCAGGTGCGGGGTGCCAGGAACGACCCGCTACTCTTCCTGGTATTAACTCTTGATTTTGCCTATGTCTATGAATGAGAATAGAATTCAGAGATGTGCTTTGTAAGCTGTACAAATCTCCTAAATAAAACAAAGTACATATTTCTAGTCAAGACAAACATGATGCCTGTGCAAGCAGAATTTTTAAGAGACCTCCAATTTAATCCACATTTGCCAAGGTGGGGTGAGGAAGTGAGGATGGAATTGTTGGAAGAAGGAAAGACTTATGTAAAGTTTCTGAGACTAGAATGAACTCAGCCAGTGCAAGGAACTGAAAGGAGACCATTAGCCTAAAATCCAGTGCAGGAGTGAGGGGAAAGGGAGCTGAAGTGGTCAGAACAATCTTGCCTTTGGTCCTTCAGCACCACAGGTGCAAACTCACTGAAGTCCCAAACAATGTGACTTTCTTTAGTTGCCAGCAGAATTTTAGCCCTTTTAGGAGATTCTGACGTGAAGCAGAATGAAGCGGTAAGTAAGGCAAGGTATTCCTTCTATCCGATGGTTTCCAAATTGTTTACAGACCAAAGAGCATACTAAATATTGTCCCCGTTACTGAATGACCTCAATCCGAAGATAAAGTTATAACAAAGAATAAAGGATTGCCTGTGTTGTTACTGTAAATATATTTAGTGGGGTAGTCAAGCATTAGAGAAGCTAACAGCAGCAATCCACAAGATAAACTCTGTTAGACACCTACTCATGCCCCATAATTCCACAGTAAATTAAAATAAACCAGTAAACCCAAGAGATTTATTGGCACTATCCATCATCTGGCTCTAAAACTATATCCAAACATTGCTAAATGCCAGGTTTTCTAAGTATGAGATTAAAACCAAACCAAAACCAAAACCAAAACCAAAACCCAGGGGCACTGGGTGGCTCAGTCGGATGGGCGTCCGACTTCGACTAAGGTCATGATCTCACAGTTCGTGAGTTCAAGCCCCACATTGGGCTCACTGCTGTCAGCGCAGACCATGCTTCAGATCCTCTGCCCCCCTTTCTTTGCCCCTCCCCCACTTGTCTTCTCTCAAAAATAAATAAAAAACATTTAAAAAACCCCAAAAACCCAAAGATTGAAAGTCATCTTTGAGAGATAGGGAGAAAGACCAAGAAAAGAAACTAATGTTTCTTGAGTAGGTACTGTATAGCAGGGACTGTACTCCCTTTTTCCACTTTATAATGACTGCAAATATAGAGATCAATATTCTCAGGTTCAGTAACTCAGGTTCAAGTAACTCAGGTTCAAGTAACTTTACCAAGGTTAAAATAAGAGCAAATTTTTATTAATGTTTATTTATTTATTTATTTATTTAATTTTTTTTTTTAATGTTTATTTATTTTTTTTTTTTATTTTTTTTTTATTTTTTTTAAATTTTTTTTTTTTTTCAACGTTTTTATTTATTTTATTTTTGGGACAGAGAGAGACAGAGCATGAACGGGGGAGGGGCAGAGAGAGAGGGAGACACAGAATCGGAAACAGGCTCCAGGCTCCGAGCCATCAGCCCAGAGCCTGACGCGGGGCTCGAACTCACAGACCGCGAGATCGTGACCTGGCTGAAGTCGGACGCTTAACCGACTGCGCCACCCAGGCGCCCCTATGTTTATTTATTTTTGAGACAGAGAGAGACAGAGCATGAACAGGGGAAGGTCAGAGAGAGGTAGACACAGAATCTGAAGCAGGCTCCAGGCTCTGAGCTGTCAGCACAGAGCTGGACTCGGGGCTCAAACTCATGGACCGTGAGATCATGCATGACCTGAGCCGAAGTCTGACGCTTAACCGACTGAGCCACCCAGGCACCCCAGAGCTAATTTTTATGAGATTGGGCTGTGATTCTAGGTCTTCATCACTTCAAAGCCTATCCTATTTTTCCTATAACATCATTCTCCCTCTTCTAGGAAGATAACAAAATACCAGATAAGTCCATAATAATTTTAAGAGGTAAGATGGTGTTTTTAGAAATAAGTATTAATTTATGGTTTATACCTCTTAAAACATTTCATAGTAATTTAAAACAAAAATAGGGGCACCTGGGTGGCTCAGTCAGTTGAGTGTCCGACTTTGGCTCAGGTCATGATCTTGCGGTTCATGAGTTTGAGCCCTACATCCAGCTCGCTGTCAGTGCAGAGCCTGCTTAGGATCCTCTGTCCTCGTCTCTCTGCCATCTGGAGCTTGTGCTCTCTCTCTCACTTTCTCATTAGCACAAAAAGAACTCAATGCTGTTTAATGACTATATAGTTCCTATTATATGGACTTACCATAATTTAAGCAGCTCTCTTATAGAATTTCAATTGTCTAGGCTTTTGAAATTATGAGGAATGCTATGATAAATACACAATGTAATTATACTGTGCATAACTATCTTGGCGTATCTTTGGAAACATCTATAGGGTAAATTCTATCAGCGGAATTGCTGGGTCAAAGGACTGTGCATTTGACATTTTGATGTGTATTACAAAGCTACTTTCCAGAAAGGTTGCACCAAGTCACACTCCTATCAACAGTAAATAACACTCCACACCCTTAACAATTCTGGACGTTATCAAACAAGAAAAAAAAAGTTTGCAAGCCTCCTAA
The DNA here is from genome assembly GCF_046562875.1 of Panthera onca. Taxonomy (NCBI): domain Eukaryota; kingdom Metazoa; phylum Chordata; class Mammalia; order Carnivora; family Felidae; genus Panthera; species Panthera onca. Next base: position 86,152,458 of record NC_138351.1, on the reverse strand, counting down.
GTAAATAATCCATGATTCATTATTATTTAGATCAACATTTATTTAATTATGAATGAGAACGATATTCTTTATTCATGTTTACTGGTCATGTGTTTTTCCTATAAATTATCAGTTATAGTCTTTGTTCAAATAAATTGGGCAATTCATCTTATTGATTTTTAGTTTTTTATAAATGTAAGAAATTAACTTTGAAATTTATATAAATTACCCAGTCTTTGCTTTTATGGCTCTAGGGTTTTGTGTTAGACATAGAAAGGCATCCCCAACTCCAAGATTATTTTAAATAAATAAAAAGATTTAGTTTTTTTCCCCGGTACCACTTTTTTTTTTTTTTTTTAAAGTAATTAATTTATTTTGAGGGAGCAAGAGCAGGGGAGGGGCAGACAGAGAGAAGGAGAGAGACAGAGAATCCCAAGCAGGCCTGATGCGGGGCTTGACTCACAAAATATGAGATCATAACCCGAACCAAAATCAAGAATTGGACACTTGACTGAGCTACCCAGCCAGGTGCCCCTCCCTGGTAGCATTTTTTTTTTTTTTTTAAAGCTTTTAAATGTTTAATACACAAAGAGTTTGTTTTGGCATAAGGAGTAAGGTTGGAATCCAGCCCTTTTCCCTCCAAAATGTCTAGCCTATTTTCCAACACTATTATTGAATATTAATCTTCTCATCAAGATTTCAAATAATGTTGTGGAACGTTAAATGACTGAGAACAACACTTTTAAAAACAACTCTATAAAAATAAATGTCATAAGTGATAACAGAGAAAATGGTGGAGTAGGAAGCTCTTGGGATCAGTCCCACCATCAAAACAACCAGTAAGCTGCTGAAGGATCAGAATCAACTATTTGAGAAGTCTGGAATCTGATTAGACACTTGTAGCAACCAAGGCAATGCCTGCTGAAGAGAGAGGCTGCTGAACCTCACTAGCAGTGCTGCCCGCACAAACCAGCTATAACCCCCACTCCCCACCCCCGACCCAATCCTAGAGTGGCTGGCTCATGGCAAGGAGGACAACAAGGAATATGTCCTCCAAAAACTGGGGCATTTACATTCTGGCCAGTATGGTGGATCCATGCAGCTTTGTTCTGGCCCTCTCAGGCAGCAGTGGCTTCCCCAGCAGCACTGAGCATAATTGTTTTGTTTTGTTTTTTTTTTTTTGATCATAAGATTTCAAAAGACAAACATGCTCCCCCTCCCTCCCACCCCCGAGCCTGGGTCAAAGTATTTAAGGAAGTCTGTCAGGTCACAGGCTGACCACACAGATAAAACAACAGAAACTTCAGTGACCACATGCAACAAGGGATACAGACTTGGCAAAAATAGCTTGGAAAAACTGTCATGCAAACCGACAACTGCAGCCCTCAACAAGTAACAAAAGAAATCCCATAGGATGGGAAGGATCTAATTTCAAGAGTTACCATATTTGAATACTTAAAATGTTCTAGTTCTCAACCAAAAATTACAAAGTATAAAGAGATGCATTCACAAGGAAAAGAATATTAGAAACTATACTTGGGGGATTCTCGACATTGGAATTACTAGTCATACTAAAGTAAATCAATTATCTTACATATGCTCAAATTGCTTAAAACACACGCGTGCGCGCACGCACACACGAAAAACCCCGCTATGGACAAAAACTAAAGGAAATCGGGAGAATAATGTCAGTAAAGAGATAGAAATTATAAAAAGGAACCAAACAGAAATTCTGGAGCTGAGAAGAATAGCTGAAGCCCTAACCGCCCCTCAAAACCCTAGAATGTGACAGTATTTGTATATGAGGCCTTTAAAGAGGTCATTAAAATAGAGTTACTAGGGTGGGCCCTAATCCAATCTGACTAGTATTCTTGTAAGAAATTAAATTTGGACACACAGCAGCATCTAGGGGGTACACAATGTGAAGACACAGTGAAAAGGTGGCCATCTGCAAGCTGAGGAGAAAGGCCTCAGGATAAACCAAATCTACAGACACCATGATCTTGCTCTTCTAGCCTCTAGAATTGTGAGAAAAAAAAAAAAAAATCCTGTTATTTAAGCCACCTAGTCTGTGGTGTTTTGTTTGAAAGACACAGGAAACCAATACAAGTTGAAGTAAAAAGTCCGCAAGAGGAGTTCAATGGCAGATTTAAAATAGGCAGAAGAAAAAAAAGTCACCAAACTCAAAGACAAGGCAATTGAAATTATTGAGTCAGAGGAGTGGTGAGAAAAATGAAGAGAAATGAACACTGTGTGAGGTAACTGTGGGACATCATTAAATGTACCAAATGCACACCATGGGAGTCTCAAAGAGTAGAAAAGGTATTAAAAGAAATACTGGTAGAAAACTTCCCAAACTGGATAAAAGAGAAACCTATACATCCAGGAAGCTCAACAAACTCCAAGCAGGATAAAACGAAAGAGATCCACATTAGACACATTGTAAGTTAAATAGTAAGTAGAAAGTCAAAGACAAGGGAGCTGAACGCAGTAAGAAGGAAATGCCTCATCACATGAAAGACATCTTCAATTAAGATTCACACCTTAAAAAAAAAACATACAGGTCAGAAAGTAGTAGTATGGCATATTTAAAATGCTAGAAGAAAAAACTGTCAACCGATAATTCTGTATCTGGCAAAACTACCTTTTCTTGAATGAAGGAGAAATTAAGACACTCCCAGATAAACAAAAGGTAAGGGTATTCATTACCAGAACTTTTCTTTTTTTATGTTTATTGATTATTGAGAGACAGAGAGACACAGAGCATGAGCAGGGGAGGGGCTGAGAGATGGAGAAGACACAGAATTCTGAAGCAGGCTCCAGGCTTCGAGCTGTTAGCACAGAGCCCGACGTGGAGCTCGAACTCACAAACTGCAAGATCATGACCTGAGCCGAAGTCGGATGCTCAACCGACTGAGCCACCCAGGTGCCCCATTCATTACCAGAACTTTTCTACAAGAAATGATAAAAAGGGATCCTTCAAGATGAGATAAAAGAATACTAGGTAAGGGCGCCTGGGTGGCTCAGTCGGTTAAGCATCCGACTTGAGCTCACTCAGGTCATGATCTCCGTGGGTTCGGGCCCTGCATCGGGCTCTGTGCTGACGCCTCACAGCCTGGAGCCTGCTTCAAGTGCTCTGTGTTTCCCTCTTTCTCTGTTCCTCCCCTGCTTGCACTGTCTCTTTTTGTCTCTCAAAAATAATAAATGAATATTAAAAAAAAAAAAGAATACTAGGGAGTAATTCAATGGCATATGAAGGAATAAAGACCAATGATAAAGGTTAACAACATAAACATAAAAGCTGTTATTATTTTGTCTTATAACTTTTTTCCTGTATGCTTGAAAATGCAAATCCATAAAACAATACTTATAAATCAACATAAATAGGCAATGTATGAAGATGTAATCCATGACAATAACAAAATGAAGGGAAAGGGATGGAGGTGTAAGGAACAGTTTAAGAGATTAATTGTAAATCTCAATGTAACTACTAAGAAAATAATAATATACATGAAAAGGAATGAAAGGAATCAAAATGGCATGCCAGAAAAGAATAAATGCTTTATTTTTTTAATAAATGTTTTTAAAAGGTAGTAATGGAGAAATTGAGAAACAAAAAACATACAAGGTATACAGAAAACAGCTAAATGGTAGAAGTAAATCCTTTCTCACCAGTACTTAAATGTAAATGGATTAAACTCTCCAATTAAAAGGTGGAGACTAGCAGAATGGATTAAAAAACATGGTTTATTTATATCTTTTCTATGAGAGACAACATATAACACACAAGTAAAATGATAGAAAAGATATTCCATGCAAAGAGTAACCAAGAGAGATGGAGTGGCTGTATTATTATCAGACAAAATAGACTTTTTTTTAATGTTTACTCATCTTGAGAGAGAGAGAGAGAAAGCGAGCGAGCACACGTGCGTGCGCTTGAATGAGAGGAGGGGCAGAGAGAGAGAGAGAGAGAGAGAGAGAGAGAGGGAGACAGAATCTGAAGCAGCTACGAGCTAACAGCAGCGAGCACGATGTGGGGCTCGAACTCATGAACCCGTGATATCATGACCTGAGCTGAAGTCAGACATTTAACCAACTGAGCCCCGCAGGTGCCCCCAGACAAAATAGATTTTAAGTCAAAAAGGTTACAAGAACAAAGAAAGACATTAATAGATTCATAAAAGGTTCACTCTATCAAGAAGATAGAACCATACACATATATTCACTAAGAAATCTATATGGAGCAAAATATATGAAGCAAAAATGGACAAAACTGAAGAAACAGACCAATCTACAACAACAGGTTATGACTCCAATTCCTCATTTTCAGTAATGGATAGAAAAACCAGACTTAAAATCTAGAGAACCTGAACATTATAACAAATCAATGATACCTAAAAGACAATACAGAACACAAAAAGTAATGAATTTCTCATACACGCTACAACATAAACCTGGCAACACTGTGTTAAATCATGAGAAACATTAACTCAAATAAGCCAGACAGAAAAGGACACGTGTTGTATAACTCCACTTCTGTGAAATATCTAGAACAGGCAAATTCAGAGACAAAAGCAGATTGGAGGTTACCATGGATTCAGGGGAGTTAGGAATGGGAGTTATTACTTAATAGGTAGAGTTTCTGTTTTGTGATGAAAAAACTGGGGGATTAGAAAGTGTTGCCATTTGTATAACATTGTGAGTGTAATTAATGCCACTGAATTGTACACTTGAAAATGGTTAAAATGGTAAATTTAGTGATATATTTTTTTACCACACATTAAAAACAAAACTTGGGGAAAATGTCATGTAACTTTACTTTCAACTATGTCAAGGTGGTAATGGTCCTTATAATTTAAAAGTATCTGACCTCTGGGGTGCCTGGCTGGCCCAGTTGGTGGAGCATGCGACTCTTGATGTCAGGTTGTGAATTCAAGCCACATGTTGGGTGTAGAGATTATTTAAAAAAAAAAAAGAAAAAAGTATCTGATCTCTGCCCTTAACTTTGGGCAGGTGCGGCATTTCTATATATTCCCTGATTTTACTAACGTGCAAAGACTGAAACTCTCCTTCAGATTTTCCTGCCATATAAGCCATATTTACAAACTCACAGGCAGTTGTGGTAGCTGTGATCTGTATTGATAGTACAGGTGCTGTTTCAATTTTTAACGACTTTCACAGAAGTAATTAACTCACTAAAATGAACATATAAATAAGTAAACCGACATAGAGCACTATATGCACATTATTGGGGGGGTGGGTTTCTAAGATGATCAAGGAATCTCACCGTCCAGAGTTTATAATCTGGTAGGGGGGAATGAAAAACATGCATACAGCCCTGCTATTCAAGGCAAAGCATGACAGAAGCACCACACGAGAACTAGAAACCCAAGAGAAATTCAGAGGAGGGGACCTGGTATAGCCTACAATTACATATCCTTTCACAATAAAGTTTAGTATCACCAGGGTAAGAGGAAGACTTGAGAGCAGTATATAATTCTTCTCATCTACCACATCCTAACCAAACTAATCTAAGGAAAATGAAAAAAATTGGCCTGAGTCCTGGAAACTAGGGACCAGAGCTATCTGGTAAACCTTAATTAAGGACATAGTGGAGACGGGACCAGACTGGAAAGAGACATTACCTCTGCAACTCCACCTAGTTCCCCAGGCAATCCTGGTATAATAGTAGCAATCTTGAGAGAAGAACACTACCACCTGTTCACTTGGACGGTCTGGCTGTGGCTCAAATCCCAGGGTGGACTATGGGACAGGTCCTGCAGATTAGCAACATTAAGAGGTGGTTGTACTGGAATACCAATGTTTGTATAATGCCTCAGCAGAAAGTTTTTAAAAACTTGGCACAAGAGGGTGGAGTTCAGTTAGTAACCGGCAAAGACACTGGCCCATCATTTGCCAGCTGGGCCAAAGAAACTAAAGTAGGTCCCTGGTATCACAATTTCACGAACACAGAAGAAAGTACACAGAGCTCAAGCTGTCCTAAGAGTAAGACCTAGCCTCTGGCCCCAGCCATTCAACTCAAGTTAACCCCTGGTGTCAGCTAAAGAGCTAAGAGTTGATTCTAACAGCATTCAGGTTTACGGTAAAAGACCCCCAAAGGGCACTTGGGTGGTTTCGTCGGTGAAGCATCTGACTTCTGACTTCAGCTCAGGTCATGATCTCGTGGTTCGCACGTTCGAGCCCCACATCGGGCTCTGCACTGACAGCTGGAGCCTGGAGTCTGCTTCAATTCTGTGCTCCCTCTCTCTCCACCCCTCCCCTGCTCGTGCCCCCTCTCTTTCAAAAATAAATAAACATTAAAAAAAAATTGGGGGGGAAAAAGACCCCCAAACAATCCACCCACACAGGGAAATTTTTCAGACCCAAACAGAATGTTTCCCTCTAAAGAATTAAAAACCTGGTTAGTTTTATTCTGTAAGTACATGGGATCTGTAAATACATTCTACAGTAACAAAAAAGAAAATAGCAAGGGATAAACAAAGAACAGTTTTGAGGGTATTGTTTCAGTTTTTTTTTTTTTTAATGTTTGAGGGGGGGAGGGAGGGAGAGGGGGAGAGAGGGAGAGGGAGAGGGAGAGGGAGAGGGAGAGGGAGAGGGAGGGAGGGGGAGGGGGAGGGAAGGAGGGAGGGGGAGGGGGAGGGGGAGGGGGGAGAGAGGGAGAGGGAGAGGGAGAGGGAGAGGGAGAGGGAGAGGGAGAGGGAGAGGGAGAGGGAGAGGGAGAGGGAGAGGGAGGGAGAGGGAGGGGGAGGGGGAGGGAGGGGGAGGGAGGGGGAGGGAGGGGGAGGGGGAGGGAGGGGGAGGGAGGGGGAGGGAGGGGGAGGGGAGGGGGAGGGAGGGGGAGGGGAGGGGGAGGGGGAAGGAGGGGGAAGGGAAGGGGGAGGGGGAGGGGGAGGGGAGGGGGGAGGGGGAGGGAGGGGGCGGGGGGAGGGAGAGGGAGGGGGGGGAGGGAGAGAGAGGGAGGGAGAGGGAGAGGAAGGGAGAGGGAGAGGAAGGGAGAGGGAGAGGAAGGGAGAGGGAGAGGAAGGGAGAGGGAGAGGAAGGGAGAGGGAGGGGAGGAGAGAGAGGGAGGGAGGGAGGGAGGGAGGGAGGGAGAGGGAGAGGGAGAGGGAGAGAGGAGAGAGAGAGAGAGAGAGAGAGAGAGAGAGAGAGAGAGAGAGAGAATCCCAAGCAGGCTCTGCATCAGAGACCCATGTGGGGCTCAATCCCACAATCATGACCTGAGTCAAAATCAAGAGGTGGACACTTAACTGAGCCACCCAGGTTTTCTTTCTTTCTTCTTCTTCTTCTTTTTTTTCTTTTTTTATTAAAGTTAAGACCTATGCCCAACGTGGGGCTTGAACTTAGGACCTTGAAATGAAGAGTCACATGCTCTACTAAGACAGGTGTCCCTTAAGAGCACAGTTTATTTTTTAAATGTTTAAGAGAGAGAACATGAGTAGAGGAGGGGTAGGGAGAGAATCCCAAGCAGGCTCTGCATTGTCAGCACAGAGCCTGACTAGGGGCTCGATCCCATGAACCATGAGATCATGACCTGAGCTGAAATCAAGAGCTACCCGACTGAGCCACCCAGGAACCCCTGGAATCTGCTATTTACATGTGGGCCCCGGGAAGCACTGGAAACTTCTCAGTGATATGTTGTGAAATGTGTTCTGGAAAGACAATCTGCTGATGCACTTAAAAGCGGGAGTGAGTCTGAAGTACAGGCTTAATTATAAGATTTCAGCAAAGAAACCAGGTTTGAGGCAATGAAAGTAACAGTGAGTATGGAAAACAGAGAGGTAGAATCAGTAGGACTGACTGAATTGGTAGGCAGGAAGATTCAAAGCTAGTGCAAGGCACAAATTATACCGTCAAGAGAGTGAAAAGTTAACCTCCAACATGGGAGAAGAAATATGCAATCATACATCACTGTTAAATGACCCATATCCAGAATACATAAAGAACTCTTAAATTTAATAATAGACAACTCAACTGAAAAATGGGCAAAGGATTTGAATGAACATTTCTCCAAAGAAGATATACAAATAAGCACACAAAAAAATGCTCAATATCATTATTCACTAGGGAAACGCAAATTCAAACTACGATGAGATATTACCCATTTGGACAGCCATGATATATAAGACACAAAAACAAGTGTTGATGTCGATATGGAAGGATTAAAATCATTATACATTGCTGGTGGGAATATAAAATGGTGTGGCTACTTTTGAGGTAGGTCCTCAAAAAGTTAACCATAAAGTTACCACGTAACCCAACAATTCTACTAGGTATATACACAAGAGCGTTGAAAACATACGATATCCACAAAAACTTACTTACACGCGAATGTCCATAACAGCATTACTCATAATGGCCAAAAAATGGAAACGACCCAAATGTCCTCCTCTGATGACTGAATAAATAGAAGGTGGTATATCCATACAGTGAAATATTACTCCATTTTATTATGTACTATGCATATATTATTGTACTATGCCATTCTTTTGGCAATAAAAAAGAATGACGTACTGACAAATGTGATAACATGGCTGAACCTTAAAACACTATACCAGGTGAAAGAAGTTAGATACAAAAGCCCACATCTTGTATGATTCCATTAAATGTCCACAACAGAAAGATTTATAGACAAAAAGTAAATCAGTGGCTGCCAGAAACTACAGGGAAAGGAAAGGAGAATCACTGCTAATTGTGTGTTTTTTGTTTTTGTTTTTTTTTTGAGGTGGGGGAGAGAGGATGAAAATTCTAAAATTAGATTGTCCCACAATCTAATTTTAGAATGGGTTTATACAACCCACTGAATGCACTAAAAAACTTTTTTTTGACGTTCATTTATTTTTGAGAGAGGGAGAGAGTGGGGAATGGGCAGAGAGGGAGGGAGACAGAGGATCTGAAGCAGGCTCTGCATGGACAGCACAAAGCCCAATGCAAGGCTCGAACCCACAAACCACAAGATCATGACCTGAGCAGAAGTCGTACGCTCAACAGACTGATCCACCCAGGTGCCCCTACTAAAAAACTTTTAATTGTACGTGAATCATGTTTCAGTAAAGCTGTTTAAGAAATAAAGTAATGCAAGGTAAACTAGTTACCTATACCGACTCTGAAGTTTCCAAATTGGATAACTAGGAAAATGTTGTAATTAGTAGGAATAATAACAGCATCTACTATTTATTAAATGTGTGCTTTGTACCAGAGTCTGTGCAAAAGGACTGTATGTATTCTATCTCATCAATCCTCATAACGATCCACTGGATAGGTAGTTTTTATCTTACTGTACCGAATAGGAAATAGACACAGGGTGCCTGGGTGTCTCAGTAGGTTAAGCTCAGATCCAACTATGGCTCAGATCATGACCTCACAGTTTGTGAGTTCAAGCCCCACATCGGGCTCTCTGCTGTCAGCGCAGAGCCTGCTTCAGATCCTGTTCCCCTCTCTCTCTGCCCCTCTCTTGCACGCGCATGCACTCTCTCAAAAATAAACATTAAAAAAAAAGAATAGGATACAGACAAAGAGGCTAAACTACTTGCTTAACTAGTAAGTGGTGAAGTTGGAATTAAATTCAAAACACTTGCTCAGGCCTAATATAACCTGTGATGATAGTGTGGAAAGTAAAGGTGAATACTACTTTCACAAATAAACAACTGAAATCGTCTATAACATATGATGCACTCCTAAACCCCAGAGCAAATTATTCACCATCCTCAGACTTAATAAGGTACTGCAATTTTATTTGTCATCTTACACACAGTGTTTTGTTTTGTTTTTTTTTTTAAACTAATAGTAACAGTTCTAAAACATACACACCTATCTCAGTTCATTCCCTCCATAGTTCATGGATGCTCTCTGGCTTTTTTTTTTTTTTTTTTTTTTAATGTTCATTTATTTTTGAGAGAGACAGGGAGACAGAGTGCAAGTGGGGGAGGGGCAGAGAGCGAGGGAGACACAGAATCAGAAGCAGGCTCCAGGCTCCGAGCTGTCAGCACTGAGCCTGACGCTGGGCTTGAACTCGCAAACTGTGAGATCTTTGACCTGAGCCAAAGTCGGATGCTTAACCAACTGAGCCACGCAGGCTTTTTTAAAAGCAGAAGACAATGGGAAAATATTGAAGAAATCACCAAACTCTAGATGACCTCCACGATCTCTTTCAATTTTGATGAGTTTAATGTATTTCTTATACAACTAAAGAACAGCATATCAAATTTTACGCATTATTTAAACACAATTACATATCTTAAAACACAGATAACAATAGGGAAGCAGACCCATTGGTCTTAAAGCCCTCCAAAGATTTCTTAATTAGACCATAAAGGTAATTTGCATACTTACTGTAGAGAGCACGTTTAAACACAGTAAATACTACTTCAGTAAACCTAAAGATTGGCACAAATACACAAAAATACCAAAACCCCATGCCTACCAAAGTTCTTTCTTTATATTAGCCAGATGCTTTGCAGTTCAAAGGGCAAGCTATGTAAACCTGGGTCTTGCAACTGCGATACTCCTGAATCATTACACTTATTTTAAAGATGAGTGAACTAGGGGCACCTGGCTGGCTCAGCTGGAAGAGCATGTGATTCTTGATCTCAGGTTCATGAGTTTGAACCCCGTGCTGGGTGTAGAGATTAGTTAAAAAAAAAAAAAAATCAAATCTTGGGGTGCCTAGATGGCTCAGTTAGTTGAGCATCCAACTCTTGATTTTGGCTCAGGCTCAGACTGTGATCCTGAGGTCACGGGATCGAGCCCCACCCTGGGCTCTGAGCTGAGCGTGGAGCCTGCTTGGGATTCTCTCTCTGGGCCCTTCCCTTCTCATGCTCTCTCTCTCTCTCTCTCTCTAATAAATAAAATGAAAAAATAAAATAAATCTCAGGAGTGTCTGGGTGGCTCAGTCAGGTTAAGCATCTAGCTCTTAATTTGGCTCAGGTCATGATCTCATGGTTCGTGGGAGCAAGCCTTGTGTCGGGCTCTGTGCTGACAGCATGGAGCCTGTTTGGGATTCTGTCTCTCTCTCTCTCTCTCTCTGCCCCTCCCCAACTGACTCATGCACAAGTTCACTCTCTCAAAATAAAAAAATTTAAGAAATTAAATCTTAAAAAAAAAAAAAAAAAAAGATGAGTAAACGAAACTCTGGAAGGTTAAAAGACTTGCCCAAGGTTATATATCTCAAAAGTGGTAGGTCAGAATTCAAATTTAAAGTTTAATTTAGGGGTGCCTGGGTGGCTCAGTCGGTTAAGCATCAGACTTCGGCCTGCGTCATGATCTTGGATTTCGTGGGTTTGAGCAATGCATCGGGCTCTGTTTCCAAAGAGTGGAGCCTGCTTTGGATTCTGTGCCTCCCTCTCTCTCTGCCCCTCCCCCGCTTGCATTCTGTCTCTCTTTTCCTCAAAAATAGACAAACATTAAAAAAAATTTTTTTAAAGTTTAATTTAAATCTAATATTGTTCTAAGTTAAAAAAAAAAGTCCCTGAGAAGTTTCTCTGAAGTGAGATGCTGTACTGGTACAATGTAGAGCAGGGACTGGCCTTAAAATGTGCAACAGTTCCTGCTCAGAAGTATGAGAACCTATGGTCTAGAACAATTAAATACAAATACGTCTTCATTTTTGCTGAAAAATAAACCATTTTAGTAAATAATTTTAAAAACCTGTATTTTTAGTAAGTTTATAGCTTACCTACCTAATGCAAAGGTGTTATCCTGGAAAAAAGCCCCTTATGCCATGGCCATCACAAAGCAGTATGGATGAATGAGGAAGAGGAACCCATTTCTCAGTTTTGCTTCAAATTAGAATCACACTGACTTCTGAAAGAAAAAAATCACGTTGAAAATGTAAAAGAGATGACATTCAGCATATACATGTGCCTTGCTAATAAATACTACATGTGTAGTACTTATTTCTGAGCAGCAGAAAGAAAACTGGTATCTTGGGTTATATTAACTTCTAGTCTGTACTATCTTAGCTTCTGCCTTGTACTTAAAATGGACTTAATTTTGAAATAATTTTAGATTTACAGAAAAGTTACATAAATGCCGAGAGTTCTGTACACCCCTAAATCTCTCACCCAGTTTTAATAACCGTCTTACATTACCATGGTACTTTGGTTAAAAATAGAAAACCAACATGGATCAGTGTCTATGTAATTTTACAAAATTAAAATATCCTTTGGAAAAGTGTTTTCAGTCTTCAGACCATTGCCAATCAGCACCCCTATAGGTTCTCCTAATTGGAACACTTTAGCCAAAGAACTTAAAATCTATTTTAGGATTTTTTAAAAATAAGCTACCTACTTTATGGACTTTGAATCTTGTCTCCCTTTAATTTTAAGACACAGCTGAATGTTTTACTTAAAAAAAAAAAAGCCAAAAGCAAATACTCCATTGTAGCAAACTCTCTGAGATTCAAAAGAGAAGGTATTGTTCTAACCACAAACCCCACTTATCGGTCATCCTGCCATTACGTTATAATATAGCCAAGGAAATGGTTTTAAATGCACTCTCATATTCATTAGCACTGGGGTAAGAAGCTCAAATCGAGAAAAACAGAAGGCAGACACAGCACTGGGTTTTAGGATAATGATTAGCTACATACCAACAAAACAAAACAAAACAAAATAAAAAAGGAAAGTCTTCTCGACATGTTGCAAATAAGACAAAAATCTTTCCAACCATAAGTGTAGATAAAGTAAAAAGGAAAAGTTCATGAAAATAATACACAGCACATTCAATGGATTTTAAGAGGCATATTTCAAAATTTCTGCAATCAGGATGTGATGGTCAAGTGGAAATTTTAATACTTGTCACTGCCTGAGACCCTCATCAATGTTTCTGATGGCACAAAGGACACTGTGGGAAAGTATGGACCCATCTCTGAACTTACAAGTATTCAAGAGTATGAATGTTAAAAGTTTAACACTTTCACCAATTTATTTCACTTATTTTTTAAAATTTAGGCATTAGAATGGTATCATGTAAAAATGTCTAAGTCTAAAAATGTTTTCAAAAAGAATTTTCATAAGCCTAAGTGATTACAAAAGCACATGCCATAGCTTAATTGGCGGTGTTTTCTCCTTAATCCATGGTATCCTAGGATTCTATACAGTAGTAATTCAGCTGCTACATCTCACAAGAAAGCCTGATAAACTACCATAGCAGACAAAATAGCTTAAATAAGAACATAATACAAAGCCCCCCCCCCCCCCCATCAGAAAAGACACAGGAAATGACACATAATTTTGTGTTATCATAACAGGGCTGTTTTTCCAACCCTAACGGTTTTCTTCATGTGAAAAGTAAAGTCTTCCTGAAATTCCCTATTTATGCAGATTCCTGCACTGAATCCGAGGATTATGGAGGGAGGAGAGCTAGAGTGGTAATCTGCCTCAAGTAAAAAACTTGAGGGAAGATTTTAACTGAATTATTTTGACCGAAGTCCTTTTCTAAAGACATTAGCTCTGACAAGAGCAGGCATCAACAAACAACTTAATGTTCCTAAGAGCTACAAAATAAATTTTTAAAAGCACATTTTCAAAGAGCTGGCTAGTACCGAGCTTCTCCAATGAGCAAGGGTTTTTTCCTCCCTGTACTGTGATGAAATATACTTAGTATAAAATTTGCTATTTTAAAGTGTCCAATTAGTAGAATTAAACACATTCACGATGTTGTGCGCAACCATGACCACTATCCATTTCCAGAACCTTTTCATCATCCCAAACTAAACCTCTGTATCCCTTAAACAATAACTCTCCATTCCCTCCTCTACCAGCTCCTGGTAAACTGCATTCTACCTTCTGTCTGCCTCTATGAATTTGCCTATTTTGGACAAAGTATAAGTGGACTCATACAGTATTTGTTCTTCTGGGTCTGGCTTATTTCTCCAGGGAGTACCTTAGTAAAGCAAAGAATGAACCAAATTATTAGGTTTCTTATAATCTAACTGTACATACGGACACAATTTCTGCACTAAGCATACAGCTCTCCTAGAAATCCTGCTACTGTTCCATGAGCCCCCAGGGACACAAGATCTCAGACGGACCCTTCCTTAGCCTGTAGACAGGCCTAGTTAAGCAGCTGTAATTCAAAGAGGAGGCTCCTGGGAGCTGTGGAGGCCATCCTGGGGTACGTGGAGGGATCGAAGGGAATTCAGGAGCTGTGCAGGCCTAAAATGCCATGGGTAGGAAAAGGCAAGGATTTATCAAGGTACGCTGGCCCTGAGATGGTCTCTGGTCTGCCTGCTTCTGCACCGGACACTTAGGTTGGGCGACACCTGTCAGAGTTGAGGCCAGACTGCAGTCTAGTCACTGAGAATGTCACCAGGGCAAGAAGCTTCACAGGGTCATGAGTCACCTTGCATGGCTCAGAGGTCCGGGCAGGCCTGCCCTGCCCCGCCCAGACAAACCCAGTTAGGAGAGGCAACAAACAAGAGAGAAAGACACAAAACTGGCACCAACACGGACGGCCAAAGAGCAGAGCTGACGGGCAGGCCATGAATGAGAGGAAGGGCTGAGAGGGAAACACAGGGTGAAAAACCACATAAGCAAGGTGGAGGCAGAAATAAAGACAGGGTCCAGATAGAGACGGGCTCGAGAGAGACAAACTGGAAAGAAACACAAAGTTGACAGGGGCCCAGTTGAGATGCAAAAAGGGCAGGTGACAACAGGTGACAGAGACCGCAAGCGAGGGGAAACACTACTTAGAAGTAAACAGAGACAGATACTAGCAAAGTCTGGGCACAACCTTTCTCCTGGCTTTGGCTCGAACCCGAGGCCGCCGCGCCGCACCCACACGGCGCCCCCGAAAGGCCAGCGGACGAACCCGAGCGGGATCTCCAAGCGCTCTGGCCCGCCAAGGTCCGCCACCGCGGGGTGACCTTGGGCGAGACGCTGCCTCGGGGGCCTTGGTGTCGCGGTCAGCGCACCGGACTGGCTGGAGGCGGCCCGGGGCTCCGGGACTCCAACCGCCCGAGCGCGGCTAAAGCATCCCGGTCGGCGGAATGGGCCTGCCGGCCGGGGGCGCGCGCGCCGGGTCCTGCAGAGAAGCCCTTAAACCTCTCTGGCCTCCCCCCTCCCCTTCGCTACCTGCTGTCTCAACTTCGCAGTACCTGCTAAGGGCTCCGCACTCGCATAACCCACCCGCGGGACACTTTCCGCCACCGGCTTCAGGCCCGTTCAAGCCGTCGCCGCCGCGACCGACTCAGCCTGCGCCTCCCGCCCCCGGAAATGCTTCCCGGTTCCGCCCCCGGGACTGCCAGTGCTTCCGGGGGTGCGTCAGAGAGAAGGCGGTGTGCGCATGCGGGACTCGCTTTTGGGGCGGGGCGTCAGGAGAGGGCGCCCTTTTAGCCAGCGACTGCGCAGTGTAACCGGGAGCAGGTTAATCTGCTTTACGGACGATGAGTGAGGCCACTACTGTGAATTAGGAAGCTGATTCCAAGTCCTAAACCCTTTACAAACTTTCTCTCTCTCATGTTACCTAGCAGAGATCGTATCAAATCTTTTTTGCCTCCACAATGCCTTTGTCACGTAGTGGATGCTCAGTAAATCTACAACGAATGGAACAGTTCCCTCTGTGTGGCAGGCGCTGAGGTGGGTACCCTCCCCAACCCTCAGGAAAAAGGCTCATTTTGTTCAGGTACCAGAGGAAATCTTTTGATCTCTGGGAGGTAGATCTTCACCCCTGCTAGAAGGAATGACTCATAATCAGTCCAAACTATTAATGGTAATCTCATTCTCATTATTACCCAGTGGTTAAACTAGCCATAGTCATGTGACCAGCTTCTGGCACGTAGTACTTTTTTTTTTTTTTTTTTAAACAAAATCCACTAGGACTTTTAGTTAAGTATGCCCCTTAAGTGCTTTGCCACTTTTATTTTCTTCCTGTCTCTTAGCAGATCTTAAGGTTGGAAGTTCAGTCCCAATCATGTGCCTATGATGTAAAAAGCAAATGCTAAGGCTGGCAAAGTGAAAAGATGGAAAGAGCCTAGGTCTCATATGACATTAAGCTACAGTCATAACTTAACTCTGGATGTTCTGTTTTATGAGCCTAATGCATTTCTTACTTAGACTTTATTTTTAGCAATGTAGTAGACTCTTCAAATAGAGCAGCTACAATTTATATTAAAAAACTAAGAGAAATATTGAAAAGCACCCTTTTCAAAACATAGATAAGCTTGTGAAAAAGTCAGGAAAATCATCTGAGGCTAGGGAGAAGCAGAAACACAAGCCTAGGAAGTTAGAGTTGATGTTCAGAAGTTTTGTACGGATGGGGCCCCTGGGTGGCTCAGTCTCTTAAGCATCTGGCTCTTGATTTCTGCTCCGGTTGTGATCTCATGGTTGGTGGGATTGAGCCCCACGTTGATCTCTGCGCTGACAGTGTGGAGCCTGCTTGGGATTCTCTTTCCCTCTTTCTCTGACCCTCCCCTGCTCACGTGTGCTCTCTCTCTCTCTCTCTCTCTCTCAAAGAAATAAACTTTAAAAAATTATTAGAAACTTTGAACAGACATAGTCTGCATCGGTTCTGATGGGTTAGCATGTGTGCTATACTGATGAATATTTTGAAAACCGTCTCTGGAGGTAGGTAAACAATGATGCTGCTACAAGCCGTAGGGACATCTATGGGTCCAGGCAAGATGAGAGCCAAATTGGAACATCAGGTTGGGACCCAAGAAGGAATATCTCTTTAAGGGAAGGATAAACTGAAGGAAAGAAAATCTGCCCTGCTGCGATAGGCAACAAGGAAAGTTGTCTCTCTGCCTTGGCTCTGGATGGAGAGGTAGTGCGTTTTACTCAAATGGCCATCACATGGCCACAATGTTTGCATGGTCCAAAAGCCCACAGGCTGGACGCTTTAGTTTAAAATGGGCCTGTGTTGATAGTACCTATGGTATTTGGCTGAAACAAACACCTGACCTCTCTGGAAGAACTCACTATCAACCCAAAGAGGCCAGGTAGTCTTCCAAATGAATATGAACTCATAATCAATGACCACAAAACCCATAAGGAAATAAGCAGAGAAGTCCAGTACAGAGGAAGATCTTGTTTGGGGGGGGGGGGGTTGTTTGTTTTAATATTTTATTTTTTTAAGTTATCCCTGCACCCAACATGGGGCTCAAACTCACATACTCTACTGACTGAGCCAGCCATGCGTCCCAAAGGCAGATCTGTTTTAAATGTATAGCTCGTTGGAAGGGTTAAGCACCAAATTAGATACAGCTGAAGAGAAGTTTGTGAACTGAAAGAGAGATTTGAAGAAAACAACCCAAAAGGCATCCCAGAGAGATAAAGAAATGGAAAAGAGTGAGAACGTCCATCATAAGCTTATCACTTCTGTTAGGTGATTATAATGTGAGTATGAGCAAGGCAATTGTCAAATAATGATTGAGAACGTTCCAGAATTGATGAAAGTTAAGAATCCTCAGGAAATGCAATGAATCCCCAAGTAGGATAAAGACGTAAAAACTGAGATCCATTCTGCTGAAACTGCAGAACACGCCAGCACAAGAAATGATTTTAGAAGTAGGAAAGTCCTATAATCTACCATGTAATGACAGTGATGCCAACTCCTGATTGTTCAATGACAATAACAGGAGCAGTGATGATAAGAAGAGCATGAAATAATATCATTAATGAAATAATCGCCTTAATGTGATGAGAGAAAATAATTGTCTACCTAGAATTGTATACTTAGTCTCTCAGGGATGAAAGCACAGCACTATTCAGATCAACAAAACGAAGCGTTTCTACCAACAGAACTTAAGGAACTTCTAGAAGATATATTTCAGGAAGAAATTAAATGATCCCAGGAAGGCAATCGGAGGAACAATAAAGATTGGTGAGCAAAATGGGGCGCCTGGCTGGCTCAGACGGTTGAGCGTCCGACTTCAGCTCAGGTCATGATCTCACGGCTCGTGAGTTAGAGCCCCACGTCGGGCTCTGTGCTGATGGCTCGGAACCTGGAGCCTGCTTCAGATTCTGTGTCTCTCTCTCTCTGCCCCTCCCCAGTTTGCACTCTGTCTCTCCCTCTCTCAAAAATAAATAAACGTTAAAAAAAATTAAAAAAAAAAAGATTGGTGAGTAAAGAAGACACAAACATGAGTAAATATGAACAAGTATCAGGGCAAGAAACAAGTACAACTTACAATTTGTGGGGTTCAAAAAGGCGAAACAAATAATGGAATGATTGTATATAAAGTGTAAGAGTGTTATGAAGCATGCCTTGGTTGTCTGTTGCATAACTAACAGCCACAAAACCTGGGAGGGATACAACTATATTTGTTTACTGCTCACACATCTGGTGTCAGCTGGGGGTGGATTAAGAAGCACTGCTGAGCTTGGTTGGACTTGCTTTTACATGTCTGGGATCAGCTGATCTAGAATGGTCTTGGCTGGGGGCCTTTACTCTGTTCTGTGTGTCTCACTCGCCAGCCAGGCTGACAGGATAAGTTCTCATGGCAATGGCAGGGACACAAAAGAGAGCAATGGAAATACACAAGCACATTTTCAAAACTCTTTTTACATCTAATTGGCCAAAGCAAGGCACATCACTGAGTTCAATGTTATAGTAGGAGGGAGGTATGAAGGATCATCGCAAAGGGTTTGCATACAGGGAAAGCAAAGCATTGTGGTCAATGGTTCAATTAATCGAAATCTGTGCACTGTCCATAAAAATACTGATTAACATTAGACTTTTAATTAAATATGAACATTAAAATTGGGGGCTTACCATTGAAAGAATAAAAATAGAGTTATGGACCAAACCGGAAGAAGAAAAAAAATTTTATTATTTTTTTAAATGTTTATTTTTGAGAGAGAAAGGAGGGGGGGAAGGGGCAGTGAGAGAGGGGGACAGAGGATCTGAAGCGGGCTCTGTGCTGAGAGCAGAGAGCCTGACTCAGAGCTCGAACTCATAAACTGTGAGATCATATCCTGACCTGAAGTTGGATGCTTCACCGGCTGAGTCACCCATGCACCCCGAAAAAAAAAAACATTTTAAAAAGAAGGCAAACAAGAAAGGAAGGAAGGTAAAAAAGGCAGAAATGAAAGAACATAAAACATACAAAGCACAAAATAAAGTGGAAAAAATTCCAATGTATCAGTAATTGCAATAAATACATTAAAAAAAACCCTAAGCCTTCTAATTAAAAGAGATTCTAACACCAGTTTTTTTTTAAATCAAGCTATATACTGTTTAAAATACAAAGATGGAAAATTTGAAGTAAAAGAATGGTAGAAGAGATTCCGTGCTGGATCTGTTGGCTATATTAACTTCGGACAAAATAGACCTTAAGGCAAAGAGCATTGCCAAAAATAGTGTGGTGGCTTGCATTATTGTTTTCAATAATTTATAGCCCGTCCCCATAAGAGGCCTGTATTTTCCACCCCATGGACTCAGGCTTTGTGACTGAAACAGGAATGAAAGTTTTTTTCTTTTTTTTATGTTTATTTATTTTGAGAGAGAGAGAGAGAGCACAAGTGGGGAGGGGCAGAAAGAGAGGGAGAGAGAGAATCCTAAGCAGGCTCCGTGCTGTCAATATAGAGCCTGAAGCAAGGCTCGTTCTCACAACCTTGAGATTATGACCTGAGC
This sequence comes from Panthera onca, assembly GCF_046562875.1. Taxonomy (NCBI): domain Eukaryota; kingdom Metazoa; phylum Chordata; class Mammalia; order Carnivora; family Felidae; genus Panthera; species Panthera onca. The sequence continues at coordinate 86,132,886 of NC_138351.1, read as the reverse complement.
CGAAATCAGGAGTCCAACCGTCAACTGACTGAGCCACCCAGGCGCCCCCTGAATGGAAGTTATGTGTGCATTCCTGAGCAGAGCTTTAAGAACCATCGTTCCTTCCCTTTGCCACAAGATTATGTCCCAAGAGTATACTGCGGCCTGGGTCCTTGAATGAAGATAACACAGAATGAAGAATGGGTAGTACTACAATAACCCACAAAGGACATATAACATGAGTGAGAAATTAACCCTTATTGTTCTAAGGCACTGACGTGTTGAAGTTAGGTGTGGTCATGTAACTTTCTTTGACTAATGCGATATGAAAAGTGTCCCTTCTCAGGCGGGTGGTTTAAGAGCAGTATCTTTAAGAGCACTATCTTGCTATATTGTAGCCTAACTTAGCAAAAGATGACTAGTGAAATTAGGCTATTTTATAATTAAAAGGCTTCAGCTTGCCAGAAGTACATAATAATTCTAAATCGTATCCATACAATATTAGAGCTTCAAAGAATAGTATAGAGTAAAAATTGATAGTAGTAGGAAAAGAAATTGACAAATTCACCATCATAGTGGAGATTGTGGAATTCATTAGTGCTGTCTATCAAATATTTGCAGTCTTTCTGCTGCGTGCATGGTAAACCTTGAACATAGGTATGACCATGTGACTTTCTCTCACCAGCGAGAAAGGAATTGCAATGACACGTGTCACTTCCAGGTGGAAGCTTAAGAACCAGGGCATGATCTCCCTCTTCTATTTTTCTCCCTGCCGTGGGGACCAGCAATGCTCTGGAAGGTGACTGCCTCATCAAAATATGTCCTAAAGGGGTGACTGGATGGCTCAGTTGGTTAAGTGTCTGACTTCGGCTCAGGTCATGATCTCACGATTCGTAGCTTCGAGCCCCACATTGGACTCTGTGCTGACAGCTCAGAGCCTGGAGCCTGCTTCAGATTCTGTGTCTCCCTCTCTCTCTGCCCCACCCCTTCTCACACTCTCTCTCTCTCAAAAATAAATAAAATATTAAAGAAAAAAATGTGTGTCTTTAAAAACAACAACAACAACAACAAAATATGTCCTAGAGTAAAGATAGCATGAAGCAGAGTGTAACCAGAGATAAAAATAGAGAGCAATGAAGAGATATGTTTTGGAAGCTATAAGCTTCTAAAACTTTGGAGTTGGGTATTTACTATTTTAGCACAATCTATGTTATCATGACTAGGGCAGATAGATCTTTCCTTTTTTTTTAAATTAAACAATTTTTAAATGCTTATTTATTTTTGAGAGAGATAGAGGCAGAGTGCGAGCAGGGGAGGGGCAGAGAGAGAGGGAGACACAGAATCAGAAGCATGGTCCAGGCTCTGAGCTGTCAGCACAGAGCCTGACATGGGGCTCAAACTCACGAACCATGAGATCATAACCTGAGCCGATCAGATGCTCAACCGACTGAGCCACCCAGGAGCCCCTAGATCTTCGCATCTTTTAATGAAGGTACAATTTACGGTTAAATTTACCCCTTTTGGAGTATAGTCTTATGATTTTTGACAAATGCATACCATAATGTAACTACCACCATGATTAAGATGTAGAAGAGATCCAGTTACTGGAGAAATTCCCTAATGCCCTTTGGTAGCCAACTCCTCAGCCCTGGCAACCACTGAAGTTTTCTGTCCCTATACTTTTGCCTTTTCCAGAATGGAATCGTATATGATATAGTATGTAGCCTTTTTTTTAAAAAAGGGCATTGCTTATTTTTGAGATAGAGAGCTTCAGCGGGGGAGGGGCAGAGAGCGAAGGGGACAAAAGATCCAAAGCAGGCTCCGTGCTGACAACATCAAGCCCGATGCAGGGCTCGAACTCACGAACCCCAATATCATGACTTGAGCCGATGTCAGACACTCAACCGACTGAGCTACCCAGGAGTGCCTAGTATATAGCCTTTTTAACCTTCACTTAGCATAATGCATTTGAGATTAATCCATGTTGCTGTGGCTTTGGTAGTTTATTCCTTTTTATTGCTAAGTGGTATTCCATTATATGGATGTACCGCAGTTTGTTGAGTGTATCTCTTTCTTGTGGTAGGACCTTTTTACATGTATCTAGTAGCAGTAAAGCCCTATGTTCCACCTTTTGCCTCTAGATGTCTTCCCCCAACTCTAAAAGTCCTTTAGGCAAATTTGCTGCTATTCGCCTCATCGTGTACAACCGTTTTATAAGCTGTCTCTCACTACTTAACACGGGGTGCCTTTTCTGGTCTCCTACAAGAGTTTCCCCACCATTTTCCAGGCCTCTGTAAGTGTTTCCTTGCTACTTATTTCCGGCCCCAAACCCAATGCCACAGAGTTGAGGCTTTTGTGATGGCAACCCATCCCCCCCCCCCACTTCCAGAGCTAATGACTGTATTGGTTGGCTATTATTGCAAAACAACTCGCCCCAAAACTCAGGGGTTTAAAACAACAATCATTTATCCTCACTCATGTGTCTGCAGGTCAGCTCTGGGGTGGCTCACTTGAGCTGGGCTCAACTGGGCAACTCTGCTTCAAGCTGGCGGTCCATCTGGGCCTGGCTCCTCATTATAGGTTGGGCTCAGTTCGGCCCGTGTATTTTCATTCTGCGCCTGGCTGAAGGGACAGTAGCTACCCAGGGGAAACGCTTCTCAGGAAATACAGACGTGCAACTGGTTGCACCGTGCAAACACATTTCTTGGTTTTTTTTACCTCTATCGTTTCCTTTCGCATCCCACGGGCCACAGCAAGTCGTGTGGCTGAGCCCACAGTCAGGGGGTAGGAAAGTGCACCCCACTTCTAGTGAGGCGGGAGCTGCAAACTCACCTGGTAAAGGGATAAGGGAGGGGTTTAGAATTAGGGCCAATAGCACAACATATCGTCATTACTCTGTATCCCAGAATGGGGAGAATTCAGAGGGGCCCATCCAGGGGAGGGGGGTAAAGAGCAAGAAGGAAAGGATAGAGGAGACAGCATGACGGTATGGCTCTGTGGTGTGGCTACAGAGAAATCTCTGATGCAGGAAGCATGAAATTTCGTTTAAGATAAAGGACATTTAATATGTGAATTTAAGGACTTTTTTGCTTGGATGCTTGTGATGTTAACCAACCCCCCCCAACCCCCACCCCCACCCCTGTCATCCTAGTCTTTCAATAAATTCTGTTAGACCCACAAAGGCTCTGCAGGAGTGGGGTGTGTGTGTGTGTGTGTCTGTGTGTGTGTGCATCAAAGGAACCATCAAGTTCCTCTGGAGACAGCGAGGTACAGGGATAGAAATAGCACAAATTCAGCATAACCTGGCACTTAGATCCAGGGGTTACTAGTGAGAGGTACACCCTGGCTACTTGCAGGTGCCTTAGAAGCACCCTGAGCTCTCCACGGGAGAAGAGGTGGTGCTTTTCAGCTGATCATATTTGTATTTTAATGATTTTATTTTATTTTTGAGAGACAGAGAGAGAGAGAGAGACAGAGAGAGAGAGAGAACAGGCAGGGGAGGGGCAGAGAGAGAGGGAGAGAGACATAGACTCTAAAGCAGGCTCCAGGCTTCACACTGGTAGCACACAGACCGTTGCGGGGCTCAAACCCATGAACCATGAGAACATGACCTGAGCTGAAGTCGGGCACTTAACCAACTGAGCCACCCAGGCGCCCCTGTAGAACTGTTTCAATAGCAAAAAAAAACTGACTGGCTTCCTTTAAGACACACACACACACACACACACACACACTTTTACACAGTTAGGCCCTCGTAGGTTCTTCTCTCTTGCTGATAATGCCCATCTTCTAAGCCTAGAGTATCTGGGCTTGACTTTATGAAGGGTGCGGGGTGCAACCAGTGAGAAGAGTGAGATGACCAGGAGAATCCCAAGGAGCAGGTGCCTCATGAGGTACCTGAGTCAGGACAAGGCCCAGCCAGTCCTCCTCCCGTGGAGAATCTACTCTTTCTGCTTCTCGGAGGTTGAGGGTTTCTTTGCCATTAACTTGTTTGCTTCTTTGGTCTTAATTCTGTCATTGGTCCACATCCTCTAATCTCAGAATGTAACTCTTCCTGCTCTGGAAGCAGTTCGTAAAAAGTACTTCATTATTCACACTATCCCTTTCAACACAATCTACTGTGCTCTACCGTCGAGTGCCCATTTTTTTTCCTTGCAAATCACATGGATTGCCATTGCTTGACCTCTTTTCTACCAACTTCATCCTATACATAAGTTCTTCCTTTATTTGTTCTTTGATTCCTGTTATGCATGCTCTGATTTCTTCAGTTTTCCTATACAAGTAAGTGCCTTTCTTTTAAAAAATATTTTTTTTAATGTTTATTTTTGAGACACAGCGTGAGTGGGGGAGGGGCAGAGAGAGGGGAGACACAGAATCTGAAGCAGGCTCCGAGCTGTCAGCACAGAGCCCGACGTGGGGTTCGAACCCATGAACCATGAGATCGTGACCTGAGCCGAAGTCAGCCGCTTAACCGCTTAACTGCTTAACCGACTGAGCCCCCCCCCCGCCCCCCCCCCCCCGGGTGCCCCTGACCATATTTGCATTAAAGGGCCAGGAGTCTAACTGAAATCTGGTTTATAACTGGGAAGATAAATTTCTAGTCCAAGGGAAGTTAAACCCACATCCTTGCTGTTCTGCCTGGGATTTTAATTCTTCCTGACCCAGCTTCCTCATTGGCCCCAGAGGGTTGTACTGTAATCCTTACCTTGATGGAGAAAAGTCTTCCTTTCCTGCCTCCCATAAGTCCCCACCCTCCCTGTGGACCACTAACTCACTCCTCCACCTTCCTGTCAGCAGGTAGCACACTGTGCCGGGTACACCTCTCATGCCTGTTTCTCCATCCGGCTGATGTTTCAATAACTTTCATTCATTAGCGTGGTAGGCAGAATAACAGCTCCCTAAAGATGTCCACGTCCGATTCCTCAGAACCCACGAGTATGTTACCTTACGTGGAAACAAGGACTTTGCGGGTGTGATGATGGTTGAAGACCCAGCAGTGGGGAGATTAACCTGAATTATCTGGGTGGACCCAATTTAATCACATGAGTCCTTAAAAGTGAAAAACCTTTCTTGCCTGGGCCTGTGATGTGGTGGAAGAAGAAAAAGGAGAGATTTGAAGCATTAGAGGGGGCTCAACCCGCTTTTGCTAGTTCCGATGATGGAGGAAGGCAGCCACAAGCCAAGGAATGTGGGTGGCCTCCAGAAGCTGGAAATGGCCCTTGGCTGGCAGCCAGCGAGCAAACTGTCAGTCCCATAACCTGCAAGGAACTGAATCCTGCCAACAACCTCAGCAAGGAAATGGATCCTCCCCTAGAAGTTCTAGGAAGGGTGAGATCCATGTCAGATAGACTTTTGACCGTTACCCTCTCTCTACAGGATGGCTCTACAGAGCTTTAAAATAATAAATTTGTGGTGTTTAGGCTGCTAAATTTGTAGTGATCTGTTGTGGCACCAATAGGAAATTGATACAGTTAGTAAATGTTTTTTGAGGGTCTGCAACATTCCAGCCCCCACACCAGGCTATGGGATCTAGTGGGGAGCGGAGCAGCCACAATTCCTGCCTTCACGAAGTCTGCAGTATAGCAGGAAAAGAGAAGTAAAAAGGCAATTTCGGTACAGCGTGGGAGCTAAGGGCTGTGGTCGCAGAGAGGAGGCCCCTAACTTGGACTTGGCGGCTGGGGAGACAGTGGGAAGGGCAGAGACTGTGACAAACTGGAAAGCACGTGACCTCTCACATGCCAGCTTCTTGTTGCCATGACGACACCAGCGCAGTGCCGCTCGTTTTCCCCATTTTCCCAAAGTAGCATAACAGCCAGACGTTTAAGTGACATCTCCGGGTTTGTAAATGTCTGCTTGTTTTTTTTTTTTTTTTTTTTTTTTTTTAAATCATGATGTGAGCGAGGTCACTGATCAGTTGGCTGAACTCGGTCCTGGGAAAACAAGTTTTCAGTCCGTGTTCTCAGCACGTGGTGTTCTACCAAACCCCAGGTCCTCCACGGGGAAGACTAGTGTGCAGGCCACTGGGAGGCCCTCAGGGCCCAGGGGTGGGGGGAGGCCTGGTCCCGCCACCTTCTCCCAAAATGCTCACCAGCTCACATCCGCACGCCGCCACTCTGGAGCCTGCAGCCTGCAGCCTTTGCCGAGCCTGCCTGGTCCATCACATCTAATACGGGTGTCAGCAGAAAGTAAATTAAATCCGCTAGGCTATCATTTGCAAGTGAAACATTTTGTGGCAGTAACTAAACAGAGCATTATGTTTTAATCAGCCTTTTAAAATGTTGTTTTAAAAATCATTTTATTGTGCAGAAGCTGGTACCCTAAGAGCTATAATTCCTTAACTAACAGTATGCTAATGCAACACCCTCTAGTCTAGATGTTCTTAGCAGTGTGGGCGTTTGTCTTGGTGCTTTAAACCTCTGTATTTTTAGAGAAGTGCCACATTGCCTTCCAGCTGCTCAAATGGGGAACCCCAGCGGCAGCTTCCCTAGAGGGATTGCCTTTCACTCTGGCTTTGAGAGAGAAACGGAATGATTGGCCTTTCCCTCATTTATCTACCTGTCTATCTATCTATCAACAAACACTTGTATACTGCTAAGCATTTTGCTAACATTAGCCCAATGAATTCTTCTACTAACCCCTTGAGGGAGGTGCTATTTTTATCTCTTTTTATTTTTATTTTTATTAAATTTATTTATTTATTTTGAGAGAGAGTGTGAGAGAGAGCACATGTGCTCTAGTGGGAGAGGCGCAGAGAGCAAGGGAGAGCGAGAGAATCCCAAGCAGGTTCTACACTGTCAGCATGGAGCCTGATGTGGGGCGCAAACTCTCCAACCTGTGAGATCACCAGCTGAGCCAAAAATCAAGAGTCAGACGCCCAACTGACTGAGCCACCCAGGTGCCCCTCTTATCTCTTTTTTAAAAGATGAGCAAGTTGAGGCACGGAGAAGTGAAGTAACTTGTTGGAGATCACACAGCTGGTAAGTGACTGAGCTGGGAGCCTGGCTCTTGAACCTGTGTTCTGAACTACCCTGCTGTGCAGCCTCTTCCGTCTGCCTGAGGCCCCCACCTCCACCATCTTCCTGCTACTCCTGTTTTGTCTCCTAGGTATTTATAACTTTGTGGTTTTTTTCATGTTTATTTACTCTTTAAAACAATTTTTTAAATGTTTTTTTTTAATTTATTTTTGAGACAGAGAGACAGAGCATGAGCAGGGGAGGGGCAGAGAGAGAGGGAGACACCGAATCGGAAGCAGGCTCCAGGCTCTGAGCGGTCAGCACAGAGCCCGATGTGGGGCTCGAACTCACGGACAGTGAGATTATGACCTGAGCTGAAGTTGGATGCTCGACCGACTGAGCCACCCAGGCGCCCCCCCCCCTTTTTTTTTTTAATTTTCATGTTTATTTACTTTGAAAGAGAGAGAAAGAGAGTGCAAGTGGGGAAGGGACAGAGAGAGAGAGAGAGGGAGAGAGAGAACCCTAAACAGGCTCCACACTGTCAGCACATAGCCCCATGTGGGGCTTGATCCCACAAACTGTGAGATCATGACCTGAGCCGCTGTCAAGAGCCGGACACTTAACCGACTGAGCCACTCAGGTGTCCCTATTCCTTTGTTTTATAAACATTGAGTGCCAGGTCTGCTGTGTGCCAGGCCTCATTTTAAATGTTGGGGACCCCACGATGAGTTGTTCCAATGTGGTCCCTGCCAACTGGGGCCCAAGGTCCAGAAAGAACCACCATCCCTTGAGAAAAAGGAAGCGCAACCAGCCCTGTGACAGCCTATGAACACCTTTGTTAGAATAGAAGAAGATGCCCATTGCTCTAGTCATTTTACTGCCGCCCATGGGAAAACAGTCACATAAAGACGCATATGCAGGACTGAATGGCGGCCAGATGAGGGACCCGCCCAAGTCTGGAGGAAGGGCCAGAGACACCACGTGCTAGCAGTTGAGATTTAAGGGTTGAGTCTGGATGAGCGGGTGAGAAGAGCAGTGGGGGGCTCTGTGCTGAGCCAGCTTAGCGAAGCTGACGCTGCATTGCTCAGAATGCCCTTCTGACAGGCTGGCTCTGCTAGAACTTTCTGTGAAGTTAGGAGGGCGGGGATGAAGCAGCAGCCAGGTTACTCTGGCGCTGTTGAGGCTCCCATGTGGACGCCGGCCCAGACTCAGAAAAACTGCTCAAATCAGTCAGAGAAAGATAAATATCATATGATTTCACCCATCTGTGAAATTTAAGAAACAAAACAGATGAACACAGGGGAAGAGAAGGAAAAGTAAGATAAAAAGAGAGAGGGAGAAAAACCATTAGAGACTCTTAAATCCAGAAAACTAGGAGGTGGGGGAGTGGGCTACATGGATGAGGGGCATTAAGGAGGGCACTCGTTGGGATGAGCGCTGGGTGTTATATGTAAGTGATGAGTGACTAAATTCTCCTGAAATCACTATTACACTATATGTTAACTAACTTGGGTTTAAATAACCTTTAAAAATTAAAAAAAATAAAGAAATAAAGAAAATCTGCTCGTTCATGTCTACAGTCTAAGGTCAAATCTCAAAATTAAATCCTTTCTTTAAAATATCACTCCTAGGGGCACCTGGGCAGCTCAGTCGGTTAAGCATCAACTCTTGATTTCAGCTCAGGTCATGGTCCCAGGTCTTGGGATCGAGCCCTGCGTTGGGCTCTGCACTGAGCATGGAGTCTGCTTCAGATCATCTTTCTCCCTCTTGCTCTGCCCCTCTCCCCCCAGTCATGCTCTCTCTTAAAAAAAAAAAAAAATCATTCCTAGAGTTTCTGCCTCTCTGAGCAAAGGGATCAGTGGAAGGACCAGCCAGAGGTAGAGCTGGAAGGGTAAGCAAGGGTTAGATGGTGAAAAGTCACGGGGACCATGGGAGTTTTTTGTTTTGTTTTGTTTTTTAATTGAGATATAATTTGCATACCGTAAGCTTCATGTTTTTAAAGTGTACAATTCAACTGTTTCCGGCACCTTCATGAAGTTGTGCAACCATCCCCACTATTGCATTCCAGAACATTTTCATCACCCCAAAAAGAAACCCCGTGTCATTAGCAATCACTCCCCATCCTTTCCTTCCTTGAGCCTCTGGAAACTGTTAATCTACTTTTTTGTCTCTTTGAATTTGCCTGTTTTAGACATTTCACATAAATGGACTCATACAATATGTGGCCTTTTGTGTCTGACTGCTTTCACTTAGTATAAGGCTTTCAAGGTTCATCCATGTTGTCACATACATTGGTACTTTTTTTTTTTTTTAATGCATCACAAATTTGCATGGCATCCACGTGCAGAGGACATGCTGATCTTTTCTGTATTGTTCCAATTTTAGTATTTGTGCTGCTGAAGCGAGCACTGTTGGTACTTTTAAAGAAAATCACTGAATAATATTTCATTGTATGGACACACTACATTTTGTTTATCCACTCATCTGTTAAAAGCCATTTGATTACCTTTTGCCTATTAAGAATCACGCTGCCACAGAGCATGGGCATGTACAAGTTTTGCGTGGACATCACATCTTTCCAGATCTCTTGGGTATATACTTGGAAGTGAAACTGCGGGGTCATATGGTAATTCTATGCTTAATTTTTATTTTTATTTTTTTTTAATTTTTTTAACGTTTATTTATTTTTGAGACAGAGACAGAGCATGAACAGGGGAGGGGCAGAGAGAGAGGGAGACACCGAATCTGAAACGGGCTCCAGGCCCTGAGCTGTCAGCACAGAGCCCGATGCGGGGCTCGAACTCACGGACTGCGAGATCATGACCTGAGCTGAAGTCGGACGCTTAACCGATTGAGCCACCCAGGCGCCCCAATTTTTTTTTTTAATTTTTAAAAAGATTTATTTTTGAGAGAGAGAGACAGAGCGTGAGTGGGGGAGGAGCAGAGAGAGAGCTAGACACAGAATCCCAAGCAGGCTCCAGGTTCTGAACTGTCAGCACAGGGCCCGACGCAGGGCTCAAACTCACAAGCCTTGAGATCGTGACCCGAGCCGAAGTTGGATGCTTAACCGACTGAGCCACCCAGGTGCCCCTGTGCTTAGTTTTTGAGGAACTGCCAAATGTTTCTGCAGTGGCTGTCCCATTTCACATTCCCACCAGCAGGATAGAAGAGTTCCAATCCCTCCACATCCTTGCCAACATTTGTTTTTTGTCTTTTTTATTGTAGCCAGCCTAGTGGGTGTAATTTGTGGTTTTGACTTACATTTCTCTAGTGACTAATGATGTTGAGCATCTTCTCATGGGCTTATTGTGCATTTGTATACTTCTCTGGAGAAATGTCTATTCAGACCCTTTAGCCATTTTACAACTGGCTTATTTGCCATTTTATTGTTGATTTATAACAATTCTTAATATTCTGGATACTATATCCTTATCATTTATGTGATTTGCAAATATTTTCACTTTCTTGATGGTGTCCTTTGGAACACAAAAGCTTTAATTTTGACAAAGTCCAATTCCCCACCCCCGCTTTTTTTTTCAGTTGCTTGTGCTTTGGGTGTTATCAAGGAACAAATGCCTAATCCAAGGTCATGAAGATTTATACCTACATTTTCTTTAAAAAGTTTTATAGTTTTAGCTCTTCTTTTGAGGTCTTGGATCAATTTTCAGTTAATTTTTGTATATGGTGTGAGGTAGGGGTACAACTTCATGCTTTTGCATGTAGAATGTCCAGTTGTCCCGGCACCATTTGTTGAAAAGGTTAAACTTTCCCCCATTGAATTGTCCTGGCACCATTGTTGAAGAATAGTTAACCATAAACATGTAAGTTTATGCCTGGACTCTCAATTCTATTTCATTGAACTATATGTCTATCTGTATTCCAGTAACTGAAAGGCTTTAGATGGGGGGGGGGGGGAGGAGGGGAGAAAGAAGAGGAGGGGCCACTCATTTCCCAGAGGATCTCTCATTCCTGATTCCAGGTCCTCTGGGCTCTGACAGGATTTCTGATTTTCAGTGTATGAAATATGGAATTGGGGCATTAGCCAATTCAAGTGGATTTCTGTGTGTTTTTGTTTTGTTTGTTTGTTTTGTTTTATATGGCTAGCCAACCTCCTGGTTCTCTACTTTATCCTGATGTAGCATCCTGTGAGGCTACATCTGACGTGACCTGGGCAAGGAAAGATGTAATTAGGCCACCTCTAAGACCTCTGTGAAGAGTGCCCATGACATAGAGAATTTTCAATTAGGGGAGAAGCAGTAAAGGGAACAGCCCCCTGGGCAGAGTGAACAGCCTTGGCAACAGGGCTGAGGTCAGAAAGAACTTAGCATGTTTGAAGACCTGAGGGCCCTCATGGCTGGAGCACTGAGGGGGAGAAGGGGAGAGGGGTATGAATGGGGCTGGTGAGAACCCCACCTCCAGACCACTAGGGATTTTTTTTTTTTAAGATTTTACTTTTTTTTAAGATTTAATTTTTTTAGAGTAATCTCTATGCCCAACATGGGGCTCAAAGTTACATCCCCAAGATCAAGAGTCACATGCTCTACCAACCAAGCCAACCAGGCACCCCTCCAGACTCTTTGGGCTTTTTTGAGTATGGCAAGGAGCTTAGATTTTATTTTAGTTTTTTGAACGTTTATTTGTTTTTGAGAGACAAAGAGAGCGAGAGCTAGTGGGGGAGGGGCGGGGGGGGGACAGAGGATCTGAAGTGGGCTCTGCAACGACACCAGAGAGCCCCATGCGGTGCTCGAACTCACGAACTGTGAGATCGTGACCTGAGCCAAAGTTCGACGCTTAACTGACTGAGCCACCCAGGTGCCCCTAGATTTTATTTAAAAGGTAATGGAAGCTATCAACATTTTTGAGCAAGGGACAGGTGTGATCTGACTCACGTCTTAAAATCATAATGGCTCTCTGTGAAGAATAGATTAGAGAGGGCAAGGTGGGAGGCATCAAAATCCTTGTGGGAGATCCCAGTAGGAAGCTTTTGCAGTGGTCCAAGGAAAGCTGAGAGGTGCTTGAGGTAGCAATGACTATGGGACAAAGAAGAGGGCTCTTGGTTTGTTTGGAGGTGGAAAGGAGGGGCCTTGAATAAAGATTGACTCTGGGGGTGAGGGCAGGGGGGTAATCTGGTTTGGGGTCCTCTCTCAGCCTAAGTTTGCATCTGTAAAATGGGCGTGCAATGTGAGAACAGCACCCACAGGGAGATAACCGGTGCAAATCATGTAGGCCAGTGCTCAGCACAATGAACACTCAAAGGACAGGCCACAATGACCACACACACCCTGTTATGTCCACACACATCCAAGTCCATGTCCTTGACCCCGGAGAATGATGGCACGAACAATTCACAAGTCTAAATTTTGCTTTAAAAGTGTTCCCTGAAGCACCAGGTCTGATTTTCCTTGATCCCTCTTTTCCCAGTCCTTGCGCAAAGCTAGAATTTGGTCTCCAGCGGGCCTCTGGGAGAGCTGCAGTTCAGCACTTGGTCAGCAGATGGCGCTAGAGGCTAAGGGAAGGCTGCCCTCCCTCTGGCCCTCCCTCCAGTCCGCCCCCTTTGGAGCTCCTCTCCCTTCCCATTTCTAGAGCCATCTCCAGCTCCCAGGCTGCCATTGCAGCAGGGGTGAGGAGCCTGAGGCCGAGCCTTCTGCAGGTTCCTAGGCACACAGACCCATTTTGGAGAAGTAGAAAGACCCTGCTGGGAGCCCTGAATGGTGCCTCCTTAGAAACCCCCAGGCCTCCATTCCCCACCCTCTCAGGAAATCACTTTATAAATAGGGCAGTCTGGGTCCTGAGTGAGAGGGAGGTTTTCCTCAGAAGAGCCACTTCGTCTGTGAACAAGGGAGCTATGAAACCTCTTAGAGCAGCCTCATGACCTCCCCGTCCATCCTCTGTAAAATATGAAATAAGAGTTTTAATTACCAAGCTTGGAAGCCAGCCGATATGTTTAATATTTAATGTCTCCAATGCTTGTGCCCCAGGCGTACAGGCACTGACAGAATTGGGGTTTCCCTTGGGTTGGCTCCGAATGTGCTTGGAGAACGGCCAGGACGCCTTCTTCCCCCACACCTGGGAGCCTCCTGCAGCCCGGCCTGGGCCCAGGCCTGCCCTGGGCCTCCCACCCCCTAAGGGACGTGTGCCAAGACAGCCCTGGGGGCCGTTCCCCACCCTGGAGAGGACTCCTGAAGGCATCCAGTGCTGGATGCAGCCCAAGGTCCTGGCAGAGAACCAGTCAGTGAAGTCAGGCTGCTGAGAAAATGGTAACAAACGGAGACAGACACACCCGAGTTTGAATTCTGCTCTCCTGCAAGTGGCTCGACCTCTCTGGGAGTCATTTGTGTTATTGTTAAAGTAGAGCATGTTGACTTATGAATTGTTACTAACAATAGATGACCATTTTTGAGGCTTCGCATGTAACAGTCCCGGGAGATGGCTAATTTGGGACTTGAACCCATGATATTCTGACTCCTGAGCCCATGACTCAGAAAGCTTATATGCAAAGTCACTTCGGATATTTAGAGAAATGTGAGCTCGAAGGGGACACCGCCACCCAGTCCCAGACTCTAGTTTGTCTCACACTTCGCTGGCCCCTCATGCCTCAGAGACCACAGAGAAAATTGCTAATGGGGACTCAGGACAGCAATCCAAACAAAAGCACCTACATCACTGTTGTTTGCCCCACGTTTCTATTTCCTAGAGAGACGTGGGGGCATGCACGCTGCGTTTGATGGATCGATTTGGCACTCTCAGTATGGATGGAGTTTGTGGGTCCATCTTGGGGCTCTGCTCACTCACCTTGGTATGTCTTTGGCCTCAGGTGCCATCCCTTATTCAGCTGGCTCTGATCAACTTGGTGCCTTGTGCCTGGATGATAGCAAGTGATGGGGTGTGGGCACATCCAGCGGCTGGAGCCACTTGTCTTAAAAGGTAACAGAGTAGGGGCACCTGGGTGGCTCAGTCAGTTGAGTGTCTGACTTGAGCTCGGCTCATGATCTCACGGTTCACAGGGTCGAGCCCTGCGTGGGGCTCTGTGCTGATAGCCTGGAGCCTGCTTCAGACTCTGCGTCTCCCTCTCTCTGCGCCTCCCCCACTTGCACTCTCACTCTCTCTCTCAAAAATAAATTTAAAAAACTTAAAAAAAAAAAAAAGGTAACAGAGTAGGCCTCATCAATTCCTTCTGCAGCACATCCAGGATGGACAGCCATTGCAGAACAGCAAAAGGAGCTGTCCATAAGCCCTACTTTGTCACCACCAGATGGGCATGCGGGGACATAGGAACCCTCGTCCTAGTAGGAGTTTGAGCCGGTGGGGCCATTGTGGAGAGCATAGACCCCACACTCCAGCAATTCCACTCTTTTTTAAATGTTTATTTATTTTTGAGAGCACGAGAGAGAGAGACAGAGCATGAGTGGGGACGGGGCAGAGAGCGAGGGAGACACAGAATCAGAAGCAGGCTCCGAGCTGTCAGCACAGAACCCGACACGGGACTCGAACCGACAAACCATGAGATCATGACCTGAGACAAGGTCGGACACTCACCTGACTGAGCCACCCGGGCGCTCCCAGCAGTTCCGCTTCTGAGCACATACTCCAAAACATCTCTCACACAAGTAGGCAAAGAGACTTGCCCAAGGATGTTCCTCGAAGCATTTGCGGGTAATAGTCAAGGGATGGAAACGACCAAAAAGCCGACTCATAAAGGGATAGATAAATCACAGGTGGCGTATGCAAATGATGAACATCATGCAGACAGTTCAATGGAATGAATTAGAATGACGTGTATTAACACAGGCAGATCGTAAAAATGTAATGCCAAAAAAGATGTCTGGCAAATACTACTTATATATGTTGCAATATATATTTTCATGGTCCTAGACACTCAAACACTGACAACCTAAGAATGTCTGCCTGGGGGTAGAGGGGGAAGGGAAGGGAGGCAGTTGGAGAAGGGAGATGAAAAGACAAAAACAAAGCAAATACACAAGGGGACCCATGTGTGCCCAATAACGACTGCCAGCTGAACTGACCACGTGAGCAATCGAATTCTGTGCCTCTGAGATCCAAAGCAAAAAAGCAAAGAATGACAGAAAAGGGGGCCGAGGACTTCTATAAATTTTTAATAAGACCCAGAAATTGTTGGTTGTTTGGTGGTTTTCACACCAAGGCAACAAGTATGTTATTGAACCTGAGAACCAGTCACTGGGCACTGGCTGGGTGCTAGGCGCATTCTGGGTGTGATAGGTGACCATCTTACATTGTCTTCATAGCCACTCCTCAAGCTACTGCCATGCCCATTTTATAACAGGGCTTAGAGAAGTGCCCAACGCCATCAGTTTGCAACGTAAACCCAGCCCCTGCCATCGTGCCTCCCTGCCCAAAGGATTGTAATCCCTGTGGGGTTCAGAAAATACATTTGTCCAAGATGGCCTGAAGGTGGCGCTGTTGCAGTTGGGCAAGGACAGGTGATCCGTTTGCACTGGTGAGGCTGGGCTGGGATGACATTCAGAGGATGATAAAGGCTGTTCTGGGTTTGGGTGAGGCCCTGCTCACCAGCAAGCGAGGCTATACAGAGCAGGGAAGATGGCAGGGGCATTGATCACCCGCCAGGAGAGCAGAGTCCTGGACTGGAGACCCGCCTTCCTTTCTTGACCTCATCCATGGGGAGCATTGAGACCATACACCTTCCAGGACACTGTTTTATAAAGACTTGGGCTCTGTAGAGAGAGTTTAGGGTCAGGATTTCAGTAATGTGCAGGTAAATCTCGATCAGCCTGCTA
This sequence comes from Panthera onca, assembly GCF_046562875.1. Classification (NCBI taxonomy): domain Eukaryota; kingdom Metazoa; phylum Chordata; class Mammalia; order Carnivora; family Felidae; genus Panthera; species Panthera onca. The sequence continues at coordinate 86,117,180 of NC_138351.1, read as the reverse complement.
AAGAAAGGGTCTTTCTGCCCCTACCTTCTTTTCTTTATGGTGACCTTTGGGGCCTTAGGCCAGATGTAGTCTCCTCAAAAGACTTGACTGGGAGCGGGAGGATTGGAACTCAGGCTCAGAGAGTGAGTGCACTGCAAGGCAGGCCATGGGCTATCCCTAGCCCCAAGCCATTCCACTGACCTGGTCCTCAGATGCTTTCTGATCAGTGAGGCCCAGGCGCTTGGCAACCACGATGCGGGGAGGTAGGAGAGGTAAGGGGTTAGGGAGAAAGGAACAGAAGCCCAGGAGCCTGCTTGCTCTTAGGTAACAGAAACGGACGCAAATTTGCTTATGGGAAGAGGGAGGCATCCTGAGAAGGATATAGGAATCTTTCATGGGATCAGAGGGCAGGGTGTGCAGCCGGTACTGGGCACATGGAGGCTCTGGAACCAGGGCAGAAACATGTGCTTTCCTCTCCTCTTCCCTCTGCTTCTCCCTTTGCACCCTGTCTTTCTCTGCCCAGTCCTGCACACGGGAAACGGTCACCCCTGTCTGGAGGGACACTTCCTGTTGTTCCATCCCCATCACCTTGCTGACCAATGTTCTGCTGTCCCAGGTCCATATGCCCAAGACGGAATCTCATTGCCCAGCTTGGTCAGAATTCACCTCTGGCCAGAGAGGAGTCCTGTGTGGCGTAAACACGGCTCCCTTCGTGGGTGGCCAAGAGAAGAATCACCAGAGTTTGGGGAAGGGATCCCAGGGCTTTTCGCTGGGAACGTAGCCTGGCAAACAGTAGGTGCTTGCTAAATAATTGTTGGATAAATAAATAGATATACGGATAAGCAAACGAGTAAAATGAATTTCTTGAACCCTTGCCTGGGGGTGCCACCATCCTTGCTGAAAAAAACAGGGCTGGTCCCCTCTGTGTCCAACACGGTACAGATGGAGAGACAGGAACCTGTCACTCTTAATGATACCAAGGTGCCAATGGGTCCTGACAAGTTCTCCTCACCAACAGGCTGTTTTCCCAGCTGTTTGCCTGCCCTCCCAAAAGCCGGCCCCACCAGAGGGAGAAGGTAAAGCTGCCCAGCCCAGTGATGAGTCTGCCTGGCAGGAAAGAGAGTGGAGGCCAGGGGGGTCCTGCAGCCTCCTGTAGCACAGTCTGAGAAAAGGACCGGGGTGCAAGTAGTTTATTTGGGCTGTGATCCCAGGAGGCAGGAGTGAGGGGGCAGGGAGCGTAAGGATGCATTACTGAGGTTACCGCGGCCTGTAGCAGGGGCCGACTCCTCCAGGGCTCCGGTGACGTGTACAGAATGCCTCCCCAGACTATCTCCCTGAAGGATGGGGGCAGAACACGGATCCATTGGCTCCTGCGTCCTTTGGGGGAGGGTGTCCGCAGGGGCACGGATTCCCTACATTTCCAGGTGGCATTTGAGTGCAGGCCGAGCACGCAGCCAGGGCGCCGGAGAAGGGAGAAGCGTGTGGAGTGCACTTGAAGTTGTACTGGCAGCTCCAGGGGAGCCCGAGCTTGTATGGAACTGTCCGCTGCAGCTGCAGCGGAAATCAGAGGGGAGCCGAGAGGATGGAAAGCGGGGTCCTGGATTCCCTGAAATGTGCCCTCTGCACTGCACCATTCCACTCCACTACGGGATCAGGAGCTGCTATGGCCGCCATTTCCTTCTGGAACCTGTCTCCTGTCTGAGCTTCAGATGCGTCAACAGGATTGACACTCTGACATCGCATGTGCCTCAAACTCAAAGAAGCCGAAACTGAATCATTACCTTTGTGTCAAACCAGTTTCTCCTCCTAATTGTCCATCCCAGCATCCACCCAAGTGGACAGCCTAAGACTCACCCTCGGCTTCTCTGTGGCTGCCATTCTCCATGTCTCATTAGTCACCAAATCTTGTGGGGTCCGTCCACCTGCCCCCGACTTTCTTCTTCTCTCTCTCTCCCTTCCTTCCTTCCTTTCCTATCAAACTAGCACAGATTAAAAGAACAAGACTAAAGACTACCCATACTGATGACAGCATGCTCTCATACTTTGATGACAAGAGGTCACATTGATAACCTTTTGCAAGGCAGTGCGGCAGAATGCGTCAATAGTCACAACTGTTTTTATCTTTTAATCTAGTTATCCTTATTCTAAGAATCTGTCCTGAGAAAATAATCCTATATGCAAAATCCTATATGCAATCCTATATGCAAAAAAAAGCTTTCTGCACAAAGATGTTCATGACAGTATTGTTTATACGAGCAAAACCCCAAAATAAACAGTAACAGTGACAAAAAAACTAGACACAACCTAAATGTTAGGGCTAGAGTCATGTTTAATTGCACTATTGTGCCTCTCTCCCGGTGGGGTATCCATCAGTGTTGCTGTTCTCCAGGGGTCTGGCCTTGATGGTGCATCTTCCCATGCTCTCCCATGGGAGGGACTCCCAGGGGAAGTCAGGCCTCTTCCCATGCTATACACTCTCCCGTGGCCTGGAAGACCATCCACATTGACCATTCTGAAATCCTTACTTCCAGCCCAGATAGCTCTCTTGAACTTCTCACCTGGATATCCAACAGCCATCTGGACATTGCACTTGAATAACCCAAAGCCACTTCAACCTCAAGAGTCTATAACTAAACTTCATGTGTCACCTTCAGCCTCCTGCAATCAGGGGTCTGAGCTCAGTGGGTGGTACCACCATTTTCCTGGATATGCAGGCTAGAAATATGGATGTCCACATTCTCCCCTTCCCACAACGAACTCATCACTAGGTTCTGTTGATTCTACTTGATGTTATTCTCAAGAACATCCATTTGTCTCTATTTCTTGCCATCACTAATCACCAACAGGCAGTTTTCTTGCCATCACTAATTTCTTGCCATCACGAATCAGTTTCTTATCTGCTCTCTCCACTTCTATCTTGCTTCCTCTAATCCCTCTCCCTCTCTGGAGCCAGAGTGGACTTGGAAAAGCACAGATCTGATTGTGTTCTGAGTACAAAGATGCTGGCCTCACTTCTGAAGCCACTAACATGGCACTTTGCAGTTCCTGGTGGTGTTTTCAAGAGCGGAATGTGGGGGGGTGGGTGTTTCTGTATGTGGGTGGACGGTCACTCCTAGCCCTGCTTGAAACCAGCAGAATCTTCCAATGAAATGAGCTGGGAAGCACCACCATGTGGCAATGTCTGCAAGTGGTCTCTCATTCATTGACAGACCTTTGTTGAGCACCTACTATGTGTTAGGTCATGCACGTTCAACGGGGGGGGGGGGGGGGTGAAAATTTTCACACCCCCCTCCAGGCGTGAAAATTCGTTCTTGGTAGGTGAAAAATATTTAGCTATGACAATGTTTGGTGGCCCTCCAAAGCTCAAGCCTACTCAACAATATCTTATCCCTTAGTATTTAATTTCTCCCATCAGGGAGAATTTAAATTAAATTAAAAATTTCTCCTTAGAGGAGCAATAATGAAAGAAAAAAAAAAAGGTTGAGAAACACCATGGTAGGCTTTGGTGATGTGGTAGCTACTGAGTCAGACATGGTCCCTCACTGTTCAGAGCTTTACCCACTGGCAGGGAAGACACACATTAAATTATTATACAATGACTAAGTGAAAGAAGCCAGACTTAATAGGCTGCATGCCACAGGTTCCATTTATATGGCATTCTGTGAAAGGCAGAACTCTAATCGCAGAAATCAGATCAGTGGTTCCAGGGACTTGGGGGGGGGGGGGATTGACCCTAGGGGGCATGAGAGAACTTTCTGGGGTGGTAGAAAAATTCTATGTCCTGATTGAGGTGCTGCTTCCACAGCTGTATATTTATGAAAACTCATAGATCTATACACCAGGAAGGGGTGAATTTTATAAATATACAAGTTCTGGGGCACCCGGGTGGCTCAGTCGATGGAGCGTCTGACTTCAGCTCAGATCGTGATCTCAGGTGAGTGAGTTCGAGCCCCACATCCGGCTTGCTGCTGTCGTCAGCCTGTCAGCGCAGAGCCTGCTCTGGATCTTCTGTCCCCCTCTCTCTGCCCCTACCCTGCTTGTGCTGTCTCAACAATACAAAATAAACATAAATATGCAAGTTATATCTCAATAAAGCTGCCTTAAAATTATTATACAACAAATCGGAGCGCCTGGGTGGCTCGGTTGGTTAAGTGTCCAACTCTTGATTTGGGCTCAGGTCATGATCTCATGGTTATGGGATAGACCCGCCTACAGAGACTTGCTGGTCTTGCGGGAGAGTCTGGAAAGGGACTTGATCAGCTTTGCCTTTGCTAAAGGTCACTGCTGCAGTGTGGTGAATAGTGTGGCAGGTGGCACTACAAAGAAGTGAAAGATGACAATTCCTTAAACTAGGGTGGCAGTGATAGAGAGTGACAAAAGTGGATAGATTCTAGAAGTATTTAGGACATAAAATCAATTGGACTCCATGGCAGGTTGGACGTGTGGGATGGAAGAGAGCAGAGGGGTCAGGGGACCTCTGGCTTCTGACTTGTCTGCCTGGGAATATGAGGGTATCTTTCAGAACCAGAGAACCCTTGGTGAAGGACCAGGTTGGCGGGAGATGGGGGAGGGGGAGATCCTGTGCCCGGTTTTTTTCACGCTAGAGTTGGATGTATCTATGAAGATCACGAGTGAGGTCAGGGTGGAGGCATCTTTTGGGGCATCGAGGTACCTACATGCTTCTTGTCAGAAAGTTGTTCCTTTCTCCAACCGGAAGTAAGTTCCTGAATACCAGCCATGTCTAGTGGGACCAGGGATGAGCACCTGGTCTGGGGAGGTCCATAGGTCGCTGCTGATCCTCCTGGCACAGCCCTGCTTCCTGCCCTGTCCGAGGTCTGCGTGTTCACCTTTGACCTGGATTCCGTCAGATAATCTAACTTTGCAACTCCTAAAGCCATGACAGAACCACCACAGATACCTGGGTGTTTTGTTGCTGTGCCTTTTTTTTTTTTTTTTAAAAGCTCTGTTGATATTTGCCGAATTTCCTATCAGTATTTTAGTTAATTTTTATAGTACTGAAACTAACTTGGTAAGGCAAGTCCCCCATCATAGCCTTTTACTTTCCAAATTTCTTGACCATTCTGTGCAATTACTCTACTAGATGAACTACAGGACCAATTTCTCAAGATAAAAGTGTCCCGTGGAGATTTTATTGAAATCACATCAAATTTATAGATTACTTGAGGGAAGATTGACAATTTTGCAATACAGGCCAAGCCCGGGATCTGTTTCTCCATTGATTCGAGTTTGTTTTTTTTTTTTTTTAATGTCCTTCATCCAACTTTGACATATATCTTTGCACATATTTTGCTAAGTGCATTCTTTTTATCCCCTGGTGCTTTCCAACTTGTTATTGCTGGTGTAGAGGACAGACATCGATCCTGGTGTATTTATCACCTGCTGTTGTCCTCTGTATTCAATGCTCTAATTAGTTCCTGTGGTTTTCCAGCTTATCCTCTTGCCTTCTCAGGGCAAACACTCCATCTACAAATAATGATAATTTTGCCTCTGCCTTGAAGAGCTGTCTACCCCTTCTTTCTTTTTGTTGTCTTATTGTCTTGGCTGGAACCTTCAGAACGAAGTCAAGGAACAGGAGTGACAGCAGACAGAAATGTTGCTACCTCGAGTAGAAGAGTCTATCGTGATGTTTCCAAAACTGACATCTGCTGGCCTGCAAGATGCTGGCAGCTTTATTGAGAAAAGAAGTGTGCTGGGCCCAAATAACTTTGGAATATGTGGAGGAAAACAGAGACAAATCTGTTTCTTTAATTCTGCAATCTGAAAATATGATGCTAATATGCCTTGTGAATGTCCAAGACTAAGTAACATATCTTTGACTGATTTGACCATCGACCTTTCTTGTCCCGCTTTGTTTAACATCTCCTGCAACAGTGTTCTAACAGGATAGTGCTAGCACTGCTGCTCTAAGGTTTCACCAGCAAGTACAATGTTTGCTGTGATTTCTGGGAAAGGAATTTGCTGGGCAGGGGTGGGGGAAGGGCACCAATAGTTTTATCACGGTGAGATGACTTTCTTCAATTTCTGGTTTAGTCAGAATTTTCTTAAAAACAGAAAAGAAGAAGAAGAAGAAGTGTAGGGGCGCCTGCGTGGCTCAGTGGGTTAAACATCCAACTTCGGCTCAGGTCATGATCTCGCGGTTTGTGAGTTAGAGCCCTGTGTTGGGCTCTGTACTAACAGCTCGGAGCCTGGAGTCCGCTTCAGATTCTGTGCGTGTCTCTCTCTCTCTCTGCCCCTCCCCTGCTCGTGCTCTGTGTCTCTCTCTGTCTCTCTAAAAAATGAGTGAACATTCAAAAAAATTCTTTTTAAATACGGAAGTAGAAGTTGAATTTGATCAAATGAATTTTAGGTATCTGTGAAGATGGTCATATAGTTTTCTGGTTTTAAATTTGCATAAAGTCCACCACAATGCATTAAGTGTGGTTCAAGATATTTACCATTGGGTAAATAAACCACAGGATCACCTGATGGTGGAAGAAACAGGATGAGACTGTGCAGCCAGCAGGCTGGGGGCTCCCAGGGTCTGACTGTAGCGCCCAATATGTCCCTGTGCTACCAGGAGACAGCAGACTGCCTCCTGGGAGTTGTTTGCTGCTGTGACTTAAGTATCCATGAGGATGATTCTGAGTTCTACGGCTGGCTGAGACTTCTAGGCTAAGAGCAACAATTCTAAGAATCCCCTAGTTTATTTGATACTAATTTTGTAAAACCAGTTTAGGGAGGCTGGGCTGGAAGAATATTGGGAACAGAGGGCCGTTCTTGCCCCTTGCGTTTCCTGCCCTGTTCCCCCTTCGTCCCCATTCCTCCCACTCAGAAATTAAGGCATTTAGTTGACCCCTGGTTGAGAAGTTGGTCTGAATGGAGAGCTCAAGCCAATTGCCAACTACATCATCAAGGGTTTTTTAAATTATTATTATTTTATTTTTAATGTTTATTTTTGGAAGAAAGAGGCAGAGTATGAGCTGGGGAGGGCAGAGAGAGAGGCAGACACAGAAACCAAAGCAGGCTCCAGGCTCTGAGCTGTCAGCACAGAGCCCGATGTGGGGCTCGAACTTAGGAACTGCGAGATCACGACCTGAGGCGAAGTCGAGCGCTTAACCAACTGAGCCACCCAGGTGCCCCTAAAATTATTTTTAAAATTAATACTAATGTTTAGCCATTGTTGAGCGCTTGCTACGTACCAATTCTTGGCTAAGTTTGTCAAACAAATTAATTTAATCCTCCCATCCCTCTGAACCAGATGCTATTATTTACATTTTTATAAACTGGGGAACAATCACAGAGAGGCCACAGCACTTACCTGGGTCACCCAGCCAGTTCCTGGTAAGTGGTGAAGCCAGATTCAGAACCTGACAGTTTGCTTCCCAAACTCCCACTCTTGAGTGAAACTAACCTTGCTTTCCAAGAATAAACCCCGTAATGATGGATTACTCTTTTTTTTTTTTTAAGTTTATTTATTTATTTTTGAGAGAGAGAGCATGAGAGAACGAACCAGGGACAGAAAGAGAGAGAGAGGGGGAGATGGAATGAATCCCATTGCAGAGCCTGATGCAGGGCTGGTGAAAGCTGGATGATAAAAGAGGAACAAAACCCTAAAAACGTACCCCGTAAGAGTCAACCTTCAAGTTTTTGGCCCCCTTGCCAATTTCAGTGTCTTCAGGCAATTGCCATTTGCCTTTTGTCCAGACCTTTCCTCGTAATCAGAGAGAAAGATCGGCCAAAGTGGCTCACTTTATCTTGGCCAGCACCAGAAGAAGCCCAGTGTAGATTTTGCAGATTGAGTTGCTGTGTAACATAGTCACATATATTTAAACTACTAACTGATACTCCCAAATTGTTCTTTAAAATGGCCATATCAATTGACAGTCCATGAGCATGATACAAAATCCTTCCTTTATACCAACAACTGATATCCAATTTTTAAATTTTTTTCCTAATCTTCTGGGTGAAAAAAGATATCTTGTTGAGTTGATTTCAAGTTCTTTGTTGGCTAGTGAGGTTAGATCATCTTTTCATATATTTTGGGTCATTTATATATCCTCATTTGTAAATTGTTCCTTCTTATTCTTTGCCCATTTTTTTTTGTTGTTGTTGTTGCTGTTTAGTCATTTGTCTTTTTATTATTGATTTGTAGAAATTGTAGTTTCTACTGTCTGGAATTTATTGAGGTTTACTTTGAGACTCATTACTTAATCAATGTGTTTTTATGTTCTGTGAGCATTTGGGGGAAAAGGCATTCCCTGCTCAAGATCCATCTAGATATATTAAAACGATCTTGTTAATTTTGTTATTTAGGTTGTCTATATGATTTTTAAAATATCTGATCAGTTAACTTCTGAGACAGATGTTTTAAAATCTCCTAATCTGGTTGTGGTTTTGTAAAAATCTCTTCATATTTCAGTTTTTGTTTTATATATTATTTTCAGCATACTTGTCCATGTGTGTGATCCAGATTAATAATTGATCAATTGCTTAGTGATTAAGAGTAGGAACTATGGTGTTAGGTTCTCTGCATCTGAATCTTGGTTTGTCCTTTTACAAAATATGTACATGCGGATGGCTTGCTTACTTAGTATTTCTAAGCCTCAGTTTCCTTATCCCCAAATTAAATAGGGCAAAGAATAGCACTGACCTCCCAGAATTGTTGTGAGATTAAATAGAATTATCCATGGGAGTGTTCAATAGATGGGCATTATTACATTTTCTTGATGATTGGACAAATTTTGTCAGTTAAGAAATAACCTTCAGTTTCATTTAATGCTTTCCCCCTTAAATTACACCTTTAAAAATGTGAACATTGCCACTGTCTTTATTCTATTTGAATTTTCTCAAAATACATTTCTTGATTTTATTTATTTATTTATTTATTTATTTATTTATTTATTAAGTAAGCTCTACATCCAACATGGGGCTCAAACTCATGACCCTGAGATCAAGAGTCACATGCTCCACTGACTGAGCCAGCCATGCACCCCTATATTTGCCTATTTTAAATCTTTCATAATTATTCAAGTTTCGATGGATCTCTTATAAAGAACAATTGTAGACAGTTTCCAAAGAGACAGCCAAAGGTGGCTACCATAAATTCTTTCCTTCCCTGTAAGCCGAGTCCTTCCACTCACCTGGAGGTAGGGTCCGTTTCTCCGTCTCATTGAATCAGCCTTGTATCAGGCCTTGATCAATAGAAATCAGAGGGAGTGACGTTGGTCAGTTCCAGATCTAGCCTTTAACAGGCCAGGTAAATTCCACTTGTGTCTGGGCAGACAGTCACCATACTTTCAGGATCAGACTCTAACATTAAATGATGAAGCATGTCTAGAAAAAGAGAGGCCGTGGTAGAGAAGCATGAGGTTCCATACATGTGAGTGAAGTATATTTGGAGAGTCCAGCCCAGCCCAGCCACCTGCAGAATGCAGCTGGGTGACCTCAGACCATGACCCAAGGAGCAAAGACCTCAATAAGGCCCTGCTAGCATCCCTGACCCACAGAATCGTGAGAACTAACAACTGATCAGTTGTTTTAAGCCACTAAGTTTTGGGGTGACTTGTTACTCATCAGGAGATAACTGAACCAAGAAGAGAGTTGGATTTTTCTTTTTTACTTAACCTGAGAGTCTTTGTCTTTTAATAGGAGAATGTAATCCTGTTGAATTTTTTACAGTTGTTAATAATTGTCTTGCATTTGACATCTTGTGTTACGTTTCCTGTTTCTTTTACTTTTGCGTTGTTTCTTCTCTTTGTTTTATTGACGTTTATTAGCGTGATCTTTCTTCTTTTTCTCTCTCCTTTTTTGGGCCATTCTCTATTGCCCATACACTATTCTTTAATATAAAAAATTTTTAAATGTATTTAAAATTATATTTCTCTCTCTCTCTTTTTTTTTGAGAGAGAGAGAGATTGAGAGCTTGAGTGGGGGAGAGAGGCAGAGGGAGAGAGAATCTTAAGCTGAGCATAGAGCCCGATGCGGGGCTCAATCCCATGACCCTGAGACCATGGGAGCTGAAATCAAGAGTCTCACGCTCAACCGACTAAGTCACCCAGGCGCCCCCAAAATTGTATTTCTTTAAAAAAAATTTTTTTAATGTTTATTATTTTTGAGAGAGACAGAGAGAGAGAGAGAGAGACAGAGAGCAAGCAGGAAAGGGGCAGAGAGAGAGGGAGACACAGAATCCGAAGCAGGCTCCAGGCTCTGAGCTGTCAGCACAGAGCCTGATGCGGGGCTCGAACTCAGACTGTGAGATCATGACCTGAGCTGTAGTCGGCCTCCCAACCGACTGAGCCACCCAGGCACCCCATATTTCTAATAAAAATGTCAAAAAACTTTAAGTATCTATAATCTCCAAGCAAGATTTGCCCTTTAGAATGATACAGTGTTCCTTACACCCACACTTAAAAAGCACTATTAAGTAAACATATAAGATTAATTTTGCATTATTATTAATTGTCACTGTATGTATCTTATATTTCAAGAATCCTTTTTAAGAGATTGCACAATTTCACACCCACATTGCCAGCTACTGGTTAGAATTAACTATAAGCTAAACAGTTCGGAAAGAAAACCAATAAAATGTACCTAAGCTATTAAAAATAAAATCTTACCAGGTTTAAGTTCTTATAGACCACATTTTAAAAAGTTTTTGTCTTGAGTAGATACTTCTTTGAATCCCTGTTGAAAAGAATGTTTATATATTTTGAGAGAGCGCGTGCACCAGCAGGGGAAGGGCAGAGAGAGAGGGAGAGAGAGAATCCCAAGCACGGATTCCACACCTAGCGTGGAGCCTGACATAGGACTCGATCTCATGAACCGTCGTGAGATCGTGACCCGAGCCAAAATCAAGAGTTGGATGCTCAACTGACTGAGTCACCCAGGTGCCCCTGAATCACTTTTTCAGAAGGGATATATTGGTGGCCCGGGTCTGGAATTTTCTTTTTTCTTCTCATATGAATATTCTGCTGGGTATCCTAGCATCACTGTTCTTTCTCCTCAGAGCCTTGAACGTTTTCTCACACTCAGTGTGGTAAATGAGATGTCCATTGACAAGTTGTTCTTCTTTCCCTTGTCGGTAACTTGTTTTCTCTTTCTGGAAATGTTGATCTATTTTCCCTGTAATTCTGGTTCTCAAATTCCTAGTCCAACAGCAGCGTTACTGGATGTTGAAATGGAAGTTTTGGCCACGCCCTAAGCAATAGCCGTCAGGTACCCAGGTACGGGTGGGAAGCGGGAGACCAGCTCCCCTGCGGGATCTGCAGAGGGTCCGTGGCAAGGAACTCGCCAGACACCTCCCCAGCCTCTCACCACACTGAGTGTCGGAAAGGGGCAAGGCAGTGGCTACTGCAAGAGAATTTGACCGTGGACTTTTGGGGAGGGCTGTCGGTGTGATGGGAGTCCCTCTCCTCAGCAGGGAGAGGCAGGGGAGGGGGGGACCCATCTGAGGCCCTGTGCGAGAGGCTTCATCAGAACCATCTGGAGAGCTTGACGTGGAGCCCCTGAAGCTGGGGCCCACAGTAGACTTGTGTCAGAAGCCCACCTGAGAAGTGTAAAGGGTTAACTAAGGGGAGCTGACTGGCTGCTGGACCCGAAGGGGAGGTGTCCGTGTGAGCTGTTTTCATTCTCTGGCTTGTCATGGCTAAGGATACATAGATGCTTCTTGTGAACCGGATGTAGAGATGTCTTTTCCCTCACTGGCGGGGCGGCATGGGGGGTGGACACGGCAGAGTGGAGGAAAGCTGAAGGTATTGCCAGTTCGTCAAAGCTGAGGAACGAGGAAGCTAGCGGCCAGGGGAGAAGTGCTTTTGCCTGGGCCAAGAGAGCTCAGGGGAGCAATCCTGTGATTAAAGGTCTTTGGAGAGCCCGTGTAAAGACCCAAGAAAGGACGTCAGCTTGAACTCCCGCCAGGCCTGGAGAGTGTGACGGCAGCTCCTGACGGTACGGTCAGGTAACAGCTTTCCTGCTCCCCTTACTTCTCTTTTCTCACCTCCACTCCTGGGCCCGGAGGAGCCAAAGTCAGGGTAATAAGGATGATAGAGAGGAGAAAACGGAGAACACATTGGTCAGGCATCCATCTGTGGATGTACCAAGGCATCTCTGGGCCATCCCTGTGGATGGAGGGAAGACGTGATGTCTACGCCCGTTCAGTGTTAGAGGAGAGAATCTGCCTATGTCTGCCCCCAGCAGGGGATGCTCTCCCCATTTCTCTAGGCATAGCTAGTCTTTTTTTTTAAATTTTTTTAATGTTTATTTATTTTTGAGACAGAGAGAGAGCATGAGCAGGGAAGGGGCAGAGAGAGAGGGAGACACAGAATGTGAAGCAGGCTCCAGGCTCCGAGCTGTCAGCACAGAGCCCGACGCAGGGCTTGAACTCATGAGCTGTGAGATCATGACCTGAGCCGAAGTCGGACGCTTAACCGACTGAGCCACCCAGGCGCCCGTAGGCATAGTTAGTCTTAATTCCTGCCCTAGTAGAGCCAGGGAAGCCAGTGAGTCACTTCCTGATGAGGGAGTGGGATGAGGGCTCACACGGCTGTTTTTTGGATGGTACAGGGAAGGGGGGCTCTGGAAGCTAGAGAATTTGGGGAAAGGTAATTTCACATGAAGGTTAGAAGGCATAGTTCCGCTATTCGGCATTTATCCAAGAGAAATGAAAAATGTGTCCATGCAAAAACTCGTGCATGAATGTTTATAGCAGTATTATTCTTAATGCCCAAAAAGTGGGTACAGCTGAAATGTCTGTGAACTGATGAGCAGGCAAACAAGACGATATATTTACACATGAATATTACTCAGCAATAAAAAGTAACGAAGCCTGATACATGCTACAGCATGGATGAACTATGAAAACATGCCAAATGAAAGAAGCCAGTCACAAAAGACTGAACGTTTTATGACTCCATTTATGTGAAATGTCCGTAATAGGCAAATCAGTAGCGACAGAAAGATTAGTGGCTGGGGTTTGGGGGCAAATAGGGAGTGACAGCTAATGGGTATGGAATTTCTTTAGGAATGATGCAAATGTCATGAAATCAGATACTGCCAATGATCGTACAACTCTGTGGCTATTAAAAACCACTGCGCTGTATGCTTCAAACAGATGACTTTCAGGGTGTATGAAGTAGATCTCAATAAAGCTGTAAAAAAACTACATATGGTGAAATGCAGAAATAAACAAACAAAACCCCCAACACAAGAAAGTGTAAGATTAAGTAAGGCATGGGGAAGGTACCAGGTAGCTTTTGGACGTGGTGGGTGTGAAGAATGGGCAGGGCAATCCTAGGTGGCATCACCCTGCTTTCAGATGGCAGAATTAGAGGCAGGGCCTTCCAGATGTCACGAAGGGTCTTGCCTGCCTCTCTAGGACTATGGTGGATGCCTCACAGAGAGTCCCTGACAAGGGCCTGGGGACAGGAGGTCCAGCAGATGTCCTCTGCTCTGGGGATTCCTCCCTACCACAAGGGGGAGGTTCTTGAATTGGCGCTTTGAAGATTAAAGAATGAACCCAAGAAAAGAACAACAAAAGCCCCACCGAGGCGTCAATATTTTGCAGTGTCTGCCCAGCCCACAGCAATCCCCATGGCTCAGTCCTTCCCGCCCTCTACCTAGCAGGAGGCCCCCAGAAGCCAGGCTTACTAATGGACCCCCCTGGCAACAGTTACCTGGCCCAGCCTGTCGCCAAAAGCTTCTCAGTGGACACGAGGAGGGTGGGAGGCGCTGGGTTGCAACACCAGATGGGTCTGGGCAACTCTCATTGATGCAGCCCGCGACTTTCCCTCCAAGAAGGGCCCAGCCCAGTCAACACCGGCTTGGGTAGGTGTTGCTTGGCAGACACAATCCTGACCCTGCGGCCTCAGCTGCCTGACGCGGTGTCTTCCCACTTCCAGGTCGGGCAAGATGACTGTAAACCCGGGAAGGTAGAACCTAAGCAAATCATGAGGAACTGAGAAACCCACATTATCAACGTCAAAGAAACTTCAGTTAAAGACTAAATACAGGTGCAGTAGGGAGGTTAGGGATCATTCGGATCAGATTTGTCTGTTTTGAAGATGTTTGAAGCATTTTTTAATAAAGATTTTATTTTTAAGTAATCTCTACACCCAATGTGGGGCTCGAACTTACAACCCCGAGATCAAGAGTCACATGCCCCATTGATTGAGCCAGCCAGGTGCCCCGATGTTTGAAGCATTTAAGAGCACTGGAATATTAAAAGGGGTGTGATTTTTAACTAGATGTTTAAGAGGATTTGAGAAATATTATAAGCAGTTTTTCAAAATTTTTATTTATTTTTGAGAGAGAGAGAGAGCGTGAGTGGGAGAAGGGCCGAGAGAGAGGGAGACAGAGGATCCTAAGTGGGCTCCAGGCTCTGAGCTGTCAGCACAGAGCCCAACGCGGGGCTTGAACTCACACGCCATGAGATCATGACCTGAACCAAAGTCAGATGCTTAACCGACTGAGCCACCCAGGCACCCCAAGGTCTGAGTACTTTTTTTTTAAATTTTAATTTTTTTTATTAAAAAAATTTTTTAACGTTTATTTATTATTGAGAGACAGAGAGAGACAGAGCATGAGCAGGGGAGGGGCAGAGAGAGGAGACACAGAATCTGAAACAGGCTCCAGGCTCTGAGCTGTTAGCACAGAGCCCGATGCGGGGCTCGAACCCACAAACCGCGAGATCATGACCTGAGCCAAAGTCGGATGCTTAACCGACTGAGCCACCCAGGCGCCCCGGTCTGAGTTTTTTAAGCTGGAAACTTGAAACCTGTTTCTTCCCCAAATTAATATTTCCATGCAATTACCATAAGCCAATATTGCAATAAAGGATAGTCTTTACTAAAAAGATGTATATAATTAATGAATATATATATAATAAATGAATATAATCAAGGTTCAAGAGAATTTGATACATTTACAAGTTTTGACTGAATAGTTGCATAAAGATGTTCAAATGTTTGTGGAACTTTTGGTTAAGAAATTTACAAGTTTAATGCATTTGATCATGAAATGTATAAAGAACAAAACGGCATTTATGGTCTACGTCAGGCACTGTTCTAAGCATCTTAAATGTATGAACTCATTTATGCCTCATCACAAAAGGTATGAGGTAGGAGCTATTATTATCCCCATACTACGGATGATAAAACTGAGGCACACAGAGGTTGAGAAATCCAGCCAAGGGCCTGTGGACATACAAGTGGCAGAAACAGATACAAACCAGGCAGTCGGGTCTGGCTGAGCCTCATGCTTAACCATGAAGCTCTGGAGGCTGCCAGATCGTAAAGACCGTGCGACACCATCGACTAACAACCTGTTCCCCTAAGCTGGTGGGAAGTGGCTGCTCTTATTTACAAATGAGTCTTAACTGAGACAATTGAAGTGGGTGAATGATACACAGCAACCCTCAAAACATTCACATCTTGTGCCCCTTCGAGAGGGCTTGGTGGGGGCTTCCAGCCTGGGTACCCGAAGTCAGGGGGAATATCTGAAATACTTCACAAGTGGTAGGTCGAAGAGCAGGCGAGGTCAGGACGCGTTGGTGGTGTCTCACTCCTGGCTGGCGGTGTCCTTTGAGATCTTGTGCCCTAGCACTGCCCCCCTCTTCCCATTTGGCTTTTCTCTAGTTCTCTGCCCTGATTGGCCCCTCTGCAGTGTTCAGGAACCTGGTTTCTGATGGGCAAGTGTCTGTGGCCAAAATGTGGCACCTGCTACTTGGCAGCTGTAACTCCTCTCTCCTTTCTCATTAAAATTCATTTCAATTACTGAGGAAATACATGCTCGGTGCAACTAAGTCAGACAATAACAGAAGTGTAAAAAAATAAAAGGTAAGACCCCAACGGAAGACCTACATCTTTAATAATCTTGTCTACACTTACAACACTCACTTGTTTTACAAAATTGGGATCATACTAATTTCATAATGTACAAATTCTTTATTTTTTAAAGTTTATGTATTTTGAGAGAGGGAGAGCGAGAGGGGAAGGGGCAGAGAGAGAGAGAGAGAGAGAATCCCAAGTAGGCTCTGTGTTATCAGCACAGAACCCGACGTGGGGCTCGAACTCACAAACTGGTACATCATGACCTGAGTCGAAATCAAGAGTTGGATGCTTAACTGAGCCACCAAGCCACCCCCAAATTCTCTATTAACTTAATAATATATTGCGGGCATTTTTCCAAATGAGTAGTCACTTCCTCACTCTTTTACAGGCTTCAAAGTATCCCATCTGTGTTTAAAACAGCAAGGTCCAAAAGAAATATAACGTGAGCCATACATGCAATTTAAAATTTTCTAGTGGCTACATTGAAATAAAGGAAATGAACAAGTGGTATTGATTTTAATACTCTGTTGTACTTAACCCAGTAGGTCCGAAATATTTTCACTTCAACATGTAAACAATATATCATCACTGAGATTTTTTTTACATTATTTAAAAATACTCTTTGAAATACAGCGTGTATTTTACACTAACAGCATGTGTGAAAAACTCACATTTCACGTGCCGGGTAGCCACACGTGGCCAGTGGCTATCGTACTGGATGGCATAGACTTCAACCATAATTTATTTAACTGTGTGTCTGCTGATGAAGACAGAGATTGCTTCCAATGTTTGCTATTGTAAGCAATGCTACCATGAACATTCTTATGCTTATCACGTTACACACGCATGTGATTATTTCTGGTAGGATAGATTTATAGAAGTGAGGTTTCTAGGTCAGAGAGTTTATGCATTTTATAGTATAATAGATATAGCTAAATTACTCTCTAATAAGGCTAAACTAATTTATACTTCCAGCAACAGTACATAAGAATGATCATTTTCCCACATTCCTGCCAAATTGGATGGCATTCCTTTTTTAAAAATTCTCATTTCTCTCTGCCCTTTTGCATCTGTATGCTAGCACACTGCATTGCATCATGAAGGGGAGACCATTTCAAAGCTGGATTTTTTTTTTTTTTCTATTGGCTGCCACTATCAGCCAGATAGAAGATGTGTCTGGCTGTGTAGGTGAAAGAAAACCCAGTATACATTGGCTCAAATAAATCACCTTTTTTTTCTCACGTAAAAAGAAGTATGGAACAAGGTGGCCGCTCGTGGTGGTTGACCCAATGATCACTGAAACCTTCAAAGTTTTTTTTCTGTCTTTCTAATTTAATATTCTTAGCTGGTGGGCTTTTCTCTCTTCGTGGTTGTCATCTTATGGTCACAAAGTGGCTGCCACCACTCCAGACGAATGTCTGTGTCCCAGGAAGGAAGGAAGGGGAGGTAGATGGCACTAGCTACTTCTTACCCAGCCACACTTGGTAGGATTCCAGACCTTCAAGAATCTGTGAGGTAAAAATGTTCTTGTTTCAAGCCCCTAAGTTTTGGGCCGACTTGTTATGCAGCAACGGATAGCTAACAGAGTGCTCTTGGAAGACCATCTCTTTCCAAGCTACCGACTCCCATCTCTGTATCATTTTCTTGCCCTTAAAAAACTCACTCCTTTTCACAGGGCAAGGGCAGCTGTGGTTGAAAGGGAAAGGTAATTTACAGCCATTCAGAGAGCAGAGAAGCCCTGGGCAAACTTTCCCCATCTTTTCACGCTTTCTGATAAGTTTCTTGGGATTTCATCTCAGAAGAGAGGCCAGGGAAGGAGATACTTTGATCTCCACATGGACTCAGGTTTCTGTGACGAACCCTCCTGGCCTCCCTCTGCACCCCTCACTGATTCTGCCCCAAGGGAGGTGAGACTCGATTGGTGCACCATGCCTCACCCAGCCTCCTCTGGGCTTTCTGGACTCCGTAGGCCTGCCTGCAGGGAGAATGCAGGGGGTGGTATAGCTTCCCAGAAGCCTCTGCCCACAAACAGAAAGGGAAATTCAGATCAGAGGGAGCATATGACACAGTCCTCCGGGTGGCTCATCTCAGCCATGCCCTCCAATTGGACTCGATGAGTAAGTAAGCTGGTTTGATCTATCTCGGTGTCTAAGTTCTCATTGGTTCCAAGTCACGAGGGAAGGAGAGGTTCTGCTTGTTGTTTCCACCTTGAATATATATATCCGAATATATATATGTGTGTGTGTGTGTGTGTGTATGAACATATATATATATATATATATATATATATATATATATATATATGTATATGTATATATTCAAAGACACTGCACTGCACTTTTTATGAAGATATAAAACAAGTTTTATATAAGGGAAGGATCAGGCAACTGGGTCATTGTGGGTGTGTGGTGTGAGGCCGGTTGGGACAGAGGTTGCAACATGTCTTGGTTCAACCTGTGTCCCCGATATTGAGGGCAACTGAACGAGTGTGTCTACACCCATTCGTCCCTCTGATGTATCAAGGACAGTGAATCCTGGGTCCCCCCTTCCAGCTCATCCTTCCCTTCTCTGGGCAGATCTCCCATGGGCCTGCGGGGCTGGGCTTTGACCCCACCTCCCTTCCCTGCAGAGAGGACAAGGACTCAGTGAGGCTCTGACCCCACAGGGAGGGTCTTGACTCCTGCATAGCACCTGCCGGCCACAGCCCCGCTTGGGACCTCACGTGGAGGGTGTGGAGCAGCGTCCCCCCCACCCCCGAAGCTGCACCGGCCCCTGCTGCTTCCCGGCATCCCCGATCTCTGTTCAATGCGTGATTTTTTACGATCGATCTTATATCCGGCACAATCAGATTTATGGCTCCTCCATCTTATGAAATTACACAGATGTTGCTTCTCTCCAGGACAGTAAAAGGCAATAACATTCTTGCAGATTTCGACAGCAGGCAATTCAATAAAGGGCCATGTATATTTTATAAGTACAATAAAGACAAGGCTCTCTGCCCGCACTGCGGCCCGCCAGGACCCAGAGCTGCACTGGGCGGCCTCCCGCACCCCCCTTCCTGTCTGTTTGTCGATCAGGTCTCTCCCACTGCCACATGGGGGACCGGGGAGATTTATCCCCTTTCTGATCCATTATTTAAGTTTGGCTCCAGGGACCCTGCAATGGGGGCTGTTTAAAATTTAAAGGTGTTTGTGGAACTTAATACTTTCCTCCTCCTGATTTGCACTATAAAATTTTATCTATATTTTTGTTGCCCCATAAAACGTTTCTATCTTATCGGGATGGCTTGTCCTTTTACGGGCAAAGCCATAAATACCTGATGAGGTGAGGGTTGGTGGAAGGTCTCATAGAGGAGTCCTAGGGGGAGACAGGAGAAGACAGCCTTCCCCTGATCTGCCACAGACACCCTGGGTGGCCGGAGGCCGGGGAGGGGGCTGGGCACCATACTGTTCGGAGGCTCGATTTCTTCACCTGTACAGTAGGGAGAACCATGGCACTCACCAGATAGGGCTGTTGCAAGGATTTGGGGACACGTGGCACCAGGAGTGTTTGCTGGGTGCCGGCCACAGCGTGTGCAAAGGCCCAGAGCTGTGAAGAGTGGAGGGAAGGGGCTCCATCTCCAGGGCAGGATTGCAAGGTGCCAGGCCAGGCTGGGAGCAAATACCTGTGGCCAGCTCAGCATTCACTCACCTCTCTGTGCCTCGGTGTCCTCATTTATACCATCGAGGTCCCTGCCTCACGGCAGCGCTGTGTGGATTAATGACTTCATTCCTGCAAAATGACTACCTTGGTGCCCTGCACACGGTAACCACTTGGCGAGAGTCAAGTGTGGCTTTTGGTATTTTTACAGGCAGGGCAGGCAGTGGGGCAAGGCAGGCGACGTGCCCAGGTCACAAATTGCAAGGAGGCCTTGCTCTCAGAGGTGTGCAGGTGCAGGGTTAGCACCCGAGAGCGAGGCCTCCTTGCATCTCGTGCCCTACGTGCCTCCCTTGCCTGCCTTAGCCCTGGCCCTGCTACCGAGGCCTCTTCCGTGGAGGCAGGTATGCAGACATGGCCGAACGGAAGCAGAACCTGGGATGACGGTGGCGGGGGAGCAGTGTTCACCGTCAGTGAGAGCAACACCTTCCGGAGCTCTAGGCCTTGCTGGAACGAGATGAACGGCTTTTGGTGTTCCCCAGGCCAAGCCAGGCTGGAGCTTTCAGCTCATACTCACCGATGCCTGCTCTGTGCCAGGTACTTGCTGGGCAAGTCAAGCCTGAACTTCACCCTCAAGGAGCACCCGGACAAGCTGTAGGGACGGACACAGACAGGCGTGGGCAGGGATCAGGGGCTGCGGTGGGCACACGGGAGCGAAGGGGCTTCTTTGGGTGAGGATGTGAGATGAGTCAGGAGAGGCTTCTCAAAGGAGGTCTCCTGAGCTGGACCAAGAAGGACGAGGAGGAGTTCGCCAAAGCGAGAAGGGCACTCCTCCCGGGGAGGGCAACGCGAGCCCAGGCTCGGAGTGTGAAATGCGTGATTGATAGGTACCAAGATGGGAGGTCAGTGTCTGGGTGGGGAACCTTGTTCCTTGAAACTTCTGGTTACAACAGAGACCTCAGCTGACATCAGCAGGAGTTCTGGAGCTGGGATGGCCCCCAGAGCCACTCCAGGCGGAGGCAAGGAGGCCAGACCTTGTACTTCTGTGCTAAGCAGTCACTGGACCGCCATCCCAAGGCGAGGAGGAAGGTCCATCAGCCAACGGTGATTTCGGGGCATGAGTTTAGTGTGAGCCGTCAGCAGGCAACACTCCTAGCAGCTGAGGGAGTGGACGCCCTGGTCCTGGGGGGATCTCAGGAGCTCATCACAGCCTCCAGGACACCAGCCTCACCCTGTCAGGGGAAAGGGCTGGGTGCCCGTCCCAACAGAAATACAGACAGACCTGCCACATCATATTCACTGGGATGTCTGCTATCCACAAAACCAGAAAAATAGCATGCATGGCTGAGGGTGTGGAGAAGCGGTGGTAAAATACACACAGCATAAGCTTTATCATCTCAACAATTTCTAAAGCACACAGTTCAGTGACGTTAAGTACATTCATAGTGCAAACGGGTTGTAGTTGGTGGGAATGCAAAGCGCTGCGGCTCCTCAAAGAATTAGAATAGAATTACCACGTGATCCAGCCATCCCGCTTCCGGGTATACGTCCAAGTGGATCGAAAGCAGAGACTCCGAGAGATAATTGTACGTCGTGTTCATAGTAGCATTACTCACAGTAACCAGAAGGTGGGAGCTATCCACGTGTCTACTGATGGATGAGTGGATACGTATATATAAAAGGATATCATTCAACCTTAGAAAGGCAAGGAAGGGGCGCCCGGGGGGCTCAGTCGGTTAAGTGTCCGACTTCAGCTCAGGTCATGATCTCGTGGTTTGTGAGTTTGAGCCCCGTGTCGGGCTCTCTGCCATCAGCCCAGAGCCCCCTTCAGATCCTCTGTCTCCCCCGCTCTCTCTCTGCCCCTTCCCTGCTCACGTGTGCACTCTCTCTCTCTTTCAAAAACAAATAAACATTAAAAAAATAAAATTAATAAATTTTTAAAAATTCCACAGGCATCTTGGTGGCTCAGTCAATTAAGCATCTGACTTTTGATTTCGACTCCGGTCATGATTTCACAGTTCATGGGTTCAAGGCCTGCTTTGGACTCTGCTTATGATTCTCTCTCTCTCTCTCTCTCTCTCTCTCTCTCTCTCTCTCTCTGTCTCTCTCTCTGCCCCTCCCCTGCTTATGCACACACTCTCTTTCAAAATAAATAAACTTTAAAAATTAAAAAAAAGAATTCCAGAACTAGAGGTTATAGGACAAGGAGTGCTCTGGGCCATCCCTCTTCTGGGCATGCGGTCTTTGTGAGAGCTGCTATTTTGTGCAAGGTCATCCTAACCCCTGGAGCTCAGAGAATGGCCAACAGGTGGGTGCTGTGTCACTTGGGTCCTCAGGGAAGCAGGAGCTGAGAGGGTTAGGAATGCAAATGGTCCTTTGGGGAGTAAGCCCCGGGAAGGGAGCCGGGAGGAGGAAGCAGGCATGGGAAGGGGACCACTGGTTGTGGTTTGGGCCTGACATAGGCTGTGTCCCCAGCCAAAAGCTCTGGGACAAAGGCTGTCAGTTGAAGGAGTCCCATGTTGGATCCTTCTACCACAATCTTGCGGGCCGCCGTCGTTGGCTGCTGCCACCTCAAGAAGAACATGACCTCGGCTCAAAAGCTGAGGCAGACTTGAAAGAATTAACAGCTGGAGGCTGGCAGCTGACTTCCTTCCCCCCAGCTGGGCAGTGAGTTCTTCCTTGAAGGGAATTTCTGAGCAGGGCATCTCCACGTCCTCACAGCTGTCTACCCACTCTGAACCGGTGAGTCCTATCCTAGGACTTAGGATCTCGGATCCTAAGTCAGGCTCTCTGGACAGCCAGAGCTGTGACACGGCCAACTCTGGAGCCCTTGGTGGCCACGTTCTGTCATGTGGACGTAAGGGTTGAGGGCAGGGGAGGCAGGTTTGTGGAGGGAGAGGGGGTGAAGCAGGGGTGCAGAGAGAAGAAACAACGAGACAGAGAGAGAAGCCCACAGCACTCATTTCCTGGTGCCAATTTTAAGGCTTAGCTGCCTTGCCCCCCCCCCCCCCCAGCCTGGTAGTTCACCATGTTCTTTCCCAAGATTCTGCTGTCCCTCCTTTTGTTTAAACCAGTCATTAAAAAGGTTTTATTTTGTTTTTGAGAGAGAGACAGAGAGACAGAGAGACAGAGTGTAAGCAGGGGAGGGGCAGAGAGAGAGAGGGAGACACAGAAACCCAAGCATACTCCAGGCTCTAAGCCATCCGCACAGAGCCCAATGCGGGGCTCGAACTCACGAACCGCAAGATCATGACCTGAGCCAAAGTCGGACGCTCAACTAACTGAGCCACCCAGGTGCCCCTAATGTTTATTATTTCTGAGAGAGAGAGAAACAGCATGAGCAGGAGAGGGGCAGAGAGAGAGGGATTCCGAAGCAGGCTCCAGGCTCCAAGCCATCAGCACAGAGCCTGACGCGGGGCTCGAACTCACGAACCATGAGATCATGACCTGAGGCAAAGTCGGATGCTTAACTGACTGAGTCAACGAGGCGCTCCTAAACCAGGCATTTAAGAAAAATCACTATAACCCAGACCTTTAGCCAATCCAGGGAGGATTTGCCAGGGCTGGAGGAAGGGGAGGAGGAAGAGAGTCAAGAGGAGGAGAATACGGAAAAGTTGTGGCTGATGGCTGTCCTGCCCCTCCGCAGGCATCTCTGGGGATTCATTGCGACCTTTCTCAGACTGGGGATGATCCTTCCCGGATTCTGGGTGCTGACAAGTGAAGACACAGATCGGACTGTCCCAGAGCCTTTCCAGGGCTCCCCGACTTGAGCCATTAGGGTCACATTGTTGCTGCATTCTCACTGGTCAGTGGGCCAGGAGGCCTGTTTCTCTGGCAGAAACTAACTGGGCACTGAAACTCACCATCCCTCATCAACCCCTGGAGATGACAGAATAGGATTTATAAAATTGAAAAAGAAGAGTACTCGAAAGCAATGAAGAGAATGTTCTGAGCCATGGAACCCAAGGACTGTCACCCAGCTGGATTCCATTGGCCAGAGCCCGTCACCAGGCCAGCCCAAGGCCAGCAGTCACAAGGATGGGGAATGAGGCTCTGCTTCTTGATGGAAGGAGCTGCAGGGTCACATGCAAGAGATTTCTGCCCTCGTATTTTTTCTTTTCCATTTACCGTGCCGTGGCAGATTGCAAACACAGTAGATTGCCCACCTTAGATGCCTGCCTCTTCTTATCCCCATGCTACAGATGAGGAAACTGAGAGTCAGAGAGTTTCAGTGATTTCCTCAGGGTCCCACTGCCAGCGAAGAAGGGAGTAAGGATGTGGGACTAGAACGTAGTCTAATTTCAAAACTCTTGTGTCCTCAATGTTAGCAAAAGGCGAGAGGTGGAGAATCACTCTGCCCCTTTGAGGTGGGTCACTCACTGGCAGAGGCTGTGGCCCTCACAGGGAGCGGGAACGCAGAATTCCAGGGGAACTTGACCCTTTCTAGGCCCCTGCGTTTTCTTAGTGGGCACTTAATTTCCAAAGGAAATCTCTTGAGGAGAATCCTAACTTTGTGTTAGATGAACTCAAAGGCAAGGAGCTTTTGCTTCATACAGAGAACATGTGGAGCTTTGAGAGGTCCAGGACAGACGAATGCAAGAGGGCAGGAGGACCAGAGTGTGTGGGACAGAGAAAAGGAAGTAGGAGGGGAGACCGAGGTGTCGGAAGAAGGGTGATTTTGAGAGAGAGAGAAAGGTAGCTTGGTGATAGACAGACAGATAGATAGATAGATACGGATGTAGAGTCACAGAGAAGCATTTAAGTGAAGATGGAAAGCAAAGGATAGAGTGTGAATTGAGAGAGAAAACAGAAAAGCAAAGTGAGAAGAGAAAATCATTAAGAAACAGAGGCACAGAAATATAGAAAACAGCAATCGATGGACGGAGAGAAGGAATTTAACATAAAGGCACAGAGCCGAATGCAAGAGAGAGACATCAAGAAAGGAGGAGAGAGAGAGAGATGGGGGAGAAAGAAAGAAAACGTCACAATAAGAAAGAACAGAACAGGTGGAGACCAAAAGTAATGAAGACATAGGCAGAGAGAGGGAGGGAGGAAGGAAGAGAGAGAGAGAGAGAGAGAGAGAGAGAGAGAGAGACAGGAATGACAGGAGGGGGCAAGGAGACAGACAGGAGGGAAAGAAGGCTGCCCAAGGAGGAGGCGGATGCTGGGAATTGCCCTCCCTCTGCTGTCTGCAGGGAGGCTGACACCAAGGGGCGGCGACTCCCCCTCCACTGGGGACGACCCGCCCCTGCCACTGCAGCCCCGAAGCCCCCTACCCCCACCCCCCGCGGTACCAAGAAATCAAAGACAGGAGGTATTTGGGTGCAAGTATCCCTCATTCTGAACAGAACCATTAATGTATTCTAAAAAGCTTTTTAGCTGTGGCCTGCTCTGCATGTTATTAATTTCTTTATTACAGATCTTGTTATTTTCAGAGGTCCCCGGGGACCCATTAACAACAGGTTTTTATGGGAAAGAAGTCGGTTAAAGTGGTGGGAATAACTGCTCCTCAGCCCTGAGTCAGTAATCGGAGTTGCACCGAGGATAATGTAGGCTGTTTTAATTTCCAAAATAGCAACAGTTCAGACATTTAATTGCAGTTTTATGCCCTTTTTTCATGCTGCCGAGTGTAAAATATGTGACCAGTAATATATAACGGCTAACCACTGCGCCCCAGCCTGCCCCAGCTTCCTGGTCTCTCCTGGAGAGGGACGCAGGGAGGAAGGAAAGAAAGAAGGGAAGTGGGAGGAAAGGAGGGGGAAAGAGCGAAAAAAGTCCCTCGGTGGCTTTGCTGGAGCTCGAACCACTATACGGATTCAGTTCTGCCTCTCCCCTCACATCCTCCCCGACCCTTTCTCCAGCTCAGTGCCCTTGACTCGAAAACTTCATATTCCACCACCCCCCCCCCCATTTTTTCTCTGCCGTTTCTACCTTCCCCACAGGTTGTGAGCACCTGGCCCAGGTGACCACAGGGGACCAAGTGCGACAGGGTGATAGGGTTGGCCTCTGTCACAAGTTCCCCTTCCTGCCCTCCCCCAACCCGTGACCTACAAACTCCCAAGGAAACGCACCAATGAAAGTGCATGGATGGCACGCACCAGTGACATTCCTTTGCGCCTTTTCCTGGGCAGGCCACCCTGACCCCCAGTAAAGGCACGGGCCACCCATCCTTGCTGTCCTGACTCCCCACCTGCTTGGTTGGGCCCGCCGCCCTGGGCTTTGTCTCTCTAGGACCCGTGGGGTCCTAGTGTCTTACACTCTGTTTTCCTGAGCCTCTCCTGTGTCCCCTCTTGCGGCCACACCCAACTGACCATCCCCTAAAAGAACACAGAACAATCTCTTAATGTGGCAACAGACGGGAAGCCTTTTCTGAGTGAACCGCGCGAGTGTGTCGGGGGCTGATGTACGGAGACCAGGCAGCTGGCTCAGCGATGAGCACCCCGCTGGCCACTGTGAGGTCTGGACAGTTGAAAAGCTGCTTGTCTGGTGGGTGACACCAGCCCGCGTTTCTTCTCTGATCCCTTCCTCCCTTGGGGGCCAGGAAAACCTAGTCACGCGTGAGCTCCGGGAAAGCTGACATGGCACTAGAGGGCAAAGCCCAAAGCAGGTGGGGCACGTGGTGCAAATTTATTGAGCCAACGACAAGGATTTCCCTTTCCCCCTTTAGTTCCTGCCATCCTGGCACCCACAAGTGGAGTGTGAGCTTCCCTCCTTGGATACCGCTTTACTCTCTCTGCGAACAAGGTGCCTCATGTGAGCAACAGGCAATTCATCAAAGTTCTTGATTTTACACAACCCCAGCTGTGGGGGTTCGTGCCTCGGCTTTGCGTTAACTCTCTTCTCTGAGAACTGCCCCTGGATTTCCAGGGGAGGGCATCCAGCTGTGTTTTACCAGGAGACTCGTGTCCCTTGGGCATAGCTAACTGGACCAGGTGTGGACACGTGACCCAAGGTGAGATTTTTCACAGAGCAAAGGAGTCTCAATCGATGGCTGAAATTATACCTTGCTTAAATTTTTTTAACGTTTATTTATTTTTGAGAGAGAGAAAGGGAGAGAGCGAACAGGGGAGGGGCAGAGAGAGAGGGAGACACAGAATCAAAGCAGGCTCCAGGCTCTGAGCTGTCAGCACAGAGCCCAACGCGGGGCTCGAACTCTTCAACCGCAAGATCATGACCTGAGCCGAAGTCGGACGCTCAACTGACTGAGCCACTCAGACACCCCTGGAATTATAACTTCGACACTGTAAACCGTAAACTTAGAAACTGTAGAACCATAATATTGCTTGTGCTGGAATGTTCTATTGTTAACTTGGGTAAGCTACGAACTACCTCTCCCAGAATCTCTTTCCAGAGTAGAGTTGTCTGAAAGAGGAATTTGGAAGTGGAAATGCAGTAGCTGCTGTTGTTCTATGATGGTCTTTGTGGTCAAATATAGTGATGACAGATGCTGAGGTGTCGGGGCGATCATGTTACTTTTGTCCTATAGTCTATTAACATGGAGTATAACATTGATTGATTTTCATATGTTGAACCAACCTGTATTCCTACAATAAATCCCACTTGGTCACGGCACATAATGTTTCAGTTGATGAATTTTTAAGTTGATGAATTTGGTTTCCTAGTATTTTGTTAGGGATTTTTACACATATGTGCCTAATGGATATTGGTCGATAGTTTTTCTTTTCATGTGATATTTGTTTGCTTTTGGTATCATGATAATTACTAGCTTCACAGAAAGAGTGAGAAACACTTTCTCCTTTTCTATTTTTTGAAAGAGTTTGTGAAGGATCTGTGTTAATTCTTTAAAAGTTCAGTAGAATACACCGGTGAAGCCATCTGCTTCTAGGCTTTTCTTTGTGGAAAGTTTTTGATTACTAATGGTTACTGGTGACAAGTCTATTAAGTTATTCAACTTGAAAAACAAAAAAGCCAGTGTCAATAGTTCGTCTTCCTAGATGTGTGTCCATTTCATTTAGGAATTATTTAATTTGTTCATAGTATTCCTTTATAATCTTTTTTATTTCTACAAGGTCAATAGGGCTATCTCCTCTTTAACTTCTGATTTTTGTAATGTGAGTCTTCTCTGGAAATGAGACTTTGAAGGACACCCACCCATTCTGCCCCTTCTAACGGCTGCCAGCTTTTTACAGTAGTCACAGTAAAAGGGCTAATGCAGAGCCAGGAAGAGGGGAGATGAGAAGAGCGAACGTTAAAATGCCATAAAGCTTGCTGTTCCTACTGAGGTGCAGCTATTGGCTTGAAAAAAATAATAATAAATGCTTCCCAGATTGCTGCAAACCTTTGGTTAATTTCCCGAGTTCTGAAAAAGTTGTTTCTGACAATTCTTGCCAGTGTTTTCATTACTTTTATGGCAGAGGGAATTTTCAGAGGTCCTTACACTGCCATTTTTGCTGACGTCATTCCTCCTTTTTCTTAGAGGTACCTAAAATAATAGTGTTTCTTACAATTGTTGACATCTTAGATTTGATAAAATATGGTAAGCCTTAGCTGTAAAACACAGCTAATGAACTAATGGGAGAGTTAAGGATAAGGTGACACTAAATGCTACACAATAAAAAAAATAGGGGGTGGGGTTGATATATAAATTAAATGTCTTAGTCCTTACATTGTTGTGGAAAATGATAGAGATACTGATTATTAACCGATAAAAAGGAAAACAGAAAAAAGACAGGAAGAAAGAACAAAGAAAAGCCAAGTGAAGAGACACATACAGACACAAAATAGATGTTATAAATAATTACAAATAAAATAATAATCACAAAGTAAATAAATTAAATTCGTCCATTAAAAGATATTTTAATTTTTCAGATTGGTTTAAAAATTCAGCTGTCTACCCTATTTATAAGAGACACACCTAAAAAAGTGAAGTAGGTTGTAGTAAATGTATAGATAAAAATACACAGTAAGTTATGAGTAAATACTAACCAGAAAGGAGCTGGTATAACAATGTTGATACTAAACCAAGTAAGCTTTAAAGAGCAATATTAAGAAAAGTGGGTGATATTTATAATGAAAAGAACAACTTTCTAGGAAAAGATAACACTGAACTTGATACAGCCTAGAATTCATTAAGCAAAAATTGACAAGTCCCCAGTTATAGTAGGAGATTTAAACACATTTGAGATGGAAGAAGGAGAAAAAAAAACCTAGTAAGAATAAAGAAGATATAGAAGGGGCACCTGGGTGGCTCAGTCGGTTGAGCATCTGACTTCAGCTCAGGTCATGTTCTCACTGTTCGTAAGTTCAATCCCCACATCGCTCACTGCTGTTGGCCTGTCAGTGAAGAGCCCACTTCAGATCCCCTGTCCCCCTTTCTCTGCACCTCCCCCATTTGTGTTCTCCCCAAAATAAATAAATATTAAAAAAAGAAGATACAGAAGACTAGAAAATAACATTGATAAGCTTGATATAAAGAACCCCTGTAGAATACTGAATGTAGCAAATGGAGATATATAGTCTCTTCATGTATATGAGGAATGTTTATAAATATAAACCCATTCTAGTACATAAAATTGTTATTTCACAAAAAAATAACAGAGAAACACTATCACACAGACCTCACAAAATTAGAATTTAATAATAAAGGCTAGCTAAAGTGGAGAAACATCTCTAAATAGTTATGGATTAAAGAAGAGATTATAACACCAACTACAAATATTTATAACTGAACAATTTTTTAAAAACATTTTTAATGTTTCTTTCTGAGAAAGAGAGACAGATAGAGTGTGAGTGGGGAGGGGAGGAGCAGAGAGAGAGAGAGAGAGAGAGAGAGAGGGAGAGAGAATCTGAAGTAAGCTCCAGGCTCTGAGCTGTCAGCACAGAGCCTGACATGGGGCTTGAACCCATGAACCATGAGATCATGACATGAGCTGAAGTTGGAAGCTTAACTGACGGAGCCACCTAGGCGCCCCTAACTGAGCAATTAAAACTCTACACATCAAAACTTGTAGGTTGTGTTAAAGTGGAAATTAGAAAATTATAGCCTTAAGATAACTTGAACCAAATTTTCAATGCAAGAAGATTAAAAGAAACTAGAACAAAGAAGCAACAAAAGTTAGCAACAAAATCAAAAGTTGATTCTTTGAAAGGACTAATAAAACAGATAACCTCTGGTAAGGTTAATGAAGAGAAAAAAGAAACTTTTAAAAAAGGGACATAAGTACAGACACAATAGAGATGAAAAGGATCATAAGGCAATGCTTTGAATAACTCTATGCTAATACATTTAAAAACGTATATGGAATAGATATCTGTTTTATATATCTAAAATTGATCAATATTAGCTTCAGAAAAAAATAGAAAGCACAAATAGATCTATAACCACTTAAGAATTTGACTACAATGAAAACATCAGAACTTAGACATTTTTTCAGATGAATTTTACCAAAATTTCAAGAAACAGGTAATGCCTGTCTTGAACTATTTCATGAACAGAAAGGGAATAAAGCTTCATTTCCATCTCCTTTTCTGTGGCTGAGATGACCTTGAAGTCAGAATTGGAAAAAATAGTATACAGAAAGAAAAACAATAGGCCAGTCTCACTTAAGAACCTAGATGTAAAAATCCTTTAAAAAAGTTAGTAAAATGAAGGGTGCCTGGGTGGCTCAGTCAGTTAAGCCTATGACTCTTGATTTTGGTTCAGGTCATGATCTCACGGTTCGTGAGTTCAAGCCCCACATTGGGCTCTGTGCTGAAAGTGTGGATCTTGTTTGGTTTTCTCTCTCTCTCTCTCTCTCTCTCTTTCTCTCCCTACCCCTCCCCACTTTTCTCTCTCTCTCAAAATAAATAAACTTTTTAAAAAGTTATCAAAACGAATCCTAAGTTTTACACTAAAAACACACCAAGATGAAATCAAATTTATTATAGGAAGACAATGATGGTTTAGTATTAGTAAATCTATTGGTGCAGTTCACCACATTAACAGATTAAAAATAAAATCATTTTAAATTTCAATAGATGGAAACAAACCATTTGAAATAATAGTAAAATAATTAAACTCTTAGAAAGCTATTAATATAAGAAAACTTTTTTAATTTTTTAATGTTTATTTACTATTGAGAGACAGAGAGAGACAGAACATGAGCAGGGGAGGAGCAGAGAGGGGAGGAGACACAGAATCCAAAGCAGGTTCCAGGCTCCAAGCTGTCAGCACAGAGCCCGACACGGGGCTCGAACTCATGAGATCATGACCTGAGCTGAAGTCGGACGCTCAACTGACTGAGCCACCCAGGCGCGCCAAGGAAAAAATTTTTAACCTACCTTTGAAATATTAGAGGCAATCCCTTTACTTTTGTACTGAAGAGAAACATGTGCAACACCAATTATATCATCCATAAAAAAAATCATTGATAAGCTGTACTTCATTAAAATTGAAAACTGCTCTATGAAAGACAAAAATCAAGAGAATTGTAAAAACATACCACAGGTTGGGAGAAAACATTTACAAGAGAAGTATTTGATAAAGACTGTTATCCAAAATATACAAATAACTCTTAAAACTCAACAATAAGAAGACAAACATCCCAATTTAAAGAATGGGCAGAAGACCCGAAGAGATACTTCGCTAAAGAAGATACCTAGATGTCCAATCAACATATGAAAAGATGTCCCACATTATATATCATCAGGGAAATGCAAATTCAAACAACAATGAGCTATCACTACACGCCCATAAAAATGGCAAACATCCTGAACACCGACAACATAAAGTGCTGACGAGGATATTGAGCAACAGGAAATAATTCGTTGCTGGTGGGAATGCAAAATAATACAGCAACTTTGGAAGACAGTTTGGCAGTTTCTTAAGAGAACTAAACATACTCTTACCACATGACCGAGCAATCACACTCCTTGGTATTTACTCAAAGGAGTTGAAAACTTATGTCCACACAAAAACCTGCACAGGGATGTTTGTAGCAGCTTTATTCATAATTGCTAAAACACGGAAGCAACCAAAATGTATTTCGGTAGGTGAATGGATAAATCAACTAAGGTACATCCAGGCAATGGAATAGTATCCAGTGCTAAAAAGAAATGAAACATCAAACCATGAAAAGTCATGGAAGAACCCTAAGTGCACATTGCTAGGTGAAAGAAGCCAATCTGAAAAGGCTACCTGCTGTATGTTTTCAACCATATGATGTTCTAGAAAAGGGAAACTATGGAGACAATAAAAAGAAGAGTGGTTTCCAGGCGTGCAGAGAAGGAGAGATTTTTAGGGCAGTGAAAATAGTCTGTATGCTATTGTCGTGATGATAATAGGTCTGAACCCACAGAATGTCTGTATAACACGAAGAGTGAACTAGCCTAAGGTAAGCTATTGACTTTGGATGATTATGATGTGTCGATGTAGCTTCATCTTTGGTTAAAAAAAAAAAAGTTCCATTCTGGTGAATAAATGTTGACAATGGGGAGGCTATCCATGTGTGGGGACAAGGAATATAAGGGAAATCTCTGTACCTTACTCCTAATTTTGTTGTAAAGGCAAAACTGCTCTAAAAAAAATTGTTTAAAAAAATTGTTTTTTTAAAAAAAGAAATACGTGGGAAAAAGAAAATAAAGAAAGACACTCGGGGCGCCTGGGTGGCGCAGTCGGTTAAGCGTCCGACTTCAGCCAGGTCACGATCTCACGGTCCGTGAGTTCGAGCCCCGCGTCAGGCTCTGGGCTGATGGCTCAGAGCCTGGAGCCTGTTTCCGATTCTGTGTCTCCCTCTCTCTCTGTCCCTCCCCCGTTCATGCTCTGTCTCTCTCTGTCCCACAAATAAATAAAAAAACGTTGAAAAAAAAAAATTTAAAAAAGAAAAAAAAAAAAAAAAAAAAGAAAGACACTGAACTTGATACAGCCTAAAATGGTAAAGGTAATATAGGTAATGGTAAAGGTAATAAGAAAGGTAAGAATACATTCAACATTATTCATGAAAAAAATACATATATCTATTAAGCTAAGCACTGGACGATACAGAAGCAAGGAAAACAAAGTTCCTGTTCTTAGAGAGCTTACATTCTAGTGGAAGGAGGCAGACAAAAACAAACCAATAATGTGTAATATGTTAATCCTAAAAAGAGAAATAATGTAGGGTAAAGGGGATAAAGAAAACTGTGTGTATACGCATGTGTGTGTTATTTTAATAGGGATGGGGAAGGCCTTACTGATTCCATGCTAGTTTAAAAAGACCTGAACTTCATGAAGGAGTGAACCAGGTCGGATAAAGTAGCTCTAGTCAGTGGGAATAGCAAGTAAAAACATCTTTTATATGATTTTTTATGTAGAAAATTCAAAAAAATATACACCATTAGAACTAATAAGAGAATTTAGCAAGGTTGCCAGATACAAGATAAATATATTCAAAAACCACTTGGGTTTCTATGCTATAGCAGCTACCATTTAAGACACAGAATGTGAAAAAGCAAAAGACTTCATTTACAACAGCAACAAGATCAGCATAACTATGACTAAATGTAACAGAAGATGCATAAGACCTATGTAAAAAATGAATTATATACCTTTTTTGATCTAATAAAATTGAATCAAATAACATCTAATATCATCTAATAAAGAATATCTAAATAAATGGATCATGTTTATAAATGGAAAGACTCGGTATTGTAAAAATAGCAAGCTTCCATATATTAATGTTGAAATTAAATGGAATTCCGACCAAAGACACAGCAGTTTTTAAAGAAACTTGGTAAACTGAAGAGTGACAAGGGCATAGTGAGGTACTTAGCCATACTGCATTAGGGTGACAGTAGCTAAAACAAACAAACTTCAACATCTTTGTTTGTTTAAATAAATCCCAAATGGATGTTTCTGATCAGTGGACATCTCTCCTACAAGCAGCAAGTTGTGGACCCTGGCTTATTCCATTTTTGGTTCCCATCTTTCAAGGTCACCATGCATATTTGTATCAAGCTGGTGGAAAAGGAAAGAGAATGAGGGATGATGCAGCGAAGTTTTTGTAAGCAATGCCTAGAAATGGGGTACATTGTTTCCATTCACATCACTGGCCAGAAATCACTCATGTGGCCACACCTACTGCCAGGGAGGCTGTGAGATCGAGCCCATCTGCAGTCCCAAGAACAACAGGGAACAGGTAGGGTGAAAAGCTAGCCAGTCTCTGTCATACCTGCCATATCCAAGACTTCATATACAGACAAAATCATCGAAACTATGTGGAGTGGCATAGGGATAAACAAATAGATCAATAGAACAGGAAGCAGAGCCCAGAAACTGAATTACACATGTATGGAAAATCTCTTCACGACAGTGACAGTTTCACAAATCAGTGGGAAAGTGAGGAGCCATGTCATAAATGATGCTGGGACAACTGGCCATCTGGACAAGAGCCAATATAAAATAATATATATGGAAGGCCAGACATAAAAACCTAGGTGACTTGAGATCCTAAACATAAAAGAGCAAAGACTTTAAAATAATTAGAAGAAAGTATCAGAGAATATCTTATGGTTTCATTTAGGTAAAGATTTCTTGAACATGGGAAAGACAGAGAGGGAGGGGAGGAAACATCGACCACGAAGGAAAAGACTGGTAAATTTGACTCTCCTTTCTGCTTCATTGTTTTACTTGTTTATTACTGAGCCCAGACCACTAACATCCTCAGTATAACATTTTTTGAACCACAAGTAAGAGAAAACATTCTCAAAGTAAAAAACTGTAAAGGGTTATATTCAGGTTACATACAGAACTTCAACAAGATGAAGGCAAATGGCCAGCAGAAGAGTAGAAAAAGGACAACTAATATGCAAAGGAGAAGATGGAATTTCCTATAAAAAAAAAAGGCACAGATGGGGGCGCCTGGGTGTCTCAGTCGGTTAAGCGTCCGACTTCAGCTCAGGTCATGATCTTACACTCCGTGAGTTCGGGCCCCGTGTCGGGCTCTGTGCTGACAGCTCGGAGCCTGGAGCCTGCTTCGGATTCTGTGACTCCTTCTCTTTCTGCCCCTCCGCCTCTCACTCTGTCTCTCTTTCAAAAATAAATAAACATTAAAAAAAAATTAAAAAAAAAAAAGGAACAGATGCCCAACTTCACTGATAATTATGGAAACACACAAGAAAGATCAACAATAAGATACCCAAACACATCAATCAAGTGGGCAAACATTTTAAAGTCTGGCAGTATGAAGCATTAGTAGGAAAGATGTGGGGAAATGGAGGCTCTTGTGCCCTGCTGGTGGGAAGGCAAATTGGTGCAAACACTTTGGAAAACAATTTGGAAATACAGCCTGACAATAGACACACCCTGGGGCCTGGCGATTCTTCTCTTTGGCATGTGCACCAGAGACATTTTGCTCTTAGACACAAAGAGACACGCATGAGGATATTCATGGGAGGATTGTCTACAGTTGCAACAAAATCAAGAAACAATCTGTCTATGAATAGCGGAATAGAGAAATCACAGTGTTTTCCTACGATGGGCTTCTCTTCCTCAGGTAAAATGAACGAACAAAGGCTACGTATAACAACGTGAACAAACCTTGGGAAAATAACGCTGGATGCAGGCAAGTGGAGAATGATTCCTTTCATATAAATATGTACACAGTGGCATGTAACAGCTGATATAAAAATTAAAAATACACCAAATAATACTATGTTTTTTATGGACAGCTACATAGTGAAAGTATAAAAATGTGGATGGGCAGGATACACACCAATTTAGAGTTACCTATGAGTCAGTGCCGGTGAAGAGGGTGTGGAAAGGAATCAGGATGAGGGTAAAATCATATAGAAGTAATATGGCAGGGACGCCTGGGTGGCTCAGCCGGTTAAGTGTCCAACTTCGGCTCAGGTCATGATCTCGTGGTCCACGAGTTCGAGCCCCGCGTCGGGCTCTGTGCTGACAGCTCAGAGCCTGGAGCCTGCTTCCGATTCTGTGTCTCCCTCTCTCTCTCTGACCCTCCCCCCATTCATGCTCTGTCTCTCTCTGTCTCAAAAATAAATAAACGTTAAAAAAAATTAAAAAAAAAAAGAAGTAATATGGCAAAATGTTAATGGTTGCTAAATATGGGTGATGAACAGAAGGGTTTTGTTATATTACTCCCTATTCTTCCACGTGTGAAATATTTTGTGTTTAAAATTTTATTAAAAAATTTTTTTTTAATGTTTATTTATTTTGAGGGGGGAGGTAGGCAGAGAGGGGAGAGAGAGAATCCCAAGCAGGTTCCGCGACATCAGCTCAGAGCCCGATGTGGGGCTTAAATAGACAAACTGCAAGATCATGACCTGAACTGAAATCAAGTGCCAGATGCTTAACCAACTGAGCCACTCAGGCGCCCCCTTGTGTTTAGAATTTTAATAAAATAATTTCTAAAAATCTTAGGGAAGGATTCCAGTTGGCCTATCCTGAGTCACGCCCATTTCTGAACCAATCAACTGGAAGAAAATGGCGGCTCTTGCTATAGCGACATATACGCAGGTTCTGTGGATGTGGATAGTGTTACTGAGAAGGAAGAGAGGTAGCACAGAGGGTACCGAAGTTGCCTACTCTGTGCTGGTCCCAGGACATAAACAGCGAAGATATCTTGGAAAGGAACTAGGGAGCACATTGGAATCCCCAAGGAGCTTCTTTCAGGAATCAAACCCCAGCCTGCTGAGTCAGAATTTTCCAGGCATTCACATTTCAAAAAAGCCTTCCATCTGGTTCTGATGGGAAGCCCTAGTGAAAGAATAGTCACATAAGGTCTTGGGTTCAAAGCAGTGTTGAATCCCTGGCTCAGGTGAGCAGGGCCCAAGCCTTTACCCACCCGCCATGTGTCCGGGTAGGGACCCCTCCCCTTTGAGAGACAGCCTGTGGACAAAGGAGAGAGGACGCACACAGGTGGACTGGTTTCTAGGAATGCCCCATTTCCAGATTTCATCCTCCAGTGATACCCTTGGCCTTAACCACCCACTCTGGTTCCTCTGGGGTTTGGCGTTAGGAGGTAGATTAGGGAGAGAGGAACTTGAGCTCCCCCTGGAGGCCAAAAGTGTTATTGTTGGAGATTCTCCAAAGCTCTTTTGCGTGGTTAAAAATAATCGTAAGTAAAACAATGGCTTCCCCCACCCTTAGTAAATGCCAGACAGTGTGCAGAAATGATGTGCCCAAAGTCCTTAAGCTACGGTGTGGCACATCGGGGATTCAAACCCAGGTCTGTCAGACTACCAGAGCCATACCATGGGGAATCTTGGGTCTTTAAAGATCCTCCATAGCGTGGCAGCAACCGGCCACCTCTCCCTAGGCCTGCCCACGATGACACCTCAGAGTCTACTCTTCTCCAAGTACACGGAGCACCACGTGGTGGTGGTGATGCTGTTCATGCCTCCATGCCCTTCTTATCGCTGCCCTCCCTGCCTGGTGTCCCCTGTGTATCCTTTCTACCAACACACCTATGTGGCAAGTCCTACTTGTTCCTCAAGGCTCCGCAGCATGGGCAAGAGCGATGGTTGTCCGCCTGTCTCCCCCGTTCCGCTGTGCACTCCCCCAAAGCGGGCACCGATTTACTCATCTCTGTATCGCCAGCTGATGACAGAGTGAGGGGACGAACGAACACACCAACAAGTGAACGAACGTATGGCAATGGCGATGGCAAGCAAATGGTAGCGATTGCGGAGGAGGGATGCCTGTAGCCATAGTAACGGTGATGTTGCTGTGTGATAGTGCTAGGGGATGGTTACCATGGCGACACTGACGGTGAGGCCTGTTTGGACAGTCCTAGCGCTGTCCACTGTCCCTGTCCATGCTAAGCCTGACCTAATCAGTGGCCAAAGAAAACGAGCGCAAGCAGCAGCTGTTGTCCTGGTCTCCAAGACCCCCGCCCAGGGCTGAGTTTCACAGTGGTCGGATCCCCTGAATGGTCTCTGAGACTCTAGGAACACCGTGTTGGGGACGAGGGGGTAGAGTCTGCCTGGACGTGTGTGTATCTGTGCAGGCAAGAGGCAGTTGGACGCGCAGACGCGTAAGGTGGAGTTTGCGCCGAGGCTAGTCTTGTTGTTGTGAGTGCCAGGCAAGGGTCTGTGGCCAGTGTATTGGGGGGAAAGGGACAGCCCCCTATATGAGGGTGGGTACCACCAGATGCGTGGGGTGTTGCGGGGAGGGTATCAGTCTGCCACGAGAGTGGCCTCAGAGCGGTGTTTCTGGGAGGGGCGGGGTGTGTGTGTGTGTGTGTGTGTGTGTGTGTGTGTGTCCACGTGTGTGTGCGCGCACGCCCGATCGCTGTCATGGGGGGCGGGGTCCCAGGGCTGTGGGGCGGGGACCCTTGGCCGCACAGCTTGCGCGGCGGGGGGGTGGGGGGTGCTCCTCCCCATCCATCACCCGGAGCGCAGCGAGCGAGGCGGATATCACGGTGTCACGGGCGACTCGGCTCGCAGATCTTATCCTCTTCATTTCCGCCCGAGCCCAGCCCGCCCGCGCTGGCTCCCTGAAGGCTCCATCCATCACGGGGGAACGCGGGGGGCTGCAAGGGGTGGGGGGGGGGGTACTCTCAGACGGCGCGGAGAGGGAGGGGCGGCAGGAACCAGAAGCACCGTCCGACACCCGAGGAAGGACAAGTGGGGGCTGGGGGGCTTCTGAGTGCGCTGTTCCACGTGGGGGAGGGGACGCTCTCTGCCCTGGAGCGGACGAGGGACAGAGGCCAGGCGAGGCCCTAGCCTGGGACACTCGGCAGGTTGCTGAGGCCCGGATCCCTGGGCGCCTGGCCTCTCTCTCTCTCCCACGCTGGGGGGCAGCTTGGGGAGCGTATCTGTGCCCCAGGCCTGGGAGGGGGTGCCGAGCGCCGGGCCCGCACCTGGACCCTGCGGGGCGACCCGGGGCCCGGGCCCGCGGCGCGGGCGGGGGCGAGCGCCCCGAAGGGAGGCCTTATTTCATTTCCCCGCGCTGCTGAGGTTTCTGCGCAGTGTCTCTCTCACCTCTTTAAATTTTACGGCGCTTGGCTTGTGGCCGCCGGCCCCGCCCTGGGGAGGAAGCGGGTGCTGGGTCTGGGATCCTACACCGGCCGAGGGGTGGCCCCACCAGGCAGGGCGCGGGTCAGGCCCGGGGCGCCCGGACTCTGCGGGGCGCCCGGCCTGCGAACCCCTCTATGGTTCGTCCCTGGGACCTTCCAGGAAGGTGGTGTGGGCTGTCCTGGGCCAGGGGGCGGAGTTTGCCTCGGAGAGCCTCAGGTCAGGCCCCGCCCCCTTTCCCGACTCCAAGGCTGGACGCGCCTCCCTCCTCTCCCAGAGAGTATTGGGGTGTGTGTGGTGGTGGGGACCGCTGGAAGAGGGCATAAGAGGAGCAGAAATCGATGCCAGCCTTGGGTCCCCTTTGCGGTGCCAAATCCACCCCACCCCAAGCTTCCCCTGGGGCAGGATGGTACCCCCAAAGTCCAGAGGCGGGGTCAAGTACTCAGGCCAGGCAAACTCTGGTCGCTGATGGCCAGGCCCAGCACCTGCCGGGAGATCAGGTTGGGGGGCTGGAGATGATGAGAGAGGGGTGAAGAGGCCCCCGGCCCCCACATGATTCCCTCAGGAGCCTGAGATTCCCTCAGGAGCCTACCGGGGTCAGTCTGGGGTAAGGGTAAGGGGTGTGGCCCTTCCTGGAGACGGGTGAGGGAGAAGAGGGGAGCATGAACAACAGACACCTGTGAACATGACAGAGGGAGTGAGGGAGGAGAGACGTGTGAGCAGGATATGTGAGGATATGGAGCATCTGTGGATCTCATTAAGTGGGGGAGACGCTGCCCATAGACACAGCCGTTAGGGTAGAGTCAGGATTCGCACACAGTTCTGACTCCAGAGCTACCTTCTTAGATTTGCAATCATCACCTTGACTTCTCTACAATTCACCTTTTTTGGTTGTTGTTTATTTATTTTTGAGAGAGAGAGAGAGAGAGAGAGGGAATGAACAAGCAGGGGAGGGGCAGAGAGAGAGGGAGACACAGAATCTGAAGCAGGCTCCAGGCTCTGAGCTGTCAGCACAGAGCCCGATGCATGGCTTGAACCCACGAACGGGAGATCATGACCTGAGCCGAAGTCAGACGCTTAACCCACTGAGCCACCCAGGTGCCCCTCTATAGTTCACTTATTAATACAGCCCCAGGCTGCACAATCGAGCAGCCACCCACGTCACTGTGACAAGTACGTAACCAGAAGAGAACAGGGCACGAAACAGAAATTTGGCTCCTCTGGCCCCCGAGATGGGACCATCGGCCCAGCAGTGGGAGACACCAGCCGCCCAGGATGCCCCTTGCAGGGGCTCGGGGGAACACCAGGGCTGGTGCAGTTCAGAGCAGGGGTGTGGGGGCAGTTCTGGGGGGCAAAACTGTAGCTGGAACGGCCCACCTGGCGGTTGAAGGCTGCTGGAAGCCTCTAGGCTGAAGAAGCCTCTAAAACATTTTTTTTCTCCATTGACCTGGAGAGGAAATGTCCTGGATATCACACTCTAGGGAGCTCAACCACCGGCATCTTTATGAGGAGAACTGGTCACCTCCACATGACCCAGCAAGGGCCTGATACGGCCGCCCCTCCTCTATTCCCACTCCTGCTCCTGCGGTCTGTCTCCTGGTTAATGCGCCCATCTTTTTTCACGCTCCTCACGTACAATCTCTCACCACGTCCTGTTGAATTGCTCTTCTCCACATCTCTCAAATCTGTCCCCTTCTCTCTTATCCCTGCCACTAGTCATCGTCCCCGGGTCTTATCCATCCTCCAGACTGTGATGACAGTAGGGCCGTGTCATCCCCTCGTAAAACTCTTTAAGGGCTGCCTGCTGCTCCCAGGATAAAGCCCGAGTTCACAGCATCACGTTCAAGGCCTTTAAGCTCTGGTCTGACTCCCCTCTGCGGCCGCCTTTCCTGTGTCCTTAAGTCGCTTCACTCTTGATGCTTCTGAACCCATTGCAGATAATTTCCTCTGCCTGTAATGTCCTTCCCTCCCTTCTCTACAGGGCTCGCTTCTCGTCACACTTTGAGGCCCAGCTCAAATGTATCTGTCTGCTTAGGGAAGCCTTTCTGGAGAGAAACGCTTCTCCGTACTCTCATGAACTCTCTGCTTCCTTGTCCCCTGGTTAGGAGATGTCTGGCTCTTGTATGAGACTGCCCACCGAGGGCAGGGGTCCTCGTTCATCACAGGAGCCCAAGGACCTGGCAGAAAGAGGCATGAGGGAATTGCTACTGAATGAGAAAGGGGAACCTGGTTTTGTTTGGGACCTAATACCAGGCTGCCTCCAGCCTGTTTCTAGACTTCTTGGACCTGGGACGCTGAGGCCCCCATAATTGGGGTATGGGTGAGGAAAAAGGAGCCGGTGAGTGGCTTGTGTGAACATTACCGCATCACACAAATTCTCTTTCCTCTGAGCCTCCCTCACACCGCCCCCCAAGGCTGCGGAAGACCTACCTGTAATGAGGACTCAAGATTCAGACTCACTGCCTGTGGCTTTTGCATCTCATAGGATGCCTGGTTGCCATGGAAACGTGCGTGCAGGAAGTGCCTGTTGGCTCCCTTCCCAGGGTGGGAGCAGCAGGCTGAGTGCCCTGTACAGGCTCTGCTTGAGCCAGTTTGAGATGGTGCTGGATGGCTGGGGGCCTGCCCACTCTGGGCCAGACTGGGTCTCCTCCTTCTTCTCCCAAGAGAAGCTTGTGGGTTCATCCGAGTGTTGGCCTGGCCTGCCCCACATACTCTGGGGCTGCAACCCTGTAAATACATTTCTTTTCCTTTGGGAACCAGCAACCCACGGGTTAAATACTCATGCTTGGGCTCTGGGGTCAGACCGAATGTCTTGACTCTGCCACTGGACGGCTATGTAGTCTTGAGCAAGACATTTGATTTTCTGAGCCTCAGTTTCCTCATCTATAAAATAGGGATGATAGAAATTGGGCAGAGGGAGAGGGAGACCCAGGATCTGAAGCAAGCTCTGTTGACAGCAGAGAGCCTGACACAGGGCTCGAACCCACAAACTGTGAGATTGTGACCTGAGCTGCAGTTGGATGCTTAACAAACTAAGCCACCTAGTCGCCCCTGGGATTTCTACTTTTGGCAAGATGGTGAACTACTGCTCTGAAAGGCCCTCCCACTAAAATTCAAGTCGATTCTGCATGAATTACAAAAACAAAACAAAACACCCAGCATTTTTATGCTTTGCTGGGATTGTTAGAAAGTACGGGGAATCTCCAGAGCGTGTTTACTCCCTGCCAACAAAAATACAACAAGACAATGGGGAACTGAAACTGAAGCATTGGAGTGGTGAATAACAGGTTAACAGGAAAGTTAGGCTAAATGGTGAAATATGTGCTGTGATAGGCAAATTAAGTCAAGAGCAGAGGCAAGGTGAGAGAACTTAGCAGGAGACTCTGGCACTGAGCCAGGGTCTCTTAACGGTGGTTGAAGTAACTCCAGGTTAATAGCAGCCCCTGACTCTTGGCAGAAACGAATGCACCTCAGGAGGAAGGCACCGTCAGCTTAGGCCCCCAGGATTCTCACAGATTAAAATCAACAGAACATGAGCTCACAACCAGTGATCACCAAACTACAAGGAAACAAGCCACAATGAGTGAGAGTCAGCAACATAATAAACACTATACTTGGATACCTTTTCCTAAATACTTTGGCTATTGGAATGACTAAAGACCGAATGTAGAAGAATCATGTGTAAAAGGTTCAAAGAAATACAAGATGGAACACAAAACAATGATTGACCTAAGACTTATGTACTCCTCTCTTTTGAAAACTATCTTTTGAAAATGATACCAAAATAAAGCCATTTTTACATGCACAAAACCTGAGGGAATTCACCACTGTTAGACTTTCAGTAAAGGAAAATAATCTCAAAAGGAAGAAGAAATCATTAGTAAAGAAGTGGTAAACACGTAGGTAAATATAAACAAAAAATGTATGAAATGGGAGTGCCTGAGTGTCTCAGTCGGTTAAGCATCCGATTTGATTTTGGCTCAGGTCAGGATTTCACCATTCATGGGATGGGGAGCTCTGCATCAAGATCTGTGCTGTCAGCACAGAGCCTGCTTGGGATTCTCTCTCCCTTACTCTCTGCCCCTCCCCTGCTCACATGCTTGCTCTCTCTAAATTAAAACAATATTTTTTCCAGTGTGATTTTTTTCTAATTTACAAACATATGGCAATTTTTTTACTCATTTTATCATTGACTTTTAACCTGCTTGCATTGTAGGTTACAGAAACATGATTCGTATGATGCCAGTTATTATAATTTGTTGAGAATTGCAGTATATTCTAGTATGTGGTCACTTTTTATAAATTTCTCATGTGTGCATGAAAACGTGTGTGTTCTCTAATGTTGGAGCTGGGATTTTATCTATAGCCACTGGTTCAGGTTTTGTTAATTGTGTCGTTTAAATTCTCTATGTCTTAATTTTTTTCTTTGCTAGACATATCAATAATTACAAGAGATACGTTGAAATCTTTCATAATAATCATGGATTTATCGATTTTTCTCTGTAGTTCTTCCATTCTTGCTTTGTATATGTTGAGGCTGTTTTATTCATTCAATTGTTTTATCCTCTAGATGCACTAAAACCTTTATTATTATTAGAAGCTTTATCTCTTACAATAATATTTAACTTAATCTCTATTTTTTAAATATTTTAAATTTATTTTTATGTTTTTTATTTGAGGGAGAGAGAGAGAGAGAGAGAGAGAGAGAGAGAGAGAGAATGCCCGTGAGCAGGGGAGGGGCATAGGGAGAGAGACAATCTCAAGCAGGCTCCATGCTCAGTGTGGAGCCAGACATGGGGCTCAATCCCATGACCTTGGGATCATGAGTGAGCTGAGATCAAGAGTCAGACACTCAACTGACTGAGCCACCCAGGTGCCCCTTACTCTCTATTTTTTTGATACTAATAAAACCCCTGCAACTTTCCTTTGGTTAATATTTTTCTGATATATTTAACGTATACCATTATTTTCAGCCTTTCAGGGTCCTTACGTTTTAGGAGTGGTTCTTACAGACCACATATATCTGGTTTAAAAAAAAAAAATTGTATCTGATCATCTCTGTCTTTTGCCGAGAGAGTTTAGCACACTTGCATTTTTTTTTAAAGATTAGTGATAAATTTGGACTTGCATCTGCCATCTAATTTTGTGCTTCTTTTTGGCCCACCATCTTTCCCATGGTTCTCGTTTCTCCTTTTTCACTTTTTAAAAACTTGAGGGTTTGGGGGGTACCTGGGTGGCTCCGTCAGCTAAGTACCCAACTTCAGCTCAGGTCATGATCTCACAGCTTGTGAGTTTGAGCTCCACGTCGGGCTCTGTGCTGACAGCTCAGAGCCTGGAGCCTGCTTCGAATTCTGTGTCTCCCTCTCTCTCTGCCCCTCCCCCACTCATGCTCTGACTCTGTCTCTGTCTCTCCCTCTATCTCTCCCTCTCAAAAATAAAGAAACATTAAAAAAGAATAAAAAAGAAACTTGAGGGTCTTCCATTTCTTTTGCACTGCAGTTGGTAATCGCATCCTCCTTTTCTATTCTTTTAGTAATTACCCTTAAAGTTATATCTTTCAAACTTAAAAAAGTCTAAAGTTAATAATTATTTTATTTCACCACCTCCAAAATAATCCAAGGAGCTTCAACCACATTAACTCCAATCACTCCTCCAACTTGTGTACAATTGATGTCCAGTATTTGAGGTCTGCCCTTTTTCTTGCCCACAAAGTAGACATTATTACTATTGATACTATTTTATACATTTTTTTAAAGAGTATTTTTATTAAGTTTATTTATTTATTTTGAGAGAACAGCTCCACGCTGAGTGTGGAGCCTGACACGGGGCTTGATCCCAGAACCCTGGGATCATGACCTGAGCCGAAATCAAGAGTCAGACGCTCAATGGACTGAGCCACTTAGGCACCCCCACTGGAAAATGTTAAAGCACTTAAACTGAATGCAAATATTACATATCCAAACTTGTGGAATGCAGTAAAAATGGTAGCTGGAAGGAAATGTAGAGCCTTAAATACTTATATTAGGGGAAAAAAAGGGCCGACAACTAATGAGCTAAGCGTCCATCTCATAATATTAGGAAAAGAACAATAGAACTCAGTGAAAGTAGAAGAAAGGATACCATAAGCTAATAAAGTAGAAAAATAAAAATACATAGAATCAACAAGGACAAAACTGTTTTTTTCAAAAGGTCTGATAAAACGGATAAGTATCGGCAAAGTTTAAAGAGTAAAACGACATGGGCATAAACCAATAATATTAAGAATGAGAAAGAAAATACTGCTACAGGCAGAGAAGAGACTTAAATGATAAAAAAAGAGGGGCACCTGGCCATCTCAGTGGGAAGAGCCTGCAACTCTTGCTCTCCCAGTTGCGAGTTT
Organism: Panthera onca; assembly: GCF_046562875.1. Classification (NCBI taxonomy): domain Eukaryota; kingdom Metazoa; phylum Chordata; class Mammalia; order Carnivora; family Felidae; genus Panthera; species Panthera onca. The sequence continues at coordinate 86,072,411 of NC_138351.1, read as the reverse complement.
GAGCCCCGTGTTGGGTGTGGAGATTACTTAAATAAATTTAACTTTTATAAAAAGATAAAAAAGAGAATGTGCTATATAGCTTTGCATTAATAAATTGTAACACAAGCAAAATGCACAAATTCCTTGAAACACATGACTTCTCAAAACTGACTCAAGAAGAAATAAAAATCCCAAATAGTCTCAAAACTACTAAACATAATTGAATACATAGCTGAAATAGTTCCGCATAGAAAATATCAAGCCCAAATGATTCCAAACATCCAAAGAACAGATATTACAATTTTATACAAACTCATCCAGAGGATAGAAAAGAGGAAGCCCTCATCTCATTTTGAGAAGCCAGCATAACTTTAATACCCAAACCTGGACAACCTCACGCATGTACCTACATACAAAAATCAAGAAAGAATAGGAGAAAACCGAAGCCAACAAAATATTTAAAATCACAGATAGCTTGGGGAGCCTGGGTGGCTCAGTCAGTTAAGTGTCCGACTTCGGCTCAGGTCATGATCTCACGGTTGGTGGGTTCGAGCCCTGAGTCAGGCTCTGGGCTGACAGCACGGAGCCTGGAGCCTGTTTGGGATTCTGTGTCTCCCTCTCTCTCTGCCCCTCCCCCACTTGCACTCTGTCTCTCTCTTAAAAATAAATAAACATTAAAAATTTTTTTTTAAAACCCCAACATTAAAAAAAAAAAAAAAACAAAATCACAGACAGCTTTGTATAATAACAGGAATAAAGAAGAAAAAATATAGGGACACCAGGGTGGCTCAGTCAGTTGAGCATCCGACTCTTGATTTCGGCTCAGGTCATGATCCCAGGGTTGTGGGATCAAGCCCTGTGTCAGGCTCTGCATTGAGCATGGGTTCTGCTTAAGATTCCCCCCCACCCTTTTCTCTCTCTCTCAATCCTCTGTGCCTTTCCCTCACTCACGTGTGCATGCACTCCCTCTCTAAAAAAAAATGAGAAAAAAAAATATTTAAAATCATTACCAAGCTGGCTTTATACCATGGGTGTAAGGGTAGTTAAACATGAAAATATATTATATATGAATATAATACAGTATAATTAGTATATATTATAATACCATGCATAATAATTGTATATCTATATATTATGTCACATATCAGAATATCATATATCATATATTATACATTAGAAAGAAACAAAATGATCCTTTCCAGATATGATTATCTACATTCAAAAACCAAAATAATATACTGAGAGATTATTAGAATTGATAAGAGTTTATCAAGGTGGCAGGATATATGATAATATTTAAAACTAAATTACATTTCATAATACTTATAAAACAGCTCAGAAAAAGACAACATCTAGGAACTTGAAAGTAAGCACTCTAAAAATAAAGCTAATAAAAGATGTATACGACCTGATGCAGAAAATCCTACAACTCTGCCAAAAGATAGTAAAGAAGGACTTAAATAAACAGGGAGCCTCGATCCTTCCGATCCTGTTCAAGGAGGGAAAGACTCGTCAGCCATGTTTTATCAATTCTCCCCATATTGATCTATAGAGGGATTAGAATTCTGATCAAAATCCCCACAAGACATTGAAAAGTATTTACAAGCTGATTCTAAAATCTATGTGGAAGAGCAAAAGGCCAAGACTAGCCATACAATCCTGAAGAAGAAACGGGGGGAAACATGCCTTCAATGCAATCAAGACTTACATAAAGTCTTTGTAGTTAAGACAGTGCGATTCTGGCACAGGTTTAGCCCAACAGACCAATGCAACAGTAGTAAATGCTCAGATGCATGAAAACCTGACATACATACATACATACACACAGACAATAGAACCGGTTTTCCAGGGAAAGGATTAATTATTCAATGCGAGGTGCCTTAATAACTGCTTACCCATATGAAAAAATATGAAATTGGATCTTGATCTCACCTGTGCCAATCTCTTTTTTTAGAGACTTTATTTTTAAGTAATCTCTACACCCAACATGCGGCTGAGATCAAGAGTCTTATTATGCTCCACTGACCGAGCCAGCCAGGTGCCTCCCCCAAATAAATTCTTAATGGCTTAAAAATTTTAAATGAGAAAGTCAAAACATCAAAATGTAAGAAGAAGTATATAAGAGAATATCTTTATGGCTCCGGTAAGGAAGGAATTTATAAACAAAACAAAACAAAAAAGTCAAACCATAAAATGTAGAATAAATTAGTCTACCTTAGATAGAAGAACTTCTAGGGCCACGTGGGTGGCTCAGTCAGTTAAGCAGCCGACTCTTATGTCCACTCAGGTCTTGATCTCAAGGTTTGTGAGACTGAGCTCCATGTTGGGCTCTGGGCTGACAGTACAGAGCCTGCCTGGGATTCTCGCTCTCCCTCTCTCTCTGCCCCTCTCCCATTCTCTCTCAAAATAAATAAAACTTGTTTAAAAATTAAAAAAAAAATTGGGGCGCCTGGGTGGCTCAGTCAGTTAAGCGGCCGACTTCGGCTCGGGTCATGATCTCTGTTTGTGAGTTCAAGCCCCACGTCGGGCCCTGTGCTGACAGCTCAGAGCCTGGAGCCTTCTTCGGATGCTGTGTCTCCCTTTCTCTCTGTCCCTCCCCCACTCACACTCTGTCTCTCTCTCTCTCTCTCTCTCTCAAAAATAAATAAACATTAAAAAAAATCCATAAATAGAAGAACATCTATTCTACAAACTGGGAGAAACTCCTTACTTACAACACATATAACTAGCAAAGAATTTGTATCCAGAATATACTAAAAAAACAAACAAACGAACAACCCTAGAAGTCAATAAGAAAAAGACAAACAATCCAAAAGAAAATTGAGCAAAAGACACAAATGAGCCTTTCACAAAAGAGAAAACACAAGCAGAGGATATCCGTAGGAAAAGACGCTCAGCCTCATTAGCAGTAAGGTAGTATAGGTCGCAAATTCAGATCGTTTGGGGCAGGTCAACATTAGGAAGTACCGTGAAGGATGTGGAGTGACAGGAACTCTTATTTATCGCCAAACCACTTTGGAAAACCGACTTGGTCTTACGGAGCCGACCCTGTGCCTATCCTGGCAACCCAGCAGTGCCCTACCAGCGTCTGGTCTGGAAAGACTGTCCAGTGTCTGTGCATTAAGAGCCTTGTAGCTGGAGACTCATGGCAGCATTGTTCATTCTCGTGAAAAGCTGGAAAAATCCAAATAGCTGCAGTAGGAGAATTCATAAGTAAACGGAATGTTATACCGAAACAAACAATGGCTGTGTGCAACAATGTGGGGGAAAGCTGGCAACAGTACTGATTTTTTAAAAGGAACCAGTAGAATCTGTGATATCCTTTGTAAAAAAAGAAAAAGCTCAAAAACAAGCAAAATTGAATGATATCTAATGGGTGGGATTAGGATTTTTTCTTAAGTCACAACAGTGATAAACACCAAATATAAGATAGTGGTTATCTTCAGGAGTGAGGGAGGGGGAGGGAGGGGGTGGAACACAGAGGAAGATTCAATGGTTTGGGTAATGTTTCAGTTCTTATATGTGGCCCATGTTCAGAGGCGTTCTTCTTATGCTTCAGAGCTCATCTCAGTTATATATTTGCCTGGCGTATGTATCAAATATAATGAAAATAAAAATGAACCCCACTGGTACACTTAAAAAAAACAAACAAACAAGAAATAACCAAAAAAGGACAGAGCGAAAAAAAGGGTCCGGACAAAGATAAAGATAGTAGGTCAAGGCAAACAAAACAGGATGTAGGCGTGCCAGTGTTGCCATCGAAGGAGAATTCAAGGCTAAAAGCATTACACGGGACAGAGAGGAACGCGATTGAACGATGGAAACGTAGAACAATCATAAACCTTTTGTGCCCAACAACAAAGCAGCCGCCTCTAATAAAGCAAACACTCCAGGAAAAACACAATCACAGCAGCTTGCCTGAATACTCCCCCAGCGCGGTGGTCGGTGGTCGAAGAGTCCTTCCTTCAGTGGTGCTGAGAGCTGGGCCCACTCTTGAGCAGGACCCTGGCTTGGGGGGGTGGGGGCGTCGCCACTAGGACGGGGGGGCCCACCCTCTCGGTGATCTGGAAATGGCTCAGGGAGTGTGGCCAGGCTCCTGGGGGTCCCAGACTGACTGGTCCAGACTCCCAGCCCCACGTCCTGCAACTGCTCCTATATCCAGCCTCCCCGTGGACGAGCTTTTTTCGTCTCCTTCCCCGCATGCTTGTCCACCAACTTTCTAGGTTCCCAATCTACAGGATTTCTTCTCCGGGTAATTCTGGTGGTGGGTGGGTGGGTTGGGGTGGGATGTGATAGGGATGAGGGGGCTTTAATCTGTAAAATGAACCCATTCTCCTCCCTCCCCTTTCCCACGTTCCTGTTCCCATCTGTGCTGATCAGCTGTGTGAACTTAGCAAGCTGCTGACCACTCCGAGCTCTGCCTTTCCTCTCCAGACCGAGAAAGGCAATGATGTAAGGGGCACAGGTCGTTCCTGCAATAGGGCCCGGCTGGCTCAGGAGGGGGAGGGTGGCTTTCTGGCCTCCAGTCTCCCTTACTCCTCCCTGCCTCTCACGTCCTGAGAAACGGACTTGCTGGCCTGGGAAGCAGCTTAGAATGGGCCACACCCCTCAGCCCTGCCTTTGAATCTTCACCCCTGTTTCCCTGGGAAGAGGCCTCCTCGTTCGTCCCTCAGGCCATTCCAACTCACTCCTTGGCCTGGAGCCTGGTCTGGTGAAGCCCGCTCCACCCCTTGGAAGGGCAGAGTTGCAAAAAATTGGGAGCTTTACCTGTCTATCCCGGCCTTCCCTCTGGGTAGAACTGCTTGTTTACACAGGTAACCTGCTCTCGGGATCTGCCGCTCACTCAACAAGCTCCTTTACCCCTCAGAGCCTCAGCGTTCTCACCTGTAGAATGGGGATAATCGTAATACTTTGAGGAACAATGAAATAAGACCACACCTGGAATGTGGCCCGTGCTAAGTCCCTGGGACGTAGCAGCCGTTATTACCGTCATGGCCGTCACGGTTATGACCACATTTCTAGATGTTGGCAGGGCATTTTATAAACGAAAAGGTCATTTGCAGTGAGTTGACCTCTTGTGCAGCTGCAGCTTGACTGTTTTACAGAGAATGACTCCAGTTTTCTGCCCTTGTCACAGTCGCTCTGTTGGTGGACATTTTTGCGATGGGTGTAACCTGATTATCTGCTCATTAGCAACTCAGCACCAGTAATTCACTTTTTCAACCGAACTCTGTTGCTTATGAAGTACCCCACTGCCTGGGCCTATGGCACAGCCTCCAAGTTCCAGCTGTGGGTGAACTAGAGGGGTTCCCCCTCTGTGTGTGGGGGGGGAGCCTGAGGGGACCCCGCACCAGGCAGGTGCTCATGGCCACCAGAGCTCTGACGGCAGGCACTGCTCCTGGCAGGGACGATGTATGCATTTTACTATTGTATGAAGCTATTGTTTCCATTCGTTCTCAGGAATCTCTGACAATATCCGGTTGAATGGGATCCACAGGAAAAAATGTCCCCCAAACAATGTCTCTTCTTAAATGCCAGCTTGAAATCTGTGTCCCTGTTAGGTAGAGCTTTCACAAACTGTATTTGTAGAAACAAAGTGGGGTGATGTTGCAAAACCGGGGGCGGGGGAGGTCCATGGGTTGTTATTGTGTCCTGTTGAAAATCAGCTACTTTTTTTTTTTTTTTGGAACACTGATTTTTATGTCAGTGACTTGGAAATATTATCTCATTTATTTACCCAATAATCCTGTGAGATGGGTATGGGTTTTAGTCACGACTCTTTGGTGGCAAGTGACAGAGACTTAACTCTAACTAGCTTAAGCAATAAAGGGCTTTATCAGCCATTTATTCGTTAGCTTCTTAATGGCTCCACAAACGGAAGCCTTGGTCTGCCTCCCTGTCCCTTTGACCACGGTCTCTAGGGCTCCCCTCTGTGGTACAAAGCATAACTGCCGGCATTCCGGCAACGGGATCTCGGAAGGTGCCCGGATATCGCCCTTGGGCCAATCACAGGTAATGGAGTGCTCTGGCCAGGAGGCGAAGGCCGCAAGATTCAGGCTGACTGGCAGGGCCAAACTCCCACTGCCCATGCCTCGATGCCTCCTCTGGCATGGCCCCTGAGGTCATGTGAGGGCCGGGAGTCTGTCAGCCTCAGAGCGTAGGGAAAGGAAGGCTGGCATCTCATGAAACACAGCTCCTGGAAGCTTCCCTGGCCTATAGGGGTGGGGGGAGCTCTGGCCTGGACAGCTGGTTGTCAAGGACAACCCCAAACGCTCCGTCCTGTGCCTTTGGGCTCCTCTTGGCTCGGTGTTCTGGGCTGAGAGTTAGCTTCCCGGATAGGCAGAAGCGAGGGGCACCCACAAATGATCTTAGCCCTGTTGTCTGAGTGGTTTTGGCAGGACCCTGTGTCTGGCTCACTTACTCATGTGACCCTCATGATGGCTCTGTGCTCACACCTCAGTTTATAGAGAAACCAAGGCTTGGGATGATTAAGTGACTTGTGCAGGGTTACATGGCCAGTGAAGGGCAGAGCCAGGGCTGGAGCTTGGTAACACTGCTCTGTATATTTCCCAAAGCTGGAGGGAGGGCGGTGCAGAGTCCCCCAAACCCCAGAGGAGTCCCAGCGACGGAAATGATCAGAATGAAACACTGACCTCTGATCGGGGGCTTCCAGCTATGACTTGAATCCCCTGTTCTGGAAGCATCTACAGGGGTCTGTGCTCTATGGGGGCAGACCTGGATCTTGCTCCCGTGAGGGAGCATCCCTCATGTGCCTGGGGAAGCTGAGGCTGCCCTGGGTCATGGGCGGGGCCTGAGCCCGCTATCCCTCTTTGAGGAGCAGGGGAAGAGAAGGGGCCAGGGTATGTATATGTGTGTTGGGGCAGGGGTGGGGGGGGGGCTACTCAGTTCGCCCTGGTGGTCCTCCCTCTGGGTTCAGGGAGGCCTGATTCCCCAGGAGCCAGAGTACTGATAATAAGTAGCCTCTCTCTGGCTTTTAGCCTCGTCGAGCCTTAGTTTCCCTATCCATAAAATGGGGGTCGTGGCAGTACCGGCCTCACAGGTCAGTGTGAGGAGTCAGTGAGATGGGCAGAATAAGGCTGGGGTTGCAATTTTTACTCCTCTTCCACCTCCCCTTGTTTTCCTCCTCCTGTGTCTTCGTCACTGCCCCAGCTCTGGTTCAGATCCCAGATCTGTCATTTCCTAGCTGTGTGGCCTCAGGCAGGTTACCTAACCTCTCTGAGCCCACATTCCTGTTTCTGTAAGATGGGAATGCTCACACCTGCTTCTCAGGGTTGTGATGAGGAAACGGTATCATCCCTGTAAAGCGCCCACACAGGGCCTGGGGCTCAGAAGCCTCTGCAGAGGAGGATTTCTTCCCTCCTTTCTTCTCTGACCATAATCGGAAGCCATCCCCACATCACCTCTGAGCCCAGCCGCTGCGTCGGCTCTCACCTTCCTGACTCCCGATCGCCACCTCGTGGCCTGACAGGTAACTGCAGGTACTGAAGTGGAATTCCACCTAGCTTCTGGTCTGTCTCCAGGATTGAGCAGCAAAGCACCCCAAGGTTTGTTAAGGGGAGCACTGCTCATAGAAGGCTCTTGGGCATTCTGCGCAGAGGATAGACGCACAAGGGGCTGCCTGCCATTGAGCCCATTCCCACTAGATTCTGTGCTAAGAACTTTCTGTGCATCACTTTGTTACTGATTTGCCACTGATTTGGATCAGAGTTTTCCAAAGGAACAAATGAAAGCTCCCGGAATCATGGTGGGGCACATCAAGGGTTCCAAGGCCTTGAGATGTATGTTTTCCTTTACCTGTGGAGTGGGTCTAGGGGTTTTTGTTTATTATTCCTCTTCAGGCCACAAATAGATACATCACGATACTCTTGTGTATTATTCAAAATCTCATAGTGTGCTGACTTTATCTCCAACTAAATCAGAGAACGGTTTGTGCCAGGTGCCCTTCCAGTGCCAAGGGCCTGAATGGCTCCTGGCGTGTCCAGCATGGGTACTGGCAGCACCAGGGACCTTACCTCCTGCCACCTCTGGCCTTTGGGTCCTGAATTCCACCCAGGCGCGCCCCACGCCACTGGTGCCCTGCCGCTGAGCATTTGCTCTGGCTGTTACTCCTCCAGAAGGCTTTCCCTAAATTTCCGGGCACAGCTGACGAGCTTTGCCACTTCGAGTCCTTTATGCCTCTCTCGCAGCTCCTGCTTCAGCTCCGTCAGGCGGGCATGTGTCCTGAGAGGTCTGCCGGGCAAGAGGTGAAGATCAGGGGGAATGGGCAATCGGGGGCTATCTCTGTTCTCCAGTCAAGCCCCAGGGGTTGCTCTGACGTCAAAGCCATAAATAGAGCCCCCCTGTCTGCCTGTCAGCGCCGGGGGTCAGAATCTGGCTGGTACCCGGTCCCAGGACACTAGAGGCAAAGAGGACATCTGAGGCACAGCGGCGCTGGCTGTAGGAGGGGAACTCCTGGGAGGGAAATGGGAGAGCGGGGTCTTCGCCTGCCGGGTGGACATCACAGCCCTTCCTGCCTCACGGGGCTGCGAGGAATAAGTGGAACGAACCGTGCAAGGCTCAGCACAGTGCGCGGGGCACGGACAGTCGCGCAGGCAGCCGCCGGAGAGCAGGCCGGCATCACTGCCTGGCCCTGGGGGCGTGTTCCCATCATGGCAGGGGGCTGCAGGGCTGGGTGCGGTCGCCCTCCTTCTGGCCATCCTCCTAATGCCCGTGGGACCACTGTCTCCCTGGCCATCGGTCCAGGCGGATGTTCGTTCTGCGTGCCGTGCACATCCCTCACCTTCTCTGGTCCGGGGCTCCCGCTGGGCAGGTTTCTTGGGCCAAGCTGGGGGACGGCAGCACAGGGGGCGTTCCGGGGGCAGGACCGCGCTGTGGGCAGGACCAAGGGGCAGGACCCCCCTTGAGGACCCAAGGTTTGTAGGGTAGGCTCAGAATCACATTCCTCTCCTGGGACCGCCGCCTTCTCAGCTCCCACGGGATCCCCGGCCTGGACCCTCTCCAACCCCAAGTTCCCGAGAGGAATCACCCTGGAGCAAGTTACTTCTCTCCAAGCTTCGTTTGTTGTTGTTGTTTGTTTGTTTGTGTTTGTTTTTGTTTTTCATCTGTGCAACGGGATAAGGAAGAGCTGTTCTGGGTTGTTGTGAAGGTCGGTGGGCTGAGGTCGTTCTGTTCCCGGCTGCCTCCGGGGCGGGGGTTGGGTGGGAGGGAGACCTCCTCCCACTCCCTCTGTGTCTCCAGGGACTCAGCCTGTGTCTCCCACCCCTCCTGTGCCTTCACCTTCTGGGCTGGGGAGAGAAGACAGGCAGGAGACAGGGGAGCGCTGGATTAGCACGGCCCCTCCTCTCCACCCCACCCCCACCCCCCCCCCCCCCCCGCCACATTTTTTAGTGACAGGATTTTAAACGGTTGCTGTAGGCAAGAGAGTTTGCAGCCCACTGCTGGGGGTGGCAGGCAGAGCTTGGAGGCCCCTCTTTTTTTATTTTTAAATTTTGTAATTTTTTTTTTGAGGGAGAGAGAGAGAGAGAGAGAGCAAGTGGGGGAGAGGGAGAGAGAGAGAGAGAGAGAGAGAGAGAGAGAGAGAGAGAGAGAGAATCCCAAGCAGGCTCCACACTCAGCATGGCCAACTCAGAGCTAGATCCCGACCCTGGGATCATGACCTGAGTGGAAATCAAGAGTGGGATGTTTAACTGGCTAAGCCACCCAGGCGCCCCCTGGAGGTCCCTCTTGCAGGAACCTGGGCCTGGGGCTTGGACGTGAAGACCCGGATTAGTCCTGTCTCTGTGCTGTGCCGCTGGGCTGTGACTTAATTTCTCTGGGCCTCAGTGAGGCCACTCTGAGTGTAGGAGAGTTTCCTTGGTCCCCAGGTCCCTGAGCCTGACCTTGGAGGACCACAGGCTTGAGGGGACAGCTGGGGTGCCGGTGAGGCCATGGATGTGCAGCCAAACCTGATTTGGAACCCTGGTTCTGCTGCCCCTTGTTAGCTTTGTCATATCGAGCCGATCACTACCTCCTTCTGAGCCTCGGATTCCCTTCTGAAAAATGGGACCTTAATACTTGCTGTTCCGGGTGTTGTGGGGTGCAAAGGAGGAAATGAACCGGAGTGCTTCCACTTATCTAGGTTTTTGGCTGTGAGAATTACCCAGAGGCTGAAGAGGGCGAGGGGGTGGGATGTGCCCCCTAGGGGGCGCTGGTGTCCGCGGGCGGAGGGAGAGTAGCTAGAGGGGGCTTCCAGGTAACCGTGGCCACAGCAGCGGGGACCGGAAGGCTGAGAAGGAGGAAGCAGAGAGGTGGGGGGAAGGGGAGAACATTAGGACATCAGATCCGTGGACGTGAGGCCCAGAGGCCTCCAGGATGCACAGAGGTATGAAGACGCACAATGATACACCCACGTGTGGACACGCGAACATCTTCACCAACACACAGAAACACGGCCGAGACTCTGCCCGGATCTGGACAGCCTTGCTGGTAGACATCGCTGCACAGGATACACTGATACCTGGCGGACATGTAGCTTCATGCGCAATATATCCAGACCAATCGACCCCCAGAGCTGTTTCCACGGACACGCACATACACCCACCTACATGCACACTGATAGTCCCCAAACTACTCTGAGGAAGTTTGAGAGTCTCTGTGCCTCTGAGTCTCTCTGCCCACCCTCCCATCTCTCCTGGATCCCACAGTCATGTCCCATCCCAAGTCCTCATGATTACTCCGGGATCTGGCCTCAGCTTCTTCATTCTCCCCCTGGGTGAGTTCACCCACCTTGTGCCTTGTGACCGTCTGTCTGGCTCTTGAACACCTGGGTGCTCCGCCTCTGATCTTTTCGAGGCCCCCAGCTCTGCTCCCAGACATCTCCGCTTGGATGCCCCAGAGACCCTCAGCTCCGCGTGTCCCAGACCAGAGTGCTCCAGGAACCCCCATCTCGGGGATCTAGCCGTTGCCTTGACTGCCCTTCTCGGTTATCTCTAGGATCTGTCCCCTTCATTCTCCCCACTGTTCTCCCCCCTAGTCAAAACCATCGTCACCTGTCACCTAGGTGACCCAACCAACCTCCGTGCCTCTATCCAGTCCTCCCAACCCAATCGGATCTATTCTTCACTCGTCATCAAGACCCTGGGTAGTCTGGCCCTGCCTCCAGTCTCATCATTTCTCATTCCCCCCCCCCACTCCCCCCACCCCCGCAAACTTAGCTATTCTTCTAGTTTAGGAGATTTACAAGATTTTGCCTGACCCTGAGATTTTGCACAAGCCCAAAGCACTGGCAGACTCCCCACCTAGTCTCCTCCACGCTGGCTAACTTCTGCTTGCAGCTTAATATGTAGCTTCCTCCAGGAAGCCTTCCATGATGCTTCACACCTCCAGATGAGGTTGAATACACTGTAACAAGGCCTCTCCATCCCTCAACTGAGCGTATGTCACAACCTACCTCCTTGAGGCACAGACTACTGATCCCTGGTTCTCGGACTGGTAGCTGGCACTTAAAGGACCCTTCACGTCGGTTGGGTGAATGAATGAATGAATGAATGAAGAGTGCTGCAGAATGGGAGAGAGTGGGATGGGATGGAAACGTTTAAGCATGGAGGTGATTCAGGGTTGGGATGGCCCAGGATTAGGGAGACGATGATTATGGGATGGGACAAGGAATGGGTCAGGGCGAGAACAGGGCCCCGAGGCCTCCCTCCTCCTTGATCTGCTGTCCCTGGTGCCCCTGGAGAAATCCCTCACGCTCTGGAGGGCCCGGCCCCGCCCCACCCCACCCCTCCCCTCCCCCCAAGGAGAGGCGGCACAGGCGTGTACAGGTTGGTTTATTTACAAATATACTGATGTCTCGTCTTTTGTTGTTTCCATTTTCTGCTTTTGTGGGAAGAGGCAGAAGGTGAGCGTGGAGGGCAGGGTGGGGGTGGTGATGTGGTAAACGCTAATAAATAATTTAACAATGACAAGTTATTAAATAAAATGTGTCTGGGGATGGCGGGTGGGCAGTGAGTCTGTACAAGGAAAACAGAGGAATGGCCGGCGGCCGGTCCCCACGCCCAGCTGGGCTGGGGGCACCAGCAGACAGGCTCATTGCAAACTGCACCTTCCAAGGGCCAAATGTTGGAGGGTCTTTCCTGCTCCCCCAGCCCTCAGGCCTCGTGCACCCGGAGTGTGGGTCTGTGAGCCTCCGTGCGCGTCCGGGTGTGAGTGTGTGTCTGTGCGCGCGCGTGTGTGAGTGCGGATCCTCTCCTCCCCCAGGGCGGAGGGAGCCCCAGAGCTGCAGGTTCCCCGGACAGGAGGTGAAGTCCTCAGCCCAGGTGGCGCCCAGAGCCCTGGCCAGGCAGGGGTCAGCCAGTTCTCCTTCCTCCAGGCTCCCCGTGCGCGTGCGCGGAGCGCGAGGGGCCCTGGCTCCATGTGGGTGGGTGGGGCAGCCTCACTGCTAAGGGCAGCTGAGCCCCCTAAGGGAGAAGAGGCTACTCGGACCCTGTGATGGGGGCCTGACCGTGCTGGGGCCCTGCTTGCCCAGAGGCAGTGGGCTCCTCCCCTCCCCCTCCCGGGAGGCCCACAACATGCCCAGCCCGCTTGCAGGGACCGCTTCTCCTGCGGCTCTGCGGTCTGATCTTTGGAACCATAGTGGCCCGCGTCTGTGTGGCCCCCTCCGGGAGGCTCCACGGGGCAGGCAGATGAGGCTCTGGCTGGGGGCAGGACCCCGCCGTCTTGTCTCTCCTCTGCCTCTGCCTCATTTGCGGTGTCAGTTGGGGCCGATTCCTTCCTCCCTCTGAGCCTCACCTTCGCCAGCAGGGAAACGAATTCGGACTTGGTTTTATCCTGACACTCCCCCTGCCCACCTCACACTTCCTGCCTCTTCCTTGGGGCCAGACCTTTACCTCCCTCTTCTCTTGGGCTTCCCATCCCAACCACCACTGATGATGGGGGGGGGGGGGGAGTGCCCCTGACTACTCACTCTGCCCCCCAAGTCAAGGCTGCACTTCCCCCCACATGAAGCAGGAAGAGCCTGTTCACGGCAGCTCACCCCAGATTCCAGTGAGCCTGCGAGCCTCTGCGTGCTTCTGCTGGGTCGCCCTGAACATTTGCTTCCTTTCTCTGAGCCTCGGGTTCCTCACCGGAGAAATGGATCCCCACTAATGTTTGGACAGGGCTAGGTCTGAGTGTGAATGGCTCTCCTTCTAGAAGAAAGCCCCTCAAGGGTGGGCCCCACATCTTGTTCATCTGTGTCTCCACACCCAGTCCAGGGCTGGGCGGAGCGGGCATCAGTGTCTGGGGGCGCCTGAGGGAACTGGGGGCAGTGAGCTGTAGCATACGGCAAGTTCCTAATCACGACTGATCGGGTGTCTCTGGCCCACGGGGCTCTCTAAGGTTCCCTTGGCTGTGGCCATCCATGGGACAGCAGTGGGGGGGGGGTGTCTCTGTACCAGCTCCTCATAAGGAGCCACTAGTGCACAGGGGGGACAGAGCCGTGGCTGGACTTGGGAGGTTGGGAGGCCCCCAAATGGGAAGAGATGCCCTCCAGGGGCTGGCAAAGTTTCCCAAGACAAGTCATGTCCCTCTGACCTGGAGGCCATTCACCAGAGGAAGAGGACGAGGAACTGACATGGTGCCCCTGCTCCCTCCCCTCTCTCAGCCCAGCTCTTCCAGCTGCAGGGTCAAGGGAGTGGACCAGATGACCGTTCCTGAGGTTCCTTCCAACCGAAAGAGTCTGGGAGAAAAGGACCAGGGCTCCTGGGGGTTGGGGGCAGGGGCCGCCCCAAGTGCCCTCAGCAGGATTTGGACCATGTGAGCACAAGAGAAGGAAGAGAGCATCTCTCAAGAAACCAGCATGGCTGTCTTAAGGGACCGCTGGTGGCCCAGGACGAGAGAGGGCACAGCTGGACTAAGCTACAGAGAACAGAGGACAGCGGCCAAGGTCCCTGTGGCAGCCTGTGTGGAACGAGGAACGCACGGAACGGCCAGGCTGGCTGCCCAGCCCGAGGGGGGCTGCTGAGAGTCCTGCCCCCACGACAGCTCTGGTGAAAAGCACAGGACACTCCGGAGAAGCTGAGGCCTCCCCACTGGACAGAGGAGCAAAATCACAGGGCAGGTTGGCGAACTTGGAGGATCCCAGAGGGAGTCAGGTGGGGGGCCCAAAGGCAGAGAGAGACACCCATCGTTCTATTAGCTCAAAGCCTGGACTGGGCAGATCTCAGGGTGGCGGCCTAGGGCTTGATGTTAGAATTAAAGGCAGGGCTGTGAGCACCTAGCCGAGGACACAGTGGCCACCAGGGGCCAGCGAGGGGGTCACTGAGAACAGGGCCCTCACGTCCTCTTTCGACAGGGTTAGAGCTGAGTGGATCCGGGGTGGGGTGGGGTGGGGTGGGGGGTGGGGGTGCAGATCTGGCTTCCGGCAGGGCGTTTGACAAAACAGGGCTGGAAGCACACTGGAAAGCATCATCCGAGGAGGACTGACCGGTTCACGGCCAATGCCAGACGGGGAGGGGCCCTGAAGGTTCACATGCCTTCGGTAAGAAGCACAGGGCTGACCCCTGACACGGGCAGATGTGCTCAGGAGGGACAGCAAACGAGTGGTCACAGAGTTGGGGGTGCAGAGAAACTCCACAGGCTGGACTGAGTCAAATAAGAAGAAATGTAAGAAGTCAAAAAGTCAAGGTCCTTCACTGGATCTAAATAAGAAATGCCCCCTCCCCCACTTACACACAGAAGAGAGATGTGGCTTAGCTGCCACATGTGCGACGGCCAGGAGATTCAGTACAGAAGGGAAGGGTGAGTTTCTAGGTTATGTGGCCTAAACTGTGCACTGGATTTGGGGCCACATTAACAGAGGCAGGGTGCCTAAAGCAGGGGAGGTGGCTGGCTGATGTCAGTGGGAAGACAGGGTTATATCTACTCCACCTTTAGAGGGAAAGCTGGAGCCCAGCTGAGGGTACAGTTTTAAGAGGAAGAGCTGGAGAAACTGGAAAAGTCTGGCTTTGAGAAGTGAAGACTCAGGGCTGAAAAAGGCAGAGGCAAATCAGCAGAAAACGGCAGCTGACTCGGGGCCCCGATGAAGTAGCGGGCTCCTTGCCACCGGAGGGACGCGAGGAGAGGCAGAGGGAGCCACACCTCAGATGATGAGCCGAGTGGGTGACTTTTGAAGTTGCTTTCCTGCCTGGAGGTTCTGCCATACGTCCTCCCTGGTTCTGGGGGCTCTGTCTCTGCCCGTGGAGCTGGTCGCATCTGGGGCCGCCCCGCCAGCTCAGGCAGCACCTACTTAGGCTAAGGCTGGGATACATCTGGGTCTGCATGTTTCAAGCCCCAAACTCCCCCCTCCCTCCCTCTCCTCCTTCCTTCTCTCCTATTGCTGTCAGAAGGGGGGGTCCCCGCCCCCGTCTGGCCTCTTTCCCCTTCCTGACACGGCCAGGCTGGCCCACAGAGCGCCTCTGTGTCTCTTTTAGCTTATCCACCTATCTGTGTGCGTATCACACGGGTGTGCCTTCGAGTGTGCGTGTTTGCAGGAGAGGCTCAGTCTACCCTCCCCAGGGACTCCCCCTCAGGGCTGTGCCTCAGTGGGCCTGGCACACCTGCCAAGCTCTTCCCCACTTCTGTTCCAGGCTCGGGCTGGGACAGGTGAACCCAGGCTGGCAGGCCTGCCCTTGGAGGTGGGGGAGGTGGGCACCAGCCCAGGGCGCAGGGTCCTATGCTCCTCGCAGGTGATGGGTGCCGCGCGCAGCATCCCTGTCCCGGGGCACGCGCGGGGGCCTTGCCTTGGCCTAGGCCCGGCCTGTGGAGGTTGGCTGGACACAGAGAGGACGTTTAAAAAAATAGAGAGAATTTAAGCTTCCCAAAAAAGAGATGGGTAGGGAGAAGGAGGTGATGGAGGCCGAGGTGGGGCTGGGAGGCGAGTGGCTTTCCGAGACTCTGGGTCCCTGGGGTGACACGGTCTCTGTGGGCAGGGTACAGCCCTGCCCAGGCTGCGCCCATCTGCCTGCCCGGCTGGCCCAGGAAAGGGCACCGTATGGCTGTGTGTAGAGTCTGTGCGGGCGGTGGGGCTGGCTGCGGCGGCCGCAGGCCCACCCCAGGACCCTGGCCCAAGCGTCCATGCAGCCAGCTGGCTCTCAGGAGGCGAAGTAGGAACTCTGCATGGAGTAGAGCCGGTCGATGGGGTTCCCCACGCGGGCCTGCAGGGAGCCCACGTCCGAGGAGCCCAAGAAGCAGTCGCTGAGGCTGGTTAAGGAGGTATCGCTGTCGATGTCATGGAAGATGGAGTCGTTCCCTGAGGGTAGAGGGGGCGTCAGGAGCCAGTACAGGCTGGGGCTCCTGGGGGCCCTGTTGGCCCTGCAGGCTGTGTGGCCAGAGGTGAGGAGGGACAGGATGGCCTGTGGCGGCAGCGCGGGACCAGAGGTGCTGAGGGCCATGGGTGGGGTCGCGAGGGCGCCCCTGGTGTCAGGAGGAGGCAGGTGGGCTGTGTTGGCAGGGCCTGCCCGGGCCCGGGGGTGGGAGGTGGCTGTCATGGCCCCAGGCCTGCCAGGTCAGGCAGCGGGCGGGGGCGGTGCTGGGGCGGGCAGGGGCTGGGGGCGGCTTACCATAGGGGTTCATGTGGTCACCTGGCATTTGGGGCGGCGTGAGGCCCTGCTGGAAGGGGTCGCTGCTGCCGTAGGGGCTCTGCTCCATGGCCACGATCTGCTGTTGTGGGGGGGCCAGCGGCGTGTAGGAGGCCATCATGCCCTCCATGCGACTCGACAGGACCTCTGGGGACAGAGCACACCTTCACCGACCAGCCCTGTCCACCTGATCCTGGAGGTCCCCCCACCCCGGGAGCCCTCACAGATGTACCTTGGGAGTACATCTGTTTACCCATGGACCTCCCTCCCACACAATCCCCCAGTCCAGGGTGCCCACACCGTCCCTCTGACCTCCTCCAGACTTCCCCAGGCTGCTTATGGCCTTCCAGGGCCCGTGAGCCCAGGTATCTGACCCCTGGCCCCTTCCCCAGACACACACTGTAGTTTCCTCTTCAAAAATCAGTTTATCGAAAGCCACAGACCTCCCCATCCCACCTCCTCCCTTCCTCCAGTGGCCTTGCCCTCCAGGAGCTCACCACCTGGCAGAGACAGACATTAAGCAGCCAGTAATCATTCAACATGCGGGTGCAATGAGCACCGGTGAATGTAGGAATGACAACCCCTGGGAGGAGCATGAGGGACACAGGACAAGAAAACCACCGCCCTACTTGGCAACCGAGCAGATACAGCAAATGGAGGACAGGAAGGGTCAGAGGTGACTCCCGGTTACTGGCGTGGCCACCGGGTACGGAGTGGTGCCATTTGCTGAGATGGGGTGGGGAGGAGGAGGGGGTGTTGTGCAGATGGGGTGGCAGGGTGCTGTGTGGAGTACAGTATGGGCTGTGATGAGCTCAAGGCGGACTGTGGAACATTCTCGGGAAGGCTACATCTCAGGGGCAGCTGGGAACACTGAAAGGTGTGACATAGCTCAGGAGGTGGCTGGGAGACCAGAGACAGTGGCTATAGCCCCAGGAGGCCAGGCTGTCTTGGGAAAGGCGGCAGAGGCGGCAGAGGAATAATGGGGCTCCAAGGCTCAGATGCAGCCGGGGACACTGGCCTGGCCCTGAGCCCTGAGTAGGAGGGGCTGCCCACTAGTACCCTAGCATCTGCCCTGGAGTCCCGGTCTCACCTGGGAACAGGCAGCTCTAGGGCCCCGACTCTACTAGGGCAGTCCCAGGAAGATCTCCGTGCCCTCCCTTCAAGGCTCTGTGTCCCCATGGGGCTTGGGAGGCCAGCCCCGGCCCAAGAAATGGACACGGCATTTTGGCAAAGCCCAGTGTTCAGGGGCCTGGCCACTGCCCTCAAACTGGCTCCTCGTCACTCAGCAGGAGCCCACCCCCAACTCCTCAATGGCTTGCGGAAGCTCTCTGGAGATTTCTCCGGAGACTTCTGCTAAATTGTAGCATGGGCAGTGGGGTGTATGGTCATGTTAAAGGGGCCGGCTTTGCCCCTTACGAACTGAGAGAACCCAGCAAGTCCCTTGGTCTCGCTGAGCATCGGCGAGCATCGCCGTGACAATGCCCTTCCCCTCGTGGGTCTGTGGGAGTGAAGTGAGGCAGAGTGTGGCCAGCGGTGAGAAAGGTGCCTGGCACAGCGTGAAGGTGAGAGATGGTTGCAGATTTGTGGTTGTTTTTTTTGTTTGTTTTTTTAAGTAAGCACTATGCCCAACGTGGGGCTTGAACTCACGACCCTGAGATTGAGAGTCGCGTGCTCTACCAACTGAGCCAGCCAGGCGTCTCAGATGGCTGCAGTTTTGACTTTGAAAATTCTGCCACCCCTGTGGGCCGCCCACCCTGCCATCCCTCCTCCTGCATCCTGCCCGTGGTCCCCACCGCCTCTCTTGATCTCACCAGGTTCCAAGGTAGCAGTTCCCTGAGCCCTGATCGCCACCCCCCCACCGCCCCCGGAAGGTGTCGGCTGGGGGGCTGGGGGGATCTCATTACCAGAGGCTGAGCCTGGGCCCCAGTGCCCTGGCCCCGGCTCACCTTGGCCCAGCCGCTGGGAGTTCTGCTGTTCCTGCTGCTGCTGGTGCCGCCGCGCCAACTTCTTCATCTGCGGGGGACACAGGTCATGCCAGTCCCTGCCCCCCTTCCCCCCCCCATCCGTTCATTCCCAGCACCTCCCATCAGGACCCTGTCTTCTGCCCGCACCCCTGCTCCATCCCTGCCCAGCGGGGGTAAGCGGCCTCTCACCTTGGCTCTTTGGTTCTGAAACCAGACCTGGACCACACGCACGCTGAGGCCCGTCTCCGCCGCCAGAGTCTCTCGGACCTGCCCGGATGGACGGACACAGATCAGGCCGGGGGTGGGGGTGGGGCGCATGGGGCTTGGGGGAACTGTGGGTTGGCGGGGAGGTTCAGGGAGGTCCCCGTCCCCAGCAAGAGCGGTAGGGGCATTGTCTGGGAGGGCAGCGGGTGTGGGGTGTCAGCCCCGCCCCACCCCGGGGGCCCCTCACCTTTCGGCAGGGCTTGGAGGACACCTCAAAGGAGGCCTTGAAGGCTCTTCGCTGCTGCGTGGTGAGGATGGTCCGGGGTCGCTTGGGCCTCCGGGGGTCCTTCCCGTCGTCCCCACTGCCCTTGCTCTGGCTGCCCTGCCCCTTGGCTGGCTTCATGTCTCCATCCTCGTCCTCACTCTTCACTGTGGTGGACATACCCGGCCCGTCAGCTTTGTACAAGGGTCTCAGCCTTGTACCCGTAGGCAATCTGTTGCCTGGCGGGATCCCATTACTTCCAGCCAACACCCGCCAGGGCTGGCTCCAGGGACTCCGGAGACCCCAGCCCAGCATGTCAGCCTTACAGAAAACTCGTTCCCACTGCCCTCGCCCAAGGCCAGCGGGCCCCAGGACCCAGGGAGAAAACTCTGGGGAACCTTCTTCCTTGAAGCTTCTAGGGACTAAGAGATGTCAGGTGATGACATACCCCAGACATTCTCACACAGGAGTATTCATGACCACAGAATACATACCCCCCCCATGGAGTTACACACTCAACCACCTGCATATGTGCACGCACACTGGCACGTGGGCCCACGGAGACCTGGGTGCACGCAACTCGAAGACATATTCACACACACACACACACACACACACACACACACACACACAGGTGCATGCTCATAGGTGGACACATACAGGCATGCACACACCTGAACAGGCACACACACACACACACACACACACACACACGCAGAAGCACGTGTATTCACCCAGAGACACACCCACATCCACCATGCACACGCGGCCCCTTCCATGCCCCAGAGTTGTGGGCCTCGGAGATGCCAGCCCCGGATGGACACCACGTGCTTCCTGCTGCCCCTGAGTCTGAACTGGCCTTTTCCCAGGCCCATCTTCCTCAGAGCATGAGCCCCTGTGGAGGGGGTGGATCTCTTTCCTCCAAGAGCCCCTCCCAGGCCTGATAGGAATGGGTCCATGGCACCCGGTCAGTGTCTGCTCTGCCATGAGTCCAGGCAGCCTCCACGGTGCCCTGCCCATGGGTGGACAGAGGGACAGACAGATAGGGGGCTCACTACTTCCTCCAAGGGCCCCCACAGTAACAAAGCGAGATGGGCAGGTCTTGTGACCGTGGGCTCTAGGTTACCCTAGGTTGCCCCGGCTCAGCAGCCCAGGGTATCTCCTCTCCACGCCCTCTGTTCCAGTCCTCCCCCACTACCCTGGAATGACACGGCACCAGCCTTCTCCCTAGCTTTTCCCTTCCAAGACTCATTCCTCCTTTCCCGTACCTGCCCTTCTGCCAGGAGGGCTCTAAGCTGGCACAGTCCTTTTGGAGGCTGGAGCAGAGTAGAGGGGTGCCTTCATCCTGGGAAACAGGGTCTTTCCCTGCACCACCGAGGGACCCCACCCACCTGGGAAATGACAGCTCAGGCTGCTGCTCCCCACTGATGAAGGACGCACCAGGTCCCTGCCTCTCGGCCACCACCAGCCTGCAGGCCTGGTGCTGGCAGAGACGCCTGTGGTGCTGTGCCATGGCGGGGGCCACGGCAAGGACAAGAGAGGGTGAGGGCGGTGGGCCGGAGAGCAGGGTGTGTGCGTGTGTGTGCAGGTGTGTAAACCGCAATACAGTGAGCAGGTGGATAAACGGGTGTGTGGCCACACGCAGAGCTGCTCAGTGTGCGTGTGATGTGCGTGCTGGGTCATGCGTGTGCATGTATGCGTGTTTAAGTGGACATGCACGTGTATGTTCCTGAGTGTGGGCTTGTGTGTGTGTGGGCATCTAAGCACATGTGTCCATATATATATATACTCCTGGGCCTGGGTATCCACACATGCATTTTATGTGCTTGTGTGTGTGTGTGTGTGTGTGTGTGTGTGGTCATACGCACATACACCGGTGCACAACACACGTGGTAGTGTCCATATGTGCATCTGTGCGCCCGGGGACGTGCACACACATTAGTGGCAGGTAACGGCATGCGGTCACGTCAGTGCCACGTGCACCGGATGTGGGTGCACCGTCTGTGTAGCTCAGGTCCTTTGCCGGCAGGGGCCCCTCCCTGCCGCCTGCCCCCCAGCTCCAGCCGTGGCTCACCGGAGTCGGACTCGTCGGGGCTCACGGAGCTGAGCAGGTCCTTCTCCTTCTCGTAGTCACCCTTGCACAGCAGCTGGCCCTCCTTGAGCACAAACTCGTCGCCCTTGCGGAGCTGCCGCTCACACACACAGCAGCAGAAGCAGCCCAGGTGGTACACACACTCCAGTGCCCGCATCACAAACTCCGTGGGGGCGATCTTCTCCATGCAGCCGCTGCACTTGGCTGCGAAGAGCCTGCAGGGGTACAATGTGGGCGCATTGGCTAGGCTCAGGGGTCCCTCCCGGAGGCCACTGCCCATCCAGGGCTGGCCTCTCCCTCCTGCCACCCTGGCCTTCCACCCCAGGCAGGAGAGGCCCACCCTGGGCACAGAGCCAGACAGCGGGAGACCCTGCAGCCCTCCTCCACTGGCTCCCAGGGCCCTGGTGGCCCCAGGGTGGGCGCTGGGCATCCTGCCCAGAGATGCGCTCCCTAGGTGTGTCAGCTCAGGGTCTTTCCTGCTCAGAGACACAGTGGCCACTAGAGGGCAGAGCACAAGGTGGGTCTCAACCTTCTCTGAGAGCCAGGTGGTTCCTGCCCTGAAAAGGGCAGGCTGGTCTACCCTCACCCCAGAACCTGCTCCGCTTCCTCCTTGCTTGCCCCTCTCTCCCACATCCAAGCAATCCTTGGCCTCGTCCAACTCACCACCCAAGTGAGGCCCCTCCTCTCCTGCCTGAGCAGCTGCCCTAGTCCCCATCCTAGGCTCCTGGCCCCTCTGACCCTTCAAACTCACCCCCCAGGATAAGAGCCAGAGGGAGCTGTCTGCAACACACATGCTGTTTCCCTGCTCCACGCTCTTCCATGACTCCCTGGTGCCTCAAGGCCCTTTACATCCTGCCTCTCTCTCTGTCTTTGCTCCCCCAGGCCATGGCCCCGTGCAACAGCCTGCAATTTCTCCAGGCCACCTTCACACTGGCCTTTCAACATGTTCTTTCTCTGCCCCTCAGCTGAGCTGACACCTGCTTATGCCTCATTTCAGCTTAAGTATCTTTATCACACGCAGAAATTCACTGAGCATGTACAGTGTGCCAGCCGCTGTTCTCAGCACTCTGTAGGCAGAAATGCATTTAATCTTTGCAACAACGCTGTGAGACAGGAGCGAACACGGATCCCATCTTAGAGATAGGGAAACTGAGGTGCCGAGAGGCGGAGTCACTTGCTCAGGGTCCCATGGTAGTAAGTGATGGGGCCGACTCGGAGCCCGGGCCTGATCCAGCCCCTCCATGACGAAGCGGACCCATCTTCCATCTCTGGAGACAAAGCCAGGCGGGGGTCTCCATGCCTCCAGCCAGCGTGGGCAGAAAGGTCTGAGCAGCACGGCCCCTCCCCTGCCCTCACCTACTGACCGCTCCTCCCGGCTCCCTCCTCCCCGTCACGTGCCCTGCTCTGTGGGAACTCAGCCTCAACAACACTTTGATGGAAAAATTTATGAAGAATCAAATTATTGCTGCTGGGAGGGAATTAAAACCATTTTTCATTCCCCACGTCCCTGGGCCACGTCTGCGGGCGCCACCCTGGGAGCGCTGTGCACATCCCATCCCTCTTTATGGCCCGCCATCACAGGCACGGATTACAGCTGCAATTCTCTACTAATCGGTTCTGGAACAGAAACGGCCATAAATGCAAGGCACTCGGCCTGCCTCCCTTCCCGGGGCTGCCATCAGCACCGCCCACGACGAGCGAGTGGGGCGCGGTGGACGGGGCCAATCCGAGGTCTGCCTGCTGCCCTGGCACTGGCCAGGGCACTCAAATTGGGGGCATCCCCAGCAACCCCGTGCCACCCGCCTCTGTGCTACTGAGCGGGCTCCTACTCATCCTGCAGTGCCCAACTCCAAGGCCACCTCCTCTGGGAAGCCTTCTTTGATGTCCCAGTCAGGGAAAGTAGCCTCCTGTGTGCTCACCTGAGATTCCCTCAGGCCTCAGTTCCCTCTACTGTGAAACAGAGATGTCAACAGGACCTCCCTCAAAGGGCTGTTGTCAGGAGTCAATGATACTGAGCATGTAACTTGGTAAATGAATATCACATCACAGTGACTGCACGTGTCAGCTTCCAACTCTTATAGGGGTTCCAAAGGCAGTACCTGGTTCTACATGATCCTCAAGGAGGGCTCGGTGAGTGTTTGCAAAGCAGGTGAGTGAAGGCTTGGGGTGGGCTGAGGCTCAGGCCAGGCTGTCAGCTGCAGGCAGCTGGGGCCCCACTAGCCCACACAGTACGTGGCTTTGCAAGGGGAACATGAGCTGGATTTCAGCTCCGATTTGGCTCTTTGGCTGGATTCCTTTGTTCAGGGTACAACCTACCCAACTGTCCATGGCAGCCTCAAGCAGAGGCCCCTAGTAATCTGGCTGGGTGTCCAGCTCTGCCAAGGTGCTGGGGAAGGAGCCACGTTTCCACAACCTGATGCTCTGATGTGGAGGATGCTTCTGCCCTGCCCCCCTCACTGTCCCTCTGTCCCCTCCCCACACTTCGACCTCCTGATCTAGGTGCCATGTTAAGTTCTGCAGCCTGGCCCCAGTGGCCTATGAGCAGACAGGCACCGGCTGCATTTCTGTGCCGGCATGGCAGGGCCGGGGTCCCAGGCCAGGGTCGGCACACCTCGGGCGTCTCCCAGACGGGAGGCCCTCTTAGGTAGGGGAGGAGGGCAGCAGGAGAGGTGACCCGCATTTGCAGGCACTGCCACCATGCAAGCTGCATTCAGAACATCCGTGCTAATGCCTTGGCAGCAGGGGGTCGATTGCTACTTTCTCCAAACTCATCAACACAATCTATTATTAATACTTCTCCAAAGGCTCAGTGCCGCCATTACGGAGGCAGCGCCAGCCACTCGGGGCATCATCTGTTATCTAGATTGCAAAAACTCGGGATATAAAACAAACTGCGCACACTTTATAAACGGAATGTGCCATCCTTTTGGTCTCCAAGCATCTCTCCACCCAATAAAACATCGGGGGGGATGCATGAAATACTCGCTCCCAATTATGGGGCTGCCTTTGTCTACGGGAGCCGGAGTGAGTGCTACGAACGCATGTGTGGGAGGGGTTGGGGGCACCAGCGGGGTCCCCTCCTCTCTGTGAGCCTCCCTCCTGCCCTCGACCCCTCCCGTCATGAAGGGCCGGTGGAACGGGCCATTGAGAAGCGGTCCCAGCCACAGGCCAGTGGCAGGGGCATTGGATGGACTTGGTTTCAATGCTCAGTTCCACCACTTCCTGGCTAGTGACTGCACAAGTAATTTCTGCTCTCTGAGCCTCAGTTTACTGATCTGTATAATGGGCTCAACAACACTGCCCGCTTCTCCATGTGAAGATGCAGCGAGTTTTCAGTGTAAAAGCCGTGAACATAGAGGGAGAGGTCAGTGAGCTGAGCAGGCCTTTTGAGGCCAGGAGTGGGCCTCTCCAGGAATGCCGCACAGAGGCTGCAAATACCGACAGAGATAGAGTTGCTCTGGCTGAGAAGCTCTGAGCCTTCCTGCCCCACAGGGGCCCTGAAGCCTGATGCAAAAGAAAGGCCCTGCCAGCACCCAAGGCACTAGATCTGGGGCCCAGGTCATGATCTCAATCCCGACTCAGCCACTCACCGTCTCTGTGACCTGGGTCAAGTCTGGGTCTGTGTCCTCACCTGCAAGACGGGGACAATAGTTCTCACTCCCCAGAACTGTGCAGGGGGTTCCAGATGGGTGTACTTCTGTTACCACACTTGGGCCAACAGGCTAGGATGGGGCAGGCCTGGGGGTGTGAGGGGATGGTGGGGGTGCCACGGAGAGGCTCCGAAGCTCTGGTTCCACCTGTGGCTTCCCCTCCAGCTGTCTGGCCCTCTTGGTGCCAATCCCCTGGCCCAGGCTCCTCCCCCAGTCTAGAAGCTCCAAATCCAGAGGGCACCTTTATGACCACACCACAGACACACAGGCTCACTGGCAACCCACAACCCCATTGTCCATGTAAACTGCCAATCCTTTCCTCCTGCTGTCCCTAGTGTCTAGAACGCCATTCCTCCCACTCCCGACCTCTGACAACCAAACATCTGTGTATTCTGAAGGATTTAGCTTAGATATCCCTTCCTCCAGGAAGCCCCCCTTCTTCTCTCCAGTCTCAGATATCCACCTCACTGAGCTGCTCATCCTCACACCCCCTCCCCATTGTAGTATTTATCCTGAGGACTCCACTTGATCAGTTTCCCGGTCCACTTTCCCCAGGATCACCTGTCTTCCGGGCTGAGCACAAGGCCCCGTGTACACTAAGGTGAGCAACAAATGTTTGTGGAATGAACACTGAACCAACCAATACAGTCTGGTCCCGCCTGTGAGGTAGGGCAACTTGGTCCCCAGCCCCAACCCAGTCCGATGGGGGCACCCACCACCTGCCCTGGGAAGACAGTGTTTGTGCTGGGGGGGGGGGGGGGGCGGGGAGGGCACTGCTGGGGCGGGCAGCCCAGGGTTCTACCCTGGCTCCGTAACTTCTTCCCAGTGTGAATTTGATCAAGACATTTAACCTCTCTGAGCCTCAGTTTCTTCATTTAAGAAACGGGAATGGTGGTACCTACCTACAGGGTTGTGAGAAGGCCCTACTGCACGTAAAGCCCTTGGCCCTATGCCAGCATGAAGAAGGCACCCCACAGAACGGCCATCTGCCTTTCTCTTGTTCCTTATTGTCCTTATTGTCGCCCTCACCGGGTCTCCGCCATTCCTGGGAGCAGCTTTCCTGACACCAGGTTTACAGGTCCCAACCAAACCTCCCTGTCATGACCACCCTGGGTTCTGGGGCCTTCTAGCTTCTGTCTGGCCTGAGCTGGACAGAGCACTCCCAGCTCAGTTCTCTGTGTGCCTGTCTCACCAATGTGAATGAACTCAATTACCATCACCTGCATCACCTCATTAAGTCCTTGAAGAACCCTAAAAGGAAGACACTGTTTCCATTCCCGTTTTACAGAAGAGCACACGAAAGTGCAGAGGGCAGGTTCAAGGTCACACGAGTCACAAGGTCACAAGCACCACCATACACTCCCTCCATGCTTTGTGCATTCAAGTATACTCAAGTGCATTCAAGTGCATTCTGCCCATCATTCACCCTTGTCCTTTGCTGGGGGTGCCATTCCCATGTCTGTCTGCCCTCAGGGCTCTGAATGCCCCAAGTTCTTATTACTCAGCATTGGCCCAGCACCCAGCAGGTGCAGCCGAGTGGGTTTCTCTTAAACCAAACTGAACATCTCCCCGTCACAAACACATCCTCCCTCCGCCAGGATCATCTGTGATTTCGGAGTAAGAAATTCCCTTTTTAGGGACGTCCTTCCCTTGAAGAGTCCCTGGCTATGAGAACACATCTCCATCTCCTCTGAGTTTTTATTGGTTTATTTGTTTAACGCTCAATTTATTAAATTCATGAAGCTAATAAAACTCTGAAAACCAATTTTTTTCTGGAGCATTTAAACATGGATTACAAATCTGATTAATTAATTTCTCTTAAGCCACTGACAACTGCAGAGAGGCAATGCAGTATATCTGATTCTTTTACCTCCAATAAAACTGGCTTCCTAACGTCCTGGGGACCCTCCAGCCTCTCCTTGCAGGTTTTCAGCCCCAGGTCTCAGACTCCAGAAGCATGTG
Source organism: Panthera onca (assembly GCF_046562875.1). NCBI lineage: Eukaryota > Metazoa > Chordata > Mammalia > Carnivora > Felidae > Panthera > Panthera onca. The sequence goes on along the minus strand of NC_138351.1, from coordinate 86,045,703 downwards.
CATTAGGCTTGGAATCTTGGCTCTGTCACTTCCCAGCACAGGAACCACACACAAGCCTCTTCTCTCTGAGCCTCAGTGGCCCCATCTGTTCAATGGGGATAATGGCTGGGCACCGTGAGGCAGGCACCTCATCATTTCTTCAAGACTTCTGGCATCTGCTCACCACCCTCGAGGAATGGAGGCCCCTCTGTCTCCTCCTCACTATTCTGCCATTCCCATACCCCATCGCTGCATTCTATAGTTTATGCAGCCCCTCACTGGGTCCTCAGTCTCAGAGTGCCCAACAATTTCAGGGTAAGTCCAAAGGCCTCATCATGGCACTCAAGGCCCTACTCCAGCCCCGTCACACCTGGCTTCAGATCCTCTACTCCAGCTGCCAGGGTTCTCGTTGCTCCCTGAAAACAACAAGTCCTTCCTGCCTCCTGAACACTTAAAATTCCATCTGCCCCCAAAGCCTGTCTTCTTTCTGCCTTTTGCTTCTTGTTGAACTTCTCTTCATCCTTCAAGACCCAATTCCAGGCTGGAAGACCCATCCTTCCTCTGTGAAGCCTTCCCTGAGACCCAGATATTTGTGTGTCTGAAGCCCTCACTGACCCAGAAATCAGAAACTGGGTCTAATTCACATGCACCCATCCCACACTGGGTTCTGGCATTGAGGACGTGACTAGGGAGTGTTTGTTGAATGAATGAATAACCTTATGAGAAATGAAATGGGCAGCGCAGGTAGGACATGAGAACATTGGATACTCTGCTTCCAGAAGTTTGAGAATGCCACCAGGTAGCAAGACAAGTGAACTCACTGCTCTCTCGTCCCATGACCCCCTGTACAGCCCGGAGTCCAAAATCCGAACTTCTATGTTGGTTAAGTTTTTTACACACCTCCTGTTGGGCCGGAGTCCAACTGTGCCCTCGTCCCTAGTATACAGGGAAAGCCCTGGGGTGGGAGGGCCATGCCAGTATTAAATGACTCCCCTGACCATAAGTGACCGGGCAAGGCCTGGACACCTAGCTCAAGGTGGGCCAATCCGTTCTCTGTCCCGCGTCCCTATCTCCTGCTCACCAAGAGCTTTCTGGCTGCCCCCCTGGGCTTAGAGGTGCACTTTCCACATCTCTGGCACCAGCTAAGCGGCCCTGGGCCACTCACATCCCTTTTTTGAGATTCAGTTTCCTCTTCTGTGAAAAGGGGGTATTGATCCTTCCCTCACCTGGTGATTGAGAATCGGTGAGTTTTAACCTGTGTGAGAGGGTCTAGCCCGGTGCCTGGCACAGAGGGCATTTTGGCAAGTGTGCCTCTCACTCCTTCCCCAGTCTGAGTCTCACGATGGTGCTGGGACACGGGCTCTGGAACCTTCTCTTCCTCACCTCCAATTTCATCACGAAGCCCTCAATCACATCACTGGGTCCGTGCTCTCCCCATCTGTCTGTGCCTCTGAGGTGTGTAGGCTTCTGTCAGATCCTTACCGAGGGCCACACTGGGGACCAGGCAGATTTGGGCCTGGTTTGCTTTAGGGTCTCTCCAGGCCCAAATCCCACAGTGCCTGGACACTCTCCCTCCATGGGGAGGGAACCATAGCCCTCTGGCCCACTGGCTATTCCTTCTCACGTTCACCCAGCAAACACCCAGGGAGGCTGACTTTGAAGCTCTGAGCTCTCAAGCTCATGCAAGATGCTTGACGAAAGAGGCCAAATCTGGTCCCATGGGGGCTGACACAGCATGACAAGTGCCTTGACAGGGTACACGTGGCAAGCTGGGGGGCACAGAAAGTCATGATGGTTAACCTGGAAGAGGTCTGAGGACTTTCTGGAAAAGCTGGCATGACACACTCGTTCTGAAGGCAGAAGGAATAGTCTGAAGAGTCTGAATCCCAGCTCTGTCACTTACTGTCTGACCTCGGGGCAAGGACCACGGTCCCCGCCTTACAGGCAATCACTAGGATGTGTTTAGCCTCTAGGTGCCACAGGTCCTTCAGAGGCTCGTGGGGAGGATCCCAGGATGGAGTGGTCGCAGAGCGCTTAGGGCAGGCTCGTCTGCAGTAAGCGTTCCAATAGGGGGCCGACATCATTATTGCTCTAGGGCTGTGATGTCCATGATGATGCCCGTTAAGAGATGAGCTGGAGTTCCGGGGGGGAGTGCCCAGGGGACAGGGCCCTAGACACCCCTGGGGGCCCAGCTGCGGCCGCCAGAGTTTGCCGGTCACTTGGAGGAGCCGATGGGGTGAGAGCAGGCAGAGGGAGCCGCCGGGCCTCCTCCCTCCCGACTCGTTGACATCTCCCCCACGTGCCTGCCGCGTCCTTATCATTCCGGGCGTAGCTGTTTTTTATTTTGAGACAAAAAGGGGCCTGTTGATGGGGATCCAACTCAAACCAGCTGCAAACATCTGCTTTGATGCGGCGGCGGCGGCGGGCCAGGCGGGCGGCGGGAGCCGCAGGCAGGGGCCCCGGTGCGCGCGTCAATCACGCGGCTGGAATGCGCGGCGTGGCCGGGCGCTCGGACCGACGGCGGCCGCCGGAGCGCGGGCCTCGCAGGGCCTCTCCGCAGCCTCGCCGCGCCGGGGCCGGGCCTGCAGCGAGGGCTGCCCCGGAGCTTCCTGCGGGCGCGCAGACCCAGCTGTGCCGGCCGCCGGCTCTGAGGCCCTTTGATCCGGGCCTCGGGCACTGTCGGGAGCACACCCCCTCCCCCGCCCCCCTCCCTGGCCGGGGCTGGAGGTCACGGGCCAGGGGCAGGGAGGGACGCGCGCACAGCCGGGAGCCCCCAGGTACCATCCAGGGGCCAGCCTGGCCAGGCAGACACACATTCGGTGAGTGCACACACATTTATGTAATGCCTACTGTGTGCCAGGGACTGTCTAGAGGCTGGAGATAGAGCAGTGAACCAAATGCACTGTTCTTCCCACCCCGATCCCCACTCCCAGCTTCCATTCTAATGGGTGAGGGGACAGGCAACAGATAAACCCGTAGCACTCAGAGTGTAATAACTGGTGACAATATGATGAAGAAAAATGAGCGGGGAGCGCAAAGAGGATGGCCAGGGCTTTTAGGAAGGACAGTCAGAGGCCTTGCTGAGATACCTGGGCCGGGATGGGGGTGGGGGGAGTTTCCCAACAGAGGAAACAGCAAATGCAAAGGCCCTGAGGCTGAGTGTATCAGGTGTTGGAGAAGTGACAAGAAGGCCCTCATGGCTAAAGCAGGTGAGTGACAGGAATGGTGGTGGGGGGGGGGCGGGGGGGCACTAAGATGTGCGGGTAGAAGCAGGGGGCATATCTTATGGGCCTTTGACTTTGTGGGAGGGTTCTGAGCTGGGGGTATGAGATCTGGCTGACATTTGAACCAGATTCCTCAGGCAGCTGTGTGGAGGAGGGGGTGGGAGCAGGGGGATGAGTTGGGAGGTTATCTCAATAATCTGGGCAAGAGATATTGTGTGCTCAGACCCAGGGAGGTGCTGAGAAGCAGTCCGACGTGGGATGCGTTTTGCAGGTAGGCAGGGACACCAGAGGATGGGCAGAGAAAGGATGGACACATGACCTGGGGGCCTGTACAATGGGGAAGGATGGAGTTGCCATTAAATGAAATGGAGACGGAGACCAGGTGGAGGAGGGGAGAATGAGGAGGGTAGTTCCGGACACATTGTGTGTGAGCTGCCTTCTAACAGCCACGTGGATGCATCTAGGGGGCAGCTGCATATATGAGTCTGGAGTTCAGAGAGCGGCCCCGGCTGGAGATACTGTTTGAGAGTTGCCAAGACAGACAGACAGGCGCGCGCGCGCGCACACACACACACACACACACACTCCTAAGAGTCAGTTGCTGTGTGCACACGGCTTGGCACCTGATAACTGGCCTCACCTTTGGGGCTATGACCCCTGCAGTGGGTAGAAGCAAGGCCCAGCCTCTGCCTCAGGAGGCTATTTTCCATCCGGGGTACTGGAGCTTCTCTGGGGATCAGACCTCTCCTAGTGACTTCAGGGAGAGACAACGTTGCCAGGCAGGGCAGGTGGAAGGCAGGGCATCATCCCATCCCTCTGGCCATCCTTCCACATGCCCCTTCCTGCCCTGTAGCCTGGGCCAACAGTAGTCAGAGGGTCTGTGGGCTCCAGGCCAGGCCCCAAGCTAAGGGCTTTACCTGTGTTACTTTTATTAACCTTTGACTTGAAGGAGTTGAAGCTCCTCCCTCTCTTTGCTGCCCTTCACTGATGAATTCAATTCACTGATGATTCTTTTCATCATTCTTCCACCTAACATTCGTTGAGCACCTACTATGAGCCAGGCCCTGTGCTGAGCTCACAGTAGGAGCCTTCTCCTCCCACTGGCTCATCAGACCCCTCTAGGCTGATCTCGGGTTCCCTTCACCGAGTCAACGGCTCCTGGGTGCCAAACCCAGCAGTCATAGTCACTGTTATTACTTACTAAAATTTACTATTTCCTACATGCCAGGCCCTGTGCCTTATTTGCACTGACCCATCCCCCATTAGACCCCTTACAGGCAGGCGCTGCCACTCTCTTTCCACAAAGGAGGAAAGTGGTGCTCCGAGAGGGTAACACAGCCGCTCAGCATCAGAGCTGGGATCGAAGCTGGGCAGTGGGGCTCAGGGCTCTTGCTCATTCTCCCGGCATCATTGCATGGCTTCCTGGACCTCCCTGTGCTTGAGTCCCTATCCTGCCTCGGCCTCCACCTCCCTGCCCACCACTCGGAATGGCTGTGCACTTGCTCCGTTAGCTCAGAGCTGCTGGGCCCATGACCTGGGCTGGGAGGTTACAGAGGCCAGGGGCTCACATGCAGGCGGAAGAGGAGAGACTACACCACGGGACGCAGAAGCCGTTGGATTTCTCTCCAGGGTCCCGAGTGGTCAGAATAGACCAGGCCCACAGCCATGTACCCAGCCATGTACCCATGTACCCAGGGCTGCCAGATCCAGGGCAGGGCCTGATGGAAGTGCAACACTGAGGGAGTGGTGGGGGTGGAGAGAGGGAGGGGGCAGGGCTGGAGTCATGGAAGGCTTCCTGGAGGAAGTGGCAATAAGGAATGCAAAGGATAGAAAGGGAGAAGTGGTCAGGCTGGGTTGGGAACAGCAGTGTGCCTGATTCCAGAGTCTGAACTCTGTCCCCTAAACAGGGGCAGAGAAGCAGGGAGACAATTCTGCAAAGGAGAGGTTGAAAAAAAAGCAAAGGTATGAAGAAAATGGAGGCCATTTCCAGGGTTAAGGAGACAGTGGGTCAGCCATGTTGGAAGTGAGAAAGAAGGGTCAGGCTGCTAGCCTTAAACATTGGGCTAAAGAGAACAGGTCAGGTTTCTTTTGTTCCCACTTATCCATCCATCCACCCACTCACTCACATAGTCACTCAGCCTGCTATCCATCCATCTATCCAAGCATCCATCCATCCACCCACCCACCCACCCACCCACCTGCCCAACTATCCACCCATCTCCCACCCAACCACCCTCTCAGTCCATCCAGCCACTGCACCCATGTACGCAATCAACCAGCCAACACATATCCGGGCCCTTGCTCTGTGCCAAATCTCTTCTTGAGAGCAGAAACTGCCTTCTAAGGCTTTCGCTGTAAGACTCGTTGATTCTGTAAGCACTGACCAGACGCGCTGTGCTAGGTGATGAGGAATCAGTGGGGAACAAGGCACAGGGGCACTTTTCCTCAGTGAGCTCCTGGTGTAACGGGGAAGAGGGTTTTCCAAGGGAAAGGAGGTCTCAGAAGGAGAAGCCCAAGGAACCACTGGGCAGCCTAACGCTGACTAGCTGACGTTTTGGCCCCATCATTCTGACCCCAAGGATTTGGACCTTCTGGATGCAGCCCACAGCATTTTAATTAGGATTATAATGACATTGATAAACTTCCTTTGAGAAAGTGTTTTCTGGAACGAACTCCATTAAGACAATTTAATTTTTTGATCAATTTTCTTTCCAGCGCCGTTAAATAATTTACAACTTTTTCCTTTGCCATTTTTATTTTCCTGAACTTATTTTCATTGAGATAAATTATTTCCCATGAAGAATTTTCAATAAAGTTTTGCTTTACCATCAGGTCTGTGCTACAACTGCATCTTCCTGATTAGCAAGATCTGACTCTGGTGAATCTGTAGCCGGTGACGCGGATTACCATGGGTGGTGTCACCGTTGCCAGCTGTATTTAGTGCTGGTTAATTTACCTACTCAACACATCCCCCAGGCTCAGGTAGGGTGGTTTTCCACGTTACCAACAAAATGACCAAAGTTTACGATCACACGTTTTATCAGGCCGCCAATGAAAACACACTCAGGGTCAAAACCACGGGGTCAAGACAGACTTGTGGGTGTCAATGTTGGGTGCAAATGTCCAGCTTCAGCTGGGACCCCATAGAATGAGTGTGCTCCTTCTTGCCCTTCAGAGACTCAAAGACAGTGACCCCTCCCTTGACATCTCCTTCTCCAGGTTAACCCCTCTGCCCACGTTCCACACTCTGGTCATGAGCTTGAGTTTGTCCAAATAGCCCTTAAAGCCTAGCAGCCAGCTACTTGGTCCTCCAGGGGCAAGAAGAACCATAGCCTCCCTTGTTCCCCACCCTATACTCCTCTTAATGTAGCCAGAGATGTAACATTAACTTTGTCAGCCCAGTCAATGAGGGCCTCACTGCCCAGTCTCTCTCATGAGCTCTGGACTAAGTCCTGCCACACCCCACAACCAACCCGTGCTCTTGCAGTCAAGTTTTTGACCCCCTACCCTAGCTAGCTCTACCCTAGCTACTAAATGTCAAACTCACAGGAACCAGACCAGCCCTGTGCTCAGAGCTTCACATGTAGCCCACCCCCTAAGGTAGGGGCCTCCCATGTAGGTGGACCTCATGGCCACCCTGGCAGGTAAGAGTCCCTTGCTTACACAGGTCACCCAGCTGATCAGGTAGAGCCATGGCCTCATCTCAGGTTAGTCTGGCTGGTAACCACCACATTGGTACCTTCCTGGAGGCTGGGAAGGTGGTTGGGGACAGGGGAGCAAATGCCCCAGCGGGTTGGGAGCCTGAGACCTGTGTGTGCCGGGACAGAATCACAGTGTGTGGGCAGAACATGTTCCCCAGTTGAGGGCCCTGGGAGATTAACCTGAGAAGTGGGTGCCCCAAGGCAGCAGGACTCAAGGCTGGTGGGAGGCAGGAGGAGAAATTCTTCTGTAAGAGGAAGCCCTTGGAGGTGTGGCTGGCGTTATTTCGTACCCACAGCCCGACGCTTCGATAGGGAGTAAGAGGAGGCTCTGGGAGAACGCCTCCTTGGGTCTCTGAGCTCCGGAGCTCCCGGCGGGTCAGGGCCGAGCGCCTGGGCTGGGCACCGCCAAGCACGGCCGCTTGCGGGGTGCCCGCCCGCCCGTCCGTTTAGTGGGTAACTGATCGCCCCGCGCCCCACCCCAGCCGCACGCCGCCCGCCCGAGCTGCTTAATCACCGCCCGCCCGGCCGCATTAGCATAGTAATGGCCTTTAAATTGAGCCTCTTTGTTTTTTAATTAAGCTCCCAGCAGGTACAGAGAAGAGCGATTATTGAGGAAGCTGCCAGCGCTAATCGCCCGCAGTCATTTGACAATTAAAAAGCGCCCGGCTTTAACCCTTTCCCTGCGCCCGCAGCAGTTCCCCCGGCATTTATCCGGCACCAACTGTGTGCGCGCCTTCCCGGTGGGATTCGGGGACCCCGCCCCTAGTAACTCCGAGAGGTCTCTGCCAATGACTCCATTTTTCTGAGAAGCAAACCGAGGCGCAGAGAAGAGAGGTAATTTGCCCAAGACCGCAGCTAGAGCAGGGGGCAGGAGGGATTGGCAGACAGACTGCTGGAGAAATACAGCTGCTTGGGCTCGTTTGGAGCACCGTCCACCTTGTGAATCTGGCAAAAGCCTTCTTGCTCTTCAAGGCCTGGGGGGGGGCACTCCCCACCCCATGGCAACAGCCCCCTCCTCGGAGTTCTCAGGGCAGCCTCTCCTCCCTGCTGGGTCAGGCTCAGTGCTGGGCACTGGGGACAGCTATGACCATGAGGAGGGAGACAGGAAACAGGAAAGAAAGGCACAACCAAGGGGCGCCTGGGTGGCTCAACCAAGGGGCTCCTGGGTGGCTCAACCAAGGGGCGCCTGGGTGGCTCAGTAGGTTGAGCGTCCGACTTCAGCTCGGGCCATGATCTCTCAGTCTGTGGGTTCAAGCCCCGCGTCGGGCACTGTGCTGACAGAGCCTGGAGCCTGCTTCAGATTCTGTGTCTCCCTCTCTCTCTCTCTGCCCCTTCCCTGCTCCCGTTCTGTCCCTCCTTCTCAAAAAGAGATAAACATTAAAAAAATTTTAAAGAAAAAGAGACAATTGTTCCTGATCCAGTCCAGCCTGGGAGGCGGGGGCGCATCAGAGAAGACTTTCCTGAAGACAGGTTTGGGCGTAGACAGAGGAGGGAGAAGCAGCCTGGCCAGGATGGGAAGCGATGGACAGACCAGGTAGCAGAGGAAACAGTGAATGCAAGGGCCCAGAGACACGACCAGAATTAACCAGAAATAAACAGTGCAGAGGGTGCGTGTGGAACCCGAGGAAGCTGAAGAGCGGCAGGAGCCAGTCTGGGGTGCAGGCCTTCTTACACCACTTACAAAATGTGTTCTTTAAAGACACAATTGAATTTATTTTTGAATAGGTAACGCATCGCGTGGTTTAATACTCAAATGTACAAAAACGTGTCAGCTGAGGTCTCCTCCACCCCATCAGGTCTCCTACCCAGAGGCAACCAAAGTCTACCATTCAAGTCCCCTTCTGAAAATTATGCAAGAATAGGTAACACATACATAAACCCGTGTGTATACCGTGTTCCCCTCCCTCAACTTTTTTTAGTGAGGACTGGTTGGGGGTTTGCCCACTTTTCCTTTTCTTTTTCTTCCTTCCTTCCTTCCTTCCTTCCTTCCTTCCTTCCTTCCTTCCTTTGCATAAACACCAATTAAAACTGTTCCTCATGCACCCACCCTCCCACTCATGGTTGGTGAGGATTCCATGTCTGGCCTGGAGCACCTCCTTTTACAGCATCCGGCAGTTCTATTGTATGGGCAAACCCTAATTTATTTAACCCGTGTCCTGTTGATGGCCTTGTGGGCCATTTAAAGGATTTTTGTCTTACTCTCAAGAGCCACGGGAAGCCATTGAAATGTTTTAAGTGGGGAGTAGCTTGAGCGATTTACATTTTTAAAAGATCACTTTGGCTGCGGAGCAGGGACCAAGGGTGGGGGAAGCGCAGAGTGGAATCGGGAAGAGCAGCCAAGAGGATCGCTGTCGCTGTCGGTGCCCTGCAGGTGAGAGGCGCAGGGGGGCCTGGGAGGGGCTGCAGGAGTGGGAGAGCTCGATGCCGCCGCATGTGAAAGGGACTGGGCATTGGGGTGGGTGGGAGGAGCCCTGGGTGGCTCCCTCAACCCTGTCACCCTGCCGGGTGCGTGCTGGATGGATGAGCAGTGACTGAGATGGGGACACATGGTAAGTGGACGGGGGGACCAGGTGAAGACGCCAGGTCCAAAGTCACTCGGTCTCACCGTGCTTCAGCCTCCACAGTGTCCAATTCATCACTGGGGCTGGGATCTCCCTGCCCCGCCCCCCCCCCCCACCGGCCCCACCGCCAAGTCAGGCTCTCCGGATCTGAGCCTTGTTCTGCCCCAGCCAGCCCCAAGCCCCGTCTCTTGCCTGTTCACTCTTCAGAGGGGCCTGCTCCTAGTGGCCCTGAGCCCCCCTTCCTCCACTCCAGGCTGAGCTGGCGTTTGGGAAGAGGGGGCAGCCCTGAGAAACACTGGCAGCTGGCCTTTTAAAACACATAGACGAGGCTCCCTGGGGCGTGGGTGTGGCGGTGAGGAGGAGGGCTCTGGACAGAGGGTCAGATTTTGCGCCTGGTCACCACAGGAAGAGATGCCCTTCATGGCTCTTGGCTCCCTGGTGGGGCTGGGGGGCAGACTGTCCGTTCCCTGGAGCTCCCCTCACCTTGTCGCTTTGCCACCATCCCTGGCTCAGAGCTAAAGGTGTCCCCCAAGAGAGGAGCTGGGGTGGGGGCAGCCAGGACCACCCTCCGACTCCGCTGCAGGCCAGAGGAGGCAGTGCGCATAGGGCAATGCAGGCAGTGAGGGGTTAACAGCCCGCGCACCCCCATCTATCAGCCAGCATCTCCCAAACAGACGGACAGACAAGGCAGCTGTCCAAACAGGCCTGTGTACCTGGCCACAGCCGCAGAGAGGACAGGGCAGTGGCTGTTTACTCTGCTCCCCTCCCCCACAGTCACACACTCACACGCCCTGGCAGGGCATTTCCATGCAATCTCGCCTTGGGGATGCACCCGCCACTCCTGAGCGAGAAGGTTCTTAAATGCTCCTCTCTGAGGTTAGGAAATGTCCTTGCTCAGGGCTCCAGGCTGGGAAGGGGGGCGGTGTCTCTAAGAGTTGGTGGCTGAGATGGCTGGTTGGCCCAACTGGGCCAGAGTCACCCTGTGCTGCGGGTAATGCCTCCCAAAGCGCGCACTTTCTGCCAAGAGCAAAAACGGAGTGTCTTGAAGCCCGGGGACCTGGTGAAATTGGGGCGCCTGGAGCATCGCCATCTCAGATCACTTCTGGGGAATATGTCTGCTCTGGGTGGACATGGCTCTCAATAGGGACTATCCGGCTTCTAGGGCCCCATGTCAGGCCCCCTGGGCAGCTCCATTCCGCTGTCCCAGGACTCCTCACTCAGGAGAAGCTGACCTCACTGACTGTCCTCCAGACCGGTGTCGTCTCCTTGGTCTCCATCTGCCTGAGGCCACCAATAGCCACCCTCACCTCTGCCTGAGTGACAGCTGGGTGGGTCCTCCCTCTCCCTCAACAGCTGTCCCCACATTTGACCCATCGTCAGGCTCCTAAGTGGCTCTCAGATCTGCCCCTCCCCACCAGTGCTGAGCTGTCTGTGGGTCTGGGGTGTGTTAGGTGTGCACAGTGCCCAGAGACCAGCATGCCACGCCCTCCCCCTTTATCCGCTTCCCCACTTACTTCCCCAGCTTCCTTCAAATGCCCCTTCCCTTGGGAGATCCCCCTGTGATGCCAGGCTCCCCACCTGCCCCAGCATTGTGTATTGAGCACGTGCTGTGTGCCTGGCTCTGGGGGGAGCTTATACACTATTTATCCCTTTTCCCTTCAGCCCTGTAAAGCAGGGGAAATGACCAGCCACTTCACAGATGAGAAATGAGAAAACTGAGGCTCAGAGAGACACCAGGCCTTGTACCATGCCTTACAACTACAAAGCGTCAGAACCTCAAATAAGAGAGAAGGGCAGTGTGATTTGGTAAAGGAAAAGAGCCTCTTGCTTATATGTGAGCCGAGTTCCTAGTGCGGTGCCTGGCACAGGTGGGCAGTGAGAGGGGCACAATTTTGACCAAGTCTCTGTGGCAAAGTGCCCATGGATCTCCGGACCTCACCACTACCAGGCCATCACCTGTCTCACAGCTGGTAGTGGGGACTCCCGCATCCCTGGAGCTTTCTGTGTCCGGCTTTACCGAGGGGCACTGAGGCTCAGAGAGGGAAGCTCTTGTCCCACACTCATCCGGCTGGGACACAGTGCAGCCAGGATTCTGTCCCAGGCTGCGTATCACTCCCCACCCCGCCCCCAGGGAGGCCAGGTCCTGGACCTCTCCTCAGCAACCCCCACCCAATGTGACATCTTTACGGCACATGCTGGGTCTGCGAAGGCCTGGATGGGGTGAGGGGGGAGGCAGGACACCTCTCAAGTAACGGATTGTAAATTCCTGGGCCCCGGCTTTCCATCCCTAACAACCTCCTCCAGGGGCTCACAGCGCCTGTCCCTTCGCAGCCAATTTAAATGAGGGGTCCCAGACCCTGGGCGTAAAGCATTCCAGACTTGGGAGAGGGGGCAACTATTGTTTCTCTGGGAAAAAATAAAATAAAATAAAATAAACCGGGTCTCTGCAGCTTCTAATCACTCTCACATGTGCTGTGTGGTTCCCACTGAGGACAGCCCTCTACAGTGTAGGAGCCCCTTGTGGGCACAAACCCTGCTTCTCCCCACAGCCCGGGAAGGAGGTCCTGGACCCCCATTATACAGTGAAAGAAACTGAGGCTGGGGGGGTAGAGAATACAGAGCTACATGTGCTGGGCCCCCATCCATTTCATGCCAGACTCAGGGTCTCATTTAATCCCCCAATAATCTCACACTGACTGACGGTCCCCATTTCACAGAGGAGACAAGTGAGCACCTTGCTCATGGTCCTTGGCCAGGATCTCCTTGGGCAGACAGGCCCTTTGGAATCTGAACCTCGGCCCTTCTGACTCCAGAGCAGGAGACCTTTGCCCTATGCAGTGTGGCCTCCCCAGGTGAGGAGCATCCGATGCTCCTTGGAAGGTCCCAGCAGCCCTACCCTGGGCAGGTCCCCCCACAGCCACAGCTGGGGCCTGAGAGCACCAAGGCTGGTTTTTAATAAGGAAGATGAATTTTCTTGGAAGCCCCAGGTTTGGGGCGGGGGAAGGGCAGCAGAGGTTGGCGACTGAGGCTCTCTCTGCCCTTCTGGTGGGAGGGGAGTAGAGGCCTGGCCCAGTGGCCTCTCTGCTGGCTGCTGGGGGCCTGGGCTGTGGGGGGCCACCGCCCGGGGCCTGGAGGGAGCTGGCTCTGCACGGCCCGCGCTCTCTCCCCGCGTAAGCCCACAGGATATTACACTGCCTTTGTGTGCCTGGTGACCCAGCTGCTGGTTATTGAAAAATTCCACCGCTCGGTGCAGGGCAGGCCCGCTGACCCCTCATCCCGGGACGCGCCTATCTTTCAAAAGATACGGGATTAGAGAGCCAGACCCGACCTGGAGCAAAGCCCCGTCTGGGGTGTCTGTGTTTTCCTGGCCTCTCGGGATACTGGCTGGAGTGGGCTCTTGGCGCAGGATTTAATTAGTTGGAATCAGCCTGTGATTACCGCGACGACTATTTACCCAGCCACTCTGCAGTCTGAGCCCTGCTTGGAACAAAGATGGGCCCCTCGGCCCCACTGGCCAGGCCAGGGGCCCCAGCTGAGCCTGGGCCCAGCTGCTGGGAGGGGAGGGCGGCGGGCCTGGCCAGGCCTTCTGCTGGCGCACCTCATTTAACCAATATTTGTGGGTTTTTGCAATGCAAAGCATCTACGTGGGGCTTTTAAAAAATTAAAGCATCTCAAGAAATTTATGGCCGATTTCCGACCCGGGGCCCCTCCCCCCAGCTCACGGCTGGCGGTGGTGGCCAAGCAGAGCTGGGTTTACTGGGAGGAACTGAATCCCGAGGACAGGCGTGGGTGAACCGGGTGTGGGGGCTGTGCCTGGGATGCCAAGCTCTGAGACAGCGGAGGAGGTACCCTCGCCCCATGCTCCCCTTGCCCCCCACCTGCCACCTCCCATGCCCTCTGGCTGTAGTCTGTCCTGCGCGCCCCTCCAGGAAACCACGGTGGCAGCAGCTAGCTTGGTGAGTGAGAAGAGGTCTGTGTGTGTGCCAGCCTCCTGATCCTCATGCCTACTCACCACCCATGTGAGTTCGCTTGTGACACAGACTTCCACCACGGTTCACAGGACTCCACACGTACACGTACCTCTCTGTACACACGCATATGCGCACACCTGGACTGCACACGCCGGTGGTCTATAGGCTCCACCCATATCCACCTACACGCGCCTGCCAACACTTGTGTGCGGTTCGGCACTATACGTGGACGTCCCCGTACACACACGTGTATAGCCACTCACACCTACCTGTCTGTTTTGCCCTACTTCGCTGCTGACACATACACAAACACGAGGGTCTGCACCCATGTGCACACACATACTCACGTGTGCGCACTAACACGTGCACATACGTACAACTCTATCTACAGGCTAATTTCGAGCAAGCTCCCACGTTCAGGCACAGGTACAACTGTTTATACGCCTGTGGGCACACGCAGATGCACATACGCTTCCATTGGTGGGGAGATCCATTGCCTCTCCTCACGTAGGCGTGGATCTGGCCATGGGAGGCTGCTGGGGCCTTTCAGGGACTGCCCCTTAGAGGGGTGTCACCTAGATCCGGGGTCAGGTGACTGCTCTAGGAACCCAGTCCTGCTGGCCTACATTATGGAAGGTTGAGGCACAGGCCATAGATACTCTTGGGAATTCAGATTTGGGAGAGCTCTCAGGGCCCAGTTTCTAGAAGAGCCACCAGGCTGAGGTCCGGGGCAGGGCTGGCCTGGCCCCTGTTACTCAGGCAGGTCCTGCCCACAGATGTCATCAATCCCTGGCCCAGGAGCCCTGCCTTCAGCTTCCTCTGAAGGTGCCATCCCTCCCCCAACCTCGGCCATGGTCACAGTGGTTCTTGTCCTGCTTTGTGGTCCGGGATGCTTGGGGGTCATCCCGGGGGGGGGGGGCGGGGAGCAAGGACAGGGAAGTGGGATGCCTAGATTTGAAGGGACTTTGGGTTCCTATGACCTCCCTTTTCCACCCTGCCCTAAATACAACTGACCCCCAGCCCCAGAGCCACGTGGCCTCACAAGTACATAGACGTGCCTATAACACATGTATATACCTATGGACACAGGTATATACACCAAGGTGACCGGAATGCCATCTACTTACCCAGGGCACATACAGGCACATACACTGTCATGTATCCACCCTTTACTCCTTGGCTCTGCAGCCTGGAATGCCCTCCGATCTTCTCTGCCAGTGCAAACCAGACTCCTCCTCCCTGCCTGCCCTTCTTCTTCTCTCGTTGTTGGGGCCAGGGCTGCTCAGAACTCAAGTGCCCAGAGAGCCCCTCGACTGGGCTGCACCCAGGCCTGTCACAGTCTCCGTGTCCATTTCTAAATGGCAAATAAGTCTGACGGCAATCTGGGTGTCTTTACCCAGTAAAGCATCTGTGGTGGTTTAACAAAGGAAGAAAACAAGCAAATGCTTTCCCCACATTGTGAGCAAAAGGAACTAGCAACCTGGGGGCTTTTTTCTCCCTGTTTAGGAGCCCCAAGAGGACCACCCCAAGAGGGCCTGGGCGGGGTGAGAGCTGGGGCACAGAGTCGTGGGGCTTCTCTGGAGTCTGGAAGAAGCGAATTCATCTCAGAGTTGTGACCTTGGGCCTGTGACTTCACCTCCAGAGCCTGAGTTTCCTCATCTATAAAATGGGAGGTTATAATCTGCCTTTGCAGGGTTCTGGTGAAGATACAGTGAGATGGTGAATGCTGAGAGCCCAGGACAGTACCCAGGAGGTGACTCCCATACCCCTTCCAAAGCCTGACCATCTCCCAATACTGAGGTCCCTGCAGGCCCCTGGCCTCAGTAAGAGTTCCTGTCCCTGAACCTCAAACATGAAAGTATTCCCTCAGTGTCCCTTACTCGCCCTCTGTCCCCTATCCTGCCAGGACACTAAGCTCCCTTTCACCTCTCCAACCAGCCCACCCTACCTCTTGGCCAGCCATGCTCTGAGGAGACTGTGTCCTTACCCACTGATGCCAAGTGTCCACCTGTGTTTCCTTCCTCAGTAACTTGGTTGCAGCTTCCTTCGCTTTCCCAAACCATCTTTCAGCTGAAAGTACCCACCTTCCAGACCCAAGGGTCCCCTCTCTCCCTCCCTCCCTCCCTCCCTTCCTCCCTTCCTTCCTCCCTCCCTCCCTTCCTTCCTTCCCTCCTTCCTTCCACCAGTCAATGTTTATCAAGCAGCTACTATGTACCATGACTGTTTAAGGGGCTGGACATTGAAGCTTATACCCTCCTCTGCCATTTGCCACATTTAGCCATCCCTTCTGGAAACCATGCAGGTATATGGCCTTGGCCTCTCCCCTGACACATTTGCAAGTTCCTGGTTCTCCATGTCTCTCTCTTTTTTAAAAATGTTTATTTAATTTTGAGAGAGAGAGAAAGCACCAGCAGGGGAGGGTCAGAGAGAGAGGAAGACAGAGGATCCAAAGCAGACTGTGTTGACAGCAGAGAGCCCGATGCGGAGCTCAAACTCACAAACTGTGAGACCATGACCCGAGCCAAAGTCAGACACTTAACCAGCTGAGCCACCCAGGCGCCCCTGGTTCTCCATCTCTTAAATGCCAGGACCCCCAGGGCTCTGTCTTCTTATGGCTTTACCACTTTGATGCCAAAAGCTCTCAAGCCACCACCTCCAGTTCTGTAGCATCGACCCATCCTTCAAGCCCCCCTCTTCTTCCCCTGGGCTCCAGACCCCCTTTACCCACCTGCTTCCTGGGCTGCTCTGAGTGCCCCCAGGGCACCAATGTGCTTACACACAGCCCAATGTGTTTACATCCTAGTTCCCGTCATGCAGCACATGTGCACAAAGATATATGTACGAGGACGTCTGCTGATATATTGTGTGTGTGTGACAGCGAAGCCCTGGCTATAGCCCAAAGGCCTGTCAATGGTGGGGGGGGGGGGCGGTGGGTTGGGGCAGAAGGGTTAATAAATCACAGCTCACCCATTCCCTGGACTGTTACATCGTGGTTGCAGAGACAGAGGTAAATCTACGTGCACTGACATGGGCAGATGTCCTCAGCATGTGGCTAAGTGAGCGAGTGCAGGGCAGGGCAGTGCTGAGAAAATACGGATCCCGTAAAAGGGAAAACCAAGTGCATGTGCACAGAACATGCTCGCACACATGTAGGAAAGGCCTGGAATGTTACCCATCAGTCAACTGACTGCCTCTGGGAAGGAGTTAGGGGAAGGGGTGAGGACTGTCCCATTTTGCTTGCCTTACTTCTGCTTTTCTGAAAAAAAATCTTTTTTTTAAGCTTATTTATTTTGAGAGAGAGAGAGAGAGAGAGAGAGAGAGAGATAGCGAGCAGGGGAAGGGCAGAGAGAGAGAGGGAGAGAAACACAAGCAGGCTCTGAATCGCCAGCACAGAGCCCAACGCGGGGTGGAACTCATGAACTGCGAGATCATGACCTGAGCTGAAACCAGGAATCAGATGCTCAACGGACTGAGCCACCCCGGTGCCTCTGCTTTGTCTGAATTAATTTTACAATGAGCAGCAGTGACTTCTATAATATAAAAAAGAGAGAAAATGCCCCACCCTGGTTTCTCACTTCCCCTGGGCTCTGCTCCTTCTGACCAGCTCTTCTGGAGGTGACATCCCCATCTGTGCTCCCAGGTTAAGGTGCAGGCCTGCTCACACACGACTCCTCTTCCCCAGTGGCACCCCTCATCCCTGTACACCCACCCTGCTGGCCCTTACTCTGGCTTCCTGGCCCTTCTGCCTGCCTCCTGGCTCTCTGGGAATGAAAATCAAACCATGTCACAACCTGCTCAGAAGTCTTCACGGCATCTCCACTCGGCAACAGAGCAGAGCATCCCTGACATCTACGTCTACATCTAGGTGCGTCCTCACCATCCTCCTCAGCCAGCCAGAGCCTCCTTTCCACATCTCATGCCCAGAGCTCCGAGCTGGTGCCAGCCAGGGGAGGGACCGCAGACACATCAGGCCATCATCACTGCTGGTACCTTGGCAACTCCCTCCCGCCTCCCTACTTCCTCTTACCCTTTCTTTCTTTGCCCTCGATTCCCCCCACCTACCCTCTCTTGCTGCCTTCCCTTCTTCCTTCCAGAGGTGGATTTGAGGCTCCAGCCACACAAAGGCAGGCTCCCCCTGATCTGCCCCCCCCTCGCTTGATCGGTCTCACGCGAGGGCTCAGCTACTCTGCGAGCTGAAACCCTCGCCCCTACCTCTGGCCTCCCCCCCCCCCCCCACCCCTCCTCCTGGCCTGCCTGCTGCTCCCTCAGGGCTGTCTGTGAATGCTTTCCCTCCTTCAAGAGCTAGATTCAACGTGTGCTTCCTCCACAGAGGCCGCCTGTGCCCGGCATCCTCCTGTGGGCTGACATTTGTGACGCCCTGGGCCCCTGGAAGGTGGGGAGCTGCGCAGCCAGACCTGGGTTCAGATCAAGTCCGTCAAACCTCAGTTTTCCCATCTGTAAAACAGAGCAAATACGGTTGCTGCCTCATAGGTTGTTACAGGATTGCTGAGCTCTGAAGCACAGCACCTCAGCACAGAGACAGGCATGGGTGCCCTGAAAATGACTCCTCCTCTCTTTGTTTCAGGGGCACACTGCAGCCTCTCAGTGCAAGTTCTTCCCGGGTTTTGGTCAGCTTTTGCATTAACCCTGGAGACAACGGTGCAGCCTTCAGGGAGGGCCTGTACTGCCGTCCTTGGTGGTGGTGATAGCGGGAGGGGGTCTCTGTGCGGGGGGACACAGCTGAGATGCCCCAGGCTGGCATCCCGGGGGCGGGGGGCAGCTGGTGCCTGCTCTGTTCAAAGGCCAGCGATTCTCCACGGCTGGCGAAGGGCGGGTGGGGGGTCAAACGGGGGCCCCTCCTCCTGAACACTCCCCAACCCAGGGGAGGGAGGTGGTCCGATCAGAGACTCAGTGACCCCACCCCCGCAGCCCAGCACCGGGGTCGCTGGAGGGGCCTTTGTTTCTCCGGAAAAGAGGGGCTGCCTGTCTTTGCCAGAGGAACCCTCCTGGAGCAGCCCCGCTGGCCGCCGGCCACCGCGAGCCCCACGCTGGACGAGCCTTTTCGCCAACACTCAGTAAATACGCAATACTGCATTAAAGCAATAAATAGTCATTTTAAGGAAACCGAGACTCAATTTAGCCACCAGAGTCAGGAGCAGTGGTTAGCAGGGCTGCGGAATGTCACCGCACAGCTGGCAGCCCCGCCCCCATGGCCCCAGCCCCAGCTCCAAGGGGGAGGCCGAACAAAGGGCCATGCCAGGCTGTACCACCCCTCCCCCCAAATCAGGTTACCGGTTTGGGGGCGGGTAGCTGGGCTCAGCCAGCAGCTCCCTGGAGCTAGAGGAAGCCAGAGAGACAGGCAGGCATGGTGGGAACACCCCACCCCCACCTGGGGACAATGACAACAATGACAACTATAACAATAGCAACCCTAGCAGGAAGGAGGACGCAATCCCCACTGAATGGGCACTTGCTTGGTGCCTAACACTGGGCCAAGTACTGGACATGCGTGGTTGTACCGAAGGCTTCGCCCCCTCTCGTGAGGTACAGCCCTTAAACCCCATTTGCAGGCGGAGAAGCTGAGGATCAGGAGGGCGTTACTTTGGTCAAGGACAGGGAAGATTTTGTGCAACTTGGGCATTTACTAAGCACCTAGCACAAGGCCGCATCACTGTTCCAGCTCGGCTCCTTGACGGACGGCCCCTCCACCTGGTCCTGACAAGGGCGAGTATGTCGCTCCCTGCCCTGAGCCTGTCCATCTGATCGGGTCGGGGAGTGGGCTGGGCTGCGTGGGGGGCTTGGGGGGCCGGGGCCTGTGACTTGGTCTCCGGAGTTATGCGGGCAAAACAAACAAGGCTCCTCTGTGAAGGGCTGGGGGATTTGTGCTCATTGCCATGGAAACCACACAGAGCGTGGGGGGGGGGGTGGGGAGGGAGGCTGGCGCTAGGCTCCCCTTCACAGATGTAAGACCCCCTCAGCCTCAGACCTGGGGCCGGCTGTGGGTGGCCTGGAGGCTGCTGGAGGCAAATGAGGGGTGGCTGAACTGCTGTCTCCCTAGGCTGGGGTGGGAGATAAGACCCTGGTGCAGAACTCAGGCCAGGCTCCGTGGGCTGCCCGCACGGGACAGCAGAGGAGCCTGTCAGTCAGGATATGCCAAAAATACCAGGCAGAGATAAGAGCGGTAGCTCGTATCCACCAGGCTAAAAATAGCCCCACGCTGGGAGGCAGAGAGGCCAGGGAGGGGGATTCCCCACGGACGGCCTGGGCCCACTGCCCCTGCGCCATGGGTGGCCTTGTCTGGGATGAGCCCATTTCACCGGCAGGGCAACCTAGGCCAAAGGCAGGGCGAGGGCCTTGACATGCTGTCTCAGAAAAGGCACTCTCGAGTAGGAGGGCCGGCTCCGTGCCAGGTGCTGCTTGGCACGTGATCAGCAGGTTCCATTTCTTCCACAACAAATCAGGATGGGGATGATGACAGTAACAATAGCTGTAGTCGTTAACGGTTATTGCAACTCGTTATCTGCCGGGTACCACTCCGAACACCTATGTGTTTCACCTCATTTCAGAAATGAGGAAAAAATTATTCTTGTCCCCACTTCAAAGATGAGGAAACTGAGGCTCACAGAGGTCCCTTGCTGAAGTTACACAGCTGTGGGAAAGTGGCAGAGCTGGGGTTTGAACTCAAGTCTCTTCAACTCCAGAGTTTTTAAACCTTAGACTGTTTAGCTGAGATCAGCAAGGCCCAGAGAGGCATATTCACCTGCCCCAGGTCACACAGCAACAGAGCTAGGACTAGAACCCAGGGTTTCCTGGCTTCCGGGTCCTAGGTGAGTCATCACAGCCAAGGCCATCCTCCTTGCCAGCAGTGTCTGGACTGTGTCCTTTTGTTCCTTCCACTTGGTAGCCCTGCCCCCACTCCAGCCTCATCTGTCTGTCTGAGCTGAGGGTACCAGCCTCCCTGCCTGTCCCCTGTGGCACAGCCCCACCCAGAGGAAGGCCAGGCCAGGGCCCGGGGCTGCCCTGTCTAGACACTTCTCGAAACTCGGCAGCAGTGGCCGCTCTCAAGGGCCCGGCCTGGCTGGGCCCAGCAACAATGGGCCCTCTGTGCCCAGCTCGGGGCCTGCTTCAACAGGCCGCCCACCGGTTCCCAGCCCAGCCCCACACACTTCCGCCATACCTCCCCAGGCCCCTGTGCCCACCCTGGGAGCAGGCATCCTTCCCCTTGAGGGCAGGGCGTGGGAGTCGCACGCGGCTAGACCAGGGAACTGGTTCTGCCGAATTCCCTGGGCTGCGCTCCCAGGCTGGGAGCCAAGAGGTCTCCAGGGGCAGGAACCGGGCCGGACGCCACTCACAGGCTGTGACACTTCAGTCTCCACCACCACCCTCAAGTAAAGAGGCTCCTGGCCCCATTTTACAGCGAGGGCAACTGAGGCTGAAAGGGAATTCCCAGGCTTCCGTGTACTGAGCAGTCACTTGTGCCAGGCCCACGCTAAGCACTGCACGTGGGCCATGTCTCAGTCCGCACAACCTCCAGATCCCCCATTTGTTCGGATGAGAAAAACACAAGCTGAGGGAGGTCAAGGGACTTTCGTAAGGCCACACCGCTGGTAAGTGGCAAAGCAGGGGCTGGCAGTGGCGGTCAGGTCCATCTGACTCCAGGTTTCTTTAACCCTCAGGGTGCTAGGGCTGTGAACCTGTGGGAGGAGGAGGGGGCAGGGGGCTCTGCTGCTCCGCAGGTGCCCTCTGTGCCCGGTGGGCCCAGCGCTGGGAGAAAGGCCCACTCCGGAGCCATTCCGCCTCCACAATCCCCGCATTGTTGATTCATTAGGTAATTTCCCTGGAAGCACCAGCTGTTCGGAGGGTGGGGAGATGACTGATTGAGGCGGCCGGGGGCTGTGGGGGCCACTGGGCGGGGTGGGGGGGGTGAGCTGCAGCCAGCCCGGGCTGGGGCAAAGGTCATGCCTGGCCAGGTGTCCTCCCTTCCCACTGTGGCGGCCACACCTTGCAGGGACCCCTGGGGGCTCCGAGGACAGTGAGGGGCAGGCCCAGCCCTTCCACCAGGGCCTGGCATTTCCAGGTGCCTGCCCGATGCCGGGCCACGGCCCCACCGCAGGCTGGTGGGCGGGGAGCAGCAGGCGGGACCCCACCAGGCCCCACAGAGCCCCAGGCTCCTGGCTTGCCCAGCTGAGCTGCAGCAGTTGGGAGGTGTGGGAGGGGCCTCCCTCATCTACGGCTCCTCTGAGCCTCTCCATGGCCTCGGGCTGGCCCATTAAACCTGCTCCGCTGCCCAATAAACAGACAGCAACCATGTGCTTCGGCTCAGCTTCAGTGCCCCCCGCTCGCGCCAGCCCTCCGCCCACCATGCCGTGCAGCTGCCCTGGGGAGGTCTGCCTGCCCTGCCCAGGAACCTACCCTGGCCCGACTGCAGTTCCTGGTGAGGGACCAATGGGGCCTTGAAGGCACTGTTGCAACCGGGTGTCCACACTGGCCCCAGAGGTCGCCCTGCATCAGGGTGTGCACACCAGCTTCAGAGGTCACTCTGCATGGGGTGTCCACACTGGCCTCAGATCACCTTGCATGGGATGTCCACACTGGCTTCAGGGGTGGCCCTGCGTGGGGTGTCCACCACTGTGTCAGGGTATCTATAATGGCCTCAGAGGGTCTGTGTGCAGAAGTTCTTCCACTCTTCTTCCCCAGGCTACCCCTTTCCCATCCCAGATCGAAGATCTTGCTGTTCTGGGGCCACCTTCTGTGGGTTAAGCACTCTGGCTCTGACTCTCCAGCAGCTGCCTGCGCATGTCCCTCATTGTGACAAAGGCCCTGACACTGTCCGTTTCGCCGTTTGTGTCCTCAGTCCATGCAAAGGACCACAGCAGCCACGGCCTGGGGCTGGCTCGGGTACAGGTGCTCTGGAACAACAGTGTTAGATGAAGGAAGGGACAGACAGATACAATTAAGGGATCATCACCCAAAAAGTCTCACTGCAGCCCTGCAAGCAAGCTGACCCACTGTATTCGAGCGCTTCTACGGCTCTTAGTGTGTTCTAGGCTTTGACACCTGTACTTTGCCCCTACCACCTCAGTTACCCTTCACAGCGTTGTGTGAAGGTAGCTATTGTCCCCACCCCTAGCTTCCAGATGAGAAAACTGAGGTACAGAGAGGTTACATAACTTGCCCAAAGTCTCGGTGGTCAAGCTGGGGTTTGACTCAGGCCACCTGTCTCCAATGTCCTCACTAATTGCTACACTATTACGCTGGCCTCAGAAATTACTTCTCGGGCAATGCCAAGAGCACTTTCACTGACCACAGAAAGCTTATATTGCCTTGGCCACACCAGGACAACCTCTAAGAATAGTGTAGACACACAAAGGACAGCCTCTGAAGCTAGCATAGACGACCCCACACAGGATAACCTCTGCAGCCAATATAAATAGCCCCTGGCCACACCAGGCAACCTCTAAGGTCAGTGTAGACATACGGGACAATCTCTGAAACCAGGCCAGTGTCCACAGCCAGGAGACGGAGCAGAGTCCCTGCCCTGACCTGAATGCAGAGGAGGCTGGATGAGCCCGGGGCCAGCCCTGCTGGGTGAGGGGGGATGGGGGTGGTATGCAGGGCTGGCCCAACCCTGGCCCAGCTGGGACACAGGAGGGTCTCCTGGGGGTGGCGTGAAATTGTCATTCTCTACTGAATGGCTGCTGGAAGGAGGCTTCCGGGCCCAGCTGGGAGGAGGGGGGGTCAGTGGGCGCCCCTGGACACGTTCCGCCCAGGCCCAGGACCCTCCTCACCACCTGCCCAGCACTGGTGGCCAGGACAGGAACCAGACAAGCCTGGGGCATGAGTTGCCTGAAGCTGTCATGCTCTGTGGGGCAGGGGGTCCATTCAGGCCTGTGACAGGGCCCTTCTGGAGCCAGACAAAAGGCACCAGCTCCCAGCAACAGAGGGAGTAGTGTGCCTGTGTGTGTGTGTGTGTGTGTGTGTGTGTGTGTGTGCATGTGTTTGCATGATCTCTGTGTGTCTGTCTGCCTTTATGTGTATCTGTGTGTACATGAGGCCCTAGCAAACCCACCCCCAAACATGCTGGCCCCGGCCCTGGAAAAGCACAGCCTCTTAGCCCCGGGAAAGGTCTTCCTCATCCTGCACCCTAGCCCCAGGTCTGGCCTGGCCCATCCCATGGTGAGGCTTTTGAATGTCTTTAGCCCCCAGTACAGACTTCCTGCCTCCACCAAGAAGTCTCCTCACCCACCAAACTAGACCTGAGATGGGAAAGGGGCTCTCTGGTTTGGGATGCCTGGCCTCTCCTGCTGCAATTAATGCAAATGACTTTCCAAGGTTTTGGCTTGATAATTTGATTATTTGTTCTGCATTTATCTCAAGCAAAGTGGATGACAAATAACTGCAAACTAATGTGATAAAAACCATTTATAAAGCTGCCTCGTTCGGGGGCCTTCTCCTAACTATTTATGACAAGGTAATAATGCTGCCGTGTGCGTCCGCCTGACTTTAAATTGGTTACTTAGAGGCATGATGGATGAGGGGCGAGGCCACCTTCTTCTGAGGAGAGCTCCTGATTTCTGATCTCATTTTTGAGGATAATGAATTATATCTAATTAGACCTTCCCAAATCTAATCAGGAGGTGGGAATGTGGACCAGAGGGAGGGGCTGGCAGGCGGCAGGGAGGGCAGAGGGTCAGAAGGTGGGGTGCCCCCAGACCCCTGGAGGCCTGGCTGCCTGGGGGAGGGAGCAGCCCAAACTGAAAGACTGGCTTGCTTCCAGCCCACTCCCTGTGCTCTGGCCAAAGATCTCGAGCTGACAGGTCCCTCCCTGGCTGTGGGCCCTTCCTGACTCTCTTCCCCCAAACTCCAAACCTGGCATTTAGCACCCTTTGCAGGCTCAACGTCTCCTGCCCCGCTGGCCTCATCTCTTAACCTTCCCCCAGTGCCTACAACCCAGCCACCACTCTCCCCAAACACCGTGTCCTTATTCATGCCTCCTTGAGAGTTCCCTCTCTGTCCTCCACATCCAGGAATCTCCAACTTGGCTATCATGTTCCTTAGCCCCTCTTTTGAGAAGATTTCTCCCATATTACTGCTACTTCCCCCAAGCGAAGCCCCACGGCCCCTTGCTCATCCCCTCACCAGACTGCTAGCCCATGCTGGCCCTTGATGCTAAATGAAGACAGCACCCCTTCTTCTGGCTAGACATAGCTCTGTACCAAGTGAACAAAGTACAAGACGGATTTCAGTCTCCTACTCACTTTCTTGGCTGGGTGCCCTTGTGCAGTGAACAACCTGAACAATAATACACAAACAGTCTTAGGTGCCCTCACCAAACTGGGAGCTCCCTGGGGTTCCCTTACTCATCTTTGTATGTTCCACGCCCGATATGGTGGCTGGCACACAGCACATCGTCACTATTTGCTTCCTGAATTGAATGGACAAAAGCATCAAGATCGTCCCACTTTAAAACCTCCAGCCCAGGAGCTGCCAAGACTATCCATGTCCCTGTAGAGGTGGCAAGGTCTCTGCAGTGAGGATGCCCTGCCATCCTCCCTCTGAGGCCTCTGGGGTCCAAAGCCCATGGGTCTTTCCCTCTCCCCTACTCCCAGTGCAGGTGGGCAGCCCTGCTTCTATGCATAAGGTGAACCTGGAAATAAGTCACTTTTGGGTAGCAACTTACACGTTGTAAGCGGAGTTCTGTTTGCAGAGAACTAAAAGTATGCTCAGATTCCCAAGTGCACTTTGCCTGTTCTGTGTATTTTGTGGGTCACAGAAAACACCTTCCCAGTTTTTAAAAATGCTCTCTGGTGCTTTCTGTGCACTACCATGTTCATGCTCTCCAATTCCCTTATTCTCCTTCCCAGAGACGGTCACATGTCCACTTTGTCAAGCTGGCGATGCCTACCTCTGTGAGAAGCCTCTTTCATTCTAGAGCCTTTATCCTGTCGATTTCCCACTTGCTTTACTTTTTTAAGAGCTCAGAATAAAATGTAATAAGACACTGAGAAAAATACATGCATGTTGCTTACAAGGTAGCAAAGGGGCCAGGTGAGTGGCTGGGAGGTGCCAGTGCCAACTCAGAAGAACGGGATTCCTCCTTTCACTGGGTGATGGGCAAATGCTGGCTCCAGGATGGAGGGCAGTCTGGGGGTATTGGTGCACAACATCTCCAAATATGGCTACGCTAAGTGTAACATCAGAATACCTGGTGTTCCCCCAGTGCACTGGTTCTCATCCAGGGATGATTCTGCAGATTCTGCAATCCCCCTACTACCCCCCTCCCTGCCCAGGGAATTTCCGCAGTATCTGAAGGCATTTTTGAGTGTCATGACTGCAGGTGTGGTGCTGGTGGCATTTGTAGGTAGAGGCTGAGATGTTCTCAGTGCGTAGGCCAGCCCCCCCCATCCCCACCGGCCCCTGCCACCAGGAAAGGATGACCTGGGCCAGGTCAAGAGCGCCTGGACTGAACAACACTGCCATCTCACTGTGGTGCAGACTCTCACTAGAGCTCAGTTCTAACCAGACGAAGGCACAGAGACCTGAGGGACGGACAGCAGCAATGTGCCACCTCCCTCCTGTTGGGCTCCCAAGTTCTACCTGCTCCTGTGTCCCTCAGGTTCCCTGGAGCATCACATCCTTCCTTCCTTGGCATATTACCCTAGAAATGCCTTCTCCGAGCCGCTTCTGAGCCCTTCGCCCTTGTCTTTTTGAAACCATGAGCTAGGGGATGCAGCCTCTGTTGATGATACACTATTTGACTTCATGGAAAGGTTTAATGAGAGCCTCTGATGGGCAGGCACCACGCAAGGGTTTGGGATTGGACACCCGTCCATTTCCCATTCCTCACATAAGACACCTGCAAAAAATGAATCTGGTAACAGGAGGGAAAAAAAAAAATCTCTGCTGCCGTAGTCAACAGCCTTCTGTGGCCAGACAATGGGAATTTTCTGCTCTGTCCTATTTCCTCTTCTGTCTTGGCTGCTGGGATGCTCAGAGCTTTTAATCCCCATTCTGGTAAGATGTCAGCTTGGGTACTTGATTTACTTCCCCTGTACTCGCCACAAATTTGACCCACTGTTTTTATTTGAAGAATCTTGGGAGCTGCTAATGCCCTTTCGGGAAGTAGCAGGTACATACCATACACGGCGAACACATCACCATCCCCCGAGCAGCGTGAGCCAGTCCCTTTGAGAATCGCTTGCCCCACGCTGTCACTTTCAATGACCAAAACAGCAGCATTCCACCTTGGGAATATGCTAAAAACCACTGGACCGTACACTTTGAAACAGTGAATTTTACATGACGTTTTGTTACGTGAATTATAGCTAAAACAACACAACAACATTATACTCCCATTTCCAACTGAGGCTTAAGTAGCGAAAGGACCTGTCCAAGGTTGATTGGGTCATTCAACAAATATTTCTTGGGCAGCAACTGTGTGCCAAATACTGCTCTGCCCAAGATACATGGGTAAACAAAACAGCAAAGACCTCTGGCTGCCTATGCTTATGCTGTGGGGAGCTTCTCAGCAGGCAGGAGGCAGAGCCAGGATTCCACCTGGGGGTGCCAGTCAATCTGGCTCCCCTTTCCGTCTGCCTGCCTGTCTTCCCTCTTGGGAGAGAGCAACTCTGTGCTGGGCAGGACCCCCAACTTCTCGCGCTCTGGCCGGCTCCCTCAGCCTCACCCATTGGGCTTGTCCCCACTCTCTTGCACAGGGAGGGCACTTAGATGTTCTCATCCAAGGGCACTGCCACAGGAGAGCTGAAAGGCAGAGCCAGCAGGCCTTCCTGGCTTCAGCCCCCAGCCAGGGCACCTTTGAGGGCCTCCCCCCAAGTGAATTATCCCACAACAAAAGCATGGTTTTACGACTCTCACACCTCCTGCTTCCCTGTCTCCTCTTAGGAAATGCACGTGGAAGACACGGTCATCACCTCCCCATTTCACAGGGTAAAGGGACTTGTCCAAGGTCACACACCTGCCAAAAGCAGCATTGTGTCACAAGTGTCCCTACTCTTCCCATTGGCCCACCCTGTTCCCTGTGGCAAGCTCTAGGCCTCGCATTCAGAAGGCACTCAATAGTTGTTCCTTTATTTCCTTCTCTAGAGTCAGCTGCTCTGCCTTTGGCACTCAGGTCACAGGGGAGAAGGCAGAGGTCACAGGGGGAAGGCTCTATTCTGGGACATGTGGCTGCAGTTTGGTAAGAACGAAGGAAATCTCTTCCTCCACTGGCCTTAACCCCTGACTGGCTGTCCCCACCCCAAGTGGCTACACCAGGCCAACCTGCGTACCTAGCGCCCGCCCACCCATGTGTTCATCATTCATGCAAACTGGATTTGGGCGCCTACTCCCTGCCATGTAGACACAAGGCTCACAGTGCTGAACCAGACACAGCCCCTGCCTTCGAGTTATTTGCTGTCTCTGGGGAAGACTAGCGAGTAAACAGACCATGACAATACATGGGATCGGGGCTGGGATGGGGGAAGCACGGCGGGCTGTGGGAGCCCAGCCAAGGGGCGGCAAATGCAGACAGAGTGTTGGGGAAGGCTCCCTGGATATTGTAGTCCAGCTGAGACTGGCAAGAGGGGCAGGAATTACCCAAGAGAAAGAGGCAGGGGTGCGTGCTGCACGCCAGCAGCGGGGACACATCCCAGGGCCGGCACGTAGCCCAGCATGGCTGGAACGCAGAGTGGAAGCAGGTGGAGGCTGAGGAGGTGGGCACGGCAGAGCTTACAGTGTGTCCCTCTCTTAACACTGGAGCTGGGAGACATCTGGGGTCTGCAGTGATGTGGCTAATGCTGCATTTGAGAAGGTTCCAGCACCTTCTCAACCCTGGGTGGGTTGGCCGGGCCAGGCCTGGAAGGGGAGAGCCCAGGTAAAATGGACACATGAGCCAAGGCAGTGATGGGCGGGTAGAGAGGAGAGAGTTCCAGAACTGATTCGGTAGGTGAATGGCCAGGCATTGAAGACTTGATGCATGTGGGCGAGAAATAGAGGTGGGATTTTCAGCTTGGGAGCCTGGCAGATAGAGGTGCCATTCACTAAAATTAAAACAAAAAACCCAGGGGGTTAGGGATGGGGAGTGAGGGGGAGAGGGGTGTGGCTATAACAGCACAACAGGAGGAATCTTTGTGAGAGAACTAACTGTTCGGTATCACATCTGTGGTGGTGGATACAGGAACCTACCTGAGATAAAATCACACAGACCTCCAGGCACACACAGAAACATGAATGCATATGTGTAAAGCGGAAGAAATCTGCATGAGATGGGTGCATTGGATTGATGTCAATGTCCTAATTGTGATATCATACTATAGTCCATACAAGACATTTCCACTGGGAGAAACTGGGTAAAAGGTACAGGGGGATCTTTTTGTATTTTCCCTTACGATCGCACATGAATCTATTATTATCTCAAAATAAAAAGATTAGGGGTGCCTGGGTGGCTCAGTTAGTTGAGAGTCTGATTCTTGATTTTGGCTCACGTCATGATCTCAGGGTCATGGGACTGAGCCTCAAGTCGGGCTCCACACTGAGCAAAGAGCCTGCTGAGATTCTCTCTCTGCCCCTCTCCCCTGCTTGCACACGCGTGCACTCTCTCTTTAAAAAAAAAAAAAAAAAAAAAAGTTTAATTAAGAAACACGTACTTGAAAAAACAGTGCAGAGGAGCATGGGTTTGGGGTGGGGGGGAGGGTTTCAAGCTAAGTCAACTCCTAGAACAAAAAGAGCCAGGCCCCATGGCTCTGTCCCTGCCTTTGGGCACCCTGGCCCTCTAGCTGGTAACCCTCTTCAGCTTGCCCGGCCCTGGGCTGGACCAGCCCTGCTCACCTGATTTGGCCTCTCCCGAGGGTTCTTTCTTCCTTATTAACATCACCAGGGCCACACCTCAGCATCGTGTCCCTCTCTCCTCCCCTGTCCCTGCTATACCCACGAGTGACCTGTGACACCCCTGTTCCCACAGGGAAGTGCTGGAATCAGGGACCAGCATCACCAGGCCAGGTCTGGGCCCCTTCCTCTTGTCCCCTGCACAGAGCATGTCTGTTTTGTGCCCACCCAAAAGCACAGAGTCGTGCACGTGTAAGAGATGCATGTGGACAGACACACACGGCACACAGGCCATGGACGTGAGTAAAGATGTGTGCACACCAACAGATCTGGAGCCCCAGACCTGCCCTGGCTGCCTCCCCCGCCCCCCACCTGCAGGAAGGCTTCCCCGCCAGGTGCAGCTATCACGCCCCAAACAAATCCCAGCTGATAAGGACACTGCCTTTGAACCGGAGCCCTTCCCTCTGCTGGGATCAGATAAGCAGGCAGGGAAGAAAGAGAAAATCCCCGGTTTTTCTCCTCCTCAGACTCCTGCTGTGCTGCTGCGCCACGCAGAGGGGCTGCCTGGGGGCCTGCACCCCGCCCCGCCCCACCGCGCCCCCTTTCAATCATGCCGCGGATCACAGGCACAGTGACAGGCCGCTCCTCCGGTTTGAGTTTCAACCCGGGGGAGCTGCAGCCGCAGGCAGCAAGCTGGGGCCCCTACACCTGGGTCTGATGGGCCACTGGGGGGCCTCTGTTGTGGGGACCCTGCCTCAAAGATCCCTGAGCCTCATGGGGTATCTACCTAAGGGACCTCCCCCTCCCACCTCAGGCACCCTGGCTTGTGGTTTTTCGTCTCAATAGCCCTGGCATGTAGGGCCACCTAGCTCAAGAACCCCAATTTATAGGATTCCCCTATTTTGTGGGATGACCTAAGCACAAACCTTGATTGTGAGGCTCCCATTTGAACCAGTATGTCGGAAACTCCATCTAAGATTCCGGCTTGTAGGTCCCCATCCCCCTCAAGGGCATTGGTTTATTGGATCCGTGAGTGCACGTCCCTGCTTGTTAAACCCCCAGCTCAGGGCTTGGCTTCTGGGGATCCTCATCCCCAGACCCTGATGACCTGGGTCCTATTTTCAGAGGTTCTAATCTCTGATCCCTCTATATTGCAGAATCCAGGTCTTCAGGATTCCTTTCCTCCCTGAAGAGCCAGGCGCTGAGACCCAGGAGGCCTCAGGAGAGGGACCTGGGACCTGGGGGAGAGGGGTCAGGCGGGTAGGTTAAAGGGGCAGCGTTCCCACGGCCCTGCCTGGGGCTGAGGCATAATTAGAGGTCTCAGGTGTGTGTGTTGTGGGGTGGGGGTGGGCTCAGAGGGCCTTCGTTTTGTTTATCCTTCACAAAGACCCCCAACAGGAGGCCACCACCATCTCCCCCCTTGAGAGAGCTCTGCATCTCAGCTCTAGGCTGCCCCAGTTCCCTGCACCCTGCCCCCGCCTTGCACCTGCCAGCTGCCTGCCAGGAGGACAGCAGCCCTCAGGGGTCTAGAGACCTGCATGGGGTCTGTAGCCGACAGGCCAGGCCGCCCTGGAGCCTAGTGCGGGTCGGAACCCCCTCCAGCTCCTCCCGGCCCTCCTTCCAGGTGCCTCCCCCCCACTCAGCTGACTCGACAGAAAACCCCATGATTTATTTATGCCCAGGAGCAGACGGAGGAGGATCCATTCAGCCCCAGAGAAGAGAGGGAGGTGAGGGAGAGGGGAGAGAGACGAACACGCAGAGTGAGAGGGAAGCCCATCTCCACCCTGGAGCCCCATGCAGGCCCCTGTCCCCACATCCCCACATCCAACTGCATCTTTCCCCATCACTGCCTCATCTGGGCCTTAGCAGACCCAATTACTTATAATAAACAATTCCGTTTATCTTTATCAGAATCATTATCTAAATTGGCTACATGACACATACTGTTCTCTAAGTGCGCCCCGGGGAGGAGGGGCCATAAAAGCCGGGTTCTGCACTCCGTAATTATCCCTCTATGGGCCATAAACCATTACACTGGTGTTTAAAATAGGTATGGCGAGCAGTTTCCCTGGCCTGCCGAGGGCCGCCCAGGGCACCCACGGAAAGGATGCGCTGGAAGTTTTGCTGTGGCCAACAACTTCCAGCTGCACGGCGACTCCTAACGGGGCTTCCTGCGAGGCCCTGGCCCCGAAGAAGGGCAGCGCAGGGCGTGCGGGGCCAGGCCTGAGAGCGGACAGCCAGAAAGGAGGCCGCGGGGCCATCACGGGGCTCTCTCCACCGCCTGTCCTGGCATAAGGAATGTTCTCTTTCCAGGACCGCTGCCCCCCGCCCCCCAGCCGCTGCTGACTTGGGCTTTCCTCACTGTTTGCAGAAACGCCTCCACCGCCCGTGGGGCTGGTCTCCCCCTCGTCATCCCCAGGGAGGCCCACGTCAGCATCTCACTCGTGATTAAAACAAAACACCCAGCTGCCCCCTCGGAGCCCCGCCTGTCTTTCAGCTGACCGCTCAGAGCTGCCCTGCTCTTGTCTTCCCAGAGGCCTCCGCTCCCTCTGGCCTCCAGGAAGGCTGACCGAGTCTGCATCCCTACAAACGGCCCATGCCCCTGGCAGTCAGACCCCATGCTTGATGGGCCAGGACAAGCTGCCCAGACACTTGGGCAGGGCAGAAAGCCCTCTGAGGCTTGCCTGAGCAGCCTTCAGTGGCTGGGCATGGAGACTCGGAGGTGGTCACACAAGAGTTCTCACCTGTGCAGAACCAACAGGGACAAAAGGGCACTGTAACAGAGGGGCTCCTGGTGAGCCACCGCCTGGGGATACGGGGAGACAATGAACAGGAGTTCACCAGGTTGAGAAAAGAAAGGAAGAACACATTCTTAGCAGATACAGCAGGTGCAAAGCTTTGGAGACAGGGATAAAACTGATGTTTGAGAACAGTAAGACATTTTGTGTGCTTAGAATAATGGTTCTCAAGGTGAGGTTCCCCAGAATAGTGGCTTCAGCATCAACTAGATGTCTTCCTAGAAATGCAGATTCTCAGGCCCTACCCCAGGTTTACTCTGGGCAAGTGGAAGTAGCAATCTGTAGTTTAATAAGCCCTCTAGAGATTCCAGTGGCTGCTTGGGTTTGAGAACTCTGGTGCTAGAGCATACACGAGGCGGGGAGGCTTTGAAGACGCAGGGAATTCAGTAAGGGAGCTGCCTCTGGGAAGCTCCTAGAAGGTCTTGGATTCCTGGAAGGGTGCTGAAGAGCATGGAAGGCTTTTTTTTTTTTTTTTTTTTTAAAGTTTACTTATTTATTTTCAGAGACAGAAGAGTGTGAGCAGGGGAGGGGCAGAGAGAGAGAGTCCCAAGCAGGTTCTGCAGGGTCAGCACAGAGCCAGATGTGGGGCTCCAAGTCACGAAACTGTGAGATCATGACCTGAGCCGAAATCAAGAGTAGGATGCTTAACTGACTGAGCCACTCAGGCGCCCCGAGCATGGAAAGCTTTTAAGCAAGAAAGTGACGAGGTCAGATTGACATTTTAAGAAGTGCACTCTAGGGGCACCTGGGTGGCTCTGTCGGTTAAGCGGCCGACTTCGGCTCAGGTCATGATCTCACGGTCCGTGGGTTCGAGCCCCGCGTCGGGCTCTGTGCTGACCGCTCAGAGCCTGGAGCCTGCTTCAGATTCTGTGTCTCCCTCTCTCTCTGCCCCTCCCCTGTTCATGCTCTGTCTCTCTCTGTCTCAAAAATAAATAAATGTTAAGAAGTGCACTCTGACTTCAGGGTGTAGTGGTGGCTGGCAGGCAGGGAGGCTGAGAAGATGCCCTTGCAGTTGTTCAGGGGAAGGATGGGAAGGCCTGGGCTGGGGGATGGCTGAAGGTACAGAAAGAAGGGGACACAAGATTTGAGTGTCAGTCAAGGGGTCAAACGGCCAGATGTAGGTAGAGGTGAGGGAGTGACAGGCATCAGGAATCTGACCTAAACACCCAGGAGGATGATGGGTGCTTCTCACCAAGTAAGAACCAGGGATCTGGATGGGTGAGGACCAGGACTTCAGGTCAGCAGAGCCCTTGCAGCGGCCAAGTCAAGACGTACAGCAGTTGATGCCCCATCCAGGGGGAGCTCTGAGTCTGGAAGTTGCTCATGTGTACACAGGGCTGGAATCATCGCCTCCCTCCACCCAGTTACTTGGCCCCAATTTGGGGTTCCTACAGTGGCGGCCTCCTCAGTCCTGGTGACCCTTATTGTCCTGGGCAGCCTGTTACTCATTCCTAATGCCTCCAACTGGTAGCCCAGCATCCATCTGCCTGATTCCAGCCACCATCCATCCACTCAGGTGTCTGTGTGTTCACCTATCCCTCTGGCTTGCTGAGTCACCACTGTGCCGACCCCTGTGCTCCTTGCTTTATATTCATTCTTTCTTCCAGTATTTCCACACTCCCTAGGCAAGGGATGGTTAGCACCCTTGTACAGATGAGAAAGCTAAGACTGAGAGAGGCCAAGTCACCTGCCCAAGGTAACACAGCACAGCAAGTGGGAGGGGTTGAGATCCGAACCCTAGTCCTGCACCCCCCACCACTCTGCCAGGATGGCACCTGTGTTTTCCTCCAGCTGCAGGGCTCCAGCCCAGCCGGGTTCTCCCAGGGCAGGAAGGGGCTTGTGCCCCTGGCAGGCAGACCCAAGGGGCTGGGAACCTGCCTCGAGGCCTCCTTAATGTGCCCATAACTCATTCCCTGGGTTCACTAATGTTCCCTGCTATTAGTGCCGAGCACAGCTAAGCAAACTACAAAATATTCCTCCGACTCAACAATCAATTTCCATATTGTTACAAATGGAGTCCACGCCCGCCAGGGTTCATTTTTCTTCAAAGACCTTTTTTTTTTTTTTCTTTCCTTCTCTTTCCCCACTACAGTGAGGAAGTCATTACTGAGTGTTATGAATTTCACAACGTGCTGAAAAAATATAAAGGCGTACCACAGAGTCAGGGCCACATGCTGGAGAGCTGCCTTTTCCCCCTCCCCCTAGAGCTGTGAGCCTCCCCACAGCGTGCCTTCCCACAAGGGCCGCCCGGAGCCACTGACCATTCCCAGGCAGAGGCTGGGCATTCGCATCTGCTGTCTTCTGCCAGTGCCTTTCCCCTCAGGTCCATCCAGCGGGCTCCCAATCCACATCCTAACCCAGTTCTTGCACGTGTGTGCAAAGCCGTTGTGCAAGGCTGTTCACCGTGGAAGTAGGTGTGATGCTCAAAATCAGGTCAACCCCCCACCCCCACCCCGTCCATTGCTCGGGAACTGGGCCAGCTGACGCGCTGACATGAAGGGCACTGCCCTGGAACTACAAGTCGCCAAATGGCCTGTGCAGCATCATCCTGTTCTATATAAAACTTATGCGCATGGAACAGAAAGTAAATGTGTAGAACAATGTCTGCAGGGATGTATCCCACCTTCTTCAGGAGTCTATCTCCAGAGACTGGTCCTGGTTGGGGGAGGGGGAGGAAATTATTTCCCATCAAAAAAAAAATTTTTATGTTTATTTTTGAGACAGAGCGTGAGTAGGGAAGAGGCAGAGAAAGAGAGGGAGACACAGAATCTGAAGCAGGCTCCACGCTCTGAGCTGTCAGCACAGAGCCTGATGCGGGGCTCAAGCCGATAAGCAGCGAGATCATGACCTGAGCCAAAGCTGGTTGCCTACCCAACTGAGCCACCCAGGTGCCCCTCCCATTTTTGTTTATACATTTTATATTCTATATTATCTGAATTTTCCTAGCATGTATTGCATTGGTAATAATAAGAAAAGGATATTTATTTAAAATAGTGAGTTTATTTGTTGCCTCTTACCTAAAGAAGACCTTCCCTGATCCACCAAAGCAAAATGTATTAGTCCTTCCTTTTAGCAAACTCCTGAACCTTGACGTTAGAGCGTTTAGGGCACATATCAAGTTCTGACTGTATCTCTTCCCTCCCTTCCTTTTAGGCCATGACTTTGCTCAGTTCACCTCAGCAACTCTAAAGCCAGCACACAATGTGAGCCACACCCTGCCCCTGCCCCCCCCCCCAACCCCTCCCCGGTCCAGGGCAAGGACCTTGCCTCAGTGGCCCAACACTAGAACAGGGTCTGGCATGGGGAGAAGCTCAAGAAAGACATGTGAACTGGACCAAGAGTCTGGTTCCGGGAACACTGTCTCTAAGAGCTAGACTCTGCTCATCTCCCAGAAATGGAACCCAGGGGCTTGTCTCACAGATGTACAAACTGGCCCTGGTGTCCCTGGAGTGAAGTGTGCTGCACCTGGATATCTGACTACTTGTCTGTCTCCTGCGCTGTGAGCCCACGAGGGCAGGCTACATCTGTATGTTTCACTGTTATGTCTTCATTTGTCTGACACGGGGTCTGGTATGGAGTAGACCCTGGTGACGATGGGTGGGTGGGTGGGTAGACAGACGGACAGATGGGTGGGTGGTTGATCAGATGGATGGGTGGATAAATGGATGGGCAAATGAAGGACAGATGGGTTAGATGGATAGGTGGTAGAGAGACGGATGGATGGGTGGATGGATGAGTAGATGAACAGATGGACGGGTGGATAAATGAGTGGGTGGACCAACGGATGGCTAGATAAGTGGATGGGTGGATGGAAAGGGTGAGGTAGATGGAGAAACAAGGTAAGAGGGATCAGCACACCTTCCTGCTTTTCTAGGCACTCAGACATTCCTTTTGTCATTCACATTCTACTCTGGGGCATTACCCCATGTCACAGGGGAGCAACCTGAGGGTCTCTTTCTCTTCTCAGAAGGAAGAACCGAGTTTAGCCCAATGTTTTGCCCCTGGTTAAGAAGCCACGGATCCCGGGTCTCAAATGAGGAGAACTGAGCCAAAATTCTAACCTTCCCGCCCCCCCCCCCTTCCGGGTTAATAATCAACTCAGGAACTACGTATTGAGCGTCTATTGGGCACCTGGTACTGTACTAAGCATGCTGAACAAGCCGGGGCAGGCACTACCTTCACTGGTCTTCCATCCCAGAGTACAGTGGGGCTGTTTCCCTAAACCTCCTCCCTCATCAGCTTCTCCCCACCAACCGACCCTCCAAGCAGCAGCTGGGTGCCATTGCTCCCTTGCTGAAAGCCCCTCTGTGGCTCCCTTTGGACACTAGCGTCGCCTCAAAACTCTTAAACATGGCATCTGGGAATTCTGAGGACAAGGCCCACTTCCTTCCTAGTGCTGCTTAGAGTCATTCTCCAGTGACATCATCCCCGGCCCTCTCTCCTTCCTCGTGTGCTCACGGGCCCCTGCAGGACGGATCTCCCACCTGCAGCCTTGTGAGCACCATCTCTGACTTAGAGGGTCACTCTAAGTCAGTCTTCTAATTGTCTTCTCCTCCATGGATCTTGCCTCCTTCCAGGCTGCCCTATATGGTTGTGCAGATTTTTCATTGAACAAGATGCTTCTCAGAGGGGTAAGTAGGTTGAAATTCAGTCCATGCTCAGCTTGCCAAGCCACGCACCCTGTCGGGAGGGCTGAGTTAGAGGTGGTTCTGCTCCCTGCCTGGCCCGAGGACGTCCCTCAAGCACAGTAGGGATCACCCTGGGTTTGGTATGGCTGGTGTCCGTATCTGTCTCCCCTATCAGACTGAGTGCTCAGTAAGGGCGGGGTCCAGGTGTGAATCCTCCCTGTGCCCTTCCCCAGGACTGACTGACCAAGAGGAGGTGTCAAGAAGGATCTGCTGAGAGTCAAGTGCAGAGTTCTGGGGAAAGGGCCCCACTTGATGTGGTGGAAGGAGGTCTATTTGAGAAGTGGGCTTCCTGGTCTAAGGAAGGCTCCTCACCGGTGACCTCCCACGGGGTACAGGCACCCCAGCCAGATGAACACGAATGAGGAGCTGGAAGAACGCAGAGACGTAGGATGCCTGCTGCTGCTGAGACCAGGTGGGAGAGGGGAGCAGAGGGCCTCTCTGGGGTAAGACTGACAGCAGGCGGGCTGGGAGGGCAGGAGAAGCCCTCAGGGCCCCCCGGAGCCTGTCAGCTCTTGGCAGGGATTCTGAGGAACTCGGCATAATCGCTGAGAGGGCCTGTCTTGCTCCAGAGAATCCCAAGTGAAACATGCCCGTCTCCATCCGCACCTGACTCAGAAAGGAGCATCCCGAACTTCTCTGTGTCAAGACCAGCCGAGCGGAAATCTGAGTCTCCTCGAACCCTGCAAAGTGTTTCGAAGGCCCCTTTTGCAGAGTTAAGCTCAGGGAGAGGCAGTCACTGGCCCAAGCTGCCATGGCTAGGAAGTGGCAGGGTAAGCGATCGGCTCCGTTCTGCTGGGGGAGCAAGGCTGCTGACCTCCCCCCACCGCTTCTTCAAGGGCACCACACTGCATTTCAGACCACAATCTCACCATGCAGGAGGTGGAGACTGGGAGCTTCAGATTTAGGGAACAGCTGATCCCCAAAGAATTGTCCTAAGGCTGCAGGGGCAGTGCTCCCAGGGAAGGGGAGGGGACTGCCATGGGAGGCCCAAGCAAGTTATTCTGGGAGGGCAATAGGCTGGAGGTGGTGTGTGTGTGTGTGACATTTTCCCTCTCCCTTTTCTGTGCCTGACCTCCCAATCCTCTGTTGGCCATTAAGCTTAAATGGTGATTTGGGAGAAGCCTTCCAGTCAATCAATAGCTCACCCAACAAACAGGTTTTTCAAAACCGCAGTTTATGGATTTCTCTCCCCATCTCATTCTTTAATACTGACAGCTGCTGAGCTGATCGGGGAGACTCTCCATCCTGGGAGACCAACTCTGCAGATGGCCTGCTGGTGGGATGCAGGACACCAAAGGCCCAGGGCCTGAATGCCCAAGAGCCAGCAGCCCGGTTAGCTGGCAGGGAGGTGGCTCCCACCTGGCCTCCTCTCCTCTGTAAGGCTGGCTGGGACAGAAGGGCTGACCTGCTCTGGTGGGGAAGTGGGCAGTGCGGTCCAGCAGGTACATCTCCTGCTTTCGGGCCTCAGTTCTGCCCCTTCCTGGTTGTGAGATCTTGGCAAGTCCCCTGTCCCCTGTGAGCCTGGGTCCTCATCTGTGAAGTGGGTGTAAAAGCTATTGTACAATTCCACGAGGAAACAAGGTGCCTGGTATGCAGCGAAAGTGCTCCATAAATGTTACACTGTATTGTTCCTGGTCAATCCCTTTTTAAGGCCCCAGAAGCCGTTGTCTACCAACAAGCACTGTGGAAAGATAACAGGGCACCCATGACACGCCTTGTCATACCTGTTCATGACCTGCAGACAGGTGACTGTAGATCCCAGGATGCCTTGGACAGTCCTGGTTTATACCTGTGGTCCCAGACTAATTATTAATAACATCCCCTTTCACTCTGAAACCATCCTGGTTTGGACAGTGAATAACACAGTCACCTAATTTGCTGAGCTGCCCAGCTGTGTTAGGGACAAATGAGATGTCACTAAACCTTGTCAATACTCCAGGAGTAGGGGTTATGCTCCCCACTTACAGAGTAGGCAACTGAGGTTCAGAGAGGGTATGTGACTTGCCCAAGGGCACACAGCAGGCAAGGGACTGAGCGAGGTGCAGGCTAATCCCAGGTCTGCGTGGCCCCGCTGTACTGCCCACATTATCCGTTCTCCTGAGCTCTATTGGGACATGTAGGAGAAGGCTCAAGGATTGAAAAGTTGGTGCTCCTGGGGGCAGACAGAGGCCTTGGGACAAAAGTCCCTCCTGCAGCTGTCTATACATGTACACACAGCCCCTCACCTCTCCACAGGGAGGTTACAGAGAGCAGACCCAGCTACCTGGAGAGCTTCCCCCAGCCATGCACGCAAGTCAGCCTGACCCAGGATAACAAGCTGTGAAGATCTTATCAGGCCCCTGATGGCTGATGCTGATGTTAGCAGGCTGTCCCCTGCCCACCATGGCCGCCTCCTCCTCCTCCCAGGCTGGGGGATCCTGTTTTCTTTCCTAAGTGGAACATCAGATTACTCAGGTCTGATTTCACTGCTGATTGTGGGTGGGAGGAATGGGGGGGGGGTGGTGGGAGGAACACTTAACACCCAGACAGTT
Source organism: Panthera onca (assembly GCF_046562875.1). Lineage (NCBI taxonomy): Eukaryota > Metazoa > Chordata > Mammalia > Carnivora > Felidae > Panthera > Panthera onca. The sequence continues at coordinate 86,006,428 of NC_138351.1, read as the reverse complement.
CTCAGGACAGGGTGAGGCCGCCGGAGGGGGCTGCCTATCCATCACCTGTTGACAGTGGCCCGTCCACACTTGGGACCATGGTTTCACTCCATTGTCCCTTCCACCCCAGGGAGGGAGTTTCTGAGTAAGCAAAAGACCAATTTGTCTCCGACTTTCAGGATGGACAGGGGAGTTACCTGAGAGGACCAAGAGAAGTGTTCTCCTCGTTTCCTTCTTTCACTCATTCACCCATTCAACAGATCCACCCCAGCATCTGTCTATAATGGGATAGCCTCGCCTCAAAGTATTGCCAGGGCAGTGGTGGGGATGGTAACAAATCAGTGTGATGAGGGCTGGGGCATACGGGGAGTACCTGGAGGAGGCAGGGCGGGCCCTGCAGAGGTCAACAGTCCAGGAGTAGGGGTTATGCTCCCCACTTACGGGGCAGGGCAATGGCAGAGGTTTCCAGGGGGATGACCACAGAGCTGGGTCTTACAGGATGAGCACAGTTTTTCTGACAAAGGGGAGGGAAAGCTATTCTTTCTCGGTGGAGGGGAACGTGTGGACAGGGGCATAGAGGCAAGAATGAGAGTTGAGTGTCCAGGGAAAGTGAGAATTGGGAGTGAGAACCGGGCATCTGGGGATGGGGCCTGAGGGGTATGTGGGAAGAAAGCTGTGAACAACCTTGGCACCTGGCATCCAGACTGGCATCTCTCCTGAAGGTGCCAGAAGATCTTAGAATGGCTGTGAGGAGAGGTCTGAGCATGGCCTTTGGGGCTTCACTCACTCATGCACTCATTTGTTCAATAGTCTTTCTGGGATCCAGGGTGTTCCAGGCCCCGTTGCAGCAGGAGACAGACTATGAGCAGGACAGTCGTAGTCCCTGCACTGTCGGGCCCTCTGGGCTGGCTGGGGACACACATATGAACATAAACTGCCATGGCATTAGGTGGCATGAGGGGTAATACAACTGTTCTAGTTGTGGGGGAATGTCAAGGGGAAGCTTTGAGTGTCACTATGACCCTAGCAGGAATGTGTGCACTGAGTCTCAGCTTCCACATCTGGAAAACGGGGACGGCCAAGCTCCCTACCTCATGGAGTTGTGAGAGCATGTGTGTCAAGTGCTCGCCCACGGCCTGGCCTGGGAGCGTGAGCCGTTACCACAACTACTCATATATGAGTCGGTAAGGAGCTGCTGGGACAGGTCCTGAGAACAGCAGCCATGTGGAAAGTGGGTTGGACACAGCAGAAACCTGGGAAACATGGTGGGGTGAGAATCCCCCAGAAGATGGAAAGGCTGGCCATTCCTTTCCAAAAGATGCAAAATTCCCTTCAAAACAGAAGCCAGCCACTGTCGGTAAGCCAGCAGCCTGGTAGGTTATGTGGTGGACTGGCCCGGGGACAGAAGCTGGGGCCAATGACACTGAGGAAGGGGAGGGCAAGGGAAGGAGAGGGTGTCCCAGCTCAGGATTGGCTGTCTCTCCCTGGGCAGGCAAGCCCAGTCCCGCCCTGGGAAGACCATACTGTCAGGCACCACGGTTAAGAGCAGGGCCTCTGAAGCTATAAACACCATCATTCAAGGCCTGGCCCTCCGTTAGCCATGACCCGAGGCACCTGTTGTGAAACTCTCAGAGCCTCAGTCTGTGACACAGGGATGATGATGTACCTGTGCTTCCTGACGATGCAACAAGATAATGTGTACAAGGCGTTTAGCATGCTGCCGAGCTCAGGCTGAGCGTCCAGCAAAGGGCACTTTGAATTACTTCTGCATCCCCAGAGTCCTGGACTCCAGGCTCCATTGTGTTCAGGAGGGGCGAACTTCCAAACCAGAACTCGGCGCCTGTAGGCCCTGGGGAGCCTGGACAGACCCTCCCCGGAAGGCCTGAAGAGGAGCTCCCTCTTGCACCCCACGCCAGGCTATCTGGGGGAGCCCTGGGGTTCAGGACAGCGGGGTCCAGTCTGCCTGCCTTAAACCATTTTCCCCGCTCACTTCCAGGTAGGCGACTTGGAAGAGTTTCCTGAGTCTTTCCGGACTCCTCTCCCCAGAAGATGTTCTAGAAAATCCACAACAACTGCTGGTAGTTGGGCCCAAACTGTCTTGCCGTGGGCGGGCAGGTCCCGAGAGCAGGCTCTCCAAGTGTCCCCTGGGTCCCCACCCTGCTAACCAAGGGTGGAGACCACTCCCAATTGGCCGCCTGGCCTGTTCTTCCACGCTCAGGGAAGAAGGTGGCCCAGCTCAGCGGAGCTGCCCTAAGGAGGTGGGGGACCTCCACCTTGCTCTGTGGACTTTGGCTCCCTCTCTGCTCTAGTCTAGCCTAGAAATGCACCAGCACAGCCTCTAGAAATCCAGGTCTGGGATACAGAGCAGCCACGGCCTGTCCTGGTCATGCCCCCACACTTAGGCTTTCCAAGTAGGCCAGAAAGGGCAGGAGAGGTACAGGCAGAGGAGCAGTGGGGACATCCCCGACCTGAGAGTGGACACATTTGGTGAATGTGGCGGAGGCCCCACAAGGACTCGTCACAGATGACAGGCATGTCACCCCCAGTCTCAAAGGCCCCAAACTGATGTGGCCCCTGCCCTCAGATGCAGGCAACGAAACCCAGTGGCAGTGCAAATGCTGGCCTCCCTGATTCTGCAGCTGCTCAAAACAGGACAGGGCAGTGACCTAAAAGCCACTTGAAGACGTCCTGTGACAAGGCCTACAGGCCACAGAGCTCAAGACTGTGGGAGGAAAGGACTGTCTGCTGGCTTCTCTGCCTAGTGCCCTGGCTCCCACAATCGGCTTCCCCACACCTCGGCCCTAGCTCCTACCCCAACCCGGAGGCGGGAAGGCAGGCACCTGGGCTCCACAGCTCAGAGGAAGATCTCCCTTCAATGGACATCTCTTTAAATTTGTACAAGGGTGTGTTCTTTTTCCTCCCTTCTTCTTTCTATACATTGGGTTCTAAAATCTGGGCCATCCCACCACCCACATTAACTGCGTTAAGGAGGAATTATAAAAAGAAATCAAATTTCCCATAGCATTTGAACGCCATTAAAATGCCAAACAATAAACTACCAGGCTGCAAATTAGATCAGTGGAAATATCAAACACATTGAGGTATAAAATCCATAATTGCATTTAGTGGCAGCCGTCCCTGGAGAGGCCCTGCTAAAGATCATCACAGCCCCACATATGAGAAGCTATTGACAGAGGAATAAAAATCGACAGGCCAACCAAATAAACCGTGCAGGCTTCATTAAATATTCAGCAACGGAAATTTGACTATCCCAGGCCTCTCCCCTTGGTCCCATCCTGAGCCCTTCTCTGCCCAGCTGGGGGCTCAGTCCCTGGCCCTCCCCAGCCACCGACAGCTTGCATAGGCAGGACCAGAGGAGAGGGTCAGGCAACGGTGGTGGGAATGGGGGGGGGGGGGGGACAAGGCTGCCGCAATAACAGGGGGGCTCCACTGGGTTATTATTGTTGGGCGGGTGTTATTAGCTTTCACCCTGGAGTAGGTGGCCCTGAAGTCTTTAATTAGGTCATTACGGGGGTAATTTCCAGGGAGGTTTTAACTCCTTAACAGCTGAAGAGCCTCCAGCCAGAGACCAGATGCCCGGTGGGGCTAGGGCCTGGCCTGGTGGGCCAGTAAAGGGGCCAGGAATGGTCCCTAAGCAGGGGGAGGGGGGCAAGGCTTTGTTGGAGGCCCCCGCCCACCCCACAACCCACCCCCCACCCCCCCCCCCCCCCCGCAAGGATCAGGCATCAGGCTCACCTGCCCCAGGACGATGATGACAATGATGGAGGGGCAGGCTGGCCCCCATTCAGTGCAACCCCAGCCCATGGGTATCTCACTCTATGCAGGGTAGCTGCTGGCTCTGGTCCCTTGCCCCACCCAGCTGGCCCCCTGCTCATCCCTAAGCTCCTTTCCTTGTCCCCCCCCCCATTCCTTTCCTCTCCAGTTCTCCTTCCCACCTCTTCCCCTCCCTTCCCTCCCCTCCCTCCTCACCTAGGAGCCCCGCTGCCATGTATAATGCATGCAGTGGAAGCACCCAATAGGATTAGGCACCTCCGCCCGTCTTTGCGAGAGAAAGTTTATGTAAATGACTGATGACAGCACTATTGTGTGAGGAATATCAATGGAGTAATTACAGTTACATCGGGCGCCCGCGCCGCCGGCCCGTGTTAATTTTTCACCGGCTCCCCCGGGAGAGATCGGAGCGCGCTCCGAAGAGCACAGCTAATAATGGGAGCTCGGAGCCGCCGCTGCGCCACGCGCCCCGAGGTCTTTCTGAGCAGACTGCTAAGCACTGGCTGTCTCCCCGGAGAGCCGAGAACAGAGATAAAATGATTAAAAACTGCCAAGCGGGCCTGGCAATCACTCGCTCCGCTGTCAGCCCGAGACAAGACAAATCTCTGCGATTTTTCTCTTCCCTCCTCTCTCTTTGTGAGCCCCCAAGCTGGGACGTAGGGGGCCAGGTGGGGTCAAGGTCAGCTCCCCAGGGTGGCAGGGCCCCCTGGCAGGGCAGCAGTGGTGGCGGGAGGGCACTGGCCTCCGGGCTGGGGGGTGAGTGCAGTCTGCAGGGAGCCCTCAGAAACCCTGGAGGCCCAGCCACTCACCCGTCGGGCCCAGCGAGCCAGCTCTGTTCATTCCTCCCAGAAAAACTGGCACACCTGTTGGGGGCTGTGGGTTGAGGCACACCTGTGAGGTCGCACCAGCCGGGGCACACCCACTGGAGCACACCTGTCCTGACCCACCTGCCAGGGACACCAGCAGGGGCTCACCTGGGCTGTGGTCTCCTCGGGCTTCCAGGAACCTGCCCCCTGACCCAGCAATGTGTCCTCTTGGCCCCTCTCCGTGAGCTTTCAGGCCCTGAGACCCCAGCCTGGGCACCCTGGTGAGGCTCCTGGACCACAGGCCCGAAGTAGACCCCCTCTGTAGCGGTCACGGAAGAGGAGGGGGAGTGTCCGTCTCCTCCCAGGGTCTGGATAAAGCTGGGGGGGACAGCATCCTAAGTATACACACCTTTGGCCTTAAAACTAAGCCTGGGCCCAGCACCTTGGAAGACAGAGAGGAGGAAGAGGAGGGGGTAGAGAAGGGAAGAGGGGAAGGGAGGGACAGGGAGGGGAGGGGAGCAGCTGTCGCCTGCTCCTATGTCTGAGAGAGAATGGGGAGGGGGCTGGCCTGCCTGCTGCCGCCCCACCCCAGAGCAGCCTCCTTCATGCCACCCCACCCTCCATCTACCACTCCAAGAAAGGTGAGAGGAAATTCCTGCTGGGTTCTTGGAGCTGTGGCCACAGATGTCACAGTCCAGGGAGAGCCATGTGCAACTCCACTCGTCCTACCCAACCCCATGTCCACACACACGTAGCATGCCTTCCCACGCTGACACGCACAGATCCAGGCAGACGGGTACAAACATGCGTGTGCGCTGAGACACAAACTCACTGACAAGCAGGTGCACTCTGTCTTAGGCACGGAGGACGCTGTGTGGACAAAGACGCACCCACAGTGCAGCACGCCCAGGCACGCAGCAGCACATGCAGGGACACACACACGGACACGGGCACCGTCCCTCCCCACCACCAGCCCTCTAACGTCTGCACTGGCATTCAAATGCACGAGGATGAGCCATGGTCCCCCAAGGAGGCGCCAAACCTGCCTCTCCAGATGCTGCCTGTTCCACAGCGCTGTGCCGACCACCCGCCTGCCATCAGCTCAGCCGCAGTGAGCTGGGCAGGTACCGCGGCGATTAAAGTGTTGGGGACGATTTACAGCAGTGATAACCCCCTGACAGCATGGCACGAAAGCTAGGCAGAGGCGGGGATGGCAGCCTCCGGCTGTGGATGGGGTGTCAGGACCAGGTGGTATCTACGCCAGATTGGGCTGGTCCAGCTGAGGCCAGCGGCTTCCTGCCCTCTTGCCCAAGGCTCCTTGGGCTTCTCCTGGGCAGCACAGCTGTGGACAGAGAGCTGTCATCTCGTACCTTGCCATGTGTACACGTGTGCACACGTGCGCGCATGCACACACACACACACACACACACACCCTTGAAAACACAGAGGCACATAGGGACACAGCACCATCACTGATGGACACACACAAAGATGCGTGCTCACGTGCTCACACAGAGACACAGACGTGGACGCCTGGTGAGCACTGACATGAGACCCATACATATTCACTGAGTCCCCACATTGGCTGGGCCCTCGCAGAGCTCAGGTCTGTTGACACCCACTCCCGATACGCATGCGATACACATGTACTTATAGATATCTGCCCTCGGATGCACACACCTCAACATGGCCTTGCAGGACCCCTTCCTCTCTGGTCCTGTCCTGCTTCCCCTGCAATCTGCCCAGCTAAGTGAATTTCATGCTCGAAACTGACCTTAACAGTCTCCTCCTTAGAATCTTTCCATGGCTTCCAGAGGCCTCTAGAATAAAGGCCAGACTCCCCAGCACAGCCTTCAAGGCCCTGTATGATCTGACCTCTCCTCGCACCCCCCCCACGGCCCACTTCCAGGCCTTGCACATGCCGGTCCCTCTGCCCAAAAGCTGCTCCACTCCCTTTTCACCGGGATAATCCCTCTGTCCTCAGCGTGGACAGCTCTTCCTCCAGGAAGTCCTCCTCCACGCCACTCAGGCTGGGAGAGGAGCCCCGTTCCTGGGGTCTACAATGCTCCATGCTTCCACCATCAGAGCCTTTACCAAATACTGCCAGGCACATGCCTCTCTGGACAGTGAGCGCTTTGGGGACAGGGCTTGTCTGACTTGTGTCCTTAGTACCCGAGACAAGGACACAGTGGTCTCACAGTAAACACCAGAAAGAAGGGAGGAACCCCCAAGTGTGATCCTAGCTTCTATGTGAGACCGAGGCCTGAGAAGGGCTGGGGGGTGAAAGGAGTGCTGGAGAAAGTGCTGGCAAGAAGGACACCCAGAGACTCCTGTGGCCGTCATCAGGCTGCCCCCACCGTCCATCATTGAAGAGCTGGCAGCCCACAGGGCAGGCTCTGGCTCAGACTCCCTGGGTTCAGATCAGGCCTCCGGCTCTCCCCTCCTTTCCCCTAGGAGGCAGCAGCCCACGACACCAAATGATTCAGCGTCTGAGCAGTGGGGCCTGAGTCTAAACCTGCCACTTCCCAGCTGAGTGACCTCAGAGGAGCCTCTCTGTGCTCCAGTGTCCTCAGACACAATCTCATTAGACTTCAATAACAGTGATAGCAAAAATAACAAATGGCAGCTTCCATTTCTTCATTTGCTGGCAATCTTGATTTGGGTTTTTAGGCCGCCCAATTTATAGGTGAAGAAATCGAGGTTAAGTGGCAGAAAGTGAAAGAAACAAGTTTGGGACCACCAGCCTCTGAGTCACACACTTATTCCTTTGAACCTCCAAGGTCATGGGCGTGACTGCGTTTTGTCACCAGTCACGTGTAGAGAATTACTAGGACCGCTGGGCTCGTCAGCCTCTAAGCCTGGAGCATCCTGGCCACAGCATCTCCTCCCATTACAAATGGTTTTCAAAATCTTCTCATGCCCACCTCCTCTTTGTACACGTGCCCAGTCTCCCCAGGCCCCAGCAGTCCACCCCTCTTGCCTGTGTGTGAGCCCCAGGAGGCTCTGCCCGCTCCCCATGTGACATGTGGGCAATGGGCTAGTGGGTGACAAGCAGTTGCCTGAAAGGGGAGTGTGGGGGCACTGGAGAGGGGCCGGGGCTACAGTCAGACCTGGCTGTGATGTGCTGTGTGGCCTTGGGCAAGTTGCCTCCCACTTCTGAGCCTCAGTCTCGTACCTGGAAATGGGAATGATAATCACATCTACCTCTCAGGCTTGTCATGGGGCTTCACACGGTGCGGTGTGTGTGACAAGCTTAGCCAGAGCCTGGCATGTAGCAGGTGCCAGGACTCTGAATAAGTCTGCTGAACTGCAGTGACCTGAGGAGAGTACAGCCGGGGCCAGAGCTGGGAGGGGAGGGAATACTGTTCCTCTGAGCAGGCCACTGTCTTCCATGTCTCTGGGCCTAGTCTACACCCTCCTTCTCACCTTCCCCAACCCTGTCCAAACATCCTACCTGGTGGAAGCTTTTCTGCCTTCCCAGGCAGCCTTCAATACCCCTTCCTCCAGGAAGCCCTCCCTAAGACTCTTCCCTCCATCACAGCCCTCCACCCACAGGATTATCCTCACCACTCCTGCCTTTCTCTGCTTCTGTTCACTGTGAGGCTAGAGCTCCAGCAAGATAGGACCAGCTGCATCACCTCTGTTCCCTGCTCCTTGTAAAGTGGGTGGAGGAGGGGGCAGAGGTGGGGGCTGGCCCCAAGGAGGTGGGTGAGAGGGGAGAGAAGGGGGCAAGTCAGGCTGTGGAGGCCCAGAGGGGGTCGAATGGCCTTCCTAGGGTTTATTGTTAGAATTCTTTTCAATAACAAAAATACTAATGACCGCTACAGTAACGATAGCTGTATGGGACACATTTCTTTCCCTTGCTTTCTCTGTATTCTGAGCAACGAGCTTTGTGCTAAATGCTTTATACCCTCCTACCGTTAATCCTTCCAATGACCTGGAGAGGAGAAACAGTTGTACCCATTTTACAGATGAGGAAACTGAGAATCAAAGAGGTCAAGGGACTCATCCAAGACAGCAGCTCACAGACATGGCATTAGGGTGGGATGAGCCCGCACTCTGGGGTGCTGATGAACAAGGGACTGCTACAGTAGGTGGGCAGCTGGAGATTGTGATGGGGATAGTCCCTGAGCCCCTACTAGGTGCCTGCTCCTGGCATCTGTCTTCCCTTGGCTAGACCCCATGCAGCTCAGCACTCCGGGGCCCATGTGGTTGGGTCTCCTCCACACCGCCTGCCCCTTTCATCATGAGCTCCAAGGGTAAGGCCCAATCCACCTTGTTCCCCAGGCCTCCCTAATGCCCGCACAGGACCCAACATGCAGGGGGCTCCACACATAACTCTGGAACGCCACCTTCGGAGACTGGCTCATCTAGGCTTCTCAACAGAACTCCATCACCACTGGGCAAGGAGGCATTCCTGGACTCCACCATGGAACTTTCTGGATGCCCCTTCACAGTCCATTCTGCCAGGGTCAGCAGCTTCTCCTCTGAGGTCCCCTGCCTGCTCTTCATCCCCAGACACACAGGGCTGTGACAGTCCTGTTCACTTTGGCCTCTCAGTGGCAGCCCAACGTGCTTGGAGAAGGGGTCCTTCTGGTTGCATGGGTGGGCTGGGCTTCCTTCTTCCCTCCCTCCCTGCCTTCAGCACTTATTGAACACTTACTTACCTGCGGCATTGTGAGCAGGAGCCACGGGAGGATAAGCATCTCGGAGGCCAGGGAGTGGAGTGGTCGAGCTAAGCTATGTGACCTTGGACAGCTGATTTCCCTTTCTGTGCCTCACTTCCCACATCTCTGAAACGGGGATAATAACAGAGCCTGCCTGGCCGACTTGTATGGGCTTAATGAGATCATTCCAGTCCTTAACTCAGTGCCTACACAGTACAAAGAAATAAAAAATAAAACCCTTTACTTCCATCATGCTATTGTAATTGTGTGCAGGGAGGACCACATTGGGAGCAGGCAGCCCTTTAGGAGCAGAGGGAACGAGGGAAAGCGCTGGAGGGAAAATGTGCCCGTGGACCCCCACGACCTTTGCCCACTTCCTGCCTCCCAGAGGGTACTAGTTTTGCCCCCCATCCCTCATTCTGGCCCCCATCGTAGACAGCCCAACCCCTACATCCTGGGGGTTCAGGGAGAGAAGAATCCTGGCCCAGCCACAGTCCACGCATGCTGTAATCCTGCCATCCATCCAGTAACCTCCCCCCCTCCCCCTGATGCCACTCCATGCCAGACAAAGTGCCAGGCTGCAGGAAGGCTGCGTGTGTCAAGACCGACAGACAGACAACCACAGCTCATTCATTCATTCAGTACGTGCATGCCGAGCACCAACCAAGTACAAGGGCCTGTTCCAGTCCTGGGTGTACCCTGGGCAGAAGCTCTCAGACCTCAGTGTATACAGATACCCCTGGAGGGGGGCAGCTAGGAATGAGGATTCATAGGCTTCACCCTAAGAGTTTGAGTCCTTCCACAGAGCTAGGAATCTGCATGTTTAATAAGCATTGCAAGACAGACTCAGGCTGGGAGGGGTGTGTAGTGGGGGAATACAGAACCAGAGAGATTTCATGAAACTGATGACTCTTATGCCAAACTTCAGAGGAAGAAGACTTTTCCAGAAGAAAGGATGATGGCATCCTGCGAATACATCCTGCACAACTGCCACGGCCTGAATAAGACCCAGACGTGGACAAATGTCTGAGCGTGTGGGGAACAGCAGATGAGCTGGCGTCTGAGCACAGAGGACAAGGAGGCAGGGCCTGACTGAGGAAGCCCTGGAAGGCCAAGCTGAGAGCCAGGAGAAAGAAGCCATTTGAGAACAAGCCTCCAGCCAATGGTAGAGGGGGGAGGTCTCCTTAGCCCAGCAGGCCTGGTTCTAGCTTCCTGGTTCTAGCTTAAGGCACCCAGGCCTCCGTTCCAAGCCCAGGCCCAGAGCCAGAGACTCAGGGACTGGAGATGGCTACATGATTTGCAGGGCCCAGCACAAAATGAAAATGCAGGGTACTTGTTCAGACCATATTAAGAATTTCAAGAGGGCAACAGCCGAGTATTAAACGAAGCACAGGGCCCTCCTGAGTGTGCAGTCCTCTGGGAATGCACAGGTCTCATGCCCATGAAACGAGACCTGTCAACCATCCAGCCAAGGGGATCACCTTTGCTGGGACCAGCCCAGAGTGCTCAGGACCTCAAGGCCTTAGCCAGTCACCCCAGCTCCAATCCCCAGGTCTCTTGGACTCTCCCTTTGCCCCACCCCTCCCCTCAACCCTCAGAAAACTGCTTCCTAACATTGCCTTGAGCCTGTCCCCTCCCAGCCCCTCCACTGCCCTCACCTCTGAGGAGGCAGCAGGAGGACCCTCCTGCCAGTCTCCAGTCCCCAATCCCACACATGTGCTGCCACTTTCAGTTCCATAAAGTGCCTCTCCTGTCCTGTCACCCACCTGTACAATAATCTTCGATGGCTCCCTTCTGCCCACAGGATAAAAGACAAACCCTGTTGCATAGCTACCAGCCCCTGCCCCCCTCTGCAACCCTGTATCCCAGCAGCCCCTAGGCAGCCTCTCCAGCCAGAATCACTGTCCCAGCCCACTTTCTCAGCCCACCAATTTAACCCCTAATATTCCTGCTTCCTGTGCCCTTACCTGGAATGCCCTCCCAAATCCTCTCAGCTCCCACCGCCCATCTCACAGACACCTGCCCAGGGAAACTCAGCACAGATTCTTGCTGTTCTGTGTTATTAACCAGATCCCTACCCACTGCCCTTCCTGCTAACAACAACAGCTCACACCGACTGGTATGGCCCTTGTTCATGCACTGTTTCATTTAATCCTCAGGACAACCCTAGAAGCTAGGTTCTTTGAGTACCTCTGTTTTACCAATGAGGGAACAGAGGCTCAGAGAGGCCGAGGAACTTGCAAAGGGTTGCCCAGCTAGACAGAGGCTGAACCTGGTGCCTAGCCCAGCCAGTTGAGCCCCTCAGCTATTTCTCTACACTTTTCTTTCAATACTAAGCAAGCACCTATGAGGTATCATGCCCTGTCCTGGCCAAGGCATGGCTCAAACACAGAACTCTAGCACAGGTTCTGCCTGGCACATACAACCAAAGCCAGACACAGGCTCAGGCCCAACACAAAGGACTACGGGAGCATCCACAACAGCAGCGGCAAGAACCAAATACCTAATCTGAAGACATTGCATCTGCTTTCTCTTTTCAATTCCATCATTGCCCTGAGGCTGTTGTTGCTCATCAACAGCCTTTGAGAGAAGTGTGGTACAGAGAGGTAAAGCATCAAACCCAGGGTCACACAGCCAGATCAAACTCTGAACCCTGAGGTTCCAAAGCACCGGCATCTTTTCTCTGTCTACCTGGCTAAGAATCTTGGCCTCCCAAGCGATCAGTTCTTGGGCCACAAAATCAGAAAAGAGGTCAGCATATTCCAGACATGGGGACTGAGCAGGCTTGATTTCTACTTAACTGTGCCCCCTCCCCCCACCTGCTTCCCCCAGGGGCTCTCTGAGGACAGGGTGGGCCTACCCCTTCCTAGCCCAGCTTAGCCAGGACCTGGCTGAGCAACTCCAAGTTCCCCAGCTGGGTTTCTGGTAATTAGCTGCTCAGAGATGCACCAGTCTCTTACCCAACACCCCTCATGACCCCCTGCCATGAGCACTCACCAAGTAGAGCACAGGCTTGGTTCCATGGTACTCCCTACGCCCCAGGGCAAGTTGCTTCCATTTGCAAGTTCTTGTTATTACTATCCTTGCTATCATTACTGTTATTTTAATTTAAATCTTCCACATTCAGGGAGATGTTTCTCTGCAGCCAAGAGGGCATGTCTGTGGGAGGCTGGCACTTTGGTGACGGGCCTGAACTCTTGCCACGTGGGACGGCAGGACCAGTGGGCGGCCAGCTCCATCCTCCTTCAGGGGTCTGCCGCTTCTCACTTATCAGGCTGACATCCCACAGGGGGGCCGCCGCCCTGCCCGCCCCTCCGGCTCCAGGCCTGCCGACTGGAACCAGACCTGGACGGGTGGGCGGGCAGGGGCCTGTGGGAGGGGGCCAAGCCCTCACCACAGGCCCCTTTGCAGTTCAAAGTGACACACTGAGGCGCTGTCCCCTTCAAAGGGCAGACAGCGCCTGCCCTGAGCTGCTGTACCCGCAGGGCAGGGGTAAAGGTGGCCCTGTGAGGGCTGGTGAACTCCCATCTACGGGTTGGGTCTGCTTCCCTGTGCCCTGTCCTGAGTAGGACACATACCAGCAGTATGCAATTGGGGGTGGGGGGAATCTCGTTCCCTCTCTGAACTTCCCTGCTGTCACTGTGTATTTGCAAAGCACTCAGAAGGCACTTGGGGACGGTCATGCACGATGCCGACAATGCCGACGATAGAGATGATGATTCAGTCTGAGAAACAACACCTCAAAGCCAGAACACCTGAGCGTGATTCCCATCAGCTGCTCGCTAGCTGTGTGACCCAGGGCAAGTCACTTAAGTTCTCTGTGCTTTGGTTTCCCTACCTATAAAACAGGGTTAGGAGGGGAGGCTGCCTCGTGCCAAGTAGCCACAGGCACACTCATCCCCTCGATGCCAAAGTATGCCCACCTGCTGTCAGGATAGTTGTTCGGCCCAAGCGAGAGCCACGGAGAAGGTGATGGCATGGTTCAGGTGCTCCCCACCACCACCCCCGCTCCCAGGCTGAGGCTGAGAAGCCCTCAAGAGGACAAGTCTTCCACCTACAGATGACAGCTCCGTGCTGGAGCAGCTCCCCCACTAGCTGTGTGACTCTGGGTGTGTGGCTTTACCTCTCTGAGCCCCAGTTCTGTCACCTGGAAACCTAGGTAAACAATGGTCCTTTTGGGAGCACTCACTGCGATCCGGAATGCCAAGGGCTTAGCCCCGAGCCTAACCAAACTTGTGCCCAATAGATGGTAGCTCTTATCATTGCTATCTTAAGCTATGTGACCTTGGGGAAATCAGGGCACGTCTCAGGTCAAGTTTCAATGCTGCAAAATGGGAAATGATACTAATAATGCCTGCCCCAGGGCAGTGAGAAAATTCAATGAGATAATTCCCATCAAACCCATAGGCAGTGTGCAATAAACACTGGCCATGAATTATGAGGCATTCATTCAACAAATAACATTCAGCTCTGGTGCCTGGCCACCACAGGACCCCGAACCCAGAAAGGGGCTAAAATCTGCCCTCTTAAAGGATTGCTGGAAGTTTTCTCCTGACAGAATGCCTGGGCCCCAACTCTGGTTCCACTTACTAGCTGTGTGCCCTTGGGCAAGTCACTCAACTTCTCTGTGCCTCTGCTTCTCATCTAAGTAAATAATCACAACATCCATGTCACAGCGCCTTTAAAACCTGCGAAGTGCTGGGGATGCCTGGGTGGCTCAAGTCGGTTAAGCATCCGACTTCTGCTCAGGTAAAGATCTCAGGGTTGGTGGGTTCGAGCCCGGCATCGGGCTCTGTGCTGACGGTGTGGAACCTGCTTCGGATTCTGTGTCTCCCTCTCTCTGCCCCTCTACCTCTTGCGCTCTGCCTCTCCCTCTCAAAAGTAAATAAACATTAAAAAAAAAACACTAAAAAAATTGTGAAGTGCTTAGAGCGGTGCCTGACAAACCATGAGCACTCAACAAGCATCAGCTGTGGTTATTATTGCCGCTGCTGCTGTTGTGTGCTCTCTGGGCCAGGCCTGCCCATCAGCAAGCCCCCTGCAGCCGGGCCCCCTTCTGCAGCTCAGAAACTCGGGAAGTGTTAGCTCCTGCGAGGCCGCCCGAGTATCCTGCAGAACGGAGGCTTCTGTGGGCTTCCTCTCTGGTCTGTTTCCCCAGCAGCTGGAACACTCAGAAAAAAGCTTCCAGCCTGCTGGGCTTGTCAAAGCAGGGCCAGCTTTACTAGAACCAGCTTTGGACGGTAATTTTGCGGTCATAACAACTATTTTCTTTACATACTGCTATAGAAAGGGGAACCCCCTGCTTTTTTTTTTTTTTAACCTAATTGAAGACACCATCAAGCGTAAATATGCTGGAGTTTTTAATAAAAAACATGATGGAGGAAAACATTCAAAGCTCAATAATCAGAAGCCAGTCGAGTAGAGATGTCGCTCCCTCTCCCTACCCCCTTGGCTGTGCTCTGTGCGGGACTGGCTTTGGGGCTGGCAACTTTTAGACCTATGGCAAAAATAATGAACAGCAGTGAGGCTTGGAGATAGCCTGAAAAATATCCTGGAAAAGAAAAACATATGCCAAAGAGTGTGGTGTAAAAGTCATATTTCATGCCTGACTTTAGAGAATGTTAATAAGGATTAGAACCATACTCCAACAGAGCAACTATCAGTCAAGGCGGGGTAATTAATTTTGCTTCAGATCTCTGCTTGGGAAAATGAAAGCAGTAAGTGTTGTTTCACAGCACAGAGATTCCATCATACTAGAACAACCCAAAGAACTTCCAAAGCTGTGTCCTGATCCCAGCTGAAAGAAACCTGGCTGTTGCTGGCAGCCTCTGCTGGTCTGTCGCCGTGTAGATTTGGGGATCTTTTCCCAATGTTGACAATATCAAACTCTTTTTTTTTTTTTAAATTTCAGGATTGGCTAATAAATATGATTAAGATAACACATCCCAAACCACATGTCCTCTGCTCAGCCTCCAACATGTGCAGTACAGATGTGTCTTCCGTGTACAGATGACCCAGCCGGTTGCTCCCCTGAGGCAGGGACCCTGGGAGACAGAACCCCGAGGGGTCCTGGCAGCCCACTGGCCCTCTCTGGCCCTGGCCAGGCTGCTGGCCTCCCCGTGACCCACTTTAGAGAGGAAGGGCTGAGCCCAGGGTGTCTGGAAGTCAGACACTAGAAGGACAGAGGAATGGATGGTGGGATGTGGCACTGTGCTCACCTGGCTCTTGTCCCTGCATGTCCCAATTTAGAAGATAAAATTCCCAAATTCTGCTATCCAGAAAGCTTCCCAACTCATTCCATCATGGAGACATGCCTGTTACCCCCCTCAGGAACCAGGGTTGAAGGGCCTTCCCCTCCCAGTGACCTCAGACTAGGGAAAAAAGAGTAAGCCAGTGGCAAAGCCAGAGTCTGGCAGAGGGTTCTAGAAAGAATTGTGGAGTTGCCACACAGACCCCCTAACTTGGCAGTGGGCAGACTGGGGTTCCCGTCTCCCATTGTGCCACGACTGTGTGAGCTTTGAGGCAAATACTAGCCACACCTGGGCCTCAGTTTTCCCCTTTCTACAGGGATCCTGAAGAGGTCTTCATCTGGCACATGCTAAAGCAGTGCAAAGTATGGGTGGTGGGTATGTTCCTGGTGCGCCCACTCTGTGGTCACTGAGGAGGGCTCTTGGAGGTGGCAGAGAAAGCCAGGCCCTTGAAACACGGCAGGGAAGCCTGGGACTGTTTGTGTCGACAGCCAGCCAGTCTCCACCTCTCGGGAGAGGGGGCAGCAGTCTCAGACACAAGAGCCCCTCCCAGCCTGACCAAGCAGGGCCCTGGGTTAAGTAGGAGTGAGCCTCCTTCTTAGCTTTCCCCTGGGGCTAGGAGGAAGAAAGGAGTCCCTCAGAGTTAGCCAGGCCAGGCAGAAGGGCTCAAGTGGGCGGAGAAGGGAAGGGCATTCTACCACAGTGGTAGAATGAATGTATGAATGAATGAATGAATGAATGAATGTAAGAGGGAGGTAGGGGTCTCCCACTTCCCATACAGCAGGCAGGCTAGGGGTAGGGCACATCCCTGAGAAGAAGGTCACTAGGGGTCCCTGGAAGAGGGGTACTATGACCTGGCTGAGCCCCAGCTGCCTGCAGGGCAGAGGCTGGAGGGTCTCCTTTCTGGACCAGAGGCTACTCAGGGTAGACACGGAGGGTCAGGCTCCTCCTAAGCTGGGTGGGGTCAGGACCACCTAGTGGAGGAACTCTGTCACCAGCCCCTCACCTCCTTTCAGCTGAGATCGGCTGAGCATTGACTGCCGCATTTCTGGCCCCCTGTTAAAGCTCAGGCACTGGTCTCCCCGGAATACCCCAGGCTTCTTCCCTGCCTAGCAGCCCAGGCCGGTGGGCCCAGGGCTCGGCCAGGCCGGGCTGATATGAACCATCTGCGTTGTCTTAGGCCGCCCCTCTGCCCACTGTCCCTCTGAACTCGGCCGGTTCCCGCGGGCCGTTTGATGCCTCGTAGGGTCACAGACCCCCGCACACAAATCACCGCCGAGGGGCTGGGGGTGGGGTGGAGGCGCTGAAACCTAATCCGCAAAGTTTGCTCTGCCGCCGGCTCGCTCCTTCCCTCGCTCACTCGACCACCCCCCCTTTCCAAACAAGGCTTATTTTTCTTGCCAAAAAACCAAAGTTGGTATCAAGTGTTTCCAGGGAGAAAGTGTCTCCCCCGCCCCAGCTCGGGAGGAAGGGCCGGAGCTGATGGCTGAGCACGGGATTGCAGAGGGCTTCGGGAGGGAACCCTCAGGAGGTGAGGTCCCAGCTCCCGGGTCTGTCAGTCCCCATGCTTAATGGTCACAGACCCGACTGTCTCTGACCCTGCCCTGTCCCCTTGGTCCCCCTCCCAGATACTACTCTCTCCTTCGTGGCTCTCCATCCCTGCGCGGCCAGAGATGGAAGCATCACTTCCTGCCCCTTCTCCCTCCCCATAAAACAGCCCTTGCCTGTCGCTTTTACGAGGTGACACCCTGCTTTCAGCCCCATCCTCCCGCACCGGAGCCTGGGCTCGGGAGGGAGGAGACTGTGAGCAGTCAGGCGTCTCCAGAGAGCTCCCAGGGCACACTGGGGTCCTTGCGTGACTGCCCCAGAGCACAGACTAAGAGCTTTAAAAGGAGGCCAAGGAGCTGGGTATGTTAGAGACAAATTCCTCCAAAGTCTCCTCTCCAGCTCCATTGACTCTGGGGCCTTCGATCTGAGATGCTAGAAAACTGGCCAGGAGGTAGCCGGCCTGGTCCTCTGGAGGGGTGCAGAGCGGAGCCCCGGGAGCACACAGGTTTCGTTTGCTGGGTGGTTTTGCTTTTGGTTTTTTCAGCCGGTGCAGCGACCCGGAACCACGCCCGGGGCCGTTTCTCCGACGCCCGCAGCTTCCGACTGTGCCCGGAGGTGGATGCCGGCGGCTAAAGTCCGCGCCCCGTGGCGCCCGCTGTGCGGACTGGAGTTCTAGTTGTCGGAGCAGGCAGCCCGGTCGGGGCAAGGCAGAGACGTCGAGGGGGCCGGTCGGCACACCCGACTGGGTCTGTGCGGCCCGGGGCCGGGGGTGGGGGGTGGGGGGCACAGGAAAGGTCTGTACACTGTGGGACAGGGGTGGCGGCAGCAGCGGTGGCGAGAATAAAGGCGCCACGGGCCCGGCGGAGAAGCGGGTTTCCGCGGGGGTCGAACAAAGGAATTCGCCCTCAGAAGAAAGGGGCCGAGCGAGCAGCCGGGAATGGTCAACCCCGGATACTCTCGCAGGAGTAAGAGCGTCTCGACATCAGTCCCAGGGATCCAACGAAATCCGCCCCGCGCAGGACCCCAGCCTGGCATCTCCATTCGGCCTCTCCCTTCTTGTCAATCCCGCTTTCATGGGGATGGTGGGTGTGCACCCCCCAGCGCCACCTTTCCTGGGAAGAGGGGACAGAGTGGCCCGTGCTTTCCGTCAGTGGAGGCAAAAAGTCTCCCCCCTCCCAATCGGCATCTTCTGGTCGCGGCGCCGTTGCCCCCATTTTCCAGAAGCTGACAATTGAGGCTCCCAAAAAGCAACCCCTTCCCCCACCCCTATTGCAATGCCTGGCCGGCTCGGGAGACCCAAGCGCCCTCGGAAACGAAAGTCGCCCCCGGGGCGACAGGCCGGAGCTCCCCTCCTCCCGCAGCCCTCGGAAGGGGTGGAGGGCACACGGTTGTAAGGTGCTCGGCTTCTTTTCTCTGCTTGACATGAATAAGGGGATTAGGACGGCAAGTTTCCGTCGTTCACTCCGTCGGACAAAGGGCCCCGCGGTCAGAGCGGCGCAGCCTCTGATTAAACAGACAGAGCCCTGTCACTCAGCAGCATCCTAGGTACTTGTGTTCGTGACATAATCTTATTAGAAGATAAAACCAGCGAAATCCTTTTCATAATGAAAAGTTACATTTAATGGCTGGACTCACCCCCCAACCCCTCCCGACCCTTCCCCCCTCTTCCCGTTGCTGTTGGATATGGCTCGCCTGTAATTGGCATTTAAAGCACCAAGTCCGAGAGAAAAACGGGGTTTAGGGTTTTTGTAATCCCCCTAAACTGTCTTTGTTCGAAATCTCCACAGATACAAGTCTGTTAAGAGTAAATATTTGTGGATTGATACAACCACATTTCCCCCCCTACAAACCAAATCTGAAAAACCTCTGCCCTCCCGCCGCGCACGAAGGCCAGGGCGCAGGAGGGAGGGGGCTGGGCTCGGCCGGAGCGTCTGTATCGGGAACTCTGCGTTTGGGGTCGCCTCGCTGCCTCCAGGAGCTGAGGGACTTTGCACATTTCTCAGGCGGGAGAAAGGTCTTAGATTCTTTTTTCAATTTTCTGTGCTCTCGATAAACAAACCTCCCGAACCCGCTGCTTTTGGGCCTGCCTGAGGGGGTCGGCGGGAGGGCTTGGGGAGGGGCGAGGGCTTTGCTCAAATCCGAAAGAAAATGCAAACTCTCTCCACCGGCCTCGCTCCCTTCCAGCGGGTTTAAGTGGCTCCGAGAGGACTCGCTCCTCCTGGGTTGTGGAAGACCCCACCCGGCACGGCGCCCCAAGTCCAGCCTAGGAAAGCACCGGGAGCCACCAAGGGCCCCCGAAACACGAAGGAGTCCGAAGGTTGCAGCAGGGGCCCGGGTTCCCGGCTCCAGCCCAGCCCGTCCCAGGATCGGATTCCTTCATAAATCAGCGGCTGGGTGAAAGGGCTGCGCTTTAGAAAGGGCAGGACCGTGTGCGCGTATTAGAGCGCGCGGTTCCCAAATCCGGGCTAAACCCCTGGTGACACCGAAATTCATCAACCGCTGCTGGCGCCCGCGGCTCAGCTGAGGAGCCCCAGAGCCTAGGAGCTTGTGCACCGCGCTGCCCGACTTGGGGAATGAGAAGAACGAGAAGCAGGAACCCTCCAAGAGGTGGGCCTGGAGGAGGGCACGGGTGGGGACCTCGGGAAGCCGCCCCGCCCGTGCGCGCCTCTGGCGGGGAAGGAAGCTCACCACCGGGGAAAGGCAGTTATTCTAACCTTTTTCCTTCTCTGGCAAGGGCTGGCCCTACACGGACATTCTAGTGCGAAGAGGGCAGTGACCCCCAACCCCAAGCCCTTCCAACCCTGCGGCAGTAACCGCCCCCACCCCCACACCTTTCAGGCTGGGTGCTCTAAGGAGAATCACAGTTGCCCAGAGCAGAATCTGGGGCTTCAGGGAGAGTAGAACTTGAGGACTTAGGGATGCCATCAGCTTTGGGAGTTAGACCCACCTGGGAAAATTGTGCTACAGAGAAACTCTGGACCTGAGAGAAGTTACAACTCTCTCCACCTCGGTCTTCTCACCTATCCAGGGACCTAGAGCAATAAAGGTCAGTACACATCGCAGCACTCAAGAAATGTCCGTTCCTTTTCTTTCTAGATATACTACTTCAGCCTGCCCCTCTGAGGTCAAGAAGGCTCTGCTCCTGGGAGTTCACAGCTACACTGGCCATGTTCAAGAGTAGGCTGGCTAAAGGCAGGACCTATGTGCCTCAGTAGCAATGGGGAGCCATCCAGAGGCTGCTGCCTGCCTGCCTGCCTCCAAGGACCAGTTTCTGACAGCCAGACCTGTCCCATTACCTTTTCAAGGGAAAAATTCAAACCACAGGCCACAGACCTGGGTAAGGAGCAGGAGGAGGGTGGGCTAGGCCACTCTGGGAGGCCTGTTTAGGAGGCTACACTCTCTGGGCCTGCTCTGAAAGGCAGACAATGCATTCCTGCCAGGCAGGGCGTCTCCAGCTCACTTCCCAGGCAGGCAGGCAGGCAGGCAGGAAGGAAATATACATTGACTGAGTGCCCAATGCAGGCTGGCACCTTTGGGTTTGTTTCACTTTATCCCCAGAGGTTGACTCCCTTTATCCTGTGAGATTGTAATTATCACCCCTGTTTCACAGAGGAGGAAACTGAGGCTCAAGAAGAGCCTTACCTAAAGGTCTTTGGCTTGTGTCACAAGAACCAGAGACATTCTGGATCCCCGACCTGGACTTGCAATTTTGTACTTTCCTTTGAGAAAGTGTGAGAAAATGTGCCCCACCCAGGAGGCTCTCCATTCTCAGGAGGTGGCTCCCAGAGCACCTTGGTCCTCTCCATCTCCACAGGCTCGGGCAGCTCCAGGCCTGGGCGGGCGCCCAGACCCCGACAGCCCCGTAACTATGGCGATTCAGGAATCACATGACAACAGTCACGGAGTCCCGGAGGAAACCAGGAGGTGGGAGAAGGGGGAAGAGCAGTCACACCCAGCTTGTCCTGACCCACGGCTCCTGCTTCTCTCCCGTCACTGCTTCGCCAGCACCCAACAGAGGTGCCCGGGGGGTTGGGATAAGGGGAATCCTGGGCATCCGGCGGTCCAGCATGCTATCTCAGCTTTCTGCATCTAGCTGGCAGCTCGGGGGTCTCCTCACGCCTGCCAGCCCCGGTGGGCACCTCTGTTGCTCTCAGCAGCCCTCAGAACCCTCCCCGGCTGGCAGCCACCTCACAGTTCCCAGGGAAACCTCTTAAGCACGGGCCGCCAGGAAGCAAACATCTTTGTTTCTTCTGGAACCAAACTCCAGGAACTAGGTTTTTCCTTCAGCAACACTTCCCCCAGTTCACCAAGTGCAGGGCCAGCCAGGTGCTCTGCCATCAGCCAGCACACTCGGTCCGGGGGCCAGTCTGAGCCAGGCTCCCGATGGAGACAAAGCCCCCCCCCCCCATGTACTCACATATCCCCCGGACCCCTGTACTCCCCACAACCCCCCTTCAGGGCCCCAGGGTTGACAGGGCAGGTCCAGTGGCTGCCAGTCAAGAAGCTGAACAGAAATGGATACAATATTGCCCCGGGAATAACAAAGGAAGGGCCCTCGCAGAAATTTATTTGTTCTGATCAGGGGAAGCAAAGGTAAAGGGCAGTGAGGAAGTGCTGTCAGCCAGGCCTGAAACCCAAGAAAGTTGCCATTCTGAGCACAGTGGCCCCTTATACCCCACTACTCCACAAGGCAGCAGTAGTTAAAGCAAACACAGGCCCTTCACTGCCCCGTCAGTTACACCTTCCCCCCAAAATTACACAAACCTTGAAAGATTTTTCTGAGAGAAGATGGATGCTTCGGGAGACTTGAGGTCAAGGCTAGGCTGTTTAAAGTATATTATTAACAAATAAACATTTACTGCAAAAAAAAGAGAAAAACCCTATAGGCCACCGGGGAACCAAATCATGTTGCTTTTGGCTTCAAATGACAGGAGACATTTATGACATGAATGGAGAACACCAGCCGGTCGATGAAATGGCAAACGTCTGCCACTTTGCTTCCTCTGCCTTCGTGAATCAACTTTTTCAAATATGGTTTTCAGCCTTACCCTCCCCTCACTACCACCGCCTCCCCACTTCTGACTGCAGTAGCAATAAATATATATAATTTTGGTTTTGCTCTCTGCTGCCATCAGCACAGAATCTGGGAGATGGAGAGGGCTGGGTCAGCCAGAAAGCCAAGAGTTTTGGGTCCTCCTGCACCCTCAACTGACTGACAGCTCACACGGGCTCCTTGGATGAGTGGACCATCCCTTTCTTCCTCCCTCCCTTGAAGCTGAGGCCCGATTGCGGTGTCCAACGAATTGGAAGTTATAACTCATGTCGCTGAGTGTATCCTCCAGTCCTCAGCCTAACTAATGCCAAAGGAGGACTGGGATTTTTTCCCTCCTATTCTGTTTTAAAACCCTCATGGCCACAGGACAGAGGAAATTCCCTGGGCAAGAACTGCCAGCCCATCATGGACAGAACAGACCTCTGTGGGCTGGAGGATCCTTCTGACCACCTAAGCTGGTGTTTCTCTACCTTTTAAACCTCATCTTCTCTCTGAGAAAGGTACAGATCCCTAGATCTCTTCCCCTCACGCGCCCCCCCACCCTGCCTTCTGAATCTCCCCCTCATCCTCAGAGATGTCAGCCCCCCCCTTGCCATTTGAATCACAAAAAAACAGTAAGCACAAAGGGTTTTCCAAGTATGAAATTAGACTTCCATGTAGGATTTTCCAAGCTGTACTCAGACTCTAGAGATTCCAGTTGCTCCCCAGTGGAAAGATCTTTGCTCTGGACCAACTTCCACTCCCTCTCACGCACCCCTGCCCCAAAGAGAAACAGGCCAGAACACCAGGCCCATCCTGATACCTGCCCTTCCCGATCATGCACAGGTGGCATTTGTTCTGATCTCTACAATCAGTTTTTCTGCCTCTCT
The DNA here is from genome assembly GCF_046562875.1 of Panthera onca. Lineage (NCBI taxonomy): Eukaryota > Metazoa > Chordata > Mammalia > Carnivora > Felidae > Panthera > Panthera onca. Next base: position 85,983,466 of record NC_138351.1, on the reverse strand, counting down.
GGAGGTCGTGACGACAATACTGGATCCCACGGAGTTTGGAACACTTACTGCAGCCTCACCAGATACCTCATGCTATCCTTGCAACCACCCCGGGGTGTTGTATCATCACTCCTAATTTGCTGATGGAGAACCTGGGGCTCAGAGACAGGTCGTCACTTGGCTGAGATCACACGGCTGCTGAATGGTGGGGCTGGGAGGTGAATCCAGTTCTGTCTCAGAACCTAGAGTTCTCTTCATCACTGAAGGAGTGCTGGCCCTCACAGCGCCCCACTCAGGCAAAGGGAGCGATTTTCCCAGGGGTGCTCCTCATCTTCCCTGCACAGAGAGGTTCACGGCAAGCCTACCATGCCAGCTGCACCTTTCTCTGGCATGGAACGCAGAGGCAGTTTGGTATGTCTTCAGCGACAAGACATTCTGGCCACGCTGATGGTGATAATAGCGACAACAATAATTTCCAGAGTATTAACAACATGCCAGGCAAGATGCCAGGTCCTTTGGGGCATGTTATCTCGAATCCTTATTAGAATCCTTTCTCCCAGGTGGATATGTCCCCATTTTACAGAAGTGGCTCAGGTAGATGCCAGGACTGTGTGGCCCTAAGCCTGGCTCCAAGGGGCAGGACGGGAGGGAGCTGAGGGTCGACAGTCACACACCCCAGAGGAAATCCTCACAGCCTTCTTCTCCTACTCAAGAAAAATCCTGCAAATAAATTAGGCTGCGTTAGCCCAGAGCCTGGGGAATACAGGGTGAGCCAGGAGTCAGCTATGAATAATGCCTCCGTTCAGCAGCAGATGACCGCAGCTTCAGGAAGCCCTTTGCTTACTCTTTTACCTGCAGTCAGGGTGCTGGCGGGGGTGGGGGGTGGGGTGGGGGGGGTTAAGTGGGGGGTGCCTTCCCAAGGGCCAGAGGGTCCCCACACTCGGGCTGACACGGTGAGCCCTTCGGCCCTTGAAGCCCCAGGAAGGACACTACGGAGGCCTTTTTATAAGGCAAAGCGCTGGCTTTGCCTTCCGAGCAGACCCATTTCCAGGACAGGACCTCTATCTCAGGGTGTGGGCTGGGATGTCTGCCGCTCCGGGTTAGATGCGTGGGGGCCATGCCAGCTGGGATGCCTACTGGTAGAGGAGGTGCTGCTGGTAACTGGCACCCCGCAGTAAGGCCTATAGGAGTCCTTCCAAGCAGGGAGAAAGAGCAGGCAGAAAAGGCTGGAGCCTGACTTTGCTCTCCCTGGGCTGTGCCACACCCCTACTGTGCCAGTGCTGGGGCTCCGAGGAGAGGTGAGCCTCCCTGGAAGGCCTTTCCCGGTGTAAACACTTCCAAGGAGAGGAATGCGCTGGGAAGAGCCAGGTTGGGCCACTGGAGCTGCAGCCAGCTGGGGTGGATTTACCAAAAAACAAAACAAAACAAAACAAAACAACCCACCCCAGGACTCAGTTTTTTCTGAAACTCCAAGTCTCGCTGCTCCCCCTTCCGCGGGTGGGCGCATCCTACCTGGGCAGGGGAGCCCAAGGGGACCCTCGCAGGCTCAGCGGAGCCCTGTAACTCTGCGTGCCGAGAGGCGAGGCCGCCCGGGCAGGCCCGGCCGGCGGAAGGGCGCCGCCAGCCCAGGACGCCGAGGCGGGAGCGTGGCCCGAGCAGGAGCACCGCGTCCTCCGGCGCGTGCAGGCTCCCGCTCGCACACCAACGAATCTCGGGTCGCCCGGCCTGGGAGCTGTCTTACAAGCGATTAGACTCCATTTTGTGACAGATTTTTGGACTCTCCCACCGACCCTCCCCCCTTCCGGAGCCTCCTCCAGGAATTCGCCACCTCCTCAGGATAGAAACGCTTTCCAGACGAGCGACAGACGGCAAGAAAGGGGACTTACATAATTCTACTTGGCCAAAGCCACCAAGAAAAAAAAATGGGGCGCGGGGGGGCATTATGTTGTCATTAAAAAAAAATTTTTTTTTCATGTGTTCTCAGGAGGAGGAAGGAGAGAGAGGTGTCCGTGATTTTGCGTTTGGAGGCCCCGTTTCCTCCCGGCTTCTAACCTGGTTTTCTGTCGGAGAAGGAGCTCCGGCTGCCGAGGGGCCAGAGCCTCGGGCGCAAAACGATCCGACGCCTCCCCCCCGCCCTTTTTTAAAGAAGGAGCCCTCCAGAAAACACGTACGGAGAAAAAGTAAACTTTTCGAGTTACGCGTGAAATTGCCCAAATGCCGTGGCCCGCGCGCTCTGTTGCATCCGTCCAGGACGTGCGGGTGGATTTTATCAAATAGTATTAAATGTGCCCGAACGTCAATTAATCACCCCCGTGGTGCGTAAAATAACGTTGCGCTTCTGGGTGTCTCGGATCTTGAAAACAAATCGAAAGGAAGAAGAGACGCTTAATAAAAATAGCAACCTCTTTCTAAGGACCGAACCCCGCAGCTCCTCACCGGGCGAGGACATATTTTTCAAAAGTTACTGGGGGGCGGGGGATGGTGTGTTAATTTCCCTATACCGCTGACACACAGGCTGCACAAAATCGAGAAGGCACGTTTCTGCGCCCACTTTGCCTGGATTCTTGTCTTAAAAGCATTTACGCGCAGATGCAATAAATACGCATCTGCGATCCTCAAAGGAAAAAAATAAATCGTGAAACACACTTTTATTGTGCAAAGAACATCGCTTCCCCAGTGAGCCCCTGCCTGCCTCGCTGCACTGGCTCTCCCTGAGAAACGCTGAGGCGAGACCCGCCCGGGGTATTTGTCCACGGGATTGTCTTGATAACAACCCCTCCTCAGCCCCCAACTGGCCGGCCTAGTGCAGATACCTAATTGGCCTTATTGGAAGAAAGAGGGGGCGAGGGAGGAGGAAGGCACCGTGAGGGGCGTGAATAATGCCCGCCTGGAGGCTGCCGCCTAGCTGGACCCAGGCTCGGAACTCCGGACCTGAGATTCGCCCAGCACCAAAATTCCCTGGCAAACACATCCCGACTGCATTGAAGCATCGAGCTCTAGGGCGCCTTGTTTCTTTTTTAAACAAATATACTTTCAACAAAGCCATTGCAACTGTTTAATTGTTTTGTAAAATTAGGAGGTGGACCGCTCTGCTCTAAGGGAACATCCTGCTCAAATCTTGTGACTTTAGAGTTCTGTGCTCCGAAAAACCAGGGGGCATCATCTCCTTGTTTTAAACACAAGCTCCATAAAGGATTGAGGGGGAGCGGAAGAGACCTGGCAGATACGTATAAGAGGCTGGAAAGGGTCCTTCCAGTATGTGAAAAAAAAAAAAAAAAAAAAAAAAATTCCCCCAAATCTGCACAAATGCCTTGGAGGGCCATTTCCAGTTTCCTCGGCCTCCTGCCCCCACATGTTGAGTCATCCAGGCCAGTGGCGAAGCTGGAAGCAGCACTGCCAGAGCTGAGCTAAGGGTCAGGTAGGAAGAGGTGCAGGCCAGCAGGACATGGGTAGGCTGGAGGCTGGTGAGCCCTGCCCCTCGGCCAGACCAAAGCCCCCAACCGTATCCACCTCAAACTACTTTCCCCATTTTATTTGTGCTGCTCTATGCCCGCCTGTGGTAGAGCTGACTGGCGGCCACACTTTCTCCCAGAACTGGAATCTTATCAGTCCAGGCACAGCACAAACCCGACCAACGGCAATGCGCCTGATTTGGGGTGCTCCAGACAGAGAGAGAGAGAGAGGTCTTGGCTGGACTCTGGGATCAGCAAAAAAAGTTGCCTCTCTGAAATGTACCCCAATTCCTGTCGGCAGAGCCCCCAGTGGACAAGAAGAGCAAGGTGCAAAGAGCAGGTCCTCTTGGACCTCCAGACCAGGGGAGCACAGCCAGGCTAGGCACTGCTGTGGGACTCAGCCAGAACCTTTCAGAGTAAGAACCTAATACCTTCTTCAGGGCTCTGGCTTGCAGCCCGCTATTTCTAGGTCTCAGCCAAGCAGCTAGAGAGATGGAGAAGGGGCACCCCAGCCTCTCCACTTCCCATCGGGGCCTGGAATTAGGAACAGTCCTTGGGCAGCTAGGGAGGCTGCAATCATCACAGGCATTGGTTAGCCTAACCTTTTCCTGGAGGCTTGGGCGCACACAGCCCCCTCTGAGCCCCGAACCACCTGAGAGCCTACCCATCCTGCACGCCCATCTAAAAGGGTCTTCCAGGCCTCACTAGAAAGTTCTCGAAGGCACCCACACTGGTCTCCACAATGCCTCCCTGGGGATCCCCACACCCCCTTTTCGTCTGTTGCTCCTCTCTGCCTCCCTCCTAATCACATTGCCAGGCACAAAAAACAGAGGGTCAAAAGAAAAAGCCTGCTTTTACTCTTAACTGTCCCAGCACCTTGCGAGTCAAACCCACAGTCTCAGCTAAAAACAAAAGTCAGTAGGTAGGGCTCAACCCATAGTCTCTGGACTCAACCCCGAGGCTTAGGCTATGCCAGGGCAGAGCAGACCACCCCCTTCTCCAACACAAACACTCTGCAAGAAAGAAGGCCTGCTGGGGAAGGCTGACTTGGGCAGTCCTTCACCATCTGCCCCCCCCCCCCCATCCCCGACCTTCCAGGAGCCCCAGATTGTGGTTTGCCACCTCTTGAGGTCCTCTTCCCAGACAGCTTCTTCAGCCAGCAGGAATTTTAAGTGAAAAATTCCCGCATGGAACGGTTTGAAGAGAATGGACACCCTTTTCTATCAGGGACTAAAAGTACACCAGGCAGCAAGGTAGGAATGAGGCATCCCCAGCTGCTCGGGGAGTTCAGCACCCCCCTTCCCAACTCCACTTGCTTGCTCCAGGAATCCGAACCCCCCCTAAAACCCTACTTTTGGGAACCATACCGCCAAGGCCTGGCTCCCTAAAGCACTGTTTTCGTTTGGAAATAAATTCTTGGTCCCCAATTTAGGCCTTGGTGGGGTCAGGCCCTGTCCCTGGACGGAGGGATTGGTATCCCCTAGTTGGCCAAGGGCCTTGTCCTGTACCCCAACCAGTACAGGTTTCCGGACAAAAGATGGCAACTAGGGACCGCCGCAAGCTCCCGGCCACCCCACCAGTGGCGGCCAGGCTGGGACCGTTCGTCCCTGCCGGGAGACGCGCAGCCCGCACAGCCCTCGGAGCTGACGGGCCCAGCAGCGCGCAGAGCCAGCAGTTGGGCTGACACGGGCCGGGCCTGGCCTGGCAGTGGGGGTGGCCGGGCTCGAGTGCCGGGCGGCGGCGGGGGGAAGGAGGAGGACGAGAGGCGCTTACTGTTGGTAGTCTTGTTTGCAGTACAGTTTCCGATCCCGGAAGTAGCAGCTGGTGGTGAGGGCTTGCTGACACGCCGCGCACTGCAAACACTCCTCGTGCCAGGACGATTCGTTGACTCGCATCAGGAAGCGGTCGGAGATGGGCCGCTGGCAGCCCTCGCAGACGGCGGGATGCGGGCAGTCGGAGCCTGCAGCGCACAGGGCAAGAGCCGGGCCGTCAGCGCCGACCAGCCTGGCGTCCCGGCCGCGCGGTGCCCACAGCCAGGGCCCCAAGCGCGAAGGCAACCCGGGAGCGCCGCCCGCCGCCTGCGCTCCCCCGGCCGCCGCACCAGGGGCCGGGCAGCCTCCGCTGGTTCGTCCCAGCCCGCGGACTCCCTCGCGGAGAGGCCGCGGGTCTCGAGCCTTGGCTCGGCGCTGCAACTCTCCCTTCCTCCGGAGATCCAGCGCTTGGTGTTACTACATACGAGAACCCGGCAAGGCGCGGGGTAGCCGGCTGGGACCGAGGCAGGCGAAGTGAGGTTGGGGCGCTTGCTGGCTGACACGCCCCACGGTGGCATTCACGGTCTTCTGCCCCCAATCTCCCCAAAACCCAGGTGGCCCAAGGGACATTTTTCTTTTAGAGGCGCCTTCCATCAAGCAGCCTGGCACCACTCCCAAGCTTGCTAAGGTGACTACTTGGGTCTTCCATCACCCTTGCCGTCCGCCTCCTGCCCCCTCGGGAGTGGCAGCTCCAGCACCAAGGCCCAGTGAGGATGGTGGGTGGCAGCTGGAGCTGTCCTGGCCTCCCTCCTCCTAGGTGGTGCTCCTGCAAATCTCCGTCCCTCCAGCATGCCTGTTTAGGGGTGCCTGTTGCCCCTCTAGCGATCACTGCAGGAGTCTAGTCTGTGTCCCCCGCACCCCTATGTCCTGCAAAACATTTCCTTATTCCGTTGGTCTAGACGCCTGTGTCCACCTCGGGAGGATGCCCCTGTCCCCTGCCCATGACCACTCGGGCGTTCTGACCCCGCACTCACCCAGCAGCACCCCCAGAGTGGCGGGCCCGGGGCGCAGGGCGTGCTCCTCCATCTTGATGCCGTCCAGCATCTTGGCGCAGTCCGTCTGCCCGCGGGGGAAGCACCTCTCCAGCGACTCGGGACCTGTTGCTATATCCATGGGACGCGGGGCGCGCCGCGGGCCCCGCCGGCCAGGGTGCTCGCCGGCCCGCCCGCCTGCCCGCTCGCCGCCGCCGCGGCCCCGGAGCCGGGGAGGCGCGGCCCCCGCGGGGTTGGGGCTGCGGCTGGGGCCGCCGGCCGCCCCCGGCGAGCGTGGAGCGCCGACGCGCTGGCCCCGGGCCCCGGCGTCGTGCGGGCGGGCCCGGGCGGCTGCAGTCCGAGCCGCGTTCTCCCGGGCACTCGCAGCCACGCGCGCCGGCTCCTCTGTCACCTGCTTGTCAGCCCCGGAGCCGGGCTGCGGCGGCGGCGGCAGACGGAGCCGCGGGGAGGAGACGGCGGCGGCGGCGGCGGCGGCGGAGGCGGCGGGCGGGGGAGGGGGCGGGGGTGCAGGGGCGGCCCCGCGGGCTGGGGGGGCGCGGGCGGCGCAGCGGGGTCCCGGGCGGGGCGCAGCGGGCCGCGGGGCTCCAGGCGCGCTCCCCGCACTACTCCAGTGCCATGGTGCGCCCGAGGAGCCGCTGGGTTTAGAGCTGGGGCAGGCGGCGGAGGGATACTACGGCCGGGAGCCGCCTCACCCCTCCTCAAACTTCCTGACATTTGAACTCATTGGTGCGCCTCGTATCCCTGCGCCGGGATGAGCCGGCGGCTCCACGTCAAATAGTGCCGTCGCCGCCCCCCCACCCCCCGCGGGAGGGCTCCCCGCGCCCCCAGCTTGCGCCCCGCTCCGCGCCTGGCCTGGAGCGCGGGCCCCCGGCGCCCCAGCCAGGCCGAGCGCCCGCTGGCCTTTTGCAGAAGTTTGGGTCACCTTCGAAACGAATCCTTCTGCCCCACCCCTTTGAAAAATTGATTTGGGAGTTGGGGAATGAAGGCTTTCTTTTTTTCTTTCTCGCTTTCTTTATTATTAATATTTTGTAAAGCTTCAGCGCTAAGCGGAGTGGCCCCATGCGAGGCCAGACTGCGCGGACGGCGGGGAGCGCAGCGGCTCCACCAGGGGAAGGCGCCGGCCGGGAGTGGCCGCCTGGGGACCCCGTCTGTCGGCCGAGGTAGGTCGCTCCGGGCTGAGTTGGCGTCCCCTGGGCGGCGGCGCCTTCCCAGGGCCGTTTTGGTCCGCGGAGGGGCTGGCTGCAGGATTGAGGGACGGAGACCGACAGGAGGGAAGGGCTGCTGGCCCAGGACTGACCAAACGGGGGTCCTGGCCCAGGGAGAGGGGGATTGGGTCCCGGATTGGGGGTTGGGGGTGAGGGGTCCGGAAAAGATTCAGGCGTGGCAGGGACTGGGTGGAGGGGTAAGCGAAGGTCCTGAAAGTGTCCCGGAATCAAGGATGGGGAACACTGGGCAGGCGAGGAGGGTCAGGCCCTTGTTCAGGCAGGGAGAGTTTAGAGGACGATTAGGTCTGAGAGAGGGGTCCCGGGCAGAGGCGGGGGCATTAATGAGAACCTGGCCTCGCGGGATTTCTAGTTGCACGGGTAGAGGGTGGTGGCCCGGAGGTCGGTAACTGAAGGCCCAGGACGACGTGTGTTCGGTTGCTCGATGGAAACGGGATTGGCCGCTGGGATAGGTTACTTTTGGTGACGGAGGGGCCGGGCTAGGGGTCTGTAGGCCGCACCTGACAGGGACGGCGCCCTGGTCATATTGGGCAAAGTGGGCTTTGGCGCTGAGGAGTAAAAGGCCGGTAAGACCGAGCAGCCGACTCCCGCGCACGCTGGGCCTGGCACCCACCCCGCCTGGCACCGCGCTCGGTGCGCAGGCCGCTGCGTTTGGCTGCAGTGCATCGCGCCTAGGCTGGCCGTGTCTTCGGCTCCTGGGTCTCCACCAGAGGCGCGGCGCGCCCAGGAGCAAGGGGGGCAGGCGCGGGCTGACCCCTCGAGCCGCTGCGGGGCGGCCCCCGGCCCCTCCCGGAACGGAGCAGCGGTGCGGAGCGGGGCGGGGGCGGAGGGCATGGGAGGCGGGTCCCCTGACCCCGCTGGAGGCGAGAGGGCGGATCGGATTTGGAGCCTGCCAGAGGCTTGGTCAGAAGTGGCCCCCTATGCCGCGGGGCCCCGCGGAGGGGCCCGGCTTTGTGGAGGATTAGATAGCTCCCGCCCCACCCCAGTACCTGCGTGTGTGTCGGTGGGTATCTGTGTGTGTCTGTGCGTGTCGATGCTCCCGCCTCGGAGTCTGTTGCATGCCTGTGCACCGTGTCTCTGTGCAATGCAATATTTCTGTGTGCCCGAGACTTTCTGGGTTTGGAGTGTGTGAATCTGTGCATCTGGGTGTGATTCCCACGTGTGTGTGTGTGTGTGTGCGCGCGCGCGCATCTGCAGTTCCTAACATGCTTCTGTATCTTCTGTGTTTTTGTAGGTCTTTGTGTGTGTCCCTGGGTCGTTGTATGTGGGTGCCGACGTCTTTGTGTGTCTCTCAACCTCTGTATTGTGTCTGTGGGATACTTTTCTTTTGTGTCTTCCGGTCACCTTTGTGTGTCTGAGTGTATCTACGAGTTTCTGAATGATTCTGTGTGTTTGCTCGTATCTCAGAGTTTTGGGGTTATTTTTGCGGGGTGGGGGGGGGGGGTGGTTGTGTCCGTCTGTGTTTGCGAGCGCGGTTTCGTGTCTCCGCGTCTTTGTGTGTCTCTATCCAGCACGGGGGATGAGTGGATGTGTAGCATCTTCCGCGCTCCCTTGGTCCCTTGTTCTTGAGCAGCCCGTAAGGCCCTGCGCTCCCGAGTTTGGGCCTGGGCCTGGGCCGCCTTCCTCGGGCATCTGGGGCGGGGGCGCGGCAGCTGCGGGAGAAGCCTGGCAGGCAAAACTCGGGCGCGCAGAGCCTGATGCAGGACAGGCAGACCGACCGGGCGCATTCTGCCCTCTGCTGGCAGCGTTACGTCCCTGCACCCGATGCCTGTAGGTGAAAAGGGTCCTGGTTCCGGGCCCAGACCCTTGCCTTCTCCTTCAGAGCACACTTGGGAATACTTTACGGTCTCAGGCCTGGCACACTCACCCCAGAACCACACTCTGGGAGCAGTGTTCCATCCTCCTCTCCCTGTCTCCCCACCTTCCCTGTGACGGCCTCTTCCTCTGCACAGTTCTCCCCTTAATGGGGGCCCTTGTGGCCCCACCTCAGAGGCTTCCCTGATCCTGAGGCTGGTTCAGGAAGAGTCAGAGCCCTCTACTGCGGGGGGTGGCGTTCCCAGGGCCACCCAAAAGCCACGTCTCAGTGTAGGAGGACGCGCCAGTCGCCCAGCTCTGGCACCCCGGCTGGTCTGTCCCGGGGCGCACAGAATCTTGGCACATCACGCTGGCACGCCCGCCTGAGTCACAGCCCACACCACCGGGGCCGACATCGGAGAGGCCAGGGATTGTGCTTAGAGCCACTGTCGGCTGCCAGGGTGCAGGCCAGACCCAGGCATGGGCTGCTCTTTCCGCTCTGGCAGTGGGGCTGCTCAGTCCACAAACTGGGGTCCCTCTCCATGTCCTCCCTGCCCAGTGACTATTCATCCCCTCACCACACCCCCACAGTCTGGATCACCATGTAAGTCCTTTTCTTTGCCCTTTGTCCCTGCTCCCAGCGTCCTTCTTTCCCCCAGCTGAGTCTGCGGTCCCAGGTCCTTGGCACACAGATGTGCAGAGCACCCAGGTCTCTCTCAAGCACAATCTCGGGGCCTGCCCTTCCCACCGCTTGCCCTGTGGAAGTGGCTAGCTGCAAGGGAGTGGCCTAGGCCCTGAGGCCGGTACCGCCCTTAGGCAGTGAGCAGCACCTCGCTCAGAGCAATGGAGCCCACTCCTTCTGGCACCCACTGACACCCCCCAGGCGGTTCAGTACTCACAACGCCCGAGGCCGCCCGCACCCAGGCGCTCCGGCTGATCCGGGATTCTCTGTGGCTTGGACTTCAGCCGTAGAAACAGCTTCGGATTTTCTCCACCTAAGGAAAGACCCAGCCGGCTGTTTGGAATCCCTTGGAAGGAAGCAAGAACCAAGAAGGAAGCTCTAGGTGGGAGTCCCAACTCCCCCAACCCTGCGGATGCTTCATCTCTACGGAGCCCTTCCTTACACCCCCTTGCTCCTCTCTTTAGGGGACTTGCACTTTCTGCGCCTGCCCGTGCTACTGGCCTTCCCCAACGCGGCCCTCTGACCACCCCCTCCCTCCCCACGGTGGAATTCTGTCTGTCCTCCTTGGACTGTGCTTCCGACCAGAACTGAGTGGAGGGAGAGGCCCCTTCCCAGTTTGCAAACCCAGCTAGAAGCAAGGGCTGGGACTCAGTACAGGGCAAAGCCGGCGGAGTGCCGCGGAGCAGGAAGGCGTGGAGGGGGGAGCTGCGCGGGATGCAGGATTCCAGCGTGCCAGGAGAGTCAGGGCTGTCTGGGAGGCCAGAGTGCTCAGACCCGTCCCACGCTGCCCCGGCACCACTGGCCCCAGCGATCCTCAGATATCCGTGAAGCACACTGGACCAGAGCCACCCCAAGACTCAGCCTGGGTTGGGGGCCCGCTATTCCCTGGCGGCAGCTGGGATCCGGAGATCCGGGAGCTCTGGAAGTGGAGCGGGACAGCAACATCAGAGGTGGAGTGGCCTGGCCCTTGGAGCCAGTGCTAACCACGCTCTCTTCTGAGCACCGCGGCATGTTTGACCCTAGGACACGTGTGGCAAAGGCTCAGGCACTTCCCGGCTAGCAGAGAGAAGAATGCGTGTAATGGGCAACCCGGTCACCTTCCCACAGCCCAGAGGAAAGTGTCTATGATCTTCCTGTGCCTGCGGAGGGCTCACGGAGCCCCTGAGCCAGGTGGAGGGCCAAAAAGAGGAATGACTGGGGGCAGGGTCAAACTGGGGTCCCCCAGACTCAAGGCTGAGAATGGGTTCTCACTCTCCCACCTGGGGTCTTCTAGGCTAGTGAGAGGGAGGTGGCAGGGGACAGGATTTTAGGCAGAGTTTGCTGGTGAGACACAGGGTGTGTGGCTCTGAGACTGTGTGCTGGTACATGCCTGCATGCAACGTAGAGGACTGTCCGAGCCCCACCAAAGTCTTTCTGTCCTCCTGCAGCCCAGCCCCTCCTCAACCAGCTGGTGGGGCCTCTGGCCACAGACCCACGACTTTTCAGTGCAAAGTCTGGGTCATTAGTCCTGGAATTCCTCCCGGAGGGTTAGGAGATCAGGCTCGGATCTAGAGGCGTCTGTCTGTCCTCAGGGCTTGGAGAAGGACAGTGCCCTGGCCAGGTGGTCCACAGCTAAGGTCTTCTACCGGCCGGGCAGTGCTTCGGAGCGGTCAGAAGCAGGTCTCAGAGTTACCAAGGTCTGGTTCAGGATCTGGCTGTGGGACTCTGGAAAGTCCTGCCTTTTGTTTGCACCTCAGCTTCCTCATCTGTAAAGGGGGCACAGTAATAGCCTCTGTCCCACAGGAGCGTTGAGAGGATGAAATGTTAAGTTCTTACCGCGGTGCCCGGCACATCGTAGGCCTCTAGAAGTATTTGGTGAATAATTGGATAAAAGGGAGTCCGCGGGACTGGGGGAAATCACAGCTGCCTCCTTCTCTCCCAACCAGGACCTGAGGGGGAAACAGACATGCTGAGCTCAGCCATTTATCTTCCTTTAGGGCAGGTGAAACTCCGATCTAGGCAGCTGTGGGCGGGGCACAGGAGATTCCGCAGGCAGTGCCCAGATGCCCAGCACAGACAGCCTTCTCCAGTTGCCCTGGCTGTGGGGCCTGGGCCCGAAGTGCCTTTGGAAGGCAACAGAATGAGGGGGTTCAGCCTAGTGCATCAAAACTGACCTGTAGGACTCTCGAGGTGCCATTTATATTTATTTTTTAAAAGGCACTTTCCTCAAGAATCTTTGCATTTCTTGCCAAATGGATGGGCTGAGTTATTTCAGCAGCCCATCTAGAACCAGGGGCTTCCCCTACCAAGGACCTGAGCCAGAACAAAGGAAAAGCCAAGGACTGAATTTGGAGCCATAAAAGCCCCATTAGGACACTAAGAATAACTTGCAGAGAAACATTTTATATGAATTGGACACAAATTCACAAAAGCAAGAAAGTTCATTGGTCTCCACCCTGAGGGTCCATGGCTGGGGAAGGGGGCTGGGTGTGATGCTGAGGCCAGCGCCCATCCTATTTGATCTTTATCTCAAATCCACTTCAGAACGCTGGGGATTGGCGGAGTTGGAGGTTTGCCCCTTCCTGTAATTATTTGGTGTCTAGTAAAGTTTTTATGAGTGTCTGTGCAAATAAATGCATTTGATGTGCATTTGTTTTGGCTAGTGCCGCTTTATATAGGAGGCGTGTGCGTCTTCTGTTGGCCCTCAGAAAAGAAAAGAATGAGAGTGAAAATAAAAATAAAGCCAAGATATCCGGACCAGGCAGAGGGGGCGGAGCGGGGGGCAGTCCCACAGCCAGCCACCGGCCCTCTCACGCAGGGGCTCGTGGGCACTGGGGCTGCTGCTTATTGGGTTTCTAGCCGTTGGGTTTGCTGCTGCTCGGGACTAGGAGCCGCTCAGGGCTGGGGGGAAGGCTCGGTGAAGTCCAGATTCTAGAAAGGTTTTTTTGGAAACAGAACTCTGCCTGCCTTTTGATTACTGTCCTCTGGGTATTCTTGGTGAAATAAAATGAATAATAAATCAGGGTGTTTGGCGGGGGGCATTGCTTGATCATTTAAGTGGCAGAGTATGCCTATTTCTCTAGAATTTGAGCTCAGCAGAATCTGGCTGAGAGGCAGGATGAACAGGGATGTGGCTTCCTGCTCTCTCCAGACAGGGCAGCTGGGCTGGGGCAGGATGGGTGTTCTCCTGGGTGGCTGGGAAAGCAGAGGTTCTCCGTCAGGGTGAGGAACTAGTTCAGGGTTTTCAGGTGCCCTTGTTCAGCTGGTGCCTGGGACGCAGCCTGCAGGTGCATCCAGTTTGGCCCCCGCTGTCTCTCCGCCCAAAACCACAGCCTTGATTTATTTGTTCTAAAATTATTTTAGCGTTTTTATTGAAGTGCAATATACATATAAAGAAGCTCACAAAGCATGAGAATAGAAAGCGGACACACTTGTGTCCCCAGCACCCAGATCAAGAGATTATTTCCAGCTCTCCAGAGTCTCTCCTTCTGCTCCCTCCCAGGAAGGCCACACCCTTCTTCCCAAGGAAACCACTATCTGGGTTTCCATCACCATATGTGAGTTTTGCCACTTTTTGAATTTTGCATAAATGGAATCATACAGCATGTATCCCTTACCATACTCTAATCCTGAGATTTTAGGTGAAAATACAGGTTTTTTTCTCCTGAAAAATCAGAGGTCTGATCATCTTGGGTCCATTCCAGCAGGGTGACGACAATGTGGGGTTGAAGTGTGTCATTCCCCCCTCCCCCTGCCACAGGACACCTGACCTCTTCTGTTTACCAGGGGGCATTCATGTTGTAACTCCCGATGTAAGCCTATATAGCTCCTTTCCCATCTTCAATTCATCCTCAAAAGGAATCGTTTTATGTATGCTGGGGAGGTACATCCAGAATCTTCCCCCGTCCCAGTCCCCCCATCTGCATCCAATACTCTCTGAGGTAGAAATCCTGAGACCTCTTAACAGGTGAGGAAATCTGCACTGCAGAGAGGTGAAGTCACTTACCCGGGGTCACACAGCATTGAAGTATCAGATTCTGGATTCAAACCTGGACTGGCCGGACTCCAAACCCCGGGCTCTTGTCACCTCCCCACACAGCTCCCCTGGGCATCCAGGCCCAGGCGTGAACAATCCCCTCCTGCCTCCTTCCAGCAGGGAGGAAGCTGGACTTTTTCCAAAGGAAACGCTGGGAAACACAAAACCCAAAACAGAAAACAGGGCAGGGATGGTTCCCAGGCCCCAGCAGCCTAACCTCGGGTGATGCAAGTCTAGTCTGGGATGAGCTGGTCTGGACTGGTGCGGCCTCCCCAGATGCATCAAGGGAAGGCGGTGTCATGGCATCTGCTGGGAATCTACTAGATGCCGGGCACTTCCTTTGTGTTGGTCCCGAATACTCACAATGCGCCCCACTTCACAGATGAGAAAACTGAGCTTCAGAGAGGTCAAATGTCTTGCCTTAAACCGCAGGTGTACGAGAGGCCATGTTGGGTTTTGAATGCATTAATTGGGACTTCAGTGTCTTTGTTCTCCCCCGTTGGTCTCACTCTGCTCCTTGGCTCAGGCCTCTTATCTGAGCCACCTTTACTTTGCTGTTATGATGGAGGTATAACCTGGTGCTTCCTCTTGGGTGAGCAAAGGTTCTGGAGTCTGGCTAGCATGGTTTGGGGCTTAGTTTCAGGAGCCACAGGGTGGTTCTCAGGGCCTCAGTTTCTTCAAATGGAAAGCGGGGAATGATATTACTACTTTCCATTATGATTTGGAGGTTCAACAAGATCTGTGGGCCTTTGAATCTGGAAGAATTGGCAGTGGCCTGGTAGAGGGGGCAAGAGGGTCATTGGTGTGCAAAGATCCTGAGGCAGGAAAGAACTTGGTCCACTGGAAGCATGTGTGACTGGGTGGGAACAGGGACGTGGTTGCGGGTGCGGGCAGGAGTCTGACCACATGGCATTGTTGGTCATGATGAGGAGTATAAACTTGGACCGAGGGCAGTGGGGAGACACGGGAGGGTTAAAACAGCATGGTACCACGGTCAAGTTTGATTTCTTTTAGGAAGGTCTCTCTGGCTGTGATGAGGGGTGAGACCATAGGCAGGAGGCCGAATGACGAGGCCTTTGGGTCTCAATATCCCTTTTGTGTGGAATGAGGTTGGGCGGTCCACAGAGCAGACCTTATCCTCTGATTTCCCATAGAGGTTGTGTTTCCAGATTCAGGGTTTCATGTTACACAGTTATTCTTTCTGGAATGTGTCCCCCAAGCAACCCCGCTGGACCCTCCGTGGAAGGAGGGGCTCTCCTCAGTGCAATTTGCACATTTATGCAAAAAGGAGAGCATATCAGTCCCAGGGCTTGGCAGTATTTGGTCTGAGACAGTCCAGCAACCAACAGACAGAACAGCTTTTCAGGAATTGGGACAGGCCGCGAACATCGGTCATAACACTCATAGCAGTGACGATAGCAATTCATCCTTATCGGTGACTCACTGTACCGGGCCCTTGGTGAAGCCTGCCACACCTGTGATCTCCTGGAAGCCTAAAACAAGCCTGTGAGGCAGCTGGCATTGGTGCCCATTGTGCGGATGGGGAAAGCGAGGCTCAGAGTGGGGGAAATGCCTTGCTCGAGGTCATTGAGTGGCAGAGCCAGGCCCGTAGCTACTGCCCTTATGCCCAGCAGGCGCTGGGCAGCCTTAGAAGGGTGGTGAGCTTGGCATGCTGTTGAGTTCTGTTCCAGACAGACAGCCCTAAAACTGTTCCCAGTGTACAGAAAAGCCCGAAAATTCCATCCCTGCGTCCCGGCTTCCGCCTACACTTCAGCCCACGCAATCTGCCTGGCAGAGCTATTCTCCCTGGAAGAGGTTTTCCAAACCCAGGAAAAGCTTCCAAGTCTCGAATCCTCCCAGGGGCCTCCAAGGCCTCCTGGCCTGTGTCCACTTCCCTGGCTTCATCTCTACCTCCTTCCCTGTTACTCTCTGTTACTCACCAAGCACATTGTCCTTGTTTCAGCTTCTCAAACAGCACACACCCTCTCCTGCCTGCAGGGTCTGAACAGGCTGTTCCTTTTGTCTGGAAGGCTCTCTCTGCTCCCTTTTCCTAGCTTCCTCCTGTTCACCCTTCCTGCCTCAGTGTAGACATCACCAGAAACCTTTTGCTTCCTGGACCAGCTTGGGTTTGTTTACCTCTTCAATGTTTTCAGCAACATGTATTTCTCCTTCGTGGTGAGATGGAAATATCTGTCTCCCCGCCCTCCCCCCCACCCCACGCCCCCTGAAGTCGCAGGGAGAAACCCAGGAAGGGTCAGGAAGGAGTGATGCAGAGGGCACCACTCAGTGTCAAAGCAGTGGAAGCAGAGAGGGGACAAGTGCCCTTGAAATATAACATGGTCACATTGTGCTTGCTTGGTGCTTTGGGGTCGGCCTCTCCTGTGTAGACCAGCTGAGGACTTGAGGCAAGAAATGAGTTTCCAAGGCATGGGATGAGTCTCATTGTTGGTACTGAATGATCCTCTCAGTTCCTTTGTCCCACTCACTGCCTTCCCTTCTACCCAAGAGCACTAAGGATGGGATTGGAAATGCTTGGACTCACAGCCCATGCTAAGAAGACGAAAAGGAAGACTTGGGCCTGCTAGATTCTAGGGGAGGGTGTAACAGTCTGGGGAAACTGAGGCAGCAGGGAGTTGGGGATGGAGAAGAGCTAAGAGGCCTGGGGGATCAGAATGAGAGAGGGTGAGAAAAAGAGAGACTGGTCTCTGGGGATTCTTGATGACAGCCATAAAGGCAGCTCCTGGGGGCCTTGTGATGGCCTCACACAATGCAAAGCGACAAGTGGATGTGGCCAGGGGACTGGTCCCAGTCATAAGCACCCAGTGCCTGGCGGTGACTGTCAGAATCCACCCTCAAGGCCTCCTTGTCTGCCACTTATGAGCAGAGGCCCCACAGGCCAGCTTCCCATGGTAGGAGCTCATCGTGGGGCTAACTGGAAGGTGACAGCCCCAAGGGGACCCTGCAAAAGGAAAACTGTTTTCAGGGCATTGGGGTGGAGGAACAATTTTAAAAATCTGGATTTATTTCTTGGAATTTCTGTTATGTATATGTATACGTTATGTATATGTATCTTATCACAATTAAAAATAATAATAAAAAGAAAGTAATGCAAGAATTTGAAATTAAATAGTCTCAGAAATTCCAAGAAATAAATCCTAATGGGTGTGAGGAGGTATCTCACTGCAGTTTTGATTTGCATTTCCCTAATGAATAGTGACGCCGAGCATCTTTTCATGTGTTCACTGGCCATTTGTATATCTTCTTTGGAGAAATGTCTATTCCAGTCTTTTGCCCGTGTTTGTTTCTTTGTATTGTTGAGTTGTAGGAATTCTTTGGTTTTTTTTTTTTAATGTTTTTATTTATTTTTGAGAGAGAGAGCGTGAGCAGGGTAGGGGCTGAGAGGGGGCGGACAGAGGACCCCAAGCTCGCTCCGTGCTGACAGCAGAGAGCCCGAAGTGGGGCTCGAACTCACAAACCATGAGATCATGACCTGAGCCAAAGTTGGATGCTTAACTGACTGAGCCACCCCAGTGCCCTGAGTTGTAGGAATTCTTTATATATTCTGGATATGAACCCCTTATCAGGTATATGGTTTGCAAATAATTTCTCCCATATGGTTGGGTTGCCTTTTCATTCTGTTGATTGTGCACTTTGGTGAGCAGACGTTTTAAATCTTGAAATCTGATTTATCTATTTTTTGCTTGTGTTGCCTGCGTTTTGCCTGCATTTTTGAGTCTGTGTCCATTGTCTTTACTAAACCACTTTTAAAGATGTCCAGCATCATTTCCCAAAGCACTTGTCCCCATTGCTCTCTAAGTTGTTTGACATGCAAATTCATGTGTGGTGCTGAAATTATCTACACCACAAATACCTATTTGCCAAACATTATACCATTAGGTTATACTAGTCGGTATAAATTCATAATCCGTACAGTTTCTATAATGCTTTATTAAGTGGACCGTAAAAGGCTTGTTTGCAACAGTATCCAACCCCTGCCTATGCAAGGCCACACCCACAGGAGAAATTCCAAAGCTACACAAAATTACTTTCTCTCTTTTAGCCCATCGGTCAGGTTACTGTGATTAACATCCAGAATGAGCACGAATTGCAGCCGTTTTTTTAGGATTATGCATCTTTTCCAAATGGCATTGCATTGGTCAAAATGAAATAATTGAGCGAGTGCCCCATAGGGGCGCCTGGGTGGCTCAGTCAGTTAAGTGTCTGACTTTGACTCAGGTCATGATCTCATGGTTCATGAGTCTGAGCCCTGCATTGGCCTCTGTGCTGACAGCTTGGAGCCTGGAGCCTGGTTTGGATTCTGTGTCTCCTTCAATCCCTGCGCCTCTCCAACTCATGCTCTGTCTGTCTGTCTGTCTGTCTCTCTCAAAAATAAAATAATAAAATAAAAAAAGGAAGTGCCCCATAATACAAGCTAGTCTGTGAAGAAGCAAATATAAGGAATAATTTTGGGGGAAAGGCCCTACTTTATATTCTGGCTATGTAATAATGAACACGAAATAGTAGTAACAGCAGCGGGAGCAACGACAGCCACTGTGTGTTGAGTACCACTCCAGCCCGGCACTGAGCTCAGTGCTTCACACACATACCCTGAATCCACACAACAGCCTTATGCGGAAGGTACTCGTATTGTTCTCAGTCTACAGATGGGGAAACTGAGGCTCAGACAGATGAAGGCACATGCCGGGAGAGCTGGGATTTGAACCAATGTCTTTCAGAGCCCAGACTCTTAATCATTACATGACCCTGCTTTTATCCACCTGGCTCGTACCTGGCCGTGAGCACCCAGTGCTGCACATGACCCAGAAAGGAGCCTGTCCTGAAAGGTTGGGTTTATAATGTTCCTACTTCACTCTTGCAAAGTTTGGCTCCAGTGCTGGGGCCCAAACCCATCTTGGTGCCCTCTACCCAGTGGTTGGCGGTTATTCCCAGGGTGCAGGCTGATGGGGGGAGAGGGCGTCACCCGGGCGCACCTCTGCTCCAGCAGGTTAGAACCAACTCATCAACAGACACTTAGAAGGAAGAAGGAGGATTGGAAAGAAAGTAGCCACTCAGGCCACAGTTAAGGTGACCACATAAAAACGTCAGAGGCACAAGAGGTCCCGCCTCTGCCTCGGTTGAGAGATGCTTTTTTATTTTTGGTATTTTTTTTTTTTTGTTCTGGAAAATCTCAAACATATACAAAAATTGAGAGAATAATGTGCCAATGGATTGTTTGGCAAATCTTTCACTCTATAATATTTCAATCATAACTATTTTGGTATATCTTTCCGAATGATAAGGATATCTTAAAAAAAGATTGTGGTTATAATGTCATTATCACACCTGGAGAAATTGTTGTCATTTCACACATCTCATCAATGTTTACATTTCCCTGATTGTCTCATAAATGTTTTTACACCTTATTAAAAAGACCATATATGTCTCTTAAGTCTCTTTTAATCTGTAGTCTCTCTCTCTCTCTCTCTCCCTTGCCCTCTTTCTGTCCTCACATCTGTACCCTTTTCATTTATTTGTTGAAGGGACCTGGTTGTTTGTCCTGTAGGGTCCCCGCACCCCCCCCCCCCCCCCGCAACGTGGGTTGTGCTGCTTGTGCAGTTCTCTAACGTGGTCCTCTGTCCTCTGTGTTCCCTGTAACGAGATCCAGAGGCTTTATCAGATTCAGGTTCAATTTTTGACCATAATACTTCACAGGAGGTGTTGTGTCCTTTGGTCAGGAGGCCCATAGTGTCTGTGATCTCCCTTTTTGTGACATTAGCAGTTGTTGATAGTCACTGCCTAGGGTCACTATTTCATTAGGGATGGCACAATGATGATCTTCTAATTCTATCTTCCTTCTTCATTTATTCATTGGAATGCTTGTAAAAGGGGACTTGTCACCAACACTTTCATTACCCTGAGGTACGTGACACCCTGCATATCACTCAGTGTGTACAATGCCTTGATTCTGTAATAGTTTTCAAGTAATGATTTTCTTTTATAATATCCTTGGAGTTATTTTCTTATTAAGCTTTTTAAAGTATCATTATGGACATAGGGATTCAATGTCATTTGCTCTTTTCCATCCTTTGCAATTCTTCTTCTTATTGATGCCTGAATGATCTCATGTGGCCAGAGAGAGCCTCTTGGGTTGGCCCCGAGGCCTTTTGACGTCAGAAGACTTTTTTTTTTTTTTCTTTTTAAGTAATCTCCGCATCCAGCATGGAGCCTAACTCAGGGCTTGTACCCATGACCCTGAGATCAAGACTTGAGCCGAGATCAAGAGTCAGGCGCTTAACCGACTGAGCCACCCAGGCACCCCTGACCCCAGAAGACTTTGATAACTTCCTTGCTTTTTTGGAATAGCAAGATGCCCCAGACTCA
Source organism: Panthera onca (assembly GCF_046562875.1). Taxonomy (NCBI): domain Eukaryota; kingdom Metazoa; phylum Chordata; class Mammalia; order Carnivora; family Felidae; genus Panthera; species Panthera onca. The sequence continues at coordinate 85,963,137 of NC_138351.1, read as the reverse complement.
TCTTGTATATTTTCCACCCGGACCAGCTATTTCTCCAAGGAGCCCCAGCTCCTTTGAATGGGGAGTGGTATTTAGACATCATAATTGTGGTTTAAGTGATGCTCATTGCTATTGGGTTGGTCATTGTTTCTGGGCATTTTTAGTGGACAGAGCTAGGAAATACGTTTTTTTAAAGATAGAATATATTTTGAGTCATAATTGGCAAACCACAAAAGCAACCAAGATTCCCTTCAGTAGGTGTACAGATAAACTGTGATACATCCATACAGTGGAATGTTAGTGCTAAAAAGAAATGAGCTATCAAGCCATGAAAAGACAGAGAGAATTAAATGCATATTGCTAGGTGAAAGAAGCCAATCTGAAAAGGCCACATACGATATGATTCCAGCTACATGACATCCTGGAAAAGGCAAAACTATGAAGATGGTAAAAAGATCAGTGACTGCCCAGAGTTGGAAAGATGGGGAAGGAGAAAGGGATGAATAAGCAGAGCACAGAGGATTTTAGGGCAATAAAACTATTCTGTGTCATGCTACAGTGGTGGCAACATGTCCTTATACATTTGTACAAACCCACAGGAGGTACAAGGCAAAGTGAAACCCGATGTAAACTGTGGACTTTAGTTAACAATAATGTATCAATATTGGCTCATTAATTGTAACAAATGTATCTCACAATGCAAGATGTTAATAAAAGGGGAACCTGGGGAGAGAGGGAGATGAAGGGGGATATGGGAACTCTCTGTACTTTCTGTAAACCTAAAACTGCTCAAAAATATATTGCTTTATTAAAAATATGTCATGCATTCATGTTGATTTTAATCTTTTAATGTTTATTTTTGAGAGAGAGAGCGCGTGCACACGTGCACAAGTCAGGGAGGGGCAGAGAGAGAGGGGGACAGAGGATCTGAAGCCGGCTCTGTGCTGACAGCAGAGAGCCTGATGTGGGGCTCAAACTCATGAATCATGAGATCATGGCCTGAGCCGAAGTCAGATGCTTAACCAACTGAGCCACCCAGGCGCCCCCATATTGATACTTCTAATTTAAATTCAGGACTACAGTGTTTCTACTTAGCCTCATTCATTTTATATCTGTATATCCTTTCTCCAGGCTGGGTGTCCTTTTCTCCAATTCCCAGTGAAAGATATACTTACTCACTGAGCCCCACTTCTGCATAACATTCTCAGATAAAAACTCCCAGTACCACCAACAATATAATCGTTGATTTTTTCATTTGCAGTTTGTTTATTTATTTTTGCTTTGCCTTAAGGGAATATCTAACTAGGGATAGGCAGTCAAAATTACCGTGCTTTAGTCCTGGAGTCATTCCTCTGCATGTGGTTATCACAACTTACCATAAGTTAGCTTTTTGTTTGTTTGTTTTGCTTTTGATACTTGGAGTTTCTTTTTGAAATAGTTGACATTAAGACAGCACATGAGTGTGAGCGAGGGTGGGGGGGGGGGGCAGAGAGAGAGAGGGTGAGAGAGAGAATCCCAAGCAGGCTCCACACCGTCAGCATGGAGCCCAAGGTGGGGCCCGAACTCAAGAACTTCAAGATCACGACCGGAGCCCAAATCAAGAGTTGGACATTTAACTGACTGAATCACCTAGGTGCCCCTCCCATTGTTTTGTGATCATGTGAAATATTTGCCTGGTTTCCAAGTCAGATCTACAAATATGGATTATTATGAGAAGCCTAGTTTCTATCTCTGCCTCTCTTTCTCTCCTCTGCCTTTAGGTAACTTTTCTCCTCCAAATTTTAAATCAAATTTCTTTCTAGTCAAGCTCCAGATACTTGCAGAGGAAGGCCTGACCCCAGACTTTACACACTGTCATAATCTACCCAATTTGAAATAAACTGTTTCTGTTCTCTGTTGAGGGCCTAGTACTACTTCTAGGCATTGCATAGAACACTTTTCACATGCGAATCGAGCCTTCAGACAACCCCATGAGGTAGGTATTATCTTCCCCTGCCCCCCCCCCCCCCCCCATTTTGCAGAAGCGGGAACAGGAACTCTGTGAGCTGGGACTTGAACTCATGTCTCCGTGGATTCCACCCATTTTTTCATAAGTATTTCTGGAGTACCTAACTCTATTTTGGACCCCATCCCAGGGACTGGGGTGCAGAGATGAACCACAATTATGGTATAGGACTGCCTGTCTGTCCATCTGTACGTACCCGCTGCACTGGGAGCTCCTCAAGGGAATCTGGATCTGATTCACTCTGAGCATGAGCCCAGGACAGCAGAAGCCAGTGGATGTTTGTTGAACGAGTAACTAAATGAAGAAAGAAAGTTAAAAGAAAAACAAAGCATCAGGTTGTTATGGAAGTCTAATGACTCTTATATTCAGAAACCTTTGTAAAAAATTCAATAATTTCAATAATTTCTAAATTATGGATACAATCTACTTCATTATAGAACATTTGGAACATATAAAAAACATAAATGGGAAAATAAAGATAATCCATAATACTAGAGCCCAGGGTTAGCCTTTTAATTCCTTTGGTCTTTTTTATGTATGGCTATCTGTTTTTAAAGAAACAACATTTAGATCTTGAGATATATATGTATATGTATATATATATATATATATACATATACATATATATATGCCATATATAATATCTATATCTATATCTATATATATCTGTAGTTTGCATTTAAAAACATCACTAACAATGTATCATGAACCTTCTCCTTTTTTTTATTGTTTATTTTTGAGAGAGAGAGAGTGTGAGAAGGGGAAGGGCAGAGAGAGAAGGAGACACAGAATCTGAAGCAGGTTCCAGGCTCTGAGCCGTCAGCACAGAGCCCCATGCAGGGGTCCAACTCACAAACTGCGAGATCATGACCTGAGCTGAAGTCAGATGCTTAACTGACTGAGCCACCCAGGCGCCCCGTCATGAACCTTCTCCTAATTGAACGTCCTTTTAAACTAAGGGTCTACTTAGAGGTTGGATTTATTTTCACTGGTAATGACTTCCTTTACCATATAAAATAATTATAAACTCATGATTAAGGCTGAAATCACAACGAAAACAATGTTTAGCAGGTTTCTAGGCTGTATGCTGTGCCTCAGCCCCAACTGCACAATCTTTCCCTGGAAAATGCCCAGGGAGATGCCATGAGGACGTCAACCGCAGGCATTAGCCTCACCTGGCTCCTTTCGTACTCAGAGTTAAGTTATCATTTGTATTTTACAGTTCTGATCTCTGCAGGTACCACTAAAATTCTCTCTTGGTTGCAGAGGTGCCATGGTAGGCATCAGAACCTGTGACTAAGGGTTGGCTTTGGAGTCGGACTCAACCTAAGCCTGGCATCACCTGAGAGGCTGGGTGACCGTGACAAGGAACTTCCCCTCTCTGTGCTTCAGTTCCCTCATCTATAACACAGGGCAGCAACTGTTCCCATTTCCACAGGCGGTCACAAAGAACCAAGAGCACAATGCCTGTCACATGATAATGTGACATGATAATGCCTGTCACCAATAAATATCAGATACTGTTATTATAACTTGTGTGTTTGGAGCATCTTCTCTTTTTTTTCTGAATTGGCACTTGCCATTTGCTGGTGTCAGGGCCGCTCTTGGCAACTTGTCTTGATGGAAAGACACGAAGCAACCGGATGGTCACCATCTTGGAAGGAAGTGTTGGCACAAGCATTTCAGGCATGCTGTGACCCCGCCTGCACCTTTAACCAGACAGGTACTCTAAAACCACTGCCAGGGGCTTATGGTTTTGTTTCGTTTCTGAATTAATCAAAAGAATAGACGAGCAATCACGGAAGGCAGTAACACATAGTAAATAAGTTTAGGGTCTTTCAAGTTAGACAGTGAGGGTTCAAGTCGTCCTCCCCCTCCCCCCCTTACTTACTATCCATGTGACTCTGAACAAACTATTTCCCATCTATGAACTCCAGTTTCCTCATCAGGAGGTTTGAGATGATAATTGTGGCGGATGGCCGCTGTTTATTTGTTTTGTTTTGACCTCCAGCCAGCATCCATTAACCTGCTTCTGCTTTAGGGCAACCAAGTCTTGCCCACTCTGAACCACGATTTCACTCCCGGGCTCGGTGCGTCCGGGCATGTGACCTGGGCTTAAGCCAATCAGTGCATCCATCACCTGAGCAGAGATTGGCTGGTGGGCGGTCATGTGACCCAAGCCAGTCCAATGGAGTCCTCCTTAGGGCTTCCGTGAACCACTTCCTTTCCATAGCCTTGCGGCTGTGAGGGTGGCCCGGTCCCTGCTGCAAAGGTTTTTTGCTCCGCAATGAGAACGCGCTCCGGAAGAGTAGAGCCAAGAGAAACCAGTTGTGGTGGACAACTTTTGAGCCCTTCGCGGTGATGCCAGTCATGATTTTCCACTGACACAAGGTAACGAATCCTCTTTCTTTGCTTGAATCAGCTGGAGGTGGGTATTCCGTCACTTTTGATGGAAGGAATCCTGCCTACAAAGCAGTACCACCTGTCTTCCGGGGTTGTTGTGAAGATTAGATAAGGAAATGTATAGAAAGCCCTCCGTACAGTGCTTGGCACAAAGTATGTGCTTCATAAATGGTAGTTGTTTGTACTGTTGTTATAATTTTCGCTATTGAAAAGCAAGAAAATGCAGATGAGACAAAAAGGAAAATCAGGGGGGAAACGTGCCCATTATTCTTTATTTCACCCCTTAGGGATAATCAGGTAAATATTTGAAATACTTTTCTTCTAGACATTTTCCTATATGTATGTATTTATAAAATCCAAAATGAGATTATTCTTTAGTACTATATTGTACCTTCTTTCACTCGGATACACAGCAAACGCATCATGAAGATGTATCTGCACAGCGCTGTTGTTTGTAGGGGCCGTGTAGCATTTTATGGTTTTGCTGAGTGCTCAGATTGTCTCCAAGTTATTTTTGAGTAAATGGTGGTGTGGTGGCATTCTCCATTATCTGTCAATCGATTGATCTGTATCTCTATGCATTTCATAAGTTTGTAATGATCAGTGTCTAAGACTAGGGTTGCAGAGTCAGTTTTCCAGACTGAAAAACTTACACTTGTAGATTTTATTGAAATGCTTGTTTTGAATAAAACACATATCTTACTTAGTCTTTTTAGGCTGCTGTAACAGAATACCAGAGACCGAGGGGCTTATAAACAATAGAAATTTATCTCTTAACGGTTCTGGAGGCTGAAAAGTCCAAGATCAAGGCATCAGCAGATTCGGTGTGTGGCAAGGACTTGCTTCCTGGTTCATAAACACCTGTATCCTCAAAAGGTGGGAGGGGTAGGAAACTCTCTAGTGTCTCTTTTATAAGGACACTAATCCATACATGAGGGCCTCCCTCATGGCCTAATCACCACCCCTAGGCCCCCCAAATACCATCACATTGGGAGTTAGCCTTCAACATATGAATATTGGCGGGGGGGCACATTCAGTCCGTAGCAATCCATTATCAAACATCTTTAAAATTTTTTTTTAATGTTTATTTTTGAGAGAGACAGAGCATGAGCTGGGGAGGGATAGAAAGAGGGAGGGGTCACAGAGCCTGACGTCAGGCTGGAACTCATGAGCTGTGAGATCATACGTGAGCCAAAGTCAGACGCTTAACTGACTGAGCCACCCAGGCACCCTTCAAACATTTAAATGTCTGTTCCAGACAATAGGGAGCACAGTTCTGTGGGCTCCAAATTCTGCTCTGCATCAGACACTTGACAGTTCTCATGTCATGAATTATCACAATCCCCGCCCCACCCCCCAAGGGGAGGGACTGTGATCTCCATAACTGACTTCATCAGCCTATGATGACAATAAGCTGAATCCCGCTAGCTCTGAGCACCAGCCTCTTTAGTCAGGAGACCTAACACTTTGCAGAGCCCCATTTCTGTAGGTATTTCAGGGAAACCCCAAGAGGTGTGTAACATGCACCCACAGGTAAGTCCTGGTTGTCATTTTATTTCAGAAGGAAAAAGTAGACTTGTATTTGCACATGACATGATCATCTATGCAGAAAATCCAACATAATCCACAAAAAGCTGCTAAAACTAATAGGTGAGTTTAGTAAGTTTTCAAGGTACAAGATCGAAAGATGAAAATCAGTTGTATTTCTGTAAACCAGCAATGAACAATGACAAATTAAATTTTTGAGGGGCGCCTGGGTGGCTCAGTCAGTTATATGTCCGACTCTTGGTTTCAGCTCAGGTCATGATCTCACGGTCTGTGAGTTTGAGCCCCACATCGGGCTCCGTGCTGACGGTGTGGAGCCTGCTTGACATTCTCTCTCCCTCTCTCTCTGCCCCTCCCCCGCTCACTCTCTCTGTTTCTCTCCCTCAAAAATAAATAAATAAACTTAAAAAAAATTAAAAAAACAAATTAAGGTAAAAATTTTTAAATGTTTTTTTATTTTTGAGAGAGACAGAGCAGGAGCTGGGGAAGGGACAGAGAGAGGGAGACGCAGAATCCGAAGCAGGCTCCAGGCTCCAACCTGTCAGCACAGAGCCCGACGCGGGGCTCGAACCCACAAGCCGCGAGATCATGACCTGAGCCGAAGCTGGACGCTTAACCGACTGAGCCACCCAGGCACCCCAAAACAAATTAAGTTTTTGAAACAGCATTATCGAGCTATAATTCACGTAAATCCTGGTGATCATTTGACAACGCCTGCATCCTCCCTCACTGCCTATGCCACTGTCCTGCTGAACAAAGTTCACCACCATGGCCCTTGTCAGAACTCTACCATGGCCCAGTGTCCACACAGAGACGCTCCTACCTGTGGGCTTCCTGTGCTCTGATGAGCCTGGAGCGGAAAGAGAGGTTGCTCCTCTGGGTTTTGCTTGGTTAGGGGACCCACAGCAGGTCTGCTTGGGAACACAAAAGGCTAGGGTCTAGTAAAGCAGGGCTTTCTTCCCCACGGCCCCCGTCCACCTCAGGGAGCAGTCACACTGCACACTGGCAGGAGAGCTGGGTCCATACCCGTGTCAAGACTGCCACACTGCCCTCCAGACCAGCCCCATCCTGCCCTCGCTTGCCTCTGCTGCTTCTTTTTTTTTTTAATTTTTTTTTTTTAATTTTTTTTTCAACGTTTTTTATTTATTTTTGGGACAGAGAGAGACAGAGCATGAACGGGGGAGGGGCAGAGAGAGAGGGAGACACAGAAGCGGAAACAGGCTCCAGGCTCCGAGCCATCAGCCCAGAGCCTGACACGGGGCTCGAACTCACAGACCGTGAGATCATGACCTGAGCCGAAGTCGGCCGCTTAACCGACTGCGCCACCCAGGCGCCCCCTTTTTTTTTTTTTTTTTTAATTTTTAATGTTTATTTATTTTTGAGAGACAGAGTGTGAGTGGGGGAGGGGCAGAGAGAGAGGGAGACACAGAATCCGAAGCAGGCTCCAGGCCCCGAGCTGTCGGCACAGAGCCCGATGCGGGGCTCGAACTCACAAGCGGTGAGATCATGACCCGAGCCGAAGTCGGGTGCCCAACTGACTGAGCCACCCAGGCGCCCCTCACCTCCACTTCTCAAGCCCCAGGCTGAGTCTGGCTCTTTTTCCCTTGGGGGCCCTCGGGTCCTATCACTGCTCCTCCCTGCCCCTGTGCTCCCATTGCCCAGCTCCCTTGTTCCCCCAGGTTGTCACATGTTTGAACCGACCACAGGTATGCCTCGCTTCCACCCCCGGGTGCTGGCTGGTCCTCAGTGGGCACAAATAGCTGCTGAACGGAAGTGTGTTGCTGAACTTGGATGTGGCTACCGCTCAGCTCCAGCTGGGTGCTCCATTCTTGACGCAGATGCAGAGCCGGGGGTCAGGGCGGACCTTACCTGCCCGGGGTCTCATGGCAAGTTATGATGGAGCCGGAATTGTGCCGTTTCTCTCTGACACCAAGTTTTGTGCTGGTTTCTGCTGTGTCTTCCAGGACCAGCCGTTTCCCTTCAGTTCCTGACACCCCAGGTCTGAGAGGCTCTGAACTGGGAGGCTGGGGGGTGAAGGGGTGTTCGGTGGGTGAGTGCTCAGTGCTCTGCAAGATGGGGAGTGGCGACTTCTCCCATCCACATGCCTGGATTCCGGTCCCCGCACACTCTGTCCCCAGGGCCAGCCGGGGGGTGTGGGGAGGATCCTCTCTCCCTTAAATCCCACTACCAGACCCAGCTTTCTGCCTCGGGGCTCCTGAGTTTGGAGGCCCTTCACCTGCCTCAGCCCCGGGGTGGTGTCAGGATGGGGTTGGATGGGAGGGAGACTGGGTTTTGACAGGCAGCTGGGCTCCCTGGGCTGCAGGCCTGGCCCCCTCCTCCCCGCCCCTCCCCAATCCCAGCTGGCTCCAGAAGGGAAGCGGGGGTGGGGGCAACTTCACAGGGAAACTTTTGTTCTTGCCCAGAACAGACACAGGCTGGGGACCTGGCTTCCCCTTGGCTGCCACGGAGACTGGGGCCACTTGAGTTCATGTTTATTTTCACAGCGTGGATTCCATGGAGATAATCGGCCCTGACAGGGAAACCCTGGTAGAGGGCTCGGGCCCCTGTGGAGTGCCTACTATGTGCTAGGCCCAATAGGCAGGGGCCGTTGAAATCCACAAAGCAGCCCCGGGCATTAGACACTGACCCACACGTGACTGAGGAGGAGGCCGCCAAGGTACAGAGAGGGAAGCCGCTCGGCCAGGGTCACACAGCCGGTTAGCAGAGGAGCGGAAGGGGCGGCTGCTGCTCCCTGGGCTCTTTGTACCTCGTGTCTGTGTTATAGGCAGAGGATCTCCGTCTCCCTGGGGCTTCCTGGAGTAAGTACTGCCTGGGGCTCCACACAGGCCAGGGTCTGGGAAACGGGGTGGATAAGAGCAGGGGTGTCTCTTCTGAGGGGCTCCCGTCCAAGCTGAGGTCTTGCGCAAGCAGCATTCCGTGGGCCTCAGTGTTCACCTCTGCGTAATGGGGTTAATAACAGTGTCTGTCTCGTCAGAGGTCTGTGCATATCGTTGAGGAGTAAAAACTCACTAATAACCACTATTTATGCTATTACTTGGCTAGTCTTCCATGTCACCCCGTTCTAAGCCCTCGGGCTCACCGTGGGCCCCAGGAGTCTTCTATAAGACTGTTAGTGCCTCTCGCAAATGGAAGCTTTTTTCTACCCAGGCCGTAAGGGATGTAAGGGGAGGGCTGACCCGTGTGTGCTGTTCTCTATTCACTTTTCCTGTTAGTTTATTTCACTTCTGAAATACATCTCGAAGCCACAAATAGATCCAATTCGCCAGGCCAGTTACGAGCACGCCAGTAAGGCCGGCGTCTGACGTGCGAGGACCCGAGGAAACGGCCGAATCAAAAACCAAACATGGAACCAATAAAATCTTTAACCTGACACTACAAACTTCCCACAGACTTCAGAGAAATACCTCCAGAAGTGCACGACCTTTTAGTTTCTCCCCAAGGCTACCTCCTCCTCCAGCGGGGTCTTTCTAAAATACAGATTTGACCTTGTCACTTCCCGGCTTTAAAACCCTTCGATAGCTCCTCATTATTTATTATTCTTATTCGCTAACATTTATCGCGGTCCTCTGCCCGCCAGGGTCCTGTGCCGAATGCCTTTCGTGCATTTGTTCCCGCGGGGCAGGGACCGTTGCTATCCTGGTCTCAGGGATGAGGGAACAGCCACGTGGGGGGACTGCAGGGTCACACAGCTGGTGAGTGGTGGGGCTGGGATGCAAACCCAGGTCAGTCTGAACGCAGAGCCTCTGCCTCCCCACCTCTCGGCTACATGCACCGCAGGATTCCTCCGCCTGCCCTTGACGAGCCCCACAGCCTGGTGCTGACATCCATCCCTCCGTCTCTTGCTGGGTTGACCCTCCCCTCTCGTCACTTCTGTCCCTGTCTCCATGCAGAAGCCCTACCACCCCCATGGGTGCCAGACCTCCACCTGGCGTTCTCTTCAGGGAGCTCCTTGCCTCCAGGAACCCACCAGCTCCTGTGATTTGAACTTCTGAGTCGATAGCAGTTCTTCAAGTGTCCCGTTTTGAAATAAAAATCCTCCTTGACCTTGAGCCTCCTGCTAGCTACCATCTTCTGTCTCTCTTTCCATTCCCTGCCAAGCTTTTAAAAGACCAGTGTATGCATTCAAAAAAGATTGGGGGGGGCACCTGGGTGGCTCAGTCGGTTAAGCGTCTGACTCTTGGTCTCGGCTCAGGTCATGATCTCACAGTTCGTGGGTTCAAGCCCAGCATCAGGCTCTGCGCCGATGGTGCGGGGCCTGCTCGGGATTCTTTGTCTCCCCGCTCCCCTGCCCCCCCCCCCCACCCCGGTCCCCTGCTTGCTTTCTCTCTCTCTCTCTTTCTCAAAATAAGTAAACATTAAAAAAATACCAGGGTATGGCCCTCGTCCTTGCCCACCTCCTCACTCACACCAGCCTCTCAGCTCTTGGCGCTCTGACACTTATCCCCATGCCTCCCCTGCAGTGACTTGTGGCCTCCACGTTGTCCAGCACATTTCTCAGGTCTTCACCTCACATCCTTAGCACATCTCTTCTCTGGGTCACCACCTTCTGGCTGCTCCTTCTCTATTTCTTGGCATCTCTTCCTTTGCTCCAAGTCCTAAATACTGGCATGCCCGAGTGTTCCAAACCAGGCCTACCACATTCCCTGCACTGCTCCGTCCCCCCTGGGAAATGTCAGCCACTGTGACCTTGGGGGGGATGGCCAAGCCTCCACCCCAGCTCTGGCTTCTCTCCAGAAAGGCATAGCCGACTGCCCGCTGGTGTCCCGGTGAGGACGTTTGCCCCACAGACTGAGGGCATCCCCGTCGGAGTTCCTCATGAGCCCTCCCCTCGGGCTGCCCCCTCACCAGGAGGTGAAATTAGAGCGTCTTCGAGACTTCTCTGTCCTCTTCATTCTCTACTCCTCTGGCCCCACACTGGGCCCCAAGTCCTGTTGATTCTACCTTGTGCACATCCTGGGTGGCCCCTTGTCCTCAGCATCCCCCCACCACTGCCCCGCTTCAGGCCACCGTATCCTCTGGCCCATCTCCAGCCTTCGCCTCTTCTCCCCACTGCATGCAGAGTGATCTTTCCCAAATGCAAATGTGACCTGGTTATATCCCTTCCGTGGCTCCCTGTGGCTCTCCCCGTGAAACTCACTTCCATCAAGCCCATCATGATGTGGCCCCTGGCAGCTTCTCCATCTCAGTTTCTCATTGGGGAATCTGGGATCAGTTCACTACCCTCTCTTGCCAATCTCCCACACTCGATATCCACATGAACTATGTGTAGACCCCCATCACTCGAGGCTTTCCTGCCTCCATGCCCTTGTAGAGCTGTTCCTTCTGTCTTCAACACCCTTCCTCTCTGGGCTTCCAGGCAGATTACTATTCATACCCAAGCGCCTTTTCCCTTTGATCCCCCGGAAGACACAGGTACCTCCTCTCTCACAGTCCCGCTGGAGCCTCTGCAGGCATCAATGAAAGTGAGTACTTATTATAATAGCCTTGTTGTATCTGTTTATCTCCCCCAGCCTCATGCTTCCACTAGGATTGGGAGTTACTTGAGGCCTAGATTCAGGGAGGATTTAACTCTGGGTCTCTAGTGCTCAGCCCAGGGTCTGGCATGGAGAAGGAGCTCAACAATATTTGTTGGGTTGCCTTCCATTCAGAAAAGAAAAAAAAAAGAAAAGAAAACTGGAGTGGAAGTTTGGAGGACCACCTGGGTAGAGCTGGGAGGGCCAACAACCAGGGGCCTCATGCCAGAACCAAACTCAGGGGTCTCTTGGGAGGTGTAATCTAACACCCCCCCTTCTCATTCCAGGGTGTGGAGAGTCCCACAGAGTCTTGGACTAGAACTGGGGCTCCAGCTTCCTGGATGAGTTCAGGAATCATCCCTCTTGGAGCCAGACGGTCCCTGGTCACAGCTTTATGACCTTGGGCGAGTCTCTTCACCTTTCCAAACCTGTTTCCCCACTTGCAGCTGGAGGATGGTAATTGCCACAGACCCGCACGGATTCCAATAAGGTAGCTAGACTAGTACCGACACCTAGTGGGTGCTCTTTCACATAGTCGTGCAGTCTTGGGGCCTCCCCACCAACCCCCGGGGGGGGGGGGGAATCTGTCCTGACAGAGGGTAATCATCAGTAATGGCAGCCGCTTTCATTTACCACTTGTACCAGCCACTATGCTCAGTGTTCTACCCGAATTATCCCATGCCCTCCTCCCATTTGCCAATGAGGAAACTCAGGTTCAGAGAGGTCAGGCTATTTGCCCAAGGTCACACAGGCAGTGACGGATGCTGGGATTTGAAAGCTGGCCAGGCTCTTAACAGCTGGTCTGGTCCGTGTGTCCTTCCAGGCCAGGATCGCCCAGACGGCTCCTGGTCCTGGTGAGGTTCAGCTTTCCTCCTAGTTCCCCCCAGCCAGGCAGCCTCTGCCCGCTCCCCCTCCCCACCTCCCCTCTGCCCACTGCTAGATCTGTTTAAACTAGCCGAGCAGGGTGAGGTGGGGAGGCCGCGGAGAAGGTACGGAGATGTTTGTTTTCCTTGGGGGTTTATATCAACATTGGTCTTGACATTTCGCCTGTTATTATGTGTGGTTCTTTAGAGGGTGAAATAATATTTTCTTTTGCTTGAGAAAAGGACAAAGTTCAGACAGAGCTCTTGGCCCCAAATGGATTTTCCTCCTTCTCTGCTTTCCATGTGCCATAGCTGCTCCGAGTCCTTGGAGTCGTCTCCACGGGGAGGCATCCTCCCTGGGCTGTGGATATCCCCGGCTTGCTGTGGACACCCGGGAGCGTCCCGGATTCGCTCCATGCTGCACACGCCATCCAGGGATGCCGTTTGGGGGTCACGCCTGCTGTGCTCTCCACGCACACATGTGGTCGAGGCTTCTGTGTGCCCTGGCTGTCCCGCGGTCCGTGTCCTTCCACGTTTGTTCGCCTTTCTTCCGATGCGCCGTGTCACTACACTCGCCGTGTCACCCCGGACTCACCCCGGGGGTGGTGCACACAGGTGTTGCTGACGGTGCGTGCAGCATACTGTAGGTGGATCCCAGAGGCTCAAGGGAGCCTCCTTGGATCTCACAGATGGTGCACCTTCACTGTGCCTGGAGACGTAGACATTCTCCCTGACGTCTGGAAAAAACCCCTGAGCTCCAGACACATCCTGGGCGTTTGAGCTGTGTGCAGCATGCTGGAGGGCAAACGTGTGCAGACACCGTCAGGGTCCCGGAGACCTCGTGTTGCTGGGTGTGTTCCCTCAGTGTGCCGTGGATAGATGGCTGTGATGAGGAGCACAGCCACGGTAGGGCCACCGCCCTGGATTGGCTTGCCACGGCCGCTGGGAGATAGTATACCCCGAACTAGGTGGCTTAAAACAGCAGAAATTTATCCCGTCACAGTTTTTGGAGACCAGAGGTCTGAAATCAAGGTGTCATCAAGATCGGTTCCTCCTCCTCCTCCTTCTTTTGTTTAAGTTTTATTTTCAAGTAATCTCTGCATCCAACGTGGGGCTCGAGCTCAAAACCCCAAGATCAAGAGTTGCATGTTCCTCGGATGGAGCCAGCCAGGCGCCCCAGGATTGGTTCCTTCTGAGGCCCCAGGGATCTGTTTCATGCCTCTCTCCTTGGGGTTGCCAGTAATTCTCAGCGCTCCTGGGCTCGTAGCTGCACCATTCTGGTCTCTGCCCCTGTCTGCACATGGCCCTCTCTCTCCGTGTGTCTTTTCTGGGTCTTTGCCCCTCTCCTTTTCTACAAAGACACCAGTCATTGGATTCAGTGTGTCCTCGGCTTAAGTAATCACATCTGCAAAAACCCTGTTTCCAAATAAAGTCACAGGCTATTGGACATGAGTTCGGGGTTCTAGTCACCCCAGCACGGTCCCCCCCCCCCCATTCCTTGATCTCTCTTTGCAAAGAAAAGAGTTGTTTAAAAATTTTTTTTCTTTAATGTTTACTTTTGAAAGAGAGAGAGAGAGGGAGAGAGAGAGAGGGAGAGAGAGAGAGAGAGAAAACGCGAGGCAGGGAGGGGCAGAGAGAGAGGGAGACACAGAATCTGAAGCAGGCTCCAGGCTCTGAGCTGTCAGCCCAGAGCCTGACGCGGGTCTCGAACTCATGAACCACGGGATCATGATGTGAGCTGAAGTCGGATGCTTAACTGACTGAGCCACCCAGGTGCCCCAGGAAGAATAGAGTTAAACCCTTTTTTGTACATTACCTCCTTTGGTCCTCTGGAAATCTAAAGAGGTCAGTGCTGCCCTCTATTTTGTAGTCGAGACAGCTGAGGCTCAGAAGGGGAGCTTCACTTTTCCTGGGATACACAGCCTCTCTAAGGGGGTCCGGACTTCAAACCCAGGATGGCCGGGGTCCTGCCGCCACACTGCCTATAGAGCAGGAGGCTGAGGACACATTCCATACATACTCCACATCCTCTAACTCAGGGCTTCTCTACTGTGGCTGCATTGACATTCGGGATGGAGTAGTTCTTTATTGTGAGGAACCGTCCTGTGCATTGGAGGATGAAGCATCCCTGGCCCGTACCCATTAGATGCCCGTAGAACCTCCCTCTAGCTGTGGTCACCAGAAATGCCTCTGGACATTGCCACATGTGCCCTGGGGGGGGGGGGCGGGGGGGCATTGCCCTCAGTAAGGAGCCACTGTTCTGGATTTATTCCTTTTGGGACAGATGTGGTCTGTCTGAGGGGACTGGGACCTGCCTCTTAGGTGTGACAGTGAAGGTTCAGGGTCATAAGTAGGGAGAACGACGAAGATGGTGGTGATGACAAAGCATGTGACAGGCGCCCCTGCGTGTGGCATCTTTTTTGGTCCCCACCCCCACCCTGAGGAGCAAGCTGCCAGGCCAGCGGATGAGATCGCAGAAGCTCAGCACCTGCAGTACCTGAGAAGCTTACCTTTGCCACTTTGCGCAAGAAAGTGTTGTCAACTCCCCCAGGCTGCTCCCTGGGGCCTGGTGACACTTCCTAATATCCCAGCTGTTTGGGAGCTCCAGGCTCCGGGGGCGGGGGGGGGGGTTATCTGCACCCAGAATCCCTCACAGTGCTCTCTGACTGGTGGATTTTAATACTTCTTTGTTGTTGACCTTTATCACCTTCAAGGGCAAGGTGCCTGCCTGGGTGGGTCCAAAAGGTAATATCTTATTTTTAAGAAGGGCGACATGTTTTTCCCCAGCATGAAGGCCCATTAGCTCACTAGATGTTCTACTAAATGTGCCTGGTTCGCAGCGGGCAAACGGAGAGTCTCGATTTCCCAGTCTACTGCTCCCAGAGGAGCAGGCAGGCTTGGTCAGGGCCTTTCCTTTCAATCAACAAACATTTACCGAGCACCAAGCGTGCACTAGGCCCGGTTTCAGGTTTGGGGCCCATGGAGAGTGAGCGTGATCAGAGAGGCATAGAAGATGCTGCAAAAAGAGTTGGGGGGACTTGGGGACTGGGGCTGGGAGGGCCACTCTGGAACGGACAGCCAGCGGGGAGCCTCTGTCCTAGCCTGGGCTCCCCAGAAAGCAGGGCCCGAGACTAGGCTTCAGTGAGAGTACGTTATGGGAGGGAGGGACGCAGAGTGAATCAGGGAGGAGGGAGAGCCAGCATGACGATGTGTCATCCACTTGGCCAGTGCCATCAAGGGACAATGCGTCCTCAATCCCGTAGGACGGGTGGAGGCTTCGTGTATGTGTCCGCCATATCAGCCCCCCACCATTGGTCAAAGGCTTACCCCACTGGGTGTTACCCCTTCCTGCACATTTGGGTTGCAAGTGTGTGAGTTCCCAGGGGGTTTCCACTGTGCAGTGTGCAGGGAGAAGCCCTTATGTAGAAAGTGAGCAACGTGTGACCCACCCTGAGTGAAGCATTGTCTCGTCACCCCTGTGTGCCCTTGGAACAGAGGCTACGGAGCCCACTGGGATCTGAAGTGCTTCAGGGACAGCATCTCTGAAGAGGTGACATTAGGGGCCAGGACCCAAGGTGAGAGTGAATTAGCCTGTGCCTGAGCCTCTGAGCCACTTGTGAGGAAACCTTCTAGAAAGAACATATGGTTGTAGGTTTTTTTTTTCTTTTAGTACAGAAAGAAATGAAAGTGTTATTTTTTTATTAGCCGTAAGTTTCAGAAAGATGAGAGTATTTTATTTTTTATTTTTCAATTATTGGAGTATAGTTGACATACAATGTTATATTATTTTCAGGCGTACAACATAACGATTCTGTATGTTAGGCAGTGCTCACCACTAGGGGTGTGGTTACCATCAGAAAGAACACATGGTTGGGGCGCCCGGGTGAGCAGTCAGTTAAGTTTCTGACTCTCCATCTTGGCTCAGGTCACGATCTTGTGGTTTGTGAGTTCGAGCCCCATGTCGGGCTCTGTGCTGGTGGTGTGGAGCCTGCTTGGGCGTCTGTCTCTTCTTCTCTCTGCCCTTCCCCAGCTTGTGCGTGCTCTCTCAAAAATACATAAGTTAAAAAAAAAAAAAGGAAAGTACACGGGTTGTGGCTTTTACTGGTCATGACTTGACCTTTGGGGAGACCTTGGGCCAAGCCTTATGAGCCTAGCTGGTTTCTGATACCACACAGAACCAGATCTGGGTCCTGCAGAGATACAACCAGCAGGGAGTGCCTCTTGGGAAGTCAGAAAAGACATCAGTGACGTAAACCAGGATTGAGTTCCAGTTGGAACCTTCGTGATTTGATGATACTTGTAGATCCTCTGGTTGCTCTCCAGGAGTGCCGTCCAATAGAAATGCATAAAATGTTTGTGCTTTAAAGTTTTCCAGGAGTCATTTAAAAAAGAAACAGACGAAAGTCATTTTAATAAAATATATTACTTAATCTAATATATAAAAATGCTATCATTTCAACATATAGTCCATATAAAAAATTAATGAGACAGTCTACATTCTTTCGTTCATGTTATGTGCTCGAAATCTGGTGAGTCTGGCAGCACATGTCAGTAGGTACTGGCTGTATTTCTTTCAAGTGCTCAGCAGCTATATGTGGCTAGTGGCTCCTGTTGGACACCCTAGCTCTAGACAGAAGTAGAGTTTATTTTGTGTATTCAGATAATGTGTTTCCATTGTAAGCTTTCAGTGTCTTAGTGGCCCCTCGCCCATAGGCAATGACTAGCCCAGGAGTAAATAGCCAGGGTGTTGTCTTTGGTGGACATCTCGCGATTGTTTTTCATAATTAAACATTTTATTTTGAGATAAGTGTAGATCCACTCACAGTTGTAAGAAATAATGAAGAGATACCTCTCTATGCCCTTTACCCAGTTTTAGTCCAATGGTAACGTCTCCTAAAATGTGGTACAACAGCCCCACCAGGAAATTGACATTGATACAATCCACAGGGCTTATTCAGATTCCCGTTTTACTTGTGCCCATTTGTGTGTGTGTGTGTGTGTGTGTGTGTGTGTGTGTGTGTGTGTCTGGTTCTGTGCACTTTTTTCTTTTAATTTTTTAATGTTTATTTATGTTTGAGAGACAGAGACAGAGACAGTGCACGAGCAGAGGAGGGGCAGAGAGAGACAAGAGACCAAATCTGAAGCAGGCTCCGGGCTCTGAGCTGTCAGCACAGAGCCCGATGTGGGGCTCGAACTCACCAGCCATGAGATCATGACCTGAGCCGAAGTCAGACACTCAACTGACCGAGCCACCCAGGCGCCCCTGGTTCTGTGCAATTTTATCACGTATATAGATTCATGTATCCACCACCACGGTCAACGTACAGAACAGTTCTCTCCCCACAGGACTCGCCTGGTGTCCTTTTATAACCACACCCCCTCCTTCCTGCCCCCCCCCCCCATTTTAACCTCTAGCAATCTCTAATCTATTTTTCATTTCTAAAATGTTGTGATTTCAAAAATGTCATATAAATGGAATCATATGATACATGATTGTGGGACGTCCCCGCCCCCCCCCCCCCCCCAGCATAATTCCCTGGTGATTCATCTAAGTGATTGTCAGTATTGAGAGCTCCTTACTTTTTATTGCTGAGTAGTATTCCACATCCTGTGACATTTAACTAATAGCCTCAAGCAGCTTGGGGTTGTATATGAGTCCACAGTGTGCCCTTCATAGCCATTCTACCTCTGATGGTTGAATAGAAGTCACATGGTTCATAGCCAGACAGGCTCTGACTGCTTTACAGTGATTTGTATTTAAATGACAGAGGGTTAAAGGTTAAGGTTAGAATAAGGGTTAAACAAGATAATTCAGAGTGTTTACCAGAATGACTGGTGAGTTAATATGTACCTGCTAAACATTAACTGAGGTAAAATTATTTATAAAAGTGAATTTGGGTTTGCTGTAATGCACAGAAAGAAGAGAATCGAGAGCTCCCCCTGAACAATCACTGAGCACGGAACTTTTATCCTGTAGATGTTTCAGACTAGGTTGCCCAGGCTTGCCCGCTGGGATGTAGAAGGGCAGGATTCAAATATGGTCTAACTCCAGGTTCTTCATTTATCTCAACGTCAGAGGCTGTGGAGGACCATCCGCGCTGGCCTGGTGGGTTCCAGGACTCTCAAAGGAGCACAGTGAGGCCACCTTCTCCACCCTCACGCCTACCCTGCTGGCTCTGCCCACCCCGCCCAGCCTCTGCTCTGCGCCGCGCTGTCTCCTGCCCCTCTGGGTGATCAGATGCTAACACCTGCTGTGCCAAGAGCTGCTCTCCATCTGCCTGTGTTCTGAGGTCCAGCCCCTCTGCTGTGCTGCGTTGCCCAAGCTGCCCACACGCAGACAGTGGCATTTCTGCAACCGCTGCAGACTGTCACCCACGGCACCCACCTGCTCCTCTGTGCACG
Organism: Panthera onca; assembly: GCF_046562875.1. Lineage (NCBI taxonomy): Eukaryota > Metazoa > Chordata > Mammalia > Carnivora > Felidae > Panthera > Panthera onca. The sequence continues at coordinate 85,944,406 of NC_138351.1, read as the reverse complement.
AAGTTAAAGATCAACGTGGAACCTCCGCCCCCACCTGGTCGTTCCACAGCCTCCGCATCTCTACGAAGGGGATTCCCTCTTGCTTCTTGCTCAGGCCAAAGACCTGTCTTCTTTCCCTCAGTCCTTCAGAAACCTTCTCAGCTCTCCCTTGCAAGTATATTCTGACTCTGAGCACTTCACTTGTATCTGGTCGAGGGCACCATCACCTTTTGCTCAAATGACGGCAATGGCCTTCTAAGTCACCTCCCTGCTTGTAACTTCTTTGAAATGCACCCCCCGCCCCGACCCCTGCCCAGTCCTCCTCACTTCCTTCCCTGTTCTGTTTTTCCTGGAGCACTCAGCACCATCTAACCTGTGGTATTCTTTGCTTATTAATTTTGGTTAGTGCCCATCCCTGCCTTACTAGAACATGAGTGCCACGAGGACAGGGATATGGGGCTGTGTTGCTCTCTGCCGGAGCTCTGGAACAGTGCCTGCCGCATTGCAGGGCTGGGGAAATGCTTCCTGAAGGCCTGCATCCCGCTGCACGCACAGCTTGGGTGCAAGCTGTGTTTGCGGCACAAATGAAACCCCTGACCCACACTGGATTCACTGGCTAAGATTTAGGTCCTCACCTGCTCCATATACTGGGCTCACTCCCTGCATCATCATCATGGTTACCAAAAGTCCAGAGTGGCCCTAGATGTGGGTGGTGCAGTAAAGGGCTCGACCAGGGGCACCTGGGTGGCTCAGTCGGTTAAGTGTCTGACTTTGGCTCAAGTCATGATCTCACGCTTTGTGAATTCCAGCCCTGCGTTGGGCTCTCTACTGTCAGCACAGAACCCGCGTCGGATCCTCTGTCCCACTCTTTCTCTGCCCCTCCCCTCCCCCACTCATGCGTGAACGCTGTCTCTCTCTTTCAAAAATCAATAAACATTAAAAAAAAGGGGGGGCATGACTAGTGCCACAGGGACACAGATGGGGAGAGGTTGGGATCACGTGGCGGCTAGGGACGCAAGGGACAGTACTGGGCGTACCCCTGAATAGAGGGCATAATTCTCAACTGGACAGAGTCAGGGACACAGTAGACCATGGTGGGGGACAGCAAGACAGGACGAGAGACATAGTGGGGGCAGCCCTAGGGGACACAGTGGTGTTGACAGGGCTCTGGGGAGCCCTGTCTAGAGCTGCCCCTGGGCCTCCCGTCCCCTCCCCTCCTCAGGACTCTCAGAATTCCCCACCCACCCACCCCTGCCTCACCCCGTCCAGGCGCTGCTCTGTGCTCTGCCGCTGCCACCGTCCGACGCGCCTTTGAAATCTTATCTCTCATCTTGTTCTCTGTTTCCTCCCTGTCCAGGCCTCATCTGTCTCCTGCCTCCCACCCACCCCCCACCTGCTTCCCATCTGTGGCCCCTCCCCCTCTCCCTGCCCGCTGGCCACTGCCTCGTCCTGTCTTGTCCTGTCAGCCTGGCTGCGGCTCCAGCCCTTCCCTGCCTCTCCAGGGGGAGATTTCAGAGCTGTGGGTGAGGACCCTGCCTGCTCCCTCCTGCAAGCCCTGAGCCCCCCTCCCCAGCCCCCTTCCTTGGTCCTCCTTCCCTCCACTGGCTCTGCCCCAGCCCTCGACCCCTCAAGGCTCCCCGGTGAACAGCTTGGGCTCCCTGAGGGCTGGATCCCAGGGCCCCTTCTCCAGGTCTTCTGACCCTCTCAGAAAAGGCCGCCCTTCTCCTCCTTGAACTTGCCCAGCCCAGCCTTTGCCTGTATCATGCGAGTCACGGATGCCTGCCGTTCTCTCTTCAGTCTGTGACCTCCTCTAGGGCAGGGAGGATTCCACCTGCAGTGCCCCAGGTGCCCCGACTGTGTCCGGCTCCCTGCCCCTCACCAAAACCAGGAGTCCGTGGCTGTGCCCCTGTCCCAGGGGCCCCAGCTGCCTCCAGGAGCCTCTGTCCTATGGAATCAAACTCAGAGTGTAGACCCACCCAGCCTGCTTGGATTAAGATCCCAGCCCTACCACTCAGTAGCTGAGTGATTGCCGGCAGGTTCCTTCTCTCTGGGTGTCAGTGCTGTACCTGTAAATTGCCAAGGAGGGTGATGAGGGTGCCTCTCGGGGTTGTCTGTAAGAACCAGCAGCAGGACCCAGCACACAATAAGTGCTCAATAAATAGCCCTCCTTGCTCCCAGGTGCCACAGTGGCAGCAAAACTATAGTAGCAAATCACGTACTTGAACATGAGGATAATGTCACTGGATGTCAGTGGTGGTAACTGTTATCAGCCTTTTCAGTTGCCGTGATCCCATCCCTCCTGAATGCTTTACAGACTCCCATCTCTCTGGAGTCCTCTCAACACACTTGGAGGTATGGGCTCCTGTTCCCGTCTTCCAGATGAGCAGCCAAGACAGAGGGCAGAGAAGCCACCCAAGTCCCACCTCAAGTCTGCAGGAGGTAGGATCTGGAGGCCAACAGTGGGGCTTTGAGGCTGTAGGATCCTGGGTCTGATCTGGCTCAGGCGCTTCCGCCCGCGTGACCTGGGATGAGTCCCGTTGTCTCTCAGCCTTAGCTTATCCACCTATAAAACGGGGATAATTGGTCTTACCTCGCCAAGCCACAGTGGGAGTCCAGCGATGTCTATGGGCTTACTCAGTGGTCCCTCAGTGCGTGGCGGCTGATGGGAGAAGCTCAGGGCTGGGGTTTGTCCCCAGCCTATCAACCCTGAGCCTGAGCCTTCCCTTCCCACTCCGTGGCCCTGCCTTCCAGGAGCACATGCGGCCCCATCTTGCCCTGCTAGGGACGCTCAGGCATCTGAAACCATGTGTACGTCAACCACAGTTTCTGGGGAGGTGAGGTCTCCTGCCCCATTTGGAAGCAATTGGGGCCCGGGTCTCTTGGGCCTCCAGCCCATGTTGAACTTATTTGAGGCATTTGTGTCTTCAAAGTCGAAACCTAAACAAGGAAGGGAGTGTAACAGGGTGTTTTGCTGTTCGTTCAGATTGTCCTCCTCTGAAGTGTATCACTGGCTGACACCTCAATGACTGCACAGCACAGGCCTGCCTGGGTGGGCAGTGAGCTCCCGGGCATGAGCCTGCCACTGCCTCGAACCTTCCATGGCTCTCGCTGTCCATGGGGATCGGCCAGGTGCCTTAGTCAAAGGACAGCTCTGAAGCCCCTTCCTGGCTGTTGGGACCCTGAGCAAGTGCGTATCTACTCTGAGCCGCAGTTTCCTCACCTGGAACACGTGGGAAATATTCTTACCTTACAGGTTTGCCCAGAACCGAGGGATTTCCTGGGATGCAGGACTTTGAGTGCTAGAATCCGGAAAGGTCCAGACATACCAGGATGAGCCGGTCATTTAGGGGGTTGTTGGGAGGATGAAAAGTGCCTCACACGCTGCTCGGAAAGGAGCATGGATAGCTGGGGCCTGGGTGGCTCAGTCGGTTAAGCGGCCGACTTTGGCTCAGGTCATGATCTCCCTCACGGTCTGTGAGTTCGAGCTCCGCGTCGGACTCTGTGCTGACAGCCTGGAGCCTGCTTCCGATTCTGTGTCTCCCTCTCTCTCTGCCCCTCCCCTGCTTGCACTCTCTGTCTTTCAAAAATGAATAAATGTTAAAAAAAAATTGAAAAAAGGAAAGAAGCACGGATAGCTGGGGCCTGTGTGCACTGTACTTCAGTTTCTGTCACCTTTAACTCTGCACTTCACAAGCTTCCCAGTGATCCTGCTCATTCTCCCCCCCCCCCCCCGCCCCCACTTTAGAGATGAGAAAACTTGAGGCCGGAGAGAAGAGGCAGCATATCCAGGGTCGGACGGGGTGGCTTAGAGTCAATGACCAGGTTGCATGGATACAGGAAGTCGCCCCTGTATCTGGAGGGTGGCACTGTGTGGGGGAGAGTCCTGCTCAACAGGTGGTGTTTCCCTGAGTCGTGGAGGTGGGAGCCCAGCCAGCCGTGGGGGAGGTCCTTCCTTCTCCTCCCGCCGTCTCACCTCAGGGTGGTGAAGCCCCAAGGGTAGTAAAGGTGACCTAGTCTGGAGGAGGGCCAGAAACTCAGCCTCCCGCTGACAGCCTTGTCCCCAAACTCTCACCCAAGCCCCTGTGCTGCCACTGTCCTGCGTGTCCTTGGGCTGTAAGTGGTGAATCATCACAGTACCTACAGAGCAGGGGGTGTTGTTGGTTTTTTTAAAGGAATTCACTGAAGTAATTTACCAAAGAGCTTAGCAGGTTCCTTAGTAGGTGCATAACAAGTGTTAACTGACAATCGGATTATAATGGATAAGAATAACGCAATTCACAAAATGTTTTCCCCTCCAGGATCTCACTGAATGCACCCAACAGCACTGATTTGAGACGTGGCTGTGATTCTCCCCATATTCCAGATGAGGAAATTGAGTCTTGGGTCAGGGGAGGAAGTTGCCCAGAGCTGCTCAGGAAGTGGGGGCGGGGCTGAGGAGCCAGGCCGATGGGACCAGAGAAGCCGCAGAGCTCTACCCCGTGTCCCACCCCACGTCCCTCTGCCTGACTGCCTCTCAGCCTGTCACCCTCCTGACCCTGCCCCAGAATGGACTTTGTCCTTCTGGCTCCACTGAGGGCCCACTGGCTCTATTCCCCGCCTTTTGCCTTTTTGTTTTCTTCTTTTCATTGTGCTTATCACCAGCGGAAATCAAACTGTTGGTTTTCTTGCTTATTATCCATTTCTCCCACAAAAAGTGCAGTTCCAAGAGGGCAGGGACTTTGTCTTTTTTTTTCACTGTGAGGTCCCCAGTGCCTGCACAGAACCTGCCCTCTGTAAACTGTCAAATGATTTGATTATCTTCTTCTTATTGGAACAAATGAAAATTGGTGTCCAGCAATGCCACTTGTGGTGCAGTGCCTGATTCGTGCCAGCAGATGGCAGCAGAGAACAAGGTACCTGATGGGTGGAGCCCAGGTGAAGTTCATAGGTTTGACTTGAGAGAGAGAGTGTATGTGTTTTGCATGTACCATCTTCTGCCTCCTCCCTCTAACCATTCTTCAGGTCTGCAGATCCCACCCTGATAGAAGGAGACCTTTTACAATAATGTATAATAACAGCTATCATTGATTAAGTACAGGAGCAGTATATGCCAGGCACCATATATGCATCGTCTCATTGGACTCTTCACAATAGCCCTATTAACCTTACTCTGCAACCAAGGAAACTGGGGTGCAATAACATGCCCCAAGTTACATAGCCAGTGGACTATTAGCCAGGACTAATAGCCAGGACTATGAGACCGGGATCATTCCTTCAACCACTGTGAGGTAAGCTCTCTGGGCTTCAGCTACCTGTTAGCAGACTTGAGGCCACCCCAGGAGGACAAGGGCCACCCTTGTCTCTGGAGGTGTGCAAGCTGTGCCAGATAAAAATCCACCAGAGAGGGTGTGGGGCATCAGATGTCCAAAGCCACTCCCGGCCAGGTACGGCTGGGTATATCATTTTCAGAACGCAGCACAAAATGAAAATGTGGGGCCTCGGCTCAAAAGTCATTACGAGTTTCAAGGCAGCAACAGCAGAACATTAAGCCAAGCATGAGGCCCTTCTCAGTACAAGGCTCTGCGTGACTGTACAGGCCACGTGTCCTCTGGGTCTGGGGAAGACGTGGGTCAGGAGCCCCTGGGACCATCACTAGTCCAGCTCTGCAGGAGCTCAGGGAAAAAGTCCCCCTCAGCACATTGCTTCTCATAAGACGGACCCTGCATCCCAGCACCTTTTATCTTCCTTCCCTAGCGGTGATTTATCTCCGTGTGAAGGGCTGGGGCAGCCTTGGAGGCACTCCCATTGACGGTTCATGAATCTTTCTTTTGCGGATCCTCTGGCCACTCTCTGCACGGCCCGGCAGACCCACCGCTTCCTTTCTGCCAAGTGAAGATTAGAAAACCATAAAACAAGGAACCCAAACCCCTGGCCGAGGGAGCACACACATGGGCGTCAGATGCGGTAGCTGGCTGGCAGGGGATGGATGGGGCTGTAGGTCCCCAGAGGGAGAGCCCTTTCCTTGGGGCCACGGTTTCCAGTCCCCTGTCCAATGTGGAGGGGACTTCCTAGCCACACCTGGTGCCAGATCTGTTCAGGGCTACCCCCAGAAGGAGAGATCTCGGTTGAAGCCGGAGCTAGAGGTGGTCCGGTGTGGGTCAGGGAGTGAGGATGCTCAGGCTGAGCTGAGTGTGAGGGCCCTGGTCGAGTTCAGGTGGGAAGAACTGAGTACTTACTACGTGCTGGGCACTTAATACATATTGTTCTCATTTCTCAAAGGATTGCTCCCATCTGAACAGTGTAGACGAAGAACCTGGGGCTCAGAGAGGTGAGGCCACTTGCTAGGGTCACACAGCCAGGAAGTGATGGGTTTAGGATTTGAATCCAGGTGAATGGATAGCAAAGCTTTGTCCCAAAGAGAAGTTTTTAGGGGCACCTGGGCAGCTCAGCCTGTTGAGTGTCCAGCTCTTGATTTTGTCTCAGGTCATAATCTCACAGTTCAAGCCTTGCATCGGGCTCTCTGCTATGAGCACAGAGCCTGCTTGGGATTCTCTCCCTCCCTCTCTGATCCTCCCCCACTCATGGTCTCTCTGTCCCTCTCCTTCTCTCTCAAAATAAATGAATAAGCATTGAAAAAGAGAAAATTCTAAATCATAAGATTTGAAAAACACATTACTTATTTCTTGAATGTAATCTATTTTTAAAAATTCGTAGATGTAAAAGGCATGTGGAACAAAATTCAGAAGTTTGAGTTTTCTTCTCTCTTCCCTTGTTTCGCTTTGCCTTCCTACTTTCAGTTCTTTTGAGTATATTTATTCCCAGAATGAAATTGCTCGATCATGTAGTTTCACTTCATTCTTTTGCAAGCAGATATCTAGTTTTCTAGTTTTCTTTCCACTGTTTGTTGAAGAGTGTCTTTCCCCCATTGACTTGTCTTGGCATTCTTGTCAAAAGTCATTTGACCATACACATGAGGGTTTATTTATGGACCCTCTGTTCTACCTCATTGGCTTTTGTGCCAGTACCACATGGTTTTGATTAATTGATGAAACTAAGTTTTGAAATCAGGAAGTGTGAATCCAACTTTGTTCTTTTTCAGGATTGTTTTGGCTATTTGCTGTCCCTTGAGATACCATATGAATTTTAGTTTTGGGGATGAGTTTTTCTATGTCTGAAAAAAAGTTGTTGGGATGGCAGTAAGTATGTAGATTGTCTTGGGTGGTATTGATATCTTAGAAATATTAGTTATTCTTATCCATGAACATGGGATGTCTTTCCATCTATTTGTCATTTTTAATTTATTTTCAGAAATGTTTTGTAGTTTTTGTTGTACAAATTTTTAACCTCCTTAGTTAATTCCTAAATATTTTATTCTTTTATTAATACTTTTGTAAATGGAATTGCTTTCTTAATTTCCTTTTTAGATTGTTCATTGTTAATGTACAGAAATGCAACTGATTTTTGTGGGTTGACTTTGTATCCTGCTACTTGGCTGAATTTATTAGTTCTAACTATGTTTTTGTCTGTGTGTGTGTGTGCGTGTGCATGTGTGTATGTGTGTGTGTAATTTCGGTGTTTTCAACATATAAGATCATATCATCTGTGAGCAGAGATAATTTTACTTCTTCTGTTCTAGTTTGGATGCCTTCTAGTTCTTTTTCTTGTCTAATTGCTCTGGCTAGAATGTCCAGTACTATCTTGAATAGAAATGACAAAAGCCAGCTTCCTTGCCTTATTCCTGATCTTAGGGAAGAGCTTTCAGTCTTTCACCATTGAGTATGATGTTTGCTGTGGGTTTTTCATATATGGTTTCTATTATATTGAGATAGTTGTATTTTATTCCAAGTTTTTTGAGTGTTGTTTTAAATCATTAAATGGTGATGAATTTTGTCAAATGCTGTTTCTGCATCAACTGAGATGATCATGTGTTTTTTCCCCCTTCATTATGTTAATATGGTACATTATGTTGATCAGTTTTCAGTCAATCTACCCTTGCATTCCAGGAATAAATCCCATTTGGTCATGGTGTATAATCCTTTAAATATGTGGTGCAGCACATTTTACTCTTGAGATTCAATGTTATAGATGTGCTTGTCTGTTTAATAAGCTCTCATTATGTTGAGCTCATTGAGGGCAGTGACCAGGTCCGTCTGGTCATTTCCCCTCAGTATCATGTGCAAGGCGTGTCACAGAGTAGGGGCTAACTAAGTAAGGAATGAGTGAATGAGCCAACAGTAAAATTACAGACAGAAGTTAACCCAAATAGATAACAGTATAGGATTACGTGTGATTTATTTACTTATTTTAATTAATTTTTTTTTAAGAGAGAGAGAGTGAGTGGGCAGGAGAGGACAGAGAGAGAGAGGAGGAGAGAGAATCTCCATGCTGAGCATGGAACCTGACTCAGGGCTCAATCTCACTAGATTATGACCTGAGCTGAAATTCAGAGTCAGAAGCTTAATAGACTGAGCCACCTAGGCGACCTGGATTACATGTGAGTTAAATTTTCTTTTTATACTTTTCTGTCTTTATACATATTTGTCCTGATTTTATTTTATAATCAAGTAAAAATCAAATATGCATTATTTTAATGGTAGAATGAGAGATAGCTCTGGGTGCCCAGAGGAGAAAGGATTGAAAGGCATGAAATCAGGACAGGCAACCTGATAAGGAGACTGCTGGGATGTCCAGATGTGAGGTGATGTCAGGGGAGTGTGTACAAGGGACTATGGGGACCAGAGCCTCAGTTCCCCTTTGGAAAATGGGCTAATGGCTACTCCTGTACTTAAATTACAAAGGCCAAATGAAAACCATCATTTACTGAAACTTGTTCCACGCCCTTCACTGTCCTATATAATGCCCCCATTCCCAGTTGAGGATTGTTATCTCTATTTTCCAGGTGGGGAAATCGAGGCAGTCGTCCATTCAAATCCTAGCTCAGGCATGATATAAGCTGTGTGACCCACAATAGTTTGTTTCTGAGCCTCAGTCTCCCTACCTGTATATGGGGATAACAACGGTCCCTACTTCTGGGTGTTGTGTAAGGTCAACAGCATTGTGCACAAAAAGCTTGTAGATTACCTACCACGATGATCCAGCAAATATAAGCTGCCCATCATCACCATTACCAAAAGCGGTAAAGTTACCACCCTAGAGTCCCACGGCAAACAAGTGGCCAAGCCAGGATTCAGCCCAGGGTTCTCTGACCCCAGAGCCCAGCTCCTCCCAGTTCCTGGTGTGAGGGGCTCCCCTACTCAGCAAGAGCTCCGAGTGGCAGGTGCCTGCCTGGAGCTTACTGGGGCTGAGTGTGAGAGGGCTCTGTCCAGGAGCTTGTCCCTGGTGGTACAGTGTGGACAGGGGAGGGAGGGGTCAGCGATCGTGGCCCTGTGGGAGGATTTTGCAGGGCCTGTGTGTCCAGTGCAGCATGCGGTTTCCCAGCAACCCACGAGCCACTAATGGGCCTCCCTTCATACAACAATACACTGAGATAACAGACAGATTTAATTAAAAAGAACACACATCCTCCTCTGCCGGGCGGCTGCAGCCAGGGTGTGGGGCCCGCAATTAAAACTTAGCTCTATAAAGTCAGCGCATAGGCGTGGGTGCCCAGAGCTGCCGGGTTTTCTAAAAAGAACACCCCCACCCCCACGTGCCCACATTATTTATCGAGTTAATTTTGTCCTCTGGCCACAGTGTGAACCAACTCCAAGCCCCAACCCTGACTTGCCTCCCGCTCCCGGGCTGCGCGAGGCATGCACTTGTCTCCTTTGGGGAGGAGCCAGGCTGAGATGGCCAGCTTTAAACGAGGAAGCCCTGGGCAGGACTCTCCCTGGCTTTGTGGGACCAGGCGAGTGACTCACTCTTCTGTCACGAAATGGGGCAGAGGCTGAATCTGCCCCCTGAGGCTGGGAGGGGGGGGGGGCTGGATGAGGCGCACAGTGGGCTCTCAGAAAGTCTTGGCTGTTAGTAACGTCAGTATTGTGACCACTAGTTGTGGGAGCTTCTGGAAGGAGACCAGGAGGCCTTTGGCAAGAGGGAGGTTGGGACGGTTGGGGAAGCCCAAGCTGGGGAGATGCGGCAATTGAGTGGCGACTTTGGAGTCGGAACGATCCAGGTTTGAATCCTGGTTCTGCCGCTTTTGAGCTGTGTGGACCTGGGTGAGTGACTTCCCCGCCCCCCCCCCCCCCCCCGGGGGCTCTGTTTTTCTCTTTTGTCAAATGGGAATGATAACAGAACCTTCCTTTTGAGTTGCAGCCTGAGGAATCTGCAAGTGGGGTACCACACCTAGCACTGAGTAAAAGCTCAAGAGGTGTGGGCTTGGGCACTGTGGCCCAGAGAGGTGGCTTTGAAGGCTGAGTAGGGGGATTAGAGATGCCTGGTTCCCTGCCTGGCTCCGGGTGCTTTCCCTGGAGGCCAGTCAGTACCTTGCAGAGGGGGCCTTTCCATGTATTTACCCTCCAGGTGCCTGCCGCTGTCAGGCTGGGGACAGGGGTGCCCGCCTTGCGACCAGATAGGTGGCCTGATAGCAGGGTCTGCGAGACAAAGCTATCAGAGACATTGACAGGATACTGAATGGGCTTCTCTGGGCGGCGGGTACAGGATTGCATTTGGCTCCGATTTAATTAAAAAGACTCAAATCTTTCTGATAATTCTCCCAGCAACGGTTGGAGCAGGGCCCGAGGCAGGTTCCCTGGCAACGTCGCATCCTGCTGATAAAGAACTTTGGGGGGAGGACACAGTGAGCCCCCCTCAGCTGGCCCAGCGGTGCCGCTATCAGCCCTGCGCATCGCCCGGCTAGAGAGGGACAGCAGCTGCCACCGCCCTCCACTCCCACCCCCATCAGCGCCCTCCTGCTCTGTGCCCCTCACCGCTGCAGTGCACATTGGCGAGCTGCTCTGTTCACGGGTCTGAGCCCTCTGCCCTGCCTTCACACGCCTGCTGGCCCCGTCCAGTCGCCCAGCTCCTGCTTTTCTCCTGCCCCTCCCCTAGGGCACCGGCATGGAGCCCGAGGTTTCCAATTTGGGGTGTTCATGGATTGGGCGGGTCTCCGGCTCTGTCTAGAGGCTGAATCAAGAGTGGAAGGGTGAGGCTGGCCACCCATGCCTGCGTCCCCGGTGGTACCGCGCCCCTCCCGCCTCCCAGGCTTTGCTGGTACTTCTTCCCTCTGCCCAGTCTCCCATCCATGGATTCTGATGAGTCGTTCAAATCCCAGCCCTAGGTGTCTCTCCTCGCCCTCTTGCGATTTAAATATGAGTCCCCAGAATCCAGTGCAGAGTCCGGCAGAGAGCAGGGGCTCAAGGGTTATCTGAGAATGAATGAATGAATGAATGGATGAATGGGCGAGTGAAGTAGATGAATAATCCTGAACTTGGTACAGGAGTTCCTGTACCAGTTTGACTTCATTCCGAGGCCAGGGACCCGGCAGGCAAATGTCTTGCTTCCTGTGTGCCTCAGTTTCCTCCCCTGCACATCAGGGGCATCCAACAGGAGGGTAGCCTGCCCTTGTGCGGGGGAGAGGTGTGATCCCTGCCGGTTCGTCACCTCCTGCCCCTACCCCAGTCACCCCTCAGTAGGGGCCTGAGGGGCGCTCCGTGGTGCATCCGGCGCCGCGTGCATGGCCTTGGCTTTGGCTCCTCAAAGCCAGAAAGCAGGGCTGAGGTCAGTCTTCATCTTTACCCTCTTCTGCCTGGACCCTGCCTCACCCTGGAACCCATCACAAAATATTTTAAATTTAATGATTTTGATACATAACCATCAATGTGGCTCAAAGTTTTTTGTAGACAGAAGGGTGAGGTCCCCAGTTCCTACCTCCACCTGCCACAGAGAGCCACGGCTGTCAGGGTTTCTCAAGCTTCTCTATGCACACGGATGTTTCGTATGATGGTAAGATGCGAACGTACAAAACCCTGCACCGTGACCTCTCCCTCGCCCTTTTCACTTACTGGGTCCTGAACATCTTTCCGTGTTGCTGTGGAAAGGTGCTCTTCTTTTTACAGTATTCCATTGAGTATATGGCCTTGAGTTATTTGGCCAGCCCACTGCGATGACATTTTGACCGTGGTCTGTCTTTTGTTGTTATTAACAAAGGTGTGTAGAAGAACCTTGTACACACGTCATTCCCAGAAGAGAACCTGTCGGGTTGAAGGCGTAATCCATTTCAATGTGGCAACCTCATTCATTCATTCTTTCATTCATTTATCCATCACTAGTTTGCCTACCATGTGCCAGGCACTAAGCAGGTGCAGAGGGTTGAATGGTTGGATAAGCCAGGCCCGAGCCTTGTCCTCTTACAGGATAAACTTCTGCTCCATGGACATAGTGTCTTCTGTCTACCTCGCCCACTGATACTGGAGGGCTTCCCTCACTCAAGAACCTGCTCTGGCTCCCTATGGCCACTGGCTCACATTCAGACTCCCAGACTGGAGTGTGAAGTTCTCTGTCCTTTCTCATCTAGCCTGTTAGGTCCTTACTTTCCAGCCAAAGACTTCACCTCTGTGGGCTTCCTTACTGACCTCACCTCTAGGCAGCCCCAGAGAATAAGCCCCCGAGCTGGGTAGACACCTTCACTACTGGAGCACCTGTGTTGTGCTGGGCTGCTGGGCTGTGTTTGGGAGCAGTGGCTTTGGGGTCAGACCATTTGGGTTCAGATCCCATCCCCATCACTCTTGAATCGAACCCTGTGGTCCTGAGCAAACCACATAACCTCTCTGGCCTTGGCTTTCCCATCTGAAAAATGGGGACAGTAATCTGACCTTCCAGGCTTGTGGTGAGAAGGAGATGATCTCAGGCACCTAAAGCAAGCACCAGCCAGGAGCGAACTGGCATCATACACTTGCTTAATCCTCCTAAATGCCTTCTGAGGGGGGTTATTAGCCCCGCTTTATAGATGAGGAAGTGGAGGCAGAGTCAGCGTTAGAATCCAGTGTGTTTGGCTCCGTGGTCCTTACCTTCAATCACTAGTGTCTTCAGCCTCCTGCGGGTCCCTATCTGCACAGTGACGCCCACTCTGCCCATCAGGACGGCCTCTCCTGCCTCGCTCTGTCTTTGTGACTTTCTCAATCCCTTTCCCTCCCACCGGGCTCTGGCTTCTCTCTGTTTATTCACTCAGTTGTGCTCAGGATTCAGCAAGGAGCAAGATGCATGTTGCTTGTGAAGACCAGAGAGTTGGTGGGGGGCAGGGTGTGGAGGGAGAGAGAAGCCAAGAGAAGGAAAAATCTCAAAGGAAGGCTGGCTCAAGAAGCCAGGACAGGACAGAGATGTGCCTGGAGGTGGGGGTGGGCGAGGGGGCGTGGGCAGAACCTGGGCAGATGTGAGGAGCAGGGGTGCCGAGGACCCTCCTGGGAGTGTGCCTGTGCAGGGGTGAGCAAGAGGGCCCAGATGCTGCTGGAGGGAGTCCAAGGACTTTTCCTTTCAGTGTGGAGACCAGAGCAGGGTTAGGGCCACAGGAATATGGAGAGAGAGATAAGAGGCCTGGAGGGAGAGCCCAGCAGAAGGCGTCGGCCACAGGCTAGGCAGGGCCCGTGGTGGGGGGACTTGTTTGGGGCCCTAAGAAGTCAAGGGCGCTTCCCAGCTGAAGGCCCCAACTGCCTTGGGAAGAGGAGCTTGTTGGGGACCAGCCAGTGGGTGAGGGCCTGGAGTCGGGGGCCCAAGGAGAGGACCAGATGGCCCTGGCGAGGCCTCCCCGTCACCAGGTGACTGCTCACTCAGAGCCAGTGCTGGGCTGAGCGTTTACGTGGACATTCTCGTTTCATCCACACAGCCACCCAGTGATGAGGCAGGAGCATTATGCCCATTTAACAGAGGAGGAAAGTGAGGTTAGAGAGGATGGGAGTTTGCCTGAAGCCACACAGCTGAGGAGCCAGTCAAGGGTAGTGGTGGGATTTGATGTCCAGAGGCCAGGCCTTTGGCAGGGCTCACGTCGCCCAGGACAGAATCCTGTGAGACCCCGCCCCTCTGTGCTGGGCTCGACACCACTTGCTCTGTCTTTCCTTCTCTCCTAGCCTGTGTTCATCTGGGGCGGGTGCTGGGGTCTTGCAAGGAATCAGGTTCAGGTTCACCCCAGGGGCTCGCTGCGCTCTTCTGCTGTGGGCGTGCGTCACCGGGGTGGCTTCGCTGCCCACTGTGGCCCTGCCCGCTGCCGAGGTCTGCTCTCTGTCATGCTGAGTGCTCCAGGACACCCTTCCAACCAAGTGGCTGGGCCTGGGGCCACCAGATTCACTGAGATCCAAACAGAGAGACGGTGAGAGAAGCTGGCCCTCCAGAAACAGGTCCAGTGTCACCCCATTTACCTCACCCCGTCCCCAGCATCCAGGGCCCTTCAGTTTCTCCTCCCAACAAATCGCGTTCATCCTTCCAGTCCTGCACGAGGACATCCAAGGGCTCGGCCTCACCGGCTGGGGGGTGAGATGTGGGGAAGAGGACACAGGAATCTTGGGTGTTCGGTGCTGTGCCTAGCTGGAGAGGCTCGGGGTAGGTGTTGGGCTGGGTGAGGGGCAAGGGAGGACAGCCGGAACCCCCATGGGCCAGGACCAAGCCAGGGCCCCACCCCCAATTCCAGGACGAGACCCCTGAGCCAGCAGAGATTCTGTGCAGATCAGGAAGCCCTCACTCCACCCACGACGCACTGATTGAAAGATTGGTGTTTTCTTTTAAATGCAGCTTTCTAAAAGTATTTTTTTTTTTTTTAAATTTTTTTTCAACGTTTTTTATTTATTTTTGGGACAGAGAGAGACAGAGCATGAACGGGGGAGGGGCAGAGAGAGAGGGAGACACAGAATCGGAAACAGGCTCCAGGCTCCGAGCCATCGGCCCAGAGCCTGACGCGGGGCTCGAACTCACGGACCGTGAGATCGTGACCTGGCTGAAGTCGGACGCTTAACCGACTGCGCCACCCAGGCGCCCCTAAAAGTATTTTTTAAATGTGTATTTATTTTTGAGAGTGGAGGAGGGGCAGAGAGAGAAGGAGACACAGAATCCGAAGCAGGCTCCAGGCTCTGAGCTGCCAGCACAGAACCCAACGTGGGGCTCGAACTCGTGAACCGTGAGATCATGACCTGAACCGAAGTCGGACGCTTAACTGACTGAGCCACCCAGAGGCCCCAAGATTGGCATTTTCTGGCAGGATGTTTGTTGTTTATTAATGTGTGAGAATTGTCTAGAAGCCAGCAGTTGTGGTGGGTGAGGGGGTGGTCGGGATAGCGCCAGCCTCCCTGGGCGTCAGTAACCACATCTGTAAGAGAGGAGGGTTCTAGGGCGTTGTACCTGAGCATCCTGTCCCCAGGATGGACGCGGCATGCCGGCCGCAGTTTCAGGGCTGCAGGCCATCTGCCCAGAACTGGGTTGGGAGGGGTGATCGGAGTCCGGGGAAGGTGAGCTGTTCTGGAGACCCCGGGACTCTGGATGCAGTGTGGCTGCTGGCTATTTCCAGACCCCCTTTGTCAGCCCCCTTTGCAATGCAATCTCTGAATTGCATTCAAGATCGGCTTCCATGGTTAGCAGTGTGCCAGGAGGCAAAGTGGGGGCCACATCCCAGATCGGGAAGTTGTCCATGTGAAGGTGTGAGGGGCAGGGCCTGTTTCAGGAAGAGTGACAGGTTTAATGGGGGTAGAGGGGAATGTGGTTCAAGGGAGACAGGGTGCCATTTGACTTTGGAGTGGTAAACTGAGGCCAGGTCATGAGAGGCCTTGAATGTGGGATGTCAGTAAAGCAGTAGTATCCAACCCCGATGGTCAGGCTAGCCTGTGCCCTGGCATCACACTTGGTTCTGGAAGCCCCAGACCACAGTGCCCCTGGCCACCTCCAGAGAGCTGGCCGGTTTGGGCCCAGGCTTGGCAGTGTGACTGTTTTTATAGCTTCCAGGTGAGTGTGATGCTTGTTTGGGATGGAAATCAGGACAGTGGGGAAGGGATCTTTATTGGACTGTGCCCTGGGCAGACTATGCCAGGACGTCTGGCCTCTCCAGTCCCCATATTCCACGGTGGCCCCAGACCTCGACCACTTGGCCCATTGACCAGCCTGTTATCAATTTTCTAGAGTAATGATTAGCTTCTATTTTTGAATCAAAAAAGTTATGAAAGTAATGCACACAATACCTATGAAACTTTAGGGGAAAACAACAAATAGAATAAAAATTATTCATAGTCCCATCACCCAGGAACCAGCACCATTTAAAATAGGAACATATATCTTCCAGGAATATAAATTTTGATTTGTTCAGCAAATGTTTATTAAGCCCCAACTTTGTGCCCAACGGTGAGATGAAGTAATGAATAAGCCAGATACATACAACACACACACACACACACACACACACACACACACACACACTCTTTTTTAAAAAGACGGTATCATGTTATTTGTGCTTTAGTAAACTGATAATTTTTGACAGCTTTCTCGTGAAAATGCACACACACATATTTGGCATAGCTTTCTCATTTTATTTTTGTATATTAAAAAAAATCACAAGATAAAAAATTTGGAAGTACAAATGGCTTATATCCCACCCCCCACAACAATCCACTGTTAACAATTTGGGGGACATCTTTTTAGAACGTTTGTGCCTATACATGTATGCGTGTGTGTATACATATACATTTACATATACATATACATACACATTTTTTCACAACTACAAACACCCTATATACACTGCTTGGCATTTACTTTTCATGTTTAACGATAGTCTTGTAGGTGGTTCCGTATCAGCACACAAAGGTCTCCCTCATTCTTTTTAATGCTGCTTAGGATGCATGTGTAACTATTTAGCCTTTTCTCTAAACTTTGAGTTTGTATCTGATTTTTCACTATTTATAAACAGTGCTTCACTGAACACTCTTGTGCATGGAGCTTGTCTGTTTCTTCATGATAAAGTCCTAGAAGGCCAGTTAATTAGTGTATGTTGCCTCCTCTAGAAGGCTGCACCAGTCGACTCTCCCACCAGCTGTGCATGAGACTGTCTCTTTCCCTGCATCATCATCAGCACTGGGTGTTATTATTCTTTTGAATTTTAACCAATCTGACGAGCAAAACCTGCTATCTCAATGTTATATTGATTTGCTGTTTTTGAGCATGGCTGAGGTTGGCACTTTTTCTTACATACACAGACCATTTTAATTTCTTTTTATGTGAATTGTTTCTATCATATGTTTGGATTTGTAAGAGATTCTTATATGTAAGTTTGTTTACTTCTTTCTGTTATATATGTAGCAAATATTTTATAATTTTATGTAGCTAAATATAGCAATTTAAAAAAAGTTTTTCGGTCTTTGGGTCATATTGGAAAGATCTCCCCCACACTCAAGATTATGAAAATGCTCGGGGCGCCTGGGTGGCTCAGTCGGTTGGGCGTCCGACTTCGGCTCAGGTCATGGTCTCGCGGTCCGTGAGTTCGAGCCCCGCGTCAGGCTCTGTGCTGACAGCTCGGAGCCTGGAGCCTGTTTCAGATTCTGTGTCTCCCTCTCTCTGACCTTCCCCTATTCATGCCTGTCTCTCTCTGTCTCAAAAATGAATAAACGTTAAAAAAAAGATTATAAAAATGCTCAGCAATATTTTCTTCTGGTAATTAAATAAGTTCTTTTCTAAAGTAAGTCTTAAATCCTTAGTAAATCTGGGATTTATTTTCATGGAAGGTAGGAATTGAATTTATTTTTTTCCCAATAGTTCCCTAATGTTTTCACTTATTTATTAAAAGTTCCATTATTTCCTTACGGATTTGAATTATATATTTCACTGTGTTTACTTCTCATTGTTTTTGGATCAGTCTCATTGACATGCTTGTCTCTTCCTCTGCCAGTGTCTTCTTGGTTTATTTTCTTTTATTAAAAATTTTTTTTTGTTTATTTTTGAGAGAGAGAGAGAGAGCGCAAGTGAGCATGAGCTGGGGGAGTGGCAGAGAGAGAGAGGAAAGAGAGAATGCCTAGCAGGCTCTGCGCTGTCGGCACGGAGCCTAATGCAGGGCTCAAACTCACAAACCATGAGATCATGACCTGAGCCTAAATCAAGAGGAGGATGCTTAACTGACTGAGCCACCCAGGTGCACCCTGACTTATTTACTATAGTTTTACAATATATTTTGTTATTGTATAAGCAAACCTTCCTCATAAATCTTTCTTTCAAAAAATGTTTGGTAATTCTAATACATTTGTAGTTCCAGATTTATTTAATTAAAAAAATTCCTGATTTTTGTTTGTATATGGGTTAAATTCATAGATTACTTTGGAGAAGATAAGCATTTTGTAGATTTTTATGATAAACAATCTTCCCATCCAGTTATTCAAGAGTACTATGTCCCTTGATAAAGGTTTTTAGTTTTATTTGTATAGGTCTTATACATTTCTGGTTATATTTATTTGTAGCCATTTGCTACTTTTTATGGCTTCTATAAATGGGATTTTTTTCCATGATATTTTCTAACTGCTTGTCACTGAAATATAGAAAGCTATTTCTGCTTATCTAACCACTTGCTATTTTACCAAACTCTGTTTTTAGTTCTAATAATTTTTTATTTAAGCGTCGAATTTATAGCAAACAGCATCTTCATTTGAAAATGGTGATACTGGGGCATCTAGGTGGCTCAGTTGGTTGAGTGTCTGACTTGATTTTAGCTCAGGTCATGATCTCAGGGTTGTGGGGTTGAGCCCCATGTTGGACTCTGCACTGAGCATGGAGCCTGCCTCGGATTCTCTCTTTTCTCCCTCTGCCCCTCTCCCCTGCTTGGCTTTCTCTAAAATAAAAAAAAAACATTTTTTTTAATTAAAAAAAAATGGTCATACTTTCTTTCCCAGTATTTATATTTCCCACTAGCTCCCTGGCAGGTCATGATTATTTGGAGTGGATGGTTTAAATCTGTGGTCTGGGAATCACGAATAACTTCAGGTGAGGATTAGTAAGCTGAGTACCACTTTCAACACCTGGGGGTGACCATGAAGAGAAGGGTGAGTGTGTCTGTGTCATGAAGACAAAAGGAGGAAGACTCCTGAGCCAGGATGATGTCACAGATGCATCCTTGCCAGCAACCTGGTGTTTCATTTTCAAGCATGAAGTCTCCACAATATTTAAATTGAGAATGGGCATTGAATGTAATGGACACTGTAAGTAGCTTTTCCTCAGGTTGACCATCCAATCTTGGATGTGCATTCCTAGAATAAATGCTATTTGATCATGGTGTATTATACTTTTAATGTTCTAGATTCTCTTTGAGAGTGTTGGATTTCATATTTCCCCATCAATATTTCAAAAGTGTTTTAAGTTCATTTATTTTTGAGAGAGAGAGAGAGAGAGAGAAAGCATGAGTGAGGGAGGGGCAGAGTGAAAGAGGGAGAGAGTTAGACCCTCAAGCAGGCTCTGCACCTACCATGAACCACGAGATTATGACCTAAGCCAAAGTCAGACACTTAACTGACTGAGCCACCCAGGTGCCGTTCCCCATCAACATTTCAGATGACATTGATCCATAGGGCTTATGTGCTGTCTTTGTTGGATTGTGGTATCCGATTAGTATTAGCTTCACAGGATTATAAGTGAAACTTTCCATCTTTTCCTATTCTCCGGAAGGTATTAATTGCATGTGAAGTATCTATTCTTTGTGAAAGCTCATAAAGCCATCTGGGCCTGGTGCCATTTTAGGGTCATCTTTCCAGAACTGAAATTTGGCTAGTCCACATGCTTTCAACAGCTTCTCATTGCTTACAGGATAAAGTACAAATTCTTTAGCCTATGCAGTATGATTTAACTTTGCATCAGCTGTCACCATTCCCCCTCCCTCTCTTCAACTCTGGCCATACCTACCTTCTGGAAGTTCTCCAGACCCTAGAGTGGGAGACTTAAGAGGGTAGAAACATGTTTGTTTGTTCAGTGCAAGATCTCTGACAGCCTGTAGAAGATTCCTTTTATTTTTTTAGATGTTTATTTGAGAGAGAGAGAGAGAGAGAGAGAGAGAGAGAGAGAGAGAGAGAGAACAAACATGGAGGAGGCGCAGAGAGAAAAGGAGAGAGAATCCCAAGCAGGCTCCTCACTCTCAGAGCAGTGGGGCTCAATCTCATGAACCACGAGATCACGACCTGAGCTGAAATCAATTGTGGGATGCTTAACTGACTGACTGAGCCACCCAGGTGCTCCGAAGCTTCCCTTTAAAAGGTATTCTTTGGGGCGCCTGGGTGGCTCAGTCGGTTGAGCGTCCGACTTCAGCTCCGGTCACGATCTCGCGGTCCGTGAGTTCGAGCCCCGCGTCGGGCTCTGGGTTGATGGCTCAGAGCCTGGAGCCTACTTCTGATTCGTGTCTCCCTCTCTCTCTGGCCCTCCCCCATTCATGCTCTGTCTCTCTCTGTCTCAAAAATAAATAAACGTTAAAAAAAATTTTTTAAAAGGTATTCTTTGAGTTTTTGCTGAATGGTATTCACTCTGTTAATATTGTTGTATCTTTTAGTTTATGTCAACACATGTTCACTAAGTATCTCCTTTGGGCTTGGTTGTATGCTGGCCCTGTGGTGAAAGAATCCCAGGCCCTGTACTTAATTAAGTTGCTGTTTGGCTGTTGGGGAAACAGGTGAGGAGAGAGACCTTATAAACAGTGAGGTAACTGCAGTGAGGGGGATATGAATGGGCATCAGGAGAAGATGGGAAAGGGCTACCTGATCCAACCCAGGGAGAGAAATCAAAGAGGCTTCCTGGAGGAGGTGGCCCTGGATTTAGACTTACCTTGATAAGGAGAAGTGGGGACCGGCCATTCCAGGCTGACAGGATACCGTGAGCCAAGGTACAGAAGGAGGAGCGAGCATAGCCCCCGTCGTCTCCTCAGGACACCTGAACTTGCCTCCTAATGCGTCCTGTGACTCTCCTGCTGAAAATCTGCTAATGGCTTCTTAGCTTACTCTGGATGAATTCCAAGTCCTTGGCCCAAACAAGGCCTGATGTGATATGAGCCCTGTGTTTCTCTGAATTTACCTGATCACTCTATTCTAACCATTGCTGTTCCTTGCATAGCCCTAATGGTCCCGACCCAGGGCCTTTGCACTTTCTCCTGGTCTCTGCCCAAATGTCACCAATTGGCGAGACTGTCCTCTACCCCTATAGGAAATAACCCCTTCTATTACTCTCTGTTCTCATCCTGCTTTATTTTCCTCTATGCTAGCAAAGCCACCTGACAGCATACATACACATACATATGTACACATATGCACATATATATGCACACATATATATATATATGTGTGCGTATATATCCTAACACATACAATATATATATGATTTGACATTTTTTTTAATGTTTATTATTTTGAGAGAGAGACAGAGCATGAACAGGGGAGGGGCAGGGAGAGGGAGGGAGACAGAGAATCCGAAGTAGGCTCCAGGCTCTGAGCTGTTAGCGCAGAGCCCGAGGGGGCCCCAAACCCACAGACTTCGAGATTATGACCTGAGCCAAAGTTGGATGCTTAACTGACTGAGCCACCCAGGTGTCCCGATATATATATATATATATATATATATATATATATATATATATATATATATGATTTTTAACTTTTTTTTTTGTCTGCTAAAGTGCAAGTTTCAGACTTTGCCTTGTTCACTCTTATAGCCCCAGTACTCAACGCCATCCAGAAGAATGTGCTCAATAAATGTAAGTGGTTTGGCATCGCAGGAAGCAGAATGTACCGAGGGAGGAGGTGGGAGATGAGGACCTGTAGTTAGCAGCAGGAGGCTGGGGCAAGCCTTAGGTGATAGGGAGGAGCTTGGACCTTCTTCTGCAGGTGATTGGGTAATAGGGTTAGACTTATGCCCACTGGAAGGGTGTGGACTGGAGGGAGTGAGATCAGCAAACACTGATGGTGAGTTACCCCAGTGTAGGCAAGAGGTAGTGGTGAAGGGCTGGCGGTGGGGATTGGCAGACAGGGTGGAGGCAAGAGGGATGGCCTGGCCACTGGGGGGGCGAAGACGCCATTCACTGAGCTGGGGAGTCCCGGGGGTGGGTCAGAGATTCCATTCTGGACGTGTCAACTCCAAGGAGCTCCTGAGCATGCTAATGGAGGTGTCCAGGAAGCTGGGGCGAGGCGGGTCTGGAGCTCAGGAGACAGAACTGGGGTGGAGAGAGGTTTGGGGGGTGGCACATGGGGAGCATGACATGGTTGGCATTGTTGCCATGACCACCACTCATGATCTTCAAACCAACTTTTAACTGGGTGCCCAATAGGTACCAGGCCTGTGCTCAGGGCTCTAGTTAGATTCTTTATTGACTCTTCTCTAGAATCTGGTGGTATGTTTGTACACGTCTTACCAGCGGCTCTCTGGAGAACAAGTCAACCAACCCTGACTGGTACAGTTTGCCAATTTCCACGGTACAAAGTTTGACCCCGTGGCTGATTTCAAGCTACCAACATGATGTAACCAAACGTGGAGCTGGGAAGGGATGTTCAGTTACCACCATATGGTAGTTTTACAACACAGAGACAATGGACAGAGACAATGTCAAGAGCATCGGTGAGAGTAAAATGAAGTGAATTTATAGGAATCGATGGGTTTGGAGTATTTATTACCTTTGATTTTCATATCACTTATTTAATTGTAAGTTTATATAATTTAATTTCTTAAAAAAATTTTTTTTAATGTTTTTATTTATTTTTGAGACAGGGAGAGAGTGCAAGCGGGGGAGGGGCAGAGAGAGAGGGAGGCACAGAATCGGAAGCAGGCTCCAGGCTCTGAGCTGTCAGCACAGAGCCCGACGCGGGGCTCGAACTCACAGACTGAGAGATCATGACCTGAGCGGAAGTCGGATGCTTCACCGACTGAGCCACCCAGGTGCCCCTATATAATTTAATTTCTAACAGCAGCTGCTTTTAACAACCAGCTCACAAAATGAATTCCTGAAAATAAACAAGCAGCACTTCCAAGCTGGTATCGATCAATTCCAGCATCCCGCTGCTACGGTCCCATGATGTTGATGCTGTCATCAGGGAGGGGAAGTGAGGTCTGGTAAATGAGAGAGCTGGGTATCCTCGGGCAAGGGATTTCTTGTCCTTGAGCTTCAGTTTCTTCATCTGTAAAATGGGGACAATTACTGTATCTCCCAGGGTACTGTGGAAGCTCAATGAGCTAATGCTCATAAAGCACCCGGCATACGGTAAATGCTGGACAAGGGGAACAACTAGTGTGTTACAGTTCTTTTGATAGTAACAATGAACATGGACCCTGCCCTCAGGATATTCATGGTCTAGTGGACAGAGGGAGCCAATGATAAGACATACCCACATCCATAGGATTCTGACTCAGGCAGAAAAGGAAGGCTTCCTGGAGGAGGCTGCATTTGAACTGGGTCTGGCAGGTTTGAGAGAAGGTCGGGGGGTGCCCATGGGGATAAAGGGGAGGCATTCCTGGCTTATGGTTCACAACAAGCAGAGGATGGGCACAGGATGTGACAGATGAGGCTGGGGACAACAGAAGCGACATCGAATGCCGAGACAAAGTCTGAACTTTCCTCTGAGGGCAGTGGGGAGCCCCAGCGGCTGTTCAGCAGGACCTGAGAGGATCTGATTGGCCTTTTGGAACATCAGTGTGACTGCAATGGGGAGGAGGGGGGCCAGGAGGGGGCCGGAGTGGAGATGGCAAGGGGGGTGGGTTGGAACGAATAGAAGCTCACCCATCTGGGTTCCTTCTCTGTGCCTGGGTGGGGCTGGGTGTCCCACAGGCTCCCTTGACCCCTTCTCTCCCGTAGCTACTGGGGGCGGGGGAGCAGCAGGGTTCGCTCCCTCAACCGCTATCTTCCCCAGCCCTGCCCAGGCCCGGGTCCAGCTCCAGCAGCTAATCCTGGTCACCCTGGGTCCCAAGGCCGGGGCGGGGCAGCCGGGCAGCTGGCCTCAATTAGCCGGGGAGCCGGGTCTGGACAGTGTCATTAGGAGAAAACCAGAGCCCGGCCATAAACTCTAATGAATGCATTAATGGAAGGCTTGTGCGCCTCAAAGGGAAAAAAAAAAGCGGGTCTAAATAAAGTTATTAACACAGCCCACCTGTGTTCGGCTCTTGGCCTGTATTGTTCAAATAGCCCATTAACTCCTGAAGCATCCAGTCTTGAAAGTGAGCCCTGCCTCTCTGAAGCAGACGTTTAACTGCGTTCATATAATTCAATTAGATTCCGCAGTCATGGTCCAAAGGCATTCTCTGGGCTTTCATCTTGGTAATGGCCTGCAGGCCGGAGTGGGGAACAGGGGGTTAAAAAGAGGGGTTTGGAACCTGCCTTTTGGCCTGACTCACCCCATCACCTGGAGGGGCCTCCAAATGAGTTTCCTGGGGCCGAATGCATTCCTCATGCACC
Organism: Panthera onca; assembly: GCF_046562875.1. Classification (NCBI taxonomy): domain Eukaryota; kingdom Metazoa; phylum Chordata; class Mammalia; order Carnivora; family Felidae; genus Panthera; species Panthera onca. The sequence goes on along the minus strand of NC_138351.1, from coordinate 85,920,147 downwards.
CGGCTCTCAGATGGTCTTTGTCGCCTGGAATTCGAACCCAGACCCTTCTTGTGCGTTCTCTGTCCAGCCTCCAGGCCCTCGGCCCCCCGTTTGTCTCCATCCCCCTTGTCCAGCGGTCCAAGGACCCCGACTCCACTCAGCTGACCCTATTAATAAAGAGTTAAGAAAATTCATTAGGAAGTCGGCCTTTTATGGATTCCGTTAAAGCCTTCTTCCTACTTCTGTCACCGAAAAAGGATAAAAATCCTTTTATCACTGTACAACTTGTTAATGTTCCACCCCGGGAGCACTTCATCTGTAATAAACATCTTCACAAAATATGCATCCCCAGGGAGGAGCCGTTAATTTCCTCAAGGCCTCACACATGTAAGGGGTTTTATTGCCTGCAGGTGCTCCATGATATTGCGTGGGCTTCTAATAAACGTCCAGTAAACCGCAGGTAGCGCCTCGGAGAGGGATGGGCCCGTGCACCTGTCCACAAAGGGCCTCCACACGCCGCACCTCCACCTTCTGTCGCCCAGCCCTGGCACAGCCAGCTTCGGAGACGAGCCTGCCCCTCGGGACGCCCGCAGGTAAGTTCTTACGGCTCTAAACTCCATCCAACCCACTTGCAGAGCCTGGGGGGAGCCAGGGACTCGCTGCCATTTGACGCCGGGAAAATTCCGCCCTGGAACTGACACACCTTGGCAGGAATGGCAAACACACACAGACATTGAAGGCATGTGTTCTGGTTTATTTCTTGGTTTCCCTTCCTTGGTTGCTGTGGGGGAGCCACCCCCAGTAGGATCTGTTGCGGACATGTGATTATCGACAAATTTGACTTCCCATTTTCTTAATAACTGAGATGGAGGGAAAAGAGAGCTTGTCTCTCTTAAGTGCGATTCGTACGAAATGTGTTTTGCATATCTTCGGGGCAACTTTGGGGGGATGTTAAAAATAATTGCTAGAAAAATACGTTGCGGCTCAGTCACTAGAAAAAAAGATTACTTAAGGAGCAGTTTCATCGGCATTCCGCGAAGTAATTAGAAGTTCGCATTTAATAAATAGCGTTCTAGTCTCCGGGATCCTTTCCAAGTTGTGATCACCAAATTAATCGTGAGGTATGTGCTGGGTGCAGAGCTGTGCCTGCAGATGCGACGGCATGTAGCGGGGGAGCTGGGGACGTTGCCAGTGGCTCTTTCCTAACCTCGACGAGAGCTGGAGAGCAAACCCCAAGCTCCTGGCTCCCAAGCCTCACAGAGGCCCCAGGGAGACGGTGCGGGTAGGGCGTGGCTCTGCAGCCCCTTCCAGGACGAACCACCCCTGAGGACCAGAGGGCTCATTCCTAAATCCGACAGCTTATGCCGCTTCTGGACCCTGAACAACTGGCGTTTCTGGGACCCTTATATAGTGTTGGGTCTCCCGAGGGACATGAACCCGAGGTCCGTACGGAGGCCAGAAACTCTGTGAGCTTTTTTTGTTCAAGTCTGTAAATGCTGAGCATTGGAGTTCAGCAGCACTGACCTTGCCAGCTCGGTGCCCATGCTGGCTTGGGGCACATACACTTCACCCCAAGGGAGGGAAGGGACAGGACCACCAGATTCAGCCATTCTCTGACCCTCAGGGCCTGTAGAGGCACCACACTGAGGCCACGGAAACTTTTGGAAAGGGGAGATTCCTCAAGTCTTTCTGGGAGCACTGAGGTGGGAAAGCTAACTCCACTGTGTTTGCAGACCCCTGCTTCCCAGCCAGGGGTGGCAGCAGAATCCGACAGACCCGGAACCAAGGACTGTGAAGGGAGGCAGGGCTGGGCCTCTGGGACGTGCACGCTTCTGGTCTGGGATGACAAATAATGATACTGTCGCTGCTCACAGCACCCAGCAACGACACACATCCTAACATTTCTGAGCTCTTGCTGTGGGGGCAGGGCCAAGAACGTTGCAGGTTTATCTCCAGAATTTCCTAACTGCTCCTTGATAGGTGAGGAAGCTCAGGTTTGAGAGGCAAGGTTACTGGCCCCAAATCACCCAACAGAGGAAGAGGAGTTCAGGATGGCCTGGAACAGAAGCAAAGGGCTCTACCCATATGCCCTGCTGGTGTCCTCCCACCAAACCTTCGAGGGAGATCATAGGGTCCCCAATTTCTAGACGAAAACATTTGGCTCACCTGGCAGTGGGAGAACCTGGCATGGCCCTGACCTCTGCCTCCTTCCCCTAGACACAGCTGCCCCTCCACCCCCCCCCCAACTTCTCTGGGCTGGGAGGAGAGCGGGGGTCATTCACCCCCTGACCCAGCCCTAGCCGGTCAGCCTGGCCTGGCCCAGCAGAAGCCATAGGAGGGCTAAGGAGCCTGGAGGGGCATCAGAGGCCGCACTGGACATGATGAAAGCCCTGGGGCTCGGGACCCAGCCAAAAGGTTAGAGGAAGCGGGATTATTCCGCCCGGGGAGCGGAAGGCCCAGGGGGCAGGGGCCCTGGCTAATGGAGAGCACCAGATGCTGACCAGCTGTTCTCTGTCCCCCTGGAGGCTCAGCAGGACCAGAAGAGCTTCTACAGCAGGAGGGAATTAGGGGGGATAGGAGAAAGAACTGGCTGAGGGAATAGTTGGACCGAAGGGAGGGCAGTCCTCTGAGGCGCTGTCAGAAGAAAGAGGACAGCAGCTCCTAAGTGGGGCCTGGGGCCAGAGAGAGCGAGAATGTGGAAGGTTGGCCTTGAAGAACCGTACCCTCTTCCCCTACGGACATGATTTGCATTGATCACCTCAGCAGGGCTGGCATTCTCCGATCGCAAGCCTCCAACAGGAGCCTCTGAGGTCACTTCCCAAAGCTCACTGAGCAGTGAGGGGTCTGGGGGAACCCCACATCTTGAAGGCCTGGACCCACGTAGGCCAGGGACCGCCAGACCCAGAAGTCAAGAACTTCAGCTGTCAAAACCCCTAAACTGTCATGATTGCACCCCCCCCCCCCCCAATTCCCACAGTTTATCAAAATAAAACCGCACCGAACTGTGAAGTGTTAGGAAGGCCTACAAAGTGCCAGGTCTCCCCACAATGAGTACATTGGCGCTTTAAAACAGTTCAGCTAAAATTCCCAGGTGTCCATGTTCAGCTGGTGCCCTAAGCAAAGGCTTTGTCTTCTCACTGGGTGATCAGCAGCCTGGTGCTTCCTCCCTCTGATCAGGGACACGGGGGCTTGTGTAGGGAGGGCTAGGCGAGATGCTACCAAGCCCCCTGAGGGCTGGCTTGAGCTAGTAGCTTCCTTCCTGCAAACCTCAGACCTCACGCCAACCCCCAACTCCTGGATGAGAAAACCGGGATACTGAGACAGGTCCGTGGGAGTCACACAGCAGGATGATGGCAGCCAAGCATTGTTCCCGACGCAACCCTAAACGGTGTTTTCTGGATGGACGCAATTCTGCTTCTGGGTGGGAAAACTCGGATGTCTCTGCTCTGCTTCCTGTATCCCACTTGGAACCCAGGGCTGGGGTTGTTAGATGAAATAGAGTGCTCTTTGCAAATGGGATTTCGGAAAACGAGGAATGATTTTTTAGTATAAGTGTGTCCAATGTAATATTTGGGACACATTTATACTAAAAAAATTTCTAATTTATCTGAAATACTAATTGGTGCTTTTTTTTTTTTTTTTTTTTTGGTATGTATTTGCATCTTGTTAAATCTGACAACTCTAGGGCCCTTTCCCCAGCTTGGGGTGCCTGTTCCCTCCTAGGCAGAACCTTCCAGGGCCTTTTAAGGCAGCAGGAACCCGGGTTAGAAGCACTTGCTGTTACCATTTGGAAACGCCAGAGACCGTAATCACCCCTTTACTGTTGCAAAGAGTAGAAAATGCATTTCCGTGTGCTATTTTTCTTTCAGTATATGTTTTTGTAGGGGGCTTCTTCACAATGAAAATTACTTGGGAAACGAGTCATTTTTGAGTTCGTTGTTTGTAGAGAACGCGGCAGTGCCGACAGGCTGCCTCTGTGATTTCTGGGTCCTCTGTGAGAATATGGAAAACAGCTGCCTTAAGGGAAACTTTTCCCTCTGATGCTCTGGGAGTTCATCTCCTTGATTAAAAATCTGCTGGGACACAGGTGGATTTTTAAGGGATAATATGGAAGGTAAGAAAAGGGTAAAGTACCACCACAAGTTCTTGGGGCAGCTCTTAGGATGTGATTCCTTGAGTCCAATGGTATTTCATTTTTCAAATTATTGAGGGCTTTTTCAAAAAATTATTTCCAGGAGGGCCATTGTATTGGCATATAAATAGATTTAGGTCTGTCTTTTTCTTTCTCCCTTTCTCTTAACCTAAGACAAAGATGTTAAAGACAAATTATTTGAACTAAGCAGTCGGGGAAAAAAAATATTTGCAGAGTCCAGAAAGACCGACAGACCTGAAAAGAAGAAATAGTGAAAAAGTAAAAGAAATACGTGCTAGGAAAAGTCTTCATGTTTTCTTTAAAATTTTTTAGTATTTGACTTTATACCTCGGCATGCTATCCTAATCACATTTAGGTTCAAATTGCCATAACTAAAACTTCAAATCCTGATGACTTTTTCTCACTTTTCCAAAATATTTGATGGCTTTTCCCCTTTTTAACCTCTTTCTGGACAAGAAGAAATATCCCGATGTGGGAAAATAACATGTTGAGTGTATTCCGTGTCTGTATCTTAAGATGGCAAAACTATGCAAAGACCAAATCCTAGCCCAAATTCACACCAGAATGAGGGCAGAGGAGTTTACCAGCGTTCAGCCAAGTCTGAATAATGGAGAGTCCTTCATCACTGAGTGAATGTGGCAGCCAGGCTCTAAGGGACCCAAACCTCAGCCTTTACCCCCTTTCTATCTTCCATCCATCTTCTTTCCTCTAGGAGCATAGACTGCAGATCAGAACCTTGGCCCCCAGCCTGGAGCCTGGAGGTGCAGCTTGATGTCAATTACGGCCCAATTCCAGAGGTGCCATCAAAGAGTTAACTAGGATGTCCCAGTGCGCAAATGTGGGATAATTGGGAAACAAATTCTACAAACATCCTGAAAGGGGCAAAAGACCTTTGATCTTTCCATAGAAAGGCAGACATTACAGACGTTACTGCTTTTTGGGGCCTGCACACATCTCCTACCAGGTTAGAGGATGGCATCTTTCTGAGAAATCAGCCGACACCTAATTCCATCGTACCTTAATTATCCTAACTGGTTTCGTATGTCTCAGGGCATTTTCCCCAAAGATTAGAGGAGAAAGAGGGACTGACAAAATAATTAAATATGCAATTTGCCAAGCGTGGGCAATATGGCTTTGAAATCACCTTTTCAGGAAGTTTTACCGCTTGTTCATGGACATGTATATTGCAGGCTTCAGACTTTTATTTAAGCTCTTTTGATTGCCTTAATGGATTAATACCTGAGTGCCATCAGCGAGGGGCTGAGACCCAAGGCTGTTTCCAATTTTGCAAATATTGCGCCTGCTTCCTCTGGTGTTATGACAAAAGTATCTAGAATTTGCCTTCTCACTTAAAGCAACATGCGGATCCCCTCCAATAATTGCCCGATGTCAGAATCTGCGTCTCACAAGTGGAGTCATCGATTACAGGAAACTTCCATGGTGCCAGGGGCCTGGGCTATGGGCGGCAGCGTTGGCAGGACTGGGCAGGCCCGTGTTGCGTGGCCTGGATCTATTTTGGGGGGGGGGGGGGCATTCCCAAAACGAGCCCGTGTCTCCGGACGGCACGACGCCTCTCAAACTAAGGCCCCGGCAGCGTCCAGGGGTGCGGAGGAACGTATTACTGTCCCTGCTTATGCCTCCTGACGTGGGTAAGAAACATTCCACAGGAAAGGGGCGGGGGAGGTGCTCTTCGGGATTTGGAGAAGAATCTCGGCTTAGACTGCAGCATCGGAGGGAGGCATCCGGAAACCAGAGCCGGGAGTTTGCTGTGGGGGAATAGTTTGCATTCTGTACTCATGATGGGGGAGCTGCAGCAGAAGGAACTGGCCAGAGAGCTGGCATGGTTCCCATCTCTTGGCCGAGCTGGGTGTCTCAGGGCGGCGTCCTGAGGCCTGTTCCAAGGACATGCGGGCAAAACCTCCCCGGGGAGGTTTTGCCAGGTCTGGGACCTCTGGGGGTGTCCCGGGGGTCGGAGACGGGGCTGCTGGGACACGCACGGAGCCGGTGCTGATGGGGGCGAAACCCGAGAAGAGAAAAACAGCCAAAAGGCACTAAAGGAAGAAGACACGCACACCCATACGCGCCCACGCAACCCATACGCGCCCACGCACACCCATACGCGCCCACGCACACGGCGCTCGCCTTTGAAGGCCCAGGGACGGTCCTAATTGTCCCGGGACGCGCGGCAGCCAGGTCATTTCAACGTTCCCAGAACTCTCTAATGAGGCTGTGGCCTCTCCCGGTGGGGACGCTGCTCCCTGGAATCAGCTTTGATAAAGCGGACGGACCGTCTGGGACGAGTTACCAGGTTTTCCTTTTGAACCCTGCAGTGGTTTTGCTCTTTCGTGGCAAACAGCGAGGCCGAAGTCTCTGGCCTGCGTCCTCGGGGTGGGGGGGGGGACACGGGCCATCCTAGCTCCTGGTCGGGGTGGGGGGGTGGAGGGAGATGGCAGCCCCTGGACTGGGAATGCTGACCTCGGACACAGGCAGTGGGTGAGGAGGGGGCTTTGGATGCAGTGTTGAGACCTACTTGTCATCACGCTGTGTCTCCCGGCCCTGGGGATCAGCGTTGTGTAAAGTGCATCTCTGCAAACCCCAGCAGCCACAGAGCTCGCTGGCGTGGGGAGCGCACACGGCCGGCGGCCGCGATAATAATGCTCACCCCTCATTGAGCGCTCACTCTGGGCCAGGCACTGTGCCAGGTCTTTTGACAAGGACCACTGACTACAGTAGCAGTGTTGTGCCCCTTTCACAGAAGAGCAAAGGGAGGCTCCGGGAGCTAGGTGGCTTGCTGCTGGTCGGGGTCAGCACAGGACTGAATCTGTTATCCCCGAGCCCTGACTGCCCTGGGCAGCATCTCTGGAAGGGAAGGGAGCATTGAACCTGGCACCCTAGGTTCTTCTTGGCTGCCTGCTGGCCACCCGGGGCCCCAGGAGGCCCACCCCCAGCCCAGCGTGCTTGTCTGTGATCTCTAATGGTTACAAAATACACCCTCTTAGGTGGTTCCTCCTTGTCAGGGAGGCCCCCCTCCTCTTCCGGTCCCCCTTACTGGCTGGCAGACGTTGAGTGGCCAGAGGAAGGCTGTCCCACCCCAGGGCCTTTGCATGGGAGAGTGCTTGGTTTCAGAGGCTGCTCTGGGGAGGCTCACCTGGATCCCCAGTTCTGACCAGGTCACATCTGTCACTGATCTAGCGGCTGGTCTGACACCACCCCTATCTTCTGGCCTCACCTGTTTTTCTCCTCCCCTGATCCCAGCTGTCTGCTCTTTAGGCGTTCCGGTCGAGACTCCTCGGGCCTGCCGCCTGCTTACCTTCCACGGCAGCTGCTCAGAAAGACGGGCAGCAGGTGTACCCGATGCCCACCCTCCCGGCCCCTCACCACCGTCTGTGGTCAGCTGTGAGGAAGGCCCTCAACTTTATTGTAACTTGTGAAAAGAGAACTTCAGTCGTAAGCTTTAGTTCATTCCATCAGGCACCCGGTTTGTGCCGGGCTCTGGGCCGGAGACCGCGGCGAGTGAGGTGGGTGTGGTGCCTGCGCTCGTAGAGGGGTTTCTGAGTCCGATGAGCAACAGGTTCTGTGCCACACACTTCACAGACGATGGGGACAGCCCAGAGTGTGGCCACGCCGCGGGGAGAGAAAACTGTGGACATTACCTCATACTTGGTGTCCGATGACAGCCCTGGCCATCGTCCTTATGAGTTCCTAGGCATGGTGTATGATGGGAGAGTCCCCCTGCTGCGGCTTCAGGCTCCCATCTGAACCACCTCTTTGGGCGGCTCTCGGGCAGGGCCACGTGACGCCTCCATTACAAGATGGAAGGTTGGGCATACCTGCTCGTCTGCCTGGCAGAATGTTCTTTTCGTGTCCCGTCATTGACCTTTGGGTCACATTTGTGGGAAGTGAGTGCAGCGGGACATAGTAAAGGGAGAGGCATGAAGAAAGCGAAGGATTTTCCCCCAGACTTTTTATTACGAAAACACCCAAACACATAGAAGAGTTGAAAGAGGAGTATACAGATGCCCGTATACCGGCCTTCTGGATTCACCACATGTAAACATTTTGCCGTACTTGCCTCGTCTGGGATCCATAGATCTACAAGTATTTTTTGCTCTGACTCTGAAAGTAAGTTTCCTGTGTTAGCCCTAAATATTTCCAGTGTGCATCTTCTGAGATGACAGTAGTTTCCTCTGTAACCGGAACACCCTTCCCGTTTGATGAAAATTAGTGGTAGTTTGAGAGGGTGGGATTTTCATAATTAGACATAAGGACCGTATGGTACCTCAGAAGAACAAAAGGCATGGCAGAACAGGATTATTTCAAAAGCTTCCTTTGATTTCGATCCCGTTTGGGGCAGCTAGGAGGAGGGTGGAATGATGTGCGGTGACAGAGGCAGTGAGCTCTCAGAGAGCGGACTGCTGGCACACAGTAGGCGCTTGGGAGCGATTTGATTGACTGCCTCGGAGGCCACCGCGCCTCCCATCCCAGGCCCTTCCCCCAGATCGCAGAGGAGGCTGTTCTGGCCCTGCCCCTGCTCAGAGGACAGAGGCATGTGAGGACAGTAGGGGCTTGGCAGGCAGACTGGTGCTGGGTTTGAATCTTTGTGAGACCTGGGCTGACTGGGGTACCCCCAGATCCCCAGCTCCCCTCCGGGCCGTCAAAGCGGGGCTGGGGTGGGGGTGAGATGGGGTGTCTTCCTGGGCGCTGTGTGGCCCCTCCGAAGGGGAGCATTGTAATGTGCATCTGTGAAAGTGATCATCTACTTGCGTACGTGACTGAGTAGCTGTGGGATGTTAGAAATAGGGTTTTGGTACAACGGGACGGTATTGAGCTTTAAAGAGGCAGGAGTTCTGGTGCATGCCCTAACACGTTTGAACCTGAAGGACAGCGAGCGAAATAAGCCAGTCACAAAAAGGCAGATGCTGTATGATGCCACATACAGGAGGTACCTAGAGAATTCAGATTGATTCGTAGACAAAAGCAGACTAGTGGTTGCTGGGGGGACGGGGGAGGGGGGGACACGGGGAGTTGTTTAATGGGTATGGAATTTTAGTTTTGCAAGATGAAAAGAGTCCTGGAGACGGATGGTTGCACAACAACGTGAACGTACTTAAGGCCAGGGAACTGCACGCTTAACAATGGTTAGATGGTGAATTTTATATTGCGTGTGTTTTACCACAGGAAAGAAAAGTGGGGTTGGGAAAAGGAAAAGGGGTTGGAAAGGAAAGTGGGGGGGAAAGAAAAAGGATGTTGTCAGAGAAAGTCTAATGGAACCAGAGATACTTGGGAGTATCAGGCCCAAGACCTGTTTCTGGAAACGGTGCCTCATTGGAAGTGAATCTCACCAGCCAGGAATGAAAAACCGAGGCATTTTGTCAAAGGAAAGGACTTGATGAAAAATTGTTTTATGAAACCAGAATTTTGGCATGTTTTCACGTTTTGGTTTGTCAGAAGGCGGACTAATAAATGTTAAACATGTTGTTTATTATTATGTACGGTTGATTTCTTTATGATGACAATTTTATTTTCAAAGTCCGTCATAGAGCCGCGGGACGGGTGGGGGAAATCTAGAAGAGAAGGGCCGAGGGACAGTTTACAGTTTATTCCTGCAGGGCTATGGGGAGAGCACTTCTTATTAAAAGACCAAAAAAGAAGGAGGCAGCCCAGTCCCAAAGCCCGTGCCGTGCCTGCGCTGGGGGCCCCGGTTCGTGCGCTCCTGACGCCTGACCCCGATGGTCACCGCCGGCTCCTGCAGGCCCCGGCTTGCCAAGCCCTCCAGCCCGGCCGCTCCTGTGGTCTTTGTTCCTTCGGCGATATCCCGTATCAGAGCTGCTGGTTTGCGGTTCTAAGTGGAGGGTGCCGGGGCCAAGAGCCTGTGTGCCAGCCTTTCTTCCTGCGGGGGGAAGGACGGGCCCGGCAAACCAGCAGCAGCCACAGAAGCTGTCCTGAGGGGGAGAGGTTCCAATTACCCGAGTTTCCTTTACTCTCGCCTGGTCTTTACCGTCAGTGGCTGGAGAAGGAGTCAGAGTCCAGCCCCTCGTGAGCTGAGGGCAGAGGAACGGAACCTAAGAGGCCACTGAGGTCACGGGGCTAGTCCTGCCGGCTGGGCAGCGTACCTTCCCTCCAAAAGCCTCCGTTTCCTCAGCTGTGAAATCGGTCTCCGCTCTCAGAGCTGTGAGCTCTCCTTTTGTAGGTGCTCACCCTGGGCTGGGTGCTTCAGAGGCAGTATTCCACCCAGACCCCAGGACAGCCCTGTGTCCAGTTCTGCTCCCTATTTTCAGATGAGGAATCTGGGATCAGACAGGGAGTCCTGTTACCCAAATTGCCCAGTAGTGAACGTGGGGCTGGGCCGGGATCTGCAGTCTGTCTGCTTAAACCTGTGCGGGAAGTAGGGTGACTGCCCCGCCCTGGCTAGCTGAGGCTGGGTGCTTGGTATCCAGGTGGATGAGGTGGGTGACCTGGCACACGGCCTCAGGCTGAGGAGGAAGGGCAGGTTTTCACTGATGCAGGGAGCCCAGCTCCATGCAGGGCCCAAGGGTTGTGGCCAAATGGGGGCAGCTTTAGGCCCCCGAGGGTCTCTCCTTGCTCGCGCTAGGAGCCTTGGGCTTCTGGGTCTCTGCTCTTTGCCCAAGTCTGGGCAGCTGGTACAGGGACTGTCTGGATGAATCCCCACATCTGCTTGGGTGGTGGGGCCCTCTTTGGTGAGTTTTGGGCTGGGAAGCCGAAGTGGGGGGCAGCAGGTTTGGGGAGCCCTCCCGGGAAGAGAGGCACAGGATGCGCTGCCATCCAGAGGAGCTTCCACGCAGGTCCTGAGAGAAGGGCACAGAGACACTGTGGCCCTGGTCTGCTGTCACACAGCATTCTGGCAGAGGGCCACCTGCCCATCCCTTCCTGAGGTCACTGGGGAGGGGACTGAGGCTGGGGCCCGCGAATACTCCCACCTTGGACCGCCATATCCTCTGCTTCCTTTGGCGTGTTTCAGGGGCAGGGGTTGGGAGGGAGGAAGTGTGTCCCCCATACCCGTCCCCACAAAGGCCTTGTCAGCATTCTACTTTAACACCTGGGCCCGGGCCAGTGCGTTTGAACGCAGATATTGGTCAAGACAAACTGAGTGGGGCCAGTCAGGGGCTAGTTTGGGCTCTTTTCCCTAGATTTGGCCTAGAAACCCTTGCAGCCACCTTCTAGGGCCCTTGATCGCCACCCCTGCTGAAGAAAACCCTTTTAAGAAGGTCGAGGTGGGGGGATCTGAGTGTTGGACCAGGAGTGAAGTGCCCTGGCTCTGGCCGCTGGCAGAGGGGGAGCAGCCTCTGCTCCTTCTGACCCGAAGCTTCTTCAGCGGCTGGCTGGCGGGGCCTCCAGCAAGGCAGCCTGATCCTCCATAAAAGGATAAGGATCTCATTCTTCACTTTTTAAGCCGCACAAAAGCTGTATGCATAATTAATGTGCAATAAACGTGAGCGGCTGGAAATTAACTAAATGAAAAAAAATATATACTTAATTGTAAAAATTTAATTTTGCTTTTATTCTTTTCTTTCTTTCTCTCCCCCCACCCCCCTGCCCTTTTACAACTTGTTATATCTTGGAGCCCCTCAGATCTCACCGGAGATCATATTCTGAAAGAGTCGCCTCCTGACCTCTTGCCAGGGAGCCGTGGACAAGATTAGTTTTAAGCTGCAGCCCAGCTAGTTCCTTTCAGCAGAGGGTCTGAGTGTGCCCACGAGCGGGGTGCACTGTGTCACACGAAGGGATGTTGTAATCCTCCCCCAAGACCTTCCTTGGGGGACCTCTGTGCCTGATTTTAAGTGCTTTGGTAGATGCAATTTTGAGAGTTGCCTTTTGAAACTCGGAGAGAGCCCATCATGGTATTTAAAATTCCTAAACATGAATTCAGTGGTTAAAAAGCCAAAGGACTAAATGCATTTACATATATTCAAACAAAGTATTTGAAGCAATACCATCTAAGGCTTCTTTTCTTCCAATTTTTTAAAGGACGGGACCTTTTCTAGATGATAAGATTGGGTGGTAAAATTTCCCAGAGGAAAAATGTATTGACACATTCCTATTGTCACATCTCTTAATAACCCAAGGATTCAGCCTCTCAAAACAACCCATCCACTTGAAAGAATTTTTTTAATTATTTTTTTTTCAGAAAACACTCTATTAACAGATGCTTTAAAATATGATTTATTGCACACACATAACAATAACTTAAAATATCAGATCCTTGGAAGTAAATCACTGCTGATCCCATCTCCCTTATGTGCCAGCTGTTTTCCTGTTTTCTGCCGTCTCTCTCTGCCTGGTCTGTATCAGCAGATAATTTTAAAAGAGGCAGAAAAACCGGGAGAGGCGACCCAGAGGCATCTAGACCGTTGGGGCAACAATTGTGTCTTCAGAACATCCTTGTTTGTCCTGCACGGTGTGTACCTGGCCCTTCCCAAAGTCTTTTCAAACCGTAACCAACTCAGAGTGGCTCTTTGAGTCCCTCTGTTACCAGATTAATTTACAGCCAGGAGTCCGGTCAGTACGGTCGCTCGTGCTTGCTGCCACCTTTGCCTGGGGAACCTGGGCTTGTTTAAGGCCAATTGCCGTCATCCCAGGGATGCCCAGTCACCCGAGACCACCGGCAAGCCGTAAATAACCAGGTCTGTGGCTGCAGATATCTCTGGCCGGCCGGCCAGCCTCACCGGCTCCACTGCAGCCCAGCTGGCAAATCCGGCTGCCTTCGTGAACAGGTGGCCCAAGGGGGCTGAGGCCAGGCGGCAGGCCGGGACAGCCGGCTGGTTTTCGCAGCAGCCTTTAAGAACCAGTCTGTTTCCAGCCGGAGACACCCACCCAGCGCTCGGCTGGCCCTCAGTCACAGACCTCTGCATTTAAACAGGTTCTGACACTAAAAATCAAGGTCTGTCGGCTGTTGTCATAGGAATGCAATATCCTCTGGAGGTCCCCTTATTAAAAAACCAAGTCTTGCTGTTGCTGCCTGGGATAGATTTCTATCCCATTTGTATTGATCACAGGGAAATGTCTCATTCCCTGGCTGACAAATACAGTCAGCAGGGAGGGAGTTAGTGTTTGGTGGAAAACATTTGTTGCCACAGTGATTTGGGGGACCCTGAGCCCGTGGATGTGTTCCATGAGGTGGTGGTGGGTAATCGCTGTGATGTGGCATTACAGATGTGGGGATTACAGCCTTCCAGAACAATAGGGCCTGCGGGGGGCTTCAGAAATTATCCGGTATGGCAGCTTCATCTCGGAGACTTCAGGCCCAGGGAAGGGACTTGCCGAGCCCACATCACAGGGAAGTGGTGTTCCCAGGAATCTGTCCTACAGGTAATACTTAAGCACAGCGGTTTGTAGGTGCACAAGGTGGGAAACCACCTAAGCGTGCATCACAGGAAACCGGGGGGAAACCTATTAAGCAGAACCACGTTGAGTTACCATTTTTGCTGGTCACAACTGGCTGAATATGGACAATTTCATGGTTGAGTCTATTACGTCTATTGAATGGAATGGAATGCTGTCTCAGGAATGAGATGGTGAACTCCCCAAGACCCACTACGAGAGGAAAAAAGCAAGCTGCAGCGTGGTGTACCTGTTGTGCTCCATATGCGTTTTTTTAAAAAAGGATGTATGCACATACTTGCTGGGATAAGCCTCAACTCTGGAAGGGGACACTGGGAATTGCCCTCAGCGGCAGCCTTGGGGAGCGGAGCAGGGGGCGCTGAGGAAGGGAAAGCACGAGACTGACGTTTGCCTTCGTGTCCCCTATACCTTTTACGTTGTACCCTCTGTGTGTGTGTGGCAGATATAAAGTAAATTAAAACTCCAGGATAAACATGTCCGTGAAGCCCTCTTTACTAGGGGTTAAGAGCTCAGACTCTGGTCTGAGAATTCTGGGCTTCTGGTCCCTTCAGGCCTGAGAATTCTGAGCCTCAGTTTTCTCATCTGCCAAATGGGGGTACTGAGTGGCGTTTACTTCATGAAAGGGAAATGAAGATTTCCCGGAGACCTGAACGGGGAAGGCTCGGCACAGTGGCACAGAGAATCCAGTAAATGCTCTATGTTATTATAAATGACCTATAAATCCTAGCACACGCAGAAGTCCTTATAAGGACTTGCTTGGCATTTTCATTTTCTCGGAAGAGAGATTAAAAATAGCTGTGTATGTTTGGAGTCGGGAGTTGCGACTCCAGAGTGCTGTGCGGACCTCTGTTTGGGGGACCGTTTGGTGAGGCAGTGACGGCCCATGCTGCATTTACAGGGTGGGTCTGATGATTTTTTCTGAACCAGTAAATGGTCTTTCTGCATCTCTGTGTACACAGGCAGGTGAACTAATAGAATTAAGCTTATTGGTTTAATTCCTCTGGGCCCCCTTGGTGAGGGGAGAGCAGCTGGATGAATATTTTAATTAAGCTCTGACACCCAGAAGTCAAAGTCCCCGAGTGGTCCCATTGGGCAAGGTCTTGCAGTTTGGGGTTTAATCAAGTTCGGTTTCAGAGTTCAGATTTCTTCCTGGACAGAAATATGTCATTAGGCGTCCAAGATTTCCACTGGAAAAAAAAATACAACTTGACTGTATTTTCTCTAGAGAATGACACCATGATTCGATTAGCCCCTTTTCCTTGACATTTTGCCCACTTTATTAACTTCTGCTTTGCTTTTAAGCAGGCAACTACTGTTTTACTTCCCTGAAGAAGCTCATAATATTATAATTCAAGTGTCAGGACAGATTAGGTTAAATGAACTGTGTAATTCCCGAAGGAAAACAAACTTCAAAACGGACGCGGTTTGCCTTGTAACATGTCATAGATTGCATTGGCGTTGAACGGGCGATTCTATCACCTAATGTGCTAAAGTTGGCTCAAATGTTCCCCACTCTGCAAGGTGAGAAATTACTTAGCTAACAAAACATTTCGTTTTCCTCTCTTTGCATTCTTTCTTTATGAGATCCTGAATGTGACATTTTCACCAAAAAATCCCTGCGCTTATTTGTGAAAAATGTATATTAAAACCAAAACCCATCAAATGGAAAGAAATCACAGATGGTTTTATTCACGAGCAGTAGAATTAATGGCCTCTCTTCTCTTTATAAATATTAGAAGCAGATGAGTTCATTACGATTTCACCCTAATAAAGAAAACCTGCTTGATTTTGACAAGACACCGACTTATCTAATACGTCTCTTAAATAACAAAGCTACTTCCCGCCCGTAAAACACGGCTCGCAAACACCAGCTTTACCTGGACTGCTCCTAAATTAATGAAAAACACTCAAATCCAGAGAGAGCAAAAGGGGGGGGGGGCGGTGCAGAGAGATGGAATTCAAGGGATTTTTGAAAATGTGACTGATTTTGAAAAGAGCGAGTTTTGAAATGTTTACTTTGTGGTGGTTTGAAATTTTTACATCTTTCAACAAAAGCGCGCGGAGAAGTGAAACCATCTGAAAGGGCTTTTGAAAAGAGCGAATCAGCACAAGTTGGATGAAGCTGTGGTTCCTTTATCTCGGGCAATCTGTGCCCATCGTGCAGGAGGGAGGCCCGGCCCTTGCCCCCCTCCGCTCGTCGGAGCGCCGGAGCTCGGCCGGCAGGCCTGGCCTTCAAAGCCCTGTTGGCGGAGCATCCTGGGAGGGAACCGGACACCTCACTCCGGGGACGCTCGGCCGGCTCGCTCTTAGCCCCCAGCGCGGCCGCCTGATGTGGTCATCTTGTTAGTCATGGAAAGCTGGGGCTCTTTCTGTTTGTGCCGCTTTCAGCACTTATTAAGTGAGAAGTGGGAGGCTTTACTCGAAACTGCAAAAGATGTTTTTTCTCCCCAGGGCCACAGCAGTTGGGGCCGTGGCTTATCCATCATTTTCGCAAAGATCTCCGTCTGAGAAATGGAACGAGTCAGCCCTGCCCAGCGGGGGAGGAAAATGAGCGGCATATGGGGCCCGCTGTCCCAGGACCTTCTTGGCGTGGCTCCCGTGGAAGGGTGTGGGCTCCTTCATCTGAAAAATGCTGAGGGACCGCCTTGGGGGAGGCAAGCCACACAGCTTAAGAAAAATGGCACGTCTCCGTGGCTTCGGTGTCTCATTCTACCCATCGGGATTCTCCGATTCCTTCCCAGACTTCCCCCAGCTCCAGGACCAACGGGGACTTACACCGCAGAGATGCAGACACCTGTCCGAACGTGCCCCTGCAGGGGTAGGGGGTGGCGGTGAAGGTGGAATTATTTCTAAGCAGCTCCTTAGGAGTGAACGGATTCCTGCACCTCTGCATCGTCTCCGGAACCTGCGTCTTTCTTGCTCTTCTGTGCTCCCTTCCTCCAAGTGAGGGGCTGGGAGATGTCTGACAGGCCCGGGTAGAATTCCGAGTTCTGAGGTCATCAGAGTCCCTCCTTCAAGCCTTGGTTCCACAAGCATCAGGCTCCTGTGGGGAGATTTTGGGGGAAGCAACATGTTTGAGCCAAGAACCCATGATTGAAATTCTCCAGTAAATCCCTCCCAGCTGAGCCCGAAGGGTCTGTAGTTGGTTCAGCAAGCAGGGCCAGCAGGAAGGGGGGTGGGAGGGGTTGCAAACTTCAAACAGGTCCTGGGCTTGGGGGAGAGACCGTGCTGAGGGGGGAGGCCACCGACAGAGGGCTGGGAGTTAATTAAAGAGGCTGCGTTGTGGTTCCTATAAACTCAGCCCTCTCCATATTAAAGCTCCAGCAACTTAGTTCTGGGCAGGGATGCCCTCTTGCCCGGGGCTAAGCCTGGAAGGGGGAGGAGGCTCGAGCCACACGTACGGCAGACATTTGCAGCCCCCTGGAAGGCCCCAGCCAGGAGTACTTTGCCTCTCCACCAGGAGTTCCAAGGGGGCCGAGACTGTGCAAAAGCCTCCTTCAGCATCTAGGGTCTGCCGCCTTCTAGTTGCTGGGTTGGGCACGTGACTCCCATTTTACAGAGGAGGAAAGTAGGGTTCAGAGATGTCAAGTCACTAGCTCCAGTATATATGGCTGGTCGAGGGGCGGGCGGGGTTGGAGCCAGATCCTCTGGCTTCTGCCACTGGCTAGAGCTGGGGACAGGGCAGAGACCAGCAAAGGACAGGTAATCACTGCTTATGTCCCGCCCCTCACCTCAGCCCTGCCCCCTTGCACTGTCCTTGACATTCAATCAGGTGCCGGTGATGTCTGGCCCAGCAGTTGGGGCTGGGCCTCCCCAGCTTCCCGGCGACAAATGGTTCTCATTTGAAAGAGAGGTTATAAAAACACATGCCCAAAGACACTGTCAGAGAACTGAGGATTAATCTCATTTCAGTCAAAGACCATTCCAAATATTTGGGGGGGGGGGTGGAAATGGGGGCAGGCGGCAGCCCTAGTTGGGAAGGAAGTCTGGGTTCTCCGCATGCCCGTCAGGTTGGGGCCAGTTTGGAAGCGTGTTGTGATGTGGGCTGGTGGGGGTCAGGGGTCACCCCCTGCCTGGCCTGGCAGAGTCTGAGCCAAGGCGTTGCTTTGCTCCCCAAGTCCCAAGGCTGGCTTTGCGGGAGGCCACGACTCCAGGATGGACCCCCGCGCTGCACCCAGTACCTCGGTTATGTTTCGGGGCAGTTTCAGTTGCCAAAAGGAAGGGAAGGATTAGACGCCTGGGACATTTTCATTTTCTGGATGGTGTCAAAAAGCGGAGTGTTTCTGCCTGGCGACTCAACCAGGGAGGGCCCAGAGACCAGCTCAGACGCCTGTGGGCTGCACGGGAGCACCCCGTTTGAGGCGGGCGCGAGAGGGAGCACCACCTGTGCCTTAAGCCAGCAGCTCCCCAGCTGAGTGGCCTGGGGCCCTAAATGACAACCTGTGGGCTTCTGGAGCACAGGCACGCGGCCAGACTGGGGGGCTGCTGAGCTTCCAGAACAACCCCAGGAGCTGCTTTACCCGAGAACCGAGGGGTGCCAGGCAGCTGCTGCCATCCCCTCTCTACAGGGGCCTTGTAAGGACTTCTGGTATCCCCGTTTTATGGCCAGGGAAACTGAGGATGAGGGAGGGAGGTGCAGGTGGCTTGCCTAAGGCCAGGAAGGTGGGCGACGGCGATACAACTCCTTAACCTTCTCAGCAACTTTTCAAAGCAGGGACTGTGGACTTTCCCATTTTAGGGATGTGGCAGTTGAGGCTCCGAGTGGAGGCTCTGTGACGTGACTTGTCTGAGCCCACCCTCAAGGGAGGGTGGGGCCGGGGGCTTCCCGTCCCACAGCCCTGGCTCAGACCCCGGATTCCAGGGTAGGGCAAGCGCTGCGGGGTCGGGCGAGTCCTCCATCCGGGTGATTCAGAACCGACGCGGGCCGCTCCCCGCGAGCCGGGTGGGACCCCTGAGGGGTGCAGACGAGGCTGGCACTGCGGGCTGGCCGCCACCCAACCAAACGTCTGCGGCGCGAAGACGATGGATCGGTTTTCCTTCTGGCAGTCAGGCCAACTCCCGCAGCTCCGCTTTCTTTCTGGAAGGGTGGGAAGCGTCAGCAAGGCGGAGGGGGCCGGCCAGATGCGGCGGAGCGCCCCCGCGCGGCCGGACTCGGGTGTGCGCACCGGCGGCCCGACTCCGCCCCGGGGCTGCGGGCAGAGGGGGGCCTTCCAGGCTAGGCCCTTTGCTGAGACCCTGCCCAGCGGCCTTGAGAGGGAGCCTCGAGGGCGGCCCTAATTTTACAGAGGAGAAAGCGGGCTAGAGAAAAGTGCAAGAGACTTCCCGGGTTCTTCAGCCGGGAAGTGGAACTCAGAGGGGGGTTTGCCTCCCCGCAAAGGGCCGCCTCCCCGGGAGCTGCTGCTAGAGGCCGTCCTAGCTCCTGCAGGAGGCCCCTCCAGGGAACGCGTCTAGCCTGTGCGGCGGGGTGGTGGGGGTCCAGCCCTGCAGCTCTGGACAAGGCTGCGGTGGCTCATTATCCCCCAGGAAGCTGAGATGGACACAGCGAGGCCAGTACTGAGCCTGGAAGCCAGCTCCAGGGTACCTGGGCCTTCTGGCAAGATTCAGCCACGGAACACTGAGGGGGGCACCCGTGTGTACTAGGCTGGAGGCTCCCACACTAGGTGGACAGGTCTGGGGTGGGCCACGGTCATTCGGCCCCCTTTCTTGCCTTGTGGGGCCTCCCCGTGGCCAAATGCCTTTGGCTCCTTCCACTGCCCCTGGCACTGTGCCCTGCCCTGGGCCAAGCAAGTTCTGGGTCTGAGTTCTTTTTCCTCGGGAAAGCCCTGGGTGGCTAGTTGCTGTTATCCCGGAGCCCCAGGGTCACATTCGGGGGAGGTGGCAGAGCTGCGTGCCGAGTGGGGCCCCTCTGACCTCCGAGGGAGGTATCCCTGCTGTAACCACCACTTGATGGGCCGCTTCCCTCTGGGAGGACCCCATCCAGGCTGCGTGCCGGCCCAGCGCTGGAGTTGGGCATTCTCTGATCGGGCACCCCGAGCTGGCCCTGGTTTGCTTGCGTGCTTCCCAGCACTCTCTGGAGCCTCAGTCTCCCCACTTGCCGGATGGGGGAATCCTGAGTGCAGGATTGTGGTGATGACACAGGTCAGGTGTGGTGCCGGCGCGTGGGTGTTTGTGATGCTGTGTGGACAGATGTGATCGCCCCCACCGCCCACTTGCTTTCCCGTCACTGGGAACATCCTCCAACCCAGGCCCCACCCCCCACCCCATGTACACTCAGCACCCACGTCATCTCCCCCAGGGGCTTGTCCTCTCCTGTCTTTGAGGGCTCTTCTCCAAGGGAAGGTACTGGCAGGAAATAAAAGCCATTTTTGAATCTGCTTGTGAGGATAGGCAGCTTCTCAAGACCCATATAAGGAAAAGATTGATAATTGGACTATATTGACAACGTCTTAAAATTTTTATAGTTCTTAACATTGAGGTATATTTGACATATATATCAGTTTCAGGTATACAGCAGAGTGATTCTGTATTTGTATGTATTGTGAAATGATCACAATAGGGCTAGGGGACATCTGTCACTATACATAGTCATAAAAGTTTTTTTTCTTATGGTGAAAACTTTTAAGGTTTAGTCTCCTTAGCAACTTCCAAACGTGCAACACGGTGTTGCTAACTGTAGTTAGCATGTTGTACATTGTGTCCTCATAACTTGCTTACTTTACAACTAGAAATTGGTACCTTTTGACCCCTTCCCCCCACCGCCTCTGGTAACTACTAATTTCTGTATCCATGAACTGGGTTTTTGTTTGCTTTTCAAGATTCCACATGATAAGTGACGTCATATGGTACTTGTCTTTGTCTGGCTTATTTCGCTTAGCATAATGTCCTTAAGTTCCATCTGTGTTGTCCCAAATAGCAAGATTTCATTCCTTTGTATGGCCGGATAGTATTCCATTAGGTGTGTGTGTGTGTGTGTGTGTGTGTGTGTGTATAACATATATTACGTATACATATTTGTGTATAACGCACATAACACATTTCCTTTATCCATTCATCCATCAGTGAACACTTGGGTTGTTTTCACATCTTGCATATTACAAATAATGCTGTGCTGAACGTGAGGGTGCAGATATCTTCTCGAGTTAGTGTTTTCGTTTTCTTCAGATAAATACCCAGAAGGGGGATGCCTGGATCATATGGTAATTCTATTTTTAACTTTTGAGGAACCTCCGTACTGTTTTCCATAATGGCTGCACCAATTTACATTCTCACCAGCAGCGCACAGGCGTTCCCTTTTCTTTCTGTCTTTAACGCCTGCTCTTTCTGTCTTTTCGATAATAGCCATCTTAACAGGTGTGAGGTGATATCTCATTGTGGTTTTGACTTGCATTTCCCGGGTGATGAGTGATGTTGGGCATCCTTTCATGTATGTGTTGGCCATCTGTATGTCGTCTTTGGAAAAACGTCTATTCAGATCCTCTGCCCGTTTTCAAATCAGATGTTTAGGTTTTTTGCTATTGATTTGTAGGAGAATAACTTCGGTTCATCGATAGACACCATTAAAAGGGAGGAAAGGCAAGCCATAGTTGGGAGAAGATATTTGCAAATGTGTGTGTGTGTGTGTGTGTGTGTGTGTGTATACACACACATATATATGTATATTTTAAAGGATTCATTTTGCGAACATATGAAGAACTTAAGAAATAAAGTAAGAAAAAGACAATACAGTAGAAAATGGGCAAGAGACTAGGTCTTCACAAAAGATACTCAAGGGACCAAGAAACACATGAACGTGCGCTCAACCTCATTCGTCAAATAGGGAAAAGCAAATTTCAAATGCAGTCAGATAATACTTCATATCTACCGAGACGGCCAACTTTGCAAAGTCTTAAGTTTTGTTAAGGGCGCGGAGCAGCTAGAATTTCTGCGCATGGCTGGTGTGAGCGTAAATCGCGACTCCGTCTTAGGAGACCATCTGGAAGTGTTACCAACACCGAATGCGCGCCGCGCGCCGCCTCTGCGCTCCAGCAATTCCGCTCCTGGCGATTCTGATCCCCACAGCGATGAGTCTGCACGTACCAGGTGTACGTGCCCAGTGTCCACGGTGCTGCTCGCGGCAGGCCCCGAACCCAAACAACTCAGGAGCCCGCTGGCACTGGGGCGGGGAAACGGGTGCATTCACACCGCGGACCTACTACCTGCCGAAGAGAGTGAATGAACCCCCGCCACGTGTTGCACGGGTGAGCCTCACGATATCCTGCCGAGGGTGAGGGGCCAGGGACAAAAGAGCCAGGGGCCCTAGGATTCCATTTCCGTAGGCGTCAAAAACAAAACTGATCGGTGGGCTTAGAAGTCAGGATAGTGCTCCTCTGCCTCTGAGGGATGGTAGCTGGGTGGGCGTGGGGGGGTCCTCGAAGGCAGGTGGAGTCTGTTTCTTGGTCTGGGCTGGTTACATGGGTGTGTTCAGTTTGTGAGTAGTCATCAGGTAGTACGCTTATGACTTGGGCACTTTTTTGGTATGAATGTTACCCTTCAGTAACAAAAAGAAAAAAGAAAAAAGCACATGTGAAAGAAAGCAATGGAATGACGGCACCACGGCACCATAAAACCGTTGACCTTAGTGAAGTCATCCACCCCCTGATGAGTGAGAACCGATAAGACACCCCCGTGCACTCAGTGTCCTCCACAAGCGGGCTTCCGCTTCTGCAGTGATGGGGCGCTCACTGTCTGTGAGGGAGCCCCTGCGTGGCCGGACAACTCCGGGCACACGGAGATGTGCTTTCCTGCTGCGTCCACTCGTGGATCCAAACCCTGTCCCCTGAAGCCACATCCAGTGAGACTTCTCCCTCTTGCGCAGCACAGCCACATGCTCACCAGGGTTTGGAATTGATGTTCTAATGTTTGCCACCCAGGCGCCCCCAGACATTCTCTTTTTAAGTTGATATATAATTGACATATTTTTTTTCTAGAATTCTTATGTCACTCTGACATCTTACATTTTTTCAGATATGTAACATAGGGTTCCTAATAAAAAAACTTGTGAATCTGTTATGTCCGTGGTTATTTCTTGTTTTGATTTTCATTTGTATCGTCTCTCTTTCCAGAAATTTGTCTTTTGCTCTTTTCAGAGAAAACGCTGTTCACATTTCTGTATGTTTTCTCTATTTCATTGATTCTACCCTCACTAGTCATTACTTTCTGTTTCTTTGCCTTGACTGACTGCTCTTTTCCTACCTTCTTCAGTGGACAGTTGAGGTTGTTTGTTTTCGATCTTTCTTGGTTTGGGATAAATTTAGACTAAGTTTTGTTCTATTTACTGCTTCAGCTGTGTCCTGAAGGTTCTGACCTGGGTAGGTATTTCATTATCGTTCCATGATGAGATCTCAGTAATTTCCCTTATGGTTTTCTCTTACTCAGTTGTGTGTTTTGTGTTGTATGTGATGTTAAGGAGCTCCCATTTTACACACTTCTAATCCTATCACCCAAATCAGAGGTGATCTTAGGTATGATGTTGGTGCTTTGGAATTTGTTGAGACTTCTCCGGTGGCTTAGTACATAGCAAATTTTAAGGGGATATGGACTCTATGTTGGGTTGAAAGTGCTGTGCTTCGTAATTAGGCTATTTGAATTTTTTATCTGTCTGCTCATGTGTATTTGGGAAAAAAAATTTTTTTGAGAGATGGTGTGAGGGGGAGGGGCGGGGGGAGAGAGAGAGAGAATGAATGAATGAATGAATGAATCAGTGAATCCATCCCAAGCAGGCTCTGCATTGGCAGTCTAGAGCCCAGTGCAAGGCTTGAACTCACAAACCATGAGATCATGACCTGAACTGAAACTAGGAGTCGGAGGTTTAACTGACTGAGCTACCCAGGTGCCCCGCTCATGTGTATTTTTTAATTCAGGTATAATTGGCATATAACATATTAGTTTCAGGTTTACAATATAATGATTCAATAGCTGTATATCTTGCGAAATAGTCACCACAATAAATCTAGTTAATATCCATCACCCATACATAATTAACCATTTTTCTTGTAAGAGGACCTTTAAGATCTATTCTCTTAGCCACTTTCTTTTTTTTTTTTTTTTTTTTTTTTTTTAATTTTTTTTTTTTTCAACGTTTTTTATTTATTTTTGGGACAGAGAGAGACAGAGCATGAACGGGGGAGGGGCAGAGAGAGAGGGAGACACAGAATTGGAAACAGGCTCCAGGCTCCGAGCCATCAGCCCGGAGCCTGACGCGGGGCTCGAACTCACGGACCGCGAGATCGCGACCTGGCTGAAGTCGGACGCTTAACCGACTACGCCACCCAGGCGCCCCTCTTAGCCACTTTCAAGAGGCAAAACGGTATTAACTATAGTCACCATGCTGTCTGTATACTACATCCCCGCGATTAACTCTCTTATCACTACAAGCGTGTACTTTTGACCCGTTTTCTCCTGCTCCCACCCCCTGCCTCTAGCATGTGCCAACGTGTTCCCTGTATCTGCGAACTTTTTTCTTTTTTAAAATATGGTACCTATAAATGAGATCATACAGTGTTTGTCTTTGTCTGGCTTATTTCACTTGGCACAGTGCTCTCAAGTTCCATCCGTGTTGTCACAAATGGCAAGATTTTCTTCTTTACGGTGGCATACTATTAAGGTGTATTTACACACCGCGTCTTTATCCATCCATCCACTGATCGAAACTTAGGCTGTTGCCATGGCTTGCCCATTGTAAATGATGCTGCAATAAATCTAGGGGTGCAGGTATCTTCCCACGTTAGTGTTTTCATTGTCTTCAGATAAATATCCTGAAGTGGAATTGATGGGTCACAAGGGAGTTCTATTTTTAATTTTTTGAGGAACCCCCCTTACTGTTTTCCATAGCGGCTGTGGCAATTTACGTTCTCATCAACAGTGCACGGGGTTTTTCCTACCCCTCTCTAACACTTGTTATTTCTCGTCTTTTTGAGACTAGCCATTCTAACAGGTGTGAGGTGGTATCTCATTGTGGTTTTGACTTGCATTTCCCTCTCGAGGGCGATGTTGAGCATCTTTTCATGTGTCTGTTGACCATCTGGATGTCTTCTCTAGAAAAATGTCTATTCAGGTCCTCTATTTTTTTTTTTTTATCTTTTTTTAAATTTTTTTTTTTAACGTTTATTTATTTTTGAGACAGAGACAGAGCATGAACGGGGGAGGGTCACAGAGAGAGGGAGACACAGAATCTGAAACAGGCTCCAGGCTCTGAGCTGTCAGCACAGAGCCCGACGCAGCGCTCGAACCCACGGACCGTGAGATCATGACCTGAGCCGAAGTTGGACGCCTAACCGACCGAGCCACCCAGGCGCCCCACAGGTCCTCTATTTTTTAATCAGATCGTTTCATTTATGTTTTTGCCTTTGAGTTATATGAGGTATGTGTTCTTTATACATTTAGGATATTAGCACCTTAGGAGATATAGGACTTGCAAACATTTTCTCCCACTTAGCAGGTGGCCTCTTCATTTTGTTGATGATTTCTTCTACTGTGCATGAGCTTCTTAGTTTATGTAGTCCCGCCTGTTTATTTTTGCTTTTGTGGCCTTTGCTTTTGGAGTCAGATCAAAAACCTTGCTAAGATCGATGTCCAGGTGCTTACCGCCTTTGCTGTATTCTAGAAGTTCCGTGGTTTCAGGTCTTACACTTAAGTCTTTAATTCAGCATGGTGTAAGAAAGGGGTCCGGGTTCATTCTTTCGCATGGGGCTGACGAGTTTTCCCAACACCATTTATTGAAAAGGCTGTACATTCCCCATTGTATGTTATTGGTCCTTTGACCTAAGTTAATTGGTCATTGTATGCATGGGTTTATTTCTGGGTTTTCTCTTCTGTTCTGTTGATCTATGTATCTGGTTTGTGTCAATATCATGCTGTTTTGATTACTATAGATTTTTAATATAGTTTGAAATCAGGGAGCGTGATGCCTTCAACTTTGTTCTTTTTTCTCAATATTGCTGTGGCTACTTGGGTCTTTTGTGGTTCCATCCAAATTTTAGGATCCTTTCTTCTAGTTCTGTGAAAAATGCCATTGGAATTTTGATAGGGGGTGCATTAAATCTGGAGATTGCTTTGGGAAACAGAGACATTTTAATATTATTAATTCTTCCAATTCATGAACATGCAGTATCTTTCCATTTATTTGTGTCTTCTTCAATTTCTTTTATCAGTGTCTTATAGTTTTCGGTGTATTGGTCTTTCACCTCTTTGGTTAAATTTATTCCTAGGTATTTTATTCTTCTTGATGTAATTACAAATTGGATTGCTTTCTTAATTTCTCATTGCGATAGCTCATTATTAGTGTATAGAAATGCAACTGATTTTTATATTCTGCTACTTCACTGAATTCATTTATTCTAACAGTTTTTTGGTGGAGAATTTAGGATTTTCTCTATATCCTATCACATTGTGTGCAAATATGACAACTTCTTTCTTCCGAATTTGGATGTATTTTATTTTTATTGCCTAATTGCCCTGGCTAGGACTTCTGATACCATATGGAATAAAAGTGGTGAGAGAGTGGGAATCCTTGTCTGATTCCTGATCTTAAAAGCTTTCCCTCTAAGCTGAAAGCTTTTCACCATTGAGTATGTTAGCTGTGGGCTTGTCCTGTAAAGCCTTTATTATGTTATAGAGAATATATAGGTACAGGAACATATAGGTACGTTCCCTTTATACCCACTTTAAAAGCTTTTTATCACAAATGGATGTCGAATTTTGTCCAATGCTTTCTCTGCATATATTTTAGCCTGATTTCATTGATGTGGTGTAGCATGGGTTGCTTTGCGGATGTCAAACCATCTTTGCATTCCTAGAATAAATTCCACTCGATCACAGTCTATGATCCTTTTAGTGCACTATTGAAATCAGCTTGCTAATATTTTATTAAGGATTTTTTGCATCTGTGTTGACCAGGGATATTGGCCTGTGATTTTCTTGTGGTGTCTTTGCCCGGTTTTTGTATCCGGATCATGCTGGCCTCGTATTTGCTTGTGTTATATGAACTTGGCTGGTTTCTGGGAGAGGTGTAGTAAAATCTTCAAGTGCAATTGCTGACATATCGGTTTCTTTCCTCTTTGGCCTATCAGCATTTCAGGACTGATGGGCAGAAGCAAGTTGTTTTGAATGAGCCCCTAATGTTTCCAGGGTCCTCTTCTCCTGGGGGCTAGTTTTTGTTCATACTAAACGCATGTTCTCTCCGGTCTGTTCGTTCTTCTTCTGTTTTTGGTTGGTCAGCTTCTTGTGTTCCTTTTGGTGGACCAGCTCTTCTGGGGTCTGTTTCTCTCCTGTGGATTTATTCCTTCGGACTCTAAGCCCCATCGCTGGTAACGTGTATTTGAGGGAAGCAACATGCATCTGGGAAAGCCCAGAATTTAGCTTGGTGATTCTTAAACTCGGCTGCACGCTGGCATCACCCGGGGAGACTGAAAAATGACGGACTCTTGCGTCCCTCCATTGGAGATTCTGATTTCACTGATCTGGGTGTGGTCTGGGCACAGGAAGTCTTAAAAACTCTCTAGGTGGTTCCGCTGTGCAGTTAAGGTTGTGAGTCCTGTGCCCCCTCCCGAGAGTGACGAGGGAGGAGGGACGGATGTGTCTCGGCTGTTCAACTGTGCCCACGTCCACCTGCGTGCCCTTCCCCTTCAGGAGATCCAGACCCAAAGGGAAAGGGCCAAGACCTCTGCTTGGCACCACTCTTCCCAAGACCCGTGTCTCTGGTTGCACTTACTTGGCCCAAGGTGTGAGGAGAAGGGAGGGAGGGAGCTTAGGGGTCAGCCACGCTGCTGTTTTGGTAGAAGGGATGACATGAGCCACCCGGCGCAACGCGCGTGCCTGTGTGTGTGTGGGTGGGGGGGTGGAGATGAACGAGCACAGCCAGCAAATTGCCCCCCGCCCCCACACTGCCTCTCGTCGGTGGCAGCGGCCATCTTGCCCTCTGCTCTGCTGCTTTCCCCTAGACCCAAGCCCCCCTAGCTTTAGTGTTGGCTCCTGTGACCCATGGATCGTCTTTCTTTCTCTGGCAGCCCCTTGAGTGGGGCTTGAGGGGGACATCTAGCAGCCCATGGCCGTTACCTGCCTGCTGCACCCCCATCATGGATCTTGTTGGGTGCCGTGGCTTCAGAGGTGGGCCAGGTGAGGGCCCAGTTCTCTTGTCTCTCGTCGCTTTGGGGCCAGCATCGGGACTTGTCCAGGGAGGGCTGCTGCTGGTCATCACAGTCCTTGGGGGTGGTCACAAACCTCGCGGCAAGGGCCACCGGGGCCCATTCTTCTTGGGCTGCTCAGCAGTGGAGTCCAGCCCACCTGTCGCCCTACCCACTTTGAGTTAGTCGTTCACTGAGCATTTGCTCTTGCCTGTTTTTATTCAAGGCCTGTGTTGGGTGCGTATACATGGGGCTACGGAGGAAGGTGTCATAAACGAGACCTGTTCCCCCTCCTTTAGGAGCAGGTCGTCTAATGAAAGGACTAGAGGGCTGCAGTGTTGCCCATGGGTCAGTGGTTCCAGTGTGCGAGGTATGGAGTGGCTTGAAGGGGAGGAATGTTAGCTTTGCCTCCAGGGGGTCAAGCACGACATCACAGAGAAGGTGTCTGGGCAGAGGCTTCGAGGATGAACAAGACTTGACCAGACAGAAAAATGAGGGACAAGCATCCTAGATAGGGGGCACAGCATATGCAAAAGCAAGGAAGTACAGAGTTTAGGGTGTGAAGAACCATGCAAAATCCATCAGGGAGGTTTGCAGGAGGTGAGGCTGGGACAGGAGGCAGGGTCAGACCTGGAAGGATGGTGTTGGGAAACCTGAGGGACTCTGAGTTCATTCTTGGGGGGCGGGCACTGTAAGTGGAGGCATCCCGACAGATGGCTATGAGGAAGGTGGCTGGGAGGGGAAGATGCTGGGGGCAGGGGACCGGCTAAGGGGCTGATGCTGTAATCCAGGTGAAAAGCGTCAAGGGGCAGAATTTAAAAAGGAGCAGCAGGAAGAGGAAACAGTGGCTGAGTTTGAATGCACATGTAGAGGGGGGAGCTGTCCAGCTGGAAACGGGGTGATCACAGGCGGCTCCAGGTGGTGGTGGCGGCGGCGGGGGGGGGGGGGGGTGCTCCAGGTGTGGGAGATGGCGGGGCCTGTTCCAGGACCGGGAGTCAGGAGAAGGGGAGCAGCTTGGGATGTGCTGACGTCAAGGGGTAACACCCGGGTGGGGCCTCGCAGGCGGGGCCGGCAGCAAAGCTGAGCACAGTTAAAGACACGGGCTGCCCCAGCGGCCTGGGGGCGGGGGGTGGTGCAGAAGGGGAGAGAAAGGTCAGGGTGGGGCTCAGGGAGCCCAGAGCTTTAGGGATGAGCCAGGGTGGCTAGGAAATAACGACAACAGGCAGAAGCAGGGGGAGAAGCGGGAGAGACATGGCAGGGGGTAAGTGGGATGGATCCAGGAGGGGGACCTCTGTGGTGTTGGGTCACTGCTGACTGCCCGGTGCCCACACTCTTGCCTACGTGTGGAAGGTGCTCTTACAACGTGGTTTGAGAGAACAGACAGACAGACGGACAGGTGGATGCATGCCCCTCCACCCACCCCAGCGGCTTCTCCCCATGGCACAGAGCTGCTGATGGAGTGATTTTCCATCTCCCCAGGGAAGAGGTGCTACCCCTCCCCGCACAGCCTCGGGCTCCCCTGCAGCAGATGCCTGATGAGGGTCTAAATAAATTAGACCTGTTCCAGATACTTTGTGATCGCACACTCCCTCACTGCCCCAGGCCAGAGTCGCTGGGGGCAGAAAGGGTCATGTGACCCAGGCTGGCCAATCAGAGTCTGTCCTGGGACTCTGGCCTCTGGATCTTCTGAACGGAGACACGTAAGCTTGAGTGGCTGTGTATACACACAAAGACGCATGTGCCGTGCATACTGGTGGACAGAGCGCGTGAGAAGGAGGGCCCGAGTGTGAGAGAACTAGAAGCGGATGCTCAGATGAGGCAGAAACAGGTGCCGCCTGGCTGCATCCTGCTCTGGGTTCCAAGCTTCCTCTGGGTCTGGCCACTCACCCCTCCCTGGCCTAGGCTGTCGCGTGTAGGTGTTGGTTTCTTGCCGCCCTAAGGTCTGTGAGCTGCCTCCCCCTCCCGGCTCTGGGGAATCCGTCTGTCTGTCTGAGCAGTGCATGAGGCCTCTTGCAAACGGACTCTGTGCCCTGGATGTCAGTCCGAGGCCACCACTTGAACTTCCTGGGTGACCCAGCACTAGGCTGTGGATGGCAACACCCAACCCTGGCCCCCGAAGAGAGACCTGGCAAGTCACGTGGTCTCTGCTGACGCTAAGAGCCCTTCCTCCCATCTTCCCAGGGTAAGCCAGGAGGGACGCACCCTCTCCTGCAGGTGCTGGGTAACCAGTGACGTCCACGTGGTCAGGCAGTGGCAGAGCCAGAATCTGAATCCAGCTCTTCAGACCCTGCTTGAGTGTTCCTTGTGGATTTCTCGTGGAATTCTCTGGGCTGCTTTTCCTCGCTCTTGCGAGATGCCAGAGGTGGGGGTCCTAGGCTGGAGGCACGGACACTTGGGGGACTCTCATGGCCCTGATGAGAGGTGAGCTAAAGGTGGGCCCCATTCTGAGTCTGCCGTAAACAGGGCTGGAGGCAGTGACAGCTCAGGTTGTCACGTCAAGCCCAAAAATGCAAACGTTACTTAAAAAGGAAGGAAAGAGCTTTGATAGTGAGATCTGAAGTGATGGCCCTCGCACGGAGCCCTGGGCCGTGTCCCGCGGGCCTCTGGTCCCTTCGCCGGTGTTCGCAGTGGCGTCTCGCCAGCAGGCGAGCCGTCGGGACAGGACCGAAACCACGGGGGCCGCGTGTCCTCTCCGGCAGCCCGGCCGCCCCGAACCCCTCGCAGACGGGGCCCCGGGCAAGCCGCACATGAAAGCGCATTCTTGTTGGCGACCTGTTGACGCGCACGGGTTTCAGGTGCTTTTGTGGCAACTGGGGTTTCTGCCTCCAAGGAGCATTCCTGAGGGTTGTTCCCAGAGAACGGCAGGGCTTTCTAGGCCCTCGTGAACTCCTCCGGTTCGTAACCAGGTCTCTAAACTAAACAGGGGCAGAGAAGCCCACGGCTTCTTTCTAGCGGGTGGGAAGGCCGGGAGGTGGCTGTCTGCCCATCCCCTGCCAGCATCTGGGAGGAGCCGGGGAAGATGCCGGAGCCTCCCCGAGGGACGCCGACCTCGCTCAGGTAGCGCCACAGCAGCAAGCCGGGAAAAGGTTAAAACGTTTATTTAACAAATTATATTAAGACAGACAATCACACAGTGAAACTTCCCTTCGCCAAGTACAGAGTCACCTCAAATAAATACGGTAAGGACGTCGTTCCCATGGCGAGGGCACAGCGGCCCGCCCGGCCGTGGCCCCAGCGTCCCATGGCAGCCCACACGCCCGTCGCGGGGAGAACAGAAGCCCCGTCTCCCGGCGGTGACGGCCGCTGTGGGGCGGCATCCGGACGGGCGAAGGAGGAGGGGCCGCCGCCTCCGGGCCCCGGCGGCAGGGCGGGCAGCGAGCGGAGTTGGAGCTCGGCTCCCGCACCCCCGTGGGCACGCGGCTGCCGGGTCGAGGCCCTGCTTTGCTCTCGGGCTCCCTGGATCTCGGGGGAGCCCTCGTCGGGGTGGAGCGAGGGGGCAGCTGGGCTCTAGCCCCCTGCCGAGCACCATGGCGCAGCGGCGACGCTATCGCGCCGGAACCAGCGTGGCTGGCGGCGCTGGGAGGTCCGTTACGGGACCGGAACCAAAAGGGGCTGTGAGGCGTGTGCTTATGCTGGACCAGCCGGCACAGTGGCTCTGGGCTCCGACGAGCCTCGGGCCCAAATCCGGTCTCTGCCACTTGCCAGCTTTGTGCCGCGGACTGGTCTCCGCTTCTTCATCTCTAACCGGGAGCAACGAACATCCACTTCTGGGTGTTTTTCAAGGGAGAAAAACGGGACAAACTGTGCTTAAAGAGGAGAAATGTGCCACTGCCGGGCACGGAGCAGGTGCTTAGTATGTGTTAGTCCTTGTCGCCCGCCGCGCTGCCTTTCTGAACAGCACAGGGGGTGGGGGGTGGGGAAGCAAATGTCAGGGGCTCCTGGTGGCCAACTGTGCGGAGGTCAGAACTGCCAGCAAGGAAGCCGGGGCGGGCGGGGGTCCTGACCTGGTCCCAGCTCTCCAGGTGGCAGGGGCGTGTGGCCCATATTGGTTCCGGGACTCGGGGCAGGAAAAGCCTTGATAAAAATTTGCAAATGAACACGTTGCAACCTGCTTACCCCTTATTACCACTATGCCGTTTCCGAGGGTTTTGGAGAGAGAATGGGTTTTCAGATGGAAGAGAGAAGGCAGCAGGGAGGCCTGTGCTCTCGTTGGTCTCTGGGGGAGCGGCGGGGAGCGCTGGGGGACGGAGGGCCCGGCCCCTGCCCTTCACGCTTCCGAGAACCCTTGTCCTTCCCTGGGTTTGTGAGGCAATGCGCCCTCCCAGAAAGAAAAGGTCGCTCTGTTCCAGTGGTGTGCCAGGGGTCCGGGCTGTCCTGCTGTCTGCACGTGCCCCCCCACGCCCCCCCAAGAGGCAAAGAGGGCTGGGAGCAGCCTAAAATCTACCACAGACGCCAACCTTTCCCTAACACGGTCACTAATTGTCCTAATGGTTTAGGGTGACGTTCAGGCACTGTTAAACGTAGCATATGTCTACCATGCAGTGGAGGTCGTCACCCCAGGCCGCCTGCATCCACACCGGTCTGGCCTCTCCCTGGTGGCCCCGCAGCCCCATCCCGTAACTGCAGGATGGCCCCGGAGTTGGGGGGGGGGGGGACAGCTACCCTCCCTGCCCAGCTCCGCCTTCTTGCACCCACGCTTGGGCTCCCACGTGGTCGTCTTCGGCCCTGAGAGCCGCTAAAACCCCTGGCTGTCGGTCAAGGGAGAAGGGCTGCTGGGCGCTGCCTGTCAGATGGTAATGTTCCAGTCAGGCCGTGAACAAAGCGCACGCACCAAGTGAACGGTACAGAAGGAATTGGTCGCCCCTCTGTGTTGGGCTTGGGGTCACGCAGGTCACTTGGTTTTGGACCGGCCACCCGTCCAAAAGGCAGCAGGAGACACAGGTTCTCTGGGCCCCACGGGACTCCTCCAGTTTCCCCAGAAACGCAACTAGCTTATCTCGGCGTGTACATCTGAGACCAGTTCGAAGCTCTCTCCTTCCTGGGTGAGCACCATAGCCCTTGGCTTCCTGGACCCCGGGGGTTCCACGCACTGCTTGCATTTTCCTGCCGCTTTGCTGTGTGGGAGGCACAGGAAGGCCAGCTCCACCAAGGACGTCCTGGGTCTGGGCGGAGGGAGGGAGAGGTGCCCACTTCTCTAATGCACAGAAATCAGGAGGTATCGCCTTGAAGATCCGGGGCGACAGCGGTGAGGGTAGAGGTTCTGGAGTTGGCGTTGCTGACGGCAGGTACAGGAGGTATTTTTGCCCCACCCCCACCTCTGAGCTGGCGGCCACCCTCCACACTGTTGGCCAGTTCTGCCCCAGCCACCACGTGCCATCCCAGGAGCCACGGGTAGGCGGGGAGCGTCCTTGGCTGTGGCTCTCCTGTGCTACCTTCATGTGGGGGGGCACCTCCCTGCTCTCCAGGCCTCAACCCGCTCCCCCCCCCCCCCCCCCCATGCACATCAAGCCTCCCATCCAAAGCTCCTGCCCTCTAGTGACCTCCAAGGTGGGAGATCCCAACATTCTGTGGAATCGAGACAGACCCTGGTAACTAGACCAGGCAGGCCGTCGAGGTGGGGGCCTGAGCCCCCCAGGGGTGGCTGCAGCCCTGTTCTCATGGCGAACCCGTGTGGGGCTGAGCTTGGCAGCCGGCATTGTGGGAGATGCCAGTGTGGCCACTGGCCAGTCATGGCCCCAGTTCGGTGTCCTGGCTCAGACGGACTTTTTACAAACGACTCCTGCTGTGGGCAGACCCCATCGAGATGCAGCCTGGCTCTGAGAAGCTGGGTGACCACGTGCCCGCGTCCCTCTCCGGCTGGACACCAGCCCACGGGGTCTCTTTCCCGCAGCCCAGGGAGGGCCCGTCTCTGGGTCAGGGCACGTGGGCGTTGCAGAGATGAGCCCTTTGGGAGGAACAGGGCGGGTGGTGGGTGAGCACAGTGTCCCGGGCAGCAAAACTCCCCTCCAAGCAAGCACCAGGTCCCTCGGCCTTCTCGCCCAGCGGGGACGTCCGCTGTGGGGGCAGCCGGGCGGCTGCGCCCCGACCTCTGCGTGTCCAGTGTGTCGGTTGGGGGCCGAGTGTGAAGGGGTGGCCACCGGTGGGGCCTGGGGCCGCTTCCTCCCTCGTGTCCTCAGGGTTGCCGTGAAACGCTCAGGGCGCTTGTCGCTGTCAGGTCTGGGGCGCGGGGGGAGCCCCGGCGGGGGCTGTGCCCCGCTGCCACCCGCCTCAGGCTTCCAGGAGGAACGTGCGAGCTTAGCGGCAGGCAACAGTCAGGAGGACAGGGAGCCAGCGGGTCACCGGGAAGCTCCGCAATTGCGCGGGGCCCTCGGGTGGCTCCCGCGGTGGGTGGGGTCGCGTGTAGGAGGCTGGTCGTCACACAGACACGCCAGGAGCTGCTGGTCACTACAGCAAACACAGATTAGTCGAGATTATGAACAGTATCCCCGGGGAGGCGGGGGTGTCCCGTCAGGCAAGCCGATGGCCGAGGAGGTAACCGCTCAGCCGCCCGGAGTCTCCCAGGCGAGCCCCCGGGGGGGGGGGGGGGGGGGCGGTGAGGGCGGGCAGGAGGGACTGGACTGGGCGAGGGAGGGGCGCTCAGTAGTCGGGCGGCTGCGTCTTCTCCCCGAGAGGGCGGGGTGGCGGCCGGGCCTCAGGACTGGGGGATCTGCTGACATCGCGTGGGGCTGGGCGGGAGCCGGGCCGCGGCGCTCTGCTCCGTGCGGAAGCTGTACTCATACTGCGGGAGGGAGCGGACAGAGAAGCGTGGTCAGTGCGCGAGGACGCCGCAGGGAGGCCTCGGCCCGGCCCGCGGAGGCCCCGGTGCCACCTTGCCGAGCGTGCGCCCACGCGTGGTGCCAGCGTGCGTGCGTGTGCGCGCGCAGACGGCGCTCTGACCGCCCAGGGTGTGAGGACGGAGTCCTGGTCCAGGGGCTGCAGCGCCCGAAGCCACGCGCTGCCCCCGGGCCAGGCTGCCTGCAGGAGAGGGTCACGCGAGGTACACCCCATCCCGCAACTGCCCGGGGTCCCTCTGACTCCGTGTTCTCTGGGCACGGCTGCTGACACACCCGAGCGGCGCGGGGAAGGGGCAGCACCCCCACACGTCCCTGTACCTCTCTGAGTTCCCAGAGCTGCTCCCTGGAGGGTGGGTGACTGTCCTGGTTAGCCGATGAAAGCCGAGGCTCCCGGGGGGCAGCGCCCACACCGGCGACCCAGCCTGGGCCAGGGTGGCACCCGGAGGGGCACATCTGTGCCCTGTGCCACCTCATGCTTAAGACGGAAGCTTACCTGACCCTAGATCCCAGGAGCATGTATAGGTGGGCTCGGAGTCTAATGGAGACTCAGAGAGGCAAGTACCTCTGCTGGGGGACGGGGAGCCCCCGTGGTTCCCCCCGAAGACCCGGTGGGCATTGAAATGGGGGGGGGCGTGCCAGGCAGAAGAGCGGACACAGGTGAGGAGGAGTGCCCTCCAGCAGACACGGGCCTGCCGGCCTGAGCTTCAGAGGCTGGGAGTGGGCCTGTGGCGAGCGGCCCGGCCCGTTATGTGCCAAAGCAGCCCTGTGGTCCTAGGGGTTTAGGAGTGTGGAGTTTGGATCAGGTCAGTGCTCGTTAAACGTTTTATTTTTTAAATGTTTATTTTTGAGAGAGCAAGCAGGGGAGGGCCAGAGAGAGAGAGAGGGAGACAGAGGATCTGAAGCAGGTTCCATGCTGACAGCAGAGAGCCCTATGCGGGGTTCGAACTCAAAAATCGTGAGCTTATGACCTGAGCTGAGGTTGGGGCTTAACTGAGCCACCCAGGCGCCCTGTAAACATTTTAAATAATATCTAAACACTTCTGAGCAGAATTGCCCTAAAAAAGGGCTTGTCTGTGTAAAACAGAGCAAAGTGGAGTTGTCCTGGCTGAACTTGGCCACCAGCTGAGGCTATTTCCTCGGGGACACTGGGGAGGCTGACAGGAAGCCTGGCCTGGCCCCCTGCCCCCAAGTGACTGCCCACTGCACAGAGAACAGCTAAGTGCTGACGGCTTTAGGGGTCAGTCCTGAATGAGGGGGAGCAGACTTCTGAGGCTTTTTCCCTCAAGTAGAAAGGGTGGGTAGGCAGTCCAGCAGGCCACCCCTGCCGAAGGGCCCCAAGGGCTGACCCAGGACAGACGGACACAGATCTGCACTGGCCCCATCCTATCCCTGTGTTGAAGAGCCTCGAGTGGCTCCTGAGCCCGGAGCCACAGGGCCTACACCGCAGCTGTGACTGTGGTCCCTACAAAGGTCTGTTGCCAGAAGGGGCGAGAGGGAAGGGCTTTGGAGGGTGACCTCAGGCAGGTCTCTGCCCCTCTCTGCACCTTAGTGAACCTATCTCTAAAGTGGGGTCACGTTAAGAAATAAGCGCTGGGGTGCTTGGGTGGCTCGGTCAGTTGAGGCTCCTCTGACTCTTGATTTCGGCTCAGATCATATCTCACGGTTTGCCGGTTCGAGCCCCGCGTCGGGCTCTGTGCGGATGGCGCGGGGCCTGCTTGGGATTCTCTCTCTCTCCCATTGTCCCCAAAATAAAGATTAAAAAGAAAGGGCTGGCGAGGCTGTGGAGAAAAGGGAACCCTTGTGCCCTGCTGGGAACACAAACTGGTGCTGCCACCTGGAGGACCCCGAGAACCCTGAACCTAGGACTCCCCTAGGACTCGGCGATTCCACTTCACTCTAACTCAGCAAGATACCTGCAGCACCACGTCCACGGCAGCACCATCTAGAGCAGCCACGCCAGAGACCGCCTCCGTGGCCGCTGACAGATGAAGGGATACGGATGTGGCGTATATGTGCCACGGGATATGATTCAGCCGTAAAAAAAAAAAAAAACAAAAAACGAAATCTTGCCGTTTGCAACAGCAGGGCTGGACCCTGGGGGCATCGTGTGAAGTGAAATAAGTCAGAGAAAGATACCATGTGACCTCACTGATCTGTGCAATCTAGAAAACAAAACAAAACAAAAACACAACACCCCATACTTAACAGGTACAGAGAACGGACCGGTACTCGCCAGGGGAGGGCGTGTGGATGGGCGAAGGGGGTCAAAAGGTACAAATTCCAGTTGTAAAATAAGGAGATGTGACACACAGTATGGCGACTATGGTTGATCCTGTGTTGCTTATTTGGAAGTTGCTAAGAATAAATCTTAAAGGTTCTCATCACAAAAATTTGTCACCGTGGTGACAGATGTTGACTCATTGTGATTCTTTTGCCATCTACATAAATATGGGTTCGTTATGTTGGACACCTGAAGCTCGTGGTATATGTCAGTTAAACCTCACAAAAGTCAGTGGGGTCACAATCTACTCCCAGGGCCAACTGGGAAGACGGCGTGAGCTACAGCAGGTTAGGGGCCCGTACGGCCCTGGCGCCAAGCAGGCACTCACCGCACATCTGTTGGCTACTTGGAAAAAGCTATTAAAGCAGCTCCCAACCCGCTCGCGTTTGGGCTCCCTGATGACCAGGGCACAGGCCGTGGCTGGACTCCTGCCCCAGGAGGCTGGCCCAGCAGAGCAGCCCCGGAGGAGGCCGCCTTTGGGCGAAGCCTGGGACAATACCGCCACCTGGTGGCTGCTCGCGTGCATCACAACAGGGAAGGTTCCCTCCTCGACTCCACCAGCACCCACCACCTCCGCCCGGTGCTGGGCACGGGGCCAGAGCATGTGCGTGCCAGCGCCATTAACCAAAGGGGGCAACACAGGAGGAGGGGCAGGTTGTGGGAGGGCAGGAGTGCATTTCGGCCAGTGGCCGAGGGTGGTCCCCAGCAGCACCGAAGGGAAGGAGCCCGGCTGGGGAGACGTGGAACCAGGGATAAAAGGTCGGGGATTAGAAGCACTCGGGGGGGAAGGGCAGCTGGAGTGACAGATGTGGAGATGCTTCAAGAGAAGCACACAGGGTCAGAAGATGAGGACGGGCCCTGCTCGTGGGGGTGGGGGACCCGGAGGTGTGGGTCCGCGAGGGGAGCAGAGGGCAGGCACGAGCGCCAGAGCGGCACTGGCCGGGGCTGGGGGTGCTGAAAACACCTAGTAGCCTCCGTAGGAGCAGTTCTGGGTGGGCCAAGGTGCCAGTGTGGACTGGCCGGCGTGGCTACCCCTCAGGGGCGGGGAGAGAGGGCACCCAGAGCAAGAGACTGGCAGGCTGATGAACCCTGAACACATGTAGATCCCCTGGAGGTCCTGGTAGAACGCATGTCCTGACTCTGAAGGTCTGGGGCAGAGCCCAGGATCCTACATTGTCACCCAACTGCCAGGTGGCCTGCTGCTGTTCTGGGGACTAGTTCAGGCAATTCTGTGACCCAAAAGCGGGACGTGGGAATGCGTGTGGGTGCAGGTAGGCAGAGGGCCGAGATGGCAAGGCTCAGGAGAGGCCTCACTCTGGCTGCTCTAGGGCCACGTCTGGGAGGTGTCCGCCTGGGGCGGCGGACGGAAGGCACCTCGCAAACGAAGAAGTCGTCCTGGGTGCACACACTGCCTTTTCCTGATTCACAGCCCGCGCATGCCCCTCCCCCCACCAGCGGGCCAGGGCTCCTGGTGCAGCGCACAGATTGCTGTCCCCGCACCCCCCCCCCCCCCCCCCAATCTTACCCTTGGGAGCTTTCCCTTTTTAGGTTATCTTGGCTGGAGAAAAGCATTACTCCCCCCCCCCCCCCCCAACCTCTTGTTTTCTCTAACTCCCCAAATGAAATTTCAACATATGTCCCCAGACATAATCCCCCTTAGGCTGCGGATAACCCTTCCCACAGACACTGTCTTCTGCCGGGGATTGCTGGCCCCAAAGTGTTTGCCCAAGAGACTAGGGCCGCTTCTGGAAGGTCTTTCACTCCCTTGGGCAAACAGCGAGTACCTTTGAAGGTGGATTTGGGCCCGGATCTGTTTACTCAAGACATTAGTCTCCTGCATAAGGAAAACCTGCACTCGCGTACAAACAGCAAATCCTTTTTGAATTAAAAAAATTTTCAATTAAAAAGCATTTGGGTTCGCAGAGCCGGGAGCCCAGCTGAGCAGCGCCAGGTCATGGCGCCCTCTGGTGGACACAGGCCATCACAGCAACCGGGCCTGGCGGTCTCTCCAGGAAAAGAGACGTCACTGTCAGG
Organism: Panthera onca; assembly: GCF_046562875.1. NCBI lineage: Eukaryota > Metazoa > Chordata > Mammalia > Carnivora > Felidae > Panthera > Panthera onca. Next base: position 85,881,348 of record NC_138351.1, on the reverse strand, counting down.
GGCTCGATTTGGGGCATTCCGGGGGCCCAGGCACCGTGTGCCTCTGTCTGGGAGACCTTGCAGCTGAGGCATCGGGCCTCTCTAGCTACAGTGCGTGCGCCCCAGCTTCCAAAAGCCTTTTGCCATAGCAAGGGCATCATCCTGGTAAATGGGACATGCCGACCTTGGCTTCTAGCTGCACCGTGGAGGCTAAGTTGCTTAGCTGCAGCCTCGCTGGCAGAAAGGAGGCGATCAAACCCTCACCTGGTCACAGAGATGTGAGAAACACCAGGGACAATTCGTGTGAAAGCACCCTGAGAATGAAAAAACCAGTCCTCCTGATGCATCAGAATCAAGGTTTTTAACCAAAGCCACCGATCCCCGGGCCCTGCCCCCGGTGGGACGGTTCTGGTTCAACTGGCCTGGCCTGACAGCATCAGCATTTTCCAGAAGCACCAGGAGATCTTACTGGTTAGGCAAGTGGAGAATCACTGCCTGAAAACTTTTACCGCATATAATACAGTCCCCGCTTAACGATGTCGACGTTTCGACTTGGATGTTTTTGACGTTAAGAAGGTGCAAAAGCGATACACGTTCAGTGGAGACCATACCTTAGATTTTGAATTTTGATATCTTCCCGGCCAGTGATGTGCTGAACGAAACTCCTCCCAAGCCCGTCCTGGCGTCTGATGTTTGGCAGCTAGAGCTCCCCGGCAGCCCCTCAGCCACGGGGCTCAGCAACTGATACACTGACGGCCATGCTGTCCCCATACAACCATCTTGCGTGTCACTTTCAGTACAGTATCCAACAAATTGCAGGAGATCGTCAACACCTTATTATAACACAGGCTTTGTGTTAGATGCTTCTGCCCAACTGTGGGCTACTGTGTGTGTCCTGAGAGTTTAAGGTAGGCCAGGCTACGCGAGGATGTTCGTTCGGTAAGTGAAGCGTATTAAGTGCATTTTCCATGCACGGTGTTTTCAGCTTACAATGGATTTACTGGGAGGAAAGCCCCATTGTAAGTTGAGGAAGATCTGTGGAGGGAAAAAAGGGCAAGTATATACCCTTCCTCCCTGAATCCAGTAATGATCAAATCAGAGGCTCCAGAGGAGAAAAGATAGTAAGGGATTATTTCTAGTGCCTTAGTGCAGATATGGAAGCTGAGGCCCAGGGGAGGATCAGACTTCCCAAAGGTCCAGAGAGAGACAGGGCAAAGCTGGACCAGGCCCACAGTAGCCCCTACGGACAGGTGCAGGGCTGGTGGGGCAACTGGCGTCAGACAAGCGTCTGCCCCCTCCTCTCGTGCAGGTGCAGTTCGGAGGTGGGGGCAGACTGGCAAATGTGAACCGATGAGCCAGTGTAAGTTGGCACTGGGGTGGATCATGGAAGAGCTGGAAGGGCGCACTGAGAACAGGCCCGGAGGGGCCAGGCTGGGCCTCGGAGGCCTGGCCAGGTGGAGGAGAAGTGAAGGGGCCAAGATTCAGGCCAACAGGAAGTCCGGTTCACTTAAGGCTCGTTCACACGGGCCTGGCCCCGTACAGACAGGAAGGTGGATGAGGTTCTTAGTGGCCCTGCCCTCCCAAGCCTGTCCTGGCACCTGCTCTCGTTCCTCACAGCCCAGGCCTTCACTCTTAGTGCCCACGGTTCAACCCCTCTCAGAATATCAGCGATGGAAGCCTCTACCCCTCACTGAAGGGCTTGAGTCCCCTTCTGTCTCCAGAAGCCTGGCTGCTGGCACCCAGCCCCCCGTGCGAGGTCAAAGCCAGTGCCCCTGTGAGGAGCGGGCACAGAAGGGCCTCACGTCCCCATAGGGCAGCTCGTCTGGGTACCGGGGAGGCCTGTCCAGCTAATCCGAATATGTCCACCCCTTCAAGCTCCTGAAGGGGAGACTGAGAACCAAGCCCAAGGCTTGTGACACTTTGTGGTCTCATTTTTTCTCCCACGGGAGTCCTTGTTTTGCACTCGGACTATGGTTCTACAGAGATCTCTGAAAAACTGGGGGAAGGCAGGGGAAGCGCTGGGGTCCCGACAAGCATGTGGAACTGCTTTACCTGGAGGAGGGCTGTCCTCGTGTGGCCTGAGGGCACAGGGGAGGGTGGGGATACCAGGACTTCCCTCCCCATTCTTGAGGTTCTAGAACACCCTAGAGCTGGAGAACAGGCCTGGAGCTCAGGGCTCATGGATTACAACCGTGACCCCTGTGGTCACTAGTAAGGTGATGGGTGCGGCAGGAGCTACCACGTCCTGAGTCAGCGAGCTGGGACCAAATCCTTGTGTCCCAGGAAGCTGGTACTGCTGTCTTTCCACTAAAGGTGAGCAAACCGGGGCTCTGAGAGGCTGAGCAGCCTTTCTGATGCCACCGGGGCTTGGGGCGCTGCAGGGAGGCATTTTTAACCACCACCATGGTCGGGTATAGATGCTCTGGTCCCACATCAACTCCACAGAGGGGTCCGTGCGGCTCCCGCAAGCCCTTGGGGAAGCCACTGCTGTGTCCATTCTGGCTTTTCTGTTGGGTTCCTGGGCTCTGAGAGAGGAGCAACCCCAAGTTGGGGCCCTGAGCCCACCCAGGCCCATTGCTGCGTCTCTCCTAAATGATGGTCTGAAGAAGAACCCCTCCAAGATGCACCTGCTCCAGCAGGAGCCATGTCTACCTGGGCACTGTACCCGGCACAATACCAGCCAGAGGGGGGCTCTGAAAGCAGCTGCTGAATTCATTAATGTGCAACCTTCCACTGATTCAGCCCTTGCATCTTTCCACTCTGGGGCATCCAGATCCCTTTCATCCTCAGCACCCAGACCTCCCCCCTTTCCCGCTCTAAGCCTGGGACTCCCAGGAGGGGATGGCGGTATCCACTCACTGCCCTAAGCAGCCTGCCTCCCTGGGCTCAGTGCCAGGAGAGCCCCCCCACTCCAGAGGCACCCTCAGCTCACAAAGCACCTTCCAGCTGGACGCCGACGGAGGAGGAGGAGCGTCGGAGAGCTCTGAAGAGTGGAACATTAACTCCCATATCCCTGCCCCATCACACAGCCCCAGGATCCCCCCTCTTCCGGAGTGAGGTTTGAATGGTTTCTGCTGAGACCTTTCCCCATGAAAGCTCTTGGACCTCTCCTCCCCTACTGCCCAGAAGCAAGTCCTGAATGGGCCGGGGCCCAGTATACCTTGGTGCCTTTCTGAACACTAGGACACTGTCTCCCGTGAATAGCTAAACCCTACTGTCCTTAAAGGCTCAGCTAAAGGGGCACTTGTTCTGAGACATGTTCCCTTCTCCCCTGGGGAGAATTCATCACAACCCCTGGGCCTCCACAACACTTCCCATATCCCTCAGTGCACGGTCAGGATGGGCCACAGCCATTTCTGTAGCTCCAGAGCCTGGGGAGGTTGTGGTCCAGAAGAGGTGGGTGGGTGGATGGATGGGTGGGTGGATGGATGGATGAATAATGGATAGATGGGTGGATGGATGGATGGATGGAATAGGATGGGTGAGTAAAGGGACAGAGCAGGTCTCTGGGAACAGCCTAGTGCAAAGGAGAGAAGGTAGGTAGCTCAGGGGCTATATTCTCAGGCAGGTCAGAGGTCATTCTGATTTTCAGTCCTTTGTGGAAGCATCAGTCAGTCCAGTGTGGGTTTTCTGAATTCCTACAGCCCTCTGAGCAGGATGGTGGGATGCATCCTATCATGTGGTATTTAACTCATGCATGTGAAGTCCTGAGCCTGGTGCTTGTCCACACCACCCCTGTGAATGCAAGATTATGAGTCTAAGTGTGATTTGTGTTGGCATCTCTGTGCACACACTGTGTACAAGCTGGAGGTTCACACATTATTGGCTCGTGGGGTATTTAAAAATAAACACTGAGAAGTTGAGAGAATGCATAAAATGCCAACATTTTCCAGCATTTATTAGACAAACGGGGGCTACGGCAACTCTGGATGTTCGTTTTTGTGACTGCAGGCTGCTGCTTTTCAAGAAGCGTGCATTTTCCGGTTTGCCACACTCCCCACCCCTCCCTATGAACTGCCCAGCCAGGCAGTGGCAACTGCTGTGTTATCGCTGTGATTGATGTTGTGAGTGTGTGGGGGGTGATGGGGACAAAGGAAGCAAGAAAGTGAAATAATTCTTGTAGCCATGACTATTTACAAGTATGAAAATGAAAGACTGAGAAGGCCATGCAATTTTTAGGAAAATGGGGGGAGAGCACATTTTGTGGTGGAACCGAGGGTTGCTGTGTGATTAACAAGGACACAGAAGGCGTCTTCCGTCCCTGCCCCTCCCCCGCCTCACCGCAGGGCTGGTGGCCTGGTGGGCGCCTGTGTGACCAGCCTGTCTGCTCTGCCGTGGAAGGACAGTGCCTTTGCTGCTGAAAATGCCATTTCTGTGTCTGCGGGCAGCCGTGGGGGCTTCCCCCTCACTGGGCCACCATTTCAGGGTTCACCCGGATCTTACCTAAAAAAGCAGCTATTTGCGTTTTCCCTCCCCAGGCTTTCCTCCCTCCTAAGCGACTTGTAGGAAGTATTTAAAACAATACCACTTTCTAGCACTGGAAGACGAGAGGCTGTGTGGTCGCTCTGGGAAAGTGCTCTCCCTGATCTTTCTGTCTTCATGCTTTTTACCTACATGACGGGCAACCTTGTAAGAGTTCAGTTTGGGGGGAGGGGGAGATTACTTTAAAACTTGGGGGATGAGAGTTCTCAAACCATGGAGAGGAAAATCCTTTCATGAAGGACTTGGCAGGAGACCACGTATTCACCTTGACCTCAGTTTGAACAAGCATACGCCCCACGGGGGCAACCGGGACAGGTGATTCTGTCTGCTGAACGCTCTCTCCGTGTCAGCTTCATTTCCACGGGCTCAGCCTGCTTCTCTTACTTCTACGATGAATGCCCCGGGTCCCTGTGGGAGCAGTCTGGGTGGTGGCTGCTGCTAGGTGGGCTGGGGTGGGGGTGGGGGAAATGCTATGGGAGAGGACGCTGCCGTGGGGGGCGGGGCGGGGGGGGGGGACAACGCTGCCTGCGGAACCAAAGGGGCGGTGGCGGCTGGGGGCGCGGAGACTCTCAGAATTAGGAACTCTATGAACATCATCCAGCATATTAATATGCTGTAGAGAAAATATATGATCATCTCAATAGATGATTAAAAGACATTTATCAAAAGCCACCATCCATTCCTGGTAAAAAACATTGAGAAAAGCAGAAATAGACGGCTAATTCTTTAACAAGATTAAAAAAAAAAAAAAAAGACGTCTATACGAGCAAGCCACAGCAAGCAGCATTATGGGTTGTTGAAATTAGAAACTTCTGTTAACCCACAGGTAAGACAAGGAGGCCCAGTGGCCGAGGTCCCTGGCAGAGGCCTGCAGGAGAAGGGACAGACCCAGGGAAGGAGGCCACATGGGTATTCGCAGGTGACAACTGCCTGCCAGGGACAGGGACACCAGACATAAAATGTAAGGAAAGAGCCATTCACAAGAGCCACAAAAACATAAAACACCTGGAATGACCTAGAAAGAAGCGTGCAGGATCTCTACAAAGAACAACTATTCTACTCTGCTCTCTGGACGGAGCCTCTTCATCTAAAACGCCGATCACTCCTCCGTTCATCTGTGTAGTGAATTCAGTTACAGTAAACACTAGAACAGAGTTTTTGGAACCTCCCCCGCCCCCCAAAGATTCTAAAGTTAAGTTGGAAGAATAAGCACGTGAATATAATTAGGACCATTTGGGGGTCATAAAGGGAAACCTCTATCATATATTAAAGCTTATTATAAAGTTATAAGATTCAGAACAGGGTGGCAATACTATAAAGAGAACAGGGTCAAAAGAAAGGTCCACTGATCCACTTACATAACGAAACAATAGGAGGAAGCCAGGATTTAAAATTCACTGGAGTGGGGGGGCGGGGGGCGCCTGGGTCGCTCAGTTGGTTAAGCATCTGACTCTTGATTTTAGCTCAGGTCAGGATCTCATGGTTGTGAGATCGAGCCCTGTGTCCGGCTCTGCCAGCACAGAGCCTGCTTAAGATTCTTGAGATTCTCTCTCTTCCTCTCCCTCTGTCCCTCTCCCCTGCTTGCATTCTCTTTTGCTCGCTCGCTCTCTCTCTCAAAAAAAAAAAAAATTCACCGAAGAAAGCAATCAGTATTCAGAAAATTGGCTAATGCTATAGGAGAAAATAAAGCTGGTCCTTATTCTTATCCTCTAATAAATTTCAGATGGATTAAGTTGTTGAAAAGAATTTAGTATTTTAATATATTAAAATACAAGAGTGGAAGAAAATAGGACTGATTATTTTTATAATCTATGACACAAAACCCAAAATAAATAAAACATTAAAACAAAGACAAAAGTGCCCATGAAAAAATGAAAACTATTATGTGGCAGAGCACATCATTAACAAGAAGAAAAACCACCAGTTAAACTGTGTGTGTTTGAACATACGACAGAAAGTGTTTATAAAGAACACGAAGAATTCCTTCTTTTTTAATTTTATTTGAGAGAGAGGGAGAGGGAGAGACTCCCAAGCAGGCTCCGTGCGGAGCCTGATGGGGGGCTCGATCCCACAACCCTGGGATCAAGACCTGAGCTGAAATCAAGTGTCGGACACTCAACTGACTGAGCCACCCAGGTGTCCCAAGGGCATAAAGAATTCTTAAAAACAAATGAAAAAAAAAAAAATTAAGCCAACAGAAAAAAATTGGGCAAGGGCACAAACAGAAGAGATTCACAAAATAACTACAAATAGGCAATAACCATATGAAAGAATGTTCACCTTTAAATCCTGGTGCTGCTCAGCTATAGTTAGAGAATGTGGGGGGGCAGGTACCCCCTCATACACTACGGGGTGGGGTGGGGTGGTTTCAATGCGCACACCCTTTTTGGAAGACAAATTGGTAATATATATTCTTCTAAAGAAAGACCCAGGGGAGAAAAGACACATGTACAAAGAAATATACTGCAGCAGCGTAAGAGTGAATAATTGGAAACAACTCAAAAGTCAATCAATAGTGGATTGCTTAAATAAATTATGGCATAATCATAAAAGGGAACCACATGTAGTCATTAAAAAGAATGAGGTAGGTCTGTGCAGAATGATGTGGAAGGTTGTGCCAAGTACAAGCCAGGTACCGAGGATCACGCACGGTGTGACCTACCTCACGCGTGTGCGTCCACCTTTTACTTTACGTGTTTCTGTGATGTTTGCAGTTTTATAAACATGTACGACCTACCTTTGAACTCAAGCGGAACACCCTAAATATTAAAAAACGGATTCTGACTGGCAGGGTAGCTGCTTAAGATGATCAACTGTCCAAGACATCTGCTACAATTAATGGGGGAGGGAACTAATCTCGTCTGTGGCCTCAAACTGGTTCTTAAGCTTTGTGGTCAGACTCCTGGAGAGTCTATGAAGTGGCGGTCCCCAAGCTACGTCCCATATTTCAGAAGAAGCCTAACACTTCTCGTGAGCCTTCAGAAAGGCCAACCATTAAACTAATTTATTAGGTTTCTTTGTTTGGGGCTGGAATTATCTCAACTCAGTAAGAATGTGGGTCGCAGCTAGGTGCAATAATGAAAAAGGGAGGAAGAACAGGCTAACTTCTGTTTATTTAACTAAATTTTATTTAATAAGTAAATCAGGAAAATTTCTTTCCCAAAACGTATCCGCCTCCTCACTGAGAAATAAAAAGATTCTGGGGGGTGAAAACCTTCGATCTAGACAGAAGGCAGCTTATTTCCTGTTGCAGTTCCAGACCTGACCACTAGATGGTGCAAAGGGACCACACCACAGAGTTTGCAACCTCTCCCTCCACGAAATCCTTTACCGTTAATAAGCACAATGAAAGCTTTCCAAAAGTAGAAAGAATGAACAATTGTGCTGGGACATGAACATTTTGCTTTTATAAAATTGGGACTCTGCCATTTCATTATTGACACAAAAATCTTCCGCCTCGCTTTCTTCCCACATATGCAGGTCCCAAATCTACTCTCATCTACTTGAAGGGGCCTGTAGAAGCCCGTGCAAAGTGGATGCCCAAAAGTTGAATTCGAAAATTCTTTTTACCTTGTGCTGCCACACGTGTTTCCATTAATTTCACCTCAATGTCGTGACGTAAATGCTAGTGGAATCGGCCCCAAGCTAAATAAGCAATGAGCCCCATTTTTCAACACACAAACACATAAAGATGTCAGCTCAAACTGTTTACTAATTAACACTTAAAAAGACACAAATTAGATATGCGTGGCTAAGAGCAATTATAATCAAGACGAATTTCTCTAGTCATTTGGGAACTGAGAAAAATGCCTAATTGCTGGAACCAATGTTTTAAAAACTGAAATGACGCCAGTTAGCAAATATGTTCATTTAAAGAACATTCCACGTGACTACACTCTTGAGGGTTGACTACAAACATGAGAACAAGGAAAATATTTAGGTATAAAATTAAAATTTTAAGCTCCCTTAGATTTATAACTTCTTCATTAAATACGTCTGCAGACAGCAGCCCATAAAAACCTGTAGCAATTAAGTGGTTAAATGAACTGCCTCCCTTGTCAATTTTAAGGGAGTGATTAATATTAGATCGTCCCTTTACTAATTAGACTCTCCCGTGTCTTTCAGCTTTAAAGTCGGGTGAAAATGGAGGCTGTGCGCCCTACAAGGAAGCACGGTGGGCTGATAAAGCTTCCCTCGTCGTGCTCAGTTTTCAGTGTGGCGCCCACTGAAGGGAGGGTGAGCATCGTGGTTTCCTGCGGGAGGTCGGCAGCAGGTGGGGAAATGGCTTTGCACTGAGCTGGAAGGCAGGACGGGTGCTGGATGCCACTTCATCATAGGAATTGCTGGCTCCTAGTTGTCAAAGGCTTGCAGGTTGTTATGCATGCAGCGTGAAATCTACAATCAAGGCCGCTGTCTCTTGGCCGTTATTTCTTGAGACGAGGGCTGGAGGGTCTGCTGGAGGGGCGAGACTGGGGATGGCCGGGGCCACGGGGCAGGTGGGGCAGTGGGTGGGGAGGAAGGATGCAGAGTAATGGTAAGGGGAACAGAGACACCGGGATCATTTTAGGGGCTGCTGCCTGGACTGTGGAGCTGGGACGCGTCTGCCTGGCTGTGACGGGGAATCCATCAGATGGTGAAGTGGGTCAACTGCTTACAAGGGACATAAAGAGCAGCAGAGACAGAGAATATTTATACGTCCATCTTCTCTGAGAGAAGATGCTTCATCACAGGGATTGGCTGCAAAATTACACTTTTCCTGACTCCTAAACAGAGACAACCTTTTGTCCGGGCAGCGGGAAGGACAGTAAGGCTTTCACTGGGACACGGTCCCCCAGGGCCACCACCACTCTCCTGCTGCTCAGCCCCACGGGGGAGGGGCCTGGGCCAGAAAACCTCCCCATCACTGCCACCGATCACCTCCTGTGGCTGAGGGGAGAGGAGCAACAACTCACTTTCTCATGCTTTGGACTAATTTACACGGCAGAGGTCCTGCTCCCGGCCGGGGACGGACGTGGACGGCAGGGAATATGGCTGCTGGACAACAGGCTGGGCAGGAAGGAGGCTGGTGTCACCACTGAGCACCAGGAGAGTGATGGCACTCAAGTGAGAATTTCTTTAGTAAGCACCGCTTCGTCCACTGTCAACACCCACAGCTGAGAGTAGTTCTGAGTCGTGCGGGTTTCCTGTTTGTGAAGAATTCCGCCCCCTCCCCCCCCCCCATTTCTGCTCGATGGCATCTACACAGGTTTTAGCCGCGACCTTAAACATGACCATTCTTGGGGGTCTTTCAAGAAACTTAACCAAGTGCTGCATACGCCACAATCACCACGGATGCGGGACCAGCGCTCGGGCTGGGGTGGGGGAAGCCAGGGGACCTGCCCCAGGGTCACGTTGATGCAAAGATTTGGCATGCTACCCCAGGTATCCAAACTCGCAAACTGTGCCCTCTCCACCCAACCACGTTGCCTCCACCGTGTACACGGTCCACATACGTCCCTGCAAACACCCGGTATCTGCCCACCAACGTGGCAGGTGGCTCTAGTCCACACTGTTAGCCACACTGCCGGGGGGACCTCATGCGTCTTCCTGCTGGCCTGGCCAGGGCCCAGCGTCACACTTTCCCTGAAGCTCGCCTGCTTCTGGGGGGAGGGGGGACTGGAGGTGCACTGCCCACTCACAACTGGGGTGACACCTGGTCTCTATCCATCTCTTACTGGGGTGCTTCTCGGGTGTGGCAGGCTGGGGCGCACTGCGGGTCCCTGCTTGCGCTGGCTGCTGGGGTATTCCCTTTGGTCCCTAACCACCCAGCTCAAAGCTGACAGGGTGAGGGGGCTCCTTCATGGAGTGAACTATCCCTGCGGCCAAATGATGGTGATAGGGCACAGGCTTAAATTCAGAAACACCCCCAGGCAGAGCAGGGTATGTAAAGTTAAGGTCAGCAGGAAAGCAGACCCATCCCGGTTCTGGACAGACAGAACGATGTGTTGCCATCAGGGACTGCACTTGAACTTCCTTCACAGCTGGGACCACTGAGCCCAGGTTTCTGCTCTGCACGGGGGCAACAGCGCCTGTCTGCACAGGGTGTGGAGAGTGAAGGAGGACAGCACATGCCAGCACAAAGCAGCCTCCATGGATGCCGGCCTCTCCATTCCCAAGAGATCGGGGAGGTATTCAGGATGGGCAGCCCCCAGGGGCAGCCAGATTTGCCAGGAATGGAAAGTTGCAAAATCATCCTGACCAAAGGGACACCCAGCGACGCAGGCCCAACCCTCAGAGCCAAGAGCCGGGGCCAGGGGGCTGTGGGCCCAGCTTCTCTCCTTGGCCTCCGACTCCGTGAGCTATGCTTAGTTCAGGGGCGAAAAGGAGCAAGTTCATGATTGTTTATGGAGAAAATTCTCTGCCATTGTTGCCAAAGCAGCAGCCCGTTCACCAGAGTGTGATATCAACATACTAATCACCATGAAATGCACGCGGATGGCCTGGGTAAGTAACTTCTAAATCCTCAGATTAAACGAAAAAACCACAGCATTCTTGACTGTGGTGGTGTTTGCGACGGTTTTATATCCTATTTAACGTTTCCAACCTCCCCCCCATCTCCCCTCATTTTAACTCCACTTTAATTTCCTTCAACGCAGAACACAGACGAGTATTTTTAACCCATCACTTAAACAAGAAATCAAGCTTGGCGTGGTCACGCGGGACGTCACTGCTTAGCCTCCAGCGGCAGAGCGGCGTGCCGTGCTGACACGGGATGGATTTACGCTGCTCGCCCCCCTTCCTGTGGACGGTAATAGGGAAGAGTCACAACCAGCGTGACTGAGACCACGGCAGCCGCATGCTGGGCATCGTCCTAAGCCCTGTACACGACTATCTCGGTCAAACCCCGTAAGTGCTGGCAGTGAGGATTTTTTATTACTCTCCCAGTTTACAGGGGGGAAGACGGAGGTTTAGAACAGCTAAGTGGCGCTGCTCAGATCTAAGCCCGGGGCGGCCGAGTCCAGAACTCTTTCTTCCCCCGCCAGCCTCTGCTCAGAGCACCGGACATCAAGACAACACCTTCTAACAAGACACGTGTTTGGGTCAGATTTTCGTCCTCAGCATGAGAATTCAGGTTTCTGGTGGTTTCTGGTGGTTTCTGCCGGTTTCTGCCACCCGCACCGAGCCTCACACAGGCTCTGCCTACTTTACCCCTTCCCGGTGACTCACAGGCCCAGCCAGCGCCAGGTCGACCGGCCTCCCTTGCACCGTTGTCCCCATCAGCCCCTTCAAGGGATGTGAAACCACAGACTTCAAGTCATAAGGGGCAGGGTTTGGAGTGTAACTGCTGGGTCTCAATCTTGGGCAAGACCCTTCACCTCCAGAGTCTCAATTTCTCGGGGTGGGAACCAGTGGGAATGTACGTACAGCCCCGAGCTGAAGGTGAGCACAGAGCAGGTGCTGAAATAAAGGGGGCTATGGCTGTGGCACAGGAGGCCCGAGGCAGGAGAAAACACGACATTCAGACGCTGCCTCCTTGGTCCAGCACGCAATACCTCCGCACCCTCAGCCCCGTCCGTGGCGCCAGGCCCTGGCGTTCGCATATATTCGTGAAGTGTTCCTGAAAACCCCATGGCATGCTTTCTACTGTTATCCCAGCTTCAAACAGAGAGGGGACCGCTTGCCCCCGGTCAGCGTGGAGCCGGGTGAGACGTCTGTGTGACCTTGTCCGTCCTAAAGGGGTCACAGGCCGTGCCCCTGATTTACCCCTGCAGCCAGAGTGAGCCACCTTGAAAGCCACCTTGAAAGCCACCTTGAAAGAGTGAGCCACCTTCCGCACACGCTCACCGGTGCCACCCTGCGCAGGGCCCCAGGCGAAGGCGGTTTGCGAACAGGCGGCGGGCAGAACCGTCTGGGGGCTGCTTGCTTTTGAGAAGGGGGTGCACGGGGCCCCACGTATATACACGGAGCCTATGCGTCTCCAATGTGGTGGCCAGCCATTCTTTTCCCCAAGTTCACTGCCCAGCTCCCGCCCCCTCCCCCCAAATCTATAGATGACAATCAGGTTGGTTTTTATGATTTAGTGAGAATCAAAGACAAAGGGGGACTTTTTTTGTCTTGTTTTTGCTATGACAGCTTTAGAAATTTGTTGTACTACATTGATTCAATTTTCCTTGATTTCAGCCATCTTTCAATAATGCAACCTGCTTCTGCTAGCTGGGTATACAGGAGAAAACCCAAAGGAACTGAGAATATTGAAATGGTTCTACCATTTCCATCTTGGAGACAAATGTGCCTCTCAGAGGAGAGCCGGATGCAAGCATGTGACTCTGCCTAACGACCGTCTACACATAAGAGACGACACACACACTCCAGTGATGTCTTACGCAAACAGGGAAAACACTGACCGGCGGGTCTGACCCCAGGCTCCTTCCCTCCTCTCGGCTCTCGTTCCTCAGAGTTGTCACGTGGGCTGGCGTCTTGGATTTCTTTCTCTTTTATTAGGAAAACATCCAAACCATGTGGAACCAGGCGGCCGAATGGGGCCTCGCTTATCAGGCACAACGGAATGTATCCTGATCCTTGCTCTAAACCTGGAAGAGGCTCCTCGGATGTTTCCCCAAACCCCTCCTCATGACAAATAAGCAGGAGGAGGAGAGGGAAAGGAGACTCCGGGCCTATCCCCCAACCTCCACCTTTTAAAAACGGAAGCATTTTAAAACATTGAGGCCGAATTGTTTCATCTGCCACTTAAAACCTTCCGGCTTAGAGAACACAAGGAGGTGTTGGTCATATGTGATTTGAAGCAAAAAACACGTTAAAAGTGAGTTTCTTTTTCTAAGGAATAAATCTGAGCGACACGGAAGTGTTTTCCTTGGAGGCCCCCCCCCACGCCTAGGTACCCCCCTGCCCCCGCCAGATCCTGGGACCGCAGACCCGGGCCCCACCTGCCCCCAACTCTGGCAGCTTGCTTACCTCTTTTTCAATTTCTGCCAGCGATTTGATGGTGATCCCCAAGAGATCAAAGGGCTGCATCTGTAAACACAGATCAAGGCATCCTTTTAAACGGCTGGAAAATGCTGTTTCACATTCGCTTTTATGCATGACGACGGTGACATCTCAAACCACCCTATGTGATCTAGCGTTTTCTCTATTCTCTTTCAGTGGAAACCCACCAGGACTCTAGTGATCACTGAGGGTACAGGGGTGAGCGACGGGAGCACATATTGCAGAAAACCTGGTCGACAACAGGGCTGGCCCCTGCTGGCAGGGACCCTGCCTGGGCATCTGTCGACAGCACCCAGCAAGGTCACAGCCCTCCTAAAAGACAGTGACTGTCACTGATCACTTCCGCCTCTTCTCCATGCCCGTGTCAAAAGCCGGTTTGCTCCTTCCACAGCTGGGGGGCCGCAGGGGCACAGGGCTTCACCACATGCCACCCTGACTGCTCCATCTACGTGGTGGGATGGGTCTAAGCAGTTCCAGGAGGCAGGATGGTCAGTCTCTCGTCTGGGACTCCTTGACATCCAGGGAAGGAGCCAGAGGGAGTTCTAGGCCTCTGGAAATGCAAGGGGAATGAAGGACGTGCCCATCAATTATCATTTGAGAAATGAGAAATGATCAGTCGTGGTGAAAACTGGTAACACTGCATTTTAATGGGCGTTTCTAGAAGTTCATGAAGATGGGAACTTTTTCTGAGAACGCTGGCTTTTCAACAGACGACATGAAAGATCAAATGCACATGGCAACAAGGGTCAGCTGGAAGCCCGGAGAAGCCTGGGCTGAACGCATGGTGAGAGGGGACCTGGTCCCTGGGGCCCCTGCTCTGAGCCCTCTCTGGGCACATCGGGCATTTCATATTCCCGAGGGGCGGGGGGACCGAAAACAGGCAGCCGGGACGAACAGGTGAAACCGGAGTCTCAGACAAAAGCCCAGGCCTTCGTGGTTCCCAGCCACAGCCCAGAGGTGGGGCCTCCTCTCCTGTTCGGAGCAGGGTGGCGGGGCCGTCCTGGCTGGGCTGGCGGGGGAGGTTAAAGGACAGAGCACAGGGGGTGTGCGGCACGGGGCTTGGCCCAAGCCACCGGGCCTCGGGCACGTGCTGAGTCGGCAGCGCCGGGCAGCAGCGAGCTGGCGAGGGCAATCTTGGGGCAGGGCCACCGAAGTCGGCACTCCGCTCCCGGGGCTGCGCTGCCAGTAGCCACAAAACAGCCTGGCTCTCTCCCGCTGCCAGCCCGAGTGGCAAGAACGGGGCTGCTTGCCCGCCATCCAGCAGAGGTCCAGCTGTTGCATCATTAGGCTCTAACTGCCCCACTAAACTTTCCCGATTGGAGCCGGTGCGCAGGACAGAACAGCCTCTCCGAGGGAGCGGGGCGGGAGAGGCGCCAGCGTTGCCATGGCAACGCGGCCAAGTGGCGTCGGCTGAAGTTACTCATGCTCCGCATGTCACGTCACGAGCATTTTTCAAGATTAAGCTGCTTACCAGAAGGGTTCAGAGGAGGCCTATTATATTTCATGAAAATGGAAACTACAGAGCAGGTCAAATCGCAAGCCGGGTGGTTTTAAGCTGGATCCAAGAAATACACTGAAGGATTCTTTAGCTGGTGCCCAAACTGGGGCCCTCACGGTTATTAGCTACTCGAAGCAAAGTTCTGCAAAAAGGATTTAAAAAGCCCTGAAACAAGTCTATCGAGCCTGCACGGGCCAGGCCTGTAACAGTTGAGGGCGGGGGCTCTGCACCCAAGGTGGGGGGCACATCTGACAGGGTCCCAGGAGTGTCAGATGGGGTGGGCTCCTCAGTCTGGGATCGGGCCTTCAGGCCCCCAACCAGCCCCCTCAGGCCCCCTGTCATCGGAGATAGCTCAGGGGCCCCAGCTGGCCGGTGCATAGCATGGGGCTCCTGGGGGCCCACAGTGAGCGGGAGAGCACAGCCGCAGGCACACACACTAGCCGGCCGGCCCTGCCATTCCGAGGCCTCCCTCCAATCCAGAGCAGAGAGTGTGGTTATCGTAGCATCCAGCAATGACCATGAAAAAACCAGGCAGCCTTCTTTCTGTAAAATGTCGTCACGGTTAAATAAAAAAAACAAAAATGAAGTTGAATCTGGGGGCGCCTGGGTGGCTCAGTCGGTTAAGCATCTGACTTCAGCTCAGGTCGTGATCTCCTAGTTTCCGAGTTTGAGCCCCACATCGGGCTCTGCGCTGTCCTGACCTTTGGACCCTCTGTCCCTCCCTCTCTCAAAAATGAATAAACGTTTAAAAAAAAAATTTAAGAAGTTGAGCTTGGAAACCAAGAACATTCACAATGAGCCCAATTTATGGTCACATTTGGGAAAAAAAAAAAAAAAAAAGGCTTGGCCATGGCCGAATCTGAGGTTTTCCACTTGTCTGCCTCGCTCCTTCCCCGCCCCTCGTGCCTGCTTTTCCCTAACTCTCCAAGCACCTGCTACGTGCAGCCGTAGCTGAAGGGGCCCAGAGAGGAACTTGGGACAACACGAGGGAGGACCGGGGTGTGAGGGCTGCCGGGGGGGCCCTGTGTGATGAGTAGAGGGAACACAGGCGGGCTGGGGGTGACAGGACAGAAGGGAGATCATGCAGAACACTTACACTTTCTGGAACACAAGAAAACTTCTCTGAGATCATAAAAGGCACACCATCCATTGCTGCAAAAGAAGAGAGGAAACGGCATTGCAGACACCAGTCACGTTCAGGGACTTGAGATGCTGACGAAGTACAAGCTGACGCGGGCACAGGTACCACCCCTGCATCTAGGACACACACCCGGTGCAGAAGGCCAACACCTCACACGCCCCCGGAGCACCACACAGAGGCACAGACCAGAGCCGTGGGGGCAGAGAAGGGCCTAGAGGCCACCTAGGAGTCAGGCCTCTGATCTATAAGCAGCGGTGGCCACCAAGGGGCTGGCGGCAGGAACAGAGGCTCAGGCAGGCGGGGAGGGGACACAGCTGTGCTCTGCGAGGTGGGCAGCGGACGTTCTCTCAGCTGAGAGTGGCACAACCCTCCAGGCTGCCGGGCCCACAGGAAAGGTCCAGCTTGGAGGAAAGAGTGACTTGGGCGTCAGAAGGACTAGGTTTGAATCCTGCCTGTGGGTTTCAGGGAGCTTAAGTTACATTTTAAAAGGAGGATGGCAGGGCCTGTGAAGAAGGGTGCGTGTGCACTGGAGGCACATGTGGTGGCCGGCACGGAGCAGGGTGGGGGCAGCGTGGCCACCGTGGTTCAGTCTCCGTCCCCTGGGCCTGGGCTTTTTTATTTTTTTAAATTTTTTTTTTACTTTTTTTTTTTTTTTTAACATTTATTTATTTTTGAGACAGAGACAGAGCATGAACGGGGGAGGATCAGAGAG
This sequence comes from Panthera onca, assembly GCF_046562875.1. Lineage (NCBI taxonomy): Eukaryota > Metazoa > Chordata > Mammalia > Carnivora > Felidae > Panthera > Panthera onca. The sequence goes on along the minus strand of NC_138351.1, from coordinate 85,864,551 downwards.
ACAGGGAGACACAGAATCTGAAACAGGCTCCAGGCTCTGAGCTGTCAGCACAGAGCCTGACGCGGGGCTCGAACTCACGGACCCCAAGATCATGACCTGAGCCGAAGTCGGCCGCTTAACCGACTGAGCCACCCAGGCGCCCCGGGCCTGGGCTTTTTTAGATGGACTGCTGTCTTCAGGGGACAGCAGAATGGGAATGGGTCCCAAGCAAACAGAAACACCAGGGTCTGTGGTGCGGTTCCCTCCCCCTGGCCCTGCCGGCAATGGTCCTGAGGCGCACTGTGGCCGAGGAGGACGTGGAGAAGACGTGGTGAGTGGGCTTCCTGGGAAGTGGCTTCCCCCAGCATCCACATGGGGCTTCCCTGGCATACAGGTGGCAATTTCTTTCAGTCCTAAGGAGGAAGAGTCGTGGGAGCGGAAAGAAGAAAAGCAGGAGAAAAAGAGAGAAGTCTGGGACAGAGTCAGAGAGGTCTGATCGCCAAGAGGATCATTTTACTCTATGTTCGTAATTTATTTTGGAGAGGAAAAGAATGAAGCCTTCTCTGGGAAGTCTGAAGAAAAGGAAATAGCACAGCTGGCCCCAGCTGCCGCACCACCGGAAACTTCCTTTCTTTCTAAGGTTGCTGTCCAAGGCCTGTCCCCCTGCCCCCTGGCTCAGATAGAGACTTCCATGGTCGGTGGCGGGGGGGGGGGGGGTCTTCTCCCATCGTGGGGTCCCCGTAAGCTGCTGGGGCTGCCTGTAGGAGCTCCAGCTAAGGGTCAGGAACAGCGTGACACTTCCTCCAGAAAGGGGTGATGGGAAGAAGCCCACAGTCATCTTCCGCAGTACGTCACACATTCGGACGTGACAGGTGACATCGGCGCACATATGCGTGCATGCTTGTGTATAGCCGTGAGAACCCATCAGTGAACAGATGACCCCTGAAAGGCCACGTGCTTTCTAGAGGACAGGACGGGGTCCCACCCAAAATCCAAGAAGAGGCCACGATCCCTACCCAGCAACTGCCACCATCTTCCCAACTCCGGCTGTGAGCCAAGGTTCACCCCCGATGGCTCTCTGACCCCTGAGCCCCTGCCCCCTTCTCAGTGCCACAGAGGCGGGTGGGCACGTAGCACTTAGCACTTGCCATCATGTCACAGACTGGGTCCTGCTGAGGGCACACAGGTAGCAAGCAGTGACTCAAATCTTCTGACCCTTCCATTAGGTTTAAATGGAATTTCTGAGAACACATCTGCCTCTTCCAGACCAGGGCCTCTTCAAGGTTTTGACGACCATTGTCATGCTCTCCCTGAGTCTCCAGGTGGCCCTTCTACGAGCTCCTCCTGATCGGACCCGGGCCAGGAAGTGGGTGTGTGCGAGAATAGTTCAGTCAGACCCGCCCTTCCCCAGGCCTCCCCGATCACTGGCCACGCATCGCCCTGCTTCTGGCCGTCCCAAGTCAAGGTGAAAGCCACGGTCTACTTTGCCTCTCCTTTAAATTCCCACTGCTGTCCCCCACCAGGGCCACGTCACTCTGCTCTCTGTACACACGTCTGCACACACACACCTCTTGCCGTTTCTTTCCGCCTGTTAGGCAGCGGGGCCCAAGGCCGAGCTCCCTTTGCTCGCCCCACGCAGGAAGCACGCTGACCCAGGGCCCGGTGTAGTCTTCAGCGAGCCCATCTTCAGCACACATCCCCGAGCGGAGAAGCCCTGATCATTCATTCACAAGGCTTATTGGCGTGTGGGGGCTTCCGAGAAGCCAGGTGAAGAACTCCCCCTCGCTGATGACAGTGCTTGCATCTGAAGGCCCATGTGTGTTTAGAGAATGTGTGTTCTGGAGATGGGGTGACGTGCAATGGCCTGATCACCCCCGGAAACGAGAGGTCTGGGAAGCAGTGGGCGCAGGGGCGAGGCAGGGAGGTCCCAAGCTGGGAGCACATCAGCTCCCCAAACGGGGGGATTCCTAAGGTGGGGGTCCTCACTGGCACGTGAGGGCCTGTGAGCCCGTCACAGAACGCCCTCTCCCCTCCCCTCTCGTGCTGACCCCTGGCTGCCCTTCTGAGTGCCCCTCCAGCGGTGGGCCGTCCCAGGGGCGCTCCCCCTCCTCCCCGGGGACCCGGCCGAGGCCACATCTCCTCTCCTGGCTGTCCACGAGAGTCCCCTCTGCATCCCCGCATCCCTGGCACAGGGCAGGGCCCGGAGGGGCTCGGTGGCTGGCCCCACAGGGCACGTACCTAAGCCCCTGGGGGGGGCTTGGTGAGCTGTTGACTGCCATCTTCCCCTAGTAACTGGCAAGATTTAAGCAGGGAGGAGGAGTACTTGGGCTTTTAAAAAAATTTTTAGCACATTAGTAAAAATTCAGTAAATTTCGTTGAGGTGAAATTCACAGAATATAAAATTAATCATTTTAGAGGGAGCAATCAGCAGCATCTGGTCCATTCACAATGTTGAGCAGCCACCACCTGTCTCTTCTTCCAAAGCACTTCCCCCCTCCAGAATCCTCCCCCAGCACTCAGCACTTTCCCTCTATTCCCCACAGCAGTGTGTTTTTATCTCTCCTTCCAACTGACGGTCATGCCTTTGAAAAGAAAGATCTAGAAGATCTGGCTCTCCGGACCATGGTGGCCTGGCCTCCTGGAATGTCGCATTACTCCTTCTCAGGTTAGGACAGGGAGGCACACACGCATGCACAGCATTTCCAAAAGGCCCGTCTTAGCTTCTGAGACAGACCAGAGGAAGTGGGTAGGTCTCTCAGCTGCCTGGAGGGAGTTTCATTCAGAGGCGCCTCCCCCACCACGCCCTCAGGCCCTTCCCCCACCACGCCCTTCCCCAGGTGGAGACCTTACTTCCAGACCTGGAGAATGGGGGGGATATGTTGGGGCCATGGGCCAGTCCCCCATGTGAACATCAAGGTGTTTGATGAAGGTACTCCTTCTGGTCCTCGATTAGAGTCAAAGGCAATTTCCTCACAGAGCAAATTTCTCGAGGAGGCTGAAGGCAGAAGACCAGAAGAGACGTCTTTATGGGGCCACACTAAAGGCAGCCCTTGTGGACAGAAGAAAGGGAAGAGGCACCCCGAGACTGTGTGAGAAGAGGCAGCCGTAGCCTTCAGAGCTATGCTGGCCTGGATCGCCCCATGGCTGGTGCCCTGCTGACGGCTCGGTGGCAGAGGAGATGGTGGGGAGGAAGGACCACTCAGATCCAGTCTGACTGCCAAGGGGAGCTGACTGGTGAAGGGAGAGAGATGGGAACTTTGGGATAAATTTCCACTTTAGAGTTCACGATACAAAGATGGGCACGGCTGGATGCTTCTCATGTTCCAGAAAACAGACTTTTAACGGGCTTGCAGGAAAAAGAAAGCAAGTTGATAGGATCCTGTGGGCTGAAGTTCCTGGACGGAGCTGGTGAGAGGAACAGGATGCTGTCGCCATGAGGGGAGCCCCTTAAAAGGGGAGCCAATAAAACTTTGCTCAACGGTCTGCCAGCCAAATTTCATTTATTTAAAAAATCTAGTATATCAAAGGTTTGAGTAGGCCGAAAGAATGTGGATTTTAGCAAAGTACTTGGCAAAATTTCTCACGTTACCTGTGTGGACAAGACAGATAAATATGGCTGGACAACGTTAAGGGGAGGGGAATCCATAACTAGCTGGACTAGATGTTCAAGAAGCCGATTAATAGATTGACACCGACCTCAACTGACCTCTCCGGAGGGTGCCCAGGGCGTTATCAATTAGTTCAGTGGAGACATGCCTAGTAGGCTTATCTAGGATGTGGCTGATGGAGAGATCTGGGAGGAGAGTCTATGAACTGGGTAACAGAGAGAAATCCAATAAAGATCTCAAAAAATTGGGATCCTGGGCTAAATTTAACGATGGAATTTACTGAAGGTCAATGCCAGTAAGTCCTGTACTTTAGGTCTAAAAAACCTACTGTGTTAGATGGGATGAAGGACATGTGAAATCACAACAGAAGACATGAAAAGAGACCGGTTTGTAGCTGAACAAGTCGGTAACGTGATTTGGTATTCAACCAGGCAGGAGGGGTGCCATGGGTAAGTTATGGTGCGACAGTCCTGGTGCTGGTGAGACAGCCGCCATCTTGGTCTGCTCTGGGCTTGACTGTGAGTTCAGTATGGGGACTGATCTCTCAAAGGGTCCTCTCAGGTGGCCTACAAGGAGTCCCAGGATGGTGAGGGACCTGAAGTCAGACCACGTGAGGAGAGGGGAGGAAACCATCAGGTCTCATGCTCCAGGAAGGTGTCATCCCTGTCCATTTTTGTTCACCCTCTAGAACCCAGCACTGTGCCAGCACATGGGGAAGTGCAGAAAGATGGGGATCCTGGTCCAGAGAAGACTCGAAGGTGATCGTAACCAAATGTCTGCACATATTTTCAGAGCTACCACAGGGCGAGGGCTAGAGGGATGGGGCAAGGACGAAAGGGAGGAACAGCAGAGCTGGCTGACCAGGGTCCAGGCAGAGGCCACGTGCTGGGGAGTGAGGGCGGGATTTTATGTGTTGGGGAGAAAGCTGACCTGTGGGACTGCTGAATCCCCTTCTAATTCCGTAACATCCATTTCTACTCTTTATCTGGGCAGCCATTCCATATTTTAAAATATCTAGAGATTTGCCAAACATAATTCTTAAAATCAATGGCACACATTTTTCATGTGTTCCAAAAGAGTGTTCATAAATCATCTCCATCCTGGCTACTCATGGGGGAGCCACGTTACTTCCTTCCTTTCTTTCTCCCCTAGCTGAAGCCAGTGTTTTGTCTTCACTTTTCTTTAGTGCTCAGAGACTGTGACACTCGCTCAGTCTATTGCTGAGTCTACTCAGAGAGACACGTGGGGGAGCTGGAGTGAGAGCTGTGAGCGAGGGGGTCCCTGCTCTCATAGAGCCACTGTTCGGATCCCCCAGGCTGCCCTCCCAGGCAGCCGGGGTCTGGGTGGGGGATCTCAGGCAGGCACTGCCTGGCCAGTCCGTGGCCACAACCCAGAAGCAGGGACAACGCCTGTCCTTTTCTTGCTGGCACCCAAGGTGGCATTCCTGGGGCACGCGGCAGTCCCCTCTCTAGGCCCCTTGGCTCCCAGGGACACGACAAAGCCCCCTTCCCCACCCACTGCCAAACCCTGGAGGTAACAGAACTGCTCCCAGTTCTACAAACGACGCAAGAGGATAGGAACCTCCTCCATATTGGGTGGTGAACACGTAGCAAGTAACTTAAGCCTCAACACGGATCGCTTGCAAGTTATACTCAAGGAAGCCGCAGGGCGCCTGGAGGCTCAGTCGGTTGAGCATCTGACTTCGCCTTAGGTCATGATCTTGCAGTTCAGGAGTCCGAGCCCCCATCGGGCTCTGTGCCGACATCTTCGGATCCTCTGTCTCCCTCTCTCTGCCTTTCCCCCCACTCTCTCTCTCAAAAATAAACAATTAAAACACTACAAAGAAAAAAAAAGGAAGCCGAGGCCGAGAGCAGTCAGGTGCCAGGATTCGAGTACAGAGTACAGCTTACAGTGGCTGTGTCACTGTAGGGCTGCGGCGGGAGGGTGGGCCTGGCAGTTCAACTGCCTGGGCCTCACCTCCAACTCAGCAGGTGTGGACGTGTGGCCCGGCAGGCCGCCCCACCACTCTGAGCCTCGGCTACCCTGTGAGATGGGGGGAAAGACGCAGCTCTCAGGAGGCTGTGTGAGGGTGACAGGGACCCCGGTCACAAGAGAAGCGAGGCCCCCGGCCCGCAAATGGTCGTTTCCGCCCCGACCTACAGCCACGCGCCAGACAGGCTTCCTTTTAGTACCAGGACTGTGTTTCCTTCTTCTTTTTTTTTTTTAATTTTATTTTTGGTGGCAGTTTTAACAAAATGCTGATCCACGGCACGGAGCAGCATACAGCACATGAAAGCCAGGATGTGCCGCGGGCTCCGTAGTGCAATTAGCATTCTCCTAAACAAACGAGCTTCAACAGAGCTGTAATTAAGCAGGCCTGTAATTAAGTATATGCCCTTTATCATAACGATCATGCTTAAAAATGGCATGATGCACGGAACTCTGTTATTAATGCTGTAATCCCAGACTGAAGTGCGAGTACATAGAAATCAGCGTGTCAGGCCTGTCACCGGAGTGTTTGTAAAATACATTAAAGAAAAAAACCCAGGAAACAATGAGCTCATTCAACTGTTCTTTTTACAATCAGGCACTACAAGTCAAGAGGATTGTGAATGCTTACAGAATCTGCAAGGTTTAAACAAATAAAGCTCTAATCTGCTACCGTATTAATACCACCCCCTATTTTAAAGAAGGAGAAGGGGGGGAATTTTTTCCCCCCCGACTGACCCGAATACCTGACTTTGCTATTCTTGGGGGAAGTAAGTCCAATTTGCACACCGTATTTGTTTGGACGTAGAATCAGACTCCTGCTTACATAGGCAGCCTAGCTAGGACCCTGCAGGAACTCTGGCTGGGGATGGGACAGGCTTAGAGTTCCTGGACCTTCCCTTCGCACGGGGACTATTGCTTCACTCGAGAAGGCACTCCCTCAGAGCCGTCCCTTGACTCTCTCCTCCAAACACACACCATCGGACTTCTGCGGGCTCTATGCAAACCCACCGCCGACCAGTTCCCGAGGGCTCCAGAACCACGGCCACCCCATTGCCTTGGGGTACCCACAGCTGCTCAGGGCTGCCCACCCCTTCCCTCACAGACATCTCACCGAGGAAGTGCTCTAATCAATGCATGTGTTAATTTCACCATGCTTGACGAAGGGTCATAAAATCACGTGGCAAAAAATGTGATATTTAAAGGAAAAGACTCCATTCCCAGCATCTCAAGTATCGTCCGCTTATAGGTAAAGCCCTGTAACATGAACTGGAGTCACAACAGCTCAGAGGTACTTGCACAGACGATGGCGAACGAGGTGGCTTATTGGCAGGTGGTCATTTTCCGAATAAAGGTAAATGCAGCTGGAATGGTGCAAGGCCTTTAATCCCGGGTACCTGCTTGTAAGTAATCAGCAACCTGACCCTTTCTTCTCTCCTTCCCAGTGGATTCAAGAGTCCTTTATAATTTGTGACGGGAAAGATGCCAACACCTCAAGATCTCAAGGCCGGTCCTCAAAATTCACTTGCACACCCAAATGCCAAGCCTGTTCTGTCTTCTTGGTGATTTCACTTTGGGGATATTCCCTGGAAGGTATCTGTAGACACCTCCAGGACTGTCTGCTCAGTGACATTCCAAGTGAGTCCACATAAGGCCGACCACCTCGTTCTGGATCCCCAAAGCAATTTGTTTTTCTAGTTATTCATAAGCCCAAAGAACTGACTTATTCGCCACAGTGACCTCCTGAGGGAGGAGGGAGTGGGTGCCAGAGTCAGACATGTGTGAGCCCTGAGCTGGGCTCAGCCACTTGCTGGCTGTGGGATGCGCTGGACAAGTCACTGGGCCCAAGTCACAAGGGAGAGGACTAACCACGCCCACTCTGCAGCACTGCTCTGGGGATGAACCCGCAGGGGAGAGAGGGCAGAGCACGGCCCCACCTGCAGCGGGCACAGAGCACGCGGTAGTTACCAGTGATTCGCAGATACCAACAGCCCCCCGCTTCTGCAGAGGCATGATTCAGGCCGGGTCCACCTCGGACTCAGGACAAGGGTTTAATCTCTCTGTGCCTCTCTTTCCTCAACTGTAGAAGGAAAGGATCATACCTGGATCGCTGTGAAGCTTAAAGGAGATAAAGCCCCAGGCACAAAGTACGTGCTCGATAACGGTCACCATGACCATCATCGCCACTGCAGTTGGGGAGAATGCCCTTCCAAGAGAGTAGACCTCTGTGGTTTTCGACCTTTTACATCAACACGTTACGTGCAGCCACATTAAGTTCTGTAATCCGGGGGTGTGAGTCCCAATCCAGAGGCTTCTGGAGGTGCGGAGGCAGTGCCCGCCCCGGAGTACCTGAGTGCCCCCCACCCCCCGACCATGGCTCTCCCTGGGGTATGCCATCTCTGGCATTATAGGTCAAGCTCAAGTAGGAGCAAGGCCCAAGCTGGGCCCAGGCTGCTTCATGTCCCCCAGGAAAGAGTCCCAAAAGTGAAGTAAAGAAAACTGCCCCTGGGTGCCAGGTCCATGAAAAATAGCATATTCTTCAACGTAAAGGTGGCTTCACCTGACAAATGAATATTCTCTGAGGTTCTGAGTGGGGGCAATTAGGAAGTCTCCCCCCTTCATTTCTCGGCCTCCCTGTCCCCCACACAGAACAACACCTACCAGTAAGTGTCACTTTAGTCATGTGGCCCACTTCATCCCCCCACATCCCTGGGAGGAAAGTGAGAGCCCTCCAACATCTGTGCCCCCACTTCCAGAGCTGCCCCTCGGGGGCCCGGGAGCTGGGGCCTGAGCAGAGGGAGCCTAGAGGGCAGGAGTCCAGAGAGGTTGGGCCACGTGCACTCCACAGCCACGGGAAACTCTAGGCCTGTGCACAAGGACATCTTCCTCCCTCTGCTGCAGAAATGCTTTTCAATTTTTTAAGTTTATTTATTTAGAGAGAGACAGAGAGAGTGAGCAGGGGAGGAGCGGGGAAAGGGGGAGAAAGAGAGAGGGAGAAAGAGAGAGAGAGAGAGAATGAATGAATGAATGAATGAATGAATATCCCAAGCCGGCTCTGCACTGCCAGCTCGGAGCCTGATTTGGGGCTCCAACCCACGAACCGTGAGATCATGACCTGAGCCGAAACCAAGAGTCTGACACTCGACCGACTGAGCCACCCAGGCGCCCCCAGAAATGCTTTTTAAATTTTCACGAGTATTTAGTGGCTTGGGCAGAGACCTACTAGTTTTGCTCAAGGTAAAGATAAAATCCAACTAAGTGACACTTTTCCCCATGAGCAAAAGGCTCCTGGACAGTTGAGGAGCCACGGGGTAAATGTCCCCAGTGCGGGACAGAAACTCCTAAGCGAGCTGGAGCGTAACAAAAGGGGCTCTGTAAAGGCAGAGAAGAAGCAGATGGAGGGCCAGCGAAGGTCTGCTGCCCCTGGGAGCGACCACAGTCCTCCGGAACACAGGCATGGTCTGAACAAGCAGTTCAGGCCACAGCGAGTTGGGGATGGGGGCCAAGTGCGGATGCGGGACAGCCTGGCCTCTAGCTGCTGAGCGCCGGAACGTCAGGTGCGGGGCATGCGGGCAGGGCTCGGCCGCATGGGCAGGAACACACGCCTCCCCATCTTCTCAAGACCGACTCGTACACGGGCAGTCCCGACTTAAGACGGTTCCACTTACGAATTTTCCACTTTATGATGGTACAAAGGGACGTGCTTTTGGTGGAGGCCAGATTTCAAATGTTGAATTTTGATCCTATCCTGAGCTGGCGACGAGCGGAACGGTCCCTTCGTGGTGCAGGACGGCAGGTCCCAGGCAGCCAGGTGACCACGAGCCAACGGCCATGCTGTCCCCGAATAGCCATCCTGTTTGTCACTTTCAGTACAGTATTCAACACATTACAAGAGATAGCCAACACTTTAGCAGCATATAGTAGGTTTTTAGACCTACTGGAGAGAGACATGGTCATGTTTTGTTTTAGGAGAGTCTTTTTTGAGTGTGGAGAGAAGCATGGATTAGAGGGAGTGAGGCTGGAGGCAGGACCATGAGGGAGGAGGTTCTTGGCAGGAAAAGAGGTGCGGGATGCCGGTGGTGGCATCTAGGACTGTGACAGTAAGAAGGGAGTAGTGGGGACAGATCGAGAGGTATTCAGACACAGGACCAAGAGACTTGGCAACTGGCTGCAGCAGTGAAAGGGGGAGGAGGCGAGGGTGACCCCGAGATTCCAGCTTGGCCATCGGGAGAATAGGGGGCCGGGGGACCGGGAGAGGAGTGCAGGGTAAGCTGGTGGGGGCCCTTTTGGCTGTGTTGGATTTGAGAGGCTTGCAAGACAACCCAAGAGAGAAACTGGTGAACGTGGTTGGGACGTCACGAGCAAGATGCAACATTGGTCAGTAAGGACCGCCCAGATGGAAATACAGAAGTGAGGGCTGGGGAGGACTGGGGGGTTCCAGCCACCTGGTGACTGAGGCACGAGAGAAGATGAGACATTCTGGGAAAAACACACGGTGGGAAGAGGGCAGGCCCACGACAGGGGACTGAGGACTGCTGACATCGGATGCTCGGGCTGAGGAAGATAAATCGGCCAGGGGGTTAGAATGGCGCTGGATCAAATCCGGAGGTGACAGCATAAGCTTGATGTTAAGAAGTAGATATAGATACATAAACATACACAGTTACATATGTGTTTATACACTTGTGCACTTAGATGTATGCACACGCACTCCCAACATACACAACTGTAGGTATATCTCTATCCGCTGACAGCCCAGGAGCCGTGAGCCACACCTAGTGCCCAGATTTTGGGTTCTAGTGTTCTCCTCCGGAAGAAACAGGGGGTCTCTGTGGAGAAGTGGCTGATGGAAGGGAGGCGGGGAAGGGACAAATCTGGGACATGCTGTTGTACCAGAAAGAAAGGTATCCTCAAAGAATCATGGAAAGTCCGCAGAAGGATCCGGGAGCCAGTGGGAAGGGGCTCCCGCTGGCCAGTCGGAACAATTTGAGTGTCAAAGTAATGACGACAATGAATAAGAACGCACCAGTGCACACCCAACCCGCACAAACTGGGGATAAGGGGAAGCTCTTCCTTACAATAAAATGCCAACTCCTATCGAAGGAATGACAGAGTTACAAAAATTGGTGGATTATCTGATGAGGAGGGAGCTATTCACGTAGCCCCCAAATACTTCCCGCTAATTACATATCCGCCACAAAAGGAAACACGCTAATTTTACAGTAAAGAAACCCGGCGAACAGCACCATAGGCAGGGGATCCCAGCTGGGTCATGCCAACATCGCAAACCTCCTGACGGGATGCCCTGAGAAGGGGACAGCGTCTGTTGACGCAGTGACAGTGAAAAGAAAACCAGCCTTGTAGTGAGGAGGCCCACGTGCGTGGCGGTCACATCTCGGTGTCCTCATCGGAGAGTGAACGGGCTGGGCCAGATGTCTCAGCCGGTGCTCATCTGCGACTTTAAAAAAAAAAAAAAAAAATGCCACCTGCTGTTCCTTCCCCAGGAGGTTCTGATTTGCTCGCTCTGAGCTGTGGGCCCCGGGTAGCAGGTTTTTCAACGCTCCCGGGTGGGTCTGAGGTGCAGCCCTGGGCTACATGAAGTCTAAAATCCCTCCTAGTTGGACATTCTTCCGTCTCACAGAAGCATCATATTAAATACGTATCGGTGATTTGAGACCGGGATGAAGCCCCAGAAGATGCAGTTCTCAACCCCCCCGGAGGTAACAGCTGGTTTCTTGCTGACTTCTCCAGCCCTCGACCAGATTCTACTCACAAAGCCTTGTAACGGGTTCTGGTCAGATGCCTCCCCTTCCCTTTGCTGGAACCAAAGAGCAAGGAGAGAAGGTGTCCCAGGTTTCCGTACGTCTGAAGCCGCTCCGGACCCACGGCTCTCTGGAGAGCGCTGCCCCAGGTGTGCCCACCCGGGGGGCAGAGGAGTGGGCCAGGGCATTGCACACAGCCCCGTTTGAACCTCCGGATGGCCCTGTGAGGTGCTGCCATGCCCACCCTGCCAAAGCGACCTGGAACGCGGAAGGGAAGGGACTTATCAGGGCCACACAGCTGGTGAATGGCAGGGCTGGGGCAGGAACGGGGATGCTCGCTCCAAGTCCGCTGCCTTCCCGCTGTGCAAAGGATGAGGCGGGGATGTCCTCCAAGAAATGAAAACGTGACCTACAAATGGAAGCGGACTGTAATCCAGAAGGGGAGAGAGCTGGTGGCAGGCGTGTGGAGGTGGAAGAGGTCTGGGAGCCACCGCCCGCGGCATCTTCGGGGCACTCTCCCAGGGGACACTCTTACAGCCAAGGCAGATAGACTCGCGCTGCCGTTCATTCTCCGATGTCATGATTCCACTTCGTAGGTAAGCTTTTAATGGTCTGAGCGCCCACGCACTTTATCAACAGGATAGTGGGCTCGAATATCCCCCAAAGAGGACAGGTAGGACCCCATTAGACATTTTATTTAAGATTTGAAAAGAGCTTGCCTATAGGTTAAAGACAAATGGTGCAAAATGTGGCATTTTGGTACCACCGCACCGAGCTCTTCTGACCTTGATTAGCGGGATCAAATTCACCAGGGCCTGGGCATCCCCCAGGGAAGGAGAGACTCTGGGACGAGGGCCCCGAGGCGCAGCCACCGTGGGAGAGGCTGCCTGAGGGGCTCCAGGCTTTAGCCTCCCTAAGCTGCTGGGTGGTTCCGAGACCAGGCACAGTGGCGGACAGGGACGGGCCCAATAAAAGGGGACCTCCACGCAGAGTCTGACGGCAGTCTAAACCGAACTTGAACTTACACAAGACCGCGCTGCTTGCGTGCATTCAGACCAGGCCAGAACTTAGCTGGACGGGAAAAAAGGGGCACTTTTAGGTCTTGCGTTTTTCTCCCTCAACAGAAAGCTCAAATCCTGAACTTCCCAGTTCAGCAGCCAAGGCCTGGCCGTCATCCGCCTCACGTAGCTAGACCTCTACCGTCTCACGTTAGCTAGACCTCTACCGGTGGAGGTGGGCAGGCTCCGCCGGTCCCCACGGCAGGGCATGGAATGACAGGAGACTAGAATTGAATGCCCGTGGCTGGGATGGGGCGCAGGAGCGCGCACACCGGATCTACACCGCGGTGCGTTTCCAAACAGCATCGTTTTCGAGAAACTTCGCCCCAGGAAACGGCTTCTCTTGAAAGCAGTTTATCACCTTCCACAAACTCCCGTCCTGCGGACGGGCTCTCTGGACAGCGGTGATCTGAAGAGGAAGCTCTGAGAAACGATGCCTGCGCGGACACCCACCTTGACGTGGAAATCCCAGGGAGTGTGCTCCCTTCCGTTAAACCTGGCGTGTCTGTGAAGTACAATGCCATAAATTACCCAGATCTCAGATTTAATATTAACCTTTAAAGGGCATGTCACAAAAATGTATTCTCTAAATATTGGTTGTTAGTTCACTTTGTAAGTCTATCACGGAAATAGGTATAAGGCTGCCACCCGTCTCTGACTACACCTGTCACAGACGTCTCCTGCCACCTGACAGTAATTCCAACCGAACCCAGCAGCCCCACGAGCGAACAATTCAACCATCCACTCTAACCACGACCCAAGCTCAGCCTTGAGATTTAATAATAGAGCCTGCTAATAGGACTCTAATTTCTAGAGCTGATGAACTTTCAGAGGCAACACGGGTTGAAATAGCGAGCGCAGAGATGACAAAGAATTTTAATCCAGGGTCCTTTGAACTATCCGGTGTAATAAGCACTTGTTCCTTCCCACAATGGGCATATAAAAGAGAAATCTCAATAATAATTGCTGTAATTATCTTGAAAAATATGCAGAGATTAATGGTGATTATGAAAATCTGTGTAATTGTTCTCTGAAATCATCACTGATCAAGCGGGATCCTGAGATGGCCGCTGCCAGAGAACTTTTAACGCCGAACAACATGTGGGCGCTGAAATGTGACATTTTGGCTCTCTCCTTGTAAAATATTACCCTGTGTTTACGAAGTTGTTTTTCATCATTTCCGAGACCCTGGCCTGCATTTTAACTCTTCATACCAGTGCCCTGAAAAGGTTCCAAGACGCCCTTAATGGGATGCGTATGTCATTGTGGTTCAAAGCCCCAAGTTCAACTTGTTATTTATTCAAATAATTAATTACTCTTGTATCCATCGAGCAGTTTGTCATGACACATTAATGACTTGATAGACTTCTATGAACTGGTGAACACAGAACAGCAGAGCGTTTTTATCGTCATTTAATTTTAAAACGATCCTGTGTGAAATTATCTAGTCGTGAGTGATGGTAGCATAAAGAACAGACTCAGCAAAGCCCCTTTTGGATCATCGCTTTATTAATGGTAACGTCAGGGAAATGAAAAATGCTAACATTGTCATATTCCGCTGCTGGGTGGAGATGAATGGCTGGGGGACGGGGCGAGGGCTCCCAGCGCTCACTGCCAAGAGCACGGAGCCCCTCCTGGCGCCCGGCCGGCAGGGACCCCAGCCTCACACACCCACAAGCTCCTCGAAACCACCTCCATACCCGGGCTCCCTTTCCAGTTTATGGCTCTCGACGTCTATTACTTTGTGTGTGTGGTCTTTTAAAAAAAATTTTTTTTCCCCACTTGAATTTTCCACTAGCGATCTAAAGCACCCTCACGAAAACATTTCACTTTATTGCTTTGAACATTAAATGTTATTAATCCAATAGAAAAACGTTAAAGATATTGCTGTCACCTTTAAATGTGAAATGATATTGGGCGCTAAAAAACGCTGGGTTAGTAGAAAAGATGTTCCCTTAGTTTTCAAGTCTTGAGATAACCGTTTTGGGTTGATGGTAAAATAATATTTCTACATGGCTCACAGCACAACATCTGCTTAAAAGACACTTCCTGTTCAGCTTTTTTTTTTTTTTATATAGCGAAAATTGTTTCTCAATTGTTTTAATTACAAACTTGGGACTTTATGCAAACTACTCCGTGGCAGTGTGATTGGAAGACAATAGACGCAGTCCCTGATGAGCCCCGAACCAGCCAGCGGGCGGAATCGCGGGGGACTCTCTGCCGGCCACGTGCATTGGCGCGTCCACTGGGGACGCAACACAACAGGCAGTGAGGCATTGTTCCCGTCCCCACCTCCCCCCCCCCCCCCCCCCCCCGACAGAGAAGAAAGAGTGGATCTCTCTCCCCTTACAAGCTTCCTGCTTCTGTTTCCCGGATCCCAGTGAAAAGCTCTACCACCCACCTGGATGTCTGATCCCGGGGCCTGGGACAGTAGGGACTTGTCCCCTATCCCCTCCTGCACCTGTCATCAGTACTTTAAATCCCAAAGAGGGGGGCGGTGGTGGCGGCTCACAGTTAGTCGAACTCCTACTCTGTGCCAGGCCCTGGTCTAGGGGCTTTCTGTGCCTTGATGGATTTCTCATAACAATCCTGAGTTATGTATTGTTGTTACTCATTCTCGTCACCCCCAGCCCCCTCCAATTTTACACAGGACGCTCCGGCTAAGGGCACTGAGGCAACCTGCCAGGAGCACACGGCAGCAAGACGCAGAAGCAGAGTTGAACCGAGGAGCTGCCTCCCTCCCACGACACCACAGAGCCTCTCGATCCTCTCTGGACCACAGTCCTGGACACGGGGGATGCCCGCCCCTCTGGCCCTGACATCGCCTGCTCCGCGTCACTCTAATCTCCTACTAACTGGCACAACTATCAATGTGGTCTGCGTTGAGATGGGGTGCGTTGAGATTTGATAAACAAATCCAAGGACCCGGGAAGGTCCAAGCCAGAGGTTTAATTTGGTGGCCTATTCTCTGGAATGCCTTCCTTTTCCAGGTGGAGACACTGGGGCCCAAGTGCTCACGACTTCCACGGGGACATTTCCAGCAAAGTGGGAGCTGAAGCCCTGGTCGCCCGAGGCCCCAGGCTGCCTCCACCCAGGACCTGCCTCATGTGCAGGGAGCACTTGCAGGAGCACAGCCTCACTTTGCCCCCTCAGGGAGGTGTGAACAGAGCCACTGAGAGCACACGCAGCGAGGTGGGGGCGTGCCAGGGTTAGAGACCGTGCGGTGACAGATTCGTTTGGGGGACTGCTGGGGCCTCTCAGAGAGACTGGCAGGCATCCTCTAGAGCAGCTGAGATGCATATATGACACTGTAGATGCCACAGGCAGGAAAAAAAAACCAGTGGTTTCAAATAGGAGCCCCCAAGTGAAAAGTCCAGACAGGTAACGCAAATGGCAGGAGACCCTGCTTCTCAGGCAGGGCACCTCCACCTGGGGAGCCAGCCCACGGAAAACAAGCCCTGAGCACAGGAGCCCTCTCTCTGGAGAGCAATCACGTCTCTGGAGATGGTGCCCCTGTGGGAGAGGGGCCGGTCCAGACAAGCGAGGGGGGTAAGGCAGGCACTGGTAAGCGTGGTCTTTGTTAGCACTTTGAAGACGGTGTCTTCACCTGAATGTGAGACAGGAAAGCATCAAAACCTTTGAGGAGAAAGCAGGAAAAAACCTTTTTGACCTAAGCCGCAGCAATTTCTTACTCAACACATCTCCAAAGGCAAGGGAATTAAAAGCAAAAATGAACTATTGGGACCTCATCAAGATAAAAAGCTTCTGCACTGCAAAGGAAACAATCAACAAAACTAAAAGGCAACCGACGGAATGGGAAAAGATATTTGCAAATGACATATTGGATAAAGGGCTAGTATCCAAAACCCTTATAAGGAACTCCCCAAACTCTACCCCCGAAAAACAAATAATCCAGTGAAGAAATGGGCAGAAGACATGAATAGACACTTTTCCAAAGAAGACATCCAGACGGCCAACAGACACATGAAAAGATGCTCAACGTCACTCCTCATCAGGGAAATACAAATCAAAACAACACTGAGATACCACCTCACACCGGTCAGAGTGGCTAAAATGAACAAATCAGGAGACTATAGATGCCGGAGAGGATGTGGAGAAACGGGAACCCTCTTGCACTGTCGGTGGGAATGCAAACTGGTGCAGTCGCTCTGGAAAACAGTGTGGAGGTTCCTCAAAAAATTAAAAATATAATTAACTTATGACCCAGAAATAGCACTACTAGGAATTTAGCACTACAGGAGTGCTGATGCATAGGGGCACACGTACCCCAATGTTTATGGCAGCACTTTCAACAATAGCCAAATTATGGAAAAGAGCCTAAATGTCCATCAACTGATGAATGGATAAAGAAGATGTGGTTTATATATACAATGGAATACTACTTGGCAATGAGAAAGAATGAAATCCAGCCATTTGCAGCAATGTGGATGGAACTGGAGGGTATTTTGCTAAGTGAAATAAGTCAGAGAAAGATACCATATGTTTTCACTCATATGCGGATCTTGAGAAACTTGACAGAAGACCATAGGGGAAGGGAAGGGAGGAAAAAAGTTACAGAGAGGGATGGAGGCAAACCATAAGAGATTCTTGGATACTGAGAACAAACAGAGTTGATGGGGGGTGGGGAAGAGGGGAAAGTGGGTGATGGGCATTGAGGAGGGCACTTGTTGGGATGAGCACTGGGTATTGTATGGAAACCAGGTCAACAGTAAGTAATATTAAAAAAAATAAATAAAAATAAAGATGGTGTCTTCAAAGCTGGCCCCCACATTCCAGAAGACACATCCTCTCTCTCCAAACCACAGGTCCTCAGACTTCCGAATGTGTCAGAATGACCTGCGATGCTCCTGAAAAATACAAAAATCCCTAGCCCCAAACCTCGAGACTCTGGCTCAATGGCACCATGAGAAGCCCCAGCCTGTGCCTGGAGCCAGAGAGTGCTTCCATGAGGGTCTCAGGGCTACAGTTTCCTGAAGATTTATGCACAAACAGGTCTCTGTTTGCCCATAAGGACTAACTGTGGCAGGGCCAGGCAGTACCGCAGTACTGGTCACTGCTGTCACTTGGCAAAAGCCAGGCACTATGCTAGACCACATCACAACCCAGAGAGGCAAATGGGGGTCACCCTGTCTCATGGCGGTGAGAGGCAAGGGAGCCATGCTTCCAGTCCAAAGGGAGGCCAGCATGTCTAGCTTAGAAGCTCAGGATCTTGACACTCCTACATAATTTAAGACAAGATGTCAAGAAATACCAATGCCAAAGCACAACCAGGCTCTCCATTAAGTGATTATTAATCACGTATTATGTAACCCAACCACAGGTATCTCTTGGTTCAGATCTTCCATGGGCAAGATACCCAGAAAGGTCGTTGGTCTATCTTTATATCTGCAGTGAGTTTCTGCAGTCCTCAGGGTTTTTTCTCTCTTTCTCTCTCTCTTCTTTCTTTCTTTCTTTCTGTCTTTTATTTTTGAGAGAGAAAGAGAGAGAACGAGAATGAACAAGGGAGGGGCAGAAAGAGAGGGAGACACAGACTACCGAGCAGGTTCCAGGCTCTGAGCTGTCAGCACAGAGCCCGACACGGGGCTCAAACCCATGAACGGCGAGATCATGACCTGAGCCAAAGTCAGACACTCAACCGACCAAGCCACCCAAGTGCCCCTGGAGTCCTCAGGGTTTTGATTCGCTTTTACCTTCAACAGTAGGAAAGAAAGGTAATCTTCAACTAGCTTATGATGGTCTTTTCTGGAATCCAGACAGAAGGCTTTCTTTTTTTCCTCTCTCTACCTAAGTCAAATTGAGCTCTTTATATTTTGAAGCTAAGGAACCCATTTCTAACTTGTACTGGATCCTTCAACCTTTCTGGGCTTCCCTGGGTAATGACTTCAAGCCACTTGAAAATCTGCCCTGAGTTTTTCAAAGGGACCCTTTGGTCAGAACAAAGTACGAAAGGATACATTTCAGTGGAACCTAACAGCTTAAAAAGACATGCGTAAGTGATTTCTCCACCACGAGGCTTTCAGAGCCACTGCAGCTGCTGGGGAGGAAGCAATGCAGGCAGGAATTAGGGAGCACCTTATGAAACGCAAGGTTCAACGGGAAAGCAGGAGCGTGTTCTTAAAAATACTTTAAAGCCCCAGGAAAGGGGAAATATTACATGAATTAAAAAACGCCAAACCAAAAACCAGAAGGGGAAACAGAAACCCTGCAGGTAGACAAAGCTATCGGCCAGTGTGGAGTGAGGGCAGCTTAGAAATGAGAGAACTCACACTCCCCAAGTTGGAAGACCTGTGGAGTAACTTCCCTTCTGGATCGCACACCCATTATCTCCTTTATCCTAGTTTCTACCCTGTGCCCCAGAGGCTGACCCTGTTCCGCGGTCGCCATGACGACACCGGAGCTCAGAGAGGTTTATGGGCCTGCTCTATGCAGCCCAGTGGGCCTGTAACAGAGCCAGGTGTTGACTATGGGCCTCCTGACTGCTGTGTAATCATTTACTGGGTCAATGGAAAAACCATTTCAGCAGAGGCCTGGAAGGGACCCCTGATGCCAAAGTCAAAGGCTGCCTCTCAGGGAGAGAATGTTCAGGGCTGCTGGTGGTGGCGGGGGGGGGGGGGGGGGGGGAAGGGGGTATGGGGGTCCAGAGGACAAGTGTCATTAATAGTCTGCTCAGTCTTTATTATGAAAGAGTTTCCAAATTGTCTCTGGCAGGAACACCTTGAAAGCACACCTTTTTTTGGCTTGTTTTTCTCGTTTAGTTTTTGGTGGAGAGAGGGGCTAGCCTGCTGACTGGCGCTCTCAGCTTGATTCTGGCCAGGCTGTTGGACAAACACCAAACTGTGACTTCATGTTCACCTAAGGTTGAGAAAACACAAGGTGGCTTTAAATGCCCCGCTTGTAAAATCCCAAATGGCCAGGAGCTAGGGGAGCTGTTCCAGCACACCTTCCCCCCTCCCCCCCCCCCCCCCCCCCCGCCGCCATCTAGGAGACGTGACACTTCTCTATTTTCACGAAGACCCCCAGGGGGCCATCTGAGGTGTGATAAACACAGAGAAGGCACACACAGAGGGAGCTGCGTCCCTACCCCTGCAGCAGGCCCTCCCCTGTACTTGAGAACACAACATTTGTGGTGCCCACTCTTGGTGGAAATCCTGAAGATCAGGACATGAACTACCTTGTCATTTTGCTCAAGGACAAAGTGCGATTCCAGGTGTGGGGCGTTCGGCCAGCAAGTAGGCCCAACTGACACCCAACACCTGAATTTCAGCCCAGCTGGGCTGCTCTCTGCTTTTTTCCTGAAAAAGCGGGAACCTTCTGGAGGTGATGGTTTCTTACTCTTCAAAATGGACTCCACCAAGGAGGCCAGTGCTGGTGATGGAACAGAAGAGGGCGTGAGAAAGGAGGAAGAAAATGAAGGGGCGAGGGGACAGTGTGGACTGCCGAGAGGGAGCCCCCTGCACTTGAGGTATGGAAGGAAGGAAGAAGGACTGGAGGAAGGAAGGGAGGGAGGGAGGGAGGAAGGGAGGGAGGAAAGGAGGGAGGAAGGGAGGAAGGGAGGAAGGGAGGAAGGGAAGAAGGGAGGGAAGGAGGAAGGAAGGAAGGGGGGGGAGGGGACTCTGGATGGAGCAGCCTGCAGGGAAGCTGCTGATGAAACAACCACTAACACAGCTTTAAGGACTGGTGTTTGGACAGCACTGGTGATCAATGGTGAGCAAACTGGCCTCTGCTGAAAGAAAAAGCCTTCTCAGACAGGGGCGAGGTGGCCTGAACAGAGCTGATCTGTTTCCTTCCTGGTTCTGAAGGTGTCTTTATATTCAGCCAGGTTCCTGCCAACGTTTTGAACATCCTGAGGTGGGGGGCGGGGTGGGGGTGGTTTGCAGGGGCAAAAATGGGAACCTCAGCCAAGCACACTGACAGCCTGCTTAGAAAAACCTTGGGTCCTGGCCCAATTCTTTTCTACATAAACAGAACTCACGGTTAAAATTATTATTAATGGTGACGTCATATACGGAGGAATTTATTTTAGTGACAACATTTATTTAAATAACTTTATAAATGACGTCAGTTCTTATTTATAGAATCATTAGTTCTCAAAGTTCACCCAAATGTTTCACTTTTTATGTTCCTACATTTCGTGGGAGAATTGTGTGCTGAAGAGCAGTTTTTAAACTTGGGCACTTGGGAATATGGTGGGGAATTATCCTACAAAAGCACCTATGGTCTAATTATTGTGTTCGGAAGAGACGTTCAAGATGACCTGTCCAAGTTTATTGTTCTAGAATCACCCATGACCTCAGAGCCGTAACACAGTGCACTCGAAGTTCAAAAATGCCCCCCATTCCAATGATTCAGTTGGGTTTTTTGTGGGACGGAAGACATGAAGAGAGGTTGAAAACCCACCACGGCCACACCGCCAGCCACTGAAGACTCATCTTTACTCTGGAATGGGAAATTCTTTTCACCAGGGCCCACCATTCCACTGGCCCAACCTGAGGCCACAGTGGCCTCCAGTTAGAGACTGGAGTTCCTGGGGCCAGCTGAAGAGCTGTGAACAGTGCCCAGATAGGGAAGGTCTCCTCCAGCGATCAGAGGGACGGGGGCGGGGTGGAGGGGGACGGGGAGACTAAAGGCCAATTTTGCCCCGCCAGGCTCTACTGAATAAGACTTGGAGGGGCTGAAGGGAAGAGACCAAAGCGGCCTGCTTGCGGGGTGGCGAGGCAAGCTGGTAGAATATTTAAGAGAACAAAGTGGAGGCAGCTGCAGGGCTTTTGTGGTTAAGGGGACCACGGGGCAGAGGAAACACATTTTAACAGCCAGACCCCTCCTTTCACACATGTGTAAAACCTTTGGAATTTTACTGGAAAACTTTATTTCAAAAGTCATCTTTGAAGTTTGGAAATAAAAGCAGAGAGGCTATTTTTCAGGACAGAAAGATGGTTTCCAACTGAAGGGACCAAAGGAAAGTGCTAATGGGTGGGAAGTCATACCAATCTAGGGGGATGTGTTCTACGTGTTTGTCTCCGGAAGCTTTCCTCTGTGTTACCGCATTTCTTTCTCAGATGGTCCCTAACGGGACCTGAGATGTTTGTTTTCTCTCTCTCGCTCACTCCCTCTGCCCTGTCGGTTCTAGTAAGCCTTCACCCCAGGCCTGGATGGCATCCAGGTTGATAACGATATTGTTCCAGAAGGAAAGGGAGGCCGTGTGTGCATGTGTGTATAGAAAGCAACCACAGGAGCCTCGTAGCAGAGTAGACGCCAAGCCTGTGTGACTAACTACCTCTTCCATGAAGCACCAAGGGACCCAGAGGGCCAGCGCTGTAGGAAACAGAGTTCCTTCCCAGTCCGTGTGAGCAGAGAAGAAACGGTCACTGATATGTCCAACCTTGGAGTTAAAAATAAAACTCTAAGCTTAAGAACACTTCATGGGCAAACGATGACTGCCATCCCGCCTATGAGCCCCCAGAGTCCCTGTCCTGCCCTCGCCAGGCCCCTGGCCCACCCCCGCTCAGCTGGCTTCTCATTCACCAGGGACGAGCTGGCTCGTGGGCAGGGATGCTGAGGACCAGTTGTTCGAGGAGAGCTCACAGGGAGGCGGCACCTTCATGGGTGGGATTGTGTCCATGACACCAGCACAGGCAAAATAGATGCTCAATAAAAACTTCCTGCGTTAAAGAAATCGGGATTTTATCATCCTTGTGTATCTCACAGCTGAGAAGAAAAGATGCACTACAAGTGCCTTAATTCGTCCTTCCTACAATCCCCACTTAACAGAGACTGACCTGAAGCTCAAAGGGAGTGAGGGGCTTGTCTTAGGGGCAGAGCTGTTATGTGGGTCCAGCACTTTAAAATGAAACCATCTGATCTGAGAGTCACCATCCCACGCCCCACGACAGGCCACTTATCCCAGAGAAAGAACCAGATGACAAGTTGCAGAGCCGGAAGTTGCTAAGCATCCCGCAGCTCCTTTGTTTTTGGTATCAATCAGCAACTACCCTTGAACATCCTTTCCTCCTTCCTTTCCTCCTTCGTAAGAGATTCCAATTACTTTTCCAGTGATTTCGGCCAAAACACTCACCAAACTCAAATCACATCCTCTCACGGACACACACGTCTGAGGGCAAAGGCATGGGCATAGCTCCTGAAAACTGTCCCCTTCCTCTGCCGGCTGGAACACTTTCTACCTATTAACCCAGCACAGAGAGGCTGGACAGCTGCCCTGTTATTTCCAGCAACATTCAGAAGAGAACCAATGTCTCGTACCAACAAGCCAGAGGCCCCGTGGAATCTGTTAACGCTGGCTGCCCCCAAGTCACCATACAGACTGTGCTTTAATGGGGAGCACAATTCCTGGCTCTCAGGCCAACTCCAAGGACCTTCAGGCTTATGCACACCCAAAGCTGAGTCCTGGCCTTGTACACGGAAGGAGAGCGCCCTGGGCCAAAGGCAGGACCTGTCTTCTGTGCCTTTTATGGCCCCGAATGAAGCAGAGTGACTGGCAGGAAGTGGGGCCTCAGGGTTTAATAAGTGGCTCGCTGAGAGGCCTACACTCAACTCTGGGCACTAAGCTGGGTCTGCGTTTTCACAATGCAAATTCTAGTTGGAAGCCCATTGTAAGTGCACGTATGTGCACACGCGTGTGGTGCGCGTGTGTGTGCACACCTGCAAGCCGGCACGCACACAAAAGGAAGATCCTCCACAGCACCCAGTGACGTCTCCCCTCTTCGCAGGCACCGGAGCAGGCGAAGGTGCCTCTGCTGGTCACGGACACCTCCAAAGTCTGAACGAGGCTGGGACAAGTTGACCCCCTGCCTCCCCCACCCCGCACAGGGGGCTGCTTGGAAAGGAGCTGCCCATAACCCATAAGGGGGACTGAGGAATGAAACGGTGTGACTTTCATAGCCACCGAGCTCACGACATTCCAGGTGTTTTCAATCAAACCAACCCACACGGAATTTACACAGGGACTCTGCCAACAGCTCGGGCTCGATCCCATGGATCGCCTAATCTGCTCTTTATATTCTGCCTGGCTTTTCATTGCTTACCTGTGCCCGCAGGCGGTGAGTTCTGGGGCATCTTTAAAGCTAAATCAGAAAGATAAGTAAATGCTTTCAAAGGACACGTGTCTTGGGCACCCAGCCCAGGCCCCTGCGTGTTCTCTCTCTCCCTCCCTCGGGAAGCCGAGACGAAGGCAGCCCCACCGCGGAGCTCCCTCTGCTTCTGTCGCCCTCATTTGAACTCCTGCTGCTTGTGGGGTTTCACGGAATCCACTCTTCTCCAAGCCGGGCTATGCTCTGGTCTCCCGGGGCTGCTCCTGACTGCGGGTGGGTGGGGCTCTCAGGACCCCTCTCTCACCGAGTGCCCCCCGGCCTGTCCCGACCACTCCTCCACCCACAGGTACACCAGAGGGTGGACCTTTCCAAACCAGTCTCCTCTCCCTGCCTCCCCAGCCCCCTCCACGGCATCTCAGGCTGTATCTCACTGAATCTTCACTGTGTTCTTGGAGGAAGCTTTTCACGCCTCCATTTCTGTTTCTACAACTGAGGGACCCGAGCGTGGAGGTTAAGAGCAGGTGCAGAGCCAACCCACTTAAGCTGTGTGACTTCGGTAAGTGAACTCAGTTGTCTGTGCCTTGGTTTCTGGAGCTGTAAGTGGGATTAAGGACGCCCCCACCTCTTCTGTCAGGGCAGAAGGGACAGTTTAGGTAAAGTGCTCAGAACAGGGGCTGATACTCTAAATGCTGGGTAAGTGTTTGCTATGAGCATCATTCACTTCCCAAAGGCAAAAGAAAATGACCAGTGTCCATTCTGGAAACCCTCTGTCACCGTGCACCCCCCCCCCAACCCTATAAAAATCAGTTTCCTGTAAATAATCCTCACACGGGGGAGGGAGCAGGGTGGGCAGGGAGGGTGCCCTTGATCCACAAGGCTGCCATGACATGACAAATAAGCTGCAGGCTGACAGTGTCTCCAAGACATATTGGAGTTTACTTTGTCGTTTGGGCTTGCCATCTGTGCCACCCCAAAGGGGGCTGGCTTCCCAGGCTGCTCTGGGAGCAAGCTGGAGTGTCCACCAGTCCCTGGACAGATCTGCAGGCTCAGCCGGCCATCAGTTCGGCTGCCTAATGAGAGGCAATGGAATTTGCCTGCCGCCTGCGTGGGAGCCAGGTCTTCCTTCCCAGGGATGGCCTGCGTCTACGCCCCACGTGGCACAGGTAACCGGCAGTGCTCAGCACCTAATGAGCCTTCCTGCCTCTGCCTCTCTGCAGCCGCTGCCACGGCCCAGGCCCAGGCTGTTGGCCGGAGCGGAGACCAGACCGCAAAATGAACTTGACTGCAGAGCCCTCAGTCAACTCTGACGCTATACATCAGGGAGCTGGGATGCAAAGACCGATAAAGCCAAGCGCTTCCCCCGTGGAGCATCTAGCCTAGGAAATAAGAAAGCTAAGAGCAGAGCATGAAAGGCTATGATGGAATTCTGTGGAACTGTTGTGATTTACTGTGTGGCCTCGGGAAACTCACTTACCCTCTCTGAACTTCGGTTCCTCCCTTATAAAATGGGGATCTAACAGTAATCCCACGTGCCTCCCAGGGTGGTTGCATAGATTAAGCAAGTTCACACATGAAGGCGATTTAACTCAATAAAGATGGACTATTATCCCCGAAACCAGACACTCACAGTATTTGCTCCTCCAAGGCAAGGCTGGTCAAGAGAGGACAGAAACCAGTCATTCTCACTATGGGTGATGACTCAACGGTCATCCCAGCCTGAGGACAGCTGCCCATGGGACTCGGGGCCTACCAGGCCAGGCCTTCCAGGTTCAGAAATACTCCTCGTTCTCCGGGCAGGAAAGGTAGGAAGTGGCTAAATTTGCCCAAATTATAGGCTGTCCTTACTTCTGACCATGAAGAATGACTTTCTGTCTTCCTCTGGAAATGAGCCTTAGCAAGGAGGTGCTGTGGGCATATTCGCTGTCATCCGAAAGAAACCACGCTAATGACAGGAAACCAGGGAGGCCGTGCTGTCTGTCAGGCAGACAGCCGAGAGCAAAAGGGCCCGCGGATCTCTGGGGCCCAGGATCGCCCTGTGAAGCGCCTGTACCGCATGCACCTGTGGCCACCGGGCCTTCTGCGGAGACCCACCTCAACGCACCAAAGAGCAATCTGCTTTCCACGGTTTGTACTGCACGGTTTTGGTGGCAGGTCACAGCAAACTGGTGAGGGGCCCCGTGCTTTCTGAGTCCCCAACCACCGTCCCCAGGCTCTCTGCTGGCACCGTGGACGTTATCAAGCGGACTTGGAGCTGGGCTGGCACGCGGGAGTTGCTCAGTGGCTGCTGACTGAGTTGTTGATCCTCGCAGCCCTGTGTGCAGGAGGGACAAGGAGCCTGCCACAGACAGGTGACCGGGATGGTGCCCACCCGGAAGGTCGGGGGTCTCCAAAGTCCTTGCTGCCTTTTCTACACCATGCCGTCTAGTGTTCTTGTGCGTGTCCCTGGAGAATCACCAGGGGACGCGGGAAAGCTTTCAATGGCACTAATGAGCAAAATTTTGGAGTAAGGCTCTTGAAGTAATTTAAAAAAAGTGAATCAGACACTATTTCATGATGAACTCTTAAAAACAGAATAGTCTAGTAGCAGCAATCAATTCCTTTATAACAAAGTGACTAAGTGGGAGAGAAAGCCGGAGCGGGCCTTGGTCCCACGTTCCAGTCTGAGTAAGGGAATTCTGGAAGGGGGCTCCTGCCCACAGGAGGGGATTCGGGGCGGCTGATGTGCATACGGAGGGCACTTGAGAGAGATGTGCTTACGCTTGGGTACAAAGGCAGGCTGGAGCCACTCACACAAGGAGGATAGGAGTCGCCAGGGATGGCTTCCAGGAGGGGCGTGGCTACAGTGCAGGCTGGAGGCTGGTGGGGATGTGGACGGGGGAACAGAAAGGCTCTCTGTGATGCGCGAGGAAAACCAAGCAAAGGCCTATGTGGGCAGTAGCCTCAGGAGGAGCTTCACTTGGCCAGAGCAGAGGGGAGTGTGACAGAGCTCACAGCCAGGCTGTGGGGCCCGCAAAACACCCGACAGCCAATATGCGACAAGGACCGCCTAGAACTTAAGGCACAAAACACAAATGGAACAGAAAGGGGGGATTTTATTCTGATGAAAGGTCACATATACAGTCCTAACCTTCCTGGCCTGAATGGCACTATGGTGAAATATACAAAATAAAATGATTAGAAGTGATTAAGACATAAGAAATTTACAAAACAAGAAAAGCTATCGTTTTTTGGCCAAGCAGGATGGATGGAAATAAAGATACGGATATATCCATCCATCCTACCTGAAGAGTTGTGTGTATAACTCAAACACTGTGCCTTACAGAAAGATGATATATTTTCAAGTGTCAATGGAACAATTACTAAAACAGCTAATATATTAGATGACAAAGACTCTATAGACTTGAAAAAATAGAACATTACAGAGACCATATTCTCTGACCAGTGTGCAATAAAATTAGAAACAAGTTAAAATCTCAATCACTCAGAGAAAGTATTAACACTTGAGTCAGAGAGGCAATCAAAACTAAAATTATTGTGTATTTATAAATGTGATTACTATAATTTTTAAAAAACGTTTATTCATTTTTTGAGAGAGAGAGAGAGAGAGAGAAGAACAAACATGAGTGAGACACAGAATCTGAAGCAGGTTCCAGGCCCTGAGCTGTCAGCCCAGAGCCTGATGCAGGGCTTAAACCTAAGAACAGTGAGATCATGATCTGAGCCGAAGTTGGATGCTTAACGACTGAGCCACCCAGGTGCCCCTATAAATGTAATTACTATATATCAGCCTTCCATCAAAGTGATACACAAAGATATTTCCACAGCTTTGAATATTTTTGTTAAAAGTCAAACCAAAACAACAGATGTTGGCGAGGATGTGGAGAAACGGGAACCCTCTTACACTGTTGGTGGGAATGCAAACTGGTGTAGCTGCTCTGGAAAACAGTGTGGAGGTTCCTCAAAAAATCTAAAATAGAACTACCTATGACCCAGCAATAGCACTGCTAGGAATTTATCCAAAGGATACAGGAGTGCTGATTCATAGAGGCACTTGTACCCCAATGTTTATAGCAGCACTTTCAACAATAGCCAAATTATGGAAAGAGCCCAAACGTTCATCATCTGACGAATGGATAAAGAAGATGTGGCTTATATATACAATGGAATATTACTTGGCAACTAGAAAGAATGAAATCTTGCCATCTGCAACAACGTAGATGGAACTGGAAGGTATTATGCTAAGTGAGATACGTCAATCAGAGAAAGACAGGTATCATGCTTTCACTTATATGTGGAATTTGAGAAACTTAACAGAAGACCATGAGGAAAGGAAAGGGGGAAAAATACTTTCAAACAGAGAGGGAGGCAAACCATAAGAGACTCTTAAATGCAGGGAACAGTGTTGATGGGGAGGGGGCAGCGGGGGAGAGGGGAAAATGGGTGGATGGGCATTGAGAAGGGCACTTGTTGGGATGAGCACTGGGTGTTGTATATAAGTGATGAATCATGGGAATCTACTCCAGAAACCAAGAGCACACTGTATACACTGTATGTTAGATACCTTGACAACAGATTATATTAAAAAATGAAAAAAACCAAAACAAATGAAGTGACCATTCAACTCAAGCAGCTATAAAAAAAAAACCCAAAAGAAAGTAGAAAAAAGGAATAAGGATAAAATTAAATAATGAAACAGAAAAGCCTAATGCCTTTATAAATAGATCAAAAACTAGTTATTTGAAAAGATAAATATAGCAAATAAATCCTTAACAAGACCAAGGGAAAAAAATTAGGAATACCTATGACTGCAGGCATATTAATTTTAAAATCAAGATAAACTCTTAGGCACAATTTTATACCACGAAACTTTAAAATTCAGGTAAAAGGGCTGGTTTTTCTTTCAAAGAAAATGTAAATGACAAAACTAACTCAAGAAAAAGCAGAAAGCCTGAAAAAAAACACTGTGAAAGAAATCGAAATTATTGTCCCTCCTCCCAAAGTCCTTGCTAGCTTGCCAGGTCCATTTAGTTTTTACAGGGAATTTTTTTTCATTTTCCTTTTCTTCCCCCCCCCCCCCAAAGGAACAGAAATTACAATATTTTAAAAATACTCTCATATTTAAAAGAAAAAATTCTGATTCTTGGATCACTCAAAAATAATATCTTAATAAGCATTAAGCCCAATCTCATATAAATACCAAAATCCTAATTTAAATAAGAGCAGCTCAAATCTAGCATTAATAATAATGCACTGTGGTAAGGAAGGATTTATTGTAGAAATATAGCAATATTCTAAATGCCATATCACCAAAATAAAATTATTTGTAACAGTAAGTCAAATGAGAAAAAAATACAATACTGTATGGAGAGATTTTGAAGTTATTTTTATTTGAAATTGAAATTAGTGCCTGAATTAAAAAAAAAAAAAAAACTCCCAGGAAAATGGGAATAGACGAATTGTTCCTTTAACATGATCAAATTCTCTCTCCCTACCTCAGACTTGAAACGCTAGAAACATCCATCCCCACTGAAGCCAGGAACCAGGTCAGAATGCAAACAATTTCCACTATCATTTACTGCTTTGGACGTTCTGGCCAACAATATAAAGCAAGAAAAAAAAATGAAGCGTAAATGTTATCAAAGAAACAAACTTGTATTTGCAGGTGATATTGGTGTCTATTGAGAAAACCCAAGGAAATCAGTTGGAAGCTACTGGAAATAATACACATACAAAAGAGGTAGCTAGTTAAAAATTCAATAACCAACAGTATTTTAAAATATATAAATAAGCAACCCCCGGTTAGAGCCAAGTGGGCAAAGCAACCACAACAAAAACTTGCAACCTAGGCATTAGATCAACAGAAAGTAAATTCTGATATTCTATTTAAATGACATAAAAGGGCATTCAAATAAATGGAGAGTCATATCACATTTCTAGAAGGAAAGATCAAGTATTTTAAAGGTGACTATTCTCCCAAAATTAATTTACAGCTTCAATATTTTCCCAAACGAAATCTTGAAAATATTTTCCTTGGAACTTAAAAGTGATTCTGAATTTTAACTGGGTAAAAATTTGAGTTAGGACTACTAGGAATATTTTGAAACCAACTACAAAGGATAATAAGACAGAATACCAAACACATACATTTATAAGAGTTAAAAGGATGGTCCTTTCATCAGAATATGCATTCAGTCAACAAAATATAACAGGGTACAAGCTGCAAAATTATTATAGTACTTAATAGGTTTATATAAAATTGTTTTCAAATGAGTTGGTTAAAAAAAAGATAATTTTATAAGTGATGCTAGGACAATGATGATTTGGAAAAACATAGATCCTTACTCATGCTAAGAGATATATATATATATATATATATATACACATACACACACATAGACACACACATATACATATATGTATAAAATATATAATATATAATAAATATATTTCTATAATTGTACATAAATATATAATTTATGTACATATATATATTATATATAATTATATATTATTATTAGAGAGCAAGCATGTGCATGTGAGCAGGGAAGGGGCAAAAGAATAAAGGGCTCAGCGTGGAGTTTGATGGGGGGCTCGATCCCACGACCCTGGGATCATCATGACTTGAGCTGGAATTAGGAGTCAGACACTCAGCCACCAAGACACCCCCCTCATGTCACATATCAAAACAAATCACAGATGGATTTTAGATTAAAAAAAAAAAAAGGTAACAGAATATACCATAAGACAGAGAAGTCCTTTCTAAAATATGATGGCAAAGGTACAAAACACAAGCTGGGGGGGAAGCAAAATTAAAGGGGGGGGAAGCAAAATTAAAGGAGAAACCACAAACTGGAAAAAAGAAGTAGTAACATGAGAACGAAAAAAGAACTTGCTCCATAAGGAGCTGTGACAGCTCGATAAACAAAAGCCGGACGTCGAGAGAAAAGAAACAAGGGCATGAACAGGAAAGGACTAGGAAAGAACAGCCGCCAATCAGCACAGGGAAATGAGCCCTTCACCAGGAATCCTGGAAACATCAACTCACAGTGAGATGCCATGTCCTCTTTCAAACGGATAAGGATTTTGGAAAGTAAAGCCTAGCTCTTTCACACATGTGTAAGTACAAATGGATTAAACCATTTTGGTGGGCAATGTGTCATTATATATTAAAATGCCTAAAAATGCACACTTACCCTAAGGAACAGAGATTTATCTAAAGGAAAGCTCACCAAAGTACTTTAGAAGTGAAGACAATGTAAATATCCAGCCTTAGAGGACCCGTTAGATGTCTCATGTCCCGCTTCACTTATTTTTTCCAGTATAATAACTAACTTTGTATTTTTCATTACATCTGAAAACTCACTTTAAAAATTCTTACATTAACATTTTGATTTTATTTTGTATTATTTTTGTTTTTTTCCTGAAACTTTTTTGGTTGAAACTCACTTTTTAAAAACTGAAGTATAAACGACATGCAATATCTTATTAGTCTCAGGTGTATATCACAGTGATTAGATATTTTTATACATTATGAAATGATCCCTATAAGTCTAGTTACCATCTGTCACCAAAGTTTTTACAATATTATTGACTATATTCCCTCTCCTATACATTACATCCCCATGACTTGTTTTATTATTTATTTATTTATTTTTAAATTTATTTATTTTGAGAAAGAGCAAGTGGCGGGGGGGGGGGGGGGCAGAGAGAAAGTGAGAATCCCAAGCAGGCTCTGCACTGGCAGCACGGAGCCTGATGCGGGGCTCAAACCCACGAACTGTGAGATCATGACCTGAGCCAAAGTCAGACACTTAACCTACTGAGCCACCCAGGTACTGCCCCCATCCATGACTTATTTTATAACTGCAAGTTTGTACCTCTTAGTCCCCTTTATCTATTTCCCCTACTGCCTCTCCCCCCGCCCACCCCCCCCCCCCCACCCGACAGTCCTCTCTGGTAACCAACAGTTTGCCTTCTATATTTACGACTCATTTTCTGTTTTGTTTGTTCCCTCTTTTTTTTTTTTGGTTTCGATTCCACATATAAGTGAAATCACATATTTATCTTTGTCTGACTTATTTCACTTAGGATAATATCCTCAAGGCCCATCCATGTTGTTGCAAATGGCTAGATTTTATTCTTCTTTATGGCTGAGTAATAGTCCATTGTATGTATATACCACATGTTCTTTGTCCATTCATCCATCGATGGACGCTTGGCCTGCTTCCATATCTTGGTTATTGTGAATAATGCTGCAATCAGCATAGGAGTGCATAGATCCCTTCAAATTGGTGTTTTCATTTTCTTCAGATAAATACCCAGAAGTGGAACTGCAGAATCCTATGGTA
Organism: Panthera onca; assembly: GCF_046562875.1. NCBI lineage: Eukaryota > Metazoa > Chordata > Mammalia > Carnivora > Felidae > Panthera > Panthera onca. The sequence goes on along the minus strand of NC_138351.1, from coordinate 85,832,741 downwards.
GTTCTATTTTTAATTTTTTGAGGGACTTCCAGATTTTCTATAGCAGATGCCCTAATTTACATTCCCCCTAACAGTGCACTAGAGTTCCCTTTTCTCCACACCCTTGCCAACACTTGTGATTTTTTTGTCTTTTTGATAATAGCCAATTTGACAGGTGTGAGGTGATATCACACTGTGGTTTTGATTCGCATTTCCCTGAAGAGGAGTTGAACATCCTTTCATGTACCTGTTGGCCATCTGTATGTCTTCTATAAAAAATGTCTATCATGTCCTCTGCCCGTTTTTTAAACTGGATTGTATTTTTGATATTAATTGTATACCTTCTTTATATATTTTAGAGGTTAACCCCCATCAGATGTATGATTTGCAAGTATCTTCTCCCATTCAGTAGGTTGCCTTTTCGTTTTGTTGATGGCTTTCTTTCTGTATAAAAGCTTTTTAGTTTGGTGTTCAAGTTTTTGTTGCCCTTGCTTGAGGAGAGTGGCCCCAGAAAGTGTTGCTAAAACCAATGTCAAAGAGCTTACTGCCTGTGTTTTCTTCTAGGAGTTCTAGGAGTTCAGGTCTTAAATTCAAAGCTTTTAATCCATTTCAAATGTGTTTTTGTATATGATGTAAGACGGTGGTCCAGTTGCACTGTTTTACATGTAGCTGTCTAGTTTTCTCAACACCACTTACTAAAGACGCTGTCCTTTCCCTATTGTATGTTCTTGCCTCCTTTGTCGTAGATTAATTGACCTTATGTGGGTGGGTTTACTTCTGGTATCTGTTATCTTATTCCACTGATCTGTGTGTCTGTTTTCATGCCAGTACCATACGTTCTTGATTCCTAGAGCTTTGTAGTAGTCTGAAATCAGAGCATGATACCTTCAACTTCATTCTTCTTTTTCAATATTGCTTTGGCTATTAGGAGTCTTTTGTGACTGCATGAACACTTTTATGATTCTTTGTTCTAATTCTATGAAAAATGCCATTGGAATTTTGATGGAGATTGCATTTGAATCCATAGATTGCTTTGGGTAGGATGGACATTTTTAACAACATTAATTCTTCCAATCCATGATCATGAAAGATCTTTCCATTAATTTGTGTCTTCTTCAATCTCTTTCATCAGTGTCTTACAGTTTTCAGCGTACAGGTCTTTCACCTTGGTTAAATTTATTACTAGGCATTTTACTCATTTTGATGCAATTGTAAATAGGATTTTCTTGATTTCTCTTATAGATCATTCTTAGTGTGTACAAGCATAATCAAGTTCTGTGGGTTAATTTTGTATCCTGTGACTTTACTGAATTTATTTACTAACTCCTAACATTTTTGTGTGTGGAGTCTTTAGGGTTTTCTGTATATAATATCATGTCATCTGCAAATAGTGACAATTTTACTTTCTCCTTTCCAATTTGAATTCCTTTCATTTCTTTCTATTGCTCAATTACTGTGGCTAGGATTTTCAACACTATGTTGAACAAGAGTGGTGAGGGTGGGCATCCTTGTCTTGTTCCTGATGTTAGAGGAAAATCTTTTGTCTTTTCACCACGGAATAGGATGTCAGCTCCGGGCCTGTCATATATGGCCTTTATTCTGTTGAGATAATTTCCTTCTACATCCACTTTCTTGAGAGTTTTTTTTAAATCATAAATGGATGTTGCATTTTATCAAATGCTTTTTCTGCATCTACTGAGATGATCATATGATTTTTTTCATCCTTCATTTTGTTAATGTGATGTTATCACTGATTTATTGCATTCCTGGAATAAACCCCACTTAATGATGGTGTATGATCCTTTTAATGTATGGCTGAATTAAGTCTGCCAATATTTTGTTAGAGAATTTTGCGTCTATATTCATCAGGAATGCTGGCCTGTAGTTTTCTTTTTGTGTGTCGTACTTTTGTCTGGTTTTGGTATCAGGGTAATGCTGATCTCATAAAATGAGTTTGGAAGCATTCCTCCTTCTTCAATCTTTTGGAATTATTTGAGAAGGATATGTACTAACTCTTCTTTAAATGTTTGGTAGAATTCACCCAAACTGTCTTGTCCTGGACTTCTGTTTTTTGGGAGTTTTAAAACTACTGACTCAATTCATTACTTGTAATTAGTCTATTCAGATTTTCCGTTTCTTCACAATTCAGTGTTGGAAGGTTGGGCATTTCTAGGAAATTATACATTTCTTCTAGGTTTTCTAATTTGTTGGCATATGATTGTAGTAGTCTTTTATGATCTCTTGTGTTTCTGTGGTAGCAGTTGTAACTTTTCATTTCTGATTTTACTTGGGAGTCTATCTTGCTAAGTCTGGCTAGAAGCTTATAAGTTTTGTTTCTCTTTCCAAAGAACCAGCTTTTAGTTTCATTGGTATTTTCTATTTTGTGGTTGTTGTTGTTGTAGTTTCTATTCCATTTCTTTCCACTCAGATCTTTATCATTTTTTCCTTCTACTAACTTTGGGCTTTGTTTATTCTTCTTTGTCCAATTCCTTTAGGTATAAAGTTAGATTGTTTATTTGGGATTTTTCTTGTTTCTTGAGGTAGGCTCTGTACAGCTATGAACTTCTCTCTGGGACAGCTTTTACTACGTCCCATAGATTTTGGAAAACTGTATTTCCATTTTCACTTGTCTCAGGATACATTTTGATTTCCTTTCATTTCTTTGTTACCCATTGCTTGTTTCGTCTCCACATGTTTGTGTTTTTCCCAGTGTTCTTCTTATAACTGATTTCTAGTTTCATACCATTGTGGTTGATAAAGCTGCTTGATATAATTTCATTTTTTAAAAAATGTTTTTTATAGTTTATTTTTTTTACTTGAGAGAGAGTAGGCATGAGTGGGGGAGGGGCAGAGAGAGAGGATCCCAAGCAGGGTCCACTTTGCAGCATGGAGCCCGATATGGGGCTCGAACCCATAACCATGAGATCATGACCTGAGCCAAAGTCAGAGACCTAACTGACTGAGCCACCCAGGTGCCCCTATAATTTCATAATCTTGAATTTATTGAGACTTGTTTTGTGGCCTAACGTGTGATCTATCCTGGAGAACGTTCCACGTGCACTTGAAAATAACGTGTACTCTGCAGGTTTGGGATGGAATGCTCTGTGTACATCTATTTCATCCATCTGGTCTAATTTCTTGTTTAAGGCCAGTATTTCCTTATGATTTTCTGTCTGGATGATCTGTCCGTTGATGTAAGTGGGGTATTAAAGTCCCCTATAATTCTATTACTGTCAATGTCCCCCTTTATGTCTGTTAATATTTGCTTTATATATTTAGGTGTCCCTATGTTGGGTACATAAATATTTATGAATGTTGCCTCCTCTTCTTCCATTGACCCCTTTATCATTATGTAATGACCTTCTTTGTCTTTTGTTCAGTCTTTGTTTTAAAGTCTATTTCATCTGATGTGAGTATCATACTCCAGCTTTCTTCTCATTTCCATTTGTGTGGCATAGCTTCTTCCATCCCTTCACTTTCAGTGTGTGTGGGTCTTCAGATATGAAATGAGCTTCTTGTAGGTAGCATATAGATGAGTCTTCTTTTTTATCTTTTCAGTCACCCTATGTCTTTTGATTAAATGTAAATGGACTAAAAGCTCCAAAGTAATTACTGACAGGTGTGTACTTATTGCCATCTTATTGTTTTTTTGAAACATTTTTAAAACTCAAAACCACCACCCCTATGGAAGCGCTCCCACTTTCCTGTGAGACTCTGACCATCCCCACCCAGCGCCATGGGAAGGTCAGGGCCTCCTGGGGAAGACGACACACCCCTGCACACTGATGCTGACTGGACTAGATGCCTTGCCATGCCTGACCAGAAGCTTCTAGAGCCACTGGGTGTTACTTCTGGGGCTCCTGCTCTTTCCCCTCTTCTCTAACAACAGCATGTTGCAGATTGAGGCTGCCTTCAGCCTGGGTCCCAGAACAAGAAGACCTATGGAGCAGGACCCCAACCAACCCACAGTCTCCAACTTAGAACCTGAGTGACATACAAATGGCGGTGTTGTACTCCACTGCGATTTGGGGGCCTGTTACTGCAGCCTAACCCAAAGACTCATTAATATACCTACTTTGATCTCATTCTAAACAATGATCTTCACTGATATGCTATTATGGGGGAAATAAAAGGTTAAAGAAGCCATTCACATCTCATTCTCCCTCATGGGTACCCACCCCATCTTTCGGGAAACGCGGCTACAGCCTGAAGGAGGGAAGTGGATGGGTACCAGAGGATACGTAGCTCAAGCAGCATCTCCGACTCAAGGACCATGCAGATGAAATTCAGAAGGCTTGGAATTTCCCCCAAGAACTGTAAGCGCCACTGTCAATTTCATAACTTGCTGTGCTCGCGTGTGTGTATAACTGCTTTAAGAGTACATGTCAGTCAGAAGATAGACCCAATGTTCAGAAATGCTCACGTACGTAAGGAAAGTACATCTGAGATTCAAGGCATGTTGGGAAGCATGCGGAAATCGAAGTCAAGGAGAGGACCATGTGGCCAGCTCTTTCCCGAAGCAGTTGGATTCATTATTTAACCCTCCGGCTACTGATTCTTCTTAAACTCTGACCTTCCAAATACAAAAGGTCCATACGTGCTCTATCACTTTGTAATTTAGATACTTGGCATAACGGATACCACTCAGCTCTCTAAAACTTTCAGTCAGCTCTATCGCACTCCCATCATTAACGGTCCACTTGCTTGGTTCAGGTAAATTACATTTGCATATGCAAATTATGCCTAAATACTCTATACTATTAATGTTATCTCTAATTACATAATAATAGTTACCAATTTCCACACGGATCAAACTTACAGTTTTGTAGCTATTAGGGAAATTGTGCTTTGTAATTAAGATAATCCTCATTTCCAGATGCTAATTAACTATATAATAATTAGTCTCATTCACTAATGCAAATTAAGGATTTTCATCTTTATTGATAAAGGAATGGCTTCTTATCGGTTAAGGAAAGATAGCCCCAGAAATCTTGCAGAGAAATACTTTTCCCCCCTCTAAAGGTTAAAAGGTAAATCCATTTTTATCAGTCTCATTTGAGAATGCAAATTAGGTCTGATTAATCAAGTCAGAGATAAATGTGCTAGTCTTATTTCAGGACAGAATGTATAGCTTCCTGAGTTCATCTCTTTTCCCCTTATAAATACTCAGATAAACAGAGTCCACGAAGCAGAAGCCCTCGTAACGGGAGCAATCCATCTACGGGCGGAGGAAAGCGTGGTGATACGAATGTCTATTACGGTACCTCGTTTCCCCTTCAAGTGTCAGGGAAGCATCTTGAAACGGCTGTGTCTTCATGGTTCGGCCGCGACGGAAACGGGCGAGCGGAGAATTTTGTGAGTAAATTGAGGAAAAAGGGAGAGCCACATTTGCTTGGATTATTAAGTTTTCTGTGCTCCAAACAGAATACAAACTGGCACCTCCCATCGTGACTAATGAGGGCTGCCTCGGTGAGAACAGAAGGGCTGACAGCCAGCGAGGCCTAGTTGGCAGGCCCCAGCCCGGGCCTCCCCGCATTCATCATCCGCTAAACCAGTCCACCAATTCCGCACCACCATTTGTCATTAATTATGCTAATCAGCACACCATTACTCTCTGATGACACTGTAGCTGTTATTAGCTAGTTATGGCTTTTCAAAAGCACAACTTATTGTGCATGCACGGGCTGTGCGTGCATTAGCCTACAGGGAAGAAATGTCCAATTATGAAAAGAAGAAATTTGCTATTATCTTTTTATAACAAACCAATTTAGTAATTAGGAAAGTCTCTGAACTCATAGGTTCTTTCTTTCCCCCCTCCCTTAAAATAATGGAAACAAAAAAAAACAAAACAAAACGTGCTTTTCAATATTTCTCTGAAAGAAAAGGAACTACCGACGCAGATTTTTTTTGCGACACGTTTGAAAGTAGGGCCCGGGGAACGGTCACGCATGAGCATGGGGCGCACAGAGATTGCTGTCGGGCTGGGCTTTTCCTTTCCAATTTCGAATTAGCAGGACTGCTTTATTAGGTATATTTCAGTCACTACGAATGCCTCAAAGACGAGAGCACACCCCTGTGACCTTTTACAGTTCACTTATGGCAGATCGAAGCTGTTCACATAACGATGCCAGACTGCGCACACCTTACCTGGCAGATGCTTACACGGGAAGCACGGCAAAGACCTCCTTTAACCCTCCCGTGCCCCAGCAACACCGCTAAGAGCGTCAATGCCGCTCACATGACCTTGAAGATGTACAATTTGGCCAAATTAGCACGTGTCTTGTGCACAGTTTCTGGGGAAAAGGAGGACTGCTTTCAGACATGCGGAAGAACGGGAGTGCTCTGGGGCCAACAGCCAGAACAAAGCAGGAAGAGCAGACCCTTTTCCAGAACTGAGGGCTCATCAGAGGGGCTTGTGCTGACCCAGGAATGTTAGCAGGGCTAACCTGTGGGCGACTGTCCAAACCAGGCACTAATTCCAAGTTGTTGTGTTCAGGCTGGAGTCTTTACCACTAGTTTTAGAAGCTTAGTCTGTATTAAGAGCTCATTAATATCATCAGAGTAAATGGGCCTATTAAAACATCTTTAAGCAATATCTGAACATAAATCTCCCTAAACTATATTTAATGACTGTACTTAAGATACATTATATGCAAGTCTTAATGAGACATTAGATAGCATTTTGAAGATTAAAATTAGAGAACCCATATAAAGTCTGTCCACTTAATGTAGCCTTAAGCTATACTGATGAAAGCATTACTACCAAATTATTACTGCATTAGAACAAATATTTTTAATCATGTCTGATTTATGCATTCTCTTTTTCATGTAATTTTCATTCTCACAAAAATATATTTTGAGTTGACCAAAGAGGGTGTGTGAAAGGTTTCAAGTTTTGGAAGTACTTAAGGAGGTCAAGTGAATACAGAATTTCACCAGTGCTGCCTTTCTGAACTGCACCGGGTTTAACTTTCTGAACTGCACCGGGTTTAATGTTTGGTTTAACTCGCCATTGTAGAACTACAGGTAGCCAAATATACAGCATATATTCCTTCAAGACTGGACTAGATACAGAGCAGGATTTAATCAAAGGTGTCCCGAAGGCCAAGGTACGCAGTACATACTACAGGACCCTGGTGGTGGTAACACCTGGGCATCCAACTGAATCCTTTTCTCGACTGGTCGGGGGAGATCTCAAACTCCCAGACAGCGACTGCCATCCTGCACTCCATGCCTCAGTGCCAACAGACCCAGACGGACAGCTACCCTCTGAGTTCTGAGGTTCACGGATTTATGTCTGTCTGTTTCATGGAGGTATCAGTGAGGTCCTGCTTCCACTCCAGGGACCCCTCTGGTGAAGAGCAATCAGTGTTGCTGTAGAAGAATATTTTTGACACCCCAGGGGCCTAGGGGAATGAAACTCTTTAAACAGATCCAGATCCACCTCAAGTTCAAGCGATGAAAAGTTCTCAAGGCCTGTGGACGACCAAGGTGGGTAACGGGCCAGGACCGTGCTACCTGGAGCAAGCAGCTGGGCCGGCCACAGAACGGTCTGTGTCAGTGTTTCTGCATATGGGATGTGACTCCAAAATAGAAATCTATATCCAGAGTCTCTCAAAGTTCCTCTAAGACTTAATACGCAGAGGTCTGTTTTGAAAACAAGTTAAACTTCAGATCATATACATAGAAATACTGTCCTTTATCTGCTACATATAAAATACCACACACCCAGGCGGGATTTTTGGGACAACAGGAAAATCTATCGCCTCCCACCGCCTTGGAAACCGCATCCGCCCCTGCGTCGAGATAACAGCTCTACAATCCCATTTTGGGGTGAATCTGCTCAGTCTTTCAAATCCCACCACCCGCTGAACTGTAGAGAGAATGTTATCTGAGAGCCTGGACACGGATAAGCCCGGATCCATGTCACCTGCGACCCGGACTCCGCTCTGACCCTGGCACAAGACGCTTTGCGACAATCAACACTTCGGGAAATGTGAGAGAGGAGAATTATCGTTGAGGCTTTTTGGACTTTTTTTTTTTTTTTTTTGATACTTTATCCCACCTTTTATAAATGCTATTCAATTATGAAAGGCTTCTGGGATTATGTAAATCAAGACAAGTCAACTGATGACACCTCTCTTAATAGAATGAGATTATCTGGCCCCCTTTTTCCCCCCCTTCGAAGAAAAAGCAAGTAGCACAATTTAAACAGTCTGCTCATTAAAGAGGACCCCTCCTTCAGCATGTAAAATCTGTAGCGTGCCTATGGCCATTTCCTTCTCTCAGATATTCTCTCCCCAAAAGGAACTACTTCATAGTACAATTTTGCGTTTTTAACTGTATGAATTAGGCATTCTTCATAAATAACAGCTATGTTCTATACACAGGAGCTCCTTTTTATTAGGGACACAGTAATGAACAATGAGCAATGTGTTCTATTATTCTTTGTCAAATCACAAAATGCTACATTAGAATAACTGTGCTGGTCAATGTAATATAGTAGATTAAATTCAACTTCTGTGGAAAAACCACTGTAAAACAGCATGATAAGAAGGCTATAAAAAATTTAATTTTACTCCAAACTCCATCACAAAAAAAATGGTGTGAAAAGTAATTTTGCATAATCAGTACACGCCATCTGGAACAATTAACCGATTTCTATAGAACTATGAGGATCAGTCATATCTGCTTATTAAAGATCAGAAATTATACAAGTAATAAATCCTTGAAAAAACTAAGCGTACTCCCGCCTGTCAACGCTATTTTAACTTCAAATACTGAAGAAGGCCTGATAAGGCTGAAAAGAAGAGATTAATATATGCAAATTACATCCAGCATTTAAAATCCCCACAACTGTCTCCGGTTTTCTGTCCCTTATTGCTGCCTTTATGTTTTATTCATACACCAACTCACCTGTCACTTCATAAGCTATAATATTATGGGGGTATTATTAAACAGCATAAAGCCGTGCTTTAATTGGAAAGCTTCATTGCATTTTCCAATTATTTGGAGTAAATTAAAAGCAGATGCACATAGTTTAATAAGGAGTCTAATATCAGTTCCGGGAAATCAAAATTCATTGTCATTACTATGCCGTGATAGTTTTGCAAACTGTACTCAATTTCAGAGGTTTTCAAAAGAAAATCTGTCTATGCAATCTGTTAATTGTCATTCGGTTAATAACTGTTTAAATATCCAAACTACACAGCAGCTTCCTATTAAAAAAAATTAAACTATGGGGTTGATGCGAGCAAACAAATGCGGCGGGTGCCACTCCTGGGCTGGACTTTTCCAGACTTGCCCGTTCACCTTAAAACAATGGAGAGAAACCCACCCACGCGGCAGCTTCGCCCAGAGGGGAGGACAAAGAACAACGGTTCCGTACTTCCAGGAGCACCGGAGGCTGCGGCATTATCAGACGGCTCTTGCTGGAAAAGGGCAGAAGCCATGTTATAAATTGTGTTTTTCAGAGGTCTGCACTGCTCAGCAAAAAATTAGCTTCCAAAGTTTTAATTGGTCCTCCTAAAATAAATCCTTTTAATGAGTGAATTAACTGATTCAGGACACAAACACGGAAAAATCAAAGAAAGCAAATGTCATGAGCCATTTGTTTTTGAAAAAATGGACTCCCGGAGGGCCATTCCCTTACTGGTTCGTGACCCAGGAGCGGAGCGTTCCCCAGGCTCCGCAGGGGCTGGCCCCAGTGCCTACAAGTAGATTGCACCGCAAGACAAAGGACGATAGTCTAAGCCATTATGGATTTAAAGGAGCTAACTCTTAAAGGTTACTCCTCATAAGGAGTCGCGCTCACAGATGTAGTTATATTATAGCTGTGCAGCTACAAGTTGCCTACCTACAAATATATGTCGCTAAAGCATTTACACGTGAAAAGACACAGGTATACTCAAACTAGTAACATAACCTTTTCACTTTCACACTAAGTGACAGACTTTTTCAAATCTTAGGTGTGTAAATTAGAATAGGACAAGCAGTAATTGACTTTTAAACTCCACCCACTGTGAGGGCTACAATTAATCTGTTTTCAGTACCACGGCTGCTGTTCTGCCAAGTTCATAACTTGTAGGCTCTTTTCCCCAATCCAATTAAAACCCCGGAGTCTTTCTAAAAGGTAACAGCACAGAATTTACTCTTCCTCTCCCGTTTCAAAGGGCGGAGTGGCTAACACCCCAATCATCCAAGGGCAAGCCTCTCCAGACCAGAGAGGGCACCAAATGCTTGAACAGGAGAGCCTTCTGGCAAAGCAATGAGAAACTATGCTCAAAGATGAAGATAGAAGCAATTCTTGTGCAGTGATCCAAAAAATAGCATCTCTTTTTTTCAAAATTACCTGTTTTAATAAAGTAGACACACTGTGCCAACTGAACCATTTAATTATCTGCAAAAATGATGAATCAAAACAATAGTTTGCAAAAATAAATGACTAACCTCTGATTAAAATGTCTGTCCTCATTAAATCCAAGTAAAAGGTACAATATCTTTAAAAAAAAAAAACAACGTAGCCTGAAGAAAGGAACAGTTCCTCACCATCGATAGATAGGCCTCGTGACCTCTCGTAAGATAGGGACATCAAGGAAAGTTGTTTGATCTACTCTCAAACGCAGAGCAAGGATGCCTTGGATGCCTGGTGTGGCCGTGTCGCCAGGCTGTGGTGTCTTAGAGCCTGGGGGCCCCTGGGCCTGGCCGTGAGCTTTGGAGCAGGGGACTTGGAGATCAGCTTGGTGGGTGGTAGGACTACATACCCTGAAATCAAGCCCTGGCTCACAGCTTTGTAAGGATTCTGGGGACCTTTTTCCCAAAGGGTTCTGGGATAGGAGGGGCAGGAAAGAAAGCCACAAACCAAATGGCAAAGACAAAGTCAAACTCAAACCATTTCAAGGGTTGAACACAGCTATGATCCTTTCTCAATCAGAGCTAACTGGATGAGAAGGGATAGGGAAAATCAGAGGCTGATTTCAATGCAGACAAGTTTTCTTTAAAATTGTTTTACCCAGTAGCAAACTAACATTTCAAGCAATTACTGATTTCTGGACTAGGATGGAAGTTTTGCTTTATGTTCCACCGAGAAGTCCCCCGTATTTGGCAGGGTCCCTGAAGGTGTGAATTCCCTTCTGGTTCTTCCTTAGGGAAGCAGCTGTTCCCTCCGACAACTGCATTTTTAGGTTGGGTGGCGGGGGAGGGGGGGTGTTGTGGGATGTCAAACTGCAGGGTGAGTAAGACCAGTGCTTCCTGAATAATGAGTAGCACTTTGCTGGAATAACAGTGTTTATGACAGTCATACCTGCTACAATTTCTGGGTGCCCATCCAGTACTAGGTACTTCCCATACATTAGCTGATCCTCAAAATACAGAAAATGAACTGAAATGTCACATAAAATGTCCAAAGTCACGCAGTCAATGCAGCTGGAAAGGGTGAATCTCGAGAACTGATCGAACAACAAATATCATTGAGTGCCTCCTGGCCCCCGGGCCCTGGGCTGGGCATTAGACCCATCCCAGTGAATGAGGGGCACCATTGTGTCAGCATCCCAGAAGGGACCCTGAATTCCAGCAGTGAACTCAGCACCGAATGAGATGTTACGACCAAAGCTGGATCAACTCTCTTGGAATTGAGAAACCAATCAGACAGCCAAAGTTTTATAAGAAGCATAAATAGCCAAGAGGCTTCTGACCAAAGAAGCTGCTCATTTGGGCCTACAAAAGGCACAACCATCTTTGGCAGAATAAGGGTGAATGAGGACTCTGTAATTCACGAGCCAAAGGACCTTCCGACAGGATTGACACGGGTGTTTTGTTAGCACGGGGCACACTTAAGGTAAACACGCAGGGCAGTGGAACATCAAGATGGGTGTGTTTACTGCCTCTAGGTAGCAAGCGATTAAGTACCTCTAAGTGTCTCACCAGAAACGATGCTTAGGGCCGACGAGGCAAGCTTTACTCTCTCATTCAAAATTATGGATGTTGTCTGGCCAGTGGATCATGAGATCGTTCACGCTATAAAACAAGTCAGGCGTGAGAAACCTCTCTCTGACAAAGGATCTCAGCCTTGAATTAGAGTTCCGCATCACTCATTGTCTTAGAGACAATCGAAAGACAAATCTGGGAAATAAGGGGCCTCCTTCTCTGGGATATGTGACAAATATATTCCATCCAAATGTAGGCTGGAGCACGGAGATTTTTTTTTTTTTTTTTTTTAAATACAACAAGTGAGGACCATTGTTGGCCATTAATAAAAAGAAAGGGAAAATGCAGTGGATATGCAGGACACAAAACCCCAAATGCACCACAACGAATAGACTGAGGTATTCTGTCCACAGGAAAGGTGGCTTCCTTGTTCTAAAAGAGATCAGAATTTCTTTTGTCCTAACGTGAGCCAGCGAATGCACTCATTCTGCCACAAAAGTGAGGATGCTCACATTGTGTGATGAAGGATAACTTCTGATCTCACCCCCAAATCCTCTGTGGCTGTCCAACTTCTCCCCAGTTTCTTCCAAATGCCCCCAACTTCACTCATGAAGCCGTCAGGTGTTTAAATGCACTCAACCTGGAGTCTGACCCCGTGGTTGCTGTCTAAGTTGGCAAGGTCAAAGCTCGGGTGCTTGGTGGCAGCAGCAGAGCTCGGGGAGCCGGACCCGGGCAGGAGGGAAGCACGGGCTGGGCGCCGACAGGGACCCACAGGGTCAGTCACCTCGGGCTTGGATGCATCCTAGGAGCCCCGAGCCAGAGAATGAAGCTGCAAGGCAGGGGAGGCACGGGCAGGTGACTGTCACTTCAAACAAACGTCCTATTGTGGGCCTGGTCCAGGACCGCTGGGGCAGAAGGGGAGAACAGCTAAAGCTCAGTCCTAGTTAAGTGAAGGGGTGGGTCTGGGCCACCCACTCTCACCACAGGGCTAAGAAAAGACCACGGCAAGGGAGAATCCAGGTGCCCAGAGCTCCCCAAAGGTCACCAACAGCAAGAGCAGTGGTAGAGCCACCTACTGATGGGGGAGGAGGTTCCTGGAATATTCCCTTTCCTGGTCCGGAAAGATCCGAGAAGCAGTGGGAACAAGGGGCCACGGAATAATTACAATCACAGCAACACATCTATGGGCACTTTCTGTGCACCAGCTATGGTTCTAAGCCTCACCCCAAACCACGGTCATCCCCATTGAACAGATTAGGAAATTTAGGCACAAGAAAGTTAAGCTCCTTGACTCAGGCCGCTTTGCTTGAGTGAGGGAGCTGCACCTTATCCTTTCACCGTTCTGCCCAGCAACAGCCAACGGGGGGCCACAGCCACCATTCAGTTGCTCTGTGGATTCAGGAGGGGTCATCCGCCCAGTGTCAAGGACCTCGCTCTGATGAGGTTTCAGAGAGGACAATCGAGGGGAATCACCTGAGATTTGAACAATGCCAAGATCTAATATCCTAAGTCAGTCCCAGAGTGATTCGCTCTAGGGGTGGGTGCCATTTTCAGCTTCAGTTTGGCCCGGGGAGCAAATGGCCACGCACATCCTCGAGCAGCCTCCCCGGTGTGGGGATTTGGAACTTAGCGGCTGGATCAGAGGGACCTGGGGGTGAATCTCGGCCCTGCCCCTTACTAGCAGCATAACTGTGGAGAGATCAAAAGTTCTCAAAACCCGTTTCCCCCATCTGTAAAATAAAAATGTTTATAAAGATAAAATAAAGCTATTTATAAGAGAGATGTGTCTCACAAGGTTTGAGCATGGGAGCTCGGCAACACGGGCAGTTGGGCCTATGCCTACAAACCAGAGATAATGGGGGCGCCTGGGTGGCTCAGTCGGTTGAGCGTCCGACTTCAGCTCAGGTCATGATCTCACGGTTTGTGGGTTCGAGCCCCACGTCGGGCTCTGTGCGGACAGCTTGGAGCCTGGAGCCTGCTTCGGATGCCGGGTGTCCCTCTCTCTCTGCCCCTCCCCCACTTGTGCTCGGTCTCTCCTTCAAAGATAAACTTTTAAAAAAACATAAAATAAAATAAAATAAGATACTGGTAATGGTACAAGCCCTAAAGGTTTTCTTGGTAAGGATTGTTGGGGTGACAGGACAGAACGTGAGCAGGGTGCTTACGCAGAGCCTTGTACGGGCTAAGTGCTCGAGGAGGGTTAGGTATTATTAAAGTAAATTAATCTAATCCATTTTAATAAAAGCAAAAACCACCTCAGCTCCCTAAATGTGTTTAAATTAAAGAAGTTGCCTTAATTATGGCATTTCCCCCTCCCAGCCAACAGCCTATTACCGGGAGGGAGACAGAGCTAGAGAAAGACAGAAAGGCTGCCCTGGTATCAGCTGTCCTGAGGCAGGACTGTGTGTTGGGCCAACTAGGCTGCTTCATTTGCCCCAGAGAAACCCTCTGAAGAAAGGCAAAGGGCAGACGAAGAGAGGGGCTCAAGACGCTCCCTTGGTTTTCCAGCATTTCTGGGACTAGGCCTGCAGAGAGGACCCTGTGGGCTCCCAGGCATGCTGCCTACCAGGAGGGGACGGAGGACGGCAAAAGGGAGGCACGTTCCTGCTTGACAACCAGACACGGGACATGGACACACGGGGACAGAGGTCTGAGAGAGCCGGTTTTTCTCCAGGTGTTCCTGCGTTCGGGGACGTCCCAGTCAAAGCAGTGTTTGGATGGTCTGGGGGCAACAACCGCACACACTTGCTGGTGACACAGTGGGCACCGAATCCATAAACCCCGCAAGGCTCCTTCCCACGGCGTCCTCGACCCTGGGGGGCGGGGGCGGCCGCTGCCACCCCGGAGACGAGACCACGTGTGAGGCACAGGAAGCTTCCAGGAAACACGAGCCGAGACACCGTTCTACTTCAATTATTGATGCTGTTGTTGCAACAACGGAGACGGGAGAGATCTGGGATTTCAGATCCAGGAAGGCTTGGTGCTGTGCCTGCCATTTCGGGGCTCATCAGAGGGAGAACGGGGCCTGAATCTGGCTTTTCTGGCTCCTGCCCTGGTTCTTCCCGCTGCCCCTTGGCTGCTTTGCTCTTGGCTTGAAGCAGGGGATGCGGGCCATTAAACCAATGCCTGCCTGAGCTCGGCCTTGCTTAAAAACCAGAGAGAGAATTGAAAGCACAGCGGGAGGGTGGGGCTACCCCTTCAAGGGCACCGGAGTATCTGTCACCTAATAATTTTTAAATTTTTTTTCACAATGACGAAACTGGAAAAAGTCTTCAACTTTCTCCTGCTCGTGGAGCACAGGAAAGGCAGAAATGAAAGCCTTGAGTAGACAGCAGCCCCCTGGGCGGCCCCGCTGCCCCACGTACTTTTCTTCCAAAAAAATCCAAAGCCACATTGGGCGATTTTATAGAAGTTGCTGGCTCACTCTGCCAACCACTTCTCTCCTTCCTGCCCCAAGCCATCATTCCGTCACCCTCCTGAGAAAGGGCTCGTGGGCTGCCAGCCACAGAAAATAGCCCACTTCTAAGTGACGATGCGTGACAGAATGTCTCCGTTTCCAGGGGGTGCCGAGCAGAGCCATGCCAAAGAGCCTTTATTGCAACTTTGTTCGGACTGACGACGAGATTTTCTCCGAGCACTGTGATTACAGAGAAGTAATCTTACATACAAAATCATAGAAGAGCGGGTTAAGACGACAAAAATCATGCTGGGCAAGAGCCAGTGTGTCCCGAGTGGTAACTCCCAACAAGTCTTTGGGCTCCTGCTCTGCTCACAGCCCTGCAGGGGAGGCGGGGATGGAGAGAAGGGACACTCCTGTACTGCTTCCCGATTTCTAAAATGTTCCTCTACCCCCTGGTTCCTCACGCTGATGCTGGGAAGGCGGCAGTCCTTACTGAATCGTTTCACAGGTAGGAGCACCTAGCGTGGAGTGAGTTGCCCAAGGTAACTTAGTGTATGCCCGTGCACTGGCACAACTCTGGTGGGGAGCCATCCACATGTGTTGTGTGGTGCACAACCTGTGTGGTCATTCGCAGTGGCTCTGTGTGATGGCCACATGTGCTTCTGACTGCAAATGTCCCCTCAGTCACCTGCTGAACCTTCTTCCACAGGCTTCCTATGGTCCTCGGAGGGAGCATGGGGCTGGGCACACGGAGCTCTCAGGGTCTGCTAAACAAATAAAGGAGTTAACAACCTTTCTTTTCACCTTAGTTTAATTACAACCTCCTTGATTCAGGAAGCATGGAAGGCATGGCGTGCCTGGGTGGCTCAGTCGGTTAAGTGTCCGACTTTGGCTCAGGTCATGATCTTGTGGTTCTTGGGTGCAAGCCCCACGTCGGGCTCTGTGGTGGCAGCTTGGAGCCTGCTTCGGAGTCAGTGTCTCCCTCTCTCTCTCTGCTCCTCCTCTGCTCACGCTCTGTCTCGCTCTCAAAAATAGGCATTTAAAAAAATTAAAAAAAAAAAAAAAAGATGGAAGGCAGCCTCCTTCCTCACTGCCCATAAACCTTTGTTGTCTCCAAGCACTCACAGGTGAAATCTCTCCAACGCAAAACAGCGTGGGAGTATATAAACCAGGAAGAGAGCAGTCCCAGACGGAAGAGAATCAGAAAAGCTTAGTGGCAGTTTGGGGACAGGCCTTCAAAGATGGGCCCACAGAGAAGGTAGGTCAATCTGAGCCATTTGACCGGCCGGGGCAAACGCACAGAGAGACAAAGCTGAGGACACGGGAGTGACACAGGTTGGGGAGCACAGGTGAAGAGCAATGGAGAGAAGGCACCGGCAAAGTAGAGGCTGGCCACCAGACAGCCTCAATGCTGGGCAAGCGAGGTGTGAATTCACACGGTGGAATGGGGCAGGCATGAAGGTTTTGCTCTGCAGAGTTCTACTTGGGGAGAGGAGTCTGTGACCTGGGCAACCGGACTGAGGGTAGACGAGCCAGGTAAAGGAAGACAGACAAGTAAGTGCGAGGCACCAACGCCTGGTCCTGCCGGCCCGAGCCTGGCCAGCCCCAAGCGGGGAGGCAGGAAAGTCAGGAGAGGACCACCCCTGACGCTTAGCTCTAGGAGACTAGCTGGGGCCACTCACCATGGCTGTAGATCCATACTTAATCCCAAGTAAGATGATCCCGAGCCCAGCTGAGGGGTTTCAGGGTCTCTCTGTGAAATCCTAGAGGAGGCACTTGCCGAGCGGAACACCTCCAGGAGGCGAGAGTTCCCCAAGCGCCCCGTGTGCCTGCCCGCACACGCTGTTCATTAACTTCGGTGACACAGCCATCACGGTGGGTGTATAAAAGCACATCCAATTAGCCAGGCCTACATGAATATTTGCACTCTTAAATCTTTTGCATTTCGAAAGGGTTAAAGCTTATTATTAGCATATAATTTATAGTCCTTTCTCCCAGGAAAGGAATAATGCACAGTAAATGCCACATTCATTTTAATAATACATGTTACAGTCTGTGCCCAACATCTGCACAAAGGTAAAGGAGGCAGATTTTTTTGACATGTCCCACTCTGCCATCTAAACACAGGCTTTTTGTTTCTTAAGTGACGGAAGGTTTAATCAAGAAAGCAGGCAATTCATCAATCGAAACAAGGCAGCGTGCGTGCGCGTGACAGCACACACATGGTTGTGTACAGAGCAAACCTGGCCACCTGTCAACTGCACCTTTTACATCAGGATATACAAATACACTATGCGATCAATTCCCCATCCGCTCCCATTCATTTCTTCTTTTTCTTATTATATTTTTCTTTGTGCTCGATTTTGTTGTCAGTCAGGGCAAGAATAGATGGATAGACAAGGGACGCATGGCTGTTAGGGGTGATGATAAAAATTTATTTGCCTTTAAAATGACTTATTTCCTCCTTGATTTGAGCACCCTTATTATAAATATTTCTTTCGCTTCATTCAGGAATCTCCCCCGTCCGCTATTATCTATGGCCGTGTCGAACGGAGGCTTCTCTCCTGGGTCCTGGCCACCCTCCCCTCCACGTTCTCCCCCACCCTGCCCCCACCTTCTCCAACCAGTCCTTGGTGGTTCTGAAAATCCTCGGCGGAGGATGAAGGAAAGCGGGGGTCTGAATACAAGGCCACATAAGGCACACGAGTACGTCCATGACGGACAAAGGCCATGGGGGACGTTTGCGAACGCAGAGGTTGCCTGGCGTTCTTAGGTGGGGGCTTCCCCTGGAAGACAGTGGTGTTCCCTCAATTGTGGTTACTGGTAACATCGTCCCTCAACCCACGCACGGCTGACACGCACCCAAACACAGGGGAAGAGGAGAACCAGGGGCATGCACACGGGAGATGCGGACACAAATCCTGCAGAATACCAGCAACGCTGGGCACAAAGCAGTTGTTGGTTAGAACGTCTCACACAGAAACAAAATCAAACCGTCTTTCTCGAGCACCCCTATTGTTTTGGTCTCTTAGCTTCATTGTCCAACCCGACCATACTTTATGGTCGTTAAAGGATTAGGTTTACGTTCAATTTTCCAGGTAAGATTTTTTTTTTCTTTTTTTTTTTTTCCCTAAAAGACAGAAATAATGTAATCGCTGCAAACGAAAGGAAAAATGTGTGTCTAATTGTTTGGTATGGGGCAGAGGAGTTTTTAAATGATCACACTGTAAAACATACAGATTTTTTTTTTTTTTTTTGGAAGAAGATGAGCTGGTAGCAGAAATTTTATCCAATTGGATGAAATATATAAATCATGAATTTCATAATGCTGATAATTAAATGTCCATCTTCCAATTTAAATGAGGACTAGATTAAAACTGCATGGAGAAGGCTGATATTCAGAAATCATTAATTATTTTTAATTGCTCTGTGCTTTCCTGGTCTGATGTCAGAGTTACACAGCTCATACACGGTTCTGTTTCAGATGAAATCCTTCTCCTCTCTGTGCAAGTCTTGTGAGTCAAGGCGAGGAGTCGATGGACTCAGATTGTCCGTGCTCACAAGGCTTCCTGCCCCAACATCTTGAAAGGGGGCTGGATTTTAAGAGGGCACAGCTGTAGAGGGCAATAGCAGGGCTTTTCCAGCCATCAGAAAGCACTCTGGAAAAAATGAGAAGACCCAAGAACACTAAAGGTGGGGGGAGACTCCCCACCCCCCCCCACCCCCCCGCCCATCTGCTGGGACAGTTCCAGGTTATAGCTTTTGTCCGGGTGCAAGTGGGGACCCCTTCTACTCTCAAAAGTGATGGTGTGGGCAATCAATTCTGTGGTCAGCCCCATGCTGATGGACAAATGAAGAGATCAGCAAGGCCAACTGCCTACGTACCGAAGGGAAGAGAAGCCGGGCCCCTCGGCCCCCCATGCGGTGAGGCTTCCGGGTATTTCTGCACTGTGGCTCATCCGGAATTCATGGACTGTTTGAGATTTTGGTCTTTCTTGCATGCCAGTTCCTATATGCACTTGCATAGTTTTACTATTTTACACTACTATGTCAATTTTTTTTTCGAAAGGGAGACAAATGAGTTCTTTGGGGAAAAATCTGCACTTGGAGGTCTAAATCAGTTGATAACAACAAAACAAAAGGGTAGCGCAGCGTGGTTCCCCATGCCTATTGCCTCCTGTTCGTTAAGCCAAACTGCCCTAAGTCCGATAGCAGACATTCCTTGGTTAGAAAAAGTGATCGCGGGCATGTCGTGGCAGAGCCGCTCGGTATGGGAGCCTATGGCCCAGGTGCGCCGTCCAGGGTGGACGGGAGGTCAGGGAGCTCCTCATTCCTGACACTCCCCACGGCTCCAGTCCCTAAGGCACAAGAACATTTTGAAAATGTCTCCTTCAACCACCAAGCATGTTAGGGGTTCAAACACGAGCAGATCCCCCAGTACACAGGCCTCCAGGCTGTCCTTCTCAAACTCCCTGAACAGGGGCTGTTCTGCCGTCCACAGACAGCATCGTATAGGGCCCGCTTTATGAGGAAGAATTCCGTAAAAGGAATAGTTAGGCTCTTCCCAAGCAACCAGCTTATTTTTATTCTTATCCATACAGAGCTTGTCCTGATTTAGAGCCAAACCCAGAATCCCCTTTGTGAAAAACCTCGCCCACAGCCGCACCCCCTCTTTTCCAATCTATATTTTTGTTCACGCTTCCGTTTTCACTTCCACCTTGATTTGGTTACGTGTTATTTTTGGAGCTGCCTTCTATCTGTCAGGAACAGGTGGAATATAAATAAATCAGACATCTAGACATCTAAAACAGCTCTAAGGGGGAAAAGGAAGGGTCGGAGGCTATTGTTCGGGACTAAAACAGAAGACTTCCCAGGAGAGAGAAGATATTCCGAAAAAGAAAACCAGCATCGAGAGACAGAACGAGGACACTCAGGAGCAGGGATGCGGGATGGACTCTAGAAAAATCAATGTGGCCCCAAGGAGAGCCCTCTCTGGAGGGAAGGTCTTAGAGGCACCTAACTGAGGGGAACACACAGGTTAGAACGTCGCCAGGAGAGCACGAGCCCACGAGCTGCCATTCGTCAAATGTAAGAATGAAACAAAAGTGGTTTGCCAGCTCTCACATACACGGATAGTCAAGTGGGCCACACCAGGCACCCACCATTTCATTTCTAGCTCCTCTTTCCAGGAAAATCATCCTCAAGCCCTAATGAATAGAGGGACATGGTGATGTGGGGAGATGGCCCAAGCTGCCAGGCTCTCATGCTCGGTCTGCCTCTGTACCACCAGTGGAACAGGCCAGATGCTGTCAGCCTTGCAGTCAGCGGTCTTTGGGAGATATCGGCGGACAGGAGATTCCGGGGACTGGACAATAGAAAAAACCCACATATTCTCAAAAGGGGACCCTAAGAAGATAATTGACCTGTGGCCTGCGAGTGATCTCCAGTAGAATTTAGAAGCCCGTTCTGAGTCAGGAGGCTTGTGAGCTCTCAGAAAGGACAAGGCACTTACGGGGGCCAGTGGGGCCAAGAGCATGCCAAATGAACTCCGGGTCTAAGCTTTTTATTATAAAAGCAACACTTGCCAACATAGAAAATTGAGACACTACAAAGAAGGAAAAAAGAAAAAAAGAGCAGGCAAGGCTGGTGAAAACCCCTGGAAACACCCTGGCAGGTACCTTCCCAGACCTTTCCAGACTTCACATTTTTTTTTAATGCAATCACATTGCACACTCCGGTTGCCACTTACCATCCATGCACACTTTTTTATCCACATCATTTTTTCATGCCTGACAAGGCCATTGTAAGAACGTTTCATAATTTAACCCTTTGCTTTTGTTTTGGATATTTACGAGCTCCATCCCCCAACCCCTTTGCCTGAGTGTTATCATTTTTAAGAAGCGGCGTGGCTCATCCCTGTGGATGAGTCTCTTCGTACACCGCTAAGTATTTCTCTGAAGTTCTTACTGGCAGAAGCGGGAGGATCAAAGGTGTGCTTTGTGGCCGCGTGAGGAGCGTACAGGGTGTCTGAGCAGGGGGACAGGAGCCTCTCGGGATTTCAGCACTGAGTCAGCAGAAGCCCCTCATCCCACTTCTGTGGGCAAGACAGAGCTATTGGCGGAACAGTTGGCACGTGTTGGCTGATGGATTGCATCTGGACCCCCAAACGGCTGAATGAACATGAACATGTGGAAAGACAGGGCCCAGCTGAACAAGGGAGGGCCCCACAGAGACAGAACGGGCTGGCCGGAGGTAGTGGGCACAGATGCCAGAGGCATTCGAACGGCCAATCGGGATGATTGCCTGCCCCAGGGGTCAGAGAGAGGATTCCCGAGCAGGGCAGATACCAGGCTAAAGGCTCTCCTTCCTCCCTCCCATAAACAGTTCACGAACACATCCGTGTGCTCAGGCCAGGGCTCCGTACTCTCTCCTCCCCTTCCTCTAGCAGCTCAGAGCACCGTCTCTTCCCCCGCAGGCCTGACACACGCGAACCGTCTCAGTGGAAGGTACAGGAAAGAGGACAGATTAACAGGTGTGCCTTTGAGAAAAGGTGTAAGAGTAAATATCACTTTAGTAATGACGCATACGAGTTACAAGTGGACGGCTCGCTTTTCTGATTACTTAGTTTGGAAACCTCCTTTGGAAGGGCCTACAAACGAAGGGAGCCATGATTGAATGTTTTCAGGAAGGAACCAGAGTGCACCAGGGGTGTGTGCCAAAGGCCTGGCCCCTGGAGTCTGTGGTGAACGTGCACCAGAGAGCCGGTCCAGAACAGGATGATCCATTCATTTGGTTACCAGCAGAGCTCTGATGACCATGCATTGGGCACGCTTTGCCTTGAGTGTCTTTGGAATAAACCATTGAAACCTTAACTTTGCGATACCAAACTGAGATGTGCCACTCAGCGCCAGATCCTGTTCATACGGAGCGGGGGGTGTGGGGGGTGGGGGTGGTCTCTGTTCCCTTCTACCAGAACGGCTCGCAGGCAGGCAGCTGGTGGGTGGGCGGGCAGGCTTCCCAGCTGCACCACGGTTGCCCAGTGCTGAGCTTGCAGGCCTTATGGAGGCAGCGGGCCCTGCGGACTCTTCCTGGCAGCATTACAACAAAGCCGTCCCGGACCCGGGTGGAGCGATTTGGTGCCCGCAGCCGCCGAGGAGACCGGGGCTGCCCACGGCCCTGCCGTAGCCTCGACGGTAGACGTTTGGAAGATAAAACCCAACAGACTGCCACTTACATAACTGTAACAGGAAGTTTCTGAATGGCTTCCCCTGTGTCTTGAGGCCGTTACCTCGGTATTGCTAAACTAACAACACCTCATCAAAGCCGCGGGGCGAGGAAGCAGTGGTCCAGAGGCAGACAGGAACATTCCTGCCAAACCAGGGGAGATTTCACTCTGTGGGCCCTTTTCTGCAGAAATGTCAACAGCTGGGAAAGCCATCAGAGAACCCAGGTAAGGTGGGGGGAGCTGAACACCGTGGCTGGAAAAAGATTTGCAAGCTGGAGGGAAAAAGTCATCTGCTTTGATTGAGCTTTCCTCATGTGCATTCGGAACGGGGTCGCCCTGCTGGATTTCACAGACCTGTTTTGCACCACCATGCCACGAAGCATCTGGGGAAATATTCAGCTTTTCTACAAAATAGGTCATCTTTCCACACTCGTTACGCTCCTTGTCGACTTTGCTGAAATGGCCACAGCACAAAAGAAATCCTCTCTGGAGGTGCTTTTCTGAGACAACGTGCTCCCTCTACCCTTTGGGGCGACCAGGGCTTTCAGAACATCCCTGGCCTTCCCTTTCCCCACCCAGAAATCGAACAACGGGCTTTTGCTTCTACTTCCAAACCTATTAGGGAGTGATCATAACAAGAGAAACTGATACTGACATGAATTATACCATTGTTCTATTTCATCTATTTAGTAACCCCAAGTTGCAATTTTTAGAAAAAAGATTACCTTTTAAATAACGGATTCATTATGGTACATGAATGAATGCCATGTTCCCGTGTTCAAAACGTCACTCACCATTAAGGGTGTGCGCTGGTAAGTGGCACCGATTTGCTACTTCCCCTGATACACAAACGCCCCTGACTGGAGGCCGAGGATAATCGGAGGTGAGCCTGCGGGTTTCCTCCGCTCTTAGCGGGTCACCTGTGCTGCCAGGCACCTAATGAATCTCCACTCTGTAATAAGGGTTGCAGGAGTCCCCCTCCCCGGGTGAAGGTGAAAAGGGAGACTCACGCCGCTGACGTTCCTGCCAAAGTAACACCAGCAATTTCAAGGCCGGGTTCAGAAATCGCAGACCCCCACAATGGTGGTTGGGAGGGGAGACCGCCGGTGTCCGTTCGGGCCACAAATCTGGCTTTGGGAAATGAGAGGTGCGGACAGACCTGGATGTGGGCTGGTGAGCAGACCGGGCCTGGGCTCTGTGCTGCTCCCAAGACCCCAGGGGCAATCTGCCCTGGCCCTGGCCCTGGCAGGTGACTAATACAGGGACTATTCTCAGGAAGCCTCCCTTCAAGCTTGTGAAATCCACACATTGTTTTTCATCGTTAGTCTCAAAACACATGGAGTATCTGGCCCTCTTCTAAGTGCTGAGGTGACACAAAGGAAGGAAAGGGCTGATCTCTGCAGGGAACAGGCCCCTTGCAGGGTGAAAGAGAGAGGGAAGACAGATGCCATTCGAAGCCAGGAGACACGCAGAGGGAGGTGGTGCCCGGGACACAGACACGGTAGCTGGCCAGTAGCAGAGGCCCCACGTACCTGATATGGCATACAGATTGGAGTGCTGGTACTCATAGTCAGCCCGAGTGCTGTTCCTGCCTCGGAAGGTAGCAGGGAGCGTTAGAGAGATGTGCCTAAGAAAGAGACGGAGGAGAAAGGAGGTTACAGGGCACGCAGAGCACTCCCCAAGGTCCAGAAAGCCCCCGTACCACCAACGGCCCGCAGCAGCACAGAGCGTGAGGTGGGGGCGCCCTGGTGAGCAGGCCCCCCAACGGCTCGAATTCCCCCAAGGAATTCCGAAGTTTCCAGGCATCAGAAGTGACCTTTTTTTCTAATTCCTAAAAGAACATCCAAGTGGAGGAAAGGGTTTCCCAAGCCTCATGGCATGTCCAACCCCAGGTGCTTGAAGGAGGTGGGCAACTTAGTCTCGACCTCTGCCCACGGGGCAAGATATACCAGCAGGAGCAAATACTTAGGCTCTGGACAGGCGTCTCGGTTTGTTCTGCCATCTTGGCTCATTATCCACCCAGTGGCTTTCACACCTGTCCCATGGAGCCACTGAGGATAACCGTGCAGGAAGCACTTTGTGAACAAAGGTGTTGAGCATTATTATTACCATGTGAGTCCAGGAAAACTAACAACCACTGAGAATCAGAATGGCATGCTCTTCTGAACGGCTATGCCTGCATGTTCCCCCCTCTGGCAGAAGCACACAGTAGGTGCTTAGGAAAGCACCTTTGATTGATTCAACACTGTCTTTTATGGCACAGGTGTTGGCCATTAAAGCTCACAGTGTGCACAGAGCAGAAGCGAGTATTCAATCAAAGTAGATAAGCCATTTAGTGTGGTCATCAGCTGCCTTTAGCAAATGCAAAAAAGATGAAAACGATAGGAAATATATTTCAAACCCAACAGGTCTGCATAGAAAAAACAAACAAACAAACAAACAAACAAACAATAAAGCCTCTTCCTGGTATGACTGGGAGGTGGCCTGAAATAGCTCAGAAGCCAGAGTTTTGGCCACACTCAGTCGTTCCCAAAAGGGAAAAGACGGAGGAAGGGAACGTTTATTACATCAAGCAAGCTTTACGTTGTACATGTTGCCTTTTTCACACAACAAACGTGTGACCTCCAGGAATGACTCTTGTACACCCAGGCTCCTAGGAGGGAAGGTTCTCTAGGCAAGACCTGTTTCCGCAGAGCCAGGAGCGAGCAGAAGCCTCTTGGCTACAAGATGAGCACCTAAGGCTGTAGAGGCATTCGGTTTGCTGGGCTGCAGGGTTAAGCATGGAGGCAAACACCTATGTCACGGAACAGCCTGGCTGAACCAAGACGGGAGGGCGGGGGGAGGAGGAGGGCTTTGCTGAGCACAGGCTGCACTTAGCAGTGTAGGGCCACCAGCAGGCAGAAGCACAGGGAGACCCTGACGTGTGTGTGTAGTCAATCTGAATGTCTGCTCATTACTGATGCTAACTAAGGATGCAGAGGGGAGCTCCCTGAAGGAGCTCCTAGGCTACAGGGTGTTGAGGTACAGAAGCAAGCCACTGTGGAACAGGACACGCGCCCGCGTGCTGAGTGAGCACAAGAGTTCCAACAAAGGGGATGGGCTTCTAGTGGCCCCTTCTCAGAGGAGGACGTGGGTCTCGACACAGTACAAGGGACTCAGTGGAGAGTCAGGGAAAGCCAACACTGGCACAGGGTCAGGGAACACGTGGAAACGGCGCTGGAAAGGACACTGAATGCATTACTGCAAGGTTTCTATCCCCTAGGATGAAGGTTCCCGATTCTGTTCCGCCCGTCACAGCACAAATGAAGGCATTAGAGCCACCTGGGAGCTTGCTAACACTACAGAGTCACAGCCACGCCCCTGGGGAGTCGGGTTCAGCGGGCCTGGGGTGCGGCCAGAAATCTATTTTTAACAAGCTCCAGCAGTGACTCTGAAGGCTGGCCAGGTTTGGGACCCTGAGACGATGAAGAGCAGCTGCAGAAGGGTTTTACACAGTTGATCGGCGCCTCTGACCACAGCACTTAGTCAATGAAGCTGAGCAAACAGAAGAATGAATTATTGACTGTGGTTGTGGTTGAGCGGAGCAGAAATGATGACAGGTGAGCCTGCAGAGGGTGCTCGCCGTGTGCCAGGCCTCGGGGTGTGCAGATCTCACGCACTCTCTCCTGGCTCCTCGTGCTGCCCCTGGGAGGCGAGTGCAGGGCCCGGTGCAGGATGGGAGGCCCCGGTTCAAACACTGGAAATTTCAAGATGGAGACAGCAGAGCACTGTGCCAAGCGTGGGGCCCTTCGAGGCTGGGCCCCGGTGCACCGGTCCCGGCGGCACATCCACGAAGCTGGCTGAGGCAGACACTGATATTGCACCAGTGAGGGGATTTCCAGAAGCCAGGGAAGGACTACACTGCAGGGCTGCCATTCCTTAAGATTTCCAAGCCTTGAAAGCACTTGCAAGAGCTACATGCAAGCAAACTAAGGACATCACACATCTGTGCAGTGCGGTGGCTACTCTAGGGCCTGGAGGCCTTCAAGGAAGGCTCGTGGAGGAGGTGGGTGTTAGTGGGACTTCAGGAGACCGGCAGACCTGGACGGTGGCAAAGAAGTCAACAAGCAGCCAGAAGAGAAGACAGGGCCAGCACAGCCGTTCAGTGGTTAGAGACGGGCCAAGGGGTCTGGAGCGAGAACACACAGATGGGGCCCGGGGCAGGGGTGCAGGACAGGCAGGGCACCTGTGTGGGCAGAGGTCACCCTAGAGCAGGCAGGGAGGGGACATGAAAATGCCCACCACGTTACAGGAACGCTTGCTTACAAATGTGATTGCACATGGAAAGCAGGAAGTGCTGTGTTGGGGGCGGGGGGGGGGGGGGCAGGGAATGGAGGACAGACAGGCAGAAGGGCAAAACTAGCCTCCTAACTGGCAGGAGGCCGGAGTGGTCAGAGCCTGAAGGCCGGGAGAGGGTGTGGGACCAGGCTGAAGACGGCTATGGGGCCACAGCACAGCAGGGCCCTGCATAAGCTCAGACTTTATCCAGGAGGACTTTGAAGCAGAGATGTGACAAGATCCAATTTGCAATTTTAAAAGAATGCCCGCCTGTGGGAAAGTGAGGAAATAAAGCGGAGACGCCACGGTATGGGACGGAGCAGCAAATTACAACGGAGATTATCACGCAATTGCAATTATTCAGCACTTACTGTGTGTAGACCCTTAACAATTCCTGCCAAAGGGTCCTGCTGCAGCCCTCTAAATGAATGGTTTGGGGGCACTTCTAGAATACAAAGGACTTAAACATGAAGGATGTGCTAGAGAAATCAGGTGTGGGGCTCCTCAGCTGCCCCACTCAACGTGGACTCCCTGGTCTGAACCTTCCTGCTTCCCTGGGGCATCAGGCTGTGCCCGGCTGATAGGCTCTGCAGCCCTCCCTCCCTTGGCCAGCCTCCCTTCCTTGCAGATGGTCCTTTCTGGCTCCTCCTTCAACTTTTTAAAAAGTTGCCATTTGTAAGGGTTCTGGTTTAGCATGCGCCCCATTCTGCACGATTTCCCTGGGCAACCTAACCTGCATCCATACTCAAGCTGCCCTCACACACCAGCCTGCCTTTCCCAATTCTGTCTCCTGTCACTCACTTTTCCCTCTACCAGGAAGAGGGAAAGTCCTGTAAACCTCTGAATATGCCATGTTTTTTTTTTCATGCTTTAGTCTGACTCTTTATCCATGCTGCTCTCCTTCCTAGAATCTCCATTTTTTCCTTACCTACCCTCCAAACTCCTATCCATCCCTCAAGACCCCACCTAATCATATCTTCTTTGTTAGAACCTTCCCTGGGCTTGTTCCGGGATCACAGAGGTTCCCCCCCCCCTCCCCCCCCCCCCCGCCGCTGTCTCCAGTTCTCACAATATACTTGAAGCATCTGATACGAGTCTGCCTTCCTAACATGACTGTGACCTCAAGAGCAGGGCCAAAGCTCATCAGTTTTGTACTCCATTTTCTAGGACGATTTCTGACCTAGGGTAGACAACTGTTGAACATATGTTGACCACATTAAGTGCTCAGCCTACTCCATTAAAACCTTTGGATCTTTTTGACATAAATGGCTATAGCATCTATTGTTTCTGTGCATGTGTGTTTGCCAATTAGACTCAAGCAGTCTCCTCTGAGACCATGCATCCCACTCCTCTGTGCTCTGAGGAAAACAGGCATGATGGAAGAAGAGATCAGTACTCGTGGAATCTATGGGAGGTGGAGGGCGGGGGGAGGATAGAGAAGAGGTTTCTGATCTCCTACTCTAGACAATGTATGGTTTTCACAGTCCATGTGAAATTAAAAGAGCATTCAAGTTGCAGACCCAGCTGTGCCTCTTACAGAGTCATTGCTCCATAGCAACGTGTTGAACTGAAATGAAGTTACCCAAAACTCCAGCTACAGTGGTTCCTGCAAGAGTATGATGCAGCATTCAGAGGGCAGGAAGAGAGGCCCCGGACCAGAGACAGCTTTGGGGAGAAGAGTTCCCTATGCTGCAAATAGAGGCCCTTCGCTTCTGTTGTTTGGCCACAGGAAGGAGGGGACGTGGGAACAAACAGGAGGTTGAAAAGGCTCAGCAAGGCCTCCCTTAATGAGGATGGACAGTTGGGGCCGAGGGGACAGATAACCTGTGGTTAAAGAGGAAGAAAAAGTCACCTGCTGAAGGAGAAGTGGCCCAGGGGCGCTGCGGTGTCAGATTAGCCTGAAAATGACAGACGACAGGAACCAGGGAGGCTCTGCATTCAGCGGCGTCTCAGAGCAAAAGGAAATTCTACGTCCCCCGGGGTCAGGGGGGACCCCACACCAGGCACTGGGCTGAGTTTCTTTACATATACCCCTCGCCTAATCTTCCCAGCAACCTTTTCAGATAAGAATAGTTAACTCTATTCAATAGAACAGGGGACTGGGGCTTTTGAGGTAAAGCTGACAAACAGAAAGCTGGGAATTAATGAAAAGGTTAGTTTATGTGTCCTCCGGAGATTATTACCGTTACCCGAAAATTGCCCTGATGTATCGTCTTGACTACCGGCTACACAGAGTGAGGACTGCACGGTCCATCCCTAGGCCCCTCTTGAAAGTGACGTCAAGGACGCAACATCTCTGCCACTTGCTAGCCTGAGGACCCTGGAAGGCCACAGTCCCTCTAATACCACCTCACAAAGGGAAAAACAACAGCGTGGGACAACCCACGGCCCAACCACAAACCCAGGGAGGCAGAGCGGTGGCGGTGGTGAACGGTATTGGCCCTGCAGTCAGCCTGACGCGGGTTCAAACCCCAGCACTGCCCTAGGCGCTGGGTGCCCTTCAGTGAGGGTATGTTGCCTGCTGGTGCACACCTCGCTACGAGGCAGAGCAGACAGTCAGTGTCGGTGACAATTTCACATACAGATCCTATTCTGATTCTTCCTGCTCCTGCCATTGTTTTAGAGTCCTGTTCATGAGGGCCTCAGCCCAGGACCATTACAGAACCCACTGGTGTCCTCTCTATGTGGGAGAATGAAATCCCACTGCCCCACCATTGGGACGTCCTGCCAGCTCCAGCCCATCCCTCCTCTCTGAACTTGTCCTGTTCACGGTCCCTGCACTCACCTCCTCCAACCAGCAACCTGAACTCTCATTCCTGCCTCAGGGCCTCTGTACTTGCTGTTCCCTCTGCCTTAAACACACTTCCCCCAGCTCCCCAGAAGCTGGCTTCTCCCCCGCGCAGGCCACCCCCTAGATGTCTGCTGGGGCACCTCTCCTCCAGCCGCTTGCTCCTATGACACCCCACTTTCTTCTCTGCAGACCCCTCCCACTCTGCAGGACTGTCCGATTCACTTCCAAATCACCAGAACATGATCTCCACTACACTTTCTCTTTCCACCAAAGCCCTAGTGCCTAGAACAGTGCCCTGCACACAGTGGGTGCTTAAAAATATGAGAGCCTTGTAAGATTACCTAATGCCTGAACGAAAGGGTGAATCTGATTCTGACCTGTACTTAGAGACAGTGTGGGGAGACTTACGGGAAAACTTCCCATTTGTCTCTTTCTCATCCCCAGGACAGGGTTGGTTAAGTGTTTGGAAAATGCAACTATTTCTGCTTCGTGAATATTTTTACATAAACATAAACACATTCATCGCGGCATTGCTTAAAATGCAAAAAAATGGAATAAAATATCAAATAATAGGGGACTGGTTAAAAAATTATGGTACAACTGTCTGACCAAATAATTTTACAGCCATTTAAAACATTTTAGAAGACTGTAACAGCCAGAGCCCGTGCCTGTTACTATAGCATCTGGTGGGAAGATACAAAGGCCTAATTTTCACACTTGAAGTTGTGACTGGTTAACTCAATACCTTGGCTTCTTTCCCATAACCTCATGGTCTAAAGAGATTAAGGGAACGCACCATTCATGATGCTGGGTGTTGCTGGCAGAGGAAAGAAGGAAGCAGCCAGGTGCTTCAGCAGACCGTGGACACTAGATGCTCTTCTGAAGCACCCAATCCAGAGGGGTTAGAAGAACGAGTACTCCATGGCATCCAACAAAACTGAAAAGTGTAAGACAGTGATGGCTGCTGGTGCCCCCAAAGACACCAAGTTCAGTGAAGTCACTTCAAGGGGCCCCAAAGTCATTGATTACTCTGTGAGCAGAGCAATGTGTTTTAGATTTTAAGAGTGTTCATAAAGATCACTAGCAGGCCAGAAAGACACCAAGACTCAGGAAACCCGCTCTACCTAGGGGGGCACCTAGAGATGAAGACCTTCTAGAACCATCCCTAGTAGGCCTCGGACCACTGGAACAAGGGATCGACCATCAGAGGCCAACAATCTCTGCCACTTGACTCAAATGATGGCTCACTATTCCCAAATCTGTTTGGTAACTGGGGAATTCCAACTAGAAGAGCCCCTAAATCCTAGGGGAGCTTTATCTAATGTTCCTCCCCATTCCCCACCGGGGAACAGCCTGGAGGAGACAGGCACGCCCTGCTGAGTGATCACCTCTCTCCGCAGGAGGGGCTGGCGGTTCTGTAACAAATAGGTCAGCATCACACATGCTGCTGACAAGGGCTCTGGCTAAATAGATGCTGAGGGAAATTTCATTTTTTTTCCCCCAAGTCAGTTTTAGGCACCTTATTCAATTAACATGGCCACTAAGCTGCAGACAGCTCCATATAAAAGCCCCTCAGTTATAGAATACATTTTATTATGTGACAATAGTTGCCAGCACGATTTATTTCCTTTGATGGGATTCTGCTTTTTCCTTGTTAATTTAAATCTGTATTTTCTAGTGCTGATTCCAGGTCTGTGTGAATTTTTAAAATGTTACCATTAATCTTCTGGACCCAGTGGCCACATATAATGAAGATGGCTCTGCCCAGGCGGCCGTGATGCCTGCTGTCCTCTCGAACTGTCAGAGGGCAGCATGGAGGGAACGGTGGCTGGTGAGGCAGAGGCAGACTCAAGGTGGGAGACAGACGTCACTTTTATCTCTCACCTCTTATATACGCGTGGGTGCACACATGTTCACGCACATATGCAGAACAAACTTTGTGGTGTGAAATTACAGCTCCCATTCTGTTTTTCCGGGGCTGACAGCTGTATTAGACCCACCTTCGGGGGGGCAGGAGATCTCCGTGTGTGCTCCAGGGACCTCTGGACACTTTCAGGGAGTCCATAGGGTCACAACTATTTTCATAATCATACCAAGACACTGGGGTGCCTGGGTGGCTCAGTCGATTAAGCATCAGACTTCAGCCCAGGTCATGACCTCACAGTTTGTGAGTTCAAGCCCCATATCGGGCTCGGTGCTGACAGCTCAGAGTCTGGAGCTTGCTTTGGATTCTGTCTCCCTCTCTCTTTGCCCTTCCCCTGCTTGCACTCTTGCTCGCTCTCTCTCAAAAATAAACATTAAAAAAAATAATAATACCAAAAC
Source organism: Panthera onca (assembly GCF_046562875.1). Lineage (NCBI taxonomy): Eukaryota > Metazoa > Chordata > Mammalia > Carnivora > Felidae > Panthera > Panthera onca. The sequence goes on along the minus strand of NC_138351.1, from coordinate 85,800,782 downwards.
ACCCCTCCTCTTACAAGCAGAAAGAAGTTTTCAGAAGCTGCGGGACTTCTGAGGTCATCGCTCGCTCTAATGTCTCCTTGCATATTCTTGTGTTTCACGTGTTTCTCAGTTTTAATTTCTAATAAGGTAATTATAGATAAACATAAGCCACTTAAACAAAAAGCTCTTTGGAATCCCCAATTTTTAAAACTATGAAAGTCTTAGACCAACCAGCTTAAAGACCACTATTGTAGGACAATGTGTTGGAACTCTGCAAAAGCCTGAGGTCTGAAGCTGGTGGGGTGGGGTTTAGAAGAGTAGTAAGAAAAAGAACAAAGGCTTGGTCTTAGTATTCCTCATTAAAGAAAAAGGTGCTTGTGGCCAAAAGTTAAAAAATGTTCACAAGCGGAAAAAAGAGAGGACAAGACTTACTTGCTAAGGCCAAGCAAGTAACTATTTCCAAGAATTTAGTTCATAATAAAGTAGTCTAGGGGCGCCTGGGTGGCTCATTCAGTTAAGCGTCCGACTTCGGCTCAGGTGATGATCTCACAGTTCGTGAGTTCGAGCCCCGCGTCGGCCTCTGTGCTGACAGCTCAGAGCCTGGGGCCTGCTTCGAATTCTGTGTCTCCCTTTCTCTCTGCCCCTCCCCCGCTCATGCTCTGTCTCTCTCTCCTTCAAAAATAAATAAACACATTTAAAAAAATTTAAAAAAAAGAATAAAGTAGCCTAAAATATTTGAAGGTTTTGCTTTAACCTATTATTCATTTACCTGAACCCTGCAAGGGGGAATCGCAGAGCTAGAACATGTTTGTCAAAAAAAAAAAAAAAAAAAAAAATTATATACATACATATAGAAAGGAAAAGAGACACAGCAGGAATAAAAATAGGAAATGACCCAAGAGATTCACAGTAACTATTCTAGAGAAGATGAAAGGAAGGGACAAAATTATGAAGTCCAGAAGGCCTAGGGTTTGATACACTCTGATTAAATGCATCTTGATTTAACAGCCTCAGCAGAGTGGGAAGGGGACAGTGCCTAGACGGCCAGCCAGTAAAGAGGAGTCAGGTGTCTGGCTATAGTAACTGGATCATGACACTCGTCACATGAGAGCTACCTCACAGTTCCCCGATGAGCCTGTGAATCCCTTTTCTGAATGGTAGTGAGCAAACAGAGAATATAAACTTGTATTTGGGGAACAAGGCCAGAAGTGGCAGACCGCTCTGGATGGAAACAGCAGATCTTCAAAATACGGGGGAATAACAGTTGTTTATTCATTCACACTGGGACAAAGAATTGACAGTTGAAAAAAAATCAAATCAGGGGGATGAAAGCGTACGTGCCCTAGAAAAACCAGGACTGTAGGGTTTGTAGGGCCAGTGATGGCTCTGGCCAGTCTCCTCTCACAGAGACTCTACAAAAACTAAAGAAGACAGAGAAAGGTAATGAAGATTCAGGATGTCTCCCAAGTAATGAGCACTTAAATGAGATGTGGGAAGAAGTCATACATCCTGCCATTTGGTCAACACCCAGTCTAGAAATACATATCCTCACACCTAGGTCTATAAAAAAGGTCACACAACAAGAAATTCTCTCTAAAAAAAGAATTTACTGTAGGATACAGAGAAAGTTATCTGCATTAGAAATACAGAAATAAAATTTAAGAAAACCTGTATCAGTAGTATCGTGGAAATCCCCCCAAATTTTCCGGAATGTATAGAAAGAATACAGAGATGATGAGGAAAACTATGATAAATACAGAAAACCAATCTCAACATTCTCAGTGTTAGAAAGAAATCAGAATAATTAAAAGTAACAACCATAAAAAAAAAAAAAGTTTAAAGCTTGCCTAATCAAAAGAAAAAAATACCCAACCAAATATAGAAGTCAACAGGGCTTCCAGCATTCCAAGCAAAAATCAATAAAGACTCATGGCTAAATAAATCCTGACTTCCAGACTCCCTAATTTCAAGACTTAGTATAAAGCTACAATAATCAATACAGTGTGGTATTAGGGCATAAAGATAGACCTATAAATCAATGCAACAGAATGGAGAGTCCAGACATAGACCCACACATATACGATCCATGGATTTTCAGCAAAGGTGCCTAGACAATTCAATGAAGAAAGGGTAATCTTTTCAACAAATGGTGTTGGAACTAGATAGCCACACGTAAATAAATGAATCTTGAGGTTTTCCTCACACCATTGATAAAATGACCCGAGACTCACAGAACTGTTCTTAGAAAAAAGGAAAGAGGGGCGCCTGGGTGGCTCAGTCGGTTAAGCGTCCGACTTCAGCTCAGGTCACGATCTCGCGGTCCATGAGTACGAGCCCCGCGTCGGGCTCTGGGCTGATGACTCAGAGCCTGGAGCCTGCTTCCGATTCTGTGTCTCCCTCTCTCTCTGCCCCTCCCCCGTTCATGCTCTGTCTCTGTCTCAAAAATAAACATTAAAAAAAAATTAAAAAAAAGAAAAAAGGAAAGAGAAGGGGCAAATTGTTAAGTCTAGAAGTCCTAGAGTTTGATACTTTAATTTAAATGCATCTTGATTTCATAGGCATAGCATGGCCTCTTTTAGAGGAAAACGAAGGGGAACACTTTTGTGACCCTAGGTTTAGCAAAAATTTCTTAAATAAGACACAGAAAAGCACAAACTATACAAGAAAAAAAAAATCAATCAACTTCAACATCTAAAACTCTTTTTAATGTTTATTTATTTATTGGGAGGGGAGGTGCAGAGAGAGAATCCCAAGCAGGCTTCCTGAGGTCAGCACAGAGCCCAATGCCAGGCTTGAACTCACGAATTGGGAGAACATGACCTGAGTCGAAATCAAGAGTCAGACACTTAACTAACTGAGCCGCCTAGGCACCCCAAAACTCTTATTCTTTAAAAGATATGTTACGGGGCACCTGGGTGGCTCATGGTTAAGCGTCCGACTTCAGCTCAGGTCATGATCTCACAGTCTGTGAGTTTGAGCCCCGTGTCAGGCTCTGTGCTGACAGCTCAGAGCCTGGAGCCTGCTTCTGTGTCTCCCTCTCTCTCTGCCCCTTCCCTGCTCATGCTCTGTCCCTGTCTCAAAAATAAATAAAAACATTTTTTAAAAATTAAAAAAAATAAAATAAAATAAATAAAAGATGTGTTACAAAAATGAAAAGACAAGCCACAGACCTGAAGAAGATAACTGCAAAACACATATCCAATTTATAGCCAGTATTTATACTGAACTCTTACAACTTAATACAAGACAAATAATCCAGTTAAAAAAAAAATGGTCAAAAGATCGGAACAGACACTTCACTAGAGAAAATGTGCAATCAGCACACGAAAAGATGTTCAACCTCACTGATCATTAGGAAGTACAGATTGAGGCCTCAGTGCAATACTACCACACATCTTCTAGAATGGCAAAAATTAAACAGGCTAAAAATATCAATCTGTTGGCAAGGTCGAGGAGCAACTGGAACTCGTATGTGTCGTTGGTGGGAATGTAAAATGGTACAACTGCAGGAAAGAGTTTGCAGTTTCTTAGAAAGTTTGACATACCCCATCATGCAAGCCAGCCATTATGCTTCTTGATTTTTACCCAAGAGAAATGAAAGGATAAGTCTGTACAAAAAATCGGACACAGGGGGCGCCTGGGTGGCTCGGTCAGTTAAGTGTCGGACTCTTGATTTTGGCTCAGGTCGTGATCTCACAGTTCTTGAGTTTGAGCCCTGCATCGGGCTCAGCGCGGACAGTGTGGAGCCTTCTTGGGATTCTCCGTCTCTCCTCTCCGCACCTCCCCACCCCCCCCGCCACCCTTCCCCTGCTCGCTCTCTCTCAAAATAAACATTAAAAAAAAGACTTATACACAAATGTACTAAACAGCTATCTGTAATAATAAAAACTAAAAACAAGCTAAATGTCCAGTGATTTGATAAATATATCACAGTATGTATATCCATGCAATGGATACTACTCAACAATAAAAAAGAAACTGCTGACAAACCCAAGGTGGGTAAATATCAAGATAATTATGCCAAGTCAAAAATAAAGTAAAAAGTTCATGTGGGATCATTCCGTTATATTATGTAAAGTTCTAGAAAATGCCAACTAACCCATAGGGATAGAAAGCAGATCAGCGCCTGCCTGAGGAGGGAGGGTGTACTATGAAGGAGGACAAGGGGGTTTTGGGGGTGGTGGGTATATTCCAGGATGATTTTGGTGCTGGCAGCATATGTCAAAGCTCATCAAATTCTACTTTAAATGGGTGCAGTTTATCCTAGATTGAGTATACTTTAGTGAAGCTGAAAATACTTCCCTGATCTAAAAAAGAAGACAAAAACACCTAAAGAAAGAAGCCAACCGGGCTGACGGTCCTCCAGAAATGGCAGTGAAGAGAGACCCACTGCGAGACGAATCCTGGCAGACACCGACAGTGACTTCAGACTTTTCCTCTATCATACTACTTGCCTCAAGACAAAGGAGCCACAGAGGTTCTGAAGGAAGACAGCGCTGAATTCCAGCAATTTCTTATTCCCTCAAGTTGTCTTTCACAGGTGAAGACGCTGACAAAGTAAGACCATTCACGTCCCTTTCTCTGAAAGAAATACATTCCAACATGCGCCAAAGGATTTGAAGTTAAGACTTAAGAGTGGGGAAGAAAGCAGAACAAAGGCCCTGCGTTTTTTCTTTCCCTCTAGAAATGGAGCCTGAGGAAATAACCGGAAATGTGGGAAAAGACTTACTGAAGATAAAAACAGGCAAATAACCTTAGCGACATTTTCGGAGGGCTTCCCCTTCACATGCATCACATAACCCCCACCCGAATCCTACAACTGGGCGCTGAGATCATCTCTGTTTGACAGATGGCCTCGGAAAGGCTCAGCAGCTTGCCTGGGGGGGTGGGGGGACACAGCTTGGATTTGAACCCTGATGGGGAAAACTACAAAATTCAGCTCAGAATCGTGACGCTCTACTCAAACACCAGAGCGTTAGGTTATAAATATGACATAATTTATGGAACATTATAAAGTCTCTGATCCAAAATACTTTGCAGATATAAAATGATGTTTACAGGTTTTCTGGGTGGAACTGGGGGAGGGTGCTGACCATGTTATTGGGAGCGTGAACTCAGCTGCAGGAGAGGCGTGGATGCATCCTTGCAGCTGTGTTTGTCAGAGCAGTGAATTGGGAAAATGTTCATTTTAATACTGAACTAGGACAGAAGAAGAAGGAAAATGCCAGACTTTTTCTATCACCACAGCCAAATCTCAAAGACTCAGTTGTTTGATCAAAATGAAACACAACAAACCCTGAGTAGGAAACAACCCTACACACATTGTTATTTCTGTGGGTACCCATATACGTAACAGGCACCCAAGAACCAAAGGGACCTGAAAGGATACATCAGATCACAGCAGAGATGGCCCTGGGCTGGTGGCAGGGCTGGGATCACAGTGTGGACCACGGACGTCTGAGCTGAGAGTGTGGATCCCCCTCCCCCTTCATATATTTTTATGTGTTAATTTTTTCTAATGGGAAGTTATTCTTCTTTTTATCAGTAAAAGGAAGACGGCAGAGGCCAGAAGTTGCCGGGTGTGTTAGCTGAGCAAACGTATACGAAAGCAAACAGCACAGCACTCGGTGCTAAAGGAACATCTTGTTTTCCAGCTAACCTGCCTGCTGGTGGACAAGGACCAGAGGTAGCGTGCAAAAGAAAGTAACACAATGGGGAGGGGGGAGGAGGAATAGAATATGCAAAAGCCACAATAACTGAGTGGAGGTGGTCGGGGGAGAAAGAACACGGCAAATGGCTAAATGAAATTCCACTTTATTCCTGCAAAACACCATTGGGAAGAAGTCATCTGTGACACACAGCTTCTGTGCCAGGTGTAAGGACGTGCTTAATGAATGCCATTTAATGAAGAAAAAGGCTCTTATAAAACACCTGGCACAAGCAGGGTGAGGGAGTCACAGGAAAGGGGACCCTCGCTGCACCTGCTGGCATTTTAATAAGCACCTTCTAGAGCGTCCGCTCTCCAAGGCTGGTCAACGGTGTCAGAATGAGGTCCCTGACCATTGCCCACACTCGCTGACAGTTTGGGCAAGCTTATTTCTTAAGGACCATATGCTCAGGTATCAGATCGCCCTGGATGGTAATTAAAATGAATCATTTTCAGCTGGAAAGCCCGACCAGCACCGGTATCCTCAAAGACTTCGCAGAGGGTTCCCACTCCAGGTCCCCTGTGCTTCCAAACTGAGTTCTGAGTTAGATTTAGATCTGTGAAGACCCAGAGATAATGGGAGATAATGTTGCGATTTTTTCTTGCAATTTCATTCCACTGAGACTGAAAGTCTTGAGGACTTTAAGGACTCTAGGGCCTAAAATAATTTTCGGTCTGGGGAGTTTTCTTTTCTCGTTGATTTTGGAACCAACCTCAGAAAGAAATTACCACATGTAAGTTTCACTACCATTTTTAAGGGCTGATGAGACATTTTTCGTTTTGTTTTGTGACTGACACCAGCAGAGTCAAGTGAGGTTTTGTAAAACCTAAAAGACCTATTTCCTCTACGATGATCTTCACGATCTCACAAACTTTCTATGCTCAGACTTGAAACTGAATTCCAAATATACCCAATGAATTGATGCTGCCCAAGGGCAGACGGACTGAGGTATCGGCAGGCACACAAGGCTGCCATAGTCATATGTTGCGACTGACTCGGTCCGCCAGTTTTTAACTGAGCTCCTACTATATGCCAAGCACAGGTTTGGCACAGAGATCGTTTGAAAACCCAAATGATAAATGCGTATTACTAAGTGAAAGATGCCTATCTGAGAAGGCTACATGCTACTGGATTCCAATTCTAGGACGTTCTGGAAAAGACAAAACTGTGGAGACAGTAAAAAAGATGACTAGTTTCCAGGGGCTGGGAGAGAGGTGAATGGGCAGAACAGAGGATTTTCAAGGCAGTGAGGATACTCCGAATGATTTTATGACGACGGACATAGGTCATTATACATCTGTCCAAACCCACAGAATGTCCAACACCAAGAGCAAACCCAAACTATGGACTTGAGGGGATTACAATGTGTCAGTGTAGTTTCATCCCCGGTTTAAAAACAAACAAACAAACAAAGTACCACTCTGGTGAGGAATGTTGATAACAGGGAAGCTACGTACATGTGAGGACAGGGGATATATGAAAAATCTCTTCCCCTCAATTTTAGAGTGAGCTTACAACTGTGCTAAAAGAATAGAGTTTAAAAAAAAAAAATGAAAAGAGCCACGTGAGACTTCTATCTTTCCTCTTTAGGAATTTATCTATAAGTTAAATTGAAACATAAATTGCCTATATTGCAAAGTAAAAAAGCTCTAAATAGAAGGTATACAAGTAAGGTTCTAGGTTTTAATTTTAAAGCAATGGCATAAAACAACAAACATCTGTTGAGTGCCTACCCTGCACCAGGCACTCTGCTAAACCCTAGGAAGTGTCCAGTGCAGGGTCATGGAAGCTGTGGTCCCATCTGCTAAGAGGAAAGACCGTGGGTTGGGGGAGAAAAGGCCCCAACAATGAGACAGTAAAGCATGAGTCAAGACAATGAGCTAGGAGATGCCACAAGGTAAGAAACAGCAACGGTGGCTCCTGGAGTCAGGAAAGTGGGAGGTGGTTTCAGACTCCTGATGGTCAGGAGGTGGGGAAGGGGGGTGCATGACACGAAGCCTTTGTTCCTGCAATCATCTATTATTAGGACAGTTACCACTTACTGAGCACCTCAATTATTCTTCACGATTCACACTCATCCCTAATTGGCCCAACCCGGCAAGGTAAGTATTATTCTACTGACCAGGGGAAAGGAGGTTCAGAGAGGTTAAGGGACTTGCCCAAGGTCACAGAGCTAAAGAAACTGGCCGAGCTGGGATCTGACCCGATCCTTTTTTCCACTAGAACATGCCGTTTTGCCAAAATCACGCAAAGCACCAACCAAATGTACGGATTTGTTCATTTTCCATTCAAGCAGCTCGCGTGCCACGATCAATACAACTTCAGCCTACCAACTTGACTATATAATGAGTTTTCCTCATGGGCAACACAGACACCACGTTCTCCCAACCAAATCACTCTGCATTGGACAGGAAAACTGCCACTGGAAGACTAAGGAAATCACAATTCCAAACTCCCCAAGTTCCTCAACGTGCAGCTTGAAAGTATGTGCAGCTCGACAGCATATGGCAAATCAATTACTAGTTTAAATCTTAAAACAAAAACATGGCAAGTGTGGTGCAGAAATAATCAAGAACAACGGTTCAGTTTAGATTACAGTGGGCCACTAGAGTTTTGAATACAATTAATCATCATTCCAGGCAATGGGAAGCCATATTGACACTTATTCCTAATTTGAATATTTAATTAGGGTGAAGTTCTTCATCAAATTATCGCAGAACTGGGAGAAAGCCTGGAAGACTTACACAATTACTATCTTAACCCCTCACCAGCTGCTCACCTGTGAGCACAGCGATCCCCGCCCCAGCCCTGTGGGGGCCCCCCCGCACCCACAGTCTGGCTCCGTGAGAACTGGGCCGGAGAGGGGGGTGTGATTGAAGCTACGGCTGGGGCCGACAGGAGCCAAGTGGTGGCAACAGAGAGGTCTCAGGGAATGAGGTGCTCACGCTCCGACCGGACTCGGAAAGAAACCCTGGACCAAGACAGGAGGCCACGTGCACGAGGGCCCGCGGTGTGTCTGGTGGGGCACTTTCATGTGGCCCCCATTTAGTCCCCGGAACAATCTCCAAGGGAGACGGTCTTATCCCCACCTTCACAGAAGGGGTAACGGAGGCTCAGAGTAGCAAGATAACGCGCTCGAGGGAACACTGCTTGTGAGTGGTGTAAAGAAGGCCAAGTCACTCATTACACACCCCCCCCCCCCCCCGGACTCACCAGAAATAAGGACAAAGAGAAACGGAGGTAAAAAAAAAAAAAAAGTACAAATGTATTCAAAGCTGTATTTTAGATATCCAGCATTGGGTGTATAAATAAGGGGGTAGAGGTGGGGGGGGGGGTGCATTCCAAACCCAGGTACACTCAACAAGCATTCTCCAATTTAACTCTTGGATTCAAAATGTACCACCGGGCTCCCCACACTGGGGAGTCCTAAGGATGCTGTGGCCAGCTGCTCAGGAGGATGGGGCGTGGGGAGGGGCAGCAGAGCTCAAGGAAACGTCCTCGTACAGCGGACTGGAGGCCTGGGGTAGCCATCCAGCCCCTGCGCGGGGAGGCCTCGCAGAGGTGGGCGCTGCAGGGGTCCAAGGGGAGGGAAGTCAGTAACAGCCTAAGAAAATGTGGACTTTTCTTCTTTCAAAACGGCGACAGCTCCACAATCGCATCTGTAACTACCTATCGGTTTAGGCAAGAGACATCCTTTCCTTCGAGTACGGTCTTTCACTCTGGGACAAGACTTCTGACATTTCACAGATGCCCTGGGGTTCCGCGGGACCCAAAGTAAATTTTCGCGGGAAGTCTCCCTCAAGGCCCTCAGGACAGGACCAAAGGCTGACTTCACACACTGCACATGGCCACGGGAGGTCTTGAGTTCCTTCGGCTGAGCCGGCTGCCAGACGCCACAGGTGCTGTGGGCGAGGGACATCCTCCTCGTTGCAGATCAGTGGTTTTCTCTTAAAGGCTTGAGATGGGTTCATTTACCCTCTTGTGGAAATCGTCCAAACTCCATTTGCACTGGCCACTTCAGCAGGAGGCCGATTATCCAGACGGAGGGACGGGCTGCCCCGGGCAGAGTCTGCACGGCTCCCCTCCGGCCACAGCCGCCGCTCGGCCCCCTGCCTCGGCCAGGCCGGTGGCAGCAGCAGACCCAGGATCCATCACAGCCCCGCTCTGAGCTTGCCTCGTTGCGGGAGCAAACGGCGTCGGGAACTTTGAAACTTTCCTTTGTATATTACATTAATCCATATAAGAAAATCTCTTTTAATGAGGAGTGATGTAGTTACAAACTCTCCAGAGCCATAATTAGAGCAAACTAATTGAAGTTGTGTTTTGACACACTTTCCAAATTCACGGGTGCCGGATGACATATTCACAACACTGGTGGCGCACAACCATGGCGACGGCAAAATCATTAGGCTAATAACACTTATTTGCATTCTTATCACGCTGCAGCTCTCCTTTAAATACTGTTTCTACTATTGCTCCTTTACTGTAAGTTTCCACTGGAAGATATTAACAGTAATTATTACTACTTTAGTGGAATTTTAATGTTAAAGAATAACAATGTGCATTAACATACACTGAATGCCAATTCTTTTTAACCACTTTCAGAAGGTTTGGGGGTTCTTCCCGGCCAGCACCCCACAGCCTGAGGTGAGGGAGATGCTATTTTCAGCTTCTTTTAGGACAACCACTCAAAGCCCACACCCAGAGAGATCTGAAGCCAGGGTTTCAGAACTATTTTGTTTCAAATGTTTGATGAGGAAAATCTTTCTCCCCCACCCCCCCCTTTTTTTTTTCTACCCTTAAAGCACATTAAAATGAAATAGTTGAGAAATTTTTTCCAAGCAGTTAAAAAAAAAAAAAAATCAACAATTTACAACACGGTCTTTGGTAATAATACTAATGAATTCCAGGAGGACATGCTTTAACCACTCGGCCGCCACTCTCTCGGTGATTAAAGACAGACTTGGAAAAACTAGAACGTGAGAAAGACCAGTGGGGGTGGGGCAGTCCTGATCTGTCAATACTGAGGCCCTGTTTGCCACCAACAAGGCCAATTTTTTGGATGCTTAACTCAGACACTCACACACAGAGAGGAAGGCTCGACAGTTCTCAATAATGGTTATTAATGACTCCCTCCTCTAAAGTGACAAATTACTCTTGAAATTTAGAAATCGAAGAGGTATGAAGAGTGAATGAACATGACAGGAAATGCAGGGAGCACAAAGTTCCCGCTTACTCTAGGTGGAGAAGAGCGGGGCCCTGGAAGACAATTAAGGTCAAGGTCCCTCCTCTCTGGGTATTCAGAGGTTCTACTAGGGTGGTGACCACAGCCCTTCCTCAGCCAGGTTTCTCCCAGGACCTCGTGTGGGGTCACCAAGGGCAGCACAGTGCTGTCTGTCACACCTCACAGCCCGAAGTATAAAATGCTAGCTGGACCATAACTGGAGGGGAGACCTGGTCCCAGCCCCCCTGCCTCTCTCCACGTGCGTGGCATTAAGTCACCTCCAAGGGCCCCTCATTTGGAAACTTGGGGTTGGGGTAGGCAGTTGCTCAGACCGTGGGCTTCTACAGATACCTCGGGATCAAGAAAAACCACCACCACATCACTTACCAAGAGGGTACGGGGACAAAGGATGGCATGGGTTTAACAAGACACACCACTGTGTTCAATTTCAGAGTACTCAAATAGACATTTCAGGAGCGAGGCTTAATTTCAACCTGCAAAGATTTAACTGGGTGAAGAGCATGCTTCCTTAGAAAAATGCCAAAGACTCGACTCTGGAGTTTGGAGTTATATCCAGCATTGTGTATATAAATTAGGGGGTGGAGGCGGGGGGGGGGGGGGGGGGGGGGGGTACAGTCCAAACCCAGGTGCACTCAACAAGCATTCTCAAATTTAAGGCTTTGGAGTTTTCAGTTAAGTTACTATCCTTGTACTAAACTGTTATTTTTCAAGTCACTGATTACTTAAAAAAAAAAAAAAAAAAAGAAAGAAAGAAAGAAAAAGAAAGGAAACTAACTTCATAGCTGCTGCAACACTCCAAATCATGGTATTTATTCACTACATTTAAGTTTTATTACACTTGAACCCTGCAATGCCAAAACACCTACCTCCCATATAAAAGAAATGAAGAAAAAAGTGAAGTCTGGGACCCAGGGCACCACACTTCCATTCCAGATGATCTAGTCTAATCTTATAAACTGAAATATTTAAAGAGTCTCTAAACCTCACTGACCCTACTTTTAAAAACAAGGAACATATGGGCACTTCTAGCTTTTCATCTTCTTCCAGCCTACTAAAATATCCGCTTTTCCAAAATTCAAGAGCAGCGACACTGCCAAACTCAGATTCATAAAAGGCTACGTGCGTGAGAGTGCAGGGCGGGCAGGGGAACAGTCCGAGCCGAAAATAACAAACCCTAACAAAGAATCAAAGGCGCATTCTTCTCCTCCTTGCTCAATCAATCTCAGAAGCTGTGGAAAACAATTTGCTGAGCAAAATGAAGCAATGACTAAGGAGGTACGATGTGAACCATGGGCTGAAATGGCTTGTGGCTGTGTCTGGTCCTGGTCGAGGCCGCAGGAGACACTGAGGCCAGAGTCTTAACACTCAGGCAGGGGTGGTGGGACTGGGCTCCAGCCCTGGCTCCTCTGAGCCCTGATGCTCTGCCTTCGGGTCAGCCGCCACCTCTCCTGGCTGCAGCTTGCTGGTTTCTTAAAAGCTTTGCTCGTTTCCATTACGCACCTCACTGCGTGGTTAGAAAGATTTAAACAATATCTGTAAAGTGTTTGCACAGTGCCCGGCACAAGATGCTCAAAAAATTGTAGCTGAAATAATGATGATGATAATTTCGTTTATTCGATTGTTAATATTACTATTCAACTGGAAACAAAACATCTGCTCAAGAAAGATATTCAAGTTGAATGCTACCCGACCCACGGGCAAAAACCCGACCCGAATAAAATTCAAGGGGACTTTTAAAAGTTACTGCAAGCAAGGGATTTTATTAAATATCCAAATTAATAATTGAAACCCTGCCTTGAAATAGAACAGCCCGGGGGTGGGGGTTGGGGTGGGTAAAATCACAGGAAATTTCGCTTAACGCCCATTTTTACTTTGTTTGGCGGCTAGATTTACACTGAAAGATCCAGGTGAAATATTCCATAGAGCTACCTGCAAATAGACTGTCAGCTTCCACTCTGATAAAAGGTAAAATATCCTCTTCTAAATGGTCTGGTTCACAAAACCGACCCTAAAGTGAACTGATAAATCTGTTCTGACACACGGAAAACTATTTTCATAATCCTGAAAAAGGCCTTTCTCCAAACCCTGGAGCTTTAAACCAACTGCACAAAGAGCCCCATGCACTTGTGAACCAGGCACAGGAGGAAATCATTTCACATTTACAGCCCTGCTTCCGGGACAACAAGAAGCACGCAGAACCATCATAACCACCAAGAAAAATAAGACACTCACAGAGTCACAAAAATTACAAAGATACCACATTTACAAGCAGCAAATACCTTGTCAAAATCTGATGTGGAAGAGTGAGAGCAAAGAAGGCCGGCTCAGAGGCAGGAGCTGTATTGACTAATAGTCAATTCTTCATTAAATAGAAGCTCTGACTTCCCAAGAAGCCATATTAAAAATTAATATCAAAAAGTGTATTGCTCAGCCTAAACCCATCATTCATATCCAACAATACCAAACTGCATTCTAATGAAATTTCCCCTTCAAAATTACTGACACCAAAGCGAAGTTTGATACTGTTGCAAGAGCAGTCACAGCTCGGTGACACCGGCACTTGAGAGATATTCAGAGAACCCTCCCCTGTAGGTCTCTTTCGCAGGGCTCTCGTCATCGCCAGAATAAATCAAACTGCTTGTAACCCCGCTTCATCGCGGGCTCGGGAGCCATTTGAGCTGTGACGCCAGGACCCTCTCGTGTATGGCGTCCACATGTTCTCCTCGACCACCATCTATGGCACCAGCAGACTGGACTCCGGCCAACATCCGTGTGTCTCCCGAGAGGGTGTGAGTGCAGACTGCGAGGGCAGCTTCCGACCAGAGGAGCCCAGGAAGACAATGGGCTCCCCCAGCCCCACGTGCACACTCTGGGAAGCCCCCGGCTCCCAGCTGCTGGTCAGGAGCCTGGAAAGGCCGCACGTGAAGACGGCTGGGACACCTGGCTGGCTGCTCCACAGCCAGTGACCCGGGCACAGGCGGCCTGTAAGCCACAGGCAGCTCACCTGCTCGGGTCCAAATCCGAGCTCTGTGTGACCTTGGGAAAGGAATTTAACCTCCTGGGTCTCAGCTTCTTCATCTTGAAGTGGATATGAATAACAGTACCCTAATTCACAGAGCTGTTATTAGGATTAAATGAGTTCTTATTTGTAAAAGCACTTGCAAAGTGTTGGAGACCCAGCAAATGCAAAGGCAAGTCTGTACTGGCTGGCTGGCAGAATAAATGGAAGGTGGAGAAGGATAATACAGGATACCTGGTCCTGTGTATCTAAACCAGCTCACTTTATACATTTAATACACATTCTGAGTGCTTACCATGTGCCAGGCACCTGGTGTTCAAAAGTCCCTGCCATTTGGGGGCCACACATTTTTCACTGACGCTTAACTGAATTGAGTTGACACGGCCAAAAGAACTTGCTGGATTTCCATACACGGTAGTACATTATCATCTGTATTTCTGTGTGACTAACCTTTTCCGAAGCTTTATGAGAGAAGGAAACAGGAGAATCCCTGTTATCAATAAGCCAGCAGATCTAGTCATAAGAGCAAACGTAAATATACGTAGCAATGACAGGGAAATGTGAAATGCCAAATTGTCTGGTGTGAGAAACGGGAGGAGGGGAAGGGGGAAAGCAGCCCGGGCCGGGCTTTCTAGAAGAGGCAAAGGCTACCCTAGGCCAGAAGGTGGACAGGACCAAGCCTCAGTATTCTGGAGTCTGGCCTGCCTCTTCCAGGAGGGCCTGGGGCAGGCACGAGGGGAGATAGACAGCAATGGCCAGAGCAGAGATGGTTCTGGAATGAGGCTGAGATGGTTCTGGAATGAGGCTGAGATGGTTCTGGAATGAGGCTGAGATGGTTCTGGAATGAGGCTGAGATGCTTGGGAGTCAAGAGATTCACCTGGATTGATGCAAGATGATATGGGAGATAGGTCAGATAACAGGAAGCCAGTGAAAGTTCCAGAAAGAAAAAAGAACACGTGCAAGTCTAAAAACCTCAGTGGGACAGCAGGCAACCCAGGACTTTGAAGTTCCAGGCAGAGAATATAAAAGGTGAGCAATTGACCTGAAGTAATACCTGAGCCCCAGGAAGCTCAGGGTCTAATCTCACTTTGATTTGGTGTTCGGGTCCTGCCCCTGTGGACGGCTCTCCTCCGAGACGCCCCGGCTGTTGGTTCTGTTGAACAGGGTGGGTGGAAGGTACCAGGAGCAGAGGAGAACTCAAATACACGGTGAATGCCCATGCTTGTGCTCTACGTGTGAGAAACATCTGCCTTAAGTCTTCATCTTCAAAGGGGTGACACGGCACGGAAGGATATGAAAATGTGTATCCCATCTTCACAGTTAAACCAACAAAAATGTGTGTGGTTTTCGTGTGAAGGAAAAGGAAGTCTAATGATCCCAAGTGAAGCCAGACCCACAGTTCTGCCTGGGCACCCCCTGCTGAGGTGCAAGGTTCTGAGGGCCCTGCTGGACCGGCCAGCCCCAAGCCCTCCTTCAGGGGGACCAAGCCAGGGTGCTCCCCCGGGGCTCATGTGCCCCCAGACGGTCCTGCTTCTGTGGAAGAGAGCTCGGAATCCAGGCCCTATGGTTTACTATTATGGGGGAAGAAGAGAAACAACAGAATCCATCTTTGGTCTTGCCTTCTCATCTCACCTTGATGCAGGACACAGACAGCCCTTCTCATAAGTGAGGAACCTTAAAGAACAGCTTTCAACTCTGAAAACCCGTCCTGTCCCCTCCCCTCCCCTCAGCTGCGCCTCCCGCATCAAAGCTATAAACCAGGCAAGCCTGCTGGGCCTCCCGATAGGATCTCCAGTGCCGGTGGCAAACACCTCAACAGGGAAACTCGGCCTCCCTGATCGGTGCCAGCCTGGACCCCCCGTTCAAGTCCGGCAACAACAGGGCAGGTGACACATGTCATCTACAGCACAAAAACCGTCTCATAACTGACCACCGACAGAGGCGGCCTACGGAGTTTAAGCTGTCAGTTTCGACAACAGGATGCCAGCCCATGAGCCGAGGCTCTGTCCGGGTTGATCAACTGGCGGAGCTGATCCCACGTCCCCAGGAAGGCGGGGTCAGGGAGGCCGGACAGAGTGTGGCAGCTCAGGGGCCTCTGACAACGGCTGTGATGGGGGGGGGGGGGGGGGTTGGGCCTGGGCGTGCACGGCCTGAATTCCAGATCCTCGAAGTGCGATTTTCTCTCTCCTTTAGGAAGAGCCATTAACCTTTCCGATGACAGCCCTGGGATCGGAGTGACGGAACGATTTTTGAGGTCAGCAAGGATCTATGTTCTCAAAACCTGACATCGACAAGCAAAAGTTGTGACTGAATCCTGGTGTCCCTGAGAGGAAGACTAAACGCGTGTGACAGACCTTCTGCAATCAAAATGCCCCATTTCCCAGAGTATCTGTCACAGATTGATAACATCCACGCAAAAAGTTAAGTACAATTATGTCTGTCACTAAGAAACATACTTTGGAACCTGTGACTGACAACTCGCTGGGAGCTGACAAATCACCGGAAGATTACCAGAACAACTCAGGGCAGTGACACACGCCTTATGAGGGAAGCTCAGCCCCGCCTGGCACCTGGGAGAGGCTCCCCAGAGGCCGCACCTCGCAGGCAAAGGCTGCAGGGCAGGACTCAACAGCTGGCAGAGGAGCGTGTGCTCTGCGGCTCCCTCTCCCAGGGGAGGGACAATGCCAGCGGAGGATCGTAGGACGTGCCCACGGCCTGAGGTGGCAGCTTGTCCTTCAGAAACACGACATGTAAGACTCGGGCCGGCGGGAAGGGCAGACAGGAGCTCCTGGAACCACACATTCCACCTTTCCCAGGACAGCCCAAGCCCGGTGTCCACATAAAGCTAGAAATTCTAGCACCTGGGAGTCCAGACTACTCATTTCAGACGAACTTGGAAAGGGACAAAATCCATGCCAAGGCCGGGACACAGACACCAGGTCAGCACTGCAGAGGGCCCTCTGTGCCCTCCATCCCAGGGAGGGTGCCACACGGCCCTCCACAGCTCTCCGAGCCTCCTCCCCAGACACCAGCCCTGGTGAGGGGAAGGGGACGACGGCCACAAATCAGACAATGAGGAAGCCCTAAAAGCCACACACACAGAGCAGACCACGGCGACAGACACCCACTGCTCTGCGCCCTCTCCACCTGCCACAGCTCCCTGGAGTCACCTCTGGCAAGGAGTCTGAATCTGAGGGTGGGGATGGGATATACTTTTTTTTTTAAATTTTTTTTTAACGTTTATTTATTTTTGAGACAGAGAGAGACAGAGCGTGAACAGGGGAGGGTCAGAGAGAGGGAGACACAGAATCTGAAACAGGCTCCAGGCTCTGAGCTATCAGCACAGAGCCCGACACAGGGCTCGAACTCACGGACCGTGAGATCATGACCTGAGCCGGAGTCGGCCGCTTAACCGACTGAGCAACCCAGGCGCCCCGGGATATACTTTTTAAATAAGGCTTATGAAGAACCCTGCAGGTCTGAAAAGCCTTGATTTTTTGTCTTCTGGGATTGCCCACGACCCATCCCCACCTGGAAACACTTCTCTGCCTTGTACCCACTGACCATTCAAACACCTGAAGCCAACTGCCAGGTCTCTACTCAGGTCAAAACAGCAGTTCCTCATACTCTAATTCGGTGCTCAATTTGGGTAACTTTCACAAGGAGGTGCGTGGCAATGGACGTGACCCTCCCAACGAACCCGACAGGTGTGGGACGCCACCTCCTGGGACACGCCCCACCGGGCACACCAGGCCGCATTCCACACAACCCCAGTTCGTGCCCAGCCTGGTCACTGCACACAAATCGCTGCTAAGCCGGGTCTCCTCAGGTTGGTCCTTGTGCAACTGACTTTTTTAACCTGGGGAGGGGGGTGATATGCCGTCCGTTTTCACCCATCACCTTTCATCTCCTGGTTCCAGCAGGGTGTTCTAGCTGTAGAGGAGATGCAGAGCATTGATTCTGTCGTTCGGCACATCAGCACTCCCTAATGACTCTGTGTCATCTGCAAATTTGATAAGCATGCCTCTGATGTCTTTATCAAGCCACTGGTTCTACTGTTCAGCAAGCCAGGGGGCAGCGGTCCACCAGGGGCCCCCACCCGGGACAACACAGAACCGTTCATTTATCCACACTCTGGGGCCGCCGGTGCTCCATCAGTTGTGAACCCACCTGCCTCCCAGAGCTTTTCCAAACCTCGGAGCCAGGGGCAGCAGAACCACGTGTAAGAACCCGGCGTGAGAGGGAGCAGCGGGAGCTGCTCTGGTTGAAGCAGGAAGGCGCTTCCCCCTGCCCTAAGGCAGCGGCATGGAAGAGAACCAGAAAAGCCTGGATCCACAGACCGATCGTCTGCTTGTATGTATCAGGCGGACTCGCAGAGCCGTGGCCGCCTCGGAGGATGGATGGGGAGATGGGACTGTGTCTCAGCCCCAAGGCCGGACCACCCTGACCGGGGCGCATGGAATGGACAGGCCAAAGGTGGAGCCGCACAGATGCCCGGAGAGAACATGGGCTCCATGCTCCTGGAAGAGGAGGCAGGTCCTTCTTTGCCTGGAAGTGGTTGGCAAACGTGTGCAGCGATGTATGTGTGTGAGATAAAGGTTTCCTGAATGAGGAAAAAGAGCACTGCCAACACGCCTCATCCTGCCTTTTGCCGTGAACTTTACCAAACACTGTGTCCATTCACTGGATACAACCGAGGGGCTCCCTCGTCTCTGCGGGGGCCTGACCATTCCGAAAGGAAAAGACTATCATTCTCTGCAACAACAGGAAGGAAACAGGCAGGAAGTGCTTGCTCCCGGGGTCAGGAACTGCCTCTGGAAAGAGAGGGCAGTTCTGCCAGGACCATGAGGTCCTCAGGTGATGACCCATCAACTCTGGAAAAGTCCACCAACCGTTCCTTTGGTCTGAAATAAGCTGGGGATAACAGTGCTCCAAAAAGACGGCATGGGATTCTTTGAAACATGAGGGACAACATAAGACATGGGAGGCAGAGCACACATTTTTAGCTTCTGAGGCAAAAGCCTGAGCTCAAGCAGGCAACGGGGTCTTTACCGGCCCCTCCCTCGGTCCCTTCCAGTCCCCTCAGCGAGATTTGCTGGGAAAACCGGCCTGCTGCCCCTTGCTCGGACTGGCCTGCCGGTCCTCCCGGCCACCTCCAGATCTGGTCAGTAGAGGGCGCTGCACCACCGCACACTCTCTCTAGCCTGGCTTTGCCACCTGATCCCTGTGTCCACACAAAGACCGCACTTGGAAGTATTTCTTAAGCTTGGGCTAGTATCAGAAAAGGGCCCAAGAAGTGCTCAGGGACTCAGGAGTTGTCAGGGGCAGGAGGTGGGGGTGGGGTGGGTGGGACTGCAGCACAGGGTCCTAGGCTGTGAGAGAAGCATTTCTTGCAAAACTGAGTACATGCCTAGATCTGTGCAGAGCGCTAGAGATAACAGATCCCGGACATGGTTCCTGCCCTCAAGGAGTTCACAACATGACCACAACCCAAAGTGAAGGCATGATGACCAAGAAGAAGCATTCAGAGAGAAAAGCCCAGCCCAGGCCCAGCCCCAGGGCATTCAGGGAAGGCTTCCTGGCAGAGGAAGCATTTGAGCGGACATCTAAAGCAGGGGAATCTAAGACACACCTGTTGCACACAGGCTTCCACATGAGCAAAGGCATAGAAGCCTGAAAAAGGAAGGGAAGACAAGAGTACTATTTTAGCTTAAAGTTTGAAGCTTCGGGATGGGAGAGAGTTCACAGGAGCTGGATTTGGAGGCCTTCACCCCATGGGCCCCATGCAGACCCCAACATGGGAAAACGAGCATCGCCCACAGAGATAAAGCTATCACATTCCTCTGCTGGAGACACGACAGACCCGAAGCCTCCAGGAAAATACTCATCGTTTCATAAATCTTCAGTGGACATTTTGAGTGAATCATCAGCATTTCATTTTTTAAAAGTCAAAGGTACTAGTTAGGGAAACAATACAAAAAGCAAAGACGCCAAAACCGCCCCCGTGCATTAGGAGGCTCCCAGAGATGTGCATGCCACCTAGGAAGTGCTGCCCAGTGCCGGAGGAGAGCTTGGGACAGACGGTGGCTTTTACTGGGAAGCATTAATGTAACATTCGATTATCCTACTGCACAGTGGCAGACTTAACTCAGTCATAGGACAATACATTTTATATGGACTATTCTGACATCTGCTTCATTTGGCAAGTAAAACAAAACTGAGCCAAATTCCTTGGAGCCATTGCAAACCACAACAAGAGTTTCTGTATAAAATATACAAGCCTTGTAAACCCTTCGTTCTGATACAAAGAATCTCCAATTCTACCTGGTTCCCCGTGGCCAGTGTTCCCGGGCCCTCTTGCTTCCATCGCTGGTGACCGTGCTCTCTGGCTGACTGGCAAGCTTCTGTGGGGGGAGCTCTTCGTGCTTTAACTGAGCGAACCAGTGCTCTTTATCCAACAAAAAGTTAGAGCCTGCCCGGAGGTGCTGCCCATATCTAGCCCCTTCCAGACCCCGTGATGTCAATAGGTAGCAGCTGTGACTACTCCCGGGCTATGGGTTTCAGCTGACCTGAGCACAGGTGATGGGCCTGGGCTGTCCCCCAGTGCAGCTGACAGTGACCACAGCCATGCAGGTGCCCTGGGCACTGAGAAAGCGCTGAACTGAACTGAGCTGTGCTGGCCTGGTACTCCTAAACCAGAGACATCCACTGTTCGGTGTACAACTCTGGGAAGCTCACTGGCTATTCCTGTCTCTTCATGCCAGAGGGAGGCTGAAAACTACTTGCAAAGTTTCAGGCGATTCCGGGTGGTCAAGTTTAAGTATCGCTCAGGGTTTGTGAAACTGTCATGAGGAAAGACCAGATTGGCTTTATGGGGGATGTCCCGAGAGACAGAGTCCTCTGAGCTGCTGGCTCACACCAGTGGTGTTCTGCCAAGGTCGGGGCGGGCGCTCAGCTAGAGGAGCAGTGCGCGGAGAACCGGTGGCTACACCAGGCTCTCCTCTGCACCTCCTGGAGGGCAGGGTGTGGTCCGTGGGGCCCAGGAGGAGCCCCACAATCTGTTCCCGACAGACGCTGTTCATCTCTATTCACCCATGTGGAAGCTCTTAGATTCCTCATTTGTGCTACATCAATCCCCAAACAGCACTGCCTCGCCAATTCTTACTTGTTTTATTTATTTTTGTAATCCCTTTCTCAAATTTAATCCCTCACGGCCGTTTGTTCCTTGCCCTCAAATAATTCACTACTAGTAAAGCAGAGGGGTTTTTTGTTTGTTTGTTTGTTTTTATTGAACTATGGTTGACTTACAACGTTCTATTAGTTTCAGGTGCACAGCACACGAAATTGACAATTCTCTGCGTTAGGCAATCCTCACCACGGTAAGTTTAAGGGCTGAGAGGGAAGAGTTTTTATTTGACAGGATTCTTTTCACCATCTACTTTTTGCTGAAAGCGTAGAGACCATTACTACGTCTATTACAACTGAAATCAGGTACAGAGTGACCAGTTTGCTCACCTAAGCTTCTCTGCAGGATTACTGAAACCAACATGCCCTGAAAACCTTCTCACTGTTCTCTCATACCCAAACTACCCATTTCTTAGTTTGTGGCTCACTGGGAAAAGAAATGATACGAAAATGAACAAAATTACTTACCAACCCTCAAATGAGTTGTTGGCCGAGGCAGAGAAGGAATTCTACCTTCTTACGGCCAGTGTTCCCAACCACGTGGCTATAAATCACGCGTTTGTGTGCAGGTATGAGCTCTTTAGAATAGCAAGCCCATTTAAAGTTGCATATTCTGCTATTTTAGGAGCCTGCAGAATACGTACAAAACAGAATACAGAATGGCCTTTACATTCGTGTAATGCAAACATTTCTAATTGGGTTTTTAAAAATCTCCTCTAACGGTTTATTGCTTCTGCAGTTTTCAGCACACACTAAGTGGAGCTGTTCTGAGACCCGAGACCACGAGACCGTAACGCGCGTAACAGCATAGGATACCATTGACAGGGCCTCACCTGGGAAGGTTGGGGGCCGGGGTGGAAGCAGCAGATGACTGGGAAGGCGTTGTGGGTTGAGATGAGTCATGATTCCTGGGGACTTTGCCCATTCGATACCAGATCCCCATGCTGTTCAGTTCCCTTTAGGAGAAAAGAGAAATCTTCATGGTGTGGTTTAGCACAAAGCATTTACCTGAGGAACAAAGTGAACCGATTCATTGAAAAGAATCATAGCCTCAAATACCGGGGAGTCCACTCTTGCCCACAATGATCACTTATGTCACCTCCCTTTGTGCTCCAGATGTCGCAGTTCAGAGCCTAATGTGAAGTCAACTGTCCCAACAAGGCAGGTTTCTCTGACATGCCATCGTTAGCCACCCCGGAGCTGCTTCCCTGTTATACTATGGACATTTTCCTTAGTTCTCAGTCTTCAAAATTCTTTTCATTTTGCCATTTCACTGTAGGTAATTATGTAATGATCCACTTGAAGTCCTTTACCTGGTTAGCATGAGACAGATGGGGCAACAATGGATGAATGGATGCCTGTGCCTGGCTTTTTAACAACGGCGGGGCGGGGGGCGGGGGGGGGGGGGGGGGGTTGTGGAATTAGCCCCACCCTGCTCAAGGACACATCCCAACTTCTGGATAAAGCTCCGACTGCCTGGATGTCACCAGCGGTTGGCCTCCTTCTCGAGGTCAGTTTGGGAGATCTCTTCAAGCCACAAAGCCTGAGGCATGTGCCCCACAGACCACCACAACCAAGAGTGGTCGCAAAAGGGCTTGACAAATGCCACATCAGGTTTCTTGTTCCGTGATCTGCACACCCACTGCAGTCCACCCCCACAACACCCAGTTAGGAGTGGTTATGAGACTGGTTCGGTCTTTGGAGCCAGAATGGGATTATTTTAGCCACATCCAATTTACAACTCAGCTGCCCCATAGAACTGCATCTCATCAAACCATGAGGACAGACTTCTGCAGTGGATACTTCTAGCACCTCCTCACCACACTATAGGAACTCTTCTAAACCACAAACAAGTCTTATTAGACGGATGATTCCCATCAGCTATGCTGATTTCATCACATCTTGGCAATGGCCTTGGAGGAGCTGTTGTCAGGCTGAGGTGTGTTTCCCCAGCCGACAACCTCAAACTCTTGCAAAGTAATATATGTGCTCATTTTTAAGAACAAGGGGACTCAGAGTTCTAGACACTGTTCTCCTTCTTTCCTTAACAATAACACTGGGGGCACCTGGCTGGCTCAATTGGTGCAGCATGTGACTCTTGTCTTGATCTTGGGGTTGTAAGTTCAAGCCCCACGTTGAGTACAGAGATTACGTAAAAATAAATATTTTAAAAAACAACGCGGGAATTGTCATCTTATGGAAAAGAATTTTTGCTCCAAGATGATACCAAATATGCTAATTTAGCAATCTTTTCAAAATGATATAAAAGAAAGAAGACTCTAGTTTTGATTATCAAGATACATATGATAACAATCTATTCTTTAGAATTATTTAAACTGGTTAAAAATGGAGTCTTTTAAAGTACTATAGCTTGTAATTTAAAATACACATAGTAACTGAAATTAGACTTTAAAAGTTCATTATTGGGGCATCTGGCTGGCTCAGTCGGTTGAGCATCTGACTTCGGTTTGGGTCATGATCTCACGGTTCGTGGGTTCAAGCCCCCACGTGGGGCTCTGTGCTGACAGCTCAGAGCCTGGAGTCTGATTCGGATTCTGTGTCTCCCACCCTCCCCCACTCGTGCTCTCAGAAATGAATAAATATTAAAAAAAAAAGTTCATTATTAAATGACTTTTTATTTGTATGTAAATAGCTGCTCTTAAAATACCTAAAGTATGGTCATTCTCTTAACTATTTCCTCCTCCTGTAATCCTGTTTATATAATTAGTTTAAACCATGTTGCAAAACAGGACTTTTCAGTGTGTAGGAAGAGGATGATCATAGAATCCTTCTTAGGGACCACAAAGTCCTGAATCAGGGCATTCAGATTCCACAGCCGAGAGTATAATTGTGCACCAAGATGAAAATCAGGTGTTCCTGAGACACTTGCTCCCCAGGTGCTCCATGCAAACACCACATTCCCAGCCACTGCCCATGGGATTGGTCCGCGGAGAAAGGCTTGGCTTGTAGAGTGAAGACCTGGGCTCAAGCGAACAAGAAGCAAAACAGAGCACAACCCGGATATAGAGGTCACTGCAAAAGCCAAGTAGGAGAGTGCACCCATGGGGGCCCATGGGAACGGGCATGGTACCTGTGAAGTTGGACAGGGAGAGAGGCCCGTGGCCGGGGGCACCAAAAATGATCTATGGGACTCACTGGTTGGAGAGACCTGAATTTCACTTGACTGAATATAATGAACACCTGTCATCTTTTGGGCATCTAGCATCCATTCGTCCCTCTTTCTGACTCTTTGCTTTCCCTCCATATCTGGGGGGCAGCTGTCTCCTCAGTCGTAGCCCCTGGGTTCCAACAGAGCCAATACTGCCTCCGGTTCAGGCCTGGTTTCTCAGAGAATGACATTTTCCAGGGAGCAGTGATGAGTTCAGGGTGCACATGACCCCAGTGAGATCAATCAGGACCTCTGAGACTGAATTCTAGAACTTGTTTGAATGATCAAGAACACAGACTTGCTCTCTGCCTCAGAATTTGAACCTGGAGGATGAGTAGGCGGAGCTCCCACACCACCATGAGTCCACTGGGGAAGAGCCTGTGGAAGAGAGGTATCTACCCCAAGGAATCTGGGAAAGGAGGTAAACACGGCAGAAACCAGGTCCTAGGGATGTCCTCTAAGCACCTACTTCCAGCCACACCTGAAGCCATCCTGCCCTCTGATCTCTGCTGTTACGTCGGCCAACGAATTCTTCCTTTTGCTTAAGCCAGCCTGGGTTGGGTTTCTTGTCACTTACAATCTAGAGCCCAGAGTGAAATCCTGAGATTCTTTGTACTTAGTATTTATAAAACAGCTACAGAGCTGGGCCCACGTCTGGTACTGAGGTACCGGGTGAATAGGACACAGTGGGTCAAGCCCTCAGTAGTCCTCTGCTTATCAGGGAGGATGAGCATCAGACTAAAGAACTGCACAAGGAATTATCATGTAGTCATGCAATATTCATGTTTCTTCCCGACTCTAAACCCTCCGATGGCTCTCCATTGCTCTTGGAATAAAATCCAAACTTCCGCCACGATTGTGCGAGGTCCTGCTAACCGCCCACTCCAAACCCCGGCTCATCCTCGCTTGCCCGTGCCGGCCACACTGGGCTGCTTTCTGCTCCTGAACATGCCACACCCATTCCCACCTTTACACTCGCTCTTCTCCTGGGCCTAGAAGGCTCTGCCTTCAAGTCTCTGCAGAGCTGCTTTCTTCTTGACATTTACATCTCTGTCAAATGTCACCCTCCTGACACCCTCGCTGAAGTAGCCTCCGTTCATTGCTGTTTCATTTTCGCCATTAACTGAAATGGTCTCGTTTGTTTCTTGTTTGCTGCTTGTCTCCCCTTTTAGAAGACCAGCTCCATGAGAGCAGGTCTTTGCTTGCTCCCTCAGCACCACAGCCGGGGTCTTTGGCCCTGAGGGACAAAACGGGTGCTCCTTAAACTCTGGTGGGGCGAATACACAATGTAGAGGGTTGAGGCCAAGTGGTCAAAAAGGAGCGAATATCTGGGCTTTCAGGTATGTGGAAAGGCCCCCGAGAAGCCTGAAGGACGAACACACAGGAAGACAAGGGAAGGAAAGTCCCTTAGATGGAGCAGGCAGTGTGAGCAGAGGCACAGAGAGGTCAAGGGCTCTGCGTCTGGACTGGCAGCAGCGTAAGCAGGAAGGGCAGCAATGAGAGCTCAGGCTAGAGAGGCAGGTGGCCGAGAGCCCCGCGGGTCACACACCGTCTCGGGACCTGAGCCCTGGGAGTGACCTGAGCACTCCTGGCAGAGAGAAGAGAGGAGATCAGCGTTCCTGAGACTTACCCAATAAATGTGTACTGAGGGGGGGCCTGCTTCGTCCGGCCCATGATCCGAATGTCACAAATCGCAGCTTCAGTTGAATCCCGTGGGATAAATTTAATGCACAGCCTCTTTTTTCTAAAAGCCACTTCCTCTGAAGAAAAGGACAAGAAAAGGTATGAGTCTACCAGAGACGCCAACATCTCTATTCTGAACGCCGTGTCTCCTGTCACGCTCCCTTCTTGGCAGCAAAAGCGACCGGTCATCCCAGCCACTGGGCTGCGCCCCTCTTGCCCTCCACAGGCTGGGACTGCAGGGTGGGCACCAGGAGCCCTGCCCTGCATTCGGGACCTGACCCCAGACACCCCTGCCGGGAAGGGCTTCCCGGGGTGCACACACCTCTCCAAGGAGAAGCAGCTTGGAATAAACCCGTGGAGCTGGCTTCACAGCCACATAACTGCCACAACCATCATCTGCTCACTGCTCAAGCCATCAGGCACATACC
This sequence comes from Panthera onca, assembly GCF_046562875.1. Lineage (NCBI taxonomy): Eukaryota > Metazoa > Chordata > Mammalia > Carnivora > Felidae > Panthera > Panthera onca. Next base: position 85,774,365 of record NC_138351.1, on the reverse strand, counting down.
CACGGACACCCTGAGTATTAATGCTTTTTGCCACCGGGGCTTTTCTTCTTTCTTTTTACTATGGAAAATTTCAAACATTCCCCAAAGTAGGGAGAACAACAGAATGAATGAATCCACCTGTTCTCATCATCCAGTTTCAACACTGTCAACAATGGACAAGCTGCTGTCACCTCTTTCTTTCCCCCATTCCCTGGTAGTTTTGCTGGAGGATTTAAAATGAATCCCCACCCCGTGTCATATCGCCCATCAATATCTTAGTAGGCATCCAAAGCAAATGATCAGTTTTCATATGACCCGCGTGCCATTATCATGGCTAACAAAACGAACAATGACTCCTAACTATCACGAACAGACAGTCTATATTTAAGTTTTCTCTATTATTCTCAAAAAATATCATTTAACTATTGCTTTCCCTGGATCAAGATCCAAACAATGTCTATGCACCAGCTCGGGTTGTTAGGACTCTTAGGTTCCTTTTATTCTGTAACAACCTCTCCACCCTCCCCTCTTCCTCAGGGCACTGATAAGTTGGGAAGATTGGGTCATTCTCCTGTATTTCCTGTAAGGTGGCAGTGAGAGTGGAAGGCTTGATTAGATTCAGGTTAGATTTTGTTTGTTTGTTTGGTTGTTTTTTTAGGTAGGAATGCTTCACAAGTGGTGCATATATGTCCAACAGTGTCCTATCATGAGGTATGGCATCCGGCTGTGCCACCCTGGGTTCCCATGGAGTTGGCCCGGAACTTGGGTCATAAAGTCCCCAACAACCTTTCTTCGAGCAGTGTTTTCATCCACTGAGGACTGTTACCTAGATCCATAATCTCATTAAAGTTTTCAAAATGGCCATTTTCTAATTCTGGGATTCCTTCTGCATTTATTAGCTGGAATTCTTCTACATAAAAAATAACTTTTCTTTGTCAACTACTTGGTCTCCCTGAAAAAGGCGTGGTACAGGAAAGGAAAGAAAAACACATGATTCTTTGCTCTTACCTATTAAATCTTAGAGCAATGAGTTGGTGATGTAGCAACCTCCAATGGTGACCAACCAGGTGTTTTTTGGTTTGTTCATTTGTGGGTTTTATTCTTTTAAGTTTTATTTATTTATTTTGAGAGAGATAGAGAGAGCCAGCTGGGGAGGGGCAGAGAGACAGGGAGAGAGAGAATCTCAAGCGGGCTCTGTGCTGTCAGCACACAGCCTGACTCGGGGCTCAAAGTCACAAACCATGAGATCATGACCTGAGCCGGAACCAAGAGCTGGATGCTTAACCGACCGGACTACCCAGGCGCCCCCATTTGTGGTTTTAAAAAATGAATTTCAATCCATTGCAGCCACTCAATACATGAGTCTGATGTATCTGGGTTGAAGTCCCAATTCCGCCATCAGCTCTATGATCTTAGGCGAGTGACTTAATTTCTCTGAGCCTGGGTTTCATTATCTGCAAAAGGGAGTTAATGGAACCCCACCCCAAAGGGACACTGGGTGGATGAAATGTGATACCACATCATATGCTTCACTTAGCCCAGTGCCTGGCACATAGTAAGTGCTCGATAAAGCACAGCCATGAATGTTCTTATCGTCATTATTACCAGTAAACCTCTAGCACACAATTTATGTCAGTGTTTGGCCTTGACTTTCAGGACCTTTCAGTTCTGGGGCAGAAAGTACGCACTTTCAAATCAGACAACAGAACGGGGAGGGAAGGGCAGTCCCGCCGCTGGTCTTGGCTTGACCGAGGGGGGATCGCCATCAGTGGTGGTGCCTTGTAGACTTGGGAGTGGGGAGGGGAGGAAACTCAGGAACTTGGTGGGTTCTTTTCCCGGGGAAGGGAACTGAGGGCTAGATCCGATCTATGAGCTAGGAGTAGTAACGTCCTCAATCCAGACCCCAGACATTGTACCTCACAAGGCAGGGACGGTTACCCCGGGCGGGAAAACACCCGTAGCGACCCTGCCCCTTCAGAAACTATTAGCCGGTAAGATGGGACCTTTGAATGCGTGAAGAAGGTGAGACCTTTCCTCCAATAAACGAAAAGGCCGGCATATTACTTGCCTTTGCCACCCTGCTCTTTGCTCCATTCCTCCATCTATAGCAACTCGGGGTAAGAGACGGAGCCACTAATTACACACGCTTAAACAGGCCTGATTCTAAGTAAACACATTATACAGAGTCAATAGAAATGTGTTCAGTCATGCTAATGAACACAGAGGAAGGATACAGCACTTTACTAAAACAAACAGTCTTCCAGTTTTTAAGTACTGTGTGGATAGCAACAAACTATTTTAAATTTATTACAAGAGTCTCATATCTTTTTTTTTGTTTTTTGGCTGACTTCATAAAATCGGGGCCTTAAAGGCGCTGCAAACTGCACAGAGCTGACCACAGGTCTTTCCGGTCGGTCTGGGCTCACCTGGCCCCTGGGAAGAGGCTCTAGGAAACGACATCTAACCCAAAATGAAGAGGCTACCCTAAGCCCACCCCCTCTCCGTGTGTGGTAAGACACTTGTTGGTGATGCGAGAACCTGCCCTCAGGATGTCCACGGGCAGCCAAGTGACAGACCCCCAGTCACGGGGAAGAGGCTTCCCACCCAGATCACGGGGGCTGCACCGCAGCCAGACCACAGGCCCAGACAGGACGCGGCCCTGGGCCTCCTCACTTAACTGGTTCAACAAATCAGGAGGAAAATGCAGAATGGGAAATCCCTCGTGGCTCTCCAGGGTATCGATATAAAGACATCACAAGTCAATTAGTTGTCAAAAACGAACACCAAGGCAAATTTTGAAACTAAGAAAAACACGGGGGAAAAGTGGGAAATGAATACAAGTCCACAAGGCAATTTTAGTTCCTAAACAGACGAGTCACATAAGAATAAGCAAAAGCAGCAAGCAAACACGTGTGAAAATGTTCAGGTCTTGCTAATAAATGATGACGAGAAAATTAAATAAAATTAGAATAGTAAAACTGAATAAAAATTTAAAGCCTACGCCGACAGGCCTCTGGAAAACAGGAACAAGCCTGTTTCATTAGTGGCACCGTGAACTGGTATTTCTGGAAGTTAATTTGGCAACAGAGAGCACTAAAGCTTATCTTTATGAAGCCCATCCTCCGAGCAAGGTGCTGTGTATGGTATGTGCCTTAGGTGATTCGACGATGAATTAAACATGAATCTCACCCTCAGAGAAAAAGGTTAGTAGCAAAGACGCGCAAAAGACATAGACGGGGCTAAAATGCAAGCTAAAAACATTATGAGGTATCTAATATTCCCCCCTCCGTTTTACAGATGAGGAAACTGAGGCCCAGAAGGGTGAAGTCATGTGCTTGGGGTGCTAAAGCCATAAGTGGCAGAGCCAGACCCTGTATGAGTGAGTCTGACCCCGGAGCCCACGTGCTTCCCCCACGCCAAGCCACAGCGTGTCCTGACAGAGAACAGGGGGCCACTGAGAGGCAAACCCGATCGCTTCCTTTGGCTTCCGACCGCTGCACCGCAGTGCTTACGTTGCTCCCTCCCTCCACTAAACATGTGCTGTGCCGGCTGTGATGAAAAGGGGAAAGGAGGCAGCTGGCCCCTGCTCTCTGACGGATGACAGTTCCGTCTGGTTACGTTGTGACGCAAGACCTTGTTTTCAGGGCCAGGTCACCCACCAGACGGAGCTCCTGGAGGGAGGGGCCAGTATCTTAGTCAGTCACCTTCTCTCGCAAAGCCTGTGGTGCCTACGGAGGCGTTCATCAATCTCCGCTGACCGTGGAGGAGAGCGAACTTACTGGAAACTGGTACCTCGGGGTCAGAGACGGTTTCACGCAGGGGGCAGAATTAAAGCTCGCCCTTGAAAGATAAGGGGTGTGGACGCTCAGAATTGAGGGAAAGGGCATTTCAGACAAGGAAAACAACACAGCAAATAAGTAGAGTCAGGAAGGAAACAGGAGTGCAGAGTGTACAGTGAGTACCTCAGTGTGGGTCAAGTATAGAGTGCTTGAAGAGAAGGAAAATGTTTGTAGAAGAAGGCTGGAGCAGACCAGAGTGGACCTAAGACCCTGCAGCCTCAAGTACTCGGAAATTCATCACAAGAAAATCATTCAAAATCTTACCCATACCCAAACTGATCTATAGATTCAACACCACTCCTATCAAAACCTAGCTAGCTTCTTTGCAGACACGGACTAATCCTAAAATTCATGGAAATTCAAAGGACCCAGCATAGCCAAAATAATCCTGAAAAAGAAGAATGAAGTTGGGAGACTCATACTTCCTGGTTGCAAAACTTGCCACAAAGCTACGGTAATCAAGACTGTGTGCTATTGGCATGAGGAAAGACATACAGATCAATGGAAGAGAACTCAAGAGTCCGGAAACAAACTCACATTTATGGTCAAATGATCTTCAACAAGGATGCTGAGACAAGTCAGCGGGGGCAAGAATAGTCTTTTCAACACATTGTGCTAGAACATGACATCCACATGTGAAAGAATAAAGTTAGACCCCTATCTCACACCATACACAGAAGTTAACTCAAAATAGATCAAAGGCATAAATGTAAGAGCTGAAACAATAAACCCTCAGAAAAAAACACGGGCATAAATCTTGGTAATCTTGAGTTAAGCAATGCTTTCTTAGGTATGACACCAAAAACATAAGCAACAAAGGAAAAAAGTAAATGAACCGAGCTCCGTCAAAATAAAAAGCTTGTGCATTTCAAAGGATGTCAAGAAAGTGAAAAGAAAACCCAAAGAAAGAAAATTTTGCAAACCATATAACTGATAAAGGACTTGTATCTGGAATATCTGAAAATATTCTTACAACTCAACAATAAAAAGACAACCCAATTTAAAATGCCAAAGGATCAGAAGAGACGTTTCTCCAGAGAAGATATACAAATGGCCAGCAAGCGCGTGAAAAGCTGTTCAATACCGTTAACCATCAGGAAATGGAAATCAAAACCACATGGAGAGACCATTCCACACCCACCAAGATGGCCAGAATGATAATAACAAGTGCTGGTGAAGATGTGGAGAAACTGGAACCCTTAAACACTGTTGGTGGGAATGCAAAATCGTGCTGCTCCCCTGGGTCCTCAAAAAGTTAAATACAGAGTTACCATATGACGCTGGAAATCCCACTCCTAGGTATGCACCCAAGAGCAAGAAAAACATAGTCCACACCACACAACAACTTGTAATGAATACCCACAGCAGCATCAATCCTAATAGCCAAAAGTGCAAATGTCCACCAACTGAATGGATAAGCAAAATGTGGGACCTTTGGATAACGAGATATTATCCGGCAATAAAAAGGCATAAAGTACTGACACACGCTACAACGTGGACCTTGAAAAGGTTATGCTTAGTGAAAAAAGTCAATCACAAAAGACCACATGTTGGCGGATCCCGTTTACATGAAATGTCCAGAATAGGCAAGTCTGTACAGAAAGTAGGTTAGTGGTTGCCCAGGGCTGGGAAGGGGTGGCAAGGTGAGGGCTGGAGAGAAATGGAGAGTGACTGCTAATGAGTAGAGGGTTCTCTTGATGATGAAATGTTTCCAAATTAATTGTGGTAATAGTTGCACAACTCTGTGACTATCCTAAAAACCACTGAAATGGATACGTCAAACGGGTGAATTATATGGTAGGTGAATTATATCTCAATAGAACCGTTACCAGAAAACCCTGATGCATAAATATATGAAACCCTTCTGTAAAAGGCACTTAACCACATGCTGTTACAGGGCGGCTCTGTGGCTAACAGTATGGCTGGAGTCTGACTTGTGTGTGTCTTCCAGTTACCCCCCCACTTGAATCTTGGATAAGTTCTTCAAACCCTCAGTAGTTCCTGTGCCTCATTTTTCTCATATGCGATGGGTTTAATAATGCTCATCTCTAAATAGGGGTCTTTTGAAGATTCAGTGAAGTCAGGAACCATTTATCACAGGGGTTAGCATCTGTTAGGTTACAACATGTCCGCTCTCGTGATTATTAGCTAATACGTATATAACAAGTAAAAACAAAATGGCCAAAAGTGAGAGGACGATTAAGAAAATAAAAATATGCTGTACAATGGGATATCCTTGTTTCATTAAAATAATGGCCACGGGTGGCGGGGTGGGGGGGTGCCTGGGTGGCTCAGATGTGGGTTGAGCGGCTGACTCTCGATTTCGGCTCAGATCGTGATCCCAGGATTGAGCCCCGTGGCGGGCTCCACACTGAGTGTGGAGCCTGCTTAAGATTCTCTCTCTCCCTCCCTTCCTCTCTCACTCTCTCTGTCCTTCTGCCACTCTCCCCCGCTATGTGCTCTCTCTCTACAATAAAGAAATTAAAAAAAAAAATGGCTATGTGGCGTCTGTGTAGATATGCAAAGTCTGGTCTATATGAAATGCGAGCAAGAAAACAGCAAAAAAATTGTGGGCCCAAAATGGGACTAACTATGGAAAAATAAAGCATGTATGACAAAGAATGAGATCCAGAATTTCATAAGTGAATCATATGTAATAAAGAAAGGATTCTTTGTTTTCCATTTGCTGCTTCGCTGTTGGGGACATCCTAAAGTTGGGATCAGTAGTTAAAAATAAAACAAGTTAAGTTGTATCAAAATGGGGAGGCTCAAATATCCAGAGGTTTTCCAGCATGATTTAATAACTGACGTGCCTGACAAGAACCTCAAAGCACTCCAGGATCCTGAAGAAGCTTCTATTTGGTCGGGGACGCGCTTCTGCTCGCTGCGGCTCAGGGGTCAGAGTATTCGCTCACACTTGAACCCCGTGTCCTCTAGCGCAGGCTTTCTGGTTCCGACTTTTCTCGTGTGCTCCAAGAGCCAAAAATAAGGACATTATTGCACCTGTGTTCCCTGGGCGTCTTTGATTTTTTTCCTGATGCTTCTGGGTCTTGCGCCAAGGTTGGCTTCCGTTAACGCCAGAGGATGGACTAACCACGAACCACGAGCAGTTTCACCGTTGTGTTCCTGAGGGGGCCGATTCAGCAGGGAGCCCGTTGTAAGAGAAAAGGACATTCTGCTCATTTACACGCTGCTCCCCAGAACACCACAAACTCCTCGGAGAACCAAGTCAGACACGCATCAGAAGCAGCAGGGTTTATTCACGGGCATGCAGCAAGGCCTCCTAAAATGTTCCCAAAGAAAAATGCCCGTGCAAAACCTCTAAAAATACACCTGCAGGAAGAAAAGTCCCGTTGTAATGAGTGGTGCTAAAGGGAGACTCACGTGTGTCCACTGTCTCCTGAATCGGGATGAAGCCCACAGGCAGAGTGTCCTTGATGTCAATGAGCTTCATATCCACTAACACGTTCCCTAAATGACTCTTGGGAAGAAAGAAAAGAGATACAGACTATTAATCTGAACACCCCTGTGGTGGGTTTGCCATTTTGGCTTCGAGATGCATATTTAACACAATGACTGGTGCAGCTTTACGACAGCAGGTTAATTAGAGTAGGTGCCACTTAATGTTCCCCAGCGGTTACACGGGGACGCGTGTGGCCCCCGGGAAGGAGTTTCATCTGCGGCACCTCAAAGCCACTCACTCAGCCACGGCTTTGGTTAGTTGGCTAGACAGCAACCCGGGAGACGCTCGACACATAACCCAGCAGAGGGCAGCTGTGCTCACGCGTCCTGGGACCAGGCTGCCACTCAGCCTGGAGCCTCAGCTCTCGGGGGGGCCAGCGGGTTTTAGAAAGAGCACGTTCCCGGGGCAGTCACCACAGCAGGAGAGAGCTGCATCGGAGCCTAACGGAGAACCAGTCACACTCCTGCGCGATGGCCAGTCTGCATATTGACACGTTTTGGCTGCTAGATGTATTCCGTAAAATCCCAAGAATCATAAACTGATACCGAGTGAAAAGCCCTGCTGCCTCAGTATTACACATCTCCTAAAATGACATGCCCAAGGGCCTCTTAAAGTTTCTGTTCAGTGGCAGTACATGGTGGTCCACAGTGCGCAGTTTCCGTAACCAGTGCAAAAATACCTCCTGCAGACAGCACATCCCATTCTGGAACTGCAAGAGGGGGCCGTCTGCAAACATACTGGTGCCTGCAGCCCACACTTCGGGTGGAAACGCTCAGTGCCAACAAGACCTCAGAAAACCAGTCAGGGGATTCTTACCATCTAAACTCTACGCTACGTTCTCTCTTGGTCACTCTCTATTTTCCCTCGTATCAATTTGTCATGGCATCTTTGTGAGGTTAGTCGTTTAACGTCTGTCTCACCACTGGGGTTCAAGAACCACGAGGACCCAAACCATCTGTCATTACTCTAAACCGAAGCTTAGCACGGTTCTTGGCACACAGCAGGTGCTCAACAATGATCTGAACAATTTAACGTTTGGGGGGCACATTTCAACGGAGTGGGCCAGAGTCAGCAACGAGATTGGATCTGCTTGGATGACAAATCAAAACTGTATCAGCGGGGCGCCTGGGTGGCTCAGTCGGTTAAGCGGCCGACTTAGGCTCAGGTCATGATCTCGCGGTCCGTGAGTTCGAGCCCTGCATCGGGCTCTGTGCTGACAGCTCAGAGCCTGGAGCCTGTTTCCGATTCTGTGTCTCCCTCTCTCTGACCCTCCCCCGTTCATGCTCTGTCTCTCTCTGTCTCAAAAATAAATAAACGTTAAAAAAAATTAAAAAAAAACTATCAGCAAAAACAAAAGTAACAATAAAAATAAACATAAAAATGAAAGTATATTTGATAAACCCATCATACCCCAAAAGTGCACAAATGAAATACTTTCTCCAGATTTAATTATGAAGGTCGGCATGTCAAGTGCAAACTGTGACCAGTGCTTTCATGGCCCTGTTGTCGCAAAACCGTTTCTTTCTCCCTGAACGATCGTGTTTGAGGACTATTTTATATTATTACATTTCAGGTAGCTGGGTCTCAGGGAAACAATGCCCAGTGCAGTGCAGCAAGTGGAAAGGGGAGCCTTACTAATGCAGAATAAATCTCTGACCGTGTAGAAAAGGTTTGAACCGTTAACCTAACTCGAAAACATCAGCTGCTTTCAGAATTGCCTGATCTAATCTATCATAATTTTTTTTCCCCTGGCAGTTGCTTTTCCGTGTCATCACTGCTTTCTGCATTGAGAAATTAACAACTGGCTGTGTTTTCCTGCCCCGTAGATGGATGGGCATTCATCAATATCCTTCTCAAATGTCTTCTACTTGACAAGTTGGGTTTCACAGAAGTCAACTGCAAACCACTTAGCGACCTCACCCTCCACACTCTACAAATGTCCCTGATCATAAAACCAGAACATCAGTGGTGTGGCCATTAAAAAAAGCATCAAAAACCCTCCCATGCATACAAAACGGGAGGCTGCACTGTCAAAGCTGCCCGCAGCCCAAGTGTGGTCCCTCCGTGCACGGGGCTGCTGCTGTACTGGGTTTAATACAGTAGGTCTGCGACACCATTAATTTTGCTTGTTCCTCTCCCCTCCCCCATCCCGTGCTCTCTTTCATTTCCTCCTCATAAATATGAAGAACGTATTCCCAATCCTTGTTGAGCAAATGATTCATGCCAAAAGCCCAATATGCACTGACTCAGGGTATTTATATTGTCTCTAGTAGCCAGTATTTGCTAGTATACTGTAATTATTTTTGACAACCTTGCATTTAAGGTAGCCACAGATAACCAACTTAATATTCAAATGTTCATAAATCCTTCTGTTTAATATCCTCCCTACCTAATCTATGTACATTATTATTACAGGTAATGCAGAAAGTACAGGGCATGAAAAGTGCAATTAATCTCGATCCTTCCCCAGGAAGCAATGTCACTCCAAAGCCAGGTTTCTGTATTAATAGCGTTATTGGGGGAAAGGAATTTAGGTTCCAAAGGAGTGTCCCAAAACTCCTACATTGGGAGTCTCGAGCCGCCTAATTAAGAATCTGTCCAGTCTTGAGATCCCACATCCCTCCTCTACAGTTGTAAAAAATGACACTATGCAAAGTCCTGGTGGTGACAGCACAACCAGGACAGACTGGCTGTATGGGATTAAAACACGCCCCACTCCTCCTGTGCTCCTGAGCTGGCAAGTGGGTCCCTGCCAACCCCCCCTCGTCTGGATCCCTTTGGATCTCACTCCCGGACTCAGTCATTCTTCCTTGGAAAAGAAAATGCACCGATTTCCTATACTCCTTCAGAGGGGAAGCGAGATTTCTCCCCCAGCCCTTTGCTAACACCCTACCCCCCCACGCCTGGCCCTCCTGGAGTGAGGCCTGCAAGGCAGGCACTCAGTAAGATCTCTTTAATGTTCAACAAAGGCTGATAAACTCGATGCATCTTCTATAATATGTAATACACTTACCCGGGACACCCAAAATTAACAAGCGTTGGTGACTTCTGTCATTTTTTGACTTGTCACCATCCCCAGCTCCAAGGGATCCAGGACTCTTCTGGCCTAGACTACAACACCCCACAGCCTTCAGGGCAAATGCAAAAACAAACAAAGAATCAAACAAAATAACTCTAGAAATCAAAAACTATCAAAGACATCGTAGCTGTCCTCTGAGGCTACGGTTTGGAGCTGCAGCCTCTTCGGTCAGGAGAAGAGGCTGAGCAGAGATCAGTGATGAGCCGAGAGACCAGGCCACAGTGAGTTGTTCAACTCCTCGGGGAGTTCGTCCATCCCGCCCTAAGTGGCAGTGAATGAGCTGACCTGCGGAAAGTGGCAGCCAGCAGACAGGACGGAGGTGACAAAAGCTAGAAATATCAATCATTTCAAAAGCGGGTTTAGGTCAACTTCAGGGACAAAGGGGGCGGGAGAGTGTACCGAGTGTGGACACAGATGCAGGGAGGAGGAATGGGGCCACGCACCCCTAACTGCACGAGCCCACGTCCGTCCGGAAAGGCAACCCAGCCTCCAGTGTCTCCCAGGGCGGCACCCAGGGACCTGCTCAGACTCCTTACAGCCTTAGCTGCCATCTTCCCACATGCATGAGAAGGACTTCCAGTGTTTAGTGCCGGGACTGTCCCTGCCCCATTAGGAACTCTGTCCTTTACAACCAGCATATGTTATTCTCGTAATTAGGGGGAAAAAATTAAAGCAATGACTTCTGCCGCACTCCTGGATACATGAGGAAATGATTTTCCTAACAAAGACTTATCAATAAATAACAGGACGGCCGGTGGGAGAGTGTGCAAGCCACAGAACCACGTGACTGTCTACGTCCAGACATCACTGAGGGACACCCGAGGACCCAGGGATGGGACCACAGGCTGTGTGGTATGTGATGGGGAGAAAGACCGACTGTTCCCCTTTCCCACTTCTGAATGAGGATGTTTGAAAAAAATCGTTTTTCTTTCTTTCTAAACGATGAGCTTCTGTTACTGTTACAATAAAATTTATAAAAATAAATTAATAACCCCCCATTTTTTTTTTGCATTAGAAAGAGACAATGACATCTAGGCCAAAAATACAATGTCACCCCTGAAAATCAAAGTCTGACAGCTCCCCGTTTGGGGCGAGGGAAGACAGGTGACCTTAGATAAGCACAGAAACTCTCTGATCTCGGGAAAGGAGCTAATACTCGCAGAGACTGTCTGAGGATGGAAAAGGTTTATTTGCAGTGCCTCTAAGAGGCCTCACCCAGAGTAGCTCTGGGTAGATACGAAAGCTACTTCCCTTTTTTCTAAGCCACTCATTAAAACACTCTATTGGAAGAGCCTGAATGGATAGCTTTAAAGTTTCCTAATTTACGGGCCCAAGAATTAAGAACACCACACCGAAAGACATCTCCACACGTGGTAGACACCTACCTGCAGACACAGTGACATGTCAAACGTCACAGAGACTCAGGGAGAAAGTCATTTGGGAAACGAGGCCGTGTCTGGGAGAAGAGGTGATCATGGAGTGTCCTTCCAGCCATGCTTCCGTTTATCGGCCGGCTTTAAATCCAGCTGCACTAGCAAACTCTCACGTCCACACTACCCTGTGATTTGTGACTTACGGGAAAGGTAGGCAAATGATGGCTGGGGGAGAAATTTCCTGGTTCCCTTTTGAGAACACATTTTAATGGAGTTCACGGTACACCTGGGTACGTGACTAATAATACCGTTAATAAATGAAACACAGCGCTAGCTGCTGGTTTCTACCCAGTTCACTAAAACCACAGATTAATATGGCAATGAAAATAAACCACAACAACAACAGCAAAAAAAAAAGAGGAAATTTCAGCCAGGCACGTAAATGCCTTGTGCTCACTCAGCAAACGGACGCCACTACTAGACTTACATTTTCTTTGGAAAATGATCTCGTGAAACACAGGTATCTGGTAACCTTGGATTTAAATAAGCCATCTTTCCAGAGGTCGGCATCCACACCATCTGCTGTCTGTGCAACCTACACCAAAGAGACAGAGAAAAAGAGCACAGGTAAGGCAGGCTGGAAAAGGAGGCGTGTGTGAGCATCTTCTCCATACCTGTGCCAATTAACACTGGCCCGAACTCTCATGGCATCTCATTAGTTCATTTCACTAGGCACCAGGAAGAGATTTTCCAAAAGGGGAAAAGGGAGAATGTGAAAAATACAACTTCTAAAAATATTGTCCCCAGGGAAGCCATTGATTAAAGACACCCTGACAAAAATGGTTCTAATGAGAAAAGAGCAACTTTTGTTGCAACGGACCAAGAAGGGATTGGAGAAGTCAGCACATTAAGTTCCTCATTACCACTTACTCGGGGGACATACAGGGTGCAGAAAAAAGTCCAATGGGGTGTGAAATGCCACCTGAGAGGAGCACCGCCTGCTCCAGGGCCCTGGGGCCAGCCAGGATGCTTCGTCAAGGGGACCCTAGTGGGGGCTGGGGGGCGGGGTACCAGGGAAGCCCGCTCCTCTCTGTCTCCTCCGTACGCAGGCTCCACGAGTGGTACTCAAGGTCGGAAACTGTATCATGATGGAAAAATAAAAAAGATTCAGCTCCTTGTTTATGGCCTCACTAAGAAGCCATTTCCCCGTCCACAGCTACAGAGGTGTTCCTCTCAGAAGCGCTCAAGCATGAAGCCAGCCTTGATCTGAGTCCTAAAGGACTTGTGTACTGGGCCGGGGCGGGGGGCTTAGTGTGAAAGCCCCTGCTTTGGGACAACCTGCTGACGATGAGATTGGAGAGCAGGAGAGGAATGGCTGGATGAGGACAGCATTTCCCCCCCCCCCCCATTTCTTTCCAGACTGTTCTATTCACAGACCGCCGGGGCTTGCTCTGCTGTCTCACTCAGTAGCCCCAGAGGACAGCATCCCGAGGGGGCACATCCAGGAAGACTGAGGGGGCAGCACCCTGTTTCAGACTGAGCTCCAAGACGATCTGTTCTCTGCTGTCTCCCTGGTCATACTGTTGGGCCTTAGACTTCGGGGGGCAGTTCTCGATCTGACAAATCCCTGAAATCACCTCCATTCTTTGCACAAAAACTGCCTGGTCTCAGCCCCATCCCGTGGACTCTCCACACAGCACGCCAACGGCCTCTGGTGGTCACATGAGCAGGGCGGGGGCGTGGGGGGCATCCCCAGGGCCCCCCACAGCCACATTCTCGGAGGCTGCCTCAGAGAGGCCCAAAGGCCAACTGGCAAAAGAAAAATGCCTTTCCCCCCACCCCAAACCGAACAATCGTAAATTAGCAAGTGCAACACGAGAAAAAGACAGATCCTTATGCTACATGTGCAAATATGTTTGATCTGAAATGTGGGGGAGGAATGGTATGGGGATAATTTCAGGAACCGTTTGCTCCAAGTATGTCACCCCCACAGAAAGAGACGACCTGGCACAGCATCAGGCCTCATCAGCACTTTCCCCCACAATGGTCTTACATAAAGTTTCTTGGAAAACATGAGCTATAAGGCAGGGGCCCTAACTCTCCACCTCCGAGCATCTCTTTTGTTTGTTTTCTCCTGTGGATTCCATGAGAATGGAGTGGTTCTAACGAGAAAAGAGCAACCTTTGTTGCAACGGACCAAGAAAGGACTGGAGAAGTCAGCACATTAAGTTTTGAAAGATTTTTATTTCCCAAACTGTACTTTTCTGGTACTTCCTCAATTCTAGGATGTAGTCACTTGGGAATCACTCAGGGATGGAAAGAATAACCCTTTAGGAAAAAAGGAAATCAAATATCAAACTGTACGGATCTATTTTAAGACGCATCCCAATTTCAGAACCATGAAGATGTGAAAATAAAAGATGCTAGAGGAACAAAGAAATAAGGGAACTTACACAAACCGTGGTTTTTCGATAATAAATGCCTTATTTTCGATACATTAAAAAAATAGTCTGCAGAACACTGGAAGGTTGTGGAATCCCAGGCTGGGACCTCAGAAAACAGAGCTGTCTTTAACCTCCCACCAGAAAGGGAATGGAGTTCAGAAGGGCTCTCCTGGATATTTAGTAATTCCACTGGAGGGCGGGTATACCCTAAATCAAGGCTATTGTTTCCAGGACTTGAAAAGGATGGTTCCCCCTCTGCTCACCCCACTGCCTGAATTTTCCTTTTTCTGGGTGGGAAAGACACCTCACTATGATAATGAGGCCGGTGCAAGCGTGTAAAGAGAACAGGTGTGCAGCGGGATTGCCCCTTACCTGGGAGGCCCAGGCGGTACAGCCCTCCAACCTGCACTGGAAAGGCATTAAAAATGCACAACCAAAGGCCTGGCTTTGCCCTGAGGCCACAACTCATTTGCAATGAAGTAAAAATGTGTAATGCCCTCCAACCCCAACCAAGGGGAGGTGAGGAGGGTGGTGAGAGAGAGAGAGAGGGAGACAGAGAGAGTGCAAGCACATATGTGTGTGTATGCACGTGTGTGTGTGTGTGTGTGTGTGTGTGTGTGTGTGTGTGTGTCTGGGCAGAACACAGAGGTGCCCAGAGCCCGGACCCACACGGAGGGTGGACTAGAACAAGGAGCAAGAAGGTCCCGGGTCCCAGCTCATCAGAAGCACTGAGAAAGTGGCCCTGGGGTAACAAGGCCGGGCATTCCCAGCCTCGCCTTCCCTGTAATAATAAGATGTAGCCAGAAGCTTCTTTCTAATCCAGTCACATAAAGGTGTTTATGAACCTTAATGCTTGTGTCCCAAATTAGATGAGCTAACGAGCTACACAATAAGTTACGTGTGAGGTGGGAGGCTGCGCAGGCCCCCCTGCAGAAATTCACGTTTCAACTCTGACCGTGAGAACTCAGTGGCCAGCCTCTGAATCTTGGGATGGGAGAGACCATGGGGAGGTGGGCTGAGGGCTGCAGGAAGAGGTGCAGCACAGCCCGTGAAATTAAGAGGCAGACCTGAACCTGACACTGGATGGCTTAAGCAAACCCCCTCCTCCTGGGGACGCCGTGGTTAGAGATGACGTACATGCAAAGCGTCTGCCTCAGTGCTCAGCAGGGGGCACCCAGAGAGCCAGCACTAACACGTCTAAACCGAAAATGAGGACAGCTGGTCTGACATCGAACCACACCTTTAAAGTGACGTCGTGCTACGTCAAGATTCAAAAAGTCCTAAACTGCCACACTGGGGTTCAGCTGGTCCTCTGGGATTCCTTCCCCATCTCTGGGACTAGATTTGGTCTTCAAACACAAATTATGTACATGTGCACTTAATGTTTACCTGCCCCCTACTATCCTGCCCCTGGACTACAAGCTTCACAAGGAAAATGGAAATTGCCATCCATCCCCTGCACTGTGCACGGTGCCTGATACATACGGGCTCAATCAAAGCTTGTCGAAGGAGTGAACGAACCTGCCACTCAGTCAGGGTCAAAATGTGAAAAGCCACACACCTTGCTAGCTACCCAAGTAAGGTAATCAAAAAATTTTAAATGAAGTTTCCAGGATGTAATCCCTTGAGCTGAGTGTATCCCCTTCAAAATCCCCACTTTGTGAGGCCACATACCCATTTCAACAACGAGGTCCCTTATTGTTTTGCTTATCTTGTTTGTACCCTGCCCTGTTCCCCAAATCACTGGAGTTGCTGCTGCTGAGTGCATTGCTCAGAGTATTTATTACAGGGCTTCACACGTGCCACACACACACACACACACACACACACTCTCTCTCTCTCTCTCATACACGCTCTTTAATTACACACTCACATATACACATTCTTCTCTCCTATACACACTCACCCTTTCATGCCCTCCCTGTCTTTCCAGCATTTCCCTGGGTATAGGAGCTGCCTGTGGGGAGGAGTAGGTGGGCAGTGACAGACTGAACACATGGGGGTATTTCCCTTCTCTGCCGATGTTCTTCTCAAATGACAACCACGTGGAGAAGGCATGAACCCACTAAAATACAGAGCAGGAGAAGAGCACGATGCAAGAGAGATGTCAACAACCGTCTGTGCAAAGAGATGTGTAAAGTGAAAGGCTGGGATTTAGCAGAGTGGAGGGTCTAATGACTTGCACCCTGGGACACCGTCCCAGAGCCACCAGATACCACTGGGGATGAGGGTCAAACAGGAAGATTGGAACAAGGTCTATAAACACAGCAGTCACGCTCCCAGATCCCCATCCCCATTTCAGACGCATTTTCTGCATAAATGGAACCAGTAAGGCTCCAGAACATAAGGAGGATGTAGACTCCAGACTGAAAACCGTGCATACTGAATGGTGGGCCCCCCTCCCCTGCCACCACCATGCTTATCCTCCTTCCTGGTTCTGTTGTCTCAGCAGCTGTGTGTATCCTAAGCACTGGATACCAAAGGATTCGTTTCTGGAGATACTAAAGAGTGCCAGAGAATAGACCAGCACGCATAGACTCTCGGGGTCTCCTGCTACAAAAGCTACTTCCCTGCTACATCACCCTGTGCACCACCCACCAGCCCACAGGCCCCATCCCCACCCAGGCACTCCACCCCCACTAACTAGTGCCCCACTCTTAAACATTAGCAAAGGATCACCAGGTGCTGAAGGTAAGTCCCAAATATGATAGACAGGGTCCAAATTAGAAAAACAGGCATTTAGGGGCACCTGGGTGGCTCAGTAGGTTAAGCATCTGACTTTGCCTCAGGTCATGATCTTGGGTTTCATAACCCGCCTGCGTCGGGCTCTGTGCTGACAGCTTAGAGCTTGGAGCCTGCTTCAGATTGTGTGTCTCTCTCTGCCCTTCTCCCAATCGCTCTCTGTCTCTCTCTCTCAAAAATAAACATTAAAAAAAAAGAAACAAAATTGAATCCTTTCTTAAAAAAAAAAAAAAAGAAAAAAGAACAATGGGCATTTGAGGGTAGCAGAGACAGTATGAGGCAACAATTAAAATTAAGAAACAGGCAGCCAAACCTATAATTCATATCTTCAAAGGGATTAATAAATATATTGCAACCACCAAAGAATGGAATATTGTGAAAACCATTTTAAAGGATCAATTTAAGAATAATATAGAGAACCTAGAAATAAAAAAGTTATAGATAAAATTAAAAATTTAAAAAAAAATACTGGAAGAGAAAATTGAGGATCACTTCCAGAAAGCAGAATACCAAGATGAGATAAGCTATAGGAAAGTCAAACAAAGAAGGCTGAGGGATCAGGACAACATCTAAATGATGAAATCTCCAGAAAGAGAAACAAAAAAATGGAAGAGAAGGTGAGTGTCCATACTAAGGAGGACGTGAGTGTTCCAGCACAGTGAATGAAAAAGTCCCACCCCAAAGCAAAACAAGAGAGAATCCCACCAAATCTGGGAGAAATAAACCATCTTTAAAACTTCCAGAGAGAAGTACCATGTCACATAAAAAGGAATGGGAATCAGAACACATCAGACTTCTCGACAGCAACACCGAGTGCTAAATAAGACAAGGGAAAAAAATGTCTTTAAGATTCTGGGGAATTCTTGAATTCTCCACTCAAACCAATTAAATGTGAGGGCAGAATAAAGACATTTGCAGACATACAAGGATTTAAGAAGTTAATCTTCCAGCAGCCCTCTCTTAGGAACCTACTGGAGAATGCATCAGCAAAACTGGGGATGAAATCAATGAAGAGGAAACCATGAACCCCAGGAAACAGATCCTACATGGGACGGTGACGACAGGGGTGCCCAGGCCTAGATGTGAGGAAAAGGAGAGAAAGCCACGGTGGGACATCTGGAGGAAGAGTGGCTAGGACAGTTTCTGGAACTGTACTTAAACCCTGGGAAGAAATATGGATGGGTGTGTGACAGATGTACTGGAGCACTTAGAAAAAGAAAAACACAGGCATAAAGCTGTTTGAAAACATAATTTATTAATTTAAAAATTAAAAAAAAATTTTTAATCTGTATGTAAAAATCAATAGGCACTTAGTATGGAGGTTCCTTAAAAAGAAAACTACCCTATGATCCAGTAATCACACCCCCAAAATACAAAAATACTAATTCAAAAGGACACAGTCAGAGAAAGACAAATACCGTATGACTTCACTCATATGTGAAATTAAGAAACAAAACAAGCGAGCAAGGTGGAAAAAAAAGAGAGAGAGAGGCAAACCAAGAAACAAACTCTTAACTACAGAGAAGAAACTGATGGTTACCAGAGGGGAGGTTGGTAGGGGGGATGGGGGAATAGGTCACAGGGCTTAAGGAGTGCCGTGTCATGATGTATGTTAGTGCTGAATGTCATTATACACCTGAAACTACCAGAACACTGTATGTTAACTATACTGGAAATAAAATAACAAAACACAACACAGCAAAATAAAATAAAAATGATAGCTGGGAAAACATTAAAAAGAAAATTTAAAAATTAGAATATAAAAGAAATAGGCACCTAGATAGTTAAGCAAAATGAAAGAAACAAGTCAATAACTAATTCCAAGAAAATGAGAAGGATGCATGAGAAAGAAAAACTACCCATAGTACATTACCTGACTGAGCGGTACCCAGAGTCTGCCTTGTCATAATACGTAAACACTGACCACCAAATTACCAAAAATTGTGAGGCTGCCTGCTGGGGGAGATTTTAAGAGAACTGAATGTGTAGGATAGGTAAATTAAGAAATAAGTAGTTCATTCAAACTATCTAGAAACGTGGAGATAAAGTACCGGAAGTGAAGAAATCTAAGGGTTGAAAGTGCCTCTGGGGAGTAAAAAAGGAAGAGACAGGCTGGGGGCTGTTGCATGTTCTTCTGAGCCTTTCAGTACTCTTTGATTTTTTTTTTTTTTAACCTATGTATCCTTTTGTTGAAAGAAAAGTGAACTTTAACCTTAAAAGAATCAGAGAGCTGGGAAATGTATCATGGGAGACACTATGGGAATGGACGATTCCTTTTAGGGAAACCCCCACCATCAGGGATGTTCCTCCAGGTGCAACATGACCTCAATGCTAGTCACCTCCTCAGTGGGTTCCCAAGAGTGTGACAATGTCCAAAGCTGCGTGCACAGAGATTCTGGCCTCCTCTACTGCTCGAATCCGCCTAGAGGTACCCTGGGGGTCCCCTGTGAGTGATAGTCCCAGCCCTGCAGAACCAACCACAAGACCTTAGAGGAAGCTGCCTGACCAGGATCCGGACTCAGCCTCTGTCTCTCGGCCCAGGCCTCTGAATCCTTCTCTGGGCCAAGTTCAGAGGTCACACTCTGGACCACTGCGCAGCAGTTATGGAAAAAATGTGTACAGGGGAAGCCCGAACAGCCACTGTGCGGTGTGACTGGCTCCCCACAGCTGGCCTATGGGGCACGGGTGCTGTAACAGAACCGTGAAGTCAAATGTAAGAAATCCTCCTGGTTTCAGGACAGGCAGTGGGGCTGGAACCCTTGCAGGGGACTTCCTGTCTGCCTGGCACGGGTCTAAGCAAGTCACGTGCACTTCTCATTGAAGTCTCCCAACAACCCAATGACATACGTACTGTTTGCTCCACAGATGACACGTGAGAAAATGAGCCTCAGAGAAGTGAGGCAAACTTAGCAACGTCAACTCAGTAAACCAAGATGGGGGGACCTCCTGGGTCACCAGCCCAACTGTGCACTCCTGCATCTCCACCTCAACACTCAGGAAGCAGTCACCCTTCACTGCCCAGGGAAGGACAGTCAACCTGCTAGGTCAAAACCAGGACACCTATGGGCCCTGCCTTTGACAAGCCACATGGGGGCATACCTGGAATATACCAGAAGAACATCATCCAAACAGAAAGACCCACTCGGGGCCACTTCAGAGACCCACCAGTATGACCACAGTGAAAGGAGGCCGGGAACCTACTGCTTCAGCTCAGTACCAAATGCCGCAGAAAAGGTAACGCTTGTGAACACTTCTGGAAGCATGTAGGTTTGGAGGGTTTTGCTTTGGTGTTGAAGTATGGAAGAAAATGGTGATTTTAATTTTAATGCTGAAACGCCTTCCTTATCTTGTAAGACTTAAGTCTAAGCTATTGACTCTGTTAGTTTTATTTTTTTTTATTATTTATTTTTGTTTTAATTTAAATCCAAGTTAGTTAACATATAGTGATTTCAGGAATACAATTTAGTGATTCATCACTTATATGTAATACCCAGTGCTCATCCCAACAAGTCTCCTCCTTAATGCCCCTCACCCCTTTAGGTCTTCCCCGCCCCCCCCACCCAACACTCTGCCAGCAACCCTCAGTTTGTTCTCTGTATTTAAGAGTCTCTTACGGTTTGTCTCCCTCTCTGTTTTATATTATTTTTGCTTCCCTTCCCTCACGTCCATCTGTCTTGTATGTTAAATTTCACATATGAGTGAAGTCATATGATATTTGTCTTTCTCTGAATGACTTATTTTGCTTAGCATAGTACACTCTAGTTCCATCCACGCTGTTGTAAATGGCACTATTTCATTCTTTTCTGACCGTTGAGTAATATTCTATTGTATATATAAACCACATATTCTTTATCCCATCATCTGTCAATGGACATTTGGGCTCTTTCCATATTTTGGCTATTGTCGATAGTGCTGCTATAAACATGGGGGTGCATGTGTCCCTTCGAAACAGCACACCTGTATCTTTTGGATAAATACCTAGTAGTGCAATTGCTGGGTCGTAGGGTAGTTCTATTTTTAATTTTTAAGGAACCTCCATACTGTTTTCCAGAGTAGCCACACCAGTTTGCATTCCCACCAGCAGTGCAAAAAGGTTCCTCTTTCTCCACATCCTCGCCAACATCTGTTGTTGCCTGAGTTGTTTAGCCATTCTGACATGTGTGAGGTGGTATCTCATTGTGGTTTTGATTTGTATTTCCTTGATGCTGAGTGAGGCTGAACATTTTTCATGTGTCTGTTAGCCATCTGGAGGTCTTCTTTGGAAAAGTGCCTATTCATGTCTTTTGCCCATTTCTTCACTGGATTATTTGTTTTTTGGGTGTTGAGTTTGATAAGTTCTTTATAGATTTTGGGATACTAACCCTTTATCTGATATGTCATTTGCATATATCTTCTCTCATTCTGTCAGTTGCCTTTTAGTTTTGCTGATTGTTTCCTTCACTGTGCATAAGCTTTTTTATCTTAGTGAGGTCCCAATAGTTCATTTTTGCTTTTGTTTCCCTTGTCTCTGGAGACATGTCAAGTAAGAAGTTGCTGTGGCCAAGGTCAAAGAGGTTGTTGCCTGCTTTCTCCTCTAGAATTTTGACGGCTTCCTGTCTTATGTTTAGGTCTGTCATCTATTTTGAGTTTATTTTTGTGTATGGTGTAAGAAAGTGGTCCAGGTTCATTCGTCTGCATGTCGCTGTCCAGTTTTCCCAACACCATTTGCTGAAGAGACTGTCTTTTTTCCATTGGATATTCTTTCCTGCTTTTGTCAAAGATTAGTTGGCCATATGATTGTGGGTCAATTTTTGGGTTCTCTATTCTGTTCCATTGATCTATGTGTCTGTTCTTGTGCCAGTACCATACTGTCTTGATGATTATAGCTTTGTAATACAGCTTGAGGTCTGGAATTGTGATGCCTCCAGTTTTGGTTTTCTTTTTCAGCATTGCTTTAGCTATTCAGGGTCTTTTCTGGTTCCATATTTATTTTAGGATTGCTTGTTCTAGCTCTGTGAAGAAGGCTGGTGTTATTTTGATAGGTATTGCATTGAATATGTAGATTGCCTTGGGTAATATTGACATTTTAACAATATTTATTCTTCCAAGCCATGAGCATGGAATGTTTTTTCATTTTTTTGTGTGTCTTCTTCAATTTCTTTCATAAGCTTTCTATAGTTTTTAGTGTATAGATTTTTTACCTCTTTGGTTAGGTTTATTACTAGGTATTTTATGGGTTTTGGTGCAACTGTACATGGGATCAATTCCTTGATTTCTCTTTCTGCTGCTTCATTATTGGTGTATAGAAATGCAACTGATTTCTGTACATTGATTTCATATTCTGCAACTTGGCTGAATTCATGTATCAGTTCTAGCAGTTTTTTGGTGGAGTCTGGGTTTTCTACATAGAGTATCCTGTCGTCTGCGAAGGGTGAAAGTTTGACTTCCTCCTTGCCAATTTGGATGCCTTTTATTTCTTTGTGTCGTCTGATTGCTGAGGCTAACACTTCCGACACTATGTTGAATAAGTGGTGAGAGGGAGACATCCTTGTCATGTTCCTGACCTTAGGGGGAGAGCTCTCAGTTTTTTCCCATTGAGGATAATATTAGCGGTGGGTCTTTCATATATGGCCTTTATGATCCTTTTTATCCCTACTTTCTTGAGGGTTTTTCTCAAGAAAGAATGCTATATTTTGTCAAATGCTTTTTCAGTATCTCTTAAGAGGATCATGTGGTTCCACTGGTTTTAAAAGGGCATCTACACTCAGGCAAGGCCCCGTGTTTTCACTGCATTCCTCTGCTTGCGAGACACAGAGGTCCTGGAGCTCACCTGTGTAAGGGGGAGGGTAGGCGAATGCAACCAGAACTAGTACACAAGCACACAGAAACCAAGACAAGTCTGAGCAAGCCGAACTCAGTGAAAGACAGCGCTTTCGCTTCTCTGGAGGGCTGACACCCAGCTCAGGCCTCCCCGGGGTGGGGGGCACGCTGGACTTTTACCTGATGCCACACCTGTCCAGTCTGCTCCACTGCGTCCCCCACGTGTTGTGGGTAAAAACACCCCACTCACTAACATTCATGGTGTACATCCTGTGTGCCAGGAGCCTAAGTGCAGTATTTTATTCGCCCTAGATCATTAGAGTAAGCAATGCATTTATACAACAACACTACAAGTTACAATGAATGATAATGAGTTACTATCTATTTCATAGATGAGGAAACTGAAGAATGAAAGGGTCTTGGCTCAATCAATCATGGCATGCTTATGCCATAGAATATTTACTCGCTTCTTAAAAAGGAAGTGGTAGGGGTGGCTGGGTGGCTCAGTGGGTTGAGCGTCCGACTTCGGCTCAGGTCACGATCTCGCGGTCTGGTCCGTGAGTTCGAGCCCCACGTCGGGCTCTGTGCTGACAGCTAACAGCCTGGAGCCTGTTTCCGATTCTGTGTCTCCCTCTCTCTCTGCCCCTCCCCCGTTCATGCTCTGTCTCTCTCTGTCTCAAAAGTAAATAAACATTAGGAAAAAATTTTGAAAAAAAAAAAGGATGCGGTATATTTATAATTGTGTCCATGGTATATTAAGTGTGGGGAAAAATCTTCTTACCAAGAAGCTTAAGAGGGAACCTGTCTACACAGCTCTTAGAAAGCCGCAGGGACAAGACGAACACTCCAGTCGAGGAACAGGCTGTGGCCATGAGCCAGCGGTTCACAGAAGCAAGACGAATGGCCAACGAACACGAAAATATGTTCCACCTACGTACTTAGTAAATTCAAGTGCCAACAAGATGCCACTTTTCTTTACCAAAGACACGTTTCAAAGAGGGGATATGGCAACAGTCAAGGGAGGCTATGGGGGAAAGAGGCACCCCAACTGCTACTGGTGTGAGTATAAAGTAGTATAACTTTAAATTAGATTAATTCGGTGCTGCATATCAAATGCCTTAAAAATAGACATGCACATGGGTCACAGTGTGACCAAAGAATTCTACTCCTGGGTGGAGAGCCTCAGGAAGAGATCATATGTGAACACAAGAATACACACATCATTTGTTCATTCACATTGAACTTCTGAGCGCCTAGCTCTGATCACGGTGCAGATGATAGGCAGTTAACAAGCCGGACCTGGTCACTGACCCCCAGGGTCACAGTCTCGATGGGGGAAGGCACACAATAAACAGATATTTAAGATAATTTTAGGGAATGCTAAGTGCCTTTATAAAATAGGGGAACGGGGACAGTGACTGAAGAAAAGAGTCTGCTTCAGGGGGGTGACCAGGGAAGCTCTCTCTGATAAGGTGCCTCAGTGTTGATACCTGGATGACAAGAAGAAACGGTCACGTGAGATGTGGAGGAACAGCCTTGCAGGGCAAGGGGACAGAAAGGGGGGCTCTGTGATCAGAGTGGGGTCAGACGGGAGGAGTGTTATCTATATGTCCGTTGGGGCACAGTGTTTAAAGGCAAAAGTTGGGCGGGGGGTGGGGGGTTCCTGGGTGGCTCAGTCGGTTAAGCATCCAACTTTGGCTCAGGTCATGATCTCACAGGTAATGAGTTTGAGGCCTGAGTCGGGCTCTGCACTGACAGCTCGGAGCCTAGAACCTGCTTCAGATTCTGTGTCTCCCTCTCTCTCTGCCCCTCCCCCACTTGCACTCTGTCTCTCTCTCTCTCTCTCTCTCTTTCTCTCTCTCTCTCTCTCTCTCTCTCTCTCAAGAATAAATAAGAACAATAACAAAACAAAGGCAAAAGGGGGGAATGATAAATTTCTAATGGTTAAAGAACATCCTTACAGTAGACGGATGACTCTGCACCACTGGAAATGATTTTGAGGACACGTATCTAGGCTCATGGAAAGTTCAGGGGAAAAGACGAAGTTACAAAATAATTTACGTAGTACAATGTCATATTTTGTTTCTTAAAAATCATCTGTGTACAAAAAGATCGAGACAAATATAAAGCAAAGCATTAACTACCGTCTGGTTGTGAGCAGTTGAGATTTCTGGGTATTTTCTGGTGTTCTCTTTCTTAATTGAGGCATAATGGACATACAGCGTTATATTAATTTCAGGTTTACAATACAGTGGTTCGATATTTGTCTATACTATGAAATATCACCACGATAAGTCCAGCTAACCTCCATCGCCACACATAGTTACGGAATTTTTTTTTCTTCTGAGATTTAGTCTCCCAAATATGCAACACAGTATTATTAACTATAGTTGCCATGCTGGACATCATTCCCCATGAACACCATATTTTACAACTGGAAGTTTGTACCTTTTGACTCTACGCAGCTTTTATAATAAAAACAACAATCTAAAAGACTTCGTTTGATGGGGTGAGAAATGACGATCTGTCGGATTTAAACTTGAGAAACACTTTGTAAATCAGCTACCCAACCAAGCTGCCCGCAGAGGGGCTGTGCAGTAAATCCTCGCAGCCATCAACAGTTCTTCGATGTCAGCATCAAGTTCGCCTTGCCTAACGAGGGGTTCTCAAAAGACACCACGGCTCACCACCAGGCTAACTAGCAGACTGGCCAACCCGTTCACACCCTGGTGTTTTAAGGGAGCCCACCCACAATCCAAAGATGTATCTGGCAGACACAAAACAATCAAAGGGGCCGGGAAACTCTGCAGACATTCCAAAGGAAATATCTGGCTGACACTGTGAATAAGAATGAAGTTCAAAGGGCTCTCGACGTGTTAGATCATCCACTGTGGAAACACAGACACTTGGCCCAGGTCGGACAGTGGCCAACCGTGAAGCCATTTCACATCTTCGTCAGAGCAGTTTAGGCACAGCACGGAGAATGGGAGCCCAAGTGGCTTTCCTTCTGACTCCCTAACAGGCTGTGTGCCCAAAAGGCTTTCTAAAACTCTACAGTGGAAAGAGCCATCTGACTGAAGACGAGTCCAGAAACTCTTGGTTGTTGTTTGGTTTTGATTCCATTTGCACTATTTTATCATTTTGTATCCTGAACAGCCGGCTCAGGTCTGCCACAGACTTTCAGCTGGGATGTCTAACATTTTTTAGTGAAAGAAATGAATGCACACCCCTGTCCCTGAGGCTGCCCCGTCTCCCTTAGTCTCTGCGATTTCCTGCCTCCCTGGCTTCGCTCCTGGGGCTCCCTCTGGAACCTCGTTGTGTGGAACGTTCTCCTCACTTAGGGCCTGGCTGAAGGACCCCTGGCCCTGGAAAGCCCCCCTGATGATACACAATCAGGTATTTGCCAACTGGCTGAGTGAGTAAGGAAAAGAGCGGGCAATGAGAAAATGCACAAACTACGGCTGGCACGAGGGGCTCTGCAGAACACCCTTCTTCATTCTACCTGCCGCACAGCTGCCGTGACTCCAGCAGGCACAGAGAAGACTGCTTCTTGAGGCGGGGCAGGGTGGAAGAAAGCAGAGGCCCCCGGGGACACCCCCAGAAATCAGGAGCCCTGCTTCTGCACCTGCTGGGAGGCGGGGGGGAAAGACAGACACACAGAGGAGTCAGTTCTTGGGGACTGCAAAGCCATAAGCGGGGAAATGGGATGTAAACACGGGCAGGGTGCTTGGCTAGAGCAAAGTGGAAATGTCCGCTCCATTCTGGGTCATTGGGAAAGATGGCTGGGGCCACAGTGCTCCTGCCTCTGCCACGTCCAGATGGCCGGCCAGGACACAGCCCTGGGTCTCCACACGGAGACCTGCACCGAGAACAGCAACAGGTTTCCTTGCGGCTGGTTGGCAGCCACACAGAGGCGGGTTCCTCTCCACCACAACCTATGACAGAACTGCAGATGACATAGCAGTGGTCAAGCATGAACTCTTCAATCAATACCACTCAGACATCCTGTGAAACCAAAAATGCAATTAGAGCCCTACCTCACATAAAAACAAATTCCGGGTGGGTTAAAGATTAAAGGTGGAAAGCGAGATTTTAAAGCTTTTCAAAAAAATGTTAAAAAACCTTTATGATTTCAATAGAGGAAATTGTTAAAGAAATGGATGCATGTGTAGGAAAAATCCGTGAGAGAGGAGATTGATGAATTTTACGACCCTGAAACTTAAAACCTCAGTACCGCAAAGGACACTAAAAACAGTAAAAAGACAAGCCTCAGACAGTGAGCGATGCAGGACTCACAGTGGATTAATATCCAAAATAAATAAAGAACTCCTACAAATCAACGAGAAAAAGAGATAA
Organism: Panthera onca; assembly: GCF_046562875.1. Taxonomy (NCBI): domain Eukaryota; kingdom Metazoa; phylum Chordata; class Mammalia; order Carnivora; family Felidae; genus Panthera; species Panthera onca. The sequence continues at coordinate 85,747,291 of NC_138351.1, read as the reverse complement.
GCCAAAAGAAAAATGATATACAATATGGAGAAACCACGGGAGGGAACGTTCAACCTCTCTAGGAAATGCAAATTAAAAATGACAATGTTATATCATTCAAAGCAAACCACTGACTAACCTGTAAATATCTGACAAAAACGAGTAGGGCACAAACTGGCACAGCCACTTTGGAGAACACATTTACTAAATTCAGTAAGGTGAAAATGACCCAGCAATTCCACGCCGTAAGTGTTCCCTAGAGAAATTCTTAGCACAAAGATAGGAAGGTATTAGGTGCAACACTGTTTATGATGGTAAATTATTAGAAATAACCCAAATCCTTATCAACAAAAGGATGAATAAATATGTCATAGTATATTCATGCAACAGATTTTTATACAGCCTTGAAAATACATTGACTAGAGCTGTATGTATCACCAAGGACAAATCTCGAAAACAATGCTTAGCGAAAGAACAAGTTGAAAAATATGCACAATATGATAATGGATTCCACATGGAAGTCATCTATACAAAGTCTGAAAACAGGAAGAATGTATAGGAATGAAAAATACCAAACTCAGTAGTTACTCTGGGTAAAGAAGGATGCACGGTCCGAAGGGTACACAGGCACCAATAAAGTTTTCTCTCTCTCTCTTATTGAAAAAAAACAAAGATCCCACATAAACTTACTGAAATACTAATACCTGAAGAAGCTGTATGATAGTTACATGGATATTTGTTACATTACTCTGTATACTTTTCTATACACAGCTGGCCCTTGAACAACACCGGTTTGTGTGGATCCACTTCTTTGCGAATTGTGTGTGTGTGTGTGTGTGTGTGTGTGTGTGTGTGTGTGAGATAAATACAGTTTGGTACTATGAATGTATTTTCTTTTTCTCACTATTTTCTTAATAACATTTTTTCCCCTCTAGCTTACTTTATTGTAAGAATACAGTACGTAATACATATAACAAAAAAAGATGTTAATTGACTGTTTATGTTATCAGTAAAGCTTCTGGTCCACAGTAGGCTATTAGTAGTTAAGTTTTTGGGGAGTCAGCGGTTATATATGGATTTTCAATTGTGCCAGTGGTGGAGGGGTTCAGTGCCCCCAAGCCCCCTTATTCAAGAACTGTATATGAAATATTTAGTAATACAATTTTTAATTTTAAAAAATCAGATCAGGGGACCAGGGTGGCTTAGTTGGCGAAGGATTTGACTTCGGCCCAGGTCATGATCTCACGGTTTGTGAGTTCAAGCCCCACGTTGGGCTCTGTGCTGACAGCTCGGAGCCTGGGGCCTGCTTCAGATTCTGTGTCTCCCTCTCTCTCTGCCCCTTCCCTACTTGTACTCTGTCTCTCTCTCAAAAATAAATAAACATTTAAAAAAATCAGATATCATAGACACCTTAAGAAAAAAAGGAGTAGGGCCTTCAAATACTCATAAATGTAAAAGGCGAAGAGTTGCGAGAGGAAACACAGGACGCCCCATTGAATTAAATGTGAATTTCAGATACACGAGGAACAGTGAATAATTTTTTTCAAATTTAAAAAATTTTCAAATTTTTCAGATTTCTTTGGGCATCCGATCAGTTTTATTTGCTAAATCTGGCAACGCAAACAAGGGGGTGTGCCCTGAGGCTCTTTGCAGTGAAAAACTGGACAGGGATGACGCTGGGCATCAGGAGAATGCTCGTGTAGAGGTTCAGCCTGCCACGGAGCATCACACTCCAGGGAATGAGAACGCGTTAGTCCTATTCGCATTAATCTAGAAAGACCTAACCGGCATACGCATCGTTCGGGAAAAATAAAGCAAGAGCGTGCTGCGTGATCTAATTTATATTAAAAAGGCAAGTTGTAGCAACATAGTTCTGTAAGTCATTTAAACACGTAAGTGCCGAGGGAAAAGGAAAAAAAAAAAGAACAAACTGATGAGAGTGGCTAACAGAAATTAGGGGTGTGGTAGAGGGTGACTTGAGCTTTTGGCAGAAATTAGGGGCGTGGTAGAGAGTGACTTGAGCTTTCGGCTGTATTATTTGATTTTTTTAAATAAGAAGATTTTTTTGTATCCCTTATTTAATTAAAAATAAATACTTTTTTTTTTTTTTGCAAAAAAGGGGGAAAAAAAAAACAAGCCTAGAAGGATACTTCCAAACTGCTAATAATATTGTGTAGGATTAAGAAGAAAAGAAAGGTAATATTCTCATTCTTCAGTTCATATAATTCTATATGATTTGGATTTTCTGAAATGAGCTTTTATAATTTTTTAAATGTCATGAAGATATTTTTAATTAAAAAAAAGGAGGGCAGGGTTCACTAATCCTCTCTCTACCACAGGATCCAGAGAGTAAGAGAGAATTATTATGGAGGATGCGTCTGCTGAATGAAGAGAAGAAGAGAGAAGAAAACAGGAGCTGCTCCTAAGGCTAGTTCCTCTCTGTCTTTGCTAACCATGGCACAGTATTTCAAAACCCTTTCCTCACGGGACCCTGGGATAACAACCTATGCCTCACACCACCCAGTCCCTCCTCTCCTGGGCCAGGAGAGCAGGAGAACGTAGCAGTTTAGAACACGGGCTTTGGTACTGGACAGATGTGAGTTCAGATCGTGGCTTCACCACTTAGTAGCTGTGTGACCTTGGCTGAGTTCCTCAACCTCTCTGAGCCCCAGCTTGTGCCTCCGTAAAGGGAAACAACAGATTCTATCTCAGACAGTTGTGTAATTATTAAAAGAGACAGTGCAAATTCAGTGCTCTGCCCGGCGGCTAGAACACAGTAACCCCTTAGTCAGTGGCAAATCTGGTGCTGATGTAGCAGAAACACTCCTTCCCACACTCAGGTAGGCAGGCTGATCTGGCCTTAAACGGGGACCCCTACCTGCCTATGTAGTCATCGCTAGGGTGCAATTCACGTCTTTACTTTTCCTTCCGCAGATATTTACTAAGCGCTCAGACACGCGAGGCGTTGCACGGTGCTCTTCCGTATATGCAAATATGAGCAGACACGGTCCCTTCCTCAGAGGAAGGTCGACAGGTAAGCTGAATAAGCAGTGGGGGTACAGTGTGTACACGCAGGAGACCAAGGTTTGATCTCCGCTCATCCACACCTGTTGTGTGATCTCAGGAAGAGCCCTCGAGCTCTCCTGGGCTTCGTTTTCCTCTTGTAAAAGAAGATTACAACAGTAACTTCACAGGGTCACTGCGTGAAGGAAATACTGTCTATGGAAACAACTAGCACAGGCCCAGACATAGCAGGGATATTCGGAGTTACCGGAAGAGCAAGGAGAGCTCCCTTAGTACCACAATGGAGGGAAGTGCTCGGAAGGACGAGAAAGCACATCAGGGTGCAGGGAGGGGGGCGGCGTGGAAAAAGTTAGAGGAGCAGCATCAGGCGGGATGCGCTGAGGAGCAGAGGTGGGAGGAGCCAGAACCTGGGGGAGCAGAGCGGGTGCAGGAGTTAGGACTCGCCCCAATGCTTCAAGGACAAACCCTGAAGTTGAGAAGAGAGGGACGAGTCCTCTTGGAAGAGGCCACCTGGGACCTGAATAGTGAAGGCTGACCTCGGTGAGAGTAGAGACAGAAAGGGATAGTGTAAAAGATGACACGGGGGTAGAATCCAAGAACCTGCTTGCCAGGGGTGGGGGCCGTGACTGGGGGCGGGGGGGGGTGGTCCAGGAAGAGTCTGGTCTCCACCTGGTAGAAGGAGTTGGCAGGAGGGGCGGTTGTGGTTTGGGGGGCTGGGTGGGCAGTGGTAAGGAAACAGAAGACGGTTCATTCTGGGAATACTCAGGTTGAGTGCCACCACTGCAATACGTGGACGAGTCTGGCAGGCAGATGGAAACATGGGTCTGGCTAACGACAGCGGCCCGAGCACAGGCTGCCCACGTGAGGATGCGGCTCGGCTCCGGGTGGCTGGGACCCAGGCTGGAGGAGAGCGCACCGTGACGGAGGCTGGGACACAACCCGGGGATGTCGTAGTGTTGGGGAGGGACTACACGGGAGGGGAAACCGGAGAAGAATGACGTAGAAAGCAGCTGAAATCACATTTCACGGATAAGAGTGTTTCAAGAAAGAAGGGCTATAGAAGAATATTTGATGACCTAAGACAATAGTACAATAATACACTAAAAACACACAATGCGATAATAAGCACAGTGTGTGGTACAGGTACATCAGAAACAGAATAGAGAGCAGAATCCCATTACTGTTGACCCCTCTCACACACACACACCGAAGAAAAAACTAAGAAATACAGGTCACAATGTTACTGGCATTGTTCCTCTGAGTGTAGGATTACAAACCCCTTTTTTCCCTCCTTGTACTTTCTATCTTCCAAACTGTCCACAGGGAGCATAGGCCAGTTCTGCATTCAGAAAACGGATTATGTTCAGGAAGGAAGGAACTGGCCAACGGTGTCCAAAGTTGAGATGAGATCAAGGAGAGTAAGAATTAGGAAAAAGCCATTGAGGGAGACAATTCGGAAGTAAGGGTGAGCGGAGACCATGAAGAAGAGGAGAGGCAGAAACAACCCTCGAGGGAAAGGACTATTAAGACAGCAGCTGGAGGGGACGGTAAGGTGAAGGAAGGTGATGGGGGTGGTGCTGTATCAGTTTCTAGGAACAGAGGGGACCGCAGTACGTTTGTGTGGAGGCAAAGAGGGAGAAGAGGGAGGGAGAATGAGAGGGATTCACAAGCAAGAACCCAGGCAGGAAGGAGAGGGAAGGAGGATTCTCCTGGGAAGATTAATCTCGGGAAGGAAGAGGGCTACCCAAGGATACGCACCTCTTCCCTTTTGCTCAGGTCTGTAAATTGCGCGCAGGCAGGGACCACATCTGACATTCACGATTCCCAGGACCCAGCACAGGACCTACACTCGGTGGGGGCTCAATACATGTCTGCCAGTCAGTGGATGCTTCCTCTCCCCTTCAGCTCCATCTCTAAAGTTTCAGAAAGCCCCTGAGCCCACGAGAGCAGGCTTATACAAAGAAGCATGCCCAGTTGATGTAGGGAGGCCATATGAATGCTCATTAACAAGCAACTGCACGGGTCTGAAAGATTCCGGAGACCCCCACCTTGACACTCCAAGACATCTAAGTGCCTTCCCAAATACAAGAAGGAAGTTTCTCTCTCTGGCCAATTCAACTGACCTCAAGGTAGGTCCATTTATAAGATGCGGTTTCTGCATGCAATTCAATAAAGTCAAAAAAACCCCAAATGGGTCTAAGATCAGGAGGCAATGTCTTTGGTAAGCTGTACTGTTTTTGCCTTAGCTGGGGCCCTAGCAGATATGGTTAAGAAAAGAGCAAAAACTAGTAATTCTGGGATCGGCAGAAAATCCAGTGACCCCACACGGCTTCCCCCAGGCCTTCAGGAAGGAGGCTGGCCTGCACCCCTGGCCCAGGCTCCCCTACTCCCTGCTGCTGACTCCACCTCTGCCCCAGCTCTCGGGCGACACCTGCAGTGGGGAGGGCAGCCTCCTGCTGGAGACAGCCACCTGCGACCGCAGGGCCTGGCTCTGGGCCTCTGGCCGGTTTGGACAAAGGGGCCCTTGGAAGAGAGCCAAGAAGACCAGGAGGACGGAAAGAGTTAAAGCGCTGGGGTATAGGGAGGACACTTGAACTCGTGCTGCTCATGCATGTGTCACACTCAGTGACAGGAGGCAGGAAAGCAAAGGAGATGAACTGGCACTTGCGGCTAAGTCACCCTTCTTATTTACTCTGCTGCTCGGCTCTCAAACCACACTGCCAGCTGTAATTGCATTTCAATTCATGTTTAACACAAACATAACTTAGCTGGATGTTGGCATCCGCTATCCCAGGCACAGAAAGGCAGAACAAAGGAGCCAGCTAATTCAATTCAATAAACGTTCTTTGCGTGCCTGGTGGGGTACGTATACTCTCAGGCACTGTGCAGGGAACTGGGGGTGCAGCCACATGAAAGACACTGTTCCACAGCCTCCAGGGGCCTCACAGGAAGGTGCGCATGGGCAGACCTCTGCAATCAGAGTGGTAAGAGCTGCAAGAGAGGAAAGTACCAAAACACAAAGAGTTCCAACACAGTTCCCCAGGGAGAGGAATGGCGTGCACGCCCAAGGGCACACAGGCAAGAATGGGAACAGCACATTTGGAGAAGCACACAGAGCTGAAGGGGGCAGGATGGGGGTGGAAAGGCAGTGAAGGGGCAAATCAAGAAAAAGGTCTGCGATCCCAGTGAAGCCCATCCATTTGATAAACACCTACCCAGGGTAAACTGCCGGGTATCTAAGTAAAACAATGAATTGGCCTCTGAATCTAGGAACAGAGAGCTGGAGAAGAATTCTGAGCAGGAGTAGTCTGCTTCTTTTAGAAAGTTTCCATCTGCAATCACATGGGGAAGACTGGAGGTCAGAATGGAGTTAGGGAGATGGGTGGGGAGACAATTCAACAGGTCTCAGCAAAGGAGAGTAGAGATGCTGTTAATGGACATCTGCTTAGTCAGCAGGCCAATGCTTTCTTAAACTCTTCCCCCTCACAACACAGTGGAATTTGCAATCATATCATTTCCTACTGCATAAACCTTACACACTTGTCATCTGCTTAAACCATGGTCCAAAGGGTCATGGGGGCGGCCAAGGAATAGAAAGGGAAATCAGAAGCAATAAAATAATTCAATGAGGTTGTTGGACACAAGATAAATGTATTTAAAATTTTTTTTCTTGGGGCTCCTGGGTGGCTCAGTTGGTTGGGAGTCCGACTTTGGCTCAGGTCATGATCTCACGGCTCGTGGGTTTGAGCCCCACATCGGGCTCTGTGCTGACAGTTCAGAGCCTGGAGCCTACCTCTGCCTCTGTGTCTCCCTCTCTCTCTGCTCCTCCCCTGCTCACACTCTGTGTCTCTCTCTCAAAAATAAATAAACATTTAAAAATTTTTATTTTTTATGAGAGAGAGAAAGAGCACACGCACACATGAGCAGGGGAGGGGTAAAGAGAGAGGGAGATAGAATCCGAAGCAGACTCCAGGGTCTGAGCTGTCAGCACAGAGCCCAACACAAGCTCGAACTCACAAACTGTGAGATCATGACCTGAGCTGAAGTTGGACACTTAACCAACTGAGCCATTCAGGCATCTCATGATAAATGTATTTTAAAAGTTAGTTTTCCTTTATACGAACTATGCAAGTCAAAACTAATAATCGTTTGAAGAAAACAATGGGAAAAAATAGTACCATGCACAATAGCAATATCAATTATCAATTAAATTAGCTCTGTAAAACAAAAGGAGAAGCTTCCCCCTCTTTTTTGAAAGCTCTAAGATAGTTTGAAGACGTGGGAATTACCCGTTCCTTGACAATTTTAGGGAATGCTACCTTAAGACAATTTGGGTCTGATGCTTTTGTTAGAAATAACTCTCTAATGACTTTTCCAATTTCTTCCTTCAATGCACGTTTGCGATAGGATTTCTTCTTCTTAAATAGCAGTGGAAATGATCTAACTCATCAAGATTTTTAATTTTAGTCGCATAAGACTGCATATAATAGTTACGCATCATATTCTCTTACAATTTTCAAATCTCTTTATACTCTTACTTTCCTTCTCTCAATCAAAATTCTGCTTATCTTCATTTTATTTCCATTTACTGCCATATTTGCTACAAGTTTATCTAGTCTGCTTTTTACAAAGAATCAATTCTCAATTAACAATTCTTTCTTCCTTTACTTCTAATTTCTGATCTCATTTTTGTTATTTCCTTCTAGGATTTGTCTACCTACTTGAACTTTGGGACAATATCAAGTAGACAAATATACATGTAATTAGAGCCCCCACAAAAGGGAGAGGTGAAGAAGAACTATTTTAACAATTATCAAAAACTTTTCAACTGCAACAACAGCAGAATATATATATATATATATACTTTCTCAGGTATATATACAACATTTACTAAGACAGATCATCTAGGCCTGAACCACAGCCCACAGGCTAAATCTAGCCAGTAGCCTGTTTGTGTACAGTCTATGAATTACAAATGGTTCTATATTTTTTAAGGGTTAAAAAAAATCAATATACATATTTGGTCCACAAAGCTTAAAATATTTACTATCTGGACTTTTACAGAAAAAGTTTGCTGACTCTTGCACCAGGCCAAAAAACTAAGTTTATTCTCTGATGGCCTAGAATGAAGTAAGTTATCACTAACAGAAATATATCCAGAAAATTCACAATACATGGGAGTGAGACAACACATATCTAAATAGCTTATGGTTCAAAGAAGAAACCAAAAGGTGAATTAGACAGTACTGTGAATGGAATTAAAATTAAACGCAACATATCAACATTTGAGGGATGCAGCTAGTGCAAGGTGTAGAGGGAAATTCATAGTACTAAAAATGTTTATACTAATAATGATGAAACATCTTAAATCAATGACTATAACTTTCACCTTAAGAAACTAGAACATTAAATCCAAAGTAAGCAGAAGAAAGAAAATAATAAAGAGAAAACAATAAAATAGAAATGAAAAAATAATAGAGAAAATCAATAAAACCAGAAGCTGGTTCTTTCAAGATGGATGAAATTGATAAAACTCTAGGTAGCCTGAGCAAGAAAAGAGAGAGATGACACCAACTGCCATTATAGGAAATGAAAGAGAAGACATCCTATGGATCTTGAAGATATTAAAAAGACGATAAGGAAATATTATGAACAACTTTATGCCCAGGCACTGGAAACCTTCAGTTAATTGGAAAAATTCCCTCATACAAATTACCAAAGCTCATTCAAGAAGAGATAAACAGCATTATATCTACTTAAAAACTTGAGTTTATAAAACCTTCCCATGACCAAGTCCAGATAGCTTCACTGGTAAATCCCATAAACATTTGAAGAAGAAATAATACCAATTCTAGGGGTGCCTGGGTGGCTCAGTCAGTTAAGCGTCCAACTTCAGCTCAGGTCATGATCTCATGGTTCGTGAGTTCAAGCCCCACGTCGGGCTCTGTGCTGACAGCTCAGAGCCTAGAGCCTGCTTCAGATTCTGTGTCTTCTCTCTCTCTCTCTCTCTGCTTTTCCCCCCACTCATGCTCTCTCCCTCTCCCTCTCCCTCTCTCTCTCTCTCTCTCTCTCAAATAAACATTAAGAGAAAAAAATTTTTAAAGAACTAATACCATTCTACATCAAATATTCCAGAAGATATATGAGGAACTTATATGAGGAAGACATATTTCCCAACTTATTACATGAGACCAGCATTACCCTAATATCAAAATCAGACAGAGATACGATAAGAAAAGAAAGCTGCAGGCCAACAAATATTTCTCATGCATATGTACATAAACTGTTTTAACAGAATTTAGGAAATTGAATCTAACAATATGTTAAAAGGACAACATATTATGTCCATGTGATGTCGATCCCCAAAAAAGCAAGTTTGGTTTAACATCCCAAAAGCAACCAGTATATTTCATCATATTAAAAGATTAAAAAGCAAAAACTACATGATCATCTCAATAGAGATAAAGCATTTGACAAAATTCAATATCCATGTATGATAAAAGCTTTCTGGAAGGGTACTTCCTAAGCCTATGCAACAGTACCTACAAAAAGTCTATAGCAAACACTATATTTAAGTGAGACACTGTATGCTGTTCCCCCTGAGACACGGAACGAGGCGAGTGAGTCTGCCTTCACCAGGTTAACTCAGGTGTACTGAGTACTAGCCAGGTGTACTGGAAGTTCTAGCCAGTGTGGTAAGGTAGAGATAAACAAACAAATAACAGGGCATACAGACTGGACAGGAGGAAGGAAAATTGTTTTTACTCACAGACAACATGACTGTCTATGTAGAAAAGTTGTAAGGAATATTCAAAGAAGCTATAAAAACTAATCAAAGTTGCAGAATATCTGATGGATATACAAAAATCAATTGTATTTCTATAAACTAAAATGGAATTAGGGGTGCCTGGGTGGCTCAGTCAGTTAAGCATCTGACTTCAGCTCAGGTCACGGTCTCAGGTTTGTGAGTTCGAGCCCCCCAACAGGCTCTGCTGACAGCTCAGAGCTTGGAGCCTTCTTTGGATTCTATGTCCCTCTCTCTCTCTGCCACTCCCCAACTCATGCTCTGTCTCTCTCTTTCAAAAGAAAATAAACATTAAAAAAATGAAAAAAAACCTAAAATGGAATTAAAATGAAAATAAATGACATTTACAATAGCATCAAAATTATGAAATTCTTTTTTTCAAAAATTTTTAATGTTTATTTTTTTTTGAGAGAGAGACAGTGCACGAATGCAGGAGGGGCAGAGAGAGGGAGACACAGAACCTGAAGCAGGCTCAAGGCTCTGAGCCATCAGCACAGAGCCCGACCCCAGGGTTGAACTCAGGGAATGGTGACATCATGATCTGAGCAGAAGTCAGACGCTTAACTGACTGAACCACTCAGGTACCCCAAAAAGTATGAAATTCTTAAGGATAAATGTGGCAAAAGATCTGCATGAGTTGTACACTGAAAACCAAAAAGGATCTATCAGAGAAACGAAGGAGGACTTAGATAAATGAAGAGATGAACCATGTTAATAAATCTGAAGGTTCAATATTGTTAAGATGATGATTCTATGCAAATGGGTCCATACATTGAGTACAACCCCAATCACAAGTCCTAGCAGGCCTTTTCTTTAGAAACTGACATGCTGATTCTAAAATTTATATTAAAATTCAAAGGACGTTTTTGATATCCCGGAATAACCAAAATAGCTAGAAAAGAATTAAGTTTGAGGATTGCCTGGTTTTAAGAATTATCATAAAACTACAGTAATCTAAGGGTGCAGTTTTAGCATGTAGACAGATATTTGCATCATGGAATAGAATATGGAGCCCAGCAATATACCTATAAATACATGATCATTTGATATTTCACAAAGGTGCCGAAGCAATTCAGTGAAGGAAGGGTAATCTTCACTTCAGCTATTTGTAAAGGTGACCCTTGATCCCTGTATCTTATCATATATAAAAATTAACTTCAAGTAAGTTTGGCCTAAGTGTAACAGCTAAAAATTTAAAACTTCTCAAAGGGATTATGGACAAAAATCTTGACCTTTGGCTTGGCAAGGATTTCTTAAGTGTTACACAAAAAGCATTACCTATAAAAAAAAAAGAAATTAATAAGCTTGACTTCATCAAACATTAGCTTTTCAAATACACTGAAAGGAAAGCTACAAACTGGGAGAAAATATTTTTAAAACATATATCCAACAAAGGACTTGTATTTAAAATATACAAAGAACTCTTCAAACTGAGATAACCAGCCCAATAAAAAATGGGCAAAAAATTGGAACGGACACGTCACCAACATAGACACATACTAATGGCAAAAAAGCACAAGGTAAGGTACTCAAAGCCATTTGTTACCAGAGAAATGCAAGCTGAAACCATAATCAACGGCCATTACACACCCAGTACACACCCAGATGGCTACAATTCAAAAAAGCGAGCAAATCAAATGTTGACAAGGATACGGAACATTGGCAATTTCTTAAAATGTTAAATGTACATTACCATTCAATCCAGCATCCAGTCCTACATTTTTTACTCAAGAGAAATGAAGGCATATGTCCCCACAAAGATTTGTATCTGAATGTTCATAGTAGCTTTATTTGTCACTAGCCCAAACTGGAAATAACCCAAATAGTCACCAACAAATAAACTGTCACGTAAGTATTCAATGAAGTGCTTACTACTCGTTTAACAATCACACAAAAACTACTGATACAGTCGACAGGGTGAATGAATCTTGAAAGAATGATTCTGAGAGAAGAAAGTCAGACAAAGAATTCTGAGAAAAAAAGACCAGACCAAAGAAAAAAAAAAGAATTTATATAAAGTTCCAAAAAATGCTACCTAGCCTACAGCGACAAAAAGTAGACCAGTGGCTTTCTAGGGATGGGGCTGGGATAGTGAGGGACGTGTTACTGAAGGGCCTCTGGGGGTGATGGACACACTCATGCTCTTGACTGTGACGGTTTCATAGGTGTAAACATACACATGTCAAGACTCGTCAAACTGAATACTTTAAACTTATGCAGTATATTGTAGGTCAAGTATGCCTCACTAAAGCTATACAAAAAAAGAACCTATGCACAACAAACAGAAAAGCACATACAGGAATGACAAGACATATGAGGAACGCTATAAAACTTGACTGGACATAAGACAAGACCTCAATAAAGAGAATGCACACCATATTCCTAGACGGGAAAACTCAGTATTGTAAATATGCGGATTCCCCTCAAATCGACGTGCTAACTCAGTGCAACTGTACTGAGAATCAAAACATAATATTTTGTGGAAGGTGACAAGCTGATTCGCAAGTTCTTTTAGAAAAGATAAGATGCGGGGCGCCCGGGTGGCTCAGTTGATTAAGTGTCCATCCAGCTTTAGATCAGGTCACGATCTCACCTTTTGCGGGTTTGAGGCCTGCGTCAGGCTCTGTGCTGACAGTGCGGAGCCTGGAGCCTGTTTCGAGTTCTGTGTCTCTCTCTCTCTCTCTGACCCTCCCCCACTCACGCACTCTCTGTCTCTGTCTCTGTCTCTGTCTCTCTCTCCCCCCCCTCCTCTCAAAAATAAACATTAAAACTTTTTTTTAAAAAGATAAGATGCTGTAAATACCCCAAATTTTTTGAAAAAAAACATGAAGGAAGGAAATGGCTCTATCAGATATCAAAATGTGCTATGGAAATCTTGAAAACATCACGCTGAGTGAAAGAAGCCAAATAAAAAAAGGTCGTATAGTATAGGATTCTATTTATACAAAATATCCAGAACAGGTAAATCCATGGAAACAGAACCCAGACTGGTGGTTGCTGGGGGCTGGGGGCTGGGGGAGGGGAGAAAGGCCTGCAACTTCTTGATGACTGCTGGATTTCCTTTTCAGATGATGAAATAAATGTTCTGGAACTAGAGAGAGGTGATGGTTGCACAACTCTGCGAATATGATAAATGCTGCTTAATCGTTCACTCTAAACTGGTTGATTTTATGTTATGGGAACTTCACCTCAATTTTCAGAAAATCAAAGAATTACTAACTTCAAAAAACCCCACATGCTCTAAAGTCTCGAAAACAGAAACAGTGTGTTGTTGTAGAAGAACAGGTTAAATGGATAAATGGTAAGGAACAGAACCTAGAAATAGCCTGGAAAAATTCCTGCCTTTGGGGCTCAAGCAAATGCCACCTGGCAACAAGATTTCTCCCTGTGGTCACCAGACTGCTTTCTAAATCCGTTGAGGCCCGCGGGCCTTAAGTGAACAGCAAGATGCTGCAACACTGTCATGACGCCGTAGTTCTAGATTTACTCACAAAAGCTAAGGTTGAATATTAAGGGCATGATTTGCTGTTAGTGGAACGGTCTTACCTAACCGGAGAGTTTTTAAACCCCCCAGCCTGGGCCTGCTGTATAGAGCTGCTGTCCTATCTACTGGCAACACACAGGAGCCTCACATCCCAACCCTGAAGGCAAGGCCTACCCAGGATTCTTTGCAGACCCCTAGGATCAGGTCTTCCCCTCCTCCCCTCCCCCATCCCTCTAATCCCAGGGGGCTGGCTAGGGGTCAGGGGGGTCGGAAGGCGACAGCAACACAGCTTATTTTTGTTCGCCTCATGCCTTCCACTCTGCATAAGGGCCCTGTCCCTAAGGGAAAAGAAGCTGCTGAATTCCATCTTTGGGACCAGAAATGAGCTTTCAACCAGTCTAAAGCTCCAACCTGTAAATATGCAGGGGTCTGGTTTATGACAACAGCAGTACATCAAACCAACAGGTAGAAGACAGTGCTCAGAAAGCGTTAAGACAAAACATGTTAAGACTCTACGTTATACTGTAACCCAAAACAAAAATCTGGATGTTTAAAAAGCCCAATCAACAAAACAACATGAAGTATTAGCTAAAAATACAGGATAATATTTCTATAATCCTGGGGTAGATAGGCTCTTTTGCGTCTCTTTAATTTTTTTAAATTTTTCTTTTGAAGTAATTTAAGATTTAGAGATGTCACAAACATAATACAAATAATTCCTGTATACCCTTCACCTAGATTCCCTAAAATGTTAACATTTTACGACATTTGTTTTTTCTCTTCCTCTCTCTCTATATATGTGCGATATATATATTCACATATTTATTCATATGCTATGTCCTTCACAGTGTATCATATCAAGAGGCACATGATATCTATTTGTGTCACTATAGGTAATGTTAACTTGGATCACCTACTTACGCTGGTATCTGTTTGGTTTCCCCACTTTTGTTCTTTTGTAATTAATAAATATTTTGTGAGCGATACTTTGAGACTATTTAAATGTACTGTTTCTCAGAAAATTTTCATTTACAAGTTTTATGATCCAGACAAATCTTTTAAAGCATTAAGACAAAAAAAAAACCAAAAACAAAACCTGACAGATGTTGACTACATAAAAACCAAAAACTGATAACATGAACAAACAATAAAACTTGATACTGTGAACACATTTGAAAGACAATGATAGTCTGAGAGAAAAATACTTGTAACATATGTAATAGGCAAAGAATTGGTAAATAGAATATATGAGGGAATCCCACAAATCAGTAAGAAGCTAACCAAATGAGTCAATGTCTATAAAAACAGGAAATTGACAGAAAAAATACCAATGGCCAATCGACAGGAAAAGATACTCAACCTAAATACAAACAATACTACAAATCCACACAGTGAGCTCCTAATTGGGGAAAATAAAAATAAGAAGACTGATGATAAAGATAAAGACTGCTAATAAAGAGTTATCGAAAAGATGAGGACAAATAGAAACTTCTGTATGTCATTTACTGGAATATATATAAATTGGTAAAGCATTTTTGAAAAGCTATTGGAAAGAACTCCTAAAATTTAAAATGTACCTATCCTTTGACCCATTAGCACACACCCAGACATGTATTACTTATCACAGCATTGTCTTTCAAAGACTGACTGACTAAATAAATAAATAAATTTTCATCCACAGGACAGTGGTTAACAAGTTACTACACAGTGGGAAAACAGTGATTAAAAGGAATGAGGTTGACATACAGGTCATGACATAGAAAGATTTCCTACAAACATAGCTAAGAAAAGAGAAAAGTCAAAAAATATTATGTATAGCTTATGTATATTAATAATAATATAGTAACAGCTACATAGCTTAAGACAAGTTACTATTTTAATCACTTTACAAACATTAGCCCACTTAATCCCCACACACTTCTACGAGGAAAGCTGTTATTAATCCCCACTTTAGAGACAAGGAAACTGAGGCACTAAGAGCTACAGTACCTTGACCAAGATCACACAGCTAATAAATGGCAGAGCCAAGATTTGAACCCAGGTAGGAGGGTTCCAGAGTCTATGCTTTTACCACTAAACTATACACCTTCTCCCTTTATATATAAGTACAGCTGACCCTTGAACAATGTGGGGGTTAGGGGCACCAACACCCCCTGTGTGCAGCAGAAAATCCATGTATAACTTACAACCCTCCCAAAAACTATTAATAGTCTACTATTGACTGGAAGCCTTACTGATAACATAAACAGGTGATTAACATATATTTTGTATGTTATATGTATCCTATACCATATTCTTATAATAAAGTAAGCTAGAGAAAGAAACTGCTATTAAGAAAATCATAAGGAAGAGAAAACACATTTATGGCACTTCACTGTACTTGTTGAAAAAAATCCACACGAGTGGACCTGCACTTTTCAAGCCCATGGTGTTCAAAGATCAACTGTATTTCTAAAAATATTTTTTAAAGTTTATTTATTTTGAGAGAGAGAGAGAGAGAGAACACACAGGAGGGGCAGAGAGGGAGAGAGAGAGAATCTCCAGCAGGCTCCACAGTGTGGAGCCTGATGTAGGGCTTGAACTCACACACTGTGAAATCATGACCTGAGCTGAAACCAAGAGTTGATCGCTTAACTGACTGAGCTACTCAGGTGCCCAGGATCAACTGTATATTCAAATTCACAGAAAAGGGATTTGAAGGATAGAGACCAAACTATTAATAGTTACCTGCTATTAAAACAAAGCAAGACTTTACAAATAACTACTTAATAAATACAACTGGTTGCTAGAACCCCTGGGTGTCTACCCACTTCAAGAATCAGGACAGATGCTGCCTTCCACTGTCACCTCCCCTATTTGGAGACATTTCATGGACTCTTCCTCCCCTCCAGTAATCCTCAATCTTTCAATAACATAGCTCATCACCCACAATTCTCAACTTCAACCACATGTTCTCCTCCAAATATGCACCATCCCTCATGCAAACAGTCTCTTAATACTTTAATGTGGGCCACAAAAATTAGAAAGGTGGCCCTGAAGCATTTCGAGTCTTGTCGACATTAAGGAGTAACTGGCAAGTATTTTGCAAGCTCCCGGTAGCATATTTCTTGCCTATAAACATAATAAGGCTGAAACATAAATGTTTTAGAAAGATTTCCGACAGGCGTAGAAACAAACAGATTCTCTGGTTAACCCTGAATTAACATAAAATTAAAGCAAGCCAGGACTTCCACTTCCAGGAAAATGGGATACATATGCTTTTCCCTATTCTTCCCACTAAGTACAACTAAAAACCCTGGACATTATACAAAACAAACATAAGTAAACCCTGGAAGGTGACAGAAGAAGGCAGACGGCTAGGGACCTCAGGACCCAAGGAACAACATGATGGTGAGTTCTGTGGGTTTCTTTTTGCCCTACATATCCCAGTCTTAGAGTTAAAGAAGCCAGCAACCCAGAAAGAGCAACAGACACAGACCAGAAAAGCCCCAACAAAAGTCTGCTTTCTCCAGCCAAAGGGGCATCCTAGCAAGACAGAAACTTTTAGACATTAACAGATCTACTCCAGACACGATATAAAATACTGTGCCCACTCCCACTCATGCCAGCAATGTCAGAGTAGAGAATCTAGACTCCCACCCTCACCAGGCTGTCATGGTGCATCCTAACATCTCTGCCAAGATGGTGTCAGGGAAGGTCAAGTAGGGAGCCAGGACTTTCATCCCCACCGGATGGTAATGTGGTACCCCTCCCCACATCTCTCCCTCTCCCCTATGGGGTGATGTTGAAGAGGTCTAACAGACAGGCAGGACCTCTCTGTTAGATATCACTGATATCTAACAAGGACACCTTCCCAACCATGTGATGTCACTAGAAGCCACAGGGGAGTTGTAATGAGGCACTCCTATCAGGGAGGTATAAGTGGGGGGTAAGTAGGGAGTCAGAACTCCTACCTCTGTCCAGCAATAACAAGGAGCCCTACCTCTCGGGTGTCAACAGAGGCCAAGTGGGGAAACTGGAATTCTATTTCTTTCTGGCAGTAAAGAGGTAGTTTCCTCCCATTTTCCTACCAGAATTGTGTCAAAAGCAGCCAGCTAAAACAGAAGGTTTAAATGAGATCCAGCATCTCACAACATAATACCCAAAATTTCCAAGTTTTAATCAAAACTCACTCGTCAAAAACATCACAAAGAAACAGAGATCTCGGGGCGCCTGGGTGGCTCGGTCGGTTGGGTGTCCGACTTCGGCTCAGGTCATGATCTCGCAGTCCGTGAGTTCGAGCCCCGCGTCGGGCTCTGTGCTGACAGCTCAGAGCCTGGAGCCTGTTTCAGATTCTGTGTCTCCCTCTCTCTCTGACCCTCCCCCATTCATGCTCTGCCTCTCTCTGTCTCAAAAAGAAATAAACGTTAAAAAAAAAAATTAAAAAAATTAAAAAAAAATTAAAAAAAAAAGAAACAGAGATCTCAAACTGAATAAAAATAATTAATAGACACCCAAATCAGGATGACAGACCTGTTAGAATTATCGGAAAAAAACAATTTAAAGCAGCCATCATGAAAATGCTTCACTGAGCAATTATGCACATGCTTAAAGCAAATGAAAAAAAAAAAATAGAAAGTCTTAGCAAAGAAACAGCAAGTCTCAGAAAGAAATAGAAAATACAAAAAACTGAATTGAAATTTTAGAACTGAAAAATACAGTAACTGAAATAAAGTTAATGGGTGGGCTCAGTATCAGCATGGAAGAGAGAAGAAAGAATCAGTGAACTGGGAGACAGACCAGAAATTACCCAACAGAGAGAAAATAGACTGCACAAATCACAAACAGAGCTTCAGGGACCTGTGGCACTACAACAAAAGATCTAACATTTCTGCCATCAGAGTTCCATGACAAGAGAAAGAGGGTAAGTTTGAAAAAGTATCTGAAGACATAATGGCGAAAAACTCTAAATTTAGCAACAGACATAAAGCTACAGTGTCAAAAAAGGTAAGCAAAGTCCAAATATATCCAAAAAAATGCCCACCAAGAAACATCACAGTCAAACTTCTGAAAAATTAGGGAAAAAAACACATTTTTTTGAAGAAGTGAGAAAGAGACAATTCTTTACCTATTAAGGGAAGAGCAATTCAAATGACAGCAGATTTCTCATTAGAAATCACAGTAGCCAGAAGGAAACGGCACATCATTTTTCAAGTGCTAAAAGAACTGTCAACCCAGAATCCTATATCCAGTGAAATATCCTTTAGGAATGAACAGGAAATAGAGACATTCTCAGATTTAAAAAAACTAAGAGAATTTGTCATAAGCAGAAATACTCTAAAATAATGGCTAAAGGAAGTCCTCTAAAACCTTTTTTTTTTTAACGTTTTATTTATTTTTGAGACAGGGAGAGACAGAGCATGAACAGGGGAGGGTCAGAGAGAGGGAGACACAGAATCTGAAACAGGCTCTAGGCTCTGAGCTGTCAGCACAGAGCCTGACGCGGGGCTCGAACTCACGGACCGTGAGATCATGACCTGAGCCGAAGTCGGCCGCTTAACTGAATGAGCCACCCAGGCGCCCCTAAAGGAAGTCCTCTAAACAGAAATGATAAAAGCGGAAACTCTGAAACATCAGGAAGGAAGAAAAAAAATATGGTAAGCAAAAATGCAGGTAAATAGACTTTCCTTCTCTTGAATTTCTAGTTATGTTTGATGGTGGAAGCAAAAATCACAACACTGACAAGCTTCTAAATATATGTAGAGAAAATATTTAAGATAATTATATTATAAATGAGGGAAAGTAAAGGGACATAAAAGAGAGTAAGGGTTCTACACTTCACCTGAAGTAAGTAAAATGAGGTTACCAGTAGATTGTTATAAGACACACACACACACACACACACACACACACACACACACACACACACACTGTAATACCTAGAGAAGCCACTAAAAAATCTATTAAAGGGACACTCAAAAACAATTAGATAAGCAAAAATGAAATTCTAACAGATGTTCAAGTGACCCATGGGAAGATGGGAGAAAGAACACAGAAACAAACAAACAAAAACAGAAAATCAAAAATAAAATGTCAGGTTTAGCCCCAAAATATCAATAATTACATTAAACATAAGTGGTCTAAATACACCAATTAAAAGACAGAGATTGGCAGAGTAGATTTAAAATCATGATCTAACTATATGCAGCCTACAAAAGGCTTATTTCAAATATAATGCTATAGGTAGGCTCAAGTAAAAGTATAGAAAAAGTTATTAAAAATTAATTAAAAGGAAGCAGGAATAACTATATTAATATCAGATAAAATAGGACTTCAGAGCTAAGAAAATTATGAGACAGAAAGGGACATTATATAATAATGGGTCAGTACACCAAAAAGACAGCAATCCTAAATGTGTATGTACCAGAAAACAGTGGTGTAAAATACATATGAAGCTAAAACTATAGAACTGAAAGTAAAAAAAGAAAATTTCAAAACTGTAGTTGGAGACTTCAATACCCTGATCTCAAAAACTGATAGAATAACTAGACAGAAAATCAGCAAGGATACAGAAGAGCACAACAACACTATCAACCAAGAGGATCTAATCCTCTTTTAAAGAAAATTCCTCTCAGTAACAAATACACAGTCTTTCAAGTGACCATAGACTGTATGCCAAAATAGACCATTTCATGGGCTATAAAACAAACCTCAACAAATTTAAAATAACTGAAATCATACAGAGTGTGTTCTCCAACCACAATCAAATCAAACTAGAAATCAGTAACAGAAAAATTCCAGGAAAATCATTAAATGCTGGTAAACTAAATAACACAATTCTAAATAATCCATGGGTAAAAGAATTTAAAGGTAAATTTAAAAATACATTGAACAGAACGAAAATTTTAAAAAAATGTATGAAAATTTGTGGGATGTAGCTAAAGCATTATTGACAGGGAAATTCATAGAACTAAATGCATACATGAGAAATGAGGAAAAGTCTCAAATCAATAATCCAAGCTCCTTCCTCCAGAATCTAGAAAAAGAGCAAAATAAACCTACAGTCAGCAAAGGAAGGAAATAATGGAAGATAAAAGCAGAAATCAATAAAATTGAGAAGGCAAATACAGAGAAAAACCAATGAAATGAAGAGCTGGGTTTTTTTTAAAGGTTAATAAAATTGGCAAACTTCTACAAAGACTGACAAAGAGAAAAAGAAGGAAGACACAAATTACCAATATCATAAATGGAGAGTATTATTACAGACTCTGCAGACATCAAAAGGATAATAATGGAATGCTATGAACAATTCTACATTCATAAATTGGATAACTTAGATGAAAAGGATCAATTCCTCAAAAAACATAAACTACCATAACTTACCCAATATGAAATAAATTATTTGAATAACCCTACAACTAGTAAGGATACCGAAGTCATCATTTTAGAATATACAAAAAGTAAATGTCCAGGTCCAGACTATCTCATTAGAGATTAGAGAATTCTACCTAACATTCAAATCCAACATTTTATTAACACCAATTCTACACAATCCCCTCCAGAAAACAGAAAAGGAGGAAACACTGTCCAATTCCTTTTATGAATCTAGTATTGCCAAACCAGATAGAAATGGTACCAAAAGAAAATTAATATCAAGATATCAGATCAATATCTCTCATGAATACTGATATATATTAGCAAAAAATGTCTTAGCAAAAAGAATTCAACAATAAGTAAAAAGAAATATACACCACAACTAGGTGGAATCTATTCAAGGTTTGCAAGGCTGGTTCATTATTCAAACATCCATCAATGTAATACACCCATTAACAGGCTAAAGAAAAAAAAAAACCACATGATCTTATCAATCAATGCAGAGAAGGCATCTGACAATATTTAACACCCATTCACGATAAAAATACTCAGAAAAACAGGAATAGAAGGGAACTTCTTCAACCTGATAAAGAGCATCTATAAAAAAACCTACAGCAGGGAGCCCGGGTGGCTCAGTTGGTTAAGTGTTCGACTCTTAGTTTTGGCTCAGGTCATGATCTCATGGTTTCGTGAGTTCAAGCCCCACATGGGGCTGTGTGATGACAGCACAAAGCCTGTTTGGGATTTTCTCTCTCTCCCTCTCTCTTTCTGCCCTCCCCCATTCGTACTGTCTCTGTCACTCTCAAACTAAATAAACAGACAAAAAATTAAAAAAAAAAACCCTTACAGATAATATTATACTTAATGGTGAAAGACTGAATGCTTTCTCCCTGTGATCAGGAATAAGGCAAGGATGTCCTACTGCCACCACTTCTATGCAACACAGTGCTAGAAGTTCCAGCCATTGCAATACGGCAAGAAAAAGAAATAAAAGACATATAGGTTAAAAAGGAAGAAAAACTGATGTGATGGTCTACACAGAAAATCCCAAGGAATATACACTAATAAGTAAGTTCAGCAAGGTCTCAAAAGTTCAGCAAAGATAAACATACAACAGTGAGTTCAGCAGAGATAACCATACAAAAACCAATTCTATCTCTATATAATAGCAATGAACGCACAGACATCAAAATTAAAAATAGAGAGCACCTGGGTGGCTCAGTAAGTTAAGTGTCCAACTCTTGATTTTGGCTCAGGTCATGATCTCATGGTTTGTGAGTTTGAGCTCCACATCAGGCTCTACACTGACAGTGGGAAGCCTCCTTGGGATTTTCCCTCTTGCTCTCTCTCTCTCTCTCTCAAATAAATAAACTTGAAAATAAACAAATAAATAAATAAAAATACAACTCCATTTACAATTGTTCAAAATTAAAAATGAAGTACTTAAGTTTAATTATACCAAACGTATATAGCTTATCTGCTGAAACCTAAAAAATGCTGGTGAAAGTAATCAAAATACTAAATAAATGGAGAGAATATTATGCTCACAAATTGGGAAATTCAACATAGTAAAGATGTGAATCTCCTCAAATTGATATAGATTTAATATTGTGATGCCGTAATTTAAAAATTTTTTAATGTTTATTTATTTTTGAGTGAGAGAAAGAGAGAGAGAGACAGAATTCGAAGCAGGCTCCAGGCTTCAAGCTGTCAGCACAGAGCCCTATGCAGGGCTCGAACTCACAAAATGTGAGATCATGACTTGAGCCGAAGCTGGATGCTTAAGTGACTGAGGCACCCAGGGGCCCCCTGACACTGTGATTTATAATAATAAATACATATTTGGTAGCGTGCCTGGGTGGCTCAGTTGGCTCTGCATCCGACTTTGGCTCAGGTTGTGATCTCAGGGTTTGTGGTTTCAAGTCCCGTGTCAGGCTCTTTGCGGTCAGCACAGAGCCTACTTTGGATCCTTTGCCCCTCCCCTACTCTTGCGCTCCCTCACTCGCTCTCTCTCTCAAAAAATAAATAAGCATTAAAAAAAAAAAAAAGACATACATATTTGGTCTTCACTCACGGTTTCTAGTTCATAGCTCCCCAAACCCTTGGAATTTCCTGAGCAGTAAGAGTAATGGGAACATCTTTTGTTATAATATTTGGCCTCTTGTCCTCAGTTCCTGAAATTGTTTCAGAGCCATAAAGGTCAGAGAAGTGTCTTACTGTTTATAACAAGCCCCTTTCCACCACAACTGGGTTTTTGTTAATCAGGTGACTTTGGAGAGGCACCTAAGATGGGGGCTGCCCAGGGAACCAACCATGATTGGAATTTGTAGTCCCACCCCTTGATTTCTGGGAGGGCAGAGGAGCTGGAGGTTGAATCAATCAGCAACGGCCAATGATTTAATCAATCATGCCTATGGAATCCAAAAGGATGGGGATTAGAGAGCTTCCAAGTTCAAGTTGGTGAGCACGTGGAGATGTGGGGAGAATGGTGCACTGGAAGAAAGAGCACAGGAGTCCCACGCCCTCTCCCCACACCTTGGCCTAGGCCTCTCTTCCTTCTGGCTGTTCTGGGTTATATCCTTTGTTTTATGTAATGTTTTATTTACTTTTGAGAGAGAGAGAGCATGTGCGGGAATGGGGGAGGGACAGAGAGAGGGGAACAGAAGATCCGAAGCAGGCTCTGGGCTGACATCAGTGAGCCCGATGCGGGGCTCCAACTCACACATGAGATCATGACCTGAGCCGAAATTGGACACTTAGATGACTGAGCCACCCAGGCACCCCCCTGGATTATATCCTTTTATAATAAACTGGTGATCTCATAAGTAAAATGTTTCTCTGAGCTCTGTGAGCCCCTCTAGCAAACTAACTGAACCCAAGGAAGCGGTAGTTGGAACCTCTGATCTGTAACTGGTAGGTCAGAAGCACAGGTGACAACCCAGCCTGTGGTGGTCATTTGAAGTGGGGGAGGGGGAAGTCTTGTGGGACTGAGCCTTCAACCTGTAGGACGTGATGCTATCTCTGGGCAGACAGTGTCATGGTTGATCTGGAGTACACCTACTGCTGGGGTCAGAACTGCTTGTTGTTGGTGTGGAGAACCCCCCCCCCCCGCCTGCCATGTTGGAACTGGGTCAGAACCCCCTTTAAATGTTAGTTCCCATCTAAATTCCAGCATATTTCTTATAGATATGGACAAGATTATGCTAGAATTTATATGGAAAGACAAAGGACTTGAACAACTGAAATAATTTTTAAAAAGAAGAATCAAGTGGGAGGAATCATTCTACCCAATTTCAAGACTTATTACAGAGCTGCGGTAATCAATACTGTGTGGTATTGGTGGAGGGCTATACACACAGAATGGAACCTAAGAGAGAGCCACACAAATATACCCAATTGATTTTTTCTAAAAGCTCAAAAGCAATTCAAGAGGAAAGGAAAGGTTGCCTCTCCAACAAATGGTACTGGAGCAGCCATTCATCCGCAGCAGAAAACAAAGAGGACTCAGACCTAAGTCCACACCTTATACAAAATCTAAGTCAAAATGTATCACTTAAATGTAAAACTACACATCTTGTAGGAAAAAAAAAAATAGGAGAAATCTTCAGGATCTAAGGCCAGGCTAACAGTTCTTAGACTTGGCACCAAAAACATGATTGATAAATGGAAAAATTGGTAAGTGGGGCTTTGTCAAAATTTAAAACGTTTGCTCGTCCGAGACCCTGTTAAAATAGAAAGACAAGTATGGACCAGAAGAAGATATTTCTAAACCACATAACCCACAAAAGACTCGTACCTAAAATACACATAGACTCTTCAAACAGGAAAAACCCCAAACAACCTAATCAGGAAAGGAGTGCGAAATGAAGTGGCATTTCACGGAAGAGACAGATGTCATATGGCAAATAAGTGAAAAGGCGTCTGACGTCATCAGCCACCAGCATAATACAAATTAAACCAAGTGACGTATCACTACACACCTATCGGAATGTCTAATACTAAAAAACAGGACAATAATAAATGTCAGAAAGGAGGTCGAGAAACTGGGTCATTTATACATTACCAGCGGGAATGTAAAAGGTTACAGTCACCCAGGAAAAGAATCTGGCATTTTCTTAAAAGAGCTAAACATGCACCTCTCATGTGACCAGCGGCCGCACGCCTGGGCCTTTATCCCAGAGGAAGCAGAACTTACGTTAACACAAAAACGCGTACGCAAGTATTTACAGCAGCTTTCTTCACAATAGCTCCGAACTGGAAACAACCAAGATGTCCTTCAATAGGTAAACAGCTAAATAAAGTGTGGTGCAGCCACGCCAATTAATGCGATTTGGCTATGAAAAGTGCAATAGATGAATCTCCAGAGATTTATGCTGAGTTTTTGAAAAACAACAATAAAAAAGCCAATCTCAAAAGGTTACATGCTGCAGGATTCCATTTACAGAACGTTCCTGAAATGACAAAATTATAGAAACAGAGGACAAATTAGCGGTTGTCAGCGCTTAAGGAAGAGGTTAGTTAACTGCTAGAGATTGTATACAACTTGCCTATGAGCACAGTGTTCACATGCAACCTTGAGTTGCACAGACCAACCCCGAGTCTATATCCCCACCCACCTCC
This sequence comes from Panthera onca, assembly GCF_046562875.1. Classification (NCBI taxonomy): domain Eukaryota; kingdom Metazoa; phylum Chordata; class Mammalia; order Carnivora; family Felidae; genus Panthera; species Panthera onca. The sequence goes on along the minus strand of NC_138351.1, from coordinate 85,722,026 downwards.
TTTTACCAGGCTCCTTCCACTGTTCCCCTGGCCTAAATCACCCCAGGGCCAGGTATCTGACAACTGGAGACCAGCCCTCCAGCCCAGAGCCCACGGAAATGATTTCAACCAGACGGTCCAAAGTCTGCTCACCTGACCTGCCTTGCCTTTCACACAGACACCACAGTAAAGCCTCCTGCCCCTGCTTCCTCCCTCTGCCTCCTGCCCCTTGCTGGGGCTTCCCTGTGTGGCCCTGCATGGCATGGCCTGTCTCCTCCCCCTGGGAGCTGGGACTAAAACAAACTACCTTTTCAGCGGCACTTGTCGCCTGATCCTTTGGCCTCATCATGCCTGGGTGAAAATAAAATCCCAGGTCCATTTGAAAACAGAGGCTTTCTGTGTCTTGACTGTTTCAGGGTCACTATCCTGGTTGTGAGGTGGTACTTGAATTTGCAAGATGTTACTATAAGGGGAACTTGAGTAAAAACGGGATCTTTCCGTATTACTCGTTACAACTGCATGTGAATCTACAGTGATCTCCAAATTAACAGCTGAACTGAAAAAAAAAAAAAGGAAAATTAAAGCAGGTCCCTCTTTTCCCTTAACCCAGCTAACTGGGGTTTCTTTGTCAGAAGCCCTTCTAAGTGGTGAACAGGAAGGTGAGCGAACAAGAGGAAGGACCAGAATGCCGCGCTGTCAAGTTCTCCCCGCTGTCTAGAAGAATCAGCTGCAGAGAAAGTCACTAGTGAGAAGAAAGTCTTTGGGTCAGAACCAAAATGCAGAGTTGGTGGGACAGAAGTCTAGAAGTAGACAATTCAAGCTACTATTTCTTTTCTTTTTCTTTTCATGTTTCTTTTTTTATTTTTTGAGAGAGAGAGAGAGAGAGAGACAGCGAGCATATGAGCTGGGGAGGGGCAGAGAGAGAGAAAGGAATCCCAAGCAGGCTTCGTGCGGTCAGTGTGGAGCCCGAAGTGAGGCTCGAACTCATGAACCATGAGATCATGACCTGAGCCGAAACCAGGAGTCGGACACTTAACAGACCGAGCCACTATTTCTGACAGACTCATGCTAAGAGCAGACAAGGCACGCTTCTCGCACACCTCCTGGATGTCCGAGGCCAGGCAGGGCTCTGCAGGGCACAGGCAAACGAGCAGGGAGGAGGCCAGCGTTGCACCAAGTTGGCTAATCCAAGCCACAGGAAACAAAGGCTCAGGGGCCGGTCATAAAACCGCTATCCGTGTTTTTAGTAATTCTCCGTTTAATGTATTTTCTCACAAAACAAAAGGGAGGAACACCTGGTGCTTTTTCTCAAAACAAGCTCGGGTTCTGAAAATAAACCCGTGTGTGAGGCAGGTCTCGGCCTGCAGTGGTTTCCGCTCTGGACAGCAGAGCGGTGGGGAGGGGACCGGAGGCGGCAGGAAGAAGCTGTTGCCCCTTGCTTCTGCTTTTGCTCCGTGGAGGCAGAGAGAGTCTGGGGGGGGGGGGGGGGTGGGCAGCTCCTCGAGGCCACGGGCTCTGGTCAGGAGACCGCTTTCTGGTCACAAGTAGCACCTCAGATTTCTGGAGGGCTGCGTGTCAGCTGGGATCAGACTAGACATATGACTACACCCCACATTTCCCATGTGATGTCCCCCATATGTTTCTTTTTTTTTAATGTTTATTTTGAGAGAGAGAGAGAGAGAGAGAGAGAGAGAGGAGGGGCAGAGGGAAAAGGATAGAGAGGATCCCAAGCAGGCTCCACGTTCTCAACACAGAGCCTGACACGGGGCTCAATCTCATGAACGGTGAGAATATGACCTGAGCCGAAACCAAGAGTCAGATGTTCAACCCACTGAGCCACCCAGGGTCCCCCACCATAGGTTTCTAATAAGATATTGTTAGCGTCTTCACACGCTTTTCATGTGACTTTTTAAGAATTCCTTGGGCGCTACATAAGAAGACCAGCTTATTGGAACCTGCTTCAGCACCTAGCAGATTACCTGTTTCTTTCACCACTGTGCTAAGTAGGACCTCGTTTGCGGGCATAGGACTTTAAACATACCCCTCTCTGTGCCCCCTCGACACAGCCCACTGGCCCAGAGGGAAGCCGGTCTTGCCTAGGCCCCCCAGCGCCACTCAGGTTTGACAGTTCAAGCCTTCGAAACTTCTAATTATTTAGAAAATCCCACATACATTTAGGGCATATATAAATTATTCAGGTCCAGCAGTTTTTAAGAAAGGTTTTGTCGTCTAATTAGTTTCAGAAGTAAGCAGCTGTGCTGAGAGAAAGGGGACGGAGGAAGCGCAGGCTTAAGGCACGAGAGGCCCATGTCTGCCCGCCGGTCGTGGCCGTGACCAAGGCTGGCTTCCCAGCTCACGGGTGCCAGGAGGAAGCAGCAGCCACGCGAGCATCCCTTCCTGGCTCTTCTCCGGGGGGCCCTGGACGCAGAGTCCTCTGCCCCTCGTGGGCCCTGCTTCCTCAGACAGCCCCTCTCCCCGGGTTCCTCCCCACTGGGCGTGCTCAAACACGCTCCCGCCTGTACACAAAGGAAAAAAGATTCCTGATCCCATGCCGCCCTCCCGTTGTCATCTCCCTCTCCCTCCCTGCCTTCAAGGTCCCCTCCCGCTTCAGGGGACCCTGATGCAACAGGACCACGTCCCAGGAACACTTCAGTCACACCGTGGTCTCCGTCCGCCATGTGACGACAACCCCCAGACCTCTGTCTAGACCTGCAGACCGAGGGCCCCTCAACAGCTCCACCTGGACGTCACACAAGCACCTCACCGAGCGTGCCCCACACTGAGGCATCGCCTTGTTCCACGCGCACCCCCCCCCGCAACCCCCCCCCCCCCCACCGGCCGTCCACGTTCCCATTTCAGCGACAGCATAAGCATCCACCAGCTGCCCAGCAAGACAGCCACATGTCATCTTGGCCCTTCCGTTCCTCGCCTCTGCGCCCGCCTCCCCACACTCGAATCCATTTTTTTCTGTGGAAGAATATGTCTTTGGGTGCCCACGTCCCACGTTCCCCTGTCCCTCAGATCCATCTAGGTCTTCCGTTTCCACGGCTGTGGTTAGCCCACCAGTCTCTCACCCCGCGCTAGCACACGGCCTCCAAATCCACCCCCCCTTACCCTGGTACCTACATCTTCCAATTATTCTCCTTGCTGCACACGCCAGGTGAACTTGTGCAAACACAAATCTAAGAATCTCTTCCTCCTGAAGCCCTTTGACGACCCCCACCACCCTCAGAAGAGCAGCCGGCTCTTTTGTGTTGTGGTCCGGCCTCATCCACCCTCCCAGGCTCACCTCTCACCTTTCACCAGACCTCGGATTCCCAGGGCCTCGCATGACAGCTGGGGATCGACAATATTCGCGAAACCGATGCGTGAATAAATACGCGAATGAGGAATGTCAGGTGAAGTTTCGCCAAGGAGCTACTCAAACGGGGTTTTGAAGGAGAAGTCAAATTCTACCCCAGAAAGGTGGGGGAGAGGTACAGGAATTCTGGAATTCTGGAAAAAGGAGACTTAGCGGTACGACGGTATAAAGTTTCTGCTTATTCCGAACACGAGGAAGTGAGAGGTTCGATGAGGCCGAAGAAGTGACTAGAAGGACGTGAGGCTGGAAGATAACGTTGAAATCATGTGAAATTAAAGCTGGATTTCTGTCCTATACAGAATCTGCTTCTCAGGGATGACAGACCCCGTGGGGAGAAGATCCACAGGTAGCACTGCGACAAGTGTCATAGAATCACGAGGCCCTCCCTCCTGGCGGTGTGCCAGCACCACCGGAAGTTGGGCACAGAGCCTGGGGGGGGGGGGGGGAGACTCAGTCCTTTCATTCCCCTGCACCCTCGCCCCCCCAAATTCATTTTATTCACATTCACCTTAATGAGAATAGAAACTGACAGAATGTCACAGCCTTTCTGGAAGGCAATCAGTAATGTTAATCAAATTAAAATGTGAATATCCTGACCCAGTAATTCCAACCTATGGAATTATTCTAGGGAGCTAATAGGACAGTCACAGCAAGATACATATACAAGGATTTTGTTTAGCGTATTACAAACCAAAATGGGAAACAAACTAAGTGCCCTTCAACGTGGGATTAGCTAAATGTTGGCATAGCCAGACAATACAATATTCGTCATTAAAAAGATGAGATAAAAAAAAAGATAAAAAAAAAGATGAGATATACCTACATGGACTGATAGAAAGCTATCTATGCCCACAATATACTATATTTTTAGAAGCTGGGAAAATATCAATAGTACCATTTTATATTTTTAAAATATATTTCAAAAAAAAAAAAATCCCACATACACACACATCCCCAGAGACTTCCAGAACTCTTAATCAGGAGAGGCTGAAAAACAACAGAAAAAGTTAGCACAGCCCTCCCTGAGGTAGATGTGTGGTGGCCACATGTGGAGACTGTTTAAGAATGACTTGATTTAGGGGCACCTGGGTGGCTCAGTTGGTTAAGCGGCCGACTTCGGCTCAGGTCATGATTTCACAGTCCGTGGGTTCTGTGCTGACAGCTCGGAGCCTGGAGCCTGCTTCGGATTCTGTGTCTCCCTCTCTCTCTGCCCCTCCTTCTCCTTCTCCTTCTCCTTCTCCTTCTCCTTCTCCTTCTCCCTCTCACTCACTCTCAAATTAAAAAAAATAATAAAAAGAATGATTTGATTTAGATCAGTGGTTCTCAAAGTGTGGCCCCTGGACCGGCAGCATCTACGTCACCTGGGAAGTGGTCAACATGAAATTCTCAGGCCCTGCCCAGACCTACTGCAGCAGGAATCTGGGGCATGGGGTCCTCCAGAGGACTGAGACTCACAAAATCTTGAGAATCCTCCACCTGGACATCTGAAAATACTCACTGAGCTAGGGGATAATCTGTCACTTTGGGGTCACTGTGCCACAAAGACTCTTGTGTGTAGGGTGAGAATTTTCAGGAAGAGAATGGAGGCGGTGTTAGATTGCCGTGAGGAAAAAGAAAAATATCTCCTACTCTCTCCGAGGCTGGGACTCAACCCTAAAGGCTGCTGGGAGGTGGGTGGAATAAAAGAAGAGTCTGGGCAAGTAGGGGTCAAAGGACACTGGGCCTCAGTAGCAGGCGTCCATATTCTCTGAATTTTACTCTCTCACTCTCCTTCCCCCTAAAGTTCCAGGTAAGTCTCATTAAAAGTGACTCTTGGGGCACCTGGGTAGCTGAGTCCATTAAGTGTCTGACTCTTGGTTTTGGCTCAGGTCATGATCTCATGGTTCATGACATCGAGTCCCAGTTTTGGCTCTGCACTCACAGTGTGGAACCTGCTTGGAATTCTCTCTCTCTCTCTCTCTCTCTCTCTCTCTCTCTCTCTGCCCCTCTTGCTCTTTCTTGCTCTCTCTCAAAATAAATAAATAAACTGAAAAAAAAAAAAAAAGTGACTCTGGTAGAGTAGAAGGCACACTGTCCGACCCGAGTCAGGCAGAAGGTGGGAGCAGTCACTCACTGACAGGTTAGCAAGGAGCTGTATGTACCCAGCCAAGGGCAACCTCACAGGTGTCACCAGGAAAAATGGCACAGTGCAGAGGCAGGGGAGAGAGCCAGAGCTAAGAACCCCAAGCACACCTGAGGTGGCGCCCTGGGAGGGTCTCAGAAAAAGCTAGGGGGCAGACAGGTCTCAGAGTAGAGAAGAAAAGGAGGGATTTCTAGAAGCTGAAGCAGGGTCATGCTGTCATAACCTGGAATTTAGCAAGAAAGGTAGACTGATCTGGAAAGCTAGATCTGATCAATACAACAGTCTGTTAGGATTTCCCTGCCAAGCACTTAGCACAATTTTATTTTACATTTATTTGTGTGGTCATTTGATTGTCTTCCTCTCCCTCTGGACTGTAAGTTTTGTGAAGGTAGGAACACTGGATGTTTTCATGCATCAGCATATCCCCAGTTCCTAGCCGGCACATAGTATTTACTCACAGAACAGGCTGGATAAATAAACAATTTAAATTAAAACACTCCAGGGGCACCTGAGTAGCTCAGCCGGTTGAGCGTCCAACTCTTGATTTCGGCTCAGGTCATGATCCCAGGGTCGTGGGATCGAGCTCCACGTTGGGCTCTGCGCTAAGCGTGGAGCCTGCTTAAGATTCTCTCTCTCTCTCTCTCTCTCTCTCTCTCTCTCTCTCTCTCTCTCTCTCTCTCTCTCTCTCTCCCTCTTGTCCCTCTTGCTCGCTTGCTCTCTCTCAAAAAAAAATAAAATCAATTAATTAAAACACTCTAGAGTGTTTGATTATTCTTTGTCTGTATTGTTGACTTTTCGTTTCATTAGTTTTTGCCAAAGCAGTATGTTATCATATGAAAGTATATTACCAGAAAGCGTATTGTCAAAGGAAGCTATTTCCTTTTTGGAAAGAGTCGCCCCATAAATACGGTGTTGAGGCATTAGTCTCCGAGTTGTAAACACTCGTTTAGAAAGGCCAAAGAATGTAAATAAAAGGTAGGACGTATTAGGACGTATTTCAGCGGAAATACATGAGAAATACACCCACAGTGGTCATCAGCTACGGCCAGCCTGATGTCCTCAGATTGCTACATCCCAGATTGACTTGGAAATCAGAGGTTAATTCTGCACAGGAGAGTTTTAGCACGAAGTGCGTCTCTGGCATCCCGAGTCACGGAAAACTGACCACCCAAAGAAGATACGACAGCATGTGCTACCTTCAGCAAATGCCAGGCACCGACAACAGAGTCGGGATGCAGATGCCACGGCGTCACACGTGCAACCCGCCTGCCCTGTGACGCCAGGGAACATCCGCACCAGTTGCTCTAAGATCTGAGAGTGCGGCGGTGGGACAGAAAGGGCAGGGGGGCAGGCGATCTCACAGAGGGCTGCAGAAATAGGGACAATAAACTGAGAAGCTTCACAAATAATCCCAGCCCCTTAGCCTAAGAAGCTTCCCCTGCCCTGGAGGAAAGAGAAGTTACAAAATCTAATTTTTATAAACACACAGGTGGCATCTTTTACTTCAAGCAAGCCACAAGGCCTGTGCTCACTTTAAAGCGGCCGTGCTACCCAGGGCCAGCAGCCCATCGGTGCCAAACTCTCAGGGCTTCGTGGTCACGGCACTTAACGTACTCTGTGCACTGGAGGGACTAATCCTACAGCAGATGTGACGGGCAGAGAGGGGTCTCGCCACAAATCTACAGCAGGGCTTCCTCGGCCACTGACGTTGGGTCTCAGCAACTCTGAACCCGCCACCATAAAACGCCTTATATTTCGGTTTGGAGGCTGAGTTTCTGTGAAACTCTAGATAAAAGGAATGGGCCTCCCCGCCATTCCCCTTGAACTCGGGGTCGGACCTCTCGGGAACCAGATCTTACCTGAGGACGATCCAGTGGTCAGCACAAAGAGAGGACTCCCACCCCTCTTCCTGGAAGGGCTTTCAGAGGGAGCCCGGACACTCTCTATCTGCGCGTGCGGAGGCTGGGTAATTGCCAGGCTGACCCTCGGGGGCCTCTTGCCCTGCTCACCTTTTACTATAATGCGTGGTACGGCATAATCATGAAATGTGCTTATTAATTTTACTCATTTGACACTGCGCTCTTCTGCCCTGAGCTAGATGTTAGGAGAAAATGATAGGGATAGATTCTGCTCCTGTCAGACTTCCCAAGACTTTCAGAAAACCAGACTATCAAAGGCCATCCGCCACCCACCAGCCAAGCTTTCCAGATGACCCCAAAGGTACAAGCCGAATGTTAAAGACACAGATCAACAGAGGAGAATAACAAGAAGGCGCGGAGACCCATGCCCTGGGGGTGAGCCCCCCGCATGAGCCCTCCCAGGAGAGCGACCCCCGAGCCAGTCCTCCCAGAGAGCGTGAGCGCTGAGCCCCTGCCCTGATTCATGACTTGCTGCTTCATATCTAATTCATCAAAAGACACTTTGGCTTCTCAAATCAGGAACATTTTTATTAGCTTCCCAAGAGTTTTATGGCACAGAGCCATATCTAATGATTCTATTTTATGGTAAGTTATACATTGAAACAGTGCTTTGAAGTCAGACAGCAGGTAAGACTCAAATCTTTGTCAGAAAAGATTCCCTCGCCCTTTCACTTTTAAAATGTTTATAAGCTTTCAAACAGTTGGGGAAGTGATGGGGAGCATTTTAACAGGCTGCTGCTGCCTTGCACAGGACCCAGCGCTGGCTGGCCCGATACATACTGTGGTGTTCCCAGCAGCGCTTGCTTTCGCCCCTCTATCCCTTCCACCCGGGGACACCAGTAATGTCTGGACACAGTTTGGGCTGCCACAACTGGGCGGGGGTGGGGGGAGTGCTACTGGCATCTAGTAGGTAGAGGCCAGGCGTGCTGCTAAGCATCCCATATACGTGGCATGGGACAGTCCCACAACACAGAAGTCTCTGATTATCTGGCCCAAAATGTCAACAGTGTCAAGGCAGAGAAAGCATGCTTTAGGGCTTCTTCTGGGCCCGGCTGTGGTAGCCCTCCCACCCCTGGGACATCAGATGCTAACATAATCATGGCGGCAGGTTTTCAGTGCTGGCTAAGGAGACCCATAATCTTCTACTCGTATGTATTCTTGGTGCACGCTTTCAATAAACAGGAATAAAACAGTCTTAAACAAAACGAGGAAAGTAAAAATAAGGCCACCTGAGAATCTCAGAACATGTGACCACAGTCGCTGTTAACAAAACCCTCCTCGTGTTACTCAGCACTTTTTAAGCGCGAGCCAAATCACGAAATCGCGACATATGTAACGAAACAACAAAATAACCAATTCCAGCCATCTACTGAACACCACCACAGACACCTGCTGAAAAGCACAGCAAGTTCTCTGCTAAACTGTAGTGGTGTAATCAGGCAGAGTACTGGACTCGGAAGGGGGTCTGGTCCTGAGTCACCACTCCCAAGGACTGGGGCTCTGTCACTCCACTTATCAGAGCCTGGGTTCTCTTAATCAGCAAAGGGAAGATAAAGCTACTTATCCTCCGAGCCTTCCAGAGAACCGTGACAGCCAAATGAGTTCCCAGGTAGGAAACCGCTCTGCAAACTGCAAAGAGCTATACAAACATAGGGCGATACACTGATGACATTAACACATGCGGGACCACCGATGCCAACCGCCACGGCTCTTTTAGGCTCTTGGATCCTTTTCCATGAAATGTCACAACTAGCAGTGACTTTAGAAATCAACAGGGCCAACCCTTTAGTTTTATAGAAGGTGAAATTGACCATCACAGAAGTCAAGTGATTTAGCCAAGGCCAGGAAACAGCCCAGATGGACTCAGCTTCTTGGACTCCCAAACTAGGGCACTCCCCGTACTTCCCACTGGTGATGCCTTCCCCCTCTGTTTAAGTTCCTAGAGGGAAGAAGCACATTTATGTACAAGGTTCAGAGGGGCTTGAACACAGGAGGCAAATATCGGTTGAATCAGTGGATCCTGACTTACTACATCATAGCCTGTTGGGGCTCGGTTCCGAGAAGCCACCACTCCCACTCCCGTGATGGGATCCATCGACGTCTCTGGCAAAGCTTCCGAAAGGTCTTTGACTTCAGGCATGGTGGACTGGTCCTGGTTCCAAGAAGGAAAAAAAAAGCACAGAATTCAAACTGACCATTTAAAGTGAATGATACAAAGTCTCAAACACTTAGAACCAGAACCTTGGGGCAAATTATCCGGAGCGAAGTTCTGTCTACCTGAACCAGCTATAGGAGCCCTGACCTTACCTGACCCTTTCCTCAGATCAAGAACTCAAGTTATCTCTGACCCCTGATCTTCTCAAGTTGGCTTTGAACTCTGGGCTAACAGAGTTAGGGAGGGCCTCCCTGAAGTGACTTTGACTCCAACCCAAAAGCAAACCATTCTTGACTCTCTCGACAAGCTGCCTGATTTCTGAACAGATGCCAGTAGCTTCTCTGAGGATAAATCAGACACAGCTAAATGTAACAGCATTGTTCACCTCTCTCCCGTACATTATCTCCTTGGGGAGGTGCAGACTTCCAAATCTACAGCCTCCACCACAACCAAGTGTGGACTGTGGAGCAGGCAGGCTTCCAGACACATGGAAGAAAGTGTTCTGGGCAAGGAGGCAAAGGAATGATATTCACGTCCAGGCTCCATGGCTTACTGGTTCATGACTCTGAGCAAGCAAGAGGTCAATGTCCTGACAGTCAAAGAGCTGCCATGAGATCTAAGGGAGTCATATAAATGAAGAGCCCAGAGGGGTCCCTAGCACACAGTAGGCACTCAATAAAAGGCAGACGAGACTGGCAGGCTTGGGGCACACAGGTCCAACATAACTGGCTAGAAACGTGGTAGGTGTCGTTCCTGGGAGGGCTGGCAGGTGCCTCTGTTGCGTTTAATCCTGCAGGTCATGTGGGCACTTACTCAAAGCTAAACACTAACAATGACCATAATTCTTGCCGGGCACTTTGGGAGACAGGGAGGGGAAATGGCATTATTATTCTGCTGCTGACTGCCTGCTGATGTGACCAGAGGAGACAAGTAGGATATAGAGAGCACTGGGTCTGGGCAGCTCCAGAGGCAGTGCACCAGAAAGCAAATAAAAGAGGTAACACCTTATGTAAATGACTTTTAGTTCTTTTAAAAGGACAAGCAGTGAAAAAGAGCAAGTTAAATTCCACCTCCTTCTGCAGCAATTAAATCCCACTGGTTGTAGGTCTACCAGATCTCTCAAAGCTGGTTACTGCTTCTAAAGCAAACCAAACAGGCAGGGAGAAGAAATACTCTTAGTTCTCAGCCTAGAATCAGAAAAGGCGGAGGCCACTAAAAATGACTGCAGCCTTTTAAATAGGAACAATCAGAATGCTATATGCAAGTCACCCAAGTAATCAGTGTCCCCCGAAGCCCACAAAAGTTCCGGAAAACAGACCTGCCAATGAAATCAAGCCAAGTCTCCAATCAACGCTAGGAAGCACCTGGCAGCAGCCACACTCTCAACTTCTGTTTATGACAAAAGCTAAACTAAGTTATGCTTTACTTAAGTCTACTGAAAATAAGCTTCTAGAGCCCAGGGCAGGGGGTAGCATACCATGCCACATTTTCTATTTTCAAATTTCATTTACCAGCCAGGCTTATATAAAGCACAGGGCTTGGTGCTTCTGGCACACAGTAGGCATGAAGTAAACACTTACTGAATGAGGAGATATGCGTGCCCCAGTAAAGAAGGTGTAGAGGTAAATAAGTGTACCAGCCCAATCTGAAGCAAACACTAATCAAAAAAGTATCTTCACTTGGAAAATCCCATAGTATGGTAGCACGAAAATAACCTTGCTGCAGTTCGAAAAATACGGGTACCTGCTGTTGGTTACCCAAACGCTTTGCAATTAACAACTCATTAGCAGAATGTACAAATTCTGCCAGTGCTACAATACCACGCTGTGAATTTAATAAAGAACATCCGAGGTAAGTCTTTTTTTTATTATTATTATTATTATTAAGATAGTACCGCCTCTACCATGAGAGACAGAGAGAGCGAGGCAGAGACAGAGAGACAGGAGGCGAACATGGGAATAAATACAAAAGGTTTTATTCGCTGATAGAGTCCCGGCCCCGGGTCACGACGTCGGGCCCCGGACGCCCACGACAAGGCCTCTCCCTTCCCGAAGCCCTCGGTCAAGGGCGGTGGGGAAACTCGCCTCGGGAGCCCCGCCGCTCCCACAATGCACCGGGGAGGCAGCCCAGCGGCAGGTTCCAAGATGGCCGCGGGCTGCCTCCGGCTGAGGCAGACAAAGGAGCCGGCGGCCCGTGCCCACGCGTGCACGGTCCCAGCCCGGCCTGCAGACGGGAGGATGCGACAGCAGAGCATGAGCACAGAGCATCTCGGATGCACGCCTCTTTCTTCCCTTTCCCCCCAGTTGCTGTACCCTGGGGATCAAGGCAGCCTTTGTGAAATACAGACAAATGACTCCTCGCGGCGCGGGGCCGCGGCCGGCTCGGCGGTGGAGGAAGCCCCACCACCGGCAAAGGAAGCTTTTAATGAGAAACGCCCAAGATATCCATGGCAGAGGCAATCACTCAAAGCAGCTTGCCCTGAATTACATATTTTCTGACTGCAAATTACTTTTAACAGCGTCTCTACCGTCACTTCAATTGACCTTCCTAACAAAAGGCCATTTATTAACTGGCACTCCACGTTTCCCGGGCTGTGTGGAGCCTCGAGCCAGAAGGGATGGCACCGCCGAGTACTCGGCCGCCCAGGGTCACAGGCCAGGCCTCTGAGAGGGGAGAAGAGGCCATTAATGCAAGCCTGCGGAGCAGATCTGCCCGAGAGGGGGGAGCGGGCTGTTTAAGACCAACATTAACCTGTCTGGCAAGAGGCAATGCGGGTCTGAAACGTAAAATACCAAGGCCTACTTGCAACAACCCCCTGGTTTCGTCCTCAGCAGCTACGCAGCAGAGAGAGACCCACCCCTGTCTCAAAACCCTAACGGCACACAAAACACACTGACACCCCTCTACTGCATACGTATGGTGCTTTGCATTTCTCAAAAAGCTTTCTCAGGCTCCACTGATGATCACACCAAACCTGGGAGGCGGCTGGGTCTTATCGCCCCTATTTTAGAGAAGACAAAACTGAGGCCCACGGCTGTCGGAAGCCAGGCACCTGGCAGCTGGCAGACCTAAACAGGACCCTTAGTCCTCCTTCCCAGGTCTGGTCTGCTTTCCGTGACACTGTGCCGAGGGAGACCAACATCCCGTCCGAGAGATCGAGAAGGCAGTTTCAACACTAATTATCTTTAAAAATGCCAAAGCTCTTCTTTCTTCAGCCATAGCCCAATAAGTGAAGCAAGGGGGAGAAAAGTACAGAAAGATAAAAGTAACATGGGATTAATTTTCCTCACACCTCAGTTTCAAGATTCAACATTTCCCTCATAAATAATTTACAACAATAAAAATGAGCTAAGGCCATGTTTGTGTAGGACGGAGGTAAATTTAGGCCTAATGAGGGAGATCCGAGCACTGCACAGGAGGGAATAGGTTGATGTATAGCACCGTGCGAGCGCAATCGACAGCACACAGGGGCTCCATTACCAACTGGAAGTCGCGAGGCCAACCGGGAGGAGGTGGGGGGAGCAATTTGGGAAAACTTCTACCATCCCAGCTGTGGCTGCAAGGAAGGTCTCTAGGGGGAAAGCCGAAAGTTGACCAGTGTTTTAGATGACAAGACGACAGAGGTGGAGATTTCTCAGAGCCCTAAGACTGAACCAACCTGAAACTAAGTCAGTTCTCGGTAAATGCCACTCGAGGAATGCGGGTCGTGATGCCCCCCCCCCCCCCGGGAGTCACGTCTGCGCGTGGGCACAGGGACAGTGCAGTGGCAACACTGGGCTTGGCTAGTCCTCCCAATTTAACCTTGCAGGTCATTTGGCCCCAATCCCCATCCCAATCTTTACCCCGAGTGCGTGGCCAGCCTCCACTACGTCATTTCCAAGGCCAGGGGCTGCAGAGCTTTATTCTGGGCAGCTATTCCTGTGTCTACCCCGAGAGGATTTCCCCGCCAGACAGAAGAATATGTGTAAATGTGTTGTGGGGTGTGTGTATGTGTGTGTGTGTGTGTGTGTGTGTGTGTGTGTGTGTTGCCTGTACATACGGGGGCTACATGGGATCAGTTAGAGTGAGGTGTGTTTTCCGGAGGAAAATCCAGGACTTTTTCCATGCCATGCCTGATGAATACAATGCAACAAGGGTGGGTAGGAGAAAATCCGCCTCCTGCTTCTGCCTGCAATGCTGCAAACAGTGCCTGGGGAAGGCCCCGGCGCCCAGCCCTGCAGCACCCTGGCAATGCCATCATCCCAGGTTCACAGAGAAATGAACTTTAACTATAAAGCCTCTCATACAGACAGCACACTGCTCCCTTGTAGCTGATCAAAGAATTACTACAACAGTGTGCTTAATCCCTGAAAGTCAGCAGTGCTGGGCTTAACTGATGCTGAATATTGTTTCAGAATCAAAGGCGTGCCTCCCGGCCCCAGTCTGGGAGAAAACTAAGCTACTGTATCACAGTTGAAAACTCAGGGGAACTTTGATATCATCTCTGTTTAATTTCCCCGGCCCTTCAAGCCTGGGGTTTATCTCGTTTTATCAACTCCTGTACTGAAATCAAAACCCAACTAACAGAGCTCAGACCTCTCTCCGCCGAGGCCCTTCTAGAGGCGGGGTGGGGTGGGGGGCAATAACCGCAGGGGGGGAAGGGGCGCTGCCATCAAAGGAGGTGCAGCGGGAACCCCAACTCGGCCTCCCTGCCGCGGTGAGGAAGGCTGGCTCAGAAGCAGCACCAGCACTGCCCGCCAAGGGCTGAAGGCGCGACTTGCACACAACTTTTGAGGAGAATAATTTCAAAGTATTGGGGGGGGGGGGCAGGTTAAACTGGGCTACCGTAATTGAAATGACAAAACCCGTGGATTAATTAAATCCCTACAGAAGGATGAACTTGCAATCAGCTTGCTTGAAATCCAAAGTCAAGGGCACAAAAGACATAAACTGTCTGCCCACATCCACCAGCTTGCGGGGTTGGGGAAGAGAAGTGGATAAATATTTCACTTGCCGTGGGAACCTGACCAACAGCAGGGTGGAGACTGAGAACGGGCTGTCTCCCAATAAAAGCTGCTGCTGTGCCCACATCGGGCAGCTCTTTGCCTGTTGCCCAGTGGCAGTAGTGGTCTACAGGAACTGAGGCCCTCTTGTTGCCCCGATTACTGGCATCTTGCTGCTAACAAATCTTCAGCAGGTGCAGAAGGACACGGCCCCATTCCCATGGGAGGGAGCCCATGGCCAGGCTTCACCAATGCACACCACAACACACACAAACACGCAAGCTGGGTGGTCTCCATGCAGCTAAGGTGCAGAGACCTACCTCCTTAGGAGATGGCAGGCTGAGGCCTGGGTCCACGCAGCACCCAAGCAAATGGCCAGCCAGCTCTTGGACTATTCCTGGACGACAGCGCACAGGCTGAGAGGCGTCCACGGTGGAAGCTCAGAATGGCATCCCTGTGCCTCCTGCACTCTGGTCTGGACCACTTACCTGGTCAGAAGCCAAATCACTCTGACAAACACTGTTGAGTATGGTCAGGTGGCAATAGGCCACAAGCTGCTGGGAAGGCTGCTAAGATATTAGGAAACTAAGGCAAATATTTTTCTAAGCTCTCCTAGATCGCAAAGAATTTCCCAGCCAGGGAAACTAACAATGGCGAGCACTTCCTTTTCCCCAGTAAAGGCCCCAGTTACTTCTAATAAAAGAGTCTGCTGAATAAATGTATCCATTCTATCGGACCTATGCCTAGATTTATATTAACCGTTTGTATACCAAACAGAGTTTCTACAAACCATGTGATGCAGGCCTGGGGTTCAGGGTGCTGCAGCTCACACGGTGCAATGTTAGATCCTGGAATTCTCGCTCCAAAAATAAATCCGGGATCAAGTTCTCCAGCACTGCTGTAGCCAAAGTCCTGCCTCTTACAGGCCCAACTCTGCAAAACCTGGGAGCCTGGTGCTGGGGGCAGTCTCCAGTATACTGTGAGCCCCACTCCGACCTGCCCACGAACACTGCAAATGAGGGTCAGCCCTGCCCACTCCCATCAAGTTTTGGTGCCCTATTGTCCCCTGGAGAGAAGGAAGAGGGAGGACCCCCAACAGAAGGCAGATGCTCTACAGATGAAGCCATCCCAGGAGGACCCAAGAGAAATGCTCTCTTGCTATTCAGGGACATAAGGTCAGGCACACCCTTACCCTGATGGCCAGTGTCTAGGGTAAAAATGCCAATGTGTCACCTCAACACCCAGCAAATGGGCTCTCGGGCCAGAATCAGAACACCCAGCTTCAGGTCAACCAGGCATGTCCCATCACTACCAACCCCTTTCTGACTTTCAGACATTTGGTCATCTAATCATTCTACCTGTGCGCCGATGACTTCCAAAATACTTCCAACCGCCCGGACTTTTCTCCTGAGACTCAGTGGTAGGTGTCTAGTGTCCTGCTGGCTGTCATCACCGTATGTCCTGGCTGAACATGCCATCCTCCCCCTGAAGCATCTCTCACATTGCCAGTACCCAGCAGCACTGGCACACAGCAGTGAGCCCACAAACATTTATGGGGAGCCTTTGTGCTAAGCACTGAGGGAGGGTATGCAATGATGACGGTTGGAAATCTAACATTCTGGAGCAGGGATTCTCAAACTCTGGCCTGAGTCACCTGGTGAGTTGGTTAAGACAGACACTCTTGGAGCCCACTCCCAGAGATATTGATCCAATAAGCGTAGGATGGGGCCTGAGAAGCTGCATTTCTGACAAGCTCCAGGTGATAGTCAAATAGCTGCTGGTCCACAATCTGAACTTTGTACAAGACAGCAGGTACTCATGAGATGTCTGACGAATGAATGAACAGAAAAAAACCCGAAGGTAATTATCCATGAGGAACAGCCTCGGAATGAGTCCCTTGGTCTCTCCCTCCCCAGACAGTCAGCCAAGAGCACCCAGCTCTCCCCCTATGACACCCACCCCACCATTCAAAACCTAGGTCACATCTCCCGTTCTTTCCCAAACCTTCCTCGATTGCCCCTACACACAGCTGCTGTCACTGAGAACGCCGACGCTCACCAAGAACACGGTCTCAGCACACACGTGTGCACACACGCATGTACGCACACACAGAAACACGCAGCCTTGCCTCTCAGAAGGTTTAGTACACTTTCCCTAGCAGAACGTTAGTTGCTCAAAGGTGTTATGTCACGGTGGGTGCTCCATAAATGGATTACGGGTGAGTGGGTGGGTGAGTGGATGCATGGATGAATCAAGTTCCTATCCTCCCAAACTGCCCACGTTTCGCTGAATTAAGGTGGGCACATAAAACAGCACGGGCAACGGCAAGAGCAGACCTGCGGGCCCCTTCCAATTAGAACGCCAGGCTGGGCGTCAGTGAGCCCAGGACAAACACCACGCTTCCAGGGACAGGCAGGCTGCAGAGGAAGGGAGGCGGGACTGCAGAGCTCCCAGCAGCTCCAGAAGTGATTGTGACCCAGTCCAAGCAGGCTGGATGAGGGCCTGGCAGGGGCCAGGGTGTCTCCAGGCTGGTCGCCCAGAAGACTCCCCTAAGGGGTTTGTAAAAGCCACGGCTGCCCCTTCCAACCCCCAGGTTCTGACTTAATTGGGTTGGGCTGGGCCCAAGACTGGATAATGCACAGCCCAGGTGAAATGCCACCGTGCTGGGCGGTACAGCGATGAAACAGACGTGGCCACCACCCACGGAGCTCACACGCCAGAGGAAACATCCCAAAAGAAAGAGACTGCAAATGAGGGCCCACTTCCTTCTGCCTGGTGAGTCAGGGAGATGTGAGGGAAGAGCCTGCGCTCCACCTGGCCTCCTGGAAAGAGAGAGGGTGCAGGGCAGTGAAGGTACTGTGGGCAAGAGACGTGGAATCAGCAGCGGCGTGAACAGACCACTGGGGGAACTGTGGGTGGCAGATGGACGGCCGAAACAAGCTTCTGAGGTGCTTAAACAACAAACAAACAAACAAACAAACAAAACGTTAAAAGCCTGTTGGCATTTCTCTGCAATTTCTAAGGTCCAAGCAATGATGCAGGGCTTCAGGAAGGAAGGAAGAGATTCGAAAGTCTTTTGTTCCTATTTCCTCTCCTGTAACCGAATGCTTCTCAAACCAACGCCCCGTTCCTGCAGACCACCGCGGGGCCTCCTTACAGTATCAGGTCAGGGCAGGAATGAAAAGCGAAGCAGAGCGATGGAGAGGGTGCAAGCTCTGTAGTCAGAGGGACCCGAGCTTGAATCCCAGCTCCGGCACTAATTTAAACCTGTGTGGCCGCAGGCGCGTTAGCTGAGCTGGGCCTAAGTTTCCTCCCCAGCAGAATTGGAATGACAGATAATATTTCCTTCACAGGGTTGTGTCGTGTAAGGAACTTGTAGAACTTGCATCAAGAGAAACAGTCAAGAGAGTGCACAAGACAGCCTATGGAATGGAAGCAAGTTTCTCCAGATCACATATCCGATGAGGAGTGAAAATCCAAATCCATACAGAACTCTTACAATTATCAACAATAGAAACTAAATATTTGATGGGAAAAAACGGGCAAAGGACTTGAATAGACCTTTCTCCAAAAGTGGTCTACAAATGGCCAACAACCATATGAAAAGATGTTCGACATCACTAATCACTAGGGAAATGCAAACCACAGTCACACCGAGCTATCACCTCATACCCACTGGCATGGTTACTATCAAAAGTCTAAAAATTAGTGTTGGCGAGGACGTGGGAAATTGGCACCCTGGTGCACTGTTTGCTGGGAATGGAAATGTAGCCACTAAGGGAAACAGTAGGGTGATTCCTCAAAAAATTAAAAATAGGGGCGTCTGGGTGGCTCAGTTGGTTAAGCTTCTGACTTCGGCTCAGGTCATGATCTCACGGTTCATGAGTTCGAGCCCTGAGTCGGGCTCTGTGCTGACAGTACAGAGCCTGCTTGGGATTCTCTCTCTCTCTCTCTCTCTCTCTCTCTCTCAAAATAAATAAATAAACTTAAAAAAAATAGAATTACTGTATAGTCTGGCAATTCCACATCTGGGTATGTACCCAAAAGAATTGAAAACAGGCTCTTGAAAAGATCTCTGTACATCCATGTTCACAACGGCATTATTCACAAGAGCCTAAAGGCAGAAGCGACCCAGGTATCCGTAGACAGATGAATGGACAAGCAAAACACGGTATATACATGTAACGCATAGTATTCAGCTTAAAAGGGAAAGAAATTCTGACATATGCCACAACGTGAATGAACCTTGAAGACATCATGTTGAGTGAGGTGAGCCAGTCTAGAAAGACAAATACTATATAATTCCACGTGTATGAGGTTCCTAGATTAGTCAGATTCATAGAAACACAGAGGAGAATGGTGGCTGCCAGAAACTGGGGGAAGAGGAAAGCGAAGCTGTTTAATGAGTATACAGTTTTGCAAGATGAAAAAGTTCCAAAGATGAGCTGCATGACAGCGTGAATGTACTTAATGCCACTGATTTGCACACCTCAAAACCATCAGGATGGTTCATTTTATGTTATGTGTGTCGTATACTTTAAAACAAAAAAAAAAGCCTCCACAATTGGGGTTTTCAAGTTTCCGGAAGCAGAAGCACAACCCCACATTTCTTACTCAACACACAGATCCCAGGGCCCCTTCCCCAGATATTCCGATTGGAGGTCTGGGTGTGAGGCCCTGGAATCTGCATTTTCATACACATCTTAGGGTTATTTTGCACACTAAGAATTCATTTATTCTGCTGTAGTTCTAAAGGATCAAGGGATATTCTCCTGAGTATTTTGCTTTTGCTGATCAGTACCTGTTTAAAAAACAACAGCTACGTCTGTGTCCATGTGTGTGTATAGAAAGATCTCATGTATAAAGAAAGATTATAACCACAGCGCAACAAGGTGGTCCCCCAGTCCTCAGGGAGGTAGGAGCTACAAGGCTTGAGCATGTGACTCCGGGGCTCCAGGCCCATGGGCCTCTCACATTTCCACCAGCGCAAGCTCCACATCTCACCCGAAGTGTGTCAGGTAAACCGAACACGTGCCCGCAGGATGTCCCCAACAAGGGAGGCAATGTCAAGTACACCCCACAGCGGCTCTGCCTCTCAAGCAGCAGAGGAGAGGAGGTCTGACATAGGCAACCTCATTGCAAACAGCGCAGACGATGCAGGGAAACCACAATTCCCAAGGGCAGCCCAGCAAGCAGAAGGCCAACCGGAGCCAGTGGGGCCAGAAAATGTTGGCCAGGAAAATGTTGGCCAGGGAGGGCCTCTGAGAGCGCGAGAACAGCCTGGGAGAGGCAGCTCGTTCAGGGACCCCAGGCCTCCCCTCCCACAACCCAACTAGCAAAGGAGACTCTGCTCATTCAACCGCAACCAACTAAATACAGTGTTCTCAGCCCACCACATCCAGCCATGTAGTCATTTGTTATCTTCATGATCATAATAGCACCTTTGACATTTCCCATGCTTGGTTCCAACACTATCATTACTTTCCAGTGTGGCAAAGATGTCGCTCTTCGAGCGGGACGCGTGGAACCCTTCCAACCTGCTAAGGTGGAGGGACCCAGGACTTCTAGATTCTGACGCCCCCAGAAGCCCATCTGCCGTGAAACTGATCGCAATGAACCTTCAGCCACCCCCACCCTTTACCCCTTCCAAGGCCCTGAGAGGGGACCCAGAAATGCGTTCACATGGCCGTGTGGTTTTGTGAAAGGCACAAAAGCAAGATATTCTTGTATTCTTTTTCTTATAACCCCTCCCACCTCCAAATCGTCTAAATGATGGACCCAGAAAACCAGGGTCTGCCTTTGGAGTCCACCTAAATTTAGAGAGGACTCCCCCACACCCTCTGTAGTGCCACATGCATTCACATACATTAATTCATTCAGCCTTATGGGGTAGGTTTTATTCTTAAGCCACTTCTACATATAAGGACATCGGAATTCAGAAAGGTTCTGTGAGGTTCCATGACCTGCCTAGGGTCACCGGGATTGCAGGAAGGAGACTGAGATTCAAATCCAAACCCCTAAATCCAAGCCCTGTGTTCTTCTTACTCTAACATCCCTTCCTGATTGCCCTAAGGAGAGCTACAAACAGAAAGGCACTCTAAAGAAAAAAAAATAAATAAAGCTCTTCTTCTGATTAATAAGCCAACAAACACTTACTAATAACCACTAACCTTTACTGACCACTTGCCCTGAGGCAGGCACAGAGCTAAATGCTTCTCTTGCAATATTTCATTCACTGCTCACCATAATCCCATGAGATACGTATTATCATTAGCCTCGCTCTACAGATGAGGAAACTGAGGCTCAGAAAAGTTCATTGGTTTACCCAAGAACACACAGGAAGTAGGAAAGCCAAGGATTAAGCTGAGGTCTAATTCTAAAGCCCTTGCATTTAGCCATGGTGCACTGCTCCATTTGGAAGTGGGAAGAGCCTGCCAGCGGGATGGAGGCAGGCAGGGAAAATACCTTCAGCATAAATCAGGAGTGTGGCCTAAGAGCTAGAAGGAAGGAATCAAAAATGCTGATTAGAGGGGTGCCTGGGTGGCTCAGTCAGTTAAGCGCCTCACTTTGGCCCAGGTCATGATCTCCATAGTTCATGAGTTCAAGCCCCATGGTGGGCTCTGTGCTGACAGTTCAGAGCCTGGAGCCTGCTTCCTATTCTGTGTCTCCCTCTCTCTGCCCCTCCCCCAATTGCACTCTGTCTGTCTCTCTCAAAAATGAATTAAACAAAATTTTTTTAAAATGCTGATTAGAGAAGATGATTCTGGATTCAAATGAACCAGTAATTCACATGTCAACTGCTTCACATGGGTCTTGGTGCCCAGGTCCCAGGAGAGGCCCCACCTCTCAGAGGCTCCATTTAAATATTCTCCGCATGGCCCAGTATCTCAAAGCACTGCAACAATTTCCAGGGAGCTAGAAAGGTGTCACCTGTGTCGTGTAACTAACCTTCTGAGGACCCTGAGCTTTTCGGTTTGCCTAGGTTTCTGCAGAGCTTATCCCCTAACTTTTCTAAAGCTTCTCTGCTGCAGCTGATAAGACTTTTTTTTTCCCCCTGTTAAAACGAGATGAGATCCAGCCAGCTGTCGAGAAATGTACAATGAGATTATACTGAGAAGGAACCACCAGAGACAAAGGCCCCTAAAGAGTCACTGGCCTGTTGTGGCTTTTGTGGCAGAAATCTGTTCTTGGGTGGGGGTGGGGAGCAGAGAAGGGGCAACAGCCATTTGCCTTTTGCTTCCTGGGGCCTTCCTCTGCGCCTTGCTGAAGAGACTGCTGAGAAGCAGGGGAAAGAAGAGTCACATCTTTAGTGGTGAGAGAGGCTGATAACTTAGGCAGAGTTGTCTGTTGGTAACAAAGAGGACAAAGATGCACATAGGTCTGCCCTCTTCACTTGGGCCTGTCACTGGGGATCTGATGTCCCCCCGTCCTAAGTCTGTCTCACTTAGGCTGGAGTCCTTGTGGGGTGCTCATCAACACAGCCATCACACTTCCAGGATGGGTCCTCTGGGTCTTGGGTGCCCACTCCGGGCACCTCACCTTTAGATAGGTGCCCTGGCATTTGGGTGTCCTCTCTGCTGTGCCCAGGTCACAGGTGAGGCCGCACCCCAGGTGATGCTCAAGGCTCAGGTGCAAGTTGGTCTGCACCCACGTGACCACAGAGAGGCCGGACCCCAGGCCAGGCCAGTGAAATCAATGTCCCCAGTCTGTGCAGGTGGCCGCAGCGGCCTGGGCACAGGTGGGCCGCCTCACCTCTCACCTGGGCGGCGGTGGCTCTCGGAGACCCTCACCTGCCCGGCCCTGGGGGCGTTGCTGGCACTCGGGTCCCCGAGCTCCCTCCCGCCTGTCCGCTGCAAGGCCGAGCCGGGGTTCGGGAAGCCGCGGCGCGCGCGGGCCCGGGAAGAGGCCGCCGGGCCTGTCCCCGCGGCGGGCCGGGCACGGAGCCCGCAGGCCTCGGCGCGGCCCGGCTCCGCCCGTCCGCCCGCCCCTCGGCCCGGGGCCCGCGCCCGCCCGCCCGCCCGTCCGCCGGGGCAGCAGGGCCGGCTCCGCCGAGCCTCCGCGGCGCCCGGCCCGCCCGACCTCACTTAACTGTTCCCCGCTGGGGCGGCGGCGGCTGCGGCGGCGGTGGGTCCCGGCTCCGTCTCACGCAGAAGCAGCTTCTCATCGCCCGGGCGGCGCGGGAGGGGCCGGGCCCGGGGCCCAGGCGGCGGGGCCGGCGCCGCAGCTCGAGCGCGAGCCTCACCGGGGAGCGGCGGCGGCGGCGGCGGCAGGGGCGGGGCGCGGCCTGGCGGCGGCGGCGGCGGCGACAACGGCGGCGGCGGATCCCTCGGCGGGCCGCGGCGGCGGGCCGGGCTCCGGGCCTCCCGGCTCTGGCGCTGGCTCCGGGGGAGGCGCCGGGCGCCCGAGGCTGGCTCGGGCGGGAGGAGGGAGCGGGAGCCCTCGCGTCCGGAGCCCGCGCCGCCGCCGCCGCCGCCCCGGCCGGCACCCCGCCTACCCCGGGCCTCCCCCACGGCCCAGCCCGCGAGCCCCCCGGCCCGGCCTCCCCCAGCCGGCGGGTAACCCGCCCCCCTCCCCAGCCCGGCCTCAGAGCCCCGGGAGCCCCAGGCCTCTTGGAGCCTGGGCACTAGTTATCCCCTCCGCCAAGCTGTTCTCTTCCAGGGCCCCCGCAGCCCGCTCAGCTCTCCTAGGCCTCACTGGATCAGTCCTTCAGCACAGTCTTAGAACCCTGGACGCCCCCAGGCCCCTTGGCGCCTTAGATGAACACCACACACACACACACACACACACACACACACACACGCTGTCCTCTAGCAGGGACACCCAGCCCTCCTCGATTTTCGTGAACTGCAGGCCATTCCTTCAGCTCCGCTCACTCCAGTTCAGGGGACCCCCACTCTCCCAAATGACCCAATACAAGCTTAGCCAGGTCCCAGACTCCACTAAAAACAGGCCTCTCATAATGACCCCAATCTCCCAGCGATTCTCTGCCTCCCCTTTATGCGGGGCAAATGATCAACCCACAGGGGCCATGGGACTGCCCTCAGGGAAGCATCTAGAGGGAGAGGTTTACAGAAGTGATGCCCTACAGTACTCGGGGAAAGGTATAGGCCAGAGGATAAGACTGCATGAGGAGTGGAGTCCAGAGCTTGACTCTCAGCTAGAATGGCTGCTACCAAAGACAGGAGCAGGCTCTGCATAATTCCTTAACGAAAAATGCCCCACAGAGCCCCAGCAAGGCATTCCCAGGCAGAGGCTGGCCTGCCATTTGAAAGAACTGTGGTCAGAAGGCTGGAGCCTTTAGAGCTGAGGACCATGCAAAGAGTGATTGGCATCAATTTGCTAATACATCAAGTCTAATTTTCACACATTCTAGGTTTTTCTAAGCAGAATTGGCTGTCGGGGAAAATGTCTTGTGGGGAAGCCAGGCAAGTGTGTGCATTCCAAGCGTCCGTCTCAGAAATGCCACTGGTTCAGATGGTTTTACAGACAAGTTCTTTCAAACCATTAAGGGTCAGACAATCCCTCCGTTATTTAAATTTACACAGAGGGGCGCCTGGGTGGCTCTGTCAGTTAAGCGTCTGGCTTCCCCTCAGGTCATGATCTCGCAGTTTGTGAGTTCGAGCCCCACATTCTGGACTGACCCCTAAAGCCGTCAGCACTTAGCTGTTCTCTGTGCAGTGGGCAGTCACTTGGGGGCAGGGGGCCAGGCCAGGCTTCCTGTCAGCCTCCCCAGTGTCCCCGAGGAAATAGCCTCAGCTGGTGGCCAAGTTCAGCCAGGACAACTCCACTTTGCTCTGTTTTACACAGACAAGCCCTTTTTTAGGGCAATTCTGCTCAGAAGTGTTTAGATATTATTTAAAATGTTTACAGGGCGCCTGGGTGGCTCAGTTAAGCCCCAACCTCAGCTCAGGTCATAAGCTCACGATTTTTGAGTTCGAACCCCGCATAGGGCTCTCTGCTGTCAGCATGGAACCTGCTTCAGATCCTCTGTCTCCCTCTCTCTCTCTGGCCCTCCCCTGCTTGCTCTCTCAAAAATAAACATTTAAAAAATAAATAAACATTAAAAAAGTTTTTTAATAGAAAAACTTACACAGAAAAAAAGCAAAAATATTCCATATCGCTTCCCAAATTTAGCATAACTCGGATGCCAAAATCCGACAGATTACACCAAAAAGGAGAACTGCAGATCAGTATAGAACACTGGTCTCCAGATAATTTAATAAGGGTTGTTTGAAAAAGAGGGTCTACAGTCAAATAACTTGAGAAAGAGCTGCGTGCCATTTACAGTCTACCTTCTGGAGAACCACAGTAAGTATGAGTATAGTAAAGTCCCTGTGAAGTCCAGGAGCAAAAAACATGGCATTTCTCAAACTCATCTGAGTCAGGACCACCTTTTCAAAGTTCACCAATTATCTCTAATATGTGAATCACTACTATAAACCAACCGATTTAAGTATATAATAGTCGTAAGGCTACCAAGCACAATGTTGGCAATTTGAGTCCAACTTGATGGAAAACAAGCCAAAATCCACTATGATCAAGCAAGATTTATTCTAAAAGTGCAAGAATAATTCAGCATCAGGGAGTCTATAAATTCATTGCATTTTTAAAAATAAATCACAGGATAGTTCAGCAAGACAGATGCTTTAAAAGTATTTGATAAACTTCAACACCAATTACTTATAAATTTTTAAAACCTCTTAGTAAATGAGGAAAAAAATTCAAGCTTAACATGATAAAATTTATTTATCAGAAACCATAAACAACCATATTTAATGGTGACACACTAAAGGTGTTCTCATTTAAGTCAGAAACAAAACAAGGATGCCTGCTATAACTGCTACAAACTAAAGCCAATGAAATAAGAGAAGAAAAATAAATAAGAAATATAAGTATTGGATAGGAAAAGACAAAATTGATATTATCTATTCATGATTTAAGTGTGTACCTAAAAACAAAAATTAAAAAGAATCAGTCAAAAATCTTAAGTTTTGGTAAAATGGCTAGCTATAAGATAAACACTGAAATCAATCACTTTCCTGTTAAGGGAGAAGACTTCTTTTCTATACAGAAGAATTCTGTGTTCGTTTTGGCTTTGGCTGATCACAGACAGCAAGTATTTCTGTGTTCTCTACCATGCGGCAAATGGACCTATTTCTGGTGCAGAGAGATACTATTGTCCCGCACTGCCTGCTACTATAGAGGTAAATCATCCCATCCAAGGGGAAATATTATAGAAAGCCTACTTGGCTACTGATCAAAAGCTACATTTTCCTGTCAATTTCCAGGACTTTTATCTCCTACGTCTCTTTCCTGTATCTATGCCTCAATTTTCTTCCAAATTCAGAAGAGGGAAAGAGGTATTACTTACAGGATCCCCTAAATACAGCACTAAATACCAGTGATTTCCATTTAGAAAGTATGATTTTTTTAAAAAAAATTACATTCAGGGGCGCCTGGGTGGCTTAGTCGGTTGAGCGTCCGACTTCAGCTCAGGTCATGATCTCACGGTCTGTGGGTTCGAGCCCCGTGTCGGGCTCTGTGCTGACAGCTCAGAGCCTGGAGCCTGCTTCAGATTCTGTGTCTGCCTCTCTCTCTCTGCTCCTCCCCCGCTCATGCTCTCTGTCTCTCTGTCAAAAATAAATAAACTTTAAAAAATAAAATAAAATAAACTACATTCATAGTAGTAATGAATACTATAAAATACCTGGCCTTTACCTTAACAAGAAACGGCAAGGCCATAGAAAGAAAACTATAAAACCTTACTGAAAAACATAAAAGTCTTTAATAAAAGGAAGAACATAACAAGTCCCTGGGGAGGAAGTCTTAATATTGCAAAGATGTCTATCTCCCCGAACTCAATATATAAATTTAGTGGAATCTAAATTAAAAAACCAATATGATTGGGGGGAGGGGTGCAATGGAACATGACAAAATTATTTTAAAACTGATCTTGAGGGGTGCCTGGGTGGCTCAGTCAGTTAAGCGTCCAACTCTTCATTTCAGCTAAGGTCATGATCTCTTGGTTCATGAGATTGAGCCCCATGCTGGGCTCTGTGCTCATGACACGGAGCCTGCTTGGGATTCTGTCTCTTCCTCTCTGTGTGCCTCTCCCCTGCTCACACACACTCTCTCTCTCTCTCAAAATAAACAAATAAACATCAAGAAAAAACTGATCTTGATAAATATGGGAAAATATGCAGAAAATTTTTGAAACTGGAGATTATATTAAATTTCTTACAAGAATAGTAATCCTAATGAATATAAAATATAATGTAAAACTTACATTATAACTCATATTTCATATTATATATTGCTATCCTCTTAACTTATATTTTAGTGTCTGTTAGAGCAGTGCTAATACTGTTTATCTAACATATTAAAATATAACGTAAAACTTCAGTAAATAAAATTGTGGGCCACTACTGTAAGCATACACACTTTTATAATATACTGGGTTCCCTGTTTATGAATGTTTAGTTTTTGTCCACTGATCCATTTGTATATTCCTAATACTCCACTCGAAACCACACTATCTTGCCCAGACGACTTCAATAACATCCTTACCAGTCTCCTGGCTTTGCCTCCATTCATATAATGGAAAACAGCCACCAGAGTGATCTCCTGGGCCCTTCTCATCCTTAAACTCTCAGTTTAAATGTCACCTCCTTGGAGGCCTTCGCTGGTCATCTAAGTAGCTTCCTTTTGTATTCATACCACATCCATTCATTTCCCTCTTACCACTCATCACAATTGGTAGCTATTTACTATTTGTTTACCTGTTCAATTCTCAGTCTCCCCACCAGACTAAAAGCTCCACCATGGTATCTGTTCATCAAGCATAAATGTGCCCCACATACTAGCCCCTCAATAAACATTTGTTTAATACATAGATGTGTCAACATTTAATATGTGCATACCCTCTGTCCATGTCTAATAATTATCCAGAGCAAACAATCAGGCAAGTGCACACAGATGTATGTTCAAGGATAATTATTTCAGCATTGCTTATAATGAGAAAATATTGGATATATCCTAAATGTCCAGCCATAGAAGATTGAGTCATTAAAAAAGGAAAGCTGTACTGACATCGAAATATACCATGGTATTTGGTTAAGTAAGACAAAAAACCAAAACGGGGTATAGAACAGAAGGCATTTATTCTATGAGCCCGTTAATTTTATATGTATTTATAAATACTTATATGTATTAGAATACATTGGACTCCTGGAAAACGTATACCAAATGTTAATAGTTTAACAGTGGCTATAGGTAAGGGGAGGATAGAGATTTTCATTTTCTATTTTAGCATATCTATGTATTTTAGCATCTTAGGTATATGGACACAAACTACAGGACCAACCACCAATGGCAGCTTGAACAACAGGCATTTACTTTGCTGGCCTGGCGTCATCTACTTCCGGTCTTCCTGTTATAGGAGAATGAAGGCATTAAGAGCACGTGTCCTTCCATCCTTTGCTGACACCCTCAGGTGGTTTGTCTTTTATGCTCACACTGTGGCCTCCTGGGCACAGAACGGCTGGCTCTTCCAGCTTTAGATGTCCTTGTCTCCTCTTTCATAGCACGAAGGCGGACAGGGAGCAAAGTCTTTCCCAGAAACTCCCCAGCAGACCTCGCTAGATCCCATGGGCCAGAAATGGGTCACATGGCCACTCCCAGCTGTACACACACATACACACAACTGTAAAGGGACGCTAGGAAATCGGCTTTGTCAATCAGGTCACCTCCTGAGGCTGGGCCTATTGACGGGCCACTTAAAATCACTGCTCCCTTGGAAATCAGTGTGCAAGTTCCTCAGAAAATTAAAAAATAGAACTAGCGTGTCACCCAGAAATCCCACTTCCAGGTATATAGCCAAAGGGAATGAAAATAAGATCTCAAAGAGACACCTCACGCCCACATTCACCGTGGCGTTATTTACAAAAGCCAAGACACAGAAATAACCTATGAGTGGATAAAGTTTCACACACACACACACACACACACACACGCACACACGCTCTGTCTCTCCCTCTCTCTTTCTCTCACAAAAATAAGTAAACATTAAAAAAGAAGAAGTCAGGGGCGCCTGGGTGGCTTGGTCGGTAAAGCGTCCGACTTCAGCTCAGGTCATGATCTCACGGTCAGTGGGTTCGAGGCCCGCATCGGGCTCTGTGCTGACAGCTCGGAGCCTGGAGCCTGCTTCGGATTCTGTGTCTCCCTGTCTCTCTGCCCCTCCCCCACTCATGCTCTGTCTCTCTCTGTCTCAAAGATAAATAAACGTTAAAAAAAAAAATTAAAAAAAAAAAAAAAGAAGTCGTCAGACAGAGAAAGGCAAGTACTGTATAAGCTCACCTATATGAGGAATCTAAAACACGGAACTGATAGAAACAGAGTGAAACAGTTTCTTCAATCCCTCACGGAGAGTCCTGGTCAGGCTTCTGGACTTAGAGAGTCGGTTTCCCCCTCAAGATGTGCACACAGTCTGGAGGAGATTCAGATTTTGTTGCTAACGATCATCTGGTTATCAGTAACAGAAACGCACTCCAGCTTAGGCAAAAAAGAGAATTTGTGGAACAAACAGGAAAACAGTCACAGGGAAGGAAAATTCTGGGGCTTTTCCAGGGTCACGTGGCCTCCTGTTACTCCTTCTCCCCATGTGTCTGCTTCTATCCTTCCCCCTTTCAAACAGACCTCTTTTCTCTTCTCTCTGGTTCCCAATCTAACATGGCTGCCATAATGGCCCCCTCAGTCCACTATGCATCATGTAGTTCCGGTGATCTGAGACACAGAGAAGTGTCTCTAAGCTCTAATTCCAGACTTACGGGGAGAGAATTCTAATTCCCGACGAGAGGTCAGGTCTACCCTGAACCAAATAAACTGGACACAGGGGAGGGTCGCATCTATTTACCCACGGGCCAGGCACCATCATCTAGAAATATTTCTGCCCATCTGTAGCTTGTCTTCTTATTCTCTTAATGCCATGGATTTTTAATAGTGAAATTTGAGAATTCACAGTCAAGAAGTTACCCTTTGTTTTTGTTGGTTGTTTGTTCTTGGGTTTACTTTATATCATTTCTGCCCTGAAGTACTAAGTCCTGGGAAAGAGGTTTTAAGGAGGGAAGAGGCTCGGGTTGAGGGTCTAGAAGGAATTACCAAGGAGAAAACACATTGGGGTAATCTTCTAAAATATTTATCAACCACACAGGTATTACATTATAGTGTGAAGCAATCTGCCCAAGGGTATCGATAACATATGGTCAAAGTGCTGTTGTGACAGAAAGAACAGAAATACTCATTCTTCCAGGAAGAGACTACAGAGAGAAAGGATGTGGTCCTTGAAGAATGAGGAGCCGTCATCAGGCAGGCAAAGGAGGTAAGCTGTGTGAACATGCAGAGTAGAGAGGAAGGTGAGGGGTGGCTGGAGCTCTGTGAAGGGTTCATGGCTGGAGGGATGAAGGTGAGGTTAAGGGGTGGCCCAGGGCCTGCTGGAAGGACCAGCCGTCCTAGGCTGAAGGACAGCGTCTGAAAGACATGCATCCCAGGGTGCCTGGGTGGCTCAGTCAGTGGAGCATCTGGCTCTTGGTTTCGGCTCAAGTTGTGATCTCACAGTTCGTGAGATCAAGCCCTGCATCAGGCTCTGCGTTGACAGCACAAAGCCTGCTTGGGATTCATTCTCTCTCTCTCTCTCTCTCTCTCTCTCTCCCTCTGCCCCTCTCCTGGCTCACACGCTCTCTCTCTCTCAAAATAAATAAATGAATTTTTTAAAAAGGGGGGGGTGCCTGGGTGGCTCAGTCGGTTGAGCGTCCGACTTCAGCTCAGGTCATGATCTCACGGTCTGTGAGTTCAAGCCCCGCGTCGGGCTCTGTGCTGACGGCTCAGAGCCTGGGGCCTGCTTCGGATTCGATTCTGTGTCTCCTTCTCTCTCTGCCCCTCCCCCACTTGTGCTCTATCTCTCAAAAATAAATAAATGTAAAAGGAAAAAAAAAAAAAAAAAAGACCCACACCCCACAGACTCTCAGACCCAAAAAAACGGTTTTAAATACCAGCCTGGTACTGCTGACTCCCAACTCTGTCTCTAGCCCAGTCCTCTTCCCTGAACCGCAAACTTTTTTACCCAACAGCCGACCCGACATGCCCGTCTGAATGTGTAGCGGGCATCTCCAGTGTCACACTTCTGGTTGCTCCAAACCCACTCCTCCCTCCGTCTGCTCCATCTCGCCTGTTAGAAACTCTATCTTTCCAGTTGCTCAGCCCAAAACCTGGGGCCATCTCGGCCCCCTCTCTTTCTCGTATGCCTCACATCCAGAATTTCAGCCTCGAGGCTCGAGGCAGCAAACGAGGCATGTCCAGTGAGCGCCGTGCGGAAAAAAGGCAGAGCACGCTCCGTCTGAAGGATGCCTACGGGTTGGCCCGGCAGAACGGGGAGGGTTGGGGCACAAGAAGGAGGTCCTCTAGGCAGAAAGGACGTGCTCAAAGGGCACAAGAGTAGAAGGAGGTCTTGTGTGAAGAGGAGGTCCAGCAGGGGCAGTCTGACTGGAGGGGGCGGAGGGAAGTAAGACTGGAGAAGCAGGTGGGGTCCAGCCAGCTCCTGCAGGTCCTCACAAGGCTTCTCTAGCCCTCCAGCTCCCCCTGCTCCTCCCTGGCCTGTCCCCAACCACCAGGGCAGGTGCCTGCTCCCCCCGCATTCCCCCAGACTCCTGCGCTTGGCCTGGGTGGCCACCCTTGGCTCTTGGAGTCCGTTTGGCTCTGGACGTTGGCTGCTTTTGTCCACTCAGTCCCGTAGCCTCCAAGTATCCGTTCATGGCCCAGTGCCTGTCAACGAGGCAGGAAATGCGAGGAGGGAAACGAGAGAAATAAAGACAATGTGGCATTCTACGAACAGAATTGCATTTCCGTCCGTAAGTTACGACATCGCGGGACAATGGCGGGACATACCGAAGGGGAGCACAATGTTGAGACTGCTCCGGCTTAAACTTTAGGCTACAGGGTAAGCACGGAATTCATCTCAGGAGCCCCACCTAAGGGGAAAGACACCTCAAACAGGTAAGCAGTTATTACAAGAAGAGGCCTGGATGGCTACCAATTGAGAGGGGCATGGCGTGAGTGTTAAGATATCACAGTATAAGAAGACGAACAGGGATTTCAAACGTGACTCCCAAACTGAAAGTTTTGAGGGTGACTCTTGGAGTGAAAAGTGGTTAATCTGCCTCAAGCAGCTTCTCACACAGCAACTCAGAATAGTTACACAGTAGCTCATGGCACAGATTCACTTATTTAATGACGATAAAAGGTTCTCACGGGCAATTCCAGAAAGCCGACGAACATACGTTATTAGTGCATATTGGCCTAGCGTGACGATACACGTGCGTGGTGCACGCATGTATGTGTATGACCTGTGTAAAGTTGTCAACTGTCTTTCCTATGAAAAGAATGTTCTGGCGCCTGGGTGGCTCAGTCAGTTAAGTGTCTGACTTCAGCTCAGGTCATGAGCTCAAGGTTCATGAGTTCGAGCCCACTTTGGGCTCCCTGTTGTCAGCATGGAGCCCACTTTGGATCCTCTGTCCCCTTCTCTCTCTGTTCCTCCCCTGCTCGGCTCTCTCTCGCTCTCTCTCTCTCTCTCTCTCCCATCCAAGTACTAACCAGGCCCGACCCTGCTTAGCTTCCGAGATCAGATGAGATAGGGCGCATTCAGGGTGGTATGGCCGTAGACTCTCTCTCCCTCTCTCAAAAATAAATAAACATTAAAAAAAGAATGTTCTTTATTGTGCCATTATTTCCTTCTGACTTATAAATATTAAGATGCCCATTATTTTATGAAATAAAGTGACAGCCTGTACTTATGAGACAAAATAACTCTTGTTGGTTTCCATATTTGTTTTGGGAACTTACAACTCCATGATGCCAAAGTCTGGGAATCAGGGCTTCCCTGATGAAACATTTGGTTTTGAAATCTTGGCTCCAGCTTTGACCTGAGCCAGATGCAAGTTTTTGTGGGGTTTTTGTTTGTTTCTTTCTTTTTTCTTGTTTGTGCCAGCAGGTAAAATTTGCCCAGCATTAAGGGCCACGAGTGACAAATTCAAAAGAGGAGACAGCTGGGCGACAGTTTCTGAACCTCCTCATAGCTGGGATTCCCAATGGGAACGGGAATTCTTGGGTCACTTTTTTCTCGCAGTCACCCCAAGTGCCGACTTGAAATACAAATCAGGTTCTATTACTCTCTGGTTGGTAGAGGCTGTCGGGAGCTCTCAGGTGTTATCTGTGAGGTCTTCTGCGTGTTCCGTGACTCTCTATGGTCAGCTTGGCCATGTGACCAGTTCTGGCCAATGGGATGTGAGCAGTGCCATCTGGATTGCTTCAGGCTAAGGCGCATAAGACCTGGTGTGCCTTCCCCACGCTGTCCCCTCCTTCTACCTGCCCCGAGGTAGATGACCTACGGTGACCTGGAAGATACAAGATAATGGAGCTACCAAATGGAGGCAGCCTGAGCTTCTGAGCTGCCATTGAGAGGAAATCCCCCCGAACACATAGGTGACGGCTATTTAAAAGAAAAGCAAACGTCTGTGGTGGAAAGCCACTGAGATTTTAGGGTTTATCTGTTATAGCAGCACAGCCTGTCCTACTCTCACTGGACACACCACCTTGCTAAAATACTTGCCAATGCCTTTTCGTTGCATTTGGACAAAATCCCACCATCATCTCCTTGGCCTACGAAGCCGTACGTGTTCCCCCGCACAGCTCCTAGAGTCCTTCTCGTGGCCCCTGCACCCCCATTCACCATGCTCTAGCCACACCGGCCTTCCAAGGATGCCCCAACATGCTCATTCCCACCGTAGGGCATTTCCACTAGCGATTCTTTGCCTTGGAATATTCTGCTGCCAGCTCTTACTCTCTTGACATTCACCTCACCCTAAGAGTAGCAGAGAAGACTTCCTCGATCACCTAAGTTGCAAAGACTCCATTTGTCACTTTGTCTCGTCATGTTTTATTTTCACCCTGGCATTTATCACTACCTGGTATTTTCTTTTTTATTTGTTGGTCTGTTTTTCATCTTGTCTGTCTCGTTTACTGCCGAATCCCCAGTGCCTAGAAAAGAGCCCCGGGCAGAATGGCGGCTCAGTATGTATTTGCTCAGTAGATGGATGAACGAACAAACGACACGGTACTGTGGCCTTGTGTCTATCCAAGGGGTACACTGTGCCTAGTAAGCAACCAAACGGGGGTCCTGGTGTCCAACGCTGTGCCACAAACCTTCCCGAAACAGTGGTGTCCAATAATAGCAATCATTTACTTTGCTCACAAATCTAGGGGTTGATGGGGTTCTGCTATGTCCTCTCACTTAGGATCTGTCATGAGGGTGTATTCAGATGGTGGCTGGGGCCCGGCTCATTCTAAAGACCTCTTTACTCACATGTCGCGCACCTGGGCTGAGAAGACTCAAACATCTGGGGTTTATTCCACTGACCAGCTTTGTGACTTTAGGCAGGTTACTTAATCTCTCTGAGCCCGAAATCTTTATATAATAAAGAGATCTTTATAGAATAAATAAAATAGGAGCAGGATGGGGCACCTGGGTGGCTCCATCAGTTACGGTCCGACTTTTGGTTTTGGCTCAGGTCGTGATCTCACATTTCGTAAGCTCGAGTTCCACGTCGGGCTCTGCTCTTGACAGCGTGGAGCCTGCTTGAGATCTTCTCTCTCCTTCTCTCTCTGCCCCTCCCCTGCTCACATGCTCCTTCTCAAACTAAATAAATAAACATTAAAAATACATTTAAGGGGGGGGCGCCTGGGTGGCGCAGTCGGTTGAGCGTCCGACTTCAGCCAGGTCACGGTCTCGCGGTCCGTGAGTTCGAGCCCCGCGTCGGGCTCTGGGCTGATGGCTCGGAGCCTGGAGCCTGTTTCCGATTCTGTGTCTCCCTCTCTCTGCCCCTCCCCCGTTCATGCTCTGTCTCTCTCTGTCCCAAAAATAAATAAAAAACGTTGAAAAAAAAATAATTAAAAAAAAAAAATACATTTAAGGGGCGCCTGGGTGGCTCAGTCAGTTAAGCGTCCAACTTCAGCTCAGGTCATGATCTCATGGTTCATAGGTTCGAGCCCCGCGTCGGGCTCTGGGCTGATGGCTCAGAGCCTGGAGCCTGTTTCCGATTCTGTGTCTCCCTCTCTCTCTGCCCCTCCCCTGTTCATGCTCTGTCTCTCTCTGTCTCAAAAATAAATAAACGTTAAAAAAAATTAAAAAAAAAATAATAAATAAAAAAAAAAAAAGAAAATAGGAGCAAAGGTAATAATAACACCTACTTTTTATGTGATGCCTACCATGTTCCGGGCACCATATATTCTAAACTCTTCTCATGCCTGGCTCCCATACTCCTTGTAACAACCTATTTGTAGATATCCCTATCATAAACCTGCTTATTTTATAGATGAAGAAACTGAAGTTCAGAGATGCTGAATGTCTTGCTCAAAGGTATATAGCTAACTGTGCCACAAACTTCTAGTTGGAGGTAGTGCATTGGGTCAATATGGGAAATCCCCACTCCTACTCTACATCAAAATGCCAGATAAAATATAACCAAAGGATATAAATGCGTGGCTGAGCTCTAAGCCAAGAAAGAGGGAGCCCCAGGAGCCAGACAAAGAGGGAATTTAGGGTCAGGACAGCGAGCCGGAAGTGAGGTTGAGAAGCTCCCTGGGGAGGGGGCGGTGGGAGCCAGGAGCCCCAGGGGAGTTGCTCGCTAAGACAAAGAGGCACTGGGACAACTCTGCCCCAGCTTTCCTGCCACCGTGTTCCCTATGAGCAGCCAGAGGCCACAGGACCTTTAGTAATGCTGGAGCATCTGGCCAAGTCTGGCCCGAAGCAGGGGTCCCGCCCGGCCACCTGATTTCCCTGCCTACGTCCTGACCATCAGGCACTGTCGATTTATTTAAACATTCAACTTAAATAAACCATCTCTAGACACCTCTCTAGTTGTCCTTTCTGGTTAGTATCCACTTTGCAAGTCTGTTAGAACTGACAAAAGATAAAGAGGAAAAAGGAAACCTTGGGAAGGAAATGAAGCACTCGCAAATCCAGGAAAAATCAAAGACGAAATTGCAATCGCCATTAGAAGGCGTGAGCTGGAACACACTCCTGAGCAAAACGTGGAGATTAACAGAGCCAAAGCCACCCGGACGGAGGGCCTTTTGCCCTCGAAGGAGTCCGTGGTGGAAGAACCAGGCTGCAGACGGAGCTGAAAAGCACCACGAGGAAAGACGATGCATATTATGAATGTGGGAGCTGTATGGGAGAAAATCGGCTGGTCACAAAGACAATTCCGGGTTACGATGGGTCCAAGAAGATACTGTCATAGAAATGAGAAAGTACCATTCTTACAAACAGACAAGGACAGAAACTCTACCTATCAAAACTTCTGGGGGAAAATTTCTGCCTGCTGCTCCGTGAAAGAGACAAAACACTTGCCATCCAGCCGGGGCAGGAGTGGAAAAGAAAACGGGAGGTTCAGGGCCGTGCCACACTCGAGCATAAAGCCTGGAGCCTGGAGACTTCTCCCGGGAAGTTAAAAAGCAACCGCATCCAAGACCAGACAAAAACCTTGGATCCCCAGTGGAGGCAGGCTTCAAAGTGCTCCATCGATACAACCCAGGCACATGGGCCCCCAGGGGAAACAAGCCTTGCTGAGTGTGAGTTTACAGACAATTACAAAGCCCACAAGGAAAGGAGTCACCGAGAGAAAGGCCCCAGTGGGTACATCCAAGGGGAACATTTGTACCTCCAGACCTGGAGATGAGAGAACCTCCTGAAAAGCACTGTGCATGTAAGCCTGTTCGCTGAAATAAACGGAGGGATGGAAACATACACTATTTAACCGAGCCTGCCCACAGATTCCACCTCAAAGCATGGGGAATACTCTTTTTCCTTCCTTCCTTCCTTCCTCCCTTCATCCCTCCTCCCCTCCCCCTTTTCATCCTTCCTTCCTCTCTCCCTTCTTTTTCTCTTTCATTGTTTTTTAACAAACACATCCAAGAATCCTGAGAACAGTCAGTCAGACCTCAGTTCATATCCCAGCTGCTACAGCCTTGACCAAGGCCCTGTGTCTCCCTGGGTCTCGATTTCCTCCACTCTTAGATGGAGATAATAATTACCCCTTTGCAGGTTTGCAGGGAGGAGTAAACGCCTGCAAAGCACTGAGCACAGCCTGAGTGGGGGCGTCATGCCTGCCCCCTGCTCCAGGGCTCAGGGTGCAGACTGTTCAGCTGGAAAGAAGTGGGTGGAGAGGGTGAGAAAGGGTCAATGTGGTGGGGGGAGCAGCTATGTGCTGACAGTGACCTTCATGATGACCCCCCCCTCCCAGGCACCGGTGCTTCCTCCTTCCCCGCCCCCACTGGATTCTGCTCAGTCCCATTGTTTTGCTTCTGTATCTGGTTTGGTGACAGTTTTAAAGACGCCAACATGCCACAGCATCCACCCTGCAGCCAGCCCAGCCTCAGCTGCTGTCGGCTCACAGTCATTGCCAACATATGTTTAACCCGCTGTTCTTTCGTTTTTGTAAACACGCTGTCTTCTCTCAGATCTCAAATGAATATGATCCTTCCCCTTTCCTTTCAAATCCTGCCTTGCAGCCACATGCCCGGTCAGATTTCGAGTTTATCGACACACGCAAGACAGGCTCGCGTGCACAGGACCCAGAGGCGGGCAGATCCCGCTCCCCGAGGCCCCCAGATCTCTGCTGTTCTGGAGGACCACCTCCAGACGCACTCACAGAATGGTCAGGTTGACCCCAAACGCCATGGAGGCCTCATGACCACAGGCATGCCAAGACCCAGAAGTCTTGAAGGTCAGACACTAGGATGGACAGACCTACACTCAGACACTGACACAAACACATGGGTGTGCAATCAGGCAGTCACAGGAACCCACCGAACAGCCATGCATTCACAGACACTCTTAGGAGCTGAACCGCGTCCCCCAAAATTCACATGTTGAAGTTCTAATCCCTACTAGCTCAGAAGGTGACTGAATTTGGAGCCAGGGACTTTATTTTTATTTCCCTTTTTTTTTTTTTTTTTTTGAGAAACAGAGCATGAGCAAGGGAGGGGCAGAGAGAAAAGGAGACACAGAATCCAAAGCAGGCTCCAGGCTCTGAGCTGTCAGCCCAGAGCCCGACACGGGGCTTGAACCCACAAACCGTGGGATCATGTCCCGAGCCCAAGTCAGACACTTCACCAACTGAGCCACACAGGCCCCCTGGAGCCAGGGACTTTCAAGGGGTAATTAAGATTATGAGGTCACTGGGTGGGCCCTGAACCAATATGACTGGTGACCTTTCAGGAAGAGAAGACTTGAACACAGACACACACACAGGGGAGACCCTGCGAAGACACCGGAAAAAGGCAGCCATCTGCAGGCCGTGAAGAGAGCCTCAGAAGAAACCAGCCCACCAACACCTTGGTCTCAGACTTTTAGCTTCCAGAACTATGAGAAAATAAGTTTCTGTTGTTTAAACCATCCAGTCTGGGGCACTTCGTTTGGCAGCCCTAGAAAATTAATACACACGTGGAAACCAAGAGATCTCTAACATCCTCCCAACCCAACCCCAGACCCACAGCCGCCTTCACAGCTTCACCCGGAGCCCTCAGGGCAACACCCCCCACCCAGGCCTGAAGCCCATGTCCTACTGGGGAGCCCCACTCTCCACAGCCCCTTCTTCAGCACAGGGGCTGAGTTTGATCCCATCTTCCAGCATCACCAAGATGCCAGAGGGGAGGGCAGCCAGGGACTTCCTCCACCAGATAGCAAAATTGTAGAAAACGCTAGAATGGTAACCGCTCGCCCACGTCGAGCCCCAACCGGAGGTTTCAAGGGCTGTTCCAGATACTTTGTGGTTATTATCTCATCTAACCTTCTCAACAACTCGTTGAGGGAGGTACTATACTATCAAAATCCCCATTCAAGAGATGGCACAAGTGGGATACAGAGAGGTTAAGTAACTTGCCTGAGACCACACGGCCAGCAAAAGCAGAGCTGAGGCTTGAGCTGGGGCAGCCGAGCTCAAGCCTAGCTCTGAGTCATGGGGCAATCTGCCACTGGGATCCGAAACAGAGCCAAATTACAGAGGATCTCAAACACTGGGTCAAGAAGTGGGTGAGCCAAAACATTTGTCCTACGTCGCTTGGGTCTTGAGGTTCTAGGCAAAACCCTGCATTCAGGGCTGGCCACATAACTGGCAGGGCCCAGTGCAAAATGAAAACGTTGGCCCCCTGTCCAAAGAGCAGGGGAAAAGTACAATGAAAAATGATTTGAAATTTAATTAAAAAAAAATTTTTTTTTTCAGTGGTCTCTCTCACAACTGACCGGAACATTTTTTACTTGAGATTTAATGCCACTTAGGCAATACCAATGTTAAATGCAAATACAAGAGCATTTAACTCCCACACAGAATCACCGAAACCATATACCCATTTTGTAGCTCATATAGGTACATATATTTCTTCTCACCAGAATAGCAGGAACGCTGCACAAAATGAACGTAAGTGGTTTTATTTCACAATTCTTGATCTACGCATGGGCTACTAACACTACCTGCCTTTAGCTTTCTTTGAGTAGGAAGACTGAGAAGAAAAAGAACTGTGGTCACTCTTGTCCGTTCCTTCTGTATCATGGTTTTCGACTGAAGTGGCTGGCTAATGCAGAGAAACAACACTAGTGCGAAAGGATGCGAAAGGGTTGCTTAGTAATTCACATCGCCTTCTTTCAACCGTTCCAAGAAAATTCTTTTCTTTTAATGTTTGAGAGACAGAGAGAGAGCAAGTATGCACAAGCGGGGGAGGGGCAGAGAGAGTGGGAGACAGAGAATCCCAAGCAGGCTCCCAGCTGTCCGCACAGAGCCTGATGTGCGGCTCGATCGCGCGAACTGTGAAATCATGACCTGAGCCGAAATCAAGAGGCGGACACTCGACCGACTGAGCCACCCAGATGCCCCAAGCAAATTCTTAACTGAAGGGAAAGAGTGGCCACTGGAGGCTGTGGGCGCCCCCCTCAGTCAAAGGAACACGGTTACCTTTCAATTGCTTGGCGTCTCATTGGGCTCCCACCCATTGTGGGTCCACCGGAATTCTGTGCTCGAGGGGCACAGCAAACACTATATGCCAACAAGGAGGCAAGGAGCAGTGGACACCAACACTGCGTGTGGTCTCCTCTGGTCGCAGGCATGCCCCATTGTCCCACTGGACTTCACTTATAAAACTTATAAAAAGTTTAGGGGGGCCTGGGTGGCTCAGTCGGTTGAGCGTCTGACTCTCGATTTCGGCTCAGGTCATGATCTCACAGTCATCAGATCGAGCCCTGCATCAGGCTCCGTGCTGAGCTCTGAGCCTGCTTGGGATTCTCTGTCTCTCCCTCTGCCCCTCTCCCTGCTGCTCATGCTCACTCTCTTTCTCAAAAATAAATAAACATTAAAAAAAAGCTCCCCACTGATTCAAAGATACAATTATTCTCAATGTCAAAATGACAGTAGCAGAGCATTAAACTAAGCACGGGGTGCTCCTGAACGCGGGCACAGCTGATGTTAGGTCATAGATTTATCTCCTGCCCGTCCTGGCCATGTTCCTGCCCCCAGGACAGACTGAGCTCGCAGCTTCTCTTTCCTTGGGTCCAGCCCCTCCCTCTCAGAAAGACTGGGGCCCATGCAGAGGTCCCTTCACTGTCGGGTCCTTCCCCCCCTCCCCAACCTGGTCCGTCTCCTCTGCCCTGTGTCAGCAATCACGCGGTGTCTGGAAGTCCAGCCTTTCGGCTGCCCTGACTTCAGGATGCTAGAATTACAGGGACACGTCCTTTGCCTGTTTTGGGGAGAGCTGAGTGTGTCTTATT
Source organism: Panthera onca (assembly GCF_046562875.1). Taxonomy (NCBI): domain Eukaryota; kingdom Metazoa; phylum Chordata; class Mammalia; order Carnivora; family Felidae; genus Panthera; species Panthera onca. Next base: position 85,681,644 of record NC_138351.1, on the reverse strand, counting down.
CTTAGGACACAGACTTACTATGATCCCATCACTTCAAGTACCAGCTGGAACCCCCAAATCTTCGCCAGGAGCCCACACCTTGCTTCTGCGTTCGCCTTCCCTCTACAGGTGTCTACAGACCTCTCAGACCTGGAGTTACCCACCTCCGGACCCAAACTTGTTCCCCAGCTCAGTGTGAAGGGCCAGTGTCCTTCTGAAACCAGGGAGCCACCCTGTGTGGCCTCTGTACAGTAACCCCCACGTCCTACAGAGTTTGCCTCTAGAAGACCTGTTATCTCTGCTCCACACCCCACCCCTGCTGCTGCTTGGACACAGACCTCGTTGCCCATCACTGGGACCCCTGCAGGAGCCCCCTCCTCCTCTCCTCACCCAGTCTCCCCTCCTCATCTTTCTCCAGCACGTATTTCATCACGCCGGCCGGCGCCCTACTCAGAAGGTGGGCCGGCATGTGGCCTGAAACAACCATGTGTAGGAGCCAAAGCTCCACAGCTGAATGAAGCCGCGACTGCTCTGTGATCCCCAAGCTGCTTCCCTCTTCCTGAGCACATGCTAGACTACATTTCCCAGCCTCCCTTGCACTGAGGCGGAGCCATGTGACTACGCCCCGGCCAATGGAATGCGAGGTTTGGTCACTTCCGGCCAGAGGACTAGAAATCTCCTGAGCAGTCCTCCATGGCGTCTCTTGTGTCCCACTCGGCAGCCAAATGCAGAGGAAGACAAGGCATCGCAAGATGACAGAAGCACAACACGGAAGGGGCCGGGGCCCCTGAGTGACTGTGTGGAGCAGAGCATCCCCTCCCCCACCACGCACACTGAATTGTGACACGAGCGAGAAAGAAACTTTGGTTGTGTTGAGGCGCTGAGATGCTGGGGGAGTCAGTGCCAGCAGCTACCTTCTCCTGACTGGTTTCTACACACACACACACACACACACACACCCCTGCACCCTGAAGCAGGGTGGTGGTGCTCCTGGCTCCCCACTGTCTTTCTGTCAGTGAAGAGGGGGTTCACAAGCCAGCCTGCTTCTCCTTATGAACAGTTCGTTTTTAATGACACAAGCAGTTCACACATACCTTCTCCTTTCTCCCTTCTGTGAAAACAGTACAGACATACCAGCAACGAAGCTCAGTCCCCTGTGACCTCTTACCACCCCCCCCCCCCCCCCCCCACCTACCAACCACCTTCCCACCAGTGCCCCCAGGCAAGGTCCTCTCCCTCTTCTCGAAGATTGCTACTGTCGTTGCCCTTTGAATCATCCTCCTGAATATTCTTTATACATTTATATCTATAAAAAAAACTTCCAAAGCATTACGTAGGTTTCTCTTTCTGTCTCTACAAACGATGCCACACCTTACGTATTTTCTAACACTTCCTTTACTCACCCAATGGTATCTCTTGATGTTATGTCATAGATTGATCTCGTTCTTGTGAATTGTTGCATGGGCCTGCATAGCAGGCCTGCTAGGGTTTATCTGGCTGCTGATGGACATTTTTTTCTGGGAGTTGTGTGTTTTGTTTTGTTTTTTAAGTTTATTTATTTATTTTTGAGACAGCGAGAGCAGGGGAGGGGCAGAGGGGGAGGAAGACAGACCATGAGATCATGACCTGAGCTGAAATCAGGAGTCTGACACTTAACTGACTGAGCCACCCAGATGCCCCTCTCCAGGTTTTTACTCTTCTGAACAATACTGCAGTAAACGTCTCTACACAGGCATCCTTATAGACAAGCACCTTCTCTGGGGGATACACCAGCAAGTGGACTTGTCCCTCCAAGCGGCTGTGCCAATTTGCATGGTCACCAACAGTGGCCCAGAGTCCCCATTTCCACACACCCTCACTAACATTTAACACCAAATCTTTTTTTTTTTTTTTTTTTTTTTGCCAATCTGACGAGTGAAATATAGTTCATGGTCGCTTAATGTTTTATTTCCTTGATTACCAGTCAAATTGAACATTCTTCAAGTTTATTGGCCATTTGAATTTCCTTTTCCATAAATCGACTGTTTTTTATCATTTGCTGAGTGTTCTATTGGGCCATTTGTCTTTTTCTTATTGATTTGTTAGAATTCTTTATATATTCTGGATGCTAATCCCTTATCTGTTATATAAATTGCAAATATTTTCTCCCAGGCTATAGCTTGTTTCTAGCTTGTTTATGGTGTCTGTTGTCATTCAGAAGTTTTACATTTTCGTATAGAGAGATCTATCAATTGTTCCTTGGCCGTTCTGTTTTCAGCAGTGACACCATGAGGCAGGGAAGCCAGCAGCTGGGAACAAAGGCCCTCCCTCTGGTGGACAGACTAGATTTTCTGATCCTCTCTGTGAGCAGTAACTTCAACAGACTTTTGTGGAGGATTCCAGACTTAACTCAGGGTGAGGGGAGAAGACAGAGGCGGCAGGTGCTGTGAGGAGAGAAGAAAAGACACTCTTTACGGGGAGATGGGCTCAGGGAGTTCCTGGAATATTAAAAAGTGACTTTATTTTGTACTCCCTATGCTGGTTCAGCCAGACATATGGCTTGTATTTCAAGTCCTCCATGATACAGCCCCCCTTTTATACTTTTATTGTTAACTACACCCCTTCATGTAGCACATCATGCTAACAGTCAGGATAAGCCAGCTGCGTGGCAGGGAGACACAACTCGAAATTTCTAGGTTCTTACGACTGCCAACGTCTGTATCTCACCCACGCTACCTGTCCAGGGCACACTGGCTGCGGCCTGGCCACATATTTGCTTTCTTCCAGGATGCAGGCGTCTGAAGCATCTTCCGTCTAGAACGTTACCGGCTGTGGTTACATCAGCAGGAAAGAGTGTGGCGAAGCATTAACTAGCTCTTAGATTTTCTGCCTCGAACAACATGTGACTTGCACACATATCTCACCGGCCAAAGTTAAGTTGCGTGGCCAAGGCTGACTTCAAGGGGCTGGGGTGGTAGTGACTGATAAAATAATCTACCACGGTCTGCCCTTCTGGCCACAACAGATTTAATACCCTCTATCACCTACATATAGAATCTTTTCACCTTTAGACAAGCCATCCAAAGTCCCATCCAAACACTGGTGTAAAAGTCCAAGATTTCTGCATGATGCCTAGAATACCCTCCAACAGAGAGAGGAGAACTGGGTCATTTTGGTTCTGAGATCTAAGAACCAGAAATTCCAGATACCTCCCCACCCCCACACCCCACAGGCCCCAAATACTGCGGTGTAACTGGACAGGACATCACAGCCAAACATTTCCACTCTGAAGACACAAGAACAGGAGATACACGACAGTCACAGCTCTGTTGATTCTGAAATCATTCTGGGCATACATTTTGCGGGGTCTGTTCCCTGGGCATGGAGAATGTTCCCTGATTAGGCCTCACATCCATCTCCTGGTGGCAGGGGTGGGGTGGGGTTGGGGGAGGGGTGGGTAGGAATGCCCCAGTCCAGTGCTCTCTGTGGCTCTTGGGGATCCTTCCTTTCGAAGAGTCAACCATGTGAAAATCCACTTTTATGGATCAAAATGTCCATAGAACGCTGAATTGAATATTGACAATTTTAAGTACCCAAGAGCATTGGAAAATACGCCTGGTGTGGGGGTTGAGCATATTTCTCAGCCTTTTTTCTCCATGAAAGATTAGAGACCCAAAGAGTGAAGTTAAGGCTTAAGCATTCACAATCTTTTAGATGAGCCTGGTTTTTCTTAATGAGGAGGATATCAGTGAACAGTAATATGGCCTAATATCTTATCTCATTGAATCTACACAACTTGCTGAGAGAAATGCTTTAATGATCTCTATTCTGCAGACACGAAAAGTGAAGCTCAGAGAGGCCAAGCCCTCCATCCACGGTCACACAGCTAAGATGTCTTTGAGTGAGAAGTCAAATTTAATTGTACTGCTATCCCACCTCTTCAAAAAAGAAAAAAAAAAAATAGAAACTTCTTTCATAAAGTTACAGATGGGTTGGGAGCAGAAGCATCAGAGGCATCGCTCTGATTTCCTTGTGCTCAGTTCTAATTAACACTTTGTTACGCAATATTTCCACCATGGGTCTTTCAGCTTCAGCTCTCCCGCCAATTCTTCCCAAGTCTCTTCAATCGAACACCCCAGAGAGGAAATCTGATGGGCCCGGCGACAGGTCACAGGTCGCTGGCCAGCCTGTGATCGGCTCTTACCGGGTCAGACACTCCCCCTTGGCCAAGCAGCTCAGGCCCAGGGTATGAGTTACAAAACATGGCTTCCAAGGCAGCAGGGAATCAAATGGAATTTTTATCCCTCATAAACGCCTTCACACATGCTGCTTCCTTTGCCTGGAATTACCAAGTTCCGGCTTCGTTCAGTAGTAATGCAGCTTAAGCAAACTCTTATTACATGGGCTGTGCTAAGTACATCGAACCTTTCTGAAAACCACCTGACGTAAGCACCACCCTGGTCCCATTTTAAAGACAGGGAAGCTGAGGCTCAGTGAAACTAAGCGACTGGACCTCTGACTCACACCTTAACCTTCACGGCTGGGACTTCTGAATCAAAGCACCTTACTATTCCAGGAGGTCCCACAGCACCTCTTCCTAGAAGCCTTTCCTGATTCGCCCTTGCCAAGTGGCTCCCCTTTACTGAACACCCACAAACCTTTCTCCGGCTCTTAAGATCTGAGCACCGTTTCCCCTGTGCCGTGTGGGTTTCATCCCCGGGTCTTCGTTTGTTCTTTCATTCATTCATTCATTGAATATTTATCGAGTGCCAGGCTCTGTGCAAGGCACTAGGGATACATTCAGAAAAGAGCCCCCGTTTTCACAGTTTATTGTCCAGTGGGGAAGAAAGACATTAAACAGGTAATGGCACCAATAATTATGTAATTACAATTGTTATAGATGTTATGAAGAAGTCCAGGGAGGACAGGCGCTTTTCCGACTGGGGACACCCGACTCTAGAGGGTGGGTGTGCCGCCTCTGGGAAAGCAGGGGTTTCGAGCTGAGTTCCGGAAGGGTAGGTGTGAACTGGCCAGGACAAGAAAAGGTTGGGGGTTGGGGGTGGGGGGCGGGGAAGGGAGAGTTTCAAGACAGGAGAGAACAGCTGGAGCAGGGCCCTGAGGGGAAAAGAACTTGGTGAGCTGAGCCTGGGCACAGCAGGCCAGGAGGGCAGGGAGGAGGCGGCCGGCGCATGCCTGGCACGGCTGTTTGGATGTCTCCCCACGTCCGGGCTGCCGGCCCAGCCAGAGGCTCCTGGCCTCGGTGGCAGGGGCTGGAGCCAGGGCTTGCAGGCATTTTGCGTCTGGCGAGCCGGCAACCCCATGCTCCTGGGTCAGGAGGAGGGAGGTAGCAGAGGACGTGCACGGCACACTTTTTATATATGTAGGGCCATAATATTTAAGTGTCTTGGCTGTAAGCCTGCGACTAGGTCCCCCGACAGCCAAGCCTTGCTCCGCACGCTCTAACAGCTGTCTGTAAAACCCGTTTATGGAGCCTCCATAAATTTCCCAGCTGCTGCAAACACAGGGCTGGGGACAAAGAGTCGGTGGGAGGGAGGCGTGGGAGAGCTGCGGCTTCAGCGACTCCGCCGGCTGGTCCTCTGGGCCCCCGGCTTGCCCCCTGCCCACCCGGGGCCGCCTTACCCTAAATTCTTTTATTGAAGCTGATCTTAACATCGACCCCGTGGGGCCTGGCTGGGCAATCCAGCTCGGCACGGATGCAGGCACTTTCAAGATTGCAGCAAAAGGTACAGTAAATCAGAATTAAGTGTCATGATAGTGATTTGAACTGACACTGTTTTCACCTTGTCCATTTACTGGGAAATATATAACAGGAATAGATTGAGCCTGTCATATTGTACCTGAAAAATACAGCTGTTAGGGTAGGAAAGGCAGCTGGCACCGAGGCACGGTCCCAGGGGACAGCGGGGCATATGGTCGGGCGGTGGGGACTTGTCAGCATCCCGTCGGGGTGAACGCTTGTCCTGGGAACACTGAGGACCTCATGGTGCTTTTCTAGGGTCCGTTTAAGGCAGAACCAGCCTGACCAGTCTCCCAGGTTGTGTCCCAACTGCTACAGGGACCTTGGGCCATCTTCATTGACCTGAGGACCCAAACTGCTTAGACTACAGGGCGTTTTTAAAAAAGCCTTCTACGGAAGTATAACATAGACACAGAAAAGTGCACAAATCATATCACTTGATTTATCTTCACTACTGAACACACCTGTGCACCCAACACCGCTATCAACAAACATAACAGAAACCCCCAGATGGGCCCCTGCGCCCTCCCTCCATTCTCTGCCCTCTCTCCTCCCGCAAAGGGGGGGGGGGGCACTACTCTGATATCTCAAGCTTGTGCATTGATTTTGTATGTGGCATTTTGACGAGGGCATTTTGAAATCCCCACCTGTTTTTTCGGCCCCCAAAGAAAACAGGAACCTCTCGGTTTTAAAATCCTTTATAAGGAATAGGAGCAACACATCTTGGGCCCAATTCAGAGGCAGGGCAGGGGCAAGGGGAACAACGGGGAAAGGATCTGGGATTGGGTGTGAGATAGCAGGGGTGAGGCAGGAGTCAGAGATGGGGTAGCTGAATAAGGAGGGGTGAGATGAGGTGGGGATGGAGGGCCCAGGAGGGGCTGAGGCTCAGAGATGGAAGAAATTTCAGGACTGGCGTAAGGCTCAGGAATGGGGATCAGGGACAGAGGAAGGGTCAGGGATGAACTGCAGGTCAGATGCACGGCAGGTTCGGAAACAGGGTGGAGACAGGAGCAAGAAGGGCAGAGGACAAACTCAGCCTCCGGAATGGGGTGGCCCTGCCTCCTTGCCCCTCCCAGCTGTAGCCCCCCTCCCCCCAGTCCTGACTGCGAAGAGCTGACTGGTGGCTAAGGCGCCTCCAGCAGGTGGCCTCAGCCATTACTCTTACTGCCCTGCACTTTGGCTCTGAGTCTGCCCAGATTTGGCCACCACCCTGGACCTCCTTTTTCCGGCTGAACTTTAAACTCTGGCCCGAACCTCCACCCTGCTTGGCTGGGGCCTGAATCTCCTGCATAATCCCTGCTAGCTCCCATCCCGCAAAGTCACAACTGCTCTGGGAGGTACTGGCAGCTGGCTGGAGACCTCCGGTGAACCTACGGCCCTGGTGCTACTGTCTACCTCCTGCGGAAGGACACCCCTCGGGTGTGGCTAGCTGTCCTTCGCAACCTCCACCTTCAGGCCAGTGCAATGTGCCACCCAGTCAGGGACCACACAGCTCAGATCACGGTGGCTGCTTCCTGCATATAGGAAACCCCTTGCTTCCTTCTGGCTGTTTCCTTTCCATCCACGTCCACATCCCGACTCTGTCCTCTGGTAATGGCTCCACGGGAGGGCCACTCTCTTCGCCTTTGATGCTTTGACCTTCGGCCCTAGATTCTTTCCACCTTTGGTCACCTCAAGGAGGTCTTGTCCTCAAGACCCCCACTTGGGACTTGGGACTGGCTTCTCCCTGTGTTAGGGCAGGACAAGACACACCCCTTCCTCCTGATAAGACCTTCCTTGATCACCGTGTCCGCACCCACATTCTCACTGAGGCTCTGCAGTCACTCTGTTTCATGTCGGTTCCCCACAAGACCACAAGCTCCGTGAGGGCGGGGGTGCTGCCTGTCTGGTGTATTCTGGGCACTCTCCTCAGTGCCTGGAGCCCAGACCCTACTTTACAAGTATCCGTGGGATGGTTGGATGGTGAATGGCTAAAAGCACAGGTTTGAAGGTAGAAATATCTAGAGTTGAATGCTGACATTTAACTGCTCTTGGCCTCACTTTCCTCATCTGTAAATGGGATAAATACCACCTTATTCCATAAGGCTTTATGAGGATTGAATGCAATAATGCATTATCAATGTTGGGCACCATGCCTGGCACATGGCAAGCATTCAATAAATGGTACTGGTTATTGTTTCTTTGTTTCTCTTACTATGGCAACAACCACTGGTGCTTCTATTCCTAGAAATCAGTTGATTCCAGCATCCTCCACAAAGCCTTTGAGGTCCTATGTTGCCTTAAACAGGCATTTGCTCACAGCCTTGGGCTAAAGGCCTACGCCCTCCTTGGGCTCACTGGAGCTTTGAAGTCTACATAAAACATTAGCAGGCCCTGCCCCTTCCCTCTGGTCCCCAAGGGCCCTGATTTCTGGGACAAGGCTGGAGAAGATCCTCCCTTCACAGGACCCTCCCTCCCCATCTGCTGGGCATTGACCTTGTCTCCCCATCTCCAATGGATAGTCCAGGGCTGGCCCGGGGAGAGGCATGGTGAGGGGAACCAGGGTCTGCTGGCCAGGCGGGAGAGGCTGCAGTTCTGCTGATGAAGGGCTTTTATCGACCTCCCTCTGCAGACACGGGCCACATCATTCACAGGCCCCAGGACGGGAGCCCATTCATCTGGGGCACGGAACGCGAGGGAGCTGGGATTTCTCATTCTAGGGCAACATGGAGTTCACATCAGGAAATATTAGTCTGATGAGTTCCCTGCGAGTAGAAGGACTGTCAGGCATTAATCTCGGGCTGAGGGGGAGGCAGCTCAGGGCCTCTGGTCCAATCCCCCAGGGTCTCATCCTTTCTAGGAACTTCAGAACCTCAGAGGGCCCAAAGACAAGGGCGGAAATGACCCTTCAAGTGCCTCAGGCTGCTCTGTATCACTCTCCAAGCATTTTCTGCCTGGGGCCAGAGCCCTTTGTGAGGACTCGGACAGGCAGCTTCAATCCCTGGGTCTCAGTTTTCTTGCCTGTAAAACGGAACGGGAAGGATCTCCCTCACCAGATGATTGTGACCAAAAGATCTTGAATGTCAGCTGCCTGACTCGGTGTCCTGCATACAATAGATGCCCCATAAATGCTGATCCCAGCTTTTGCATCTTCCCTTTCCTCTTCCTCTACTGGAACACCCCTGGATGGCAGGCCCTGGTTTATTTCTCATCTTCATGAGGTCTCTACGATGATGGATACATGAACACATGGATGAATGGATGGATGGATGGAGGGAGGGATGGAAGGAAGGAAGGAAGGAAGGAAGGAAGGAAGGAAGGAATCCAGCCTCTTGGTTGAACACTGGGTGCAGTGTTCCTTTGGCAGAAAACAGGGCTGGTGCAGAGTCCCTAACACTGTACAGATTGTCTTCCCTCCTTTTTCCTGTCCTGGTCCACCTCTGCCCTTCCATAATGAAATGATGTGCTGCGTGAGATGGCAGGAAACACTGTCAAATCAGATCACATCACTCCTCTGCTCTAGACCTGTCTGTGGCTCCCCGGTGCCTTTAGGTTCAAGCCCCAAATCCTCGTCTTGAGCTGCAGGGTTTGGGTACCACCTGCCTGTGGTCTCCCACCCCACCATTCACTCCCTCACCCCTTCTTCCAGCCGGGCTGGGCTTCTCTCCAGTCTTGAACACACCATGTCCTCCCCAGCCCCGGCCCTCCACTGTGCTGGCCCTTGTTCACAGCTATGCCACGGAGTCCCTGAACAAACTGCGTCCTGTCCAGCTTCTAGGCTTTTGAACATACCATCGGGACCACCTTGGGAACCTGCCCCTCCACTTCCTGAGCCTGCCAAAGGCTTCCGAAGGCCCCATATGAATAGGAGGCTGCGAGAGCTGGCCACAAAGACTTCCTCCGGGTCTCCCACCTGGGTGTCTGGGTAACAGAGACATTCAGCCTCCAAGATTTCATGGGCTCAGACTGGAGTCCTGTGCAGGCCAGGCAGGTAGCGGTGGACAGCCTGAGCTGCACCAGCTACCGGGTTCTACAGCTGGTTTGCGATCCAGGGTCTGGCCCTGAGTGTGCCTTGGGAGTTCCAGGCACCAGCCGAGCCCACCTGGGGGGCCTGGTGACCTCTCAGCTCCTCCCCTGGTAACTGCAGCCCTCTCCAAACTCAGCCCCTGCTTGCCCTAGCTGTATGTGAGCAGGGGACATACCGGTTTACCTCGGGACCACTACCCTCTGCCTGCCCCCTCCCTCCAGGGTCACTCTCGGCCCAGCCACGTGGAGAGACCCCTCGGGAGTCTGACGGCTTCCCCTGCTGCCCTTGTCTCCTTAGTGTGTAGCTAGAAGAGGTCACTGCTTCTGGTACTGAGCGCCGCTCCGGGAGGCTGGGTGGCTGCAGAGGCGAGAGCGGCCGGCGCAGAGGGTCCCGAGCCAGCCGTGTTTTACGGCTCTGCCCCAGACAGCTAATGGCCTCTGTGACATGACTGCTCCCAACGGCGGCCTTGGAGCAGTTATAAATCAAGGGGCACCTGCCCAGCAGCCCCGACGCCTGCCCGGATCTGTCCTGGAAGAGGAGCATTTCCAGGTTTGGGGCCCGCCTGGCCAAGGGCTGCTGAGTGACCCGGCAGCGCCCACCCAAACCAGGCTTAGCAAGGACGCAAACGTCTCGGCAGGTCAGGCAAAGGCGAAGTGTGTGTGTGCACACACGTGCAAGAGGGTGGTAGGTATTCACTTACATCCCTACACCTGAGCGTCTGTCTCTTTGTGTGTGTGTGCATGTGTGCGTGTGTGTGTGACTGTGTAAGCATGTTTCTGCCTGTGCACGTCAACGTGTGAACGTATACAGATTAGTGGATATATGCTTACAGAGGGACGCCGGGTGGCTCAGTCGGTTGGGACTTTGGCTCGGGTCATGATCTCGCAATCTGTGAGTTCAGGCCCCGCGTCGGACTCTGTGCTGACAGCTCGGAGCCTGGAGCCTGCTTCGGATTCCGTGTCTCCCTCTCCTCTTCGTGCTCTCTCTCTCTCTCTCTCTCTCTCTCAAAAATAAATAAATGTTAAAAAAAATTTAAAGATACATGTGCATTACTGTGTGAGCGTTTCTGTCTTCGTATGTACCATACAAGTGCGTGTAGGAACTATGTAATTATTATGTCTGCTCATGGATGTTTCTATACAGGTCTGCTTCCCTCTGTGTACCTTGTGAACATTTGTGCGTGTGCCTGTGTGTGACTGTGCATTTGTTGCAAACGCATCTAGGTATGTGTCTCCAGCATTTCATTCAGTATTTATTGTACACCTACTCTGTGTTAGGCTTTGTGCTTAGTGCTAAGGATACAGGGCTGAAGAGACAGGGTCTCTGCTTTGGGGCATGTTACATTCCAGCAGGGGAGACAGACAATACACAAGCACTAAGAAGAAAATGAAGTTGGGTCAAGGATAGAATCTGACTAGGGGGGAGGTTATTTTAAGTTAGAGTGGTCAGAGAGGACTTCATGATGGAGGCGGCATTGAGCAGAAGTGCGAATGATGAGAAAAAAACCACGTGAAAATCTGGGGTAAGAGTGTTCGGATGGTGGGAAGAGCCGTGCAAAGGCACCGAGGGTGGGGAGCATGAATGGGCAAGCGGTGGGAGGTGAAGACAGAAGGTGGGGAGGGCCAGACCATGGAAGGCCTCAGAGACCCTGGAAAGAAAGTTAGATCTGGGGCGCCTGGGTGGCTCAGTTGGTTAAGCATCTGACTCTTGATTTTGGCTCAGGTCATGATCTCACGGTTTGTGAGATCGAGCCCCACGTCAGGTTCTGTGCTGACAAATGTGGAGCCTGCTTGGGATTCTCTCTCTCCCTCTCTTTCTGCTCCTTCCCTGTGCCTGCTCTCACACACTCGTTCTCTCCCTCAAAATAAATAAATAAAAAAAAATTTTAAATAAGAAATTTAGATCTATTCAGGAGTCAAGGAGAGCTTTAGGGAAGGGAATGGCAAGTTTCGATTTAAGTCTTGAAACACCTCCTTCAGGGGTGCCTGGGTGGCTCAGTCGGTTAAGCATCTGACTTCGGCTCAGGTCGTGATCTCACAGTCCATGAGTTCGAGCCCCACGTCGGGCTCTGTGCTGACAGCTTGGAGCCTGGAGCCTGCTTCAGATTCTGTGTCTCCCTTTCTCTGACCCTCCCCCGTTCATGCTCTGTCTCTCTCTGTCTCAAAAATAAATAAACATTAAAAAAATTAAAAAAAAAAATCACCTCCTTCAGCAGCTCTTCGAGAATGGAGTGTGGGGGAGGGAGGAAGCGGGGCCCAGTAAGGAGGAGTGCAGGGGTCACAACAGTGTTGACGATCAGCATGGCAGCGGGGGAGGGCAGGACCAGCGGCTGGATACAGGACTTGTCTTTTCCATGACTTTTATTTTGAAAAAGCTCAGCCACCCTACAAAGAGGCTGAATGAAAGGTATGGTTTTATTATGCTTCACCAATTGTTGAAATTTTGTGCCATTTGTTTCCTCCTTCTCTCCCCCCATTTGAGAGTTAGTAGCACACATCACAACACTGTGCGCTGTGAGACCTCAGAATATCTTCTAAGAGCAAGGACATTCTACTACACAACCACACCACAATGATCATGCCCGAGTTTAATCTAATATAAAGTCTATATTTCAATTTTCCCAATTATCCCAATTCTGCTGGGCCAGAAAGCAAGCGTGTCTCGCAAGACTGATGAGGACATGTCAAAAGACAGCTTGCCAGAAACAGCCAACTTTTAAAAATTTGAGCGTAAAAAAGGAAGATGACAAAAATGGATTATAGCACATTGAATTAAAGCATAATCCATGAATCCACATCAATACTCAAAAGAGAGGACAGGAAGAAAGTCCTTTACAGAACTAAATATAGAATAAAAATACAAGAAATGATACAATTAGAAAAATTGCCACTTTGCAACCACCAAAGTAATAACCGATTCAAGTAAGGCTCACTAATGGATATTAAGATTGTTGAATAAAATGCTGGGGACAGAGAACACTCACACAACTTCAAAGTATCACTTGAAAGATGACTTTTCGATTTCGAAGAGGAGAAGTTTCCTTTACAAAGGCAAAATATGGCAGCCGCCACCTTAACCAAACTTAGCCTTGCAAATAGCAGGACGGAGATCATGTTTTGAACACAGACCTGAGAGGGGCTGAATGGATTGACCGCGGGATTGGAGAAAGCAAGTAGATTCAGGACTAACTTCCAGCATTTGACCTGAAAGGGCTTGATCAACTGGCTGAATGGTAATGGACGGAAAAGACTGGGGCATGAGCCCACTGCAGGGGACAGAATCACACAGGTCTGGCTCTATCCCATTGGAGATGCCCCTACAGGTGGAGCTGCTGAATAAACACCTTAGACAATGAGCCTGTACCCCTTGACTACTGTTAGGAGTAGAAATAAATATTCAAGAATCGTCAGCATACAGGGAGCCATGGCCAAGAGGACATCATCTAGGGAGAAAGTCAACTTCCGTAGTTTTTTTAATATTTATTTTTGAGAGAGAGAGAGAGAGAGAGAGAGAGAGTGGAGGAGGTGCAGGGGGGAGAGGAGGACAGAGGATCTGAAGCAGGATCTATGCTAACAGCAGACAGCCCGATGCGGGGCTCAAACTCATGAACTGCGGGATCATGACTGGAGCCAAACTTGGACGCTTAACCGACTGAGCCACCCAGGCACCCCAGATGTCTATGGTTTTAAAATCTTTTTCTTTCTTTCTTCTTTCAGATTTTATTTTTAGGTAATCTGTATGCCCAAGATGGGGCTCGAACTCACAACACCAAAATCAAGAGTCTTATGCTCCACTGACTGAGCCAGCCAGATGCCCCTAAAATCTTTCTCATGATAAAAATAGCTTTAAGTCTGGGGCACCTGAGTGGCTCAGTCAGTTAAGCTCAGCTTGATTTTGGCTCAGGTCATGATCTCACAGGTTTGTGAGATCAAGCCCCAAGTCAGGCTCTGTGCAGACAGTGCTGAGCCTGCTGGGGATTCTCTCTCCCTCCCTCTCTCTCTGCCCCTCCCCCTGCTCTCTCTCTCTCTCTCTCTCTCTCCCTCTCTCAAAATAAAAAAATAAGCTTCAAAAAATACCTTTAGGTTTTCTATTATGCGATTTATACATACTTAAAAGATTTTTTTTTTAAATAGTAGTGTATAAAGAACAAATAACCCCCCTAACCTAACCATTCACATTTTGATGATTATGCCCAACCACCTGTCTGTTACTCTGTTTTCACACATTTGTATATAAATGTATCATATACATGGGTCCCGCCCCAGACACCAAACACTTTCTAAACTCTTTTTTTTAATCTTATGCCTTTTTCCATCTCCCTGGTCCTTCTCTAATATGCCACCCACGGAAGTTAAAGTGTGGTATGCATCCTTTCATACCCTTTTATATGCCCATGCAGTCATATACATGTAGGGCTTGCAAATCACTGTTTGACAGCATGGATCATATTACACATATTTCTTTAATTTCTCAATTAATAATATAGTGGAAACCCTTCCTAAGTGAATCTATTTTTCTTAACGGCTGTATCTTGTTTCATGGCATGGATATGTCATGATTTAAACACTCTCCTGTTCATAGACACTTTCTAGTTCTATGGGACAAATTCTTTTTGGGGGGGGGGGGGGTGGGAGTGTCGGAGGAGACAAATTCTTATGAGTCGAGATGGTTGGGTTAAAAAGGTATGTATACTCAAATTTTTCAACAGATTGTTTCCATATTGCTTTCCAAAAAGGCAGCATCGGTTCTCTTTCTCACCAGTTAACTATGAAAATATACCTTCCCTCTCACCCCCAACAGTAGTAGGTGTTAACATTCTTTTGAATTTTTGCCAATCTGATGGGCAAGGAGTTACTTTAATTTGCATTTCCCTGAGTAGTTGGAGGTTGAGCCATATGTTTATTGGCCATTTGGGTTTACTCTTCTCTGAGCCGATTCATACCTTGGGAACATTCTTCTATTGGATGCTTCATCTTTTTCTTAACAATTTGTAAGAGCTAGAAATTAACTCTTTATCCATCTTGCCATGAGGCACAGCAAATATTTTCTCCCAACTTAGTGTTTGTCTTTCAGTTCTGCTTATGGGAATCCTGAGCCATCTAAAAAAATGTTTAGGGGCGCTGGGGTGGCTCAGCTGGTTGAGCATTGGACTCTTGATTTCAACTCAGGTCATGATCCCAGGGTCGTGGGATCGAGCCCTGTGTCAGGCTCTGCACTATGCATGGATCCTGCTTAAAATTCTCTCTCTCCCTCTGCCCCTCTTTCCCGTTGACACACACACTCTCTCTCTAAAAAAACAAAACAAGCAAACAAACAAACAAAACAAAGTTAAAAAAAATTATTGGGGCACCTGCAGGGCTCAGTCGGTTAAGCATCCAAGTCTTGGTTTTGGCTCAGGTCCTGATCTCATGGTTCTTGAGTTTGAGCCCCGTGTCAGGCTCTATGCTGATAGTATGGGGCCTGCTTGGGATCCTCTCTCTTTCCTTCTCTCTCTCCCTCTCTCTGCCCCTTCCCTGCTGTCTCTCTCTCAAAATAAACTTTAAAACAATTATTTTAAAAAGTTGAAATTTTATGTCCTCGGAGAGTACCGCCTCCAAAAATGACAGAATACCTTGTAAATGATGACGTCTCTGACAGATAACAACCATGAACTCTGGACAAAATATTTAAAAGGCTATGTAAAGGTACTGAAAGTGATCACAAGCAGGCAGAAATTAGAGGGACTAACACTTGGGAGTGAACAACATTACCAGAGTTTCTCATGTTTATATCTTTGTGCCTAAGGCCAGGCCCCAGGCAATACCATGTGAGTTGATAGAAATCTGAATTCTTACTTGTTGAGAAATCAGAGGATATAACGTGGGGCTTCCGTAGCGGTGGGAAAGTAATACCAGAAAGTAGAAACCCACGGAGGGGGTGTTCCAAATTCTGCTTATAAACTTCACCCAAACATCAGGGTGTTTTCTGAACTATGACTTCAGTGGAGAAATGCTGAGAAGCCTAACTGGGGCTTCTAAAGAGAGATTTCAGCTGCTGCCAACCAGAGAGGGGGATGGGTTTGGAGTCTGAGCTCAGCCAAGTTAAGTGCCTGATAAAATAAAAAAATCAACATCTTCCAATAGAACCCACAGTCCCTAAAACTTATCATTGATAGTATCCAGGATACAATCCAAAATAACTAGCCGTATGAAGAAACAGGAAAATGTGACCCATACACAAGAGGAAAGGCAATCACGGAGGCCAATCTCTAGATGACTCAGATCTTGGAATTGAGAAACAAGGCCTTTAAAATAGCTATTGTAACTATGTTCAAGGACATGAAGAAAATATGCTAGTCATGAACGATCAAAGAGAAAACCTCAGCACAGAAACAGATGATAAAAATAAGCAAATGGGAATCGAGAGCCAAAACATACAATATCAAATAAAAAGTTAACTGGATGAGATCAAATTTTATGTTAAAAATGGGCGCCTGGGTGGCTCAGTTGGTTAAGCGTCTGACTTCGACTCAGGTCTTGATCCCCCAGTTTGTGGGTTCGAGCCCTGGGTCAGGCTCTGTGCTGACAGCTCGGAGCCTGGAGCCTGCTTCAGATCCTGTGTCTCCCCCTCTCTCTGCTCCTCCCCTGCTCATGCTCTCTGTCTCTCAAAAATAAAATAAACATTAAAAAATAATTTTTAAAAATTTTAAGTTAAAAATGAATTTTTTAATAGACTCTAGGTTTCCTATCATGGGTAAAAATGTCCCTTCTAATCCTAGGATTATACATATATTCACTTAAAATTTCTCCTAAGGTTTTCATATTTTATTTTTATATTTAATCCCTATTAATTTATTGGGATTCAATTTTTTATATGTTGTGAGGTGAGGATCCAAATTCACTTCCTTGCAAATAGATAAGGTACTTTTTCCAGCATTATTTCTTAACCTTTTTTGTTATTGTTCTTACTGAGGCAAAATATTTAGCATGTACTGAATTCTCATATATACTGGGATGTATTTCTGGATATTTTTATTGTTTCAAAATGTTCTGTCAATCCAATAATCCTATGCCAATACTGTATTATTGGACTCTGGTGGCTTTATAATATATTTTAATATCCACAAGGTAAGACTTCCTCCTTCAAATATTTTTTGGCCATTGTCAGACATTAATTCTCCCACCTGGACTTCATAATCATCCAATTAAAAATGGTACTATAATAGGGAGTACATTAAATTTATACATCAGTGTTGGGAAAATGGACATTTTTATATTAAGATTTTCTATCTAAAAATATTTGCCATCTTCTTATACTATGTTTTAAATTTTCAATAAATTTTCATAATTCAGTGGTTAGGGAGATTGATGAGAGACCTTATTTTATATATTTCTGTATTGTTTGAGTAATAACGAGCACATATTTTTGAAATAACTTAAAAGAATTCTTTCAACAAAATATATGTTTGAAACTGATGGTTTCATGATATTTCATTACATTATCAACACTGTTTATATGTGTGAAACATTTTATTTAAAAATATGAAAAAAGGCTAGTACATACATAGTGAAATTGTTTTGCAGACCATGCATAAAACTACAAAGAAGGAAATAAATGGCATCTACAGTTCCACTAACTACTAATAACCAATTCAACTGCTAATTTTTTGCTCTATTTAGATTCAGACTATTTTCCTATTTTCTATGCACATACACACAAACACATACATATACATATATGAACACACATATACATATATGAGATATATATATTTATGTATATTATCTATATGCATCTAAGATGTGTGTATATAACCACAATACATATGTATGTATATGTATCTATGATATGCATATGTATCTAATACACACACATATGCACGTACGCAGCCACCCCCAAATGGGCTTCTACTGTTATAATTTCTAATAATTGGCTTTTTTACAAGATATAGCATGAGGATCTTTCCACTTCCAAACATACATATTATCATCATTTTTAGAAAATGCTCAGATTCCTTTATATGGATGCATAATATTTTACTGAAATCCATTTTCGTTTTTTAAAAATATCTTTACTATTGGACATGTAGATGGTAGGTTATTTTCAGTTCTCTACCATTGTAAATACCACTATGTACTTTAGCTTTCTTGTCCTTCAGCATCTGTAGGTAAATTCTTAGACGTAATTTCTAAGATTCCCTACCTGTTCTTGAGAAACTCTACCAATAGGACAGCAGGGGCTGGAGGTCTGATCACCTGCCAATCCTGGAAAATTCTTAGGATAGCCAAAGCTTGATGGGCATCAGATAGTGGTAAGCCAGAGTGTGGTTCAGAAACATGCTCTCCAGACTATCAAAGATGAAGAAAAAAAAAAAGAAAGAAAAGAAAGAAAAAGTACCTTTTCTTGAGTACTTACTATATTCCAGGAAGTTATATTCATTACTTCACTTAATCCTTATGACAGCACTTTGAGTTTGATACTATTTCACAGAGACCCATGAGATGGAGAACCACAGAAATCAAGACATTTGCCCAGGGTCATTTCTTAGGATTATACTGGATTATACTGGAGGGTGCCACAGACGGCCCAGTAGAGCCCTGGCCTGGAATTATGAGCACAAAGTCAAGGGAGATACTCAGGATCTCATCCAGGTGTGTGAGGAACTAAGATGGAAGTACTCTGGAATCTTCTATCTGGGAGGTCCAAAAACATAGCTGAGTCACCGCATAGGCTCAAGAGTATCCTCTTCTGGAGCTGTCCCGGGTTGGTCTGGGGCTTGTCCATTGCTGCCACCTACACAATGCTCAGTGGCACCCACTGAAGAGCTGGCCCTGCCACGGGGTCCAGAAATAGGCCGAAGACAGATCTGCACCTGTGGAGCTCCCAATCCGGTAAATTAACACTAGTCAGAATACACTGGTCTCTCTCTGAGCCCAGGGGCTTGGCTTCAGTTGGCCAAAGAACCTGAGGTCTCATCCAAAGCCCTGTGGGATGACAACATCTGCCCCTTCCTCAGCCACAGACCCACTGGAAGGCAACTCAATGTCTGCAAGTTTACCTCCAGGAAAGGGGGTGTGGAGGAGGGGCTCTTGGTGATGAGCCCCAGCTCCTTCTCTAGTCTTTCAACCTTCTCCTGCTGCTACATCACACAGCCCCCGGGAGGTGGCTGTCCCTTTAGGCCCTGAAGCCCTCTCCCCTATGGCTGTCCCCCAGGCCCCTGGCATAGAATTTCCCCTTGATCTTGGTTGAGCCCCTCAGATAACCACAGGGAGGTGAGGAAGGCCTGGCCTTGAGTCCCCCTACAGGGACCTCCTCCCAGGGTCCGACCCTAATGTTCCCTCCCTACCATCCATGCTCCCTGACCTCTGGCCTTCTGGAACTGGCAACATCACAGGGCCCCTATATTAGGCTCCTCATGTCGCTATGACAAATGACCACAAACTCAGTGGCTTAATACAAACTGACTATCTCATAGTTAAGGTCAAAAGGTCTGGAATGGAGGTCAAAGTCTGGAATGGATCTCACCGGGCTAAACTGAGAATGTGGGCAGGACTGTGTACTTTCTGGAGACTCTCGAGAAGAATTCTTTCCTTGCCTTTTCCCACATCTACAGGTTGCCTGCATTCCTTGGCTCGTGGCTTCCATCTCCAAAGCCAGCATCACATCACTGCCCTCTGCTTCCGTCTTCCTATCTCCTTCTCAGATGCTCCTGGTTCCCTCTTTCCCTTATGACTGCTGTGGTTAAACGGAGCTGACCTCAACATCCTCGTCTCAACATCCTCAGCCTGATCACATGTGCCACGGTCCTTTGCCATTAGGCAACATATTCACAGGTTCCAAGGATTAGGACACGCACATCGTTGGCGGACCATTATTTGGACCACCACAGGTCCAATTCCTGGTTTGTTTGCTCAAGGTGGGGCTGCTTTGGTGACACTGTGACAGACCATGTCTGGGGGCACAGCCATGACCCAGTGATCTCTGGCTCACTAGCTCAGTTCTAGTTTTAAGGCCAAGGAGACACCACTTCAGAGGGAAGAATGGAACACTCTCAGGGTGTTCAGCTGGCTCAGTCAGCCGAGCATGCAACTCTTGATCTCAGGGTTGTAAGTTCGAGCCCCACGTTGGGTGTATATATATATATATATATATATATATTTAATGTTTATTTATTTTTGAGAAAGAGAGACAGAGTGTGAACAGGGGAGGGCAGAGAGGGAGACACAGAATCTGAAGCAGGCTCCAGGCTCCAAGCTGTCACTACAGAGCCCGACATGGGACTTGAATTCACAGACACGAGTTCATAACCTGAGGGGAGCAGCAGAGAGCAGGCATACAGAGAGACACATGCACATGCAGACACGTGGACACAGTATGTACGTGCAGTAGCATGTGCACATCCACATGTGAGTACATGTGAATGTCAAGGTGAGGGCGTATCTGCATGTGAGCGTATGTGCGTAAGTGCTTTTTAGAGAATGAACAGAAGGCAGCTAGTTTACCGCTGTAGAGGACAAACATAATTCATCTCAGGGGAGATGGCTCTTTGTTTCAGAAAGTGTATTGCTGGCCCCTTGGGTGTTGTAAGTGGCCTGGCAAGGCCTGGAAGGCAAGGGATGGAACAAAGAGAGAGCTGGATTTCTCAGCAGAATTTGCAAGGACGGCCTGGGAGGCAGGGGGTGAGGAGCACAGAGGCAAGACAAAAGGAGGTGGGAAGAAAGGCCAGTGCAAGAGAACCCAACAGGGAACGAGGCAGGGATTCCATGGAAAGTCATGGCCAATGCAAAATTACACTTCTAGGAGTAGTGAGGTCTGACGCTGAGTTTTCATTTTCTTCCTACTGTGTTCTAGAACTGTCCTCACTGCCCCGAGTCTTCAGTAGAAGTCTGTTCACACAGTAGCCTTTGGTGGTGGTGGCTGGGGATAGAAGTGGGTGAGAACAGCTGAAGTTGGAGGTCAGAGCCACAGGCAGGGGCTGGGAATAGAGCCTATCGACGGGGGAGTCCGTCTGGACACCCACACACTGGGGAAGACCTTCCACGGCAGGTAGAGCGTGCGTGTAAAATATCTGCATAATACAAAGGAAGGGGTAATCTTTGGGCGTCTGGGCTATAAAATGCCCGTAAGGACACCGTGACCATGTGAATATGTCTGTACCTGTAACATCTGGAACCACGAGCTGGATGTACCTAACGTGAGACTTCGTGTCAATCTTACACCATCAACTACTTCTAGCTTGATCACTCCATCCCTTCAGTGCCACTGGATCATATTGTCACCTGAAGGGGTCTCATCTGAATGAACAGCTCTCGTCACGACTTATCGCTGGATATTTGATCTGAGTTCAGAGATGTGTTTACAACGGTCTACCTAACATGTCTTCGATGTCCCCAAGGCACCTTGACTTAATGTGTGTCCAACTGAACTCACTGCTTTCTCCTAATGACCTAGTTCTTGGCCAGGATTCTCAGTAGGCAGCTCCACTGTCCACTCAAAATATACAAGCAAGAAACTAGGCGTCACAGCTGGGGCTGGGTCTCTGTCTTTCTCGGCATCCCTTTATCCATCCCACTGCAAGTCCCGTCCGTGTGCCCTCCTACTCAAGTTTGTATCCATCGTCTCCCCATCTCCACTGCCACCAATCTAGTCCAACAAACTCTTGTTTCCACAACCTTCTCCTAACCCATCTCCCTGTACCTGGCCTTGACCTCCTCCCGTCAGATTTCCACTCTGCAGCCAGAGTGAAATTGCAATTTAAAAAATTACATCCAAGTATCATACTCAGGGGTTAAAAACAATAGATCTCTATGCCCTATTTACCCTAATCTCCCAGCCCTCACCCCTGAGGCAACTTCCAACTCCTTTAGCTACTATTTATAGTGTTTCTGATACCTTCCCGTAACACGCTTCCATTTCTGTCTCTTGTTATAGACCTTAGACATTATTCATTGAATTCCTGCGGTGATAGGTGAGGGTTTAGCTCACAGAAAACACTATTTAAACATTGTTCATTGCAGGGGCGCCCGGGTGGCTCAGTCGGTTAAGCATCCAACTTGGGCTCAGGTCATGATCTCACCCTTCATGGATTTGAAGATGCCCCACGTCGGGCTCTGTGCTGACAGCTCAGAGCCTGAAGCCTGCTTCAGATTCTGTGTCTTCCTTTCTCTCTGCCCCTCTCCTGCTTATGTTCTGTCTCTCAAAAATACGTAAACGTTAAAAAAATTTTTTGTTAAATATTGTTCATCGCAGAGCCATGTAATGTGCCATATTTTCCTTTTTGAAGACCATGTTCCCCTGGAATTTCCTGCCACCTCCCCTTGTGCTATTTGCCATGATCATATTTGCACTGTCCCCAGCCTCCCTTCCCAGGAGACTGCATCTCCAGTATGGACTGTTCCTCCTTCAATCTGCTGCATTGCCTTGTCTGAAATTTCTCTGCTGCTTTTCTGGGTTGGTCCATCATTTTGTGGACATTACGTATTCCTTCTCCTTGGCTTCTCCTGTTACTGTGCCGGAGCACATTCTCAAGCAACTTCCTTTAAAAAGGATGCACCGGAGGTAAACTTTCTGAGGTGATCTTTCTCCGTACGTTGACCAAGTTTGGCTGGGCATATAAATTCGCGTTGAAAATCATTCCTCTCAAAATTTGGGGGATATTGAAAATATTGCTTCTGATTTTATTAGGAGACATTCGATGCCATTCGATGCCACTCCGTCCTTTTCGGGTAACGTGTATTTTTCTTCTTGAAGGTTTTATTGGCTTCTGTTTGTGGCTTCTTTTTATGCATTCAATTTGAGAATTCGGTGATCTAGTCTGGACACTCATGTCCTTGTGCTGTGGGAAAATCTCTTGTATTATTTCTTTGTTAATTCTTCCTTCCACACCACCCCTCTTTTAAATTAGCATTTCCTGGAACTACCATTAGTCAGTTTTTGAAACCCTTAAATAAATCCTTTATTCTTATTTTCCTGCCTCTTTTACTTTGGTCTTATGTTCTGGGAGATCTCCTTGAATTTACCTTTTAATTCTATTGAATTTTTCATTTGCGTATTCATTGTTTCATTTCTCAGAGTCCCTTCTTATTATTTGATTGTTCTTTGCAATCCGTGTGTAGGTGTAGGGTTGGGAGGGACAGCAGTCAATGGCTTTCCTGTCAGCTTTCAGTTAATCCCCTTGTTTCAGGCTCCACGTGTCCCTTGCACCTTCCTCTGCATGTGGTGGCATCCCTGAGACCAAGCCTCTCCCAGGTTCTGTGGAATCCAATCCTTTTGTAAACAGAGCTCTTGGACCACACGGAAGCTGCAGGGTCCCTTGAGCGGTTCCATCAATACCTCTCTCCCATCCACTTTTTAGCTTCCAGAAATTCATTGAAAGGTCTGGCTCATGATATCTCTTTTCCTGGTTCTTTTCATCCCTGTAATTGTACATCCTTTTTAATTCTTTCCATGCATTTTGGTAGCATGAGGAGAAAAAGGAGATAAGTGCACACAAGCAGTCAGTCCTCTTTAAACAAAGGTCCAGGCTGATCTGCGTGAAATGCAAAACAGATCACGTCACCCCCTTTTCGCCCCTGACTCCCACCCCAACTTTTGTTTGAAACCCTCTAATGGCTTCCGACTGCTCACTGACATGGCCGGGGCCTGCGGGCTGCTTGCTTTTCCCCCATTTCTCTCTTTAGCCTCCGCTCTCTCCGGCCACACTGGCCTCTTCCTCCTCCTTCCTTCACGCTTCTTATGGAAGCATAACACACATGGAAGAAAACGCACGTGTCCTAAGTACACGGCTGCAAGGACTTGAACAAACCGAACACACCCATGTGACCCATCCCCAGAGCATGCAGATACTCCCAAACTCCAGAACCAACTTCGCGTCCTGTTCCAGCCTCTCATTCCCCCAGGGAGAACCTTTCTCCTGACTTGGAACACCGTGGGTTAGTTTTGCGAGTTTTCGTACTTTCTGTAGATGAAGATCCGGTGTCTACGCTTTTGTTCTGTCCGCTTTCACGCATAAATAGATGTAAGAGACCTGTGTGGCGTGTAGCAGGCATTTATTTACTTGCAGTTCTGTGTAACACCCCTATGTGTGCATATACCACAACCAATCTGTTTTGATCAATTCATCTGTATTATTTACAAGTATTTAGGCAGGTTTGAGGTTTTGACTATTAGGGGTGGTGCAACGGGGAACATTTTAGTACATGTCTTTGATAAACTCAAACCTATCCTAAAAGTAAACATTTAGTATACATTTAGGAGTAGGTCACTCACTCCTAATGTGTGTGTGTGTGTGTGTGTGTGTGTGTGTGTGTGTGTATACATACATATTCAGCTTTGGTAGACAATGACAAACAGTTTGCTGAAATACCAATATACCTTCCCACCTGCAGTGCATGAGGTTTCCCACTCTTTACAGCCTCTTCAGTGTTTGCTCTTTTGTTCTTCTTAATGTTAGCTATTCTGGTAGGTGGCAGTGGTTTCTGCCTGAAATTTTAGTTTGCATTTCTCTGGTGACTAATGAAGTCTAGTACCTTGTCGTATGGTTACTGGCCTTTGGAAACTCTTCCTTTATGAGGTGTCTTTTTAAGAAAAAAATTGCATTGTCTGTTCTTTCCCTATTGATTTGTAGCTGTTATAAAAACCATATTCTGAATCCAAGTTCTTTGTTAAATATTTGAATTGTGAACATTTTCTCTCGGTCTGTTAGTTAGCTTTTCACTCTCTTGCTGAGAGTTTTTTAGGAGCAGAATTTTTTTACTTTAGTACATTCAATTTATGCATTTTTCCTTACTTAGCCTTTTGCGTCCTGTTAACACAGATTCGTCTACTCTCAGGTCACAAGACTGGTCTCCTATGTTTTCCTCTAAAAGCTTTACTGTTTTCCCTTTCACATTTAGCTCTGCAAATCGTCTGGAATTGATTTTTGTGTCTAATGGGAGGTAGGAGTCTAGAGACATTTTTTTTTCACATGGATAGCCAATTGACCCAGCCCCATTTATTGAAAAAAACCCACCTCTTTCCCACTGGATTACAGTGTCACCTCTGTCATAAATGTAATCATCTATGTGTGGATCTGTTTCCAGATTCTTCTCTGTTCTATCGGTCAACTTGTTTACCCCTGTGCTAATAGCACAATATCTTAATGGCTATGCCTTTATCAATAGTCTTGGCATCCAGTTTTGCTTCTTTTCTTCAGGTGAAACACCTTTCCCCCTCTCATCTCTTGGGAAGATCACATCTCAGTTGTCAGTTCCTCACAGAAGCTTTCTCTCAACTCCCTGACCAAGTTAAATACCCAGTGAAAACCCTTGTGATGCCACCCACCTCTCATTTGTCACACTGATCACAATTCAATTTCACATTTAGTCCTGTGGTTATCTGATCAATGCTTATTCCTTCCCTAGTCTGTTGAGCTCCACAAGGAATGGGATCATGTCTGCTTTATTTACCCATGTAGTCCCAGGGCTTAGCACAACTAGCTGCAAAACCGAACCAAACTAGTTGTTTATTATTTTTGAGTCAATGAAGGAACAAGTGAGTCCCTTACAACAGTTTGAGTATATGTGTCCACAGGTGCCTGAGCCTGAGTGGGTGTCTGTGGGGGAGCAGGTCAGGGGAGATGGACCCGTCCTCTCCAGCTGTCCTCCCCCTTCCCTGACCCCTCCCCTGCCCATGCTGCACTGTCCAGCACTCCCAGCAGCCTCTCTCCTCTCTGAGTGGCTGGAGGAAGACGCTGGTCTCCAGCTGCCTCCGCTCGGCTGCCCTTGTGCAGTTGTCTGCCAGTTGTGCACGCCGATTACTATGAATGCCACCATCTGGTACGCCACGTGGACATCATAATCTTTTCTTAATTACATTAGCAGCGCAATCAGTTACTGCATTACAAGGCCGGCGATGAGCTTTTAAATCTTGGTGGAAATCATAAATAATTGCACTAAGTACCAGGCGCCAGATGTGTGTGCCAACTTTGGTTGCACTAGATAAATAGTAACCTTACAAGAGTGTTAGACAGCAGGCGGTCCGGCCGGCCACCAGGCCACACCACACCTGGGGCCCCACTGCAGGAGGGCCCCCACCGACCGTGCACCTGAACAGAGGCTCAGAGACGCCCCGAGTGTGTGGGCGCCAGGGAGAGAGAGGCATTTTCAGAGCCAGAGAGGGCGCAGGAGGAATGTGGAGAAAGACAAAGGGAAAATGAGGTGGGTGGATGGAAAGGGAGAGAGAACAGGAGAAGAGAAGTGGGGGAGGAGGAGGAAAGAGAGATGCACAGAGAGAGAACAGGCGCCCACGGAGAGAAAGGGAGAGACACGCCGAGACAGAGACAAAAGAGACACACACAGAGACACAGAGGAATGGCTGAGGCCCATAGAGTGTGACAGAGACAGAGATACACAGAGTGTGAGTAAAAAGTCCTGGAGGACTGGGGAGGCTGAGAGAACAAAGGGCAGACCTTATTTCTGCTGACCTTTCGCTCTTGGCCAGCAGCCGGGAGGGCTCCCAGGCACCAGCTCGGCTACTTAGGGGAGCTGACACATGGTCAGAGGGTGGAAGAGGCAGTCGCCAGGCCGGGGGGACTTCCGGCAGGAGGATGCTCAAGGCTCTGGGAGGAAACTCTCCTTCCTTCCTTCTCTCCCTCTTTCTGAAAACCTCCTGCATCTCTGAGGGAGGAAGTGGCCACAGGGGATGCAGAGGAAGCACTTCCGGTTCGTGCAGAGGTGGCTACTGAAGTTGCTTTAGGTAGCTAGAAAGCCCAGGATGGGGGAAGTCTGTTTGAGGGCATGACTTTTAAGTTGAGACATGTACGATAAGTCACAGTTAGCCACATGAAGAGCCAGTGAAAGAAGGGGAGCGGGTTCCAGGACACGGGAAAGAGCAGGTGCAAAGGCCCAGACGCAGGAAGTAACTTAGCATGCTTAAGAATCTAAGAGAGAGAGGAGAGGCGCCTGGGTAGCTTAGTCAATTAAGCATCCGACTCATTCATGAAATCGAGCCCCACGTTGGACTCTGTGCTGATGGCACGGGTCCTGCTTAGGATTCTCTCTCTCTCTCCCTCTGCCCCTCTTCTCCCCCCAAAATAAATAAATAAACATTTAAGAAAAAAAAGAATCATAGAGGGGAAAAAAAGAGAGAGAGAGAGCAAGCGAGCAGATATGGCTCCAGCAAAGAAAACAATAGAGAAAGTTAGAGAACTGTAGGTAAAATGGATGGTTGAAGATGAATTTGTTTCTACTCACTCCTGAAATCTTACCAAAATGGACTTTAATGGAATTTAAAGATGTATAAACCCACATGATAAAGAGAACAGGAGAGAGGACAAAAGCAGACAGAGTGTTTAACAAAATTTTGGAATCCAGGAAAATGGATGATGGTGACTGACTTACAGAGCAGGGAAAGCTGAAATCTGAGTCTGCAGGAAGGGAAGCCAACTAGAAGGAAACCAAATGGCCCCAGAGACCCGGGAAGGGCTC
This sequence comes from Panthera onca, assembly GCF_046562875.1. Classification (NCBI taxonomy): domain Eukaryota; kingdom Metazoa; phylum Chordata; class Mammalia; order Carnivora; family Felidae; genus Panthera; species Panthera onca. The sequence continues at coordinate 85,654,478 of NC_138351.1, read as the reverse complement.
AGGGATGGACACTAGGTACATCCCAAGGGGACTGGGAAGGCATAACATGAGAGGCCACGTTCACGCCTCGGGGGACGGACCATACCTCCCACCACAGCCAAACACACAAAGTTTACCCTCTAAGAGGTGGACCAGAGGCTCTGGGCTTGCAGCACTAGCTAAGCAAAGAGTGAGGCCCAGACTCAAACCAGCATCCCTGTCCTCTCACGGTGCCCACAGGATGCTTGGCAGATGGGCTTAGAGTTGTCTCCATGCCTCCTTTTCCCTCCAGGTCAAGCAACTGGAAAAATGTATTTTCTGGGAAAACTGCCTAGCACAAGGAAAGAGGTCTAGAGAGACCACAAAGGGCTCTCCAATGAAATAGCCAGTGTCTGTCAGATCACCCTTCGGTGAACCTCCCGCATCTACACAGAGCTTCTAGTCAGGTCTTAACACAATACTTCGAAATATGAATGACAGCTGATTATCACCAGATATTTGTAGACAACTCTGGAATGAAAGACAGAAACCAGAGATTTAGGAAAATAGGAAAAATTAAGTAGGAGGAAAGAGAAACAATACAGAAAGCAGGGAAACATTTGAATAAATGTCTATAAATAATATCCTCTGAAAGATAAGACACTGCAGCCATAAAATGAGATCAGAATGCTATCTATCTATATTTTTTAATGTTTTTATTTATTTTTGAGACAGAGAGAGACAGAGCATGAGCAGGGCAGGGGAAGAGAGAGAGGGAGACACAGAATCCGAAGCAGGCTCCAGGCTCCAAGCTGTCGGCACAGAGCCTGACGCAGGGCTCGAACTCACGGAGTGTGAGATCATGACCTGAGCTGAAGTTGGACACTCAACCAACTGAGCCACCCAGGTGCCCCTACCTATGTATTTTTTAAAGGACTGTTGAGAGAACATGACAGGACTGGAAGATAAAGTTAAGATAACCCAGAAGTTAGAATAAAAAAGAGAATTTTCTTTAAAACGGAAAATAAAATATGAAAAAATTAGGCATATCATTGTGAAATTTTAGAATACCAAGAATAAAGAGAGATCCTAGAAACTTCCAGAAAGGAAGACATTTGTACACAAAGAACCAGGAACCAGAATGGTATTGAATTTCCAAAAAGCAAATCTGGAAGCTAGAAGACCCGGAGCAAAGATTTTCATATTATAAGGGGAATTAACTGCCAGCCAAGAATTCGGCATCTCAGTTATTGATTAACTGTGAAAGAAGAATAAATACATTATCAGACATGCAAGACTTAAAAAAAATAATTAGCTCCTCAGCATTCCTTCTGAGGATGCTGCTAAAAGACATTCTCCAGCTAAAAGAGGGAGAAAACCAAGAAAGACAAAAGGATGGAATATGGGAAATGAGATCCAACAAAAAGGTAAAGGGAAAATCTGGAGGATGGGAAGGAAATATCCCAAGATGACAGTCATACGCCAGGGAAGCCTTGAGAAAAATAACTCTGGATCACAACAGAAATATGTAAGGCCACAGGAAAGCTATGTCCAGTAGAGAAAAAAATATGATAGATTACCTGATGAATGTGACAATACCGGGAGGAGTATTTTAGTTCATTGGCAAGTTTCAGGCCTAAATGGTGAGGAATCAGAAAACCAGGCAAGTGTAAAAACCAAATGAATTATTAACTCCGGGAAAAACAAAAGTTGTACAACAGAAGAATGTATTAATAGTACACACTACATGGCTCAGCCGTGATCGATCTTTACATAGCCCTAATTATACAAATGCTGAAATGTTCAGATTACTAAAAGTTGTGATGTAACCATGTTGGTAGGATGAGAAGAGGGGAAGTGTGTAGTGTGTTGTAAGAGAACTAAATCTTCATCTAATTCTTACTAGAAAGTGAGATTTTTCTTCAAAAATGTGGAACTAGCAACACAAAGAGTTGCTTTGAAATACAAAGGCAAGTAGCCGAAGAGATCACCAGAAGTTGAAAGTTGCTGTCTCATGGGAAGGGGAAACTGAGGATGTAGCAGGGACCCCTGCTTTTTTGTTATATACCTTACACTGCTATTTGATTCTATATCATGTACATCAACTTTGATATAAAATTTAAAATTCAATTACAAGAAATCAGGAGGTGGCTTGAAATTGAGGCCAGCAAGATGAACAGGCACCAGACTACCAACAGGCACCTGCTACCAGGGCCTCGGAGGCCATCTTAAACCAGTTCCCAAGAGCAATGGGGAGCCATAGAGGACTTTCGGTAGGGGAGTGACACTGTCCTATCTACTTTATGACCCATCCAACAAGAGCTAAGAGGCAGGCTGCCTGTGCCCTGTCAGCTTCGCACATGGGACTAAATACAACTTTTGGCTAAGCAGCGTTCTCCTGCCCTCTCTGGAAGCAATATATTCTGCAAAGGGTGTGGTCCGCTCCATTTCATCTGTTCTTTGTGCCACATATTCCCCAGGCAGTGCTGGATGTGGACATGAAACATGGAATCCTGGTTCTGTTACTTTTGAGCTATGTGACTTTGGGCAAGTTGTTACTCTTTTTCTGAGCCTCAGTTTCCTCAACTGTAAAATGAGGATAATAAGAGAACAGAACTCATGTGGTTGCTGTGAAAATATACATGGTTAGTGTAAAGGCAAAACACACAAATTCCTCTCTCTTGTGGGATCAGAAAATGTGCACAGGATAAACCGGTGGGAAAACTGGAAGGAAAGACCCTTTGAACGGCCCATCCACTTGATGTGCTCCTGCCCAGGCTTACCTCACCTGCTCTCAATGAGACCATTTAAATAAAATGTTTTTAACGTTTATTTAGTTTGGAGACACAGAACAGAGTGCAAGCTGGGGGGGGAGGGGCAGAGAGAGAGGGAGACACAGAACGAGCACAGAGCCCGACACGGGACTCAAACCTACGAACAGTGAGATCACGACCTGAGCCAACGCCCCTCAACGAGACCGTTTCTGCCTTTGCCTTTAAAACAAAAGGTGTATTCAGACTGAGGTAGGTTTGAATCCCATCTTTGCTGCTTGGCACTCGTGAGAAAAGTGCCTCACTTCTGAGATCCACTTTACCGGATGAAACGTGCAGACTCCACTCCCACAGGGCTGCTGTGAGGAGTCAGCGACATGGACGACACAGCGGTGCTGAGAGAAACCCAACACCCCGCCCTTGGTGTTTCCTTCCATGAGGACAGGGTTCTGTCGGGTCTAACACCCCTGCTCCTCGGCTCACCCGTTCACTTCTCCCTGCAGAAGGGTGGGACTTGCTTGGTAGGGGAGTTTGGGGTGAAGAACCGGGTGCAGCTCGGCCCCTTCCCCACTCTGTTCTCTGGAGCCGGCCGTCCACGGGAAGCCCCCCATTAGGGACATCTCCTCCCAGCCTTAAATGTGCAGGTGCAGGCATGACCCTCGGGGACAAAGCTCCGACGTGGGTGGGGGGAGGTCTGCTCATTCAGAGGGGGGTTACATTCAGGGGTAGACTAGGAGCAGAACTGGGGAGCAAACTAATATTCAAGGACTGAGGGTTTGGCGGGGAGGGCCATACCAGCGGGCTGTTTCCACGGGCAAGTTGCTGCTTTTATGGAGGCACAGGCCTCAGCAAAAGTGGGTCGTGCCGCTGCCTCAGGGTAAGGGGGGTTACAGCTGTTACAGAACATACACTGCCCAGTTGAGCATGGGCCATGCAGGTGGCTCTCAGCAGACGTCAGCAGGCTGTGAGGCCTCAGCGGGCAGGCAGAGCAGAGCGGATGCTCTGATTATAGGGAAAAGAAGGCACTTTATCCATATCCATATGCTGCATTAGTTTCTTATTGCTATTCTAAGAAATTAAGACAAACTCAGTGGCTTAAGACAACACAAATCTATTGTCTTACACTTCTGGAGGTCACAAGTCCAAACTAGGTCTCACTGGGCCAAAATCGAGGCGTTGGGAGGGCTGGACGGTATCTGGAGGCTCCAGGAAGAATGTTTCCTTGCCTTTTCCAGCTTCTAGAAGCCTCTGCATTCCTTGGCTCATGACCACCTCCTCCATCTTCAAAGCCAGCAGCTAGCATCTTCCAAGCTCTCTCTGCTTCTGTTGTTACATCAACTTTTCTTCACCCCGAACTTCCTGCCTCCTTCTTATAGGGACTCTTGGGATTACATTTAGACCTCACTGGGGTAATCTAGTCTGATCCCCCCATTTCAAGATCCTTCACTTAATACCCCAGAATATCCCTTTTAACATGTGAAGTAACATAGTCACAGATTCTGGAGACTAAGACATGTACATCTTGGAAAGCCATTATTCAGCCTACCGCATGAACCTTTCAGACATTAAGGAGAGGAACAATGACTTTTTGTTCTTGCTATTGTTTTCATAAAATTTATACTGCACCAAAGTTCCATGCATGCTACACAATACGCATCCATGAGCCCCCACCTTTATACTATTAATATGAGAATCGGGTAGACAGTATAGGTAGGCTGCCAAAATTCCACGCCCTTCTATGTGTTCTTATGGTACATTCAGGGCCAAAGGAAGCTGTGTGTTTATGTGGCTTCCTCATAAGCTCTTACGGGTCACGCTTCCCACCACATGGTCTAAAGTTGGCTCTGGAATAATCAGAGCTTTGGATTTCAGAGATCTAAATTGAGACTTCACTCTCAAGAGAGCAGCATATTTTATTAATGTCCAAATAAAAAGGAAACGGGAATCTTAGGCTCACAGAGAAATAACTCCATAAAATTTTTGCAAACCCAAAAAACTAGAGAGGAGTTAAGAAATCCTGTCCTCGGAGGATTCTGTCTCTGAGAATGAAGTTGTCTAGAAAGTTGAGGTATACAGAGAAAAGTATACTTCAGACTATCAGAGCAGGAAGCAGTGGAAAAAAGAAAACAATTAAAAACAGCCCCACTGAGCGGAGGAGAAGAATGATTGAGAACTCCGGACCAGACGGTATAGCTATGAAATGGCAAATCTGACCTTGAAGGTAGAAGAGACTGATATGGAAGGGAAAGGCAGACAGAGCAGTAGAGAAAGGGCCACATCTTAGTTGTTACTACACCAGAAATAGTGACTGAGGAATATGCCAGAGGAAAAATAAGCAAGATCCCAGAGAGAAGACTAGGAAAATTCTCCCCGAGGGAACCACAGGCAGGGAACCAGTGGGAGACGGCCTCTTACATGCACATGAGTGCGTGTGTGTGTGTGTGTGTGTGTGTGTGCGCGCGCGCGCACAGTGTATGATATCACACAGTGTATCATATCTCTGTAGCAACTGGGAACTCGCAACTTAGACACTGGGGCATCTAAACCAAGGAGTTACAGAAAATCTGGACAAATCTGAGAGGAGAGAGAAAGAAGATTAGCACAAAATACTAGAAGCATGACCAAGTGAGTTTCAAAGTGATGGCACCATTGTAGCTGGAGATCAAGTTATTACTTGGCCCCTAAGAGAATGGCCTGATAAATCTCAGGAATTAGGACTTTCTCCAGCAGTGGTTCATAGCCTTGACTGCACATTAGAATCACCTGGGGAACCTTTCCAACACAGTGATGCTTGAGCACCACCCCAGATCAAATAAATCAATCAGCACCATGGGCAAGGGTCCTCAGACTTGAGTAGGCACAAGAATGCCCCGGAGGGCTTGAGAAAACACTGACTTCTGGGCTCCGCCCCCACAGTTTCTGATCAGTAGCACCGGGGTGATGCTTGAGAATTTTGACTTTTTAACCATTTCCCAGGTGATGCTGAGGCTGCTGCCCAGGGACCCCCCCCCCCCCCCCACCTCTGAGAGCCGCTTTTTCTAAGGAAAGGCACTGCAAAGGTAAGAAAGATGAAACGGGGGCCGGGCAGGACAATGACAGATGGAGGAGGCCTCGTTTGGTTCTCCAGGGAAGGATTACCTATTTAGGAAGTGAGGACTTCGGTGGATGCTTACAGCATGGCCAGGACTTTCTGATCTCATTACCTCTCACTCTGGGAGCTCTCCTAAGACAAAAAGGGTGTCTTCCTGAAAGGTGAATGGAAATACATGAGGACGTGAGACTGCAGGGAGCTACCCCGCGAGTAGGAAAAGTTGAAGTCAAAAGTCTCCATGAGGCACAGATCAAAGCGAGTCTGCACCTGCAAATGCCCGAGGGAGGGAACTTGGTCCTCACCAGGACCCCAGGGAAACAGGTTACAGGGACTTCAACGGCAGCTCCAGTCCAGGCATCTGCTGAGAGCAATTCTGCAGCAGAAGTATGAAGATGAGGACGAGAGTTCCTTTAAAACATTGGTTCTCACACTTTGCTGCACGCTAGAATTACCTGAAGGACTTTTAATCTGCCTCATCTAGGCCACAACCCATATCAATTAAATCGGAATTTCTGGGGGTGGTACCCAGGCACTCATAGCTTACAAAACTCCCCGGGGGGCTCCAAAGGGCAGACAAGTTTAAGGGCAGGACCTTGCTATTCAAAGCGTGGCTGCTGAACCAGCAGCCCAGGTTATTCCCTGAGAGCTTGTTAGAAATGCAGAATCTCAGGGGCACCCGGCTGGCTCAGTTGGTTGAGCGTCCGACTTGGCCTCAGGTCATGATCTCACGGTTTGTGAGTTCAAGCCCTGAGTCGGGCTCTCTGCTGACAGCTCAGAGCCTGGAGTCTACTTCAGCTTCTGTGTCTCCCTCTCTCTCTCTGCCCCTCCCCTGCTCACACACTCTCTCTCTCTCTCTCAAAAATAAATAAACATTAAAAAAAAGAAGAAGAAATGCAGAATTTCAGGTCTTATCCTAGAACCACTGAATCAGAATCTGCTTGTTATCAATGTCTCCAGGGATCTGTAAGCACATAAATGTCTGGGAAGCACCGCTCTAGAAGGCCCAAGCCCTTCCAAAGCAAGAGGCACTGGCAGCAGGAGCTGGGTGTAGCCCCTAAAACACCTACTCCAAGACCCTTGGAGGCTATGTCATTAGAGAGGGTTCAGCTCATCACTGGCATTCCAGAAACACAAGGCCCTCTCTGTGGAATAATGCTACAGGGGAAGGAGGTGCTCTCAGACAAAATCTGTCAAGTTGTTAACAGCGGCTGCCTTCGGGAAGGAGGGTAGGTAGTAAAGCAGGAAGCTTGAGGGGTTTTTTTTCTGTACAATCTGAAATTCCTCACTCTGTGTGTGTGTGTGTGTGTGTGTGTGTGTGTGTGTGTGTGTGTTTGGGGAATTGGTAAGGATTATGTTGATGGTGAGATTATGGGATATTCTTTAACATTTTCTTTATTAAAAAATCTAATAAATGGTACTATTTTTTAAAAAGCAATATACAAAGCAAAAGCTATTAGAAATACCAAGATGAATTTGGCGAGATCACAATCTTAATAGGATACCTTCATGTTATTGCATCACTTTGTCAAATCAAGTAGGCAAAAAGAAATAAAAATATGGGACATATGAATAATTGCATTAATAAGGTTATTTAGTAGATACATTTCAAAATCTATAATCTACATACATAGAATACATAACCTTAACACATTCCACTTGGCATTTAAAAAAAAATGAAACATTTTTCTAGCCCACAAAGGGAATGGTAAGGAAGTTTAAGCCCCATGAGGGCAGAGAACAGGACTGTCTTGTCACCAGTGATCCTCAGTGCCAAGCACAGTGGCTGCTGTAATGTAGAGACTCAAGAAATACTGATTATAGGAAGAGGCTACACGCAATAAAATAAAAAGTTCATAAGTAAAGTCTGAACAAATAAAAAGCTCAAAGCATTTGGAATATGAAAGAAACTCTCCCTTAAATAATCTTTAAAGTCCATATAATATCAACTGCAACTCAATAGGATTTTTCATGGAATTTTACAAGTTGAAATTAATACGGAAGAGTAAACGCACATGAACTGACCAAATACCTATTACACATGATCTATTTTTTATTCTGTAAGATTCCTAACTTTGTAAAATTATACAAATTAAAATGGTGTGACATTGGTGCAGGAGAAGACAATTAAATCAATCGATAATAGAACTGAGTGGGATTCAGATAGATCATCCATTGATTTATTAATCTAAATAAGATGCACTATCGGATGTGTGAGGAAATTATATACCACTCAACAAATGATGTTGGAACAATTGACTCTTATATGAAAAAAAATAAAATTATATCCTTACCTCACACTATCCATAAGGAAAAAGTTCCGGTGGATTACAGGCCTAAAAGCAGAACACAAAACAACGGTGTTAGAAGAAATACGGGAGCTTGTATTATCAACTGGAGGTATGGGAAGTTTCTTAAATAAAGCATAAAAACTAAAAGCCATAAATGCAAAGTTTAATAAAGTTGACTACCCTGTAACCCATAATTCTTACAAGTCATTAAGACAATCTAGACTAGGAAATGGACAAGAATATGAACAGGCAATTCACAGAAAATGAAATGCAAATGGTCAGTAATCATATATATTTTTTTAATTTTAATTTTACTTTAGAGAGTGCTCATGAGCAAGGGAGGGGCAGAGGGAGAGGGAGAGAGTCCCAAGCAGGATCCACATTCAGCATGGAGCTGGACACGAGGTTCGATCCTATGACTCTAGAATCATGACCGGAGCCAGAATCATGAGTCATACGCTCAACCGAAAAAGCCACCCAGGTGCCCATGGTCAATAACCATATCTTAAAAGATTTTTCATTTTACTTGTAATCAGGGGACTAAATGCAAAGTAAAATAAAGAGATATTTTCATTCACTAGTTCAGCTATTTTTTTTCAAGTTCAAGTGTAACAAGTGTTGACAGGATGGGGGTAATAGATTTACACATTACAAGAAGAATACGAAATATATATGAAAATGTACATAAAATGGAATTCCCACATGAAGGCATTTGGGCAGGATCAAAATTTTAAAAATGCATATTCTATAACATAGCAATTCCCTACTTTTGCTTCTATCTTACAGAAACACTGGCGTGCATTCCTAAGGCACGTTATACATGATTTTTACTGCAAACCCTAGAAATAATCTTAGCGTCCAAGCAAAATGTAGTTGAATAAACTATATTAAATCCATACTACGCAATAAATTGCAACACTGAAAATCAGTTTGATGCATAGATATTGACAGGAAAGATGCTTATTACTGATGGAAAAAGAAAGATACAGGATAGTATATACAATATGATACCCTATCTGTTAAAAAACAAGCCACAGCAAAACAAACTGTGTTTTCTCTAAGTGCAGATATATAAATGCCAAGAATCTGGAGTGCCACTCAATAGACAAACTGAGATGACGTGGCACCCCTTTCTGCTCTCATCTAGAATCTTCCTAGAAATCTTACATAAAATATTCCACATTTTCAAAACACAAACCTATTCATTCTCTCTCTCTCATTCACACACACACACACACACACACACACACACACACACACAAATGAAAATGCCCAGATATGAGAAATAAAGAGGGATGTTTTCAAAACCCAAACTGGAGTTCACTAGCCCTGAGATGAGGAGACCACATATTCAAGAGAGAATTTGTTTGGAGAAGTTTTAAAGCAACATGGAATTAGATTTCTAGATAAAATAAGGTGTAGAGTGTGGGAGGGAGTGGTCATCAGATACTTAACACTTTAGGATGAGGGTTTGAATACTGATTAACTTCTGACTTTGGTAATTCAAGCATGCATTATAAAAAGTTAAGTTTATCCTCTGAAAACAGAGCAATAGATACTAAAACTTCCAAACCACTGGAGGAGAAAAAAGGAGGGAGGGAATAAAGGGGAGGGAATAAAGATATCAAATACAAGGCAGAAAACAGGGGTGGGGAGAGAATAAGTCAAGAGAAAGCACAGGAAACAGCATAAAATAAGATGGTAAAAATATATGTTAGTATTAAAAATAAATATAAATGGACCAACTCTGCCAATTAAAAGACAAAGAAGTTTAGATTGGGGGAGAAAAAAGCAAATAGCTATAGGGAGTGTAAGATCATGTGTCAGGAAGATTCAAAATAAAAGAACAGAGAATGTTATGTTGGAGAAATTTAATTAGAAAATAACTTAAGAGGCGCCTGAGTGGCTTGGTCGGTTAAGTGTCTGACTCTTGATTTCAGCTCAGGTCATGAACTCACATGAGGTTTGAGGCCCATGTCAGGCTCTGTGCTGAGAGCACAGAGCCTGCTTGGGATTCTCTCTCTCTTCCTCTCTTTCTTTCTCTCTCAAAATAAATAAATAGACATTAAAAAATAACTTAAAAGGTGGTATAGCTATATTAACAGCTGGCAAAATAGACTTTCAGACAAAAGCACTAATAAAGAGTGATGTTACATAATGATACAACATAATTAACAGAAAGGATGTAAGAATCTTAAACTTGTATGCACCTAACAACAACCTCGAAGTGTATAGAGCAAAACGTGACTGGAATTATAAGGAAAAGCAGATACATCCACAATCATAGAGGGAGATTTTTTAATAAATTCTCTTTCATATGTATGTCAAGCAGATGAAAAATAAAATTAGTAAAGATAAAGAAGACTTGAACAATACAGTTAACAAGCTTGAACTTGTAAATCTGTTTAGAAGCCGGTACTTAAAATTTAGACAAGAATCAATCTTTTCAAGTATCTGTGGAACAGTCATAAAAGTAACCAAGTACTAGACCAGAAAAGTCTTTGAAAACTCCAAGACCTGCAGACCATGTATGCTGACGACAAATAAAATGAGAAATAAATTACAAAGAGATGGCTAACACACCCCATTGATTCAGAAAGTTTAACAAAAATAAAAGTACTATATTTTAAAAACATGGGAGGCAATACTGAAAGAAGAAAGTGTTTTAAAAAGATGGAAAATCACTGAGTTAAGCATCTAATTTCAGTAGTTAGCAAAAGAGTAAGTAAGTAAATAAACGGCAATGATAAAAATGAGAAGAAAACAGAAATCAATTACATATCAATTAAATTAACAGTACAGAAGATTTTTTAAGCCCCTAAATTGGTTCTTTGCAAAGACTAATAAAACATACAAACTTCTATCAAGATTTATCAAGAAAAGAGAGAGAAGGCTTAAATAAATAATATTAAGAATGAAAAGCAGGAGGGGCAGGACATCAGATATAATAAATCACGGGAGGACACTGCAAAGAAGTTTATAACAATAAATTAAAATTTTGAACAATTTCATAGATAAGTGTAGTATATAAAAGTGACCCAGGAAGAAAGAAGAAACCTGCATAGATGTTTAATCACTAATAAAATGGCATCCCTATTTTAGACTCTACCCACAGAAACAAAACACAGATAAAAATTTAAAATATTTTAAATGTTAGCATCTAAAAATATTAATGTAATTAGCCTAGTTTTATTTATATATACAATATTAATGTCATTAGCCTAGATATATATATATATATATATATATATATATATATATATATATATTGTTATATATATTTATATATATATTAAGTTTTTATTTATTTACTTGGGTAATCCCCACACTCAACATGGGGCTCAAACCCATGACCCTGAGATCAAGAGTCACACACTCCACCGACTGAGCCAGCCAGGTGCCCCACAGCCCGGTGATATATTAATTAACAAACAACATAGTACCCTCTCAACAAATGTGGGGGAAAGCATGTGATAAAGCTGAATGCTTATTTATGAAAAGTTATCTAGGGAACAGAAAAGAGCTTACCTGGTCTCGTAAGGGGTATGTATTGGTCGAAGGGTACAAACCTCCAGCTATAAGATGACTAAGTTCTGGGGCTGTAATGCACGGCATGGTGACTATAGCTAATAATTCTGCATTGTACAGATAAGAGCTGCTAAGAGAGTAAACCTTCAGTGTTCTCACAACTACGACCACCATCACAACAAAAATGGTAATTATGTGAGGTGAGGATGTACTAACTAACCTTATTATGAGAATCATTTTGTAATATATATATGTATCAAATCATCACGCTGTACACCTTAAACTTGCACAATATTATATGGCAACCGTATCACAATAAAGCTGGAAAAAAGAAAGCCAAAAAGAGAGAGAGAGAGAGAGAGGTTACAATACTCATGGTGGTTAGTGCTGAAGAGCAAAAAGCATTTCTGTGAAATTCAGACAGAAGCAAAAAAAAAAACTATCACTATCGCCACTTGTACTCAATAGTAGGCAAATACAACTGATGAGACAAAAATAAAAGATATGTGGATTAGAAATGACAGAACTGTCATTATTCCCAGATTTAAAAATCACTGCTTACACTGGAAAAAACTCCAGGAAAATCTACCAACACGCCATCAGGGTAGTTGAGTTCCCGAAGCCTGCTAAATACAAATTCCATATATAAAAATGGACTACATTCCCATACGCTAGGAACAGTTAAAAGATGTAATTCAAAAAGAAGATACCACTCACAATGACAATACCCGTAAGATGTATACGAACTTTAAAGAGAAAATTATAAAACTTCACGGAAGGATGTAAAAGGACTGAATGAATGGATAACTCACGTTAGTGGATGTGAAGCCTCAATATCACAAAGATGGCAATTCTCTCTAAATTGGCGTATAGATTTGACACAGTGCCATTCCAGAATATCAAGGGAGTTTTTCATGGAACTTGATAAACGGCTCCCAAAATATGTATGGAATCATAGAAGGTCAAGAAGAGCGTTTTTTTTTTTTTTTCTCTCAGTGTGTGTGTAAGCTCATGTATTCTATGATGTATTCTTTTTTTTTTTTTTTAATTTTTAAAAATGCTTATTTTTGACAAAGGGAGAAAAAGACAAAGTGCAAGCAGGGGAGCAGCAGAGAGAGAGGGAGACACAGAATGTGAAGCAGGCTCCAGGCTCTGAGCCATCAGCACAGAGCCTGATGCGGGGCGTGAATTCACAGATCATGAGATCGTGACCCGAGCCGAAGTTGGACGCTTAACCGACTGAGCCACCCAGGTGCCCCACTGTGATGTATTCTTTTGCTAGATATGAAGACTTAATATGAAGCTAGAGAATTTAAGTATCATGGCATTAGCACCAGGACAGACAAACAGATCAAAAGAACAGAAAAGAGAGCCTGGAAACAGCCACACATATAAGGGATCAGCCTAAAAGAGTCACAAAAGAATGGACCATTCAATCAATGATACTATAATAAAGGATAATGGGATGGTGGAATTAGAATACTGCCATTTTCCAAGCTCTAATGAAGTGACGGATCTAGGCACATCAATGGTTGTTAATATCCCCAAAATGTGACGTTAGACATTATGTACCTGCTGACAGAAATACACAAAATCCTGTATGAAATATTCTTGCCAAATGTCAAACCTGAATGCCATCAGGTCTCTGAACTAACTATTTATAGGAAACAGCAGGACAGAGGAACATGTTAAATGATACCACAAATATACCATCAGAAAAACCTAGAATGTGGGAACCTATAGAACCAACAGTCTAATTTCCTTAATAAATAAATTTCAAGAGGAAAAAAGGAGGGATACTGATATGTTAAAATACACTCAGGACAATTCTATCAATAGCAATTCATGGACTTTACTTGGGTTCTGACTCAAACCAACTGCAAAAAGAAAATTATACAATTTGTAGAAATTTGTTTATTGGTATTAAGGAATTAATGTTTTTTAGATATAATAACGTTATTGTGGGTCAAAAGAGATCCAATCTTTCAAAGATTCATGCTCAAATATTTACAGAATAAATTATATGATGTCTGACTTTGCTTCAAAATAATGCAGAATAGGGAATGATTGGCACTACCATGAAGTTTATTATCTTATTTTCTGTACTTCTGTATGTGTTGGAAAATTTTTAAAGTCATAAGTCAAAAAAGGGGAAAAATAATGCTGGAATGGTTATCCATATGAAGAAAACACAAAATAAAATCCTTAGCATTGTATAACAAAGTATACATCATATAAGAAATTAATTCCAGGTGGATTAAAAAATACTAATTGTAAATGGCAAAAATCTTGACAATTTTGTAAAGAAATACAGGGACACGTGTTTATGACACTGGGGTGGGAAGGATTTCCTATGCAAGACAGAAAAAGCGCTAAACCATAAAGGCAACCATTGAAAAACTTGAGTACCTAAAAATAAAATATGTGTATACAGCAAATGACAATATAAACAAAGTGAAAGAAACACAAACCAAACAAAGTGAAAACAGAGCACAGTTTGGGAGAAATGATCTGCAACAAAATATTAGTGTCTACAACATATAATGAACTTGAACAAATCAATGGGGTGCGGGAATGGAAAAAGGCTTATGAACAGGGACTCTGAAGAGAAAACCTCAATAGTAAATAAATAGGTGAAAAGCTGTCCAACTCATAGGTAATCAAGACAATGCAACTAAAGGCAGGCACACTTGGGTGGCTCAGTCAGTTAAGCATCGGACTCTTGATCTCAGTTCAGACCACGATCTCACGAACCGTGAGATCAAGCCCTGCATCTGACTCTGCGCTGACAGTGCGGAGCCTGCTTGGAATTCTCCCCCGGTCTTTCTCTCTCTCCCTCTCTCTTTGCCCACCCCCGGCTTGTGCTTGCCCTCTCTCTCCTTCAAAATAAGAATAAATAAACTTAAAAGCAACAATGAGATACATTCCACATCCACCCACTGGCAAAACTTAAAAATCAGATGATAGCAATGATGGGGAGGAAGCACTCTTACAGAGCCTGGTGCTGGAGGGAATGCACACTGGTGCAATCACACTGGAGATATTTTGATAATACTGGACCTATTCCAGTGGAAGGTGTACTTACCTTGTGATTTAACAAGCCCACAGCCACATAGGTACCCTAGACAAATTCTCCTCCGTGTGCCTAGGAAGACATGGATAAGAATGCTTATCAGGTACTCTATGTGATTGTTTAAAAATGGAAACAACTAGACCTTAGAAAGGAAATGGGAAAATATTAATACGATGAAATACTGCAAACAGATAAACATGAGTTGAGTATGTGTATTAACATGAGTAAATCTCAAACTCTTTTAAAAAGTTAGAGATGGTAGGATACTATTCATGTACACTTAAGAACACACAAAATAATTCCGTGTATAGTTTGTGGATATGTGTTTATGTTGTAAACATACGGGTTGTGTGCTTTGCGGGGGGCGGGGGGGGGGGGAAGAGGGCAAGATAGGGATGGGCAGGTGGGAGGACTTCCAAACTCTGATAATGGTAAAACGAGTATCTGTTATATCCTTTTCTGTACCTTTTTGTATGTTTAAGATATTTCATAATTAAGATTCTTTTTAAAAGAAAAAATGCATTGGCTTAATAGCCTCAAAACATTATCCTTGTCGCACATTAATTAAAGATGATATGATTTTTCTATCTGGGAAGCCTTAGATAATTAACTGAAAAATACTTACAACTAATAAGAAACAGTGGCTATCTCTAGGGGCAGAATTATCGAGGTACTTTCACTTTCTAATCTTTTAAATGGTTTGAATTTTAAAATGACGAACATGTAGGACCTTTATATTCAAAAAACAGTAATGATGTTTCCATTTTGAAAATTAAATAAAATGGAGAGGTGAAAAAAACAAAACATGAAGAGCATTTGGTAAGACGGCCGTTTATGAAACGAACATGGCAATAAAAATGTAAAGTAGGGGCACCTGGGTGGCTCAGTCGGTTGAGCGTCCGACTTCAGCTCAGGTCACGATCTCGCGGTCCGTGAGTTCAAGCCCCGCGTCGGGCTCTGGGCTGATGGCTCAGAGCCTGGAGCCTGCTTCCGATTCTGTGTCTCCCTCTCTCTCTGCCCCTCCCCCATTCATGCTCTGTCTCTCTCTGTCTCAAAAATAAATAAACGTTAAAAAAAAAGTTAAAAATGTAAAGTAATACTGGAATAAAAATACAATTGAAGAGGGTAACACAAATTATTAAATAACAAAAAAAGAAGTGCAGCTTTATGAAGAGAACCATACGACCTGACATAAAAGGAGACCCGGCTACATGAGAAAAGTACAAGAATAAATGAGAAATATTCCAGAAAGAGAAGAGTTGATGCGCACGACAGAAATGAATTCATTCTAATCATTCTATCTTTAAAAGACTGCATTTTCCACTGAATGGCAATTAATGAAACTATTTCCATGTTACTAAATATTTTGCAGAAGTTCTTAAGCTGAGCTACTCCTAGGGAGTCTAGGGGTCCTTAAACTCATTGAAATTAAATGCAAACTTTTCTGCATGTACGAATTTTTCTGTGGACAGTATCCACATCTGGGGACAGCTTTTGAGAGATACTAAGTAGGCCATCCCAAAGAAAGACTAAGAACCATTAAGACTGAGAACTATTGCTTATTTTTCTGGTAACTGCTTTATTGGCTGTAATTCATGTTCAAACAACTCAGCCATTTAAAGTGTACAATCCAGTGCCTTAAAAAATTTTTGTTAATGTTTATTTTTTACTTGTTTTTTTTTTGGGGGGGGGGGGACGGGAGAGAGACTGCACAAGCGGGAGAGGGCGAGAGAGGGAGACACAGGATCTGAAGCAGGCTCCAGGCTCCAAGCTGTCAGTGCAGAGCCCGACGTGGGGCCAAAGCCAGGAACCACAAGATCACAACCTGAGCCAAAGTCAGACTCCCGGCCTACTGAGTTTCCCACTATACTTTTAGTATAGTCAGAGTTGTGACCCCACAATCAGTTTTAGAACATTTCATCACCCCAAAGGAAACCGTGTACCCTTTGCAAATCACTCTTCCAAATACCCCATCACCCCCAGCCCTAAGCAACCACTTCCTCTATAGATTTGCCTTTTCGAGACATTTCATATAAACAGAACCACACGATAGGTGCTCTATTGTGACTGGTTTCTTTCACTTAGCGCTGTGTCAGAGTTCATCCATGTTGTAGCAGATGCCTGCCCCTTGTTCCTTACTTAAGGCAGTCTTATTTCATTGCATGGATCCATTTTATCCATGGATCTATGGATCCACATTTTATCCATTCATCAGTTGATGGGCATTTGGGCTGTTTCCACCATTTGGCTATTATGAATAGTGCTGCTTTGAACATTCCTGTAAGGTTTTTACGTGAGCTTCTTTTTATATGACCAACGACCATCTGTATGTTCTTTTCTGTCAACCATTTTTTGAGATTTGTATCTTCTCAACCCTTCATCAATCAACCCTAAAAACAGAAAATTTTGCTTTAATTATTACAACTGTTTTCTTATAATTTATATTATAATAAATATATCTGTTTAACCAACCAATTAAAAATTTAATATAATTTCTTCCTATCCACAGAAATTGAATAATAAGGAATAAGATTTGTTCCTCAGAGCGGAGCTTTGGATGGCCATGAACCATTGTAATATCTGAGATACTCTGCTCCCTAAGAAACAATTTTTGCCCCCTTGGGGACCATCTGACACATATTGAGAATGCATGCTTTAGAGCCTTTGCGCATTTTTCCCATATGGGGCTGTCATTCTGTTCTTCTCACTTTTTAGGAATGCTTTGTATGTTAGAGAACCTGGCTCTTTACGACGCGTTGCAAATTATCCCCCCAATCTGCAGTTTGCGCGATTTAGCTTCTGATGGTTTTGCCTTGTAGACTTTTTTTTTTTTTAATGTAGGTGAATTTACCAATCATTTTGCAGTTTCTAGAAAGGCCTTTGCCATTTCAAGATCAATTCTGCCCAGATCATAAAAACATTCTCCTATGGTTTATGGTCTCATTTTTTGTTTAAACCTCTGATCCACCTGAAATATATTGTGGTGTAAGGTACAAACTAGGGATCTAGGGTGCCTGCGTGGCTCAGTCAGTTAAGGGTCCAGCTCTTGATTTTGGCTCAGGTCATGATCTCATAGTTCGTGAGACCAATCCCCGCATCGGGCTCTGCGCTGACAGCTCCAAATCTGCTTGGGACTCTCTCTCCCTCTCTTTCTGCCCCTCCCTCACTCATGCACACCCTCCCTCCCTCCCTCCCTCCCTCCCTCCCTCCCTCTCTTTCAAAATAAACCTTTTTTTATAAAGGCACAAACTAGGGATCCAACTTTTTCCCCCAGATGACTATCGAATCATCTCAAAAAATATCATTGAATCTTTCCCCCACTGATCTGAAATGTCACCTCTATCAGATACTAAGCTACTCTGCATATTGGGGAATAATTCTGAACTTTTAGTCTGTACCAATGATCTGTCTATACACGCAAGTACCATGCAAGTACACTGTTCTAGTATCTGGTGTCCTATTTCTCCTTAATTTTTTGACATTTAAAAGATTGGTTTCCTATTTTGGTTTGTTCATTTTTATGTGAACTTTAGAATCAGCTGGTCTCATTAAATAATACTGTTGGCATTTTAGCGGGATCCCGTTACACTGTAAATTAATTTTAAAAGAACTGTCATCTTTGAATCTTCCTACCCAAGAACATAACTTTCCATTTTTAAAGTCCTCATTTGTGACCCTCTGTATTTCAAAGGTTTATTCACACATATATCATACATTTCTCATTATGATAAAATTCTTTTAATTTTGTACTCAACCCCATTATTGAACTATCTTATTTTTATAATAGTTTTTCAACTGAGCCTCTTGGGTTAGAGCTATATAATCATATCATTCCATCTTATCATCTACAAATAAAGATAATTTCATGTCTCACTTTATTTTCATACTTCTAATATCTTTCTTTAATTATACTGATTATTTCTTCCAGAACAATGCTAAATAATAGTCCAACATAATATTGGACATTTTTGTTTTACCCTGACTTTAATGTGAATGCTTTTAGTATTTTCCCCATTAAGCATAATGCTGGCTTGAGATGAATCTATTTTATATGTTAGAAGAAGTAACTATCTCTTCCTATTTTATTAAATGCATTAAAATTAAGAATAGATATTGAATTTTGTCAAATGCCTTTTCAGTGCTTATGAAGATGATCTTATGATCTTCCTCCTTAGACCTATTAATATGATAAATTCTATTAATAGATATTTTCTCAACATTTTATTATGAAATTTTTCAAACATACACCAAAGTTAAAAGAATGCTGCACTGAACAAGTATGTATCTACTTCCCACATCCTACCATTAACTTTACTATTCTTGTTTTATCACATAATAGATAATATATTTTAAAATATTGATTTTAATAGATTTTAATTAATTCTATTAGAACTAAAAATATTGAACCATTTTTGTATGTGTAGTAAACCCTTGGTCATAGTGTATTAGTTTTGTTTTTAAGCACTGTTATATTTTGTTTGCTATTATTTTAATTTGGATTTTTATATCAATATTCATAAATGTATGTATATGTGATGTGCATGTGCATCTGTGTGTCTGTTGCTTCACAAAACCAATCTGGACATTAAAAACAATTTTAGGCCCTGGAACAGTTTAAATGGCACTGGAATTATCTGGCACTTAAAGAAATAGGTAGAATTCCCCTGTAAAACTGCCCAGGATGGTTTATTTTTCAAGAAGGTGGGTAAATCTTCAGCAGCATTTTTCTATTTCTTCTATGGTAACTTGTGGATTTATTATTTCTTTCTCCTCTGGAGTCAATTTTGATAAATTATTTTTTCTGAAGAAAAGTATCACTTTTTTCTGGTTTTTAACCTTATTTGCATAAACTTGGGCAAAATATCTCTTACGATGCTTGTAACTATTTGTATTTATTTCCCAACTGTCACGATTATACTGTGTAGTCTCTTGGTTACCAAACCACAGATATGTTCTTGTTTTTCTCCCAAATGACTAGGACCTGGATTTAGAAATGCTATTTTTTTTTCTCTTTCCTAAATCATGGGTGTTCCCTCTTCTCTTTTGGATTCCTTCCTTCTGATTTTGTAAGGTTTATGTTTTCTAATTTCTTGAGCTAAACCTGATGTTTTTGTTCATTCTTTCTTAATTTCTAATATACATATTCAAAAGCTATGATTTTTCCTCTGAGTGCTGTTTTATCTCTCATAGGTCTTAGGTAGTATTTTCACTATCACTATATTCTTAACACTTTGAAGTTTGGGGTTTGATTTCTTCTAGACCCAAGAATTGTTTGCAAGTTCTAAATTTTATAGGCAGAAAAAAAAATTGCATTGGGTATTGTGATTAATTTTTAGTTTTACTGCATTCTGATCAGAGAATGTTATCTCACTGTTCCTACCTTTGTGTCCTTTTTGAATTAACAAATAGCCAATTTCGTGAACCTACAGGAACACTTGAAGGGAATGTGCAATAACAGATTTTAATGGTTAGTGTAATTATATATGAGATTTACCTCATTAATTACATTTTTAGGGTTTTTATGTTATTACTTTTTATGTACACATCAAACTTCAAGAGGTGGATTAAAGCCTCTAACTACCAATTTATCTCTGTTTCTTCTTGAATCTCCTGTTGTGAGGTGCACAGATACACATAAATTTTTGCTATGAATTGTAGCCTTTGGCATTATAAATGGCTCACCTTTGCATATCATCTTTTTATATGACTGATAATACCAATGAATAATGATTTATTTAGTTACACTATTCTGTCAGAGACTGAGGTTTTCCTAATTTTTCTGTAACACGAAAGAACCCTATTTTGAAAAGTACAAATGGCATTTCATTGTTGTTTTGATTTGCATTTCTTGGTTTGTGTTAAGGTTTAAGATTTAATACTTTCTGGGGCACCTGGGTGGCTCAGTCGGTTAAGCATCTGACTTCGGCCCAGGTCATGATCTCACAGTTCGTGAGTTTGAGCCCCACATCAGGCTCTGTGCTGACAGCTCAGAGCCTGGAGCCTGCTTCGGATTCTGTGTCTCCCTCTCTCTCTGCCCCTCCCCAGCTCATGCTCGCACTCTGTCTCTGTCAAAAATAAACCTTAAAAAATTTTTTAAAAAAGATTTAATACTTTCTGACCATTTCCTTTTATCTGTTAATGAATTATTAATGTTTATAATAGCTTACAACTAGAGATAACCTAGATGCCCAACAATAGGAGGTTAGATAAATTTCAGTAGATTCATAATAGAATAATAGTTGTCAGATATTGTACTTTATATACATTATATCCAATTGACCTTAAGACTAATAAATTTTTATGTATCAACACACCTAAAACTGATTGCTTATGTGTCATAATTTAACTGGCAGAGTCTTGCTGTCTTTCTCAGTGATTAAAAAAAAGGTGATTCTCACACTTGATGGTATATTAGGTTCAATAAGATATGTTATTTCCCCTGTTTCACAGATGATGGTACTGAATCTCAAAGACATTAAGTAATTTTTGCCCAAGGTCAGCCAACTTAAAAATGCCTGGAAGCATATAGATCAAAATATCAAAATATTAAAATATTCTCTCTGCATGGGAAAATTATATTTTTTTCTGTTTGCTCATCCATATTTTATTATTTCTTCAACATATACATTTAACTTTTATAATAAGAAAAAGTGGAATTGCTAAAAATAAAAATGGGAAAAAAAAACGTTAGATACTGAGTTCATGTTGTTCATCAAAATAAGTACCAGATAGGTTAAAGAATTAAAAACAGAACACGAGACAATTCTAATCATACTGGGATTATGGCAGCAGTGTAGTTTTTGAAATACTCCTAAACATTCCCTAAAAATCAATATAGCAGCGAAAGAAAGAACATCCACAGACAATCTCTTTACAAAACTAGGTGAGCAAGATTCTCCATAACCCAGTGTGTGGGCAGACATGGCTGAACTACTGAGGATACAGGCAGCATGGACAGGAGGGTAGCTGTGGATCAGGAGCACCAGGAATTGAAAACAGACTGCTGATGGACACAGCCCCCAAATCTCTAGAACACGTGCATACCCCAAAGGAGAACAACCTGCATCCTAAGCAGGTCCTGGGCAAGCAGATCTGAGAGTCAGGGACAAAGCTGGCATGCTGTGAGTGAGTACAGAAAGGGTGTTGAGGGGGATTAATTCTAGTGGGAGGTCTAAGTCCTCAAGGATTTTGCAGATATCCAGAAAAGACTCACTTGCAGAAGTAAAACCTGGAAAGAAAACTGCTCGAAGAGAGAACAAATGGAACAAGGAAGGAACTGTCGGGTGAGTGAAAGGTTCAGATAACATGGCAGAAGTGTGAGAGGAAGCATATGGGTGCCATATGGTGACAGAAGAATATAAAGTCTGAAGTGGTCCTGTCTAATACAAATATAATGGGAGCCACAAATGGAAGCCATAATGTGTGATTGTATATTTTCTACTAGCCACCTTTCAAAATTGAATGAAAACAGGGGTGTCTGGGTGGCTCAGTTGGTTAGGTGACTGACTTCAGCTCAGGTCATGATCTCACAGTTTGTGAGTTCAAGCCCTGCATCGGGCTCTGTGCTGACAGCTCAGAGCCCGGAGCCTGTTTCAGATTCTGTGTCTCCCTGTCTCTGCCCCTCCCCTGCTAGCACTCTGTCTCTCTCTCTCTCAAAAATAAATAAACATTAAAAAAATTTTTAATTGAATGAAAACAAGTTAAATTGATTTTAATAATGTATTTTACAGGGTACCTGGGGGGCTCAGTCAGTTAGGCGTCTGGCTCTTGGTTTTAGCTCAGGTCACAATCTCATGATTCGTGAGTTCCAGCCCCGCATGGGGCTCTGTGCTGACAGCACAGATCCTGCTTGGGGTTCTCTCTCCCCCTCTCCCTCTGCCCCTCTCTTGCTCACTCTCTCTGTCCTTCTCAAAATAAATAAACTTAAAAAATATATATTTCAATTAATCCAATAAACTCAAAATATTATTGTTTTGATGTATAATCAATATAAAAGTTATTAATGAGCTATTTTACTTTTTGTTCCTGCTAAATCTTTGAACTCTGTGTGTATCTTACTTCATTCGGATCAGACATGCTTTGAATGTTCCACAGCCACATGTGGCTAGTGACTACCACACTGGACAGTGAAAGTCTGAAGATTAGAGAGTTATCTTAAAGAGCAAGGCACACAGAGTTCTAAGAAACTCTAAGAAAGGCAGTAAGCCTTTCTGACACAGGCTTAGTTCTGAGAAGTGAAGAAAAAGTTACCCAGAAAGACTGCCATTTAAGCCTTTCATAGTAACAACTAAAAATGTAGGGAAAGCTGCTTGCCCCTTCTACAAAAACCTTCTCCTATGAATCTAGGAAATGACATCTTTTTCACTTAAGAAACAAAAGAGAGGGCTGTTGGAGGGGAGGTGGGTGGGAGGATGTGTTAAATGGGTGATGGGCATTAAGGAGGGCACTTTTTGGGATGAGCACTGGGTGTCATATGTAAGAGATGAATCACTGGGTTCTACTCCTGAAGCCTAGACTACACTGCATGTTAACAAACTTGAATTCAAATAAAAGAGAGAGAAAGAGAGAGAGAAAGAAAGAAAGAGAAATGGAGAAAAGAGAAATACAATATAACTTCAAACAATGGCTCTTACAAGGGAAGGAAAAAAAAGATAGAAATAAACAAGATACTACTCTGGTAAACTAAGAGAACACACGTGGACACAAAGCTAAATGGGTTGAAAGCTATTAATTAAGAAAATGGGAGAAGCTCTGAAAGAACAGCACAGGCCAGAAACAGAAGAGCTCAGATACAAGATGGCCAGACAACAGGGAGATTTTTAAAAATCTGTTGGAACTGGAGGACATAGAAAAGAAAATCAATTCCAAAATGAAGATTAAATTAGAAGAAACACATGCATGAGTACACACCAGGGCACAGTGAGATAAACGGAGGATATGAAATAGAGAAGTGAAAAAAATCAAACAGAAATAAAGAAAGAGATAAAAGGGATTTGAGAGAAAGTGATTGATACAGAGGTCAAAGGGGACCCAACATATGTGTAATTGAAGGCCCTAAAGAACAAAAGCCTAAACGATTAAGCAGAATAAGTACTTAAAAACTGAATTTAAAAAATATTTTCTGAAATATAAGATTTGAATCTAAAAATTGAAAGCACATACTTGTCCCATGAGAATTATCTAGAATGGTTAATACTGACAGTTGGCTTAGTGATATTACTGTTCCTTAAGGATGAAATAAAAACTCTTTAGGCATTCAGCTAAAAAGTCCAAGTTACTTCTGTGCAAGAGAAAATTGGGATGGCATTAAGATGCTAAGGGTTTCTTTTATGAATTTTTTCAAAAAATATTCTATAGGTTTTTTAAATTTTCTTTAATGTTTATTTATTTTTGAGAGAGAGAGAGAGAGAGAGAGAGAGAGACAGAGCAAGAGTGGGGGAGGGGCAGAGAGAGAGAGAGAGAGAGACAGAGAGACAGAGAGACAGAATCCAAAGCAGGCTCCAAGCTCTGAGCTGCCAACACAGAGCCTGATGTGGGGCTCGAACTCATGAATCATGAGGTCATTGCCTGAGCCAAAGTCAGACGCTTAACTGACCGAGCTACCCAGGTGCCCCAAGATTCTACAGGTTTTTAATAAATTTTTTATGTTTTAAAAAATGGAGCAACGTTTTAAAGATATTTAAGGGGGAGAAAAGGGGCCAAATATTTTTACATCCAGGCAAATTTCCTTCAAATGTAAAGGTCACCAACCAGTTATAACATACAAGACCCCATGGGCTGTGGGTCCATCTGAATTCTGTGCTCATGAATGAGGCATCATAAATGCTGTACTCAAATGGGGCAGCAAGGGACCATGGTAGATGTGCACATTGTGTACATCTCTTCTGCCCATGCACATGATCCCCTGCCCATCAGACTTGACTCCCAAAACAAGGATAAAATTATTAAGAATCTCAAGATAGGAAAAGCAGAGCATTAAGCAGAGCCCCATGGGACTGCGCAGGTTAGACACCCATGAAACCATCTCTGGGTGATGCCCAGTGTCTGGTAAGGCTAGATCCCTTCCAACTTGTCTCCCTTCTCTGCTCTCTCTTCCTACAACCATTCTCCATACTGGAGTCAGTGGTATTCCTAAAACAGAATTTACTATGTCCAGCTCCTGTTTAATGTTAAACGACCCTCCCATTGCTCTCTTTGTACTCATATGTTCATACCCTCTAAGCTGGTTACCTGGACCTGCCCACTTTTCTCTTCTCACCCCTTCCTCTCCTGTCCCTCACCCACACTCCAGGCCCTGGCCAAACCAAACCCAGCATCACATATCCAAAACTGAATCCCAGTTCTGCACTCTACCTCCCAGATTGTTCCTTTTCTTGTCTTCCTCATCTTAGGAACCAACACTTCTATCTATCTGTAGAAACCCTGGGGTCATCCTTGACCCTTCTCCTCCTTCAAACCCCACATTTAATCTGCTCTGCCTTTCATGAATCATCTCCTGAACCTTTTCATGTCAGTGCCCTTGACATTCTTGACATTTTCATCTGCCTTGCCAGTAGTCCATCCCGGAAGCAACTGATCTTCTCCTTGCTCATGCCTAGCATGGAAGACTTTGGGGGAGAAAGCCACAGTCACAAAGACTGGTACCTCTAATAAATCAAGGTCTCCAACCTCATATGGGCCCACAGTGTCTCCCTTCTGTCTTTCCAGAGGAAGCAGGGAATCCTACCCCTAAGATTACTATCTTACTAGAAATTAACAGTCAAAGGAGGTAAGGGGTCCCATGATTGGAAACTTTAATAGCTTACATTTACATAGCACTTGCTGTATGCAGTCATGTTCTGTGGTGGTCTTTACATGAGCTGATATTCATTTAAATGTTAGTTACAGAAGTGAAAAAAGTGAGGCACAGAAAGGTTAAGTGACTTGCACAAGGTCAAACAGCTAGTGAGTAATAGTTTAGCAGGGATTCAAACCCAGGCCGACAGGATCCAGGGTCCCTGGATTTTACCACAGTACTAAAGGGATCAAAGAAATGTTTAGAAGTAGATGTTAACAAAAATGTTACTTGTAAAAACTACAGTCACAGCTAAGAACAACAGTTAGTGGGAAAATTATGGCATCAAATAGATATATTTCTAAAGAAAAGGGTAAATGAAAAGGAACAAAACAGCACAAACTGGATACAGAAAGAATAAGATAAAGACTCTCATCAAAGAAACAGTGAAGAAAACAAAGCAGAAATTAACCAAGACAAAAGTTTGTTCTTAAAGAAAAAAAAAGAATTAAAAAGCAAAACAGAAGTACTAACTTTCTAATATAATAAAAGAATATTAAAAATCCCTTCCAACAAATTGAATAACCTACATAAGAGACACGAACAGACAAGAAAATACAAAATGCCAAAATTTGTGCAAGAGAAAGCACACTTGAACAGATATATAAATGGACTCAAACAAATAAATATTAAGAAGATCAAACTGGTAGTCAGAGATCTTCTCTTTCTCCACCCCAACCAAAAATAATCTGAGGCCCAGAGGGTTTTGCACGGTGCTGTGTACAAATTCCATGGAACTTCTAAGGAGGAGCTATTTTTTACTCTTTTCAAGTTGTTCCAGAAAACAAAGATGACACAAAAACAGACACTCAGATCAATGGAACAGAGAACCCAGAAATAGACACACAAATGTATGGCCAACTAATCTTTGACAAAGCAGGAAAGAATATCCAATGGAATAAAGACAGTTTCTTGAGCAAATGGCACTGGGAAAACTGGACAGCGACATGCAGAAAAATTAACCCGGACCACTTTGTTATACCATACACAAAAATAAACTCAAAATGGATGAAAGACAGGAAGCCATCAAAACCCTCGAGGAGAAAGCAGGAGAAACCCTCTTTGACCTTGGCCACAGCAATTTCTTACTCAACATGTCTCTGGAGGCAAGGGAAACAAAAGCAAAAATGAACTCCTGGGACCTCATCAAAATAAAAAGCTTCTGCACAGCGAAGGAAACAATCAGCAAAACTAAAAGGCAACCGACAGAATGGGAGAAGATATTTGCAAATGACATATCAGATAAAGGGTCAGTATCCAAAATGTATAAAGAGCTTATCAAACCCAACACCCAAAAAACAAATAATCCAGTGAAGAAATGGGCGAAAGACATGAATAGACACTTCTCCAAAGAAGACATCCATCCAGATGGCCGACTGACGCATGAAAACATGTTCAACATCACTCATCAGCAGGGAAATAGAAATCAAAACCACAATGAGATACCACTTCACCCCTGTCAGAATGGCTGACAAAATGGCTAACAACTCAGGCAACAACAGATGTTGGCGAGGATGCAGAGAAAGAGAAATCTCTTTTGCACTGCTGGTGGAAATGCAAACTGGTGCAGCCACTCTGGAAAACGGTATGGAGGTTCCTCAAAAAATTAAAAATAGAACTATCCTACAACCCAGCAATTGTACGACTAGGTATTTATCCAAGGGATACTGGTGTGCTGTTTTGAAGGGGCACATGCACCCCAATGTTTATAGCAGCGCTATCGACAATAGCCAAAGCATGGAAAGAGCCCAAATGTCCACCGACGGATGAATGGATAAAGAAGGTGTGGTATATATATCCAATGGAGTATTACTTGGCAATCAAAAAGAATGAAATCTTGCCATTTGCAACTATGTGGCTAGAACTAGAGGGTATTATGCTAAGCGAAATTAGTCAGTCAGAGAAAGGCAACTATCATCTGACTTCACTGATATGAGGAATTTAAGATACAAAACAGATGAATGAACATAAGGGAAGGAGGCAAAAATAATATAAAAACAGGGAGGAGGACAAAACATAAGAGACTTAAATATAGACAACAAACAGAGGGTTACTGGAGGGGTTATGGGTGGGGGGATGGGCTAAATGGGTAAGGGGCATTAAAAAAAAAAAAGAAAAAGAAAAGAGAGAAAGAGTAAACTCTGCCCAGCTAATTTTGTAGGACTAATATAATCCTACTTCTGAAATCAGACAAGAACTAAGCAAAAAGAGAAACTATAGGACTATTTAACTTTTAAGCAGATGCAAAAATCCTAAACAAAACATTGCTGACTCCCATGTATTAAAGATACATTAAAAATGTATTTAAAAATAACACATAGTATTCAAGGAATTCAAGGATAGTTCAGCATCAGAAAACTTTTCCATTTAATTCAATGTTAACAGAGAGAGAAAAATAGTATGTGGTAATTTCAGTTGATGCAGAAAACACATTTTATAAGGTCCAGTACCTTTTTTTAAATTTAATTTTATCTTTTTTATTTTAGAGAGAGAGTGAGCCCAAGCAGGGGAGGGGGCAGAGGGAGAGACAGAGAATCTTAAGCAGGCTCCATGCTCAGCATGGAGTCTGACACAGGACTCAATCCCATGACCCTGGAATCATGACCTGAGCCAAAATCAAGAGTAAGACACTTAACTGACTGAGTCACCTAGATGCCCTGGTAAAGTACCTTTTTATGATTAAAAACAAAACAAGAAAAACTCTTAGGGATGCCTGGGTGGCTCAGTCAGTTAAGTCTTTGACTCTTGATTTCAGCTCAGGTCATGAACTAGTGGTTCGTGGGTTTGAGTCCCACATCAGGCTCTGTGCTACTAGCACAGAGCCTGCTTGGGTTTCTCTCTCTCCCTCTCTCTCTGCCCCTCCCCTGATTGTCTTTCTCTCTCTCAAAATAAATAAACATTAAAAAAATTTTTAAAAAACTCTTATAAAACTTGGAGTAGAAAAAAATTTACTGAACTTGATAAGGTCTATACATCCCCAAACAAGTAATATACATAAGAGAAAAATTTTAGGCATATATCTTTACGTCCTGGGCATATGACCCTAATAACTTAACACGGATGACCCTAATAACTTAACTCACACTGTTTATTGAAGTATTAGAAGTTTGAAATAATACTATGAGGAAATAGGATTGTGAAGTTTGGGAGGAAAGACCTAAAACTGTCATTGGTTATGGGGTGCCTGGGTGGCTCAGTCAGTTAAGCATCCAACTTTGGCTCAGGTCATGATCTCACGGTTTGTGAGTTCAAGCCCCACATCGGGCTCTGTGCTGATAGCTTGGAGCCTGGAGCCTGCTTCAGATTCTGTGTCTCCCTCTCTCTCTCTCTACCCCTCCCCTGCTCATGCTCTGTCTCTCTCTGTCTCAAAAATAAATAAACATTCAAAAAAAATTTTTTAAACTGTCATTGGTTATAGATGTGACTCACCATTCCAACGGGCACCAATAGAATTAACAGACAAATTATCAGAATAAGAGAATTCAGCTAAGATTGCTCAGATACAAAATTTACCTACAAAAATCAATACTCTTCTACACCAGCAATCACTAACTAGAAAATATAATAAAAAATGAAAAACCAAAAAGTGAAATGAATATAATAGGTAATAAAAGAAATCATAAACAGAAGAAAACGCCATAAAAAATGCAATGCATCACAATCACAACAAAAATTAGATCGTTATGTGAGAACTAAGCCAAGAACTTATAAGGATCTCTAATGAACGGAACTTGAAAACTTGAATAATGGACAACCCTTGGATAGGATGGCTTAAATCTTATTATAACCAAGTCCACTCTCCCCAGACTAATTAAGAAATTCACTACAAACTCAGTCATAAGTACAATTACATGTATAAGCAGGTGTATAGGGGTATTTTCTTTTTTTCCTTTTTTTTTAAATGTTTATTTATTTTTGAGAGAGAGAGAGAGAGAGAGAGAGAGAGAGAGAGAGCCGGCAAGGGGCAGAGAGAGAAGAGGACACAGAATCCGAAACAGGTTCCAGGCTCTGAGCTGTCATGTCAGCACAGAGCCCAATGCAGTGCTTGAACTATGAACCGTGAGATCATGACCTGAGCCAAAGTCGGACGCTTAACCGACTGAGCCACACAGCGCCCCATGGGTTATTTTCTTTAAAAAGTAAACTTGGTAAAGTCTACTCCAAAAATTACATGGAGTCATGAAAAGTACGTGAAGAACTAAGTCAACTTCAAAAAAACAAAATAAAATAAAAAGGAGCAATGATGCTCTTTCCCTACCAAATGGTAAGACCTACTATAAAGCCATAATAAAAAAAAAAAAATACTACAGTGTTAGCACAAGAATAGATAAGTGTATCAACGGAACAAAACAGAACACCAAGACCTATCCACATAAGCACGAGAACTTAACTCGGATGAAGGAGGAGCCACTGCAAATCACTGGGGAGAGAATGGATGATTTGACACAGACTGGTGAAAAATGGCTCAATCTACTAAGAAAATCATAACTGAGTCCCTTTTTAGCCTCACGTACAAGGAGGGGAGCTCTACGTAAATTAAAGATCTAAAACTGAGAGCTAAAACTCATAGTGTTTGTGGAAACAAACGTGGGAGGGTATCTTCAGGCTTAGGGAAAGGCAAGGAGGCTTATTTAATCAAGCTTGAAAAGCACAAACCATCACGCACAAATTTGCTGAATCTGATTATATCAAAATTAAGAAGTTGTGTTTCATAAAATAAATAAATAAATAAATAACACAGACCAATTAAGAGTCAGATGATAGGACTGAGATTTTTTTTTTCCAAAGTCTAAAACTGACAAGGGATTAACATCTAAAATATACGAGGAACTCTGTAAAAGCAACAAGAAGAGGACATCAACTCCAATAGAAAAATGGGCAAATGATATGACAGGCAATTTACAGAAAGAGAAACCCCCAAAGCTAATAAGCGCATGAAGTGATGCTCAAACTCATTAGCAGTCAAAGAAATGCAAATTAAAACAAGATAGCACTTTACACCTTTAGACTGGCAAAAACTGGAAAGCTGGGTCATACCAATTAATGGCAGAAATGAGGAAGATAGGATCCCTCACACATGGCCAATGGGAGTGTAAATTGGTAAAGCCTCTTTGGAGAGCGGGCCCAAAGTACTTATGCAAATTAAGCGCACACACACTCAGATCCACAGACATTCTAACATATGTGCACAATGGGAAATCCATAAGGATGCTTGCTGCAGATTTGTCAGAAGACGTAAGAGCGCTCTGGGTTGGCCTTCACTATTATTATGAAGCAAAGGATCACAAGTACACGCAGCACCACGGACAGATCTTAAAAACATAGTGCCAGTTGGAAAAAAAAATAAGAGAATGTCAATGTTACACAATACTGTTTACATAAACGATAAATATATACACGCCCTCTGGTGTGCATGTGTCTTCCCAAAACCTCCAGTGAACTAGTCACTTTTTGTTTGTCTGGCCCTATCAGCAGGAAGTCACTGATGTAATGATCTATTGTTACGTTGATCTAATGTAATGTTTTGTATAATCTGGAGGCAATCCACATCAACTTCGACTATTTTATGACAGAGCACGGGAGAGTTAATATAACCTTGGAAAAAAACTACAAAACTACCAACAACTAGGGTTGCTCTGTTTTAGATACTTTTTCTTTCTTTTTTTAAAAGTTTTTCAGTGTTTTTTTTTTTAAATGTTTATTTATTATTCTGAGAGACAGCGAGACCTCCAGTGGGAGAGGGGCAGAGAGAGAAGGAGACACAGAACCCGAAGCAGGATCCAGGCTCCAAGCTGTCAGCACAGAGCCCGACGCGGGGCTTGAACCCTGGTACCGGGAGATCGTGACCTGAGCAGAAGTCGGACGCTCAAGCAACTGAGCCACCCAGGCACCCCTAGATACTCTTTTCTGATTGGAATAGAAAAGAATGAGTTCACCAAATCAGTGGCCACACACTATGTACCTGAGGCTCTGGGAATGAACCTTCTCTAGGAATGATACCACACCTGACCTGGCAGCTGCAGTCAGGGCCACAGTGAAGGAAAGGTGGAATGAGGTTCCTTTGGGGAGGAGGGGATGGATGCTTCCTTGAGGAGGAAGCGCTGCTCCGCTGTTCAGCCTGGTGGGAAGGAAGACAGCACAATGCAGGCACAGATCCTGTAGCCAGTCCGGTGGCTGGGAGCAGAGAGAGTATGCATCTGCTGGCTTCTCTTACTGGTGAAACACTGCCTTTTACATTTGTCATTATTTGGGGAGAATTTTCCCAAATAAATAACTGTTCCTTAAAGATGCCATTTTATTTTCTTTTACTGAAAAAAAGAAAGAATGGACGTTTATTACCGTGCAAGTTCTGATGATGATGGTTTCTTTTTCATTATTTTTTATTTTCTTAATTTACATCCAAGTTAGTTAGCATATAGTGCAACGATTTCAGGAGTAGATTCCTTAATGCCCCTTGCCTGTTTAGCCCATCCCCTCTCCAGTAACCCTCTGTTTGTTCTCTAAGTCTCATGTTTTGTCCCCCTCCCTGTTTTTATGTTATTTTTGCCTCCCTTCCCTTAAGTTCATTCATCTGTTTTGTATCTTAAATTCCTCATATGAGTGAAGTCAGATGATAGTTGCCTTTCTCTGACTAATTTCACTTAGCATTATACCCTCTAGTTCTATCCACATCGTTGCAAATGGCAAGATTTCATTCTTTTTGATTGCCGAGTAATACTCCATCGTATATATATATACCACACCTTCTTTACCCATTCACCCATCGATGGACATTTGGGCTCTTTCCATGCTTTGGCTATTGTCGACAGTGCTGCTATAACATTGGGGTGCATGTGCCCCTTCGAAACAGCACATCAGTATCCCTTGGATAAATACCTAGTCGTACAATTGCTGGGTTGTAGGATAGCTCTATTTTTAATTTTTTGAGGAACCTCCGTACCGTTTTCCAGAGTGGCTGCACCAGTTTGCATTTCCACCAGCAGTGCAGAAGAGATCCTCTTTCTCTGCATCCTCGCCAACATCTGTTGTTGCCTGAGTTGTTAATGTTAGCCATTCTGACAGGGGTGAAGTGGTATCTCATTGTGGTTTTGATTTCTATTTCCCTGCTGATGAGTGATGTTGAGCATGTTTTCATGTGTCGGTTGGCCATGTGGATGTCTTCCTTGGAGAAGTGTCTGTTCATGTCTTTTGCCCATTTCTTCACTGGATTATTTGTTTTTTTGGGTGTTGGGTTTGATAAGCTCTTTATACATTTTGGATACTGACCCTTTATCTGATATGTCATTTGCAAATATCTTCTCCCATTCTGTCGGTTGCCTTTTAGTTTTGCTGACTGTTTCCTTCGTTGTGCAGAAGCTTTTTATTTTGATGAGGTCCCAGGAGTTCATTTTTGCTTTTGTTTCCCTTGCCTCCAGAGATGTGTTGAGTAAGAAGTTGCTGCGGCCAAGGTCAAAGATGTCATTTTAGAAGGCAACACCATATTCCATCCTGCAGAGAAGCACAGTCCATTTGGCCATTCCCCTGTTGTTGGCATGTGGGCACCAGCTGGCACAGGGAGTGCTCAGCCCCATCCATGGGTGGCCTAATGCGTTCAGTACCTCTTCTCCATGAAATCGTGGCTCTCCCTGCTCTAGGGTCCTCTTGTGGGAGCTTGTTGGGCACAGCTCTGCCTATGTGAACCCCACCTCCACCCCACTCACCCAAGACAAGCCCTTTGGCAGGGGGGCTGGCCTCCCCAGCACCATCCCTCCATGGCTGTGCACATACAGTCACTCCTAAGACACAAAAAGTCACTACATATTCATACACACACACACACGCATGCACACACATAGTGCAAATACCCAACCCAGGCTCTTCTTAAAGACACAATGTTTATTCACAGACAATACAAAAGCACACAAACTCACCATGGGCATCAAAATACACATATGAACACTTGCACACATATTACACACACTCACATACACATAAATGCATACGATGACACAGAGGTACACATATATCCTCATCTACCCCTGCCACAAACATGCTACTCCCACAACCTTCTCCCTCCTGGCTAATGGTGATTTTCTCCTTCCAGTTTCTTAAGCCAGTAATCTTGGAGTCATCCCTGACCCCACTCTCTCACTCACATTCCAGTCCATCAGGAAATCTTGTTTCCTGGAACTTTCCCCAAATATCCACAATAAACCACTTCTCACCACTACCACCCAGGTCCAGACCACTATCACGGACCACTGGTCTATAGGGCTGGGCTCCTAACTGGTCTCCCTACTCTGCCCTTACCCCAGAGTCTATTTGGAAAAGCCCCAGTGTGATCCTCCTTTTTAAAAGCTGGTTAGAAAACAGCAGGCTCAGAACCCTGCAACGGCTCCACGTTTCACGCAGAATTAAAAGCCAAGTCCCTGTGAGAGAGCCAAGGACTCTGTGAAGTGGCCCCTGTCACCTGGCTCACACTGAGTCCCTTACAACTCTCTCTTACTCACTCCACCTCTTTGCTAATCCTTGAACTTGGCCCTGTGCTCCCACCTTGGGGCCCTTATCCTGGCTGATCCCCTTGCCTGGATCATGTAAACATACTACATAATTTTTTAAAAATTGTTTAGGTTTATCGTTTACTGTCTCTGTTAGAAGGAAAGCTCCAGGAAGATACGACCTTTGTTTTCTTCCCTGAAGAACAAAGAGAGAGTGGCACGGCAGGTGCTTAGTAAATATTTGCTGAGTGAAGGAATTAATGCACTGTGCACACGTGTACCTGCTCATATATACCACCGGCACGCATACACGTCAAACACACGTGCTTAGACTCTCAGGCGCCCTGGGAACCCCTATTCTGAGACACCCTGAGACGTGCACACATCCAGTACATGCACAGCTGCAGGTACACACGCACTCGCAAGATGCATTGAACGCACATATATAATACATGCTATTGAACTTATCTATGGCTACACAGCAGGCTACCCCAAACGCGGTGGCATTGAGCGACAACCATTTTCCTACGTTCCTGGATTCTGTGGGGACGGCTTGTCTCTGGGCCCCCATGACAAGGGCCTCAGCTGGGAAGAATTAAGTGGCTGGAGGCATGTGCACTCACGTGTCTGGCACCTGGGCTGAAATGACTTACACGGCTGGTGCTCCACGGGCGTCCCTCTCCCTCCTCAAGTCTCAGGCCCTCTCCATGTGGCCTCCCTGGCCTGGTTGCCTGGGAGTAGTTGGCCTCTGAAATGGCAGCTCAGGACTCCGAGAGTGAATGCTCCTGTGAGCAAGGTGGATGCCGCGTGGCCTTTTATGACCCAGCTTTGGAAATCACAGTGTCACCCCTGTCATTTTCATTCACTTGAAGTAGTCACAAGCCCACTCAGATTCAGGAGGGGGAGGACACAGACCCCATCTCTTTTTAAAAAATGTTTACTTATTTATTTTAAGAGGGAGAGAGTATGTGAGCAGGGGAGGAAGGGAGGGAGAAGGGGAGAGAGAGAGGGAGAGAGAGAGAGAGGGAATCCCAATCAGGCTTCATGCCATCAGCACAGAGCCCGATGTGGGGCTCGAAACCACGAACTGTGAGATCACGACCTGAGCCGAAATCAAGAGTCTGACGCTTAACCAACTGAACCACCCAGGCTCCCCGATCCCACCTCTTGATGGGATTTGTGACCACTTTTTAAAATTGCCACACATGCATACACACTGGAATGCTTCTGCACACACAGAGACACATACATGCGCACACACACACACACACACACACACAATACACACCTATATATAAACACACACACACTCGTAGCTCTTGTCCTCAGAACCTCTGTTCTGAGAACTCAGGCAAACATATACGTGCATTTGAATACACATGTAAAGCAAACACATTCACACAAATATACACCCATAGTCCTATCCAGGAACACCTATGCACACTCACACACATCTGCACACACGTAGGCAGATCACAGGCACTGCCCTGGAGATGTGCACCCCAATACCTGCAGCCCACACCTGCCTGCTCCCTGCCCCACGC
The DNA here is from genome assembly GCF_046562875.1 of Panthera onca. Taxonomy (NCBI): domain Eukaryota; kingdom Metazoa; phylum Chordata; class Mammalia; order Carnivora; family Felidae; genus Panthera; species Panthera onca. The sequence continues at coordinate 85,618,914 of NC_138351.1, read as the reverse complement.
GTGGCTGAGCTGGGGGCCAGGACGGGGCAGAGAGCCCCTGCTGGTTATGGGGTGGGGCTTCTCCCCTCACCACCCTTCCCCTGCAGCAGGGGCCTGGGCAAGAAGGAAAACAAATAACCTTGCAGTGTTTAAATAAGCAAAGTTTTGTGCAAAGCAGAGGTTAATGTACTTTATTGTTCAATGTCATGTTTATAGTGGATTGGTGGAGGGAAAAATGTGATTAATTGCCCCGAAGCCCACGGATCTACAATTATTTGGTTGTTGTGAACAAATAAAGGACTACAGTATTCATCATATTCAAATGAGGCAGCAGAATAAATGATGGCGGGCCGGGTAGGAACAAAACCTAGGCGTGTTCCCGCACAATCGGAAGGCGACTGGCGCCTTGTCAACCAGACGCAGGGTGGTGGCGGGAGCCGAACCCGTTTGTCTCTGTACCGCCAGCAAGGCTTGGGCTGACCCTGCAGGTGCCGGCGTTAATTCATGTCACACCTCGCGCCTCCAGCCTTCGTGGTATGAAAACCAGGCGCCAATTTTGTAATAAAGACTTGTTTCTGACGAGGCCCAGTTTGGGGCGGGGGGCACAGATCTTCATTAGAGCCCCTTTCCCGGGCCACGCTCGTTACAGAGCACAGGTACTGGCTAAATGTGTCCGATCATTCATCATGATTTTGCCCTCCACTTTGTCACAGCGTGGGGATTTAAGGAAGATAGATGGTACAAGATGTTGTCTCCTCCACAGACGCTTTCTGCTCTGGTAAGTGTGTCCGATGCAGAATTATTTTGCCACTTTATTATTTCCTAGTGAGTGTTTGTCAGAGCTTCGCCTCTTGGAAGGAGCGAGTTGTTTCCTGTCACTCAGGGATGTCTCGGGAGCCGTGATGCTTGGCTGGGCTTGCCAGCCAGCTGGAACCTGGGCAGGGTCCCCAGGCAAGGCTGGGGGGAGGCAGTCCTGGGAGTCTGGGCCACAGGGCGAATGTCAAATCCAACAGAAATGGGGGGAGGCAGGCTTCAGGAGAAGGTGGGGCACGGGGGCTTTAGATATGCCGCGCTGGGGGAGTTAACGGGGCATCTTTCAGGATCTGGCCTGGCTGGAGGCCAGCCCGCTGGACAGGGAGCTGTTTGAACTAGTGTCCAAAGGGCTGGAAGAGCCTGGCCTTGAGCTGAGCCAGCTGGAGAGGGTATGGGCAAGGCTGGGGCCCTGCGGGGCTGCTGATGGCCTTAAGTCAGTGTGGCCAACTCTGGTACCCACTGCTGGCACCAGCAAAGCTTCCTGCCCTGATCAGGATGGCTGAGGGGCCACGACGTGCCCAGCAGGGAGGCCAGGTGGGTGAAGATGTGAGGCTACAGATGAGGATGAGTTCAGCTTGAAGCCCAGAGTCTAGCCCAGAGCCCAGGGAACTCTGGGGAATGTGGGAACTTCATTCCAGGCAGTGCTGGGACACAGAGGGGAGGGCCCTGGAATCTGAGGGTGAATCTGGCCCCAGGGAGAAGGTAGGGGATCCGGGGGGCCACCAGCCCATCTTGTGGTCCTTCCTCACTTGTGTGCGCTTTGCAAGGGTCTCTCCACGGGCCCCATCCTCCAGGGTACCCGCTTCCCACTGCCACGACTGCTGGCTGGGCCAATGATGTTCAGCTGCCTCAGCCTCTCCAGCACACAGGGGTGAAACCTACTTTGTCTTTGCTTCCCGCCCCCGGCCCCACCTCTGGTCTGACTGGTGAATCCAGAAGAAACGCTCTTCAGAAGTTCAGAGGAAACGCAAGGACCAGCTCAGGAAGAGCCCAAGCAGAGGGACCCGGGGCACAGGGTATGTGAGGGCGCGCCCATCTTTCTCTGGCCCCAAGATAGCACTTCGGGAGTCCCCCTTGCTAATGTGCAGATGTCTCTCCCTCCTCGAGTCCCTCCAGAGGCCGCGTGATGTAGGACAAAGAGCACGGCTGGAGAATCGTCCTCGCGTGGGTTCAAAGCACTAACTAGCTGTAATGTTTTTGAGACTCGGTTTCCCCATGTGTGAAATGGGGACAACGAGAGGACTTCCCTCTAGGAAGGTCTTGCCATGGATCCTGGCACGTTGTAAGTGTTCTGGCAACTCAGATGTCCCTCCACCGCCCCCTCCCCCCGCCCCGCCTCCCTCTCTCTGGTTCCTGGCTGCTAGGAGACCCTCATTCCTCCTGAGCTGTTCCCCCTGGGCCAGGCTGGCTCTGCTGTGTGGTGTCCGCGCTCTGGGCTTCCTGGCTGGCATCCAAAGTGCGTGCAGATGAGGGAGGCGACATCGTAGGACGGGGGCTGCCTTTCTGCCCCTTGCACTCCCCCGCCCGTCCGCCCTCTGGCAACAGCTTCTAGGGAATCTTAACAGTACACAGCAGCTACCTCCCCTCCCCTTCCCCAGCCCTCCTCTACGCCCTGGCTGAGCCCCGGGACACAGTCCCTGCCCTTCAGGAGCTGGGAGGAGAGGACAAAATGGGAGTGGGGGAAGGGTGAGCAGATCATTACTCCAACTGCCTCCGGGCCCTCTGCCGGTACAGGCGTGAGGCCAAAAGTCCCCGGTGATGGGTATTCACTTACCGAGCCCCGACTTCGGCCGGACCCGGTGCTGGTGCTTCTCTGACCGCGCCTCTCTGTGTCCGTGCCACGGCGTGCTCTCACCCCCACTTGGCAGCTGAGCAAACTGAGTCCGCGAAGTAACGCGCTGGAGATCTCACAGGGAGGGATTCGAACCCGCGAGGCTTCAAGCGTCTTAACTTCCCGGTTGCCAGCCAGCAGATAGGCTCACCGACGGAGCAGCGGCGATTGACACGCACTGCGTCCAATCAGAACCCAGACCCGTCCTAGCTCAGGGTTTGTTTGCTTGTTTGTTTTTCTACTCCGCCCACTTCCAAATTCCTGGCACCCAATTCCTGCTAGGGTTCCAGTTAGGAACCCCAAATCCGCGCTTCTGTGCAGTGTTGTGTTTAGGGTCTAGTTTCCTTTTTTTCTCCCCTAGTTTATTGGGATGTTGTATTTCGTGGCTTGTCTTCCATTCGTTCATTCATTCCTTCATTCAGCAGACACTGAGGACCCATGACAAGCGAGCGGTGAGATCAAACCAGCAGGTGGTGAGAGCCAGCGCGAGGGGCTGGTAGCCCCAGCCGGAGGCTCCCGAGTGGAAGGGCTGGCCGAGCCACCTGCACCGTGCCTTGTGTGGCGATGGCTGTGGGCAGAACCAAGGGCGCACGGGGCTCCGCGGGTGGTGGAGGAGTGGGACGGGCACTATTCACCACCCAGAGGCCCTCGGGCTGAGGAGCAGCGGTGGCTGGGGTCCTTCCCTCCATCCCCCAAGTGCTGCCCTGAGTTGGTCTGCATCCACTCTCCGCAGGCCTGTGGCCCCAGCCACCTAATGGCATTCATACTTTCCTCCTCCCTGCCTCTTTCTGTCCTGCAGCCTGAGTGATTGCCCTTAAACACAGATCTACTGATGTCACCCTCTGCTTCAAAAACCTCAGTGGTTCCCCACTGCCCACCTACTCTAAACCTAAACCTTGAATTGGGCATTCAAGGCCTTCCACGATCCAGCACCAACCTACCCAATGCCATCGTTCACGAGCTTGATTTTAGCCTCACTGATACTCTTTCTCTACATGAATTTCCTCAGCTGTAAAGGAGGAATAAAAATAGTACCTACTGTGGCCACCTGCATTTTCCAAAGATGTCCACTGCAATATAGATCGCATCCCACAAAGCTCCTCTTGTAAGAACCATGACTCTTTCCAGGGGATGGTGACAATGGTGCTCCCTCCCCTTGAACTTGGGTGCACCTTTCCGACTGCCGTTAACAGGTATGGCAAAAGTGACGCCATCTGACTCCTGAGGCCAGGTCATGAAAACGCCATGGACTTCTCTGTTGTTCTCCTGGGATGCTCACTCTTGGAACCTGGCTGTTGTGCTGCAGAGAAGCTGGGCGGCCACGTGGAGAGGCCGTTATAGGTTCTGGTCGACAGTGGGCACCAACTGGCCAGCCATGTGTGTGAGCCATCCTGAAAGCCATCTGCCCCAACCAATGCCACGCGGAGCTGAGAGGAGCTGACCCTGCCAAGCCCTGGAGCAAAATAAATGATAATGGTTATGCTGAGCCACTGTTTTAGGGCAGCCTGTCACACAGCAAAAGATAACAGAAACACCCGCCCCCAAGGGTTGTTGTAGGGTACACGAGTGTGTTCGTACCCGAGGTCGCCGTAACAAAATACCACAGGTCGGCAGGCTTGAACAACAGAAATTTATTCTCTCACAATCACGGAGGCTCAAAGTCCAAGATCAAGTTGCCAGCATGACTGGGTTCTGGTGAGAGCTTTCTCCTTGGCTTGTAGATGGTCACCTTCTCCCCGTGTCTTCATGTGGACTTCCCTCTATCCGTCTGTGTCCTAATCCCCTTTTCTCCTAAGGACACCAGTCATACCGGGTAAGGGCCCATCCTCGTGACCTCATTTTAACTTAATTGCCCCTCTAAAGCCCCTATCTCTTATGTCTATGCTATCTCAATAAAACTGGAAGGAAAAAAAAAAAAAAAAGACCCTGTCTCCAAATCCAGTCACACTGGATTTGGTGCAAAGGGCTAGGATTTCAGCTTATGAAGCTTGGGGAGGCGTGGGATACAATTCAGCCCCTAACAAGAAGTAATAATTCAGCCCCTAACATATGAAAAACTTAGAACAGTACCTGTAGCAAAGTAAACACTCAGTAAATTCTGGCTGTGTTGTTATTCTAACCACTGCCACGGGGACAGCTCCTTCCAGCCATGGGGACAGCTCCAGATCCCCAGGCCTCCTCTGGGACTGTCTCTTGGGCCTACTGTGCCCAAACCTGTTCTCCACCTACCCAAATCCCTCCTGTCTTAGGAGACCTAGCTCGTTCACCACCTCTGCCATAAGGCTTCCCCGACCCCTCTCTCTCCTTCCTCTGAGCTCGTGCTGGGAGCTCTGGTTAGCAATCATTCTGGTCTTCAGCATTTGAGACGCTTTGCTTTTTTGAACTGCGCCTTTGCTTTGTTTTCTAACATAGAATGTTTTTTCCTCTGAAAATAAGTTGTGCTCCGTTTATAAAATTCAGACAGTACAGAAAGGTTTAAAAAGCATGTGAAAGTCAGCTAAAATTAACGACTATTTAACAGTTTGGTTTGTATCTTCCCGGAGGTCTTCGTGCATGGGTGTGCGCATGGGCACGCGGATGTTTCTTGATTCCAGGACAACGCTGATCGTAGAATGCATCATTGATTTAATTACACAGCTTTTAGGGGGGGCAATAACTACTGTATGAAGCATATATATTAATTGCAAATGCACACCCTGATTTCAGAAATGTGTAAAAGTAAAAAATATGTACGTCTTAGCATCAAGAAAATACGATATAAGCATGTATCTGTTTTTCAAAAGGGGAATCTCCATAAAAACTATTTTATGGTCTGCTTAAAAAAAATCTGAACACCAAAGCCTTGCCAATCTTTCCGCATCAACAAATTAATACCCACACCATCGATTCTAATGGCTGCATAGTATTTCATTAAATTGATGTATGATAATACATTTAGTCCTCACTGAAAGGCATGAAGTTTTTTATTATCCTTCCGCTACAAACACATTTATAGACCTTTGACCTTATTTTCCTGGAGATAAATTCCTCCAATCAGCGCGGTGGGGCAGGAGAGTGGAAGCTCTTTGTCCACGAGTTGGCGGCCACGAGCCCGTGTGCTCCCCGAGCACAAGAACTGTCCCTGAACCACCTGTGGGTCCTCTGGCACAGGGTCCCGTCACCAAGCCTGGTGCACCATGGTGTTCCGAGAATACTTGGCACGTACTAATTTCTTAGTGGTAAGTCAGACCTCGCATAAATACCCTGCCTGGAACTGAGCTGCGTGATTAACTCAACTTTCTGCACCTGAGATTGCCAAAATTAAAAGCATAGTTTTGGGGGTCAGCTGTGGTTTCAGTCCCAGTGTGGCTACTCGGTGACTTAATCTCCCAGAACCTCAGTGTCCATATCTGTACAAGGGAGATAATGACACCTCTTTGGCAAGCTTACGTGGCCGAGGGTCTGCCCTGGCTCCGAGCAGCACGCAAGAGGGTATAAAGGCAGGGCATGTCCTCCCAGACATGGCTCTCAGGGAGCCCACCCCCGGGGAGATCTAGAGCATAAACTGGGGCTGGGGGGCGCACCTGGGAGCTCCAGGACCTGCGACAACTAGAGCAAGGGCATCCGTGCGTCAGTGGGCTCTGGGCTCCATCGGTGACCTCCCTCCGCCACTGCAGTGGCGGGAGGTGGGGGCGGGTCCTTCGGGTTTCGAAGAAGATGCCATTTTCTGACCAAGCAACTACCAAGTGCTTGACGTTCATTTTCTGACTTCATCCTTCTGGCAAGGAGGAAATTGCAGTCCCAGTTTACAGAGGGCAAAACCTGGGCTCAGAGAGTGTGCCCTGCTCCCACCACCATCCTTCTCCTCTTCTCCCAGCCCCTCTGCAGCCAGAGTGAGCTCTCCAAAACACTGAGCTACTGGTGACATTCCTCTGCTTACCACCTTCTTAAAGGAAAGGTCTCCCCAGGGTCCAAAGTCCTAAACATGGCACGATCAGGGTCCCGCATGGAAAGCCTGCTTCCCCAAACCGCTCCAGCTTTACTTGCACCCCTCACCTCCTGCTCCTCTGGCTCTAATCACCCGGTTTCCACACAATTCAAGCTCTCTCCTGCCTCAGGGCCTTTGCACAGGGCTTCCACTGCCTTTAGCTACTTAATCTCTACTCATTCTTGCAAGTTCAGCTTAGATTTAGCTTCTCAAGGAAGTCTTCGATGACATGTTCCTTACGCAGGTTAAGCCCTTCTGTTCTATTTTGTAACACTGACATTCTTATCATCATTAGGGTAGATCACAGGAAATTGACAATGGTTGACCATTTTGGACCTACATTAATGGCAATTTCCTATGGTTCAACCTAATAAATATTTATCGTGTTATCTTTTCAATGGCAGGCCCCCTGACATTTATTAAATGCTCACCATTGATAATATTAAATGCCCACCATTGTACGTGGACACAGTACAGAACCCCAATGAATTCTGGTGAATGAATAAATAATAAAGTGCAGGCTGGGATTGAACCCCAGTCTCTCTGGGAGAATTTTTTTGTTTTTGTTTGTTTGTTTGTTTGTTTTTCTCTCTGGGACAGTGGAAGCAGCCTGGCATCCAGTCTACACTAACATGGGGCTGCCTGCCTACCACTCGGCACCAGCTACAGGTTGCAAAGACAGAGGCCAAGGGAGGCAGCCCAGGCCCTGCCCGGGGGGGGGGGGGGGGGGGGGGGGGGGGGGGGGGGGGACGGCACTGGTCCACGGTGGCTCCAGCTGCTACGTGATCCGACCCCGGCTCCCCAGGACCGTGTCTGGTTTCACTAGGAAGCGGCCAGAATGGTACTCAGGCTCATCTAGGAAAAAGAGCCCAAGTTTGGGGACGCGACTTCAGTGCTGTCCCTCCCCAGTCCTCACCACCGGCCTGGCATTCCAGCCTCGCAGCTGCATGGCGCCGAGCCCCTGCAGCCACACGGTGGCAGTGTTGGCACCAACTGGGCTCCAGAGGAACGGAAGCCTCAGCCTGGTGGCTCCTGCAAGATGCCCTTAGAGGCTGCGCGGCCAGTGAGCGCACACTGTGTGCACAAAGGGTGCCTGCGTGGGCCGGGCCACGGGTGTGCACCGTGTCAACCTGTGTGGGTGCTTGCATGCGGGGGGAATGTCTGGAGGGGTCTGCATGCGTAGGTACAAACACGTATTAGGAT